>NC_135766.1:5623920-6958082 GCF_052425735.1 Oculina patagonica
TACTGAAAGACTTAGAGTGGTATAATTTTACAGCAACGGACATTAAATGTAGTTTTTACACCAATTTTTAAGATGTTTTGTTTCATTGCTTGTTTTTGCAACAATCCGCCAACATACCAACGGAGACTAACCAAAGT
Source organism: Oculina patagonica (assembly GCF_052425735.1). Classification (NCBI taxonomy): domain Eukaryota; kingdom Metazoa; phylum Cnidaria; class Anthozoa; order Scleractinia; family Oculinidae; genus Oculina; species Oculina patagonica. Next base: position 5,624,058 of record NC_135766.1, read on the forward strand.
GATCCAAATTTCATTTAGTATCCACGATAAGCAAACTTCCTGCCATGAAGAGTCTAGAATCCGAGCCAAAATTCGTAGCTAATCCACAATCCACTGTATTTTTGAAATCCGCGAATCCACTCTCAAGGTTAACAAAAATCCACGATCCATGCGCGTTTCTAAGGCCAAATCCGTAGATCCACGAACCTATTCAACCCCATCTGTACAGTAGGCTAACTCAATAACACTGAACTAAAAAATTCTCTTTGCTGGATAAGGATTATCAGCCGATTTCATTTTGTAATTGACTGTAAAGCTCAATTCGCTTGCTCTTTTCTCCTTGCTTGACTATCTAAAACTCACTTTCTTTAATTATATCTAAATCAAAACTGCAGAAATTCACCTTACATGAAAGTTTTGTCCTCAGATCCTCCTAGGGTTGAGTCAAGCCTTCTAGAAATTTTTGGATGCCTGCTTTTCAAATCCTGGCCAAAATCCTGCCAGTGTGCTAACCACTATATAGGCTACAGCATTGCATATTATTTTGGTAATAATAGCATCAACATTGATTTAAATTTATTGCTTTTGTTAGGCGATAACAAAGGGCAAGCTATCTCTCCCTTCCACGATATTCCACTATACGCTAATGCTGAGGTGAGTAAATTTACTGACCATTGATCCTTTAAGGGGGCTAGGTTACAAAATTTTGGGCAATTTCAGCTTGGTTGTAGAATTAACTGAAAAAGTAATTATCACAACACTATGGCCCTAAACTGTAGAAGCTAGAACTCAAAAGAAACACAGGAAAGCCAAAGAGGGGCATGGATAGACAAAATTGGAGGAGATGAAAAAAAAATGGAGCAATAAAGGCAAAAAATTAAGTCGCACACGACATCTCTGTTTGAGTACAGTAAACAAAATTTACCAAGCTGACCCTGGTAGATTTGAAGTTATCCATATTTCAGTTAAAACGGACGTTACAAGGTTTGACATTACTAACCTTGAATTTAATCACAGGGTTACTTAGAAAAATGAATTACAGTGTGATGTTTCAATTAGTATACAAAATGTTACTTTGCTAATAATGAGTAGATTTTTTCATGATTGTTCAGTTGTATCGATAGGTACGTGTACTTAATAATTAAAACAGGTTTTCTTGTTTTGTTTTTTTTAGAAAACAGTTTGCAACATGGTTGTTGAAGTCCCAAGATGGACAAATGCAAAAATGGAGGTGTGCCATCTTAAAATAATTAATTAAAAATAATTGTAATATACCGGTACAATTTATGTTTTATACATAATTGGTACATCTCAGTAACTTGGGGTGAGGTTGACCCTCCAAGAGGGATTTCCTAGTAAGTAACTCTGTTAATCTGTTGCAGTTTCCCAGTCGTCAGTGGTGATTTAAAAAGTTAAGGTTACACCCAATAATGTGACTACAGTACAATACAAACAAGTTGCAATGAAGTCTTGTACAGTGGAACCCCGATATAACGATATGTGGTAATGCCACGGGAGCAGTCAAATTATATTGTTACATGTATATCGTAGAATCGTTATATCGATTCAAACTCCCGATATAACAATATGGCTGTAAAATAACCGAAAATATCGTTATATTGGGGTAAACCTAAGATAAACTTTTTAACTGGATAAAGAATACAGTTTCATTTTCTGATATCATCGTATAAAGCTGTTGTCAGAAAGGTTAGAAATTACTCGATTACTGTTGTGGTATTGTCTTTAACTCAATATTTTGCTTAAATTGTGTCTGTGTACTGATAATATTGTTATATCGGGGAAGGTTTTACGTTCCGTCCGCTAAATTCTCATCGTGATATCAGGAATATTGTTATATCGAAGATCGTTATATCGGGGTTCTGTTTCATACATTTTATTGTAACTTTTGCCGGGACATAGAATATTCATCGTTATACAAGGAAAATCATTATATCAAGGATTGTTATATCGGGGTTCCACTGTACTGTGAAAGAAGTACACACGTGTAGTTAAAAATGAATAACAAGTATGTAGTCTTATTGGATTTCTTTTTTCTTCTCTCAACTTTGGTAATTTGTTGTTCTAAGGTGTAAAATTCCAAAAAATCTGTTCATGACTACTTAATTAACTGAATAACAGTACAATACAAAGAAGTTGCAATCAGGTCTTGTACTGTAAAGTACATAAGTGTAGTTTAAAATGAATAACAACTGCAGTTAGTCTTCTTGGATTTCTTTTTTCTTCTCCCAACTTTATTCTCATCAACTTTGGTAATTTGTCGTTCTGAATGAGTCATGCTGACAGGTTCTTTTTTTTTTTACAGATTTCTACAAAGGAAGCCCTGAATCCCATCAAGCAGGACTGTAAAAAGGGGAAACTCAGATTTGTACACAACTGCTTCCCATATCATGGTTACATATGGAACTATGGAGCCTTGCCTCAGGTCTGCTGAAGTTTTTAATCCTGTGTTAGTGTCTTTTGGCTTATGAATCGACAACCAGTCAAGAGACCTGTGTGCAGATATTCATTTTATAGCAAGTGTGGTAAAATTGCTTTCGTGATGCTATCAATTGGTAAGAAAACAGTGCATTTGCACCAAAGTGGCCCAGGCTGGCAGAATGTGTCACAGTAAATTTAATTGTGTTCACGATCAACTAAAGGTATTGTTAATCCTGGATGGAATCATAATATCAATGTTAGCTTCCATTTGCGGGTTACCCTAAGGTTTCCATATTGTCCAGGGGCGGATCTAAGGGAGGGTGCCAGGGTGTGTTACCCGAGATGACCTGCAGCTTTCTTCTAATGCAAGTGCTATTCTGCAAAAATAGTCAGTTACACCATTCCTTAGTGGTGCACCCTCTTCTAGGAAAAAAACCTGGATCTGCCCCTGTTGTCCTACAGTTGGCAAGTACCTAGTATATATGACGTACATATGACCGTACATTTTTTTTTAAAATTAATTTCAGTTCATGAATAATGATTTCAAACTAGTACCAGTAGTTTGATTTGTCTTTATTTCCATTTGCACCAGATTTATTACCTTAATCCTTAAACAAAGAAAAATACAAATCAAACTAGTTTAAAATCAATTCCACCTGAAATTCATTTTAAACTACAACACCTACACTGTACTCCAGAGTGAAAAGACCTGCACTTAGTGTTTTACCGAAGAACACAACAAATAGCCATCACTCGACCCTGGACCACTCGATCCAGAGTCCAGTACATTAAGGTCGCGCAGGACCCTTGCTCATAAAGCTTTAATTCGCTACTTTTTGAACATCAATTCCTCTAAAATGTTTCAAGGATATTATGTGATGATTTAATTACATCTTGAATGTCCTTTTACTGAGAGATGGCCATTAACTGTGACGTTACAAGCTCTTAAATGTTTAAGTGCAGATAATGCGATTTTGTGTCCAAGTTTTCAGCTAAAACAGCGCATCGAGTTAAATGATTATATAACCTAGTGATAAATCATAACCTCTTTTGTGTTCTGACAAGAACAAAATTTTCGATTTCAAAAACTGCTAGAAATAAATGGCATCTAAGACAGTAAAAATGTGAAATCTAAACTTTGAAACGTGCTATCTTTATTTTGAAAAGGACATTTCAAAATTCACTCTTGTCAGAACACAAAAGAGTACACCAAGTTTATGTTCCTCACGAATCAACTTTTGAAATTTTATATCGGCAGAGAAAACTTGGACACAAAATTGCAGGTTTTGAGGCTTCTGAAGACCTTCCGAGTCAATGTTTACAACAACGCGTGCTATATTCAAAACTATGAATCTATTTATGATAATTCCCTATGTCCCAGTGCAAGGGATCCAAAGCTGAGAACAATAGCGTGTAATTACTTGTACAAAGAACTTGAAGAAAAAAATTCTCATGAATATTTTGTTTGTTGTCGGCTTCAGTCGTCGCAGCTCGTGCATACACTTTAAATAAATACCTACATAATGATTGCAAGGGTGCTGTGCGACCTTAACCATTAGGCCGCCAGTGTCTCCCATTGGTGTCCCAATGACATGGCCATAATATGCGAGTTCTGTTGATTTTAGACCTGGGAGGATCCAAACCACAAAGATCCTAACACACAGTGCAATGGTGACAATGATCCAATAGACGCTTGTGAGATTGGAACCATGGTAAGTGTAACTGATTGCTATGACCAGAGTAACCGGCGACATAAATAAAAATTATAATCAAGTAGCAGGTGGGACTCCAGCAGTCGCTGGCTTGTTTTGACAACCCTGCCATCAGCCTGGTCAGTTTACATGGGATTTACCATCTGGCTATAGATAATTATTATTGTACTTTTTTGTCTGAACAAAAGTTTTCAGCCTTTTGAACTGATAGCAGTCCTGTTTATGTTTTTATTTTTATTTTTTTTATATTTTTTTGAAAGTTTACTCAGTGTAAACCTCCTAAAGCATACATGTAGCCTGGGAACGCAGACATATTTTCCGGCCTTCGTTTCTTTCTGCTGAAAAGTAGAGAAACAACAGCTCAGTGGAAATGTGTCTGCATTTGCAGTCTACCTAAAGCGTTATATGAGTTGAAACAAATATCAAATCAACCTCCCTTTGATTTGTCACCATCAATGTCAAAAACCTTCACTAAGAATATGTCTGTATTTAAAATATTCAGATTGCCAAACGAGGAGATGTCAAGCAAGTAAAAATTTTAGGGACTGTCGCAATGATTGACGAAGGTGAAACAGACTGGAAGATACTCTGCATTGACGTGAATGATCCTTTAGCCAAGGACATGAATGGTAAGACTGTTAGAAACTATTGATTACAGTCAACTCTCTCTAAAACGGACACAAAACTAGGGAGTTCAGTTACCGGTACAATAAAATGACTGAAAAATGGGAGAGACGGAACAATTAAACTTTTTTTTTTTTTTTTTTTTTTATTGAGAACAACAAATTTACTTACAATACTAACATTACTTACAATATCACAAATTACTTAAACAAAACTAACATTACTTACAATACTAACATTAACTACATTACTTACAGTTACTTACAGTTACTTACAGTACAAGAAAACATTGTTAACAATACTGACAATACCTTATATCCTAATAAAAGACTGGTGTTACCTACCATATTAACATTACTTAACTTACAATACTATCTTTGCTTATAACTTATTTAAATCTATATATATTTCTCTCTTTTTCTTTTCTTTTTCTTTTTCTTTCTTTTTTTTTTTACTATGCTTTCAGTGATGCTAACAATGCCTCATGCCACAATTACAGTGCAAAAAAAGGAAAAAAATTCGGCAGAAAAACTATGCATGTATACAAATAACAATGACGCTACAGCAACTACTTAGTAAAGAAAAAAAACTATATAATGGCTAGATTGATCTATAAATAAATTTCACATTTGAAAAAAAAACTAGATCAACACATGGTTTACAGAAACGACACAAGGTGTCTGTTTTATGGAGGTGTCCATCTTATAGAGGTGTCCTTTAGAGAGAGTTGACTGTATACTCTTTGTAACTAAAAAGAAATTTTAAGACCAATCCTGAAAGTTACTGTGCAGTCATTTTAGCAAAATTTTGTGGTATTGAATCTTGCATCTGTACTTTGTTCTTCAGACATTGATGACGTTGAAAAACACATGCCAGGACTCTTAAAGGTACAGTATCTACATGTAATTACATTGGCACATGTACTTAATTTTGTTGGCCTTTAAATTTTGCAGTTTTTGCCATTTTCAAATAATCCCAAAATTTAAGACATGCAAAACGTATTTGTTAATGTTTGACGTATTTTTAATGTTCTTAACATATTTTTTTACCAAATTGGAAGAAAATCATACATCAAAATTGACTCTGAGAACAGAACTCGGAAGTACACTGTCGTCACTTATAACATTATCAAAAACTGTGGACAAGCTGAAATAATTACCAAAAAGTACATGTAACTTAAAATTAACCCTAAAGATAATAACAGAGCAAGTGAAGACCACAAAGTGTCTCTGCTCAAACCTTAGTTAGCTTGAGAATTCTGGCGAGAAGAAAATTGATTTTGGCTAGTGAAATCAAAGCTGTCACTATCCAAGAGGCTAGCTACATGTAGCAAAAAAGTTAGTCTTGAGCCCTGAGTGCATTAACTGAAACTGTACATGTACGTGTACACAATACTTTTAACATAGGCTCAATCATTTCTTAGACATCAAATTCACTCTGATGAAGGGAATTCCCTGAAACATCTGTTTTGATAAGTTACCTTCAGTGCACTCCAAGAACACTATTTGAACTATTTGACTGTATAATGACGGCTGTTTAAAGACTGCTTTCAGGAAGAATGCATTTTGACAATGATTAACTATCATTTGTAGGCCACAGTGGATTGGTTCAAGATATACAAAATTCCTGCTGGTAGTGAAGAAAACAAGTTTGCCTTCAATGACGAAGCAAAGAACAAGGTACATAACTTTTATTTATTTTTTGTTCTCTTAGCAAGGAACTTGGGTGTCAATCAAGATGGAATTGATTGGCTGACCGTTAATGGCAAGAAGATTGAAAGTCATTACACCTACTGACTGTCACAGCAGTGTTCAATGCGTAGTGACATTCATCATGTTAATTCAGTATACATGTACATCTTTGGACATTGTCTTTCGATGAACTCAAGTAAAAATGTGCCAATCAAAGCCAATGCATACCAGTTTTTTTGTTTCATGCAAATGAGCTCACAAGTTCAGAAGGTCATATTAGTAAGCTTTGATTGGTGGATTTTAATCTGTCTTATTTAATTACCAGTAACTGGCATGTCAAAAGATAGCCACTGTGCACATAACACTGTGAAAGCAGGTGTAACTATAACCCAAAAGCACAGACAGGAAAATGTTTTAGTATAACCATCCCTCATGTCGTGTTTGTTTGTATGTTTGTTTTGTTTTTATTTTACTTCCTGCTGGATGGTCAGTTATCAATAAAATGTCTAAAAACAAGTTACTATCTAAGAGATGTAGCAACAACCCAGGAGGGGTTCTCCGGCTTGTAAATGACGGGGATGATCGAAGGATTTTTTTGGGTTGGAAAATTTGGCAAGTATTTTTTTGGGTGACTTGATTAATATAGGGAATTTTGGGGGGTATTAAAAACAACTAAAGTGCGTTGGCGCGGCCTTGGCGTATTTATGTTATGATGAATAAACAAACACAAGCGTTCAATTTTTAATGGTTTTCTTTGCGTTATATTATTGCCCCTCCTGGCAATTTAGGGTAATTTGACAAGGGATTTTTGGGGGGTTATTTTTGGTCTAGAGATTTTTTGGGTAATGTCGGAAGACTTAGGGATTTTTTTGGGTCCTGAGTTTTGCCTTCATTCGATCATCCCCGTCATTTACAAGCCGGAGTACCCCCCTGGGAGCAACAAATGATTTCATTTTCAATTATTAACATTCTGGCTTACTGGTTTCCTTCCATTTCTGTTAATGTTAGTTTGGAAGATTTGGTGCTTCTTTAAGACAGGACTTATTGTACACTGAAATTATAGGACTGTGATGTTTTTTACTTAAGTAACCAATGACTTTGTTTCTTAGGAATTTGCCATAAAGATTATAAATGAAACACATGAATGTTGGAGGAAACTTCTTCTCAAAGAAGTGGAAAATGATGCAGGACTTGCATGGTGAGAACTTCATAGGGGATTTTTCTGCTTTTCGGTAAAAAAAGTGTTCAAGGAAATCCAAGAAAATGCTAGCCTCCTATGCAGACGTTCTTTGGGATCGTCAAGCTTGAGAAACCGTGGGGGAGAAAAGCGTGATGGGCCCAACGAACGTCTGCGTAGGAGGCTAAGAAAACGCTCATGATTTGGGGAACGCTCTCTGCTCACCTCTTTTTTGAAACACGAGAATTGTAATTGTGTAGCGTTTTAGATTTTCAAGTTATGTAGTAGTGTTCTTCATGGGTAAAGAATGTGTCCACCCTAGTGTACAAACAAGCCGTGAGAGACGTTTAAAGATCACGGTTGAGAATGCAATTTTCACTCCCAATAGTGTCAGAGCTAGGATTAAAACAAAATCATTATTGTGCAGTTCCAGAAAATATTCATACCCATCCCAAGGAAGGTCATTGGAAATGGGGGGTTTCAAAAGCCAATTTTTTAAAGGAAAGTATGGGGCTTAACTGGAATTTCCAGAGGGGGTGGGTTCCATGGGAGGGGTATGGATATTTTTTGGAACAAATGAACACATTTGAAAAATAAATCAAACAACATCACTCTACTGCTCAATAGCTCTGCACCTTGTACAGCATAATAAACAGTACCATTGAGAGTATTGCTTAATATCTTTCATTTCGTATAATACTATCAATATGGCTTCATCCTCAGTCTTGACTGCCTGTTAACATCAAAATAATTGAATTATAATTCAGTTATTGATTTAAAGTTTTGCTCTGGTCATTTAGTGGATGTTTTGTCACGAATAAATGACTTGACTGGTTTTTACTTGAAGATTAGGATGTGATATAGCTTTGGTAGCCTGATTTACCTCTGAATTTTTTCAATTTGTGCATCATCTTGGGAGAGAAAGGGAACAGAATGCAAGCCAGATCTTTCCATGTTTGAGAGTCTTGCGTATAATTTTACATTTTATGACACCATTTTGAAAGTAAATAGGTTGCATTTTCTGCCTAAATGTACACATTATTGATTATGTTGTGTTATATCTGTTCTTTTTATCTCTTTCAGCAAAAATGTCACGGTAGATAACTCACCTTACAAAATGTCTCCCGAAGAAGCAACAGGTGTTCTAAAACATGTGAGTCTTGATCGGTCTACTCTTAACATGTCACCAATGAGCCCCAGGCTCATTGGTGACATGTGTTTAAATAAAGTACTACTACTACTACTACTACTACTACCACTACCACTACCACTACCACTACCACTACCACTACCACTACCACTACCACTACCACTACCACTACCACTACCACTACCACTACCACTACCACTACCACTACCACTACCACTACCACTACCACTACCACTACCACTACCACTACCACTACCACTACCACTACTACTACTACTACTACTACTACTACTACCACTACTACCACTACTACCACTTCTACTACTACTATAGATTAAAAGCAGAATACCACCCTGGCCGCGTATGTTATTTTCCCTTGACTTTGGGCTGTTCTAGAGCGTTTTTGCATTGGAAACAATATAAAAAGTCTTCTGTTGAAGTTTGGGAAATGAGCTCTCTTGTTATGCAAACTCTTCTGTTTGTTAGAAAAAAACACATGATGCCACTTGAAGACAGAGAGTGTATTAGAGAAAATGTAGGGCGCTTTCCATTCGACAGAAAATTCCGAAAATTTCGGAATGAGAGCCAAATGGTACGGAAATTTCATTAGCCTCGATTTCCGCCGCCTTCTCGAGTCTGGTCCAGGAGTACAGACTCATTTTCCCGAAAAGCTGCTGGAAATAAAACCTAAAATTTTATTGGGAAAGCTTCCAGACAATCCAAAAAACTATATTGAATTTCTGGAATACAAACAATTCAACCGAAAATTCGGGAATTGAGGAAGCATAATCGAATGGAACGAAAATGTCCAATTTTCTGAAAAATGATCTCGCTCTCAATTCGTCATTAGGACTTTTTTTCTAGGAAATGCAAACCGGAAACTTTGGCCAAATGGAAAGCGCTCATAGTTTCTTCAAAATAATTTTCCTTTTCTGAAAAAAAATTGATTTCTAGTTGGGATGAACTTCTCACAGGGGGTTAGGCTTTACAGAGCCTCTATACAAGGACCATGCCCAGAGCTTGCACTTTTGCCAAAAGACTATTTGCCCACAGCGTTCTCTTTCTCTTTTTGTGTTTTGTTTGTTTATTGTAATTTTCAGTCAACTGACTTTCCTTCTTTTGATTTTTTAGGCGGCTGCCCCGGCTGAACCACAACCCATCGACCCTGCGCTTGAAGGTGAGTGTTGCGACTTCAACATCAAAATCTCCATCTCTATAATATCCCCTGTTTCAATTTTTTACGGCCTCCTTATAGGCATTTGCTGTCTTTGCAAGGAGATGTGATCTCTTCTTTGTCATGAATCACACAAAATTCCTTGCAAAAAAGTATATTTAGTTATAGCTATGAAACAAGCCCCTTTCGTAGTGCTTGTTTTATACAGTATTTAACGAACACGCAGGGACATGCAGTGTTTGTTTAACCACAGTAGAGTTTGTTTTGGATTTCTTATGGCTGTTTAAAAAGTTTAACCGTGTAATATTCTTGTATGCACTGAAACATTTTCAGGCACTGTCAGTATCACGTCCAATACTCTCTTCCAATGCCCCATTCCGCCAACCCCGCATATTAGCCCTCCCCGAAAATGCGCCCATTTAAAAGGGACGATGATCAAATGTAAAATCAGGGCTAAAATTCGAAATTTTACGGCAAACCAGCCTAACTCTTATCGTGTCACTGATCATGACTTGCTAACAAGACAACATTTTCGCTTTCACTTGTTCAATTTTTTTGTATAGTTATAACTACTGCCTTTAAGCACTTAATTAGTGTTAACAGGAGAGTCCATACAAACGCTTAGGAACACAAGAGTGTGGACGAGCTCTCAGTATGGACTCTTATGGTTATGTCCTAAATGAAAAGCAAAGACAAGCCTCGAGCCAAGTGGCCCATACTGCCGGAGCCTATCCCGGTTTGGATAGCATAAAGCCCCCCTTATTGGTAATTGCTAGTTCCATCGCAGGGTAACCCCCCCCCCCCCCCCCAGCATTATGTCACCGGTACCCATTTATGCACCTGGGTGGAGAGAGGCACGGTGAGAGATTATTGTCTTGCCCATGAACACAACACAGTGGCCCCAGCCAGGACTCAAACCCGGACCGTTCAATCAGGAGTGCAGCTCGCTAACCATTATGCCACCGCGCCTCCCGAAAAGCAAGCTTAAAATTAATAAATGGATTTTTTTTACCTGCAAGATCCTTTTATTTTCGAATTGATATAAACCTTAGTTTTCACAATTCTTTGATCTTTTTAATAGACTTTTTTTTGTCAACAGTTGACAGATGGCACTATGTGCACGCAAAAAGACCAAAGTTGTAGCAATTTACTGGAAAAGGTGTTCTGCTTGAGACCATCAACATTGAACTTGCTTCGGAATCCATTCACCTCAAGAGACAGATTTACCTTTCATGGAAGACGTCATGTTGGCGAAACGAATTGTAAACAGAATTTCACTTGCACACAGAAGTCAATAAACCTGAGAAAGAACGCTAGTCTCCGAGTGCTGTTAGTGAGTTAGCCTTTCCATCATCACGCGTTTCTTCGTTACGTGACGGGACCAAAATTAATAACCAATGTACTATGTAGTAGGCCACCCCAGCAAGTAATGTGCCTGTCCTTGAAACTGAACTGAAGGTTGATAGTGATGCACTGACTCGCCGTTTAGCCGCCCCAAAGTTTAACAGGAAACTGTTGACGAAATAACAAAACAACTGAACAGGAACTTACCAGTCTGAAATTGAAACTAACAACACAGGCGGCCCAAGCTCTCTATCAGATTACCTTTGGACGTGACTCTTGCTTACGAGCGGTGTTGTGTTACAAAGATTCGATTTATAAGGGTTTGTATGGGAAACAACGGTTTTGCTTTAAAAGTAAAAAAAAAATGTATATTTTGTGAAGAAAGTTGACTTACTCTGATTCTTTGTTTCATTCTTTGTTGTCTGCCAGATTCTCAGGTCGATACAACGCGTTTTCGGCGAGTTATCGTTATTTAGGTGTCCACTGCTAAATAACGATAACTCACCGAAAACGCGTTGTATTGACCTGAGAAGCTGGCAGACAACAAAGAATGAAACAACGAATCAGAGTAAGTTAACTTTGTTCACAAAATATATATATTTTTTTACTTTTAAAGCAAAACCGTTGTTTCCCATACAAACCCTTATATTAAAATCGAATCTTTGTAACACAACACCGCTCGTAAGCAAGAGTCACGTCCAAAGGTAATCTGATAGAGAGCTTGGGCCGCCTGTGCTAACAAGTACATTGACAAGAATCGAACTACGTGGTTATAGATTTAGGTTTTGTTCGGTTGATGTTGTCAGCAAAGTAAAACTGCTTCGGCTTAGGGAAACAGCCGGCATACACTCTTTATATATATATAAGAATACAGTTTTACCGACCCAGGCTGGATATTCTTATTTTTCTGCCGATTTTAGGCTGAAAATATTCTTATGAACATTCTTAGAAAATACCGTGTGACATTTCCGTTTTAGCAAGTATTGGGTAATCAATTACAAGTGTTTAGTGTCCAGATCGGTATCGTGTTACATTGTGCACGTGCTCCATCGCTTTTCGTTGCAGCCAGCAGCAAGATAACACTTGGCCGTTTGGCTTTAAACAAAGCATTCCTCACAGTGACACAACAATAAAATGAAGGACATTTCCTTCATTTCATTATTGTTTCAACTAAAAATATATTTAATTGTATTGTATCAGAAACCCATAAGGGTTGAAACGTGTTGTAACTCCCTATGATTCGCATTGTACAAAGCGTTTGCACATTCGTTTACACAAGTACCATATTTGGAAAATTACGAGAACCATTTAACCAATCAAAATTACTTTATTTGGATTGAATTCACAGCGCGCGCTAGCTCGCGCTCGATGGCGTAATCTTGTTTTTGAACAAGCTTGGTTGAATAATAAAGTTAAATTTGGTTAAATTCTCCTGTTTCATCTTCTTGAAGTAGTCTGGAGAACTTCGCTTTGATACACTTAATGTATTTCTTTAGTTTCTGTAAGAAATTTACGGCGTTTAGGTCAAAATTCAAACAACTTGCCGCAAAACCCAAAATTATGTTGCGTGTGTCATTTCGTGAATAAAGCATTCGCGTACAAATTCTTCGTGTTTCCAAATATGGTACTTAGCAAAATGAATATTCAAACGCTGTGCGCGCGCGTTACACGTTTCAACCCTTATGGGTTTCTGATTGTATTTACAAATTTTCAACTCAAAATTATATTTATTCTTTTCAAAATCTCAGCCTCGGGTTTATTCTTAAGATGTTCTTAATTCTTTATTTTGTGAGTTATCCCTTATCCCTAAAACCCCTAACAGGGCCTCTTTAACGTCTTTATAACATTACCGCCATTCGACGAGGAAAAAATTGTTTGCTCGAAAACAAGCAATCTATTCAGAAAAGATGCGCCGTCAACGAGAAGCTTTTGAAATATACGAAAGTCGCCAAATTAAACAAAAATATGCAAAGGTCGCCAAAAAAAATTTTTATAAACAGAACAATAGCTCGCCCGTACCGCTGACCGACGGACTCTGGGCTTTAGATTGCTTCAAATTGCGAAGGCATACAAATTTGCATGCGTAACTAATTTAGGTCTGGGTCAACCTGTCGCAGGTTAAGTCTGGGTTAGAAGACAACACAGAAACGGATTTCGTGTCTTGGAATTCATCGATCAGAGGAGAGCTATTTGGAGGTTTTTTGTCGTTTCTCAGATTTATAAAATTAATGTCCTATACTTCAATTTATTCCTGGATTGTCCGGCGGTTTTTTCTCGGGCCACCGGGCCGATAAGTTTGCTAAAAACTGGTTGCCCGAACGCATTGCGCGTGATAAATTAATTCTCGAAACGGTAAAAGAACGACAGTGATAACAAGGCATTTCTGCGTTGTATTATGGTAGTATAATAAAATAAACTTGTTCCATATTTGGCCACAAACTTTTCAGACCAGACTTTTAATTTTCAAAACCTCAATTTTTTTGGATGTTATGTGTTGATTGGATTTAACTGCAGTGTGGAAAGTTCAAAAATGCTCCTGTTTGTTTCGGCAAATCTTTGTAAACGTTTGCTTTTTGTTTCATAATTTATTTTCCGAGTTCATTGGCTCATAGCCACTTTGATTAAAAATTGGCGTAACCCTAGCTAATTTCCATTCATTTGGAACAATACCAGAGGAGATTGATTGATTGAATATAAATGTTAGCAATGGTGCAAGAATATTCGCCGCTTATTTGAGAAACTTGGATGGTTAATTATTCAGGCCAGTCGCCTTATTAACTTCTAGTTTTTCAAGTAATTTCAGGACTTCGCTCGTACAGCAACTGCCGAAAGTAAAGGTCTTGTTAGCAGAGATGAGAAAACTTTCTGGTTGGGTATTTCCAGAGGCATTCCTCTTGCCAAATCATGGCCAATTTTCACGAAATGGTGATTAAAGGCCTCTGCCATGTCAGCTGCAGAACTTGTCTTGTTACCACCAATTTCGATATGAGCAATAGTTTTCCTCTTGTGATGACGAGAATTTAGTTCATTGATAAGTTGGCAAGTCTTTCGGGTATCGTTTTTGTTAGCAGCAAGGTTTTCATTAAAATATCTGCGTTTAGCATACTTAAAAGAATTGTTTACTTGAATTGATTTCTGGCGGCTTTGAAATCCGCCCAATGAGCTCGAGACTGATCATTAGTTTGCTCCGCCTTCTTTTTCAGGAAGTCCCTTTTACGCATTTTACGACTTAATTCGTAAGCGATCCAAGGCGAATTCTTGTTCTTAATTCTTCTTGATTTGGAGGGGGCATGTTTATCCATACAGATGAGTAATGTATTCTTCCAAAACTCCCACATTTCGTTGGGATCTGAAAATTGACTTACGTCATCCCATGGTCTTTGAGCAACGTCTCTGAGAAAATCCTCCTTGTTGAAGTTCTTAAAACTTCGAGTAGTAATAAATATGGCCTCGCCAAAATTGGTATAATGCAAAATTGGTATTAGGTGAGAAGGTTCTTCTACACTACTTGCAGGGTAGATATTATCGTACTACGTGCGTACTCAGTTTTGGAAAAACATGGGCGAGTAGTGAAGCCGCGAGGACGAGGGAAGAGAGCCGGCAGAGAGTCGGCGAGTCACGCGTCTCGCCAGATTGCTTCACTCGCCGACTCGTTCTCGCGGCTTACTTGACAATTTACGCGTGTGCTACGGCCACCTTAAGATTTCTGAAATCCTCCACATATAAGCCAAAAGAAAGGCAGTTACTGAAAAGTTAAACCACATGAATAGCATAATTTATTTTGTTACTGCTCTCAGTTTTGGAACGTTTGCATGCAAAAGTTTTGCACATTTTCCTTTCAAACTTCGAGAGAACGAATAAAATAAAAAAAATATATGTTTCTAAACTTTGGAACTAGAAATTGATACTACGTGCGTACTCAGTTTAAAAGCGGTGTTGGAATTTTGCGCTTGTCCGCTGTGAAATCGATCCTAGGACACGAGCACAAATAAAAGTGGTCACTGGGTGCAAACGCGCCCGACCCGCGCCCATATTTCCAGTCTTCCAAAGAAGCGCGGCCTCTAATGACCGTGTACAATATGAGGCGGTGAATTCGTGATCTTTTATGCAAAAGATGAACAAACACAAGTTAAGTTTTGTATTTATGGCCGCTTGCCAGTACTTTAGAGGAAATTAAGCAATCGAGAATGTCAATTTCTAGCTCTAAAAGAATCAAGGAAATCGGCCATTTTGTTTTTTCAGAGACTTCTGAACGAGCGAGTTGGTGAACTCGCGTAGCTGTCATTTGCGTCACCGTTATTGTCTTTCGATGCGCGCCTCAGAAAGACCTTCACTTACGTAACAGCTTGCGTTTTAAAAATTTTAAACGTTGTTCATTACCAATTTAAGGTGTTCTTTTAACAAAATGGATATAACTAATATATAGTACACCATTTTACTCCATCTTGGCAAGGTAATATCAAAAGAACAGCGAATTTGCTGCCACCTTTTCGCATTTTGAAAGTATTTTAATTTCGATGTATGCATATTCAAGCACAATTTAATCTTAGTGCCAAACGGTGTTCAACCCTTAAACAAAAGTGATTCGAATGGAAATCATTTCCTTTGCCGGATGTTGAATACCGCGGCACTAGAAAGCTTTGTTTTGGAAAAGAAAAGCTACCAGGAAGTGACCAAACCATCATAAAATACAAACACTGGAGCTATATGTTATTTTTTTCAGTTGCGTTCAGTTTCGTGAAAAAGATTACAGACACTCGACATGGGGTCGGCGATTGGAATCGCAAGAGGGACCGACGGCCGAAATAAAACCGTTGTTACACAGTTAAGGCAAGAAAACGTCCGACTCCAGGCGAGGATAGAAAGACTTTCCGCGGAATCGACGAGATTGAAAGTAGAAATTAACAGCCTGCTAAAAGAGAAGGAGTTAACAACATGCAACATACATGGCGGACATCTTCATTGCAATTCCCCCACGCCGAACGGTGAGTCCAGTGCTAAAAAAATTAAACTGCTATTAACTAATAATAAAATTTCAAAGCGGTTGTGATACAGCGAAAAAATTATTATTAAATATTTTCGCGACAGCGTTAAATTACATCTGCATGCATCTGCAAGTCACATGTCTCTTCTCTTCCGCTCTAATAGCGGCGTAGCGAATCGAAATAAAAAACTGTTCACGTGCCAATTTTAGCCTTTTAATACTGAAAACAAAATCTTCTTGTGATTAGGGAGTGCATTTGGTGTTCATCGGCCGATCACAGTTGCTTAATTTTCTTTTTATTGAGCTTTATTCGTTTTGGCGCTGTTATAAATATTTTTTTGAATTATTTTTTTAATGATCGAATCGTGAATTCAATCGTTTCGTGAATTCAAAACATCTTTTCGGCAAATAAAAACTCTCCCGTTTTTATTTTTCGGACTGGTTAAAAGCGTCAATATATCTAGCTAAAGAAAACTGAGTCCAATTTATTTTTCATCTGCTTTTTAGCTTATCGCATCCGGGGCCCCTTCTTAAAATGTAAAATAAAAGCCAGATGAATCAAGGAAAAATTAAATAAAATACAGTCAGACGGGCAATTTTTTTAATTATTATTTTTTGTACTAGGTCTAAAATTTGTCCATATTTTCAAGTCGATAAGACTAAGTATATAAGCTTATATTGTCACTAAGATGTTTTAATTTTAGTTCCATCAGAATTTCTATTCATTCTGGCATCTGCCGAAAAGTACTGAGTAGTTTATTTTCATTTTCCCTTTCGGGCGCCTGTTTTTTTCAAATTAGTTTTTTTGATGTGTATAATACGATAAAATAGCCTGCAAGTCACAGCATTTTACTGTAACGAGGAAATTCATTTGTCAGCCTTGGAAAAATATAAGCCGCTGGGAAAAAGCATATGGGCTTTGTCGAATTAAACCATTCACATTGTCAAGTAAATCTACATAAAACAAGCGGTTCGGGAGAATTGCAAATTTCAGTTGACAGTTTTACTTGAGTAACACTCAATAACGTGGATCTACATTTCCGCGCCAGGCAAAAATCGATAAATTTTGTTTCTTTTTGACAATCTGGAGCGTGGAGAATTAAAGCTTCGAACAAGGCAGATCTCGTTTCTCGCAGCCTGTGAAAAAGGCAGCCGGTTTCAGCTTGAAGTGGGAAAGAGAGGGGGGGGGGGGGGTGAGGAATCCCCTATGAAAGGGACGGGGTTGTTCGTCACCTCGCTTAGAGGTGTAAATAAAAAAATTTAGTCTCACTTCGGGTGTTCAGAACAAAACACCAAATATTTTTAGCCAACAAGGTCTCGTTTAGGGTTGCATGTGAATAAATTAAAAAAAAAAAAACACCGTTATACTGCGTTGGTGGTCTAGACCAATGAAGCATGAAACATGGTTTACAGCAAAAGCCCGCGAGTAAGAACCTAATTTTTCCAGGTTAGCCTAAACAGCGGTGATAAACATTACGGACAAACGCATTGTTAGAAAAAATTAAACCTTTTACTTGACGTTTTGTATGCTTCTTCATACATCTTCATACATATCAAACGAAACGTCTCAAGTAAAAGGAAATACGAAACATAACATAACACATAACATACGAAAAGGCAAGTAAAAGGTCTAATTTTTTCTAACAATGCGTTTGTACGTAATGTTTATCAACGCAGTTTGCGTTTTATTTTTAGTTAAACTACGTTGGCCAAAGAAAAAGAGTATTTACGATAACCTAAACAGGTTCTTATATAAATCGATTAATTCAAAATTAATTTAGGGTTTTTAGGTTCTGAAAAGATTCTTATTTTCTGAAGAAAAGTTGCATTGATCCTAATAGAACCTTAAGTGGTATTCGGCCCGTATGCCTTTTAAAAAATTTGCATACCACTATATAGTGTTTTATATGTAAAAATGAAGCACTAATCATGTAGAATATAATGCCTTGTCCAAACTTATTTCCCAAAAGTAATTTTGTATGCTAAATCAATTTTAGAAAATAAGAACCTGTTTCCAAATGTTAGGCTAGATAGTTTCTTAAAAAATTAAGGGGGGAATAATTGGCAAATTTTATCCCAACAGGTTCTTGCATGTTAGGTTCCTACTCGCGGGTTTTTACTGTATTTTAGCTGTTGGTCTCCATTATAGGTTTAATTCAAATTGCTTCGACGAATATACCTGTCCCTTTCATATAGGAGTTTCCCCCCCCCCCCCCTCTCCCTGGAGGGGTGGTTTCACTTTATCAGCTGTCTCGTGTTACCAAAGTAAACAACAAAAGGACGAAAAAATTTACTTCTTTTATTAGCCTGAGGAGAAAAAGAACTATTGAGTCGCGGCCCTTCTGAACAACAGGAAAGGATTAGTGTGTATAATTTCCCTTTACTGGAAATTTCTATAAGGCCCGAAGGGTCAAAAATGCTCCCTCCCCCTCCACGCCTTATTTAAATAATAATAATAATAAATAATAATAATCATTTATATAGCGCCATTTCCATAAGTTCAAACGCGCTTGAAAAAAAGTAAAATATTAATTAAATAATTTACAATTTACTTTGGATTAAAAAATAAAATATGATTAATATAAAAAGGCCTCTCAAATTTTGACATTTCACTGCACTTCCTCCACTCCAAACCCTTACAATTTTCACCTGGATCCGCTACTACGCCACATGTAGCCTGAATTTCAGACGTCCCTCTTTGGTCGCCTGCTTCGGAAGCCTGATACAAAAAATCTGCCGGGTAAAGCCATCCAGCAAAAAACACGCGCGAGTCAGACGTCTCTATTGAAGGACGTCAAAAGCCATTGTTTTCCTGTTTTCAAAGCGTTGCTTCTAAACTATAAGTTAAAGATATATTTTTTTTCGAGAAACACATAAACGCGATTTTCGATTTTTGAACTCCATTTGAAACGGATTGCTTTTAGGATTGCTTTTAGTTTTGTTCTTTCAAATGCAAGGAACGAAAAAATATATCGTGCAGAGCGTGTGTGCTTTTCCTTTCAGTCATAATATGACGGAATATTTTCCTCTTGATATACGAGCATATTTTTTCGGGCAAGCACACACATACATGTATTGCTTTTACTCCTCCATGATTGACTGAATTTTGCCACCAATGTGGAATTGTTCAATTCGTCCAATGAGAAAAGAGCGGCGTCAAGGTATTATCATTTTTGAGCATGGAGCTCGGCACACGCATGATGATATGTGCAAGAAGCTCGAAACATTGCCGTTCTAGTAGTAAGAACGTGTCGAAAAATTGGAACTTTTTCCGTGCCTATAATGGGATGACTATTGATATATTCATGTTTGCAAAAGTTTGGAGTGGATGTGGCGTATTTCACGAGCTACAACTGATTTACTGAGGCATGCTAGTGATTCAATGGGCAGGAGTGTGCAACCTTTGGCTTCGCTTTATATCAGTTGAGGCATGAATTACTAGGATGGTTATCTCGCTCAAATCGCAGCAAATAAACCCCCAAACCCCGTAAATAACAACAATAAAAATAACATACAATTTAACTGAATTGTCTTATCTTCTTATATTGTGAATTATTTGGAATTTGCTGTGGTTCAAACGTATTTCTTGCATTCCATACAAACTCATATAATTTTCCCGAGATTATATATATGCAAAAAGGGACAGAGCTCCAGGGGCGTATCTAGCCTATAGGCCCGTAGGCCCGGGCCTACAAATTTTTTAGCCCACTCGTATTTTTAAAATGTGCTATCAAGAGTAATTGTGGCTGAAGCACTTTCAAGATAAAAAAGAAAGCAATATGCATTATAAATATCGCAACTACCCTTTCTCGATTGATCAAGTCTCTAGCAAGTTGAAATTCTTGGCCGCGTGACACTTGTATTTTAAAGCATAAAAAGGTAAAAAAAAAGTTCTCGTGTTCGAGTATAAAGTGCCAATTTAACAAAATAGCGTTCCAAACGTTTCGGGCTTTTTTAATAATAGCACGGCGTCTTAGTTCACACCACCGATAGTAGCCAGTCTGGTCTTAACGTGAAAACTTTTCCATGCACGCACGCTTTCATCTGCGAAACAACCGGCTCAGTGTATGGCATCTCTTGCCGTCGTTGTTCTGCGATCTACATCGCCGAAACTGACCGCACGCTACAGCAACGTTTCGTTGAGCGCCTCTGCAGCATCGAGAAAAACCTGCCAAGCTTTCCTGTCGCAAAGCATTTCAATTAAAATGGCCACACTATTCAAGATGTACAAGTCCGTAGCATCATGTTCTGCGATGGGAACAAACAACGAAAATGTCAGGAAAAGCGACTTATCTTCAATCTGTGAACAAGTCAGCCGCGCTGACTGAATGTTAGTCGTCGCGCGCTCATCGCGCGCGCAGCTTGCGTTGGAACTTTAACTCTTTTTTCGTGGCCTTAGCAAATTTCTCAACAAAACAGCAACTTGACTTCCACTGATAAAGGGCTAAGCTCGAAACGCCTGGAAAGATATATTGTTAAATTGGCACTTTATACTCGAACTCGAGAACTTTATTTTACAAAGTGATAGGTATGTGTCGTTAAAGACAAGTGCGTTTATATATTTAACAATGAGTGAAAATTGCCGAACCATTCTCTGCAATGAAATGCCAAAATTTAGGTGCTGCCGGATAGCACATTTGAGGGCCTTTATCTGGAGCATAACCCCCCCCCCCCCCTCCCCGCCCACTCTCCCTCTAGAAGTGGCCAGGCCTACAACTCTTCAGAAAGCTGGCTACGCCCCTGAGCTCATTCAGAAAGCTTGGGCTACCAGTGATTAAACATGTCTTAAAAACTGACACGCGAATGTCAATGTCAACTTCGGTTAGATGTTTATGAGAGTAGTTATAGAACGGAAAACACAGATCACGTTTCACGGAAATCAAATCATTTGGCATTTTATCCAGTTCACATGACTCTTCACGCAGTACGACTGAGTGACAGCAACAAAATCATAATTCGTACCAAAACAAAATTCGCGTGCTTGCCTTAGCTTCTTACTCACTTTACTAACCGTGTAAAAAATAAAGGGCTTCTCGTAGTCTACAAGAACATTATTTCGTTTTCTATTTTCTAGCAAATGAAACAGGGATAGCAAGTGAACAAGAAAATGCAGTAGCTCCGGCGAGCTTCACCGAGCAAGTTTTACAGATGGAACTGGAGACATTGAAGAAAGAAAACTATTGGCTGGCCAGAGAGTTGGCAAATTTGAAGAGCAAGGACGCATGCGCAGAGGGAAGTGATGGCGTGTGCGGCAGGAAGAATGAAGCTGAGCAAAACACGTGGAAATAACAATTTAATTAACTTTTCAACGATATCAACTTTGAAGTTGAAAAACAGAAGTCCATGCTAGAGTGTCCAATAAGGTAGTAATCAATCTTGACTGAACTAGTACCTTCAGTAGATACATTATATTGGGTATATACATATTCCTTTCCTGACCTTTAGTGCCGATCATTTAAAAGTATTTTATACGGGGAGGCTCCGCCCCTAGGTGCTAACCCTTAACGTTTTATATTTCAATTTTGACAGAAAATGTAACCCATTTATATAACTACAGTAAAAATACTGCGTCTATTTTCTAAACATTCCACTGAGATCTCTACTTTTTATATAGCCCAACCAGAAAAAAGTAAGGCACCCCTTTCGGGCGAAGCCTCCCTGTATAGTTCAAAATAATGAGTAGCCCTCCCGCCCACAATTTCGGAATTTCACCGTGTGTCCACCCCTGAAGTTGTTGTAGAAGAAGAATAGGTTTCTTAGGTTTCACAAGCTCTTTAAACGTTTGGAGGCAAATCCTATATGCATGATGCCTTTCCTGCGCAAAGTCATATTCAAACGTCAGCAATGAATCGCCTGTCGAGGAGAGCCCGGATGCTGTCACGTGATCGTCAAAAATGGTTGCGTTGCAATTAGTAAGTTTGCTAAATTTGAAACCACTGACGTAAGACTTGACAGATTTTTAACGGTTTGAAAGTTTTTTTTTAATTAAGATGATTAAGACGAAAATGCAATAAAATGAAGAAAACACAATGACAAAATACAATGGAAAAAAATATGCAATCCAACAACATTTTTTCATACAAATCCCCTTAATTCTAAAGGGGCTTAAAATGAGAAAAAAAAATGCGCTTCAAAAATACAGTCGAAGCTCTCTTAACGGATACTCTCGTAAGCGGACAGCTCTACTTACGGCCGCCTTGTTTGAAACCCAGTTTTAACTCCCATACAAACTATGTATTTTTACATTCTCGTAAGCGGCCGTGGACACTTTTAGAGATTACGACTTAGACTTTTTCTTTCTTTTTAGAGGGTCTGAATGGGGCTTAGTGTTTAGTGTTATTTGTCCATAATTTTTAGTGTTTGCTATTAAATTGTTCAATTTTTTAATGTTTACTGTTTCCGAAGAAAATAATGTTAAGTGTTTGGAGGGTTTTTTCACTCCTTATCTTTGAGCCTGCATATGCTGTGGCAGTGTGTTCTCCTCGGAAATCTTCGGTAGTCTTTGGACATCTTCGGTAGTCCCCAGAAATCTTCGACAGTCTTCGGGAATCTTCGGTACTCTCCAGAAATCTTCCAAACTGATTAGAAATTAAATTGTCGGAAAGTGGCCGACAACTTCTTGATATTCTTAACAAAATAATATTGGCCTTTTTGGAGCTGTTTTTGTTCTTTGTGGATTAAATTTACTGTTACAGTGAATTTTGTACTGTTAGTGTTAAAATGCCTAAAATTTTACTGTTTCTTGTTATAGAGCCTAAAACTTAAACAGTGTTAATTGTTATCGAGGTAGCCCCATTCAGACCCTCTTTTTAAGCTCCCGTAAGCGGACACCACTCAATCAACTTCACATCGCCGTTCGCCACAATGATTTTACAGTAATTACAGTACCATATTTCAGTGTTTGTTTTGTCGTCATCCACGTCCGGTTACATTTCGAAACACCACTTACATGCATTTGCCCTGGTTCTTTAATACGGCGGTATTTTTTTGTATGTTCAATACGGCACTGTATTTTTTGTTAGCTGGGCAAACTCCCGTAAGCGGCCATCTTTCCCCTACACCTCTAGTGGCCGCTTACGAGAACCATTCTCGTAAGCGGCCGCCAGCTCCAGTTACGGACACTTTCTTCGCGTCCCGAGGGTGTCCGCTTACGAGAACTTCAACTGTATTGAGGTTTATGTCATTAGAAGGGACGTTGATCTAAATTTATTTTTTGCACATATACAAGAATACCGCATGGCAACCTCTCAAAATATAACAATATGCAGCACAACACATTCTAAAGTCTTGAAAAATTGGCGTTGTTTTGTTGATGGCATTAATAGTTTTGCGGGGATTGGCGGACGCGTATTATCGGAATTTCTCAGTGTAATACATATTGCCTGTAAATGTATTAAGTAAGCTTTTTTCTATAGTAAAATAAATTGTTGTCGTTATTGTTATTGTAGTTGTTGTTCGAAAACATTATTTATAAAATTCGAAATTTACAAATATTTAAGGTGGTTCTGTTCAGTTAAATTCAGATTTCTCGAGTCTCCAAGGGAAACAAAAATTACTTCGAGAAATCAGGAGTGTAAAATTGCAGTAGTCGACTGATTGAAGCAAGTTCAAAGAGAACGACTTCGAATTATCATAAGGTTCGAAAAACGAAGCTTATAGAAATCAGGCCCCAGTTGTTAAAAGGGTAGATAACGCTATCCACCGGATAAATCGCTATCCAGTGGGTCATACAAAACCTACTTTGCTATCCACCGGATAGTCATTTATCCGGTGGATAGCGTTATTCACCCTTTGAACAGCTAGGGCCTGGATTCTATTGTATTTGACATGGTGATCACATATTGATAATAAAATATTGGATGTCACCTTGCTCGTCTTTTATTTAAGGGTGTTTTAACATATTACACAGTTGCTATGGTAACCCGTTTTGCCAAGAAAATGGCCATAACTTGTGCACCAAATGATTGGGCATTTAATTGATACAATAAGTGCTTCCGTAACTATAAGGCTTCTTGGGAATTGAATTATCTAGTAATATTTCAAAACTTTCTCCAAAACTTCAACCGAAAGAGCGAGAAAATATCGCCACGGACCTCCGGCCACTGCACACTAACAGCTGATAATGTACAATAGCCAGCCAATCAGATTGCAGCTTTTGCATTAGAACACTAGTACAATTCTACTAACAAGTGGTAGTATTGATCCACCAAAATAAAATAACAGAAAAGTGCTGGAAACCGTTACCAGCCACGTTGGTTCGATTCCTGTCGGGGACTCAGATTTTTTCTTTGTGCCATGCTCGTGTATTATCCAAACACATGGGCAGAGATTGAAAACGTCTGCCAGACATTTCAATTTTTGATTGAAATCTCATGCCTGTATAACTCATGTTAGTAGAAACTCAGCTGTTTCTATTGGAATCCGCGTCTTTGTTTTCCCTTTTTTTTTGCGCCCTTTTTTTTTTTTTTTTAAACCCCCCCCCCCCCCCATAATACCTCTTTTGTCTCTCTGTACTGTTATTGCCATTTTTAACAAAGCTAGACCATTATTTTTAGGTTTCCATTAATGTAAATATTTCTTTTGACTTTTGACTTTTCGAGGTGATGCTCATGATACTGTCCCTTTAAGAAAATATTGTTGCAGAAACAATGTTTCCGTAATTTTGTTCCTGTTTGCACCAACACAACTAATATTTCCAGGAAACAAAATATGTTTCTGGATTATTTCTCCATCTGAGACATTTTGTTTTCACAGTACTTGTTTCCCCGTTTTGCCGCCAAAAAAAAACAATATTGGGTAATGGCTGCCCAAATTTCATCTTCGCAGTATTCGTTTCGACAAAGTTGTTTGCAAATCAATATCACAGAACAAAAAATGTTTAGAATTTACAGGTAGTATGGTCCTCCATATTGGTGTAACACTTTTGAACACCAACCTGGCGACCGAAATGTTCTTCAGGAAGAAAAAAGAGATTTGGCTACCAATGAAATGAGTTTTCACTTTTGTCATTATTTTCAATTTTGAATAGCGTAACTGAATGTATTTACTTAACTTACTCAAACCCTTGAGTTCCCATTGGAAAATAGGTCGTCCACCAGAGATCTCCATTTTCCCCTGTCCTTGGCCACTTTTTCCAGTTGGTTCGAACTCATCCCAGTCTGTTGTACTTCAGTCTCAGTTGATCTTCTCCATGTTGTTTTAGGCCTTCCTCAGTTCCTTATACCCTGAGGTTTCCATCAAAGGGCATGCATGCCTGGTCACATTTGCAAAGGGCTTTCTCAGCGTGTGGCCTAGCCAGCGCCATTTCCTTTTCCATATACTTGCAGGTGGAGAGGTTGTTGTTCTGCTCTCTTCCATAGATCTTCATTTCTGACTTTGTCTTTCTATCGAACTCAGAGGATATGCCGGAGACAGCGATTGACGGAGGTCTGTATCCACTTGTTGAAAAATTTGGTGATACGCCAGGTTTCACAGGCATACAGAAGAGCACTCAGCTCTTCACATTGGTATTGAAGATTCTAATCTTGGTCTTCCTTGAGAAGCATGCATTTAATGAATGAATGTATTTAAAATGACAAAAATGTTGGTTTCTGTAACATTTTAGATCACGTTGAAGCTTGTTGAATTACCCTGTAAAAATTAAATTTCATAAACCTTTATCCCTAAAACAAAGCACGCTGATAAAAGTGTTTTGAACACTTTGTCGGTTCGATGAGCATGAGATATAGGAAGTGACTCCACACAGTCTATACGGGAAATTGTGACTCTTTAATTTCTGGACTGGAACGAGTTTATCATCGTACTTAAGTAGTCAAACTATACTTCAAAGCAAACAAAGAAAAATATAACACTTGATAAGTTCCAGACAAGGAAATTTTTTCTCCTTCAAAGAAAAATTACTTGAACTCCAAAAGACGGTATAATGTTATTGTAATACAATAATTCTACTCGCAATACTGTTTGTCGCTCCAGTACTTGTAACTCATTTTTTCGCTTTACAACATCACATCAAGTGCAAAACAGAAACAAAAATCTTCCCGTTAATAACTAAGAGTAACGTGCTAAATAAGCTTAAAGAACAACCTAGCAGTTAAATTTAGACGTTTTATGACGTCACGCGGAAACAAACGCGACCCATTGTGTTTAGAAGAATATTCCAGCGGCGAATGTCGGCATTACTGTCATCAGCGAAGAAGTAAATTGAGGGGAGTTTTCAAATTAAAGGTTTTGTTAATTCTTTTATGAAATATGTAAACTGTTAAAACCCGGTATCGAGGGTACGTCGTCTTTTACCATCTCGAACTATGTAGCCTGTTAAATGGCTAATACCTTACCATGATTTTCCCGTAAAATGAAAATTGAATAACGATGCGAAACTTCTACTTAAGTACTTCACTGGCGTTCAACAAAACTACAAAATTTCTTCTTGGCAAAAGCGCTAATGAGCCCATACATTCTTTGTAAAAATATCAAGTTTTCAAACCTTCGTCACAGAAAAAAGTATTTAATTCATCTGGCTCAAATTTATAGCGAAAGTAAATCGTACCATGTTCTTTTAATATTCAGAAATGATATTTTTGTAGCTCGATTAGAAAGTGAAGCGCTTATGCTAATGAGGCAAATATTGTAATAAAATGAATAGGCACTGAAATTTCAATAATTATTTCCGTGTACATTTACGTAAAAGGTTTAGCTCTTTTATCGGTGAAACACCGAGGTGAAATAAAGGAGTGTTATTTATAAACCATAACAACATTTCAACTGGACTGCAAACAGATAAAATTCGCCTGGACATAACGAAGTAACAACTTACGATGGGTGCTTCGATCAGTTTACTCGCTAATCGGCGCGAAAACAAAGTTGTAAAAGAGTTAAAAGAAGATAATGCACTGCTCGAAGCTCGAATCCTGAGCTTGTCCGAAGAAGCTTCAAGATTGAAAACGGAAATTCGCGAATTAGCTGATTCATTAAAATGTGAAATGGATCAAGAGCCAGTAAAGAAGCCGCGATATGGAACAGATCTGCCTCAATGCACTCTACCAAATCGTAAGTTAATAATTTTTTGGGTCTTTGCTACCTTAAAAAGGTTAAAAAGCGCCTGAAAAAATTGGGCCATTCTTTTTAAGTTTGTCGTTTGTAATCTGTCTTCATCATTCTCGGTCATAACTATCCCTGATTACTTCTTTGGTGCCATTCTTCGTTAGAAAACTCAGTTTTGTTCGAGGTTTCTTTTGATTTAGTGGATCAGGGATGGTTAAGTCCCAGACAATGTCACAGAATAGCTTTCAAGACTTTAAATAAACACAACAGCATGAATACATTTTATATACACGCGGTCAACATGGCGGCGGGATTGACAACAAGCCGATTTCTGCGCTCGTAAGGCATGATGGGAGCACGTGTCGATGACGTAACGTGACATCTCCCTATCTTTCAATGACAATAATAAAAAGTACATTAACGAGAGACCTATCCAAGACTAACAATTACAAGTGGGACCTATCACAGCATGAAAATTGGGATTTACATAAAATTAAAAATGGTTAAATCAAAATTAAAGTTGGTTATCCAACTTTAAACCATCAATTAAATGTTGTTAAAGGTGGTTTAACTAACCTTTACGCTACCGCGTGTAAATGTGATTTAAAGTTGGTGTAAAGAAGCTCTTTATCTGCCTTTTAACTTGAGTGTAAGGCTGGCATAAAGAATTTATGCAAGCTTTACTTAAGCTTTACACCGGTGTAAAGTTATGTTGTCACGCTGTGTGTATCTAAAAAAACACAACACAACAACAACAGCTACAAGTGAAACCTGGTGCCTGTAGCATAATATGATACTGATTTAAAAGGTACTCTTCAATGTTCTTAATCCTACAAGTCTATCCCTTGTGGGGGTATTACAGTTCTTTCTCAACAAGTTCTTATAGGTCTAGCTAGCCTTTGTGCTAGTGTCACAGTTCTTCCAGATCTGGTAACACATCCTTTGGCAGTGTGTGATATTCTCGCGGGGAAGCCTCATCCGTTGAAGATGTATTTGGTTCTGGTCTTGCTATTGCCATCCGTTCAGCAGACCCATTTGATTGGGGATACATCGGGGAGCTGTTGATGTGTTCTACTCCATAGGTGGTCATGAAACCGTCAAATTCGGCTGAGCTGTACTGGGGACCATTATCGGTTACGAGTTGTAAGGGGATACCGTGCTCAGCAAAGATGCTTTTTTAGTTGTTTATAACTGCAGATGATGTAATGCTTGTGAGTCTCGTTATGATGGGAAATCTGCTGTATTGGCCTGTTAGCAGGAGGTATTGCTGGCCTTTAAACTGGAACATATCTGAGCTGAGTCCCTTCCATGGTCGGCAAGGGGGCTTTGGCTGGAGTACTGGCACTTTTTGGGATTTTCTCTGATATTTCTGCCAGGGCCCGCACTGATTGACTTATTTGATGATATCCTTTGTAATTCCAGGCCAGAACACACATGTACGCGCTCGTAGCAGGCATTTCTCTTGCCCCAAATGGCCTTGGTGTATGATGTCTAGGACTTCAGGTCTCAAATTGGGCGGTATCAAAATGCCGTCCCCTTTCAGAAGTACGCCATTCTCAACAGTCAACTCTTCTCTTGCAGCATTTGCATTATAACACTAATACAATTCTACTTACAAGTGGTAGTATCTTCATCCACCAAAATAAAATTACAGGAAAGTGCTAGAAACCGTTACCAGACACATTTACGTCCCAGCAAACGAGAAAACGCTGTAGCCGAAACATTGTTGCAGAAACACTGTTCCCCCTACACAACCAATATTTCCTAGAATATGTTCTAACATACTATGTCACCTTTATTTGTATTTAAACTTGAAACTCGACCATTATTTTTCTTTCTACTTGATAAAGCCGGTCAAGATAACTTCGAAACGTCGTAGCCTAATTTCGCTAATTTTTATAGTAAATTGTATAACAAAATATGTTTCTGGATTATTTCTCCATCTGAGACATTCTGTTTTCACAGCAATTGCTTCCCCATTTTGGCGCCCAAGAAACAGTATCAGGAAATGACTGCCCAATTTCAACTTTGCAGTGTTCGTTTCGACCAATTGGGAAATCAATATAACAGAACAAAAATTCTACAGAGCTTCCAGGTAGTTTGGGTCCGCCATAATGGTGTAACCAACATGGCGACAAAAATGGTATAGCAAGAAAAAGAGACTTTACTACAAATGGGACCAAATGACATGGGTTTTCATTTCTGTCATCATTTTCAATTCTGAATAGCGTATCTGAATGTATTTAAAAGGACAGAAATGTTGGTTTCTGTAACATTTTAGATCACGTTGAATTACGCTGTCTTAATTAAATTTCATAAAACCTTATCTCCAAAACAAAGCACTCGGCTCTGCTGACAGGAAAATTAACTAAAAAGGACAGCATTGTAGTTTTTTAGATGTTTTATGATGCCACGCGGAAACAATCTGTACAAACGCATTGCAAAGTGTTTAGAAGAAGAATATTCCAGAACGCTGTTATAATGTCGGCAGTACAGCCGTCAGCGAAGAAGAAAATTGAGGGGAGTTTTCAAATTCAGTAAAGGTTTTGTTAATTCTTTTATGAAATATGAAAACTGCTAAAACCCCGTGTCGAGCGGTACGTCGCCTCTTACCATCTCGAAATATATAGTTCCCCACTGAGATAAAGAAACGTGGTAACGACCTTTTTTGATACGTGATTTGACGACTTCGTGAGGCCACAATTTTACCGTAAAATGAAAATCGAATAACGTTGCGCAATTTCTATGTACGCAGTCATTTACGTTAAACAAAATAGGAACAGGAAAGAAAGGCAAGCTGTCAATGTTTTTTCTATTTAATCTAAGCACACACAATTTTTTTGTGTAACATTTTTAGACACTGTTACAGGAGTAGTAGTGCAAATGTTTTTGTTGAGATTTCGTTAATCACAGTACAGTCTACTCTCACTATAACGGACACCTTTGCGACCACAATTTGGTGTCCGCAATAGAGAAAGTCCGTAGCAGCGAGAGTTATTTTCAATAATTCTTATTCCCTGGGACTTCAATTCTTGTCCGTAATAGCGAGGTGTCCGAAAGGCGGGAGTTGACTGTAATTGTTGTTCAAACCGTTTTTTCTTGCTAACTGCCATGAACGAATGCACCGGAAATATCGGATAGTGCAAGGATATGATAGGAACTGAAATTTCGATAATTATTTCCGCATACATGTAGTAAAAACAATAGCTCTTTCATCAACGAAACACCGAGGGGAAATAAAGGAGTGTCATTTATGAACCATAGCAACATAGCAACAATTGGACTGCAAACAGTAAAAACAAAAGTCGCGTCTTCAAAAAAAAATGTAAACGTTGCCTGCTCATAACGTGGAAAAAACTCAATATGGGTACTTCGATCAGTTTACTGGCTAATCGGCGCCAAAGCGAAATAGTAAAAGATTTAAAAGAAGATAATGCACGGCTCAAAGCTCGAATCCAGAACTTGACCGAAGAAGCCTCAAGAATGAAAACGGAAATTCGAGAAATAGCTGATTCATGTAAATGTGAAATCGTTCAAGTGCCAGTACAGGAGCCACGGTTTGGAACAGATATGTCCGGGTGTGCTCTACCAAATCGTAAGTTAATAATTCTTTCGGTCTTTGCTGCCTTCGTGGTTTAAAAGCGCTTGAAAAAATTGGGCCATTCTTTTCAAGTTCGTCGTTTGTTATCTGTCTTCATTTTTTCGGCCATAACTATCCTTGATTATTTTTGGTATATTCTCACTTCTTTGGTGCCCTTCTTCGTAAGAAAACTCGGTTTTGTTAGATGTTTCTTTGGATTTAGGGGAGTAGGGATAGCGCAGTTGTGAGAGCACTCGCCTCCCACGAGTGTGGCGCGAGTTGGTCCTCATCCTTGCTCGAAGGGTTTTCCTCACTCCACAAAAACCGACACTTCGATCGGAATACACGGCTCTACAAGATTCTAGCTTTAAATACTTCCTTTGCTTAATTAAGGTAATTTATTTATTATATTTAGTTTTATTTTAATTTATTTGTAAGTGCATGATTTTATACAAAAACCAGCGTGTACGTTAATTATCTGACGAAACATCTAAACAGAGTTACCCTGGGTGCCAGAGGTTTTTTTTTATTTTTTGCAGGAAACTCTATAAACGATCGCGGCTTCGCCGCTCTTTGTCGCCTCAAAAAAAATCAACGATCGCGGCTTCGCCGCTCTTTGCGCCACAAAAAAAACTCTCCGGCACCCAGGGTAAAACAGAGTAGCTAAGGTGTCTAGATAACCTTTCACGGCGGTTTTTTTTTTCAGTTCGATCATAGATTTTTCTTAATTAGAGGTAACGGCAAATAGAAAACATAATGCACATAAAATAAAAACTCAATTTAATTTTCATTTTACGGATAATTACAACGGTAAAACACAGCTGTTGGCACATGACGATTCACGAGGGAAGAAAGTCATTTCACATTTCACGGAAAAACAAATCACGTCTAAAGATTATACTCTTTCACTTAGCCTCAAAAACATAGCGAAACGGCTTTTTAGGTAACTGAATGCAATCATAGATCTGTAGTCTAGGAAATTTACTAGATTTCTACGTAGAAGCACATTATAAAATAATAATAATCTCTGATTTCATCGATTGCGAATCCAATGATTGATGTCAAGGGTAACTGACGTAATCCTCTACTCAAATTCTAGTCTCGTTTCCTGGGTCCTCTCGGTGGTGCATTTCAAGATGGTGGCTGGTAAATCACCGCCGAAATGAACCTTTGGACATGGTTGTAAAAGGCAAGTGCCTGGTTTCTCTACTGTACAGTTACTGTACGCCAAACGTGAGATATGTACACACAGCTTCATTGCTTCGTATTTCGTTTGCCGCCTGGTTTCTCTACTGTACAGTTACTGTACGCCAAACGTGAGATAATTGTTACACACAAGCTTCATTGCTTCGTATTTCGTTTGCTGTTGTTTTTACGACCATTTGAAAATAGGAGTATTGTAGTTGGGTTTAATTTCACTCTGTGGATCGGTCAGTCAGTTCTCGTTAACTCCCAAGAGAATACTTTTCACTGTGGGTGATAAACTGAATTCACTCAAAGGAAATACGAACGCGTCAACACTTGCGGTTTGATGGCCTGTATTTGCAATAAAAAGCTTTCAACACATGGTAGATTCTGTAAACAACATTACATAACAAATTGAAAAACGTGACTTGTCATATCATATTGAACGGAACATAACAGATTAAAAACGCAACTAGCACATATCAAACATTGCATCACAAATTGAAAATGTGACTAGTCAGAAAAACCCCTTCAATACTAATATCCCTTAAAAGAGACAATTTTACTTCAAGTTATTAACGAGCCGGAGCGAAAAGGTCAAATGGGATTTAATTAATGCGATTACAGTGATGTGATCCAGTATTTGATAACGTTAAGCTAAAAAATAAACTAAAACTACTCTTAGCGACACAAAACGACGAAGCTTAACAATTATTTCATAACAGCTGTTAAGTTTGTTAACATAATAACAGGGCATATGCTGACTGACGATTGGGAAAGCTTATGTTATCGTTTGATTGGCAAAGATGAACTGGAAACTCTTTAAATGCTTTACCGATGATTTTCAAAAATAGTTTCTTGTTCAGTTGACTCAAATTATTTTTTTTAAACTGTCCAAATTTAAAGCCTTTTTCTCTGACAGAAATGGCAATTTAGTGCCCATTCGTCCAGCCAGCTACTGCAGTTGAGAAAGTGAAGGGCGCCTTCCATGGCATGTATGAGAATTTGCTGCAGCAACACAGGAGGGAATCGCATGAAAACATTTCGCTTAGGGGCGATCCTGTGCCGCTATTTACTTTGTTTTTGGAAATTAATTAATAAATCAAGGCTTCATCATTCCTTTCGACAATATTTACAATGCTTCTCAAAAGATCTATGGCGTTATCCTCATGTGGTGTTGTTGATCTATTATTATTTTGCACAATAAAGTTTTACAGAGTTAGGAGGTAAACCCCGTGATCGATAGTTTTGGACTTCTTGTAAATTTCAGTTTCTACATTGTCCTTAAAGTTACAAAACTGGTTTAATGTTAAGTAAAAATTGACTTCTACAAAACCTCTTATGGTAATATGGCACAGGCAGGTACATTGTGGGAGAAATCGCTCGACGAACACGTGAAAAACAAGTTAAGACACAAATTTCCAACTCTCCTTAACTCAAATTTTACGTGGCCCATTTAGCGCTGCAGCAGCGGAATACAATAGCCATATGCGACGACATCTGTGCACGGCAACAGAAGTACATCACATAATGATAAAATCCAGAAATGCGATCGAATGAGAAAGAGCTCACAATCTGACAAAATTCAAAATCGCGTGATTTAAAAACGAAATAAATTAACATAATTATGTTTTTTCGCGGGAAAACACGACATATATGTAATATGTCAATATGATTAGCTAGCTTATTTACAAAAAATACTGAATGAAAATTTGCTTTTCTTCATCGTTGTTTCTATTCAGTTCTGTAGCCATAACGTGGGCTGTTATTATAGTGATAATAAAAATGGTGATGATGACGATAATACTGATGATAATAAACAGTTATTGGATGAGGTTTTTGTGATATCCGGAATAATCAAGGCCAAGGTCGAGGTAAGTGTTATCAGCAGCGCAGCCGAAGCCGAAGGCTGAGGCTGATAACACTTACTGAGATCTTGATTATTCCGGATATCACAAAAACCGAATTTAATAATTGTTTTATTATACAATGTTTTTCTGGAAAAAAATAAGGACAAAACGACTACAATCGTTCTACTAATTCCTACTTGTCGTCTTGCTTTTGAATGCTTTTCTCTTAAGGTATTCGTGGAATAGTTCTTCCGCAATCTTTGTCGGTCATTTTGTGTTTTCCGAGAAATTTATTGTCCAGCAATTTTTCAATTTAGGTAAATGTTTTGCTCGGTTGAAGAAGCGAATCGACGAACTATGAATTTCCTTCGCTGTCAGATGTGTCCCACATTCCTCTCGGAAATTATGCATTATTGCGCGCCCAACCTACAGATTAGTGAATAATTTGCTAGCAGATTATTCACTAATCTGTAGGTTGCGCTGATTCTCAGAATTAACTGTAGGCTCTTAGCCAATGAGAAGACAGATAGTGACTACAATGTATAATAATAATAACTAGTGGTAACCACAGGTTAGAAAGTGCGGGCCTTGACGCACTTAGAAAAGGGTACTGGTACGAGAGTGCGTAATTTTAGATGGCAGTGTCGATAAATAAATGATTAAATGGACAAAAGACAATTATCCCGAGTAACGCGTCACGCAAGGAATGCATGTTTTTATCGTTTTGGGAAGTGTAATCGAGCACGCGGTGTGAATTGAGATGTGATTTTTCTCAGTCGGTAAACTCGCTATGTTGTGCTTGCATTTTTATTAACGTGGCGCGATTAATGATAAATCACGCTTAATTGCCGCTAACCGGCCGCGAACCAGTCAGAGTTGTTTTTTGTCGGATTGACAGTTTAGTGAACTGTAGTCGAGCACTCGGTGTGAATTGAGATGTGATTTTCCTCGGTCGATAAACTCGCTATGTTGAATTTCTCGAGAATAACCGTTGTTGGAATCATTCGCTTTGCCGTGGTTTATGCGTGATACAATCAGAGCAAATTTTCGCAAAAGCAACACCCGTTAAACAAGTCTGCAAATTGTAATGTTTGCAATCTTCCATGTGACAGAAGCCTAGCTCTTATGTGACAATCGTTCTTGGAGAACACATTTTCTCTTCCGGTGTTACGACAGATTGACACATTTTTCGCATTCCGATCGTTCTTAGTGGAAGAACAAAATTTTCAACTTCCGTTTTCTGTTCGCTTTTTATTAACGTGGCGCGCACGCGTAAAACGCAATCCGCTGGTCACTGTCAAGATTAGGGTTGCGGGCCTCTCTTGGGCCCGCAATAATAGTAAACTTTGTCCATGTGTCTTACAACGGTAGCTCAGCGATTAGCTCAGATTCGTTATTCGGAACGCCGCTTTACCACCCTGTTTCTTTTGACTGACTGACAAAACAAGAACATGACTAAGTTCAGATTGATAAGTATTCAGTGCCATTTAGAAATAAAACTTATGCTCGCGGTACGATTGAGCGGTTGCTGAACTGAAAATAAATTAACACTGGCATTTCGGCCACAAATGAATGAATTTACCTTTTAAAAGTATTAACTACCACATGCAAGTCTCAGAAGTGTTTTGAAAGAAAAAGGCCGTGCAGATTGTTGTGAAATCGCCACATCTCACCATTCTCAGACACAACACATATACATTATATCCGTCGATCCCTGAGAAACGTTGACACGAAATCAAGTAAACTTCGCTACTTTCCGCCAAGCCAATTTCGCCGCCAAATTTTAATATTATTCTGAAAATAGATCCACGCATCATCGTTGATAACAGAAAAAACATTAAGACATACTAGCACTTTCGAAACGGCATCTTAATCTCTTTATACAACTCCTGGGGCGATTTTTTCCTGGACTAAGCTCGTCATGAATAGGCACTGAAATTTTGACAATTATTTCCGCAAACGTCAGAGGTATCGCTCTTTTATCACCGACGCACCGAGGAAATATAAAGAAGTATCATTTACAAACCATAGCAACATTTCAATTGGATTGAAAACAGCTGAAATAAACGCCTCCAAAACATTATTCTTCTGTTTCCTGTTACTTTCCTCTTTCAAGTTGCCTGCCCGTGACGGGATAACAACTCAACATGGGAGCTTCGATCAGTTTACTCGCTAATCGGCGCAAAAACAGAATAATGACCGAGGTAAAAGAAGATAACGCACGGCTCGAAGCTCGAATCCAGAGCTTGTCGAAAGAAACTTCAAAATTGAAAGCAGAACTTCGCGAAATAGCTGATTCAAGCTGGGAATTGGTTCAAGAGCCAGTACACAAGTTGCGATTTGGAATAGATCTCTATCAATGTCCTCTTCCAAATCGTAAGTTAATAATTCTTTTGGTCTCTGCTACATTTATGGTTTGGAAGCTATGTCGCATCTTCAAAAAAATTAACCATTGATTCGTCCTTCGTTATCTGTCTTATTTTCCCTCGCACATAACTATCTCTGATTATTTTTGGTTTCTTGTTACCTCTTTGGAGGACTTCTTCTTTAGAAAACTCGATGTTATAGCGGAGCAGGGATGGCCCAGTGGTGAGAGTCCCCGTCTCCCACTCGGACCCGGCATCATACGTGGGTTTCGTTTGTTGTTGGCTCTCTCGTACTTCCTCCGCGGGTTTTTCTCCGGGTTCTCCCGTTTTTCTCCCTCCACAAAAACCAACACTTCCAAATTTCAATTCGATTGGGAATACACGGCCCCACAAGCATCTAGCTTTAAATATTACATTAACTACCGCGACTAAATAGTGCTGATGTATTTATTATATTTATTTTTGTTTTATTTGAAAGGGTTTTTTAAAATCAGAAAAATATCTTAAGTATCATAAAAAACCAACATATTGTTTATCAGACAAAGCAATTAAGCAGAGTGGTGAATCTTGGCGCTTTTCTAAGGTGGTTTGATGTGACTGGTATTGACAGCAAAACAAAGAATTGGTAACCTAAATATAATATAATTTCCCAGATAAAGAGTTTTTGATTGACAGGTGAACCCTATAGAAGTTTGATGTCATGAATTTGCATTTCTGGGAATTTTTAACCTTTAATAATTTATTCTTTAATTGATTATAAAATCACGAGAATAATAGCCAGGAGCTTTGTGGAAATCAAATGTATAACAGCCTGACTGAGTAGACAAAATCTCAGCAAAATATATTAATTTGGACTTCTTTAAAGATGTAAGGTTTTCACGCTTTATTATACATATTTCGTCACATGTAAGACCATTTATACAAAGTAAGCTTATTTTAAATGGTCTCTTCCAAATTATAGCTCTTTTAAAAGAGCAACTTAAGAACACCTGATCAACTTAAAAACCTTTGTTTTGTTTTCATTGCGCGCATGTAAAGTCGTCGTTCGTCAGCGAACGATCTGATTAGAAGAAAAAGCGTAAAAGGATTGACGAGTGTAGATTACGTTTTACCGATTTTTTTTTTCCAGTTCGAAAAAATATAATTCGAGAAAATTCATAATTCACATAAAACTTAAAATATGATTAATTTTCATTTTACGGATAATTTCAATAGTATAATCCAGCTGTGTAGCACATGACGTTTCACGAGAGGAAAAAGTCATTTTACGTTTCACCGAAAAACAAATCACGGCACATGATTGTACTCATTACTTGGCTTCAAATACGTGGTGAAAAATAATTTTCTAGTTAACTGATTACAGACACAGATATGTTGTCTAGAATCACAGTGCTAACTAACTTTACTAGATTTCTATGTTGAAGCACACATTTAATCGCAAAATTTCAACCTGTGATTTCATTCATGCTGAATCAGACGATCGGTGATAACGGTTAACGGTTGTGAGAATTTCACAATTGTCACCCACTGGCTTCATCTAGGGCTTTCTCGGCAAATTTTTGACAACTTTTCATCTTTCGAGCAACTTTTTGCAATTTATTGCAAATTCTCGTCCGATGATTGTCCGAGTATTATTCGAAGACCATACGAACGTTTCCGAGCATTTTTCGAATATTAACGAAATTTGCCGAAGATTTCCGAGGATGGTTAGAAGATGCTTCAACTTTCAGATCATTCAGCATTAAAAACTCGTCAGCAAAATGACTTCGTCGGTATCTTCACGATTGTTCTTAAGTGAAAGAAATCCTTGTTATTAAGATGTTTTTGTTGATTGCATGAAAATGCTTAGCAATCTTACCTTCAAAGGGAAATTAGCATATATTTGGAGAATGTTCTTATTTAAAAGCAACGTTTTGGATTGTTTGTAGCAACGTTCGAGCAACTTTTTGGATTCTGGTGCAACTTTCGAGCATTTTTTTGGGAAATCTGGAGCAACTTGTGGAAAACCATGAAAGAGTTACCGAAAAAAATCGAATGGTTGGAGAATTAAACAAAAAAAAGCTACTTATTGGTAGATCTTTCGCGCATTGAAATTTCGATAAGTATTTCCACATACACAAAAGCTATGGCTTTTTCATCAACGAAACAGCGAGGAAAATTAAAAAAGTTTCATATAAATATTTCATTTGGATTGCAAACAGTTGGAATAAAAGTCTTTTTTTTCAAAACAGAAAATATTATTATTTAAATTTGCCTGGTCATAACGAGGTAACAGCTCAATATGAGTGTTTCGATTAGTTTAATATAATTTACTCGCTAATCAGCGCAAACGCAAAGTAGTAAAAGGTATAAAAGAAAATAATGCACGGCTCGAAGGTCGAAAGCAGCGAATGTCCGAAGAAGCTTTCCGCATTGAAAACAGAACTTCGCGTTTTCATATGCTGACTGATGATTAGGAAAGCTAATATTAACCCTCGAACGTACAAGGGGGGGAGGGGATGGATGCCACCCTCCATGAGGTTTTTTCGAAATTTTGAAAAGAGGATTTTCTCTACAATGCTGAAACTTTCAGTAGCTGTTAATTTATCAGCTGCGGGATTTTTGATATGTCAACTTTGTGTCTATGATATTAGACGTTTTCATGGCAGCGTCAAAATTATAAGCAGGTCTAGCCAAAAATCGTCATTATTAACATTTTTCTTCATTTTTTCCATTTTTTTTAAATAGAATAGTACGGTTTGTAGCATTCTGGCTTGATTCTGGCTTGATTTTAAATCAATTTCCGTTATTTTCTGACTTTCTAAGAAGATGGTGAAATCAAAGATGGCGGCTCTTATGACGTCATGTGCCGTCATATGACGTCACAGCCAACAAAAAAATATGTCATCTTGTAGAGTAAGCTACGGGCTTTCTAAAAAGTGCAAAATGATTTCACTGTGACTTAATAGAACGAAAACACTGGGGAGGGGTTCCTTCCACCCCCTCCCCCCCTTGTACAACGGTGGGGGGATGAATTTGCTTGTAGGCTTTTATAGATTGTGCTAGCATAATTTTTGGCATAATTGGAGCTAGGGCTTTCCACAAGTTGCTCGAGATTTTCCAAAAAGTTGCATGTAATTTCTCAAAAAGTTGCTCAAAAGTTGCTCCATAAATCCAAAAAAGTTGCTTCTGATAATAAAAGTTGCTCCAAAGTTGCTCCAAAAAATCCAAAATGCTGCTTCTAATCAAGTGAATTTCTCTAAATATATGCTAATTTTCCTTTGAGGGTAAGATTTCTAAGCAGTTTTATGCAATTGTACAGCAAAAGAAGTATCTAAATAACATATTAACTTGAAAATTTGTTAAATAACAAGGTTTTTTTTTAACTGAGAAAAATCGCGAAGATATCGATAACGTCACGTTTGATGACGAGTTTTGTAATGTTTTAATGCAGAATGAGCCGAAAGTTAAAACGTCTTCAGATGTTCCTCGAAAATCTTCGGCAAACTTCGTTAATCTTCGGAAACGTTCGTATTGCCTTTGAACAACACTCGGGTAATCTTCGGAGATCTTTGGTCTGGAAATTGCTCAAAATGCAACAAGTTGCTCGAGAGGAAAAAAGTTGCTCGACGGGGAAAAAGTTGCTCGAAACACAAAAAGTTGCCAAAAAGTTGCCGAGCAACTTGTGGAAAGCCCTAATTGGAGCTAAAAAGCATAATTTGTGAAACGAGCACTGCCACGGCATAATTAGCAATTTTTAGCACTTTTCGGAGCATAAATTCATAAAATGTAGTAAATATGGTGTACTTTCTACAGAAATAAATGAAATTAAGGTAGTTTGTTCTTGCAATGCGTGTTTTAGCTATACAATTGTGATTGTTAAGTCGTTGGAGGCATTTTACAAACGGTTTAGAGATGCGAGCAGCTAATTTGGACAGCTGACGGCCGTGATAAACTGCCATAAACACAAATAAATTTACAACAACAGTTTATTTAAAAAACATCATAATTTGGTGTCGTTATTGCGCACCTCTATGTATAGAATCTACGTCATTTTGTGAGCATAATTTCGGAAATCAGAAGCATAATTTGGGAATTCTGGCATAATTTTTGCATAATTTGGCAAAATTATGAGCACTGCTAGTAGCATAATATGCCACTTTTAGGAGCACAATCTATAAAAGCCTATTTGCTTGTATGCCCGAGGGTTAACTTTTAATTGGTTAAAGGGACATGGTCAGCGTTCTTACCGCGCTGACCTGGACACTAGTTTTCACGTTTTGAAAAAAGACCACTGTGGAGTGTTTTCAAAACAAACCTTCAGAAATCTGCTTCAATCTTCTCAGTGTTTCACTAAATGGGAAAATTAAGAAGGAAAAAAAGCACTGAGAAGATTGAAGCAGATTTCTGAAGGTTCTCTACGCGTATTTTGATTTCGGGTTAAGGTGGACTTTTTTCAAAACGTAAACGCTGACCATGTCCCATTAAGTTGAATTGTAAACTCTCTGAGTGTTTTAACGGTGATTTGTAAAAATAGTTTCTTTTTCACTTAATTCAACTTATTTTAATAAACTAATCAAAAGTCTTTTTCTCCGGCAGAAATAGCAATTAAGTGCACTTTGGTCCAGTCAGCCACTGCAGTTGGAGAAAGTGAAAAGCGACCTCCGTGACCTGGATGGAGGATTTGCCGCAACACAACAGGAGGAAAACACATAAAAACATTTCATTTCTAATGTGGCGATCCTGTGACCGCTATTAACTTTGCTTTTTGGAAATTAATTAATAACTACTATAACTACTAAAGTCAAGGCTTCATAATTCATTTTGAGTGCTTCTCAAAGATCTAGAGTGTTATCTTCATGTGGTGGTGTTGATCTATTATTATTTTGCACAATGAAGTTTGAGACTTTTGATTTCACACATGATGAGCACTGATTCAAGTTTGAGGGTTATGAAGTAAACCCAGTGATCAATAACTTTGGACTCTTTGTAAAATTTCATTACTCAACGTTGTCCCGAAAGTTACAAAACTAGTTTTTTTTTTTATGTTGAATAAAAATTAACTTCTACAATAACTGTATCTGTAAATCCAAATGATATCCTGTTACTAATGTTAACTTTTCACAGGCAGTATGTAATATGCTAAGTTCATTT
Organism: Oculina patagonica; assembly: GCF_052425735.1. Lineage (NCBI taxonomy): Eukaryota > Metazoa > Cnidaria > Anthozoa > Scleractinia > Oculinidae > Oculina > Oculina patagonica. Next base: position 5,665,486 of record NC_135766.1, read on the forward strand.
ACCAAAAGAAAATCAAAGTAATGTTTAAAATCAGTGACAACACTTTTGGCTTTTTTTATTCAATTCTCTAGCCATAATTTGGGCGGCTATTAAAAATATTTGCAACCTGTGTACCAATGACTTTTTCTGTAACTTATTCGCTGCAGCCTGTAAGTAACGGCATACCTATACCGTAGGTACAACCAAAACCCAAAGTGCTGGGAGATCACTTTTTCTCATTCATTTTCATTGTTCCTATTAAATTTCTCGAGCTAAAAACTGTGGTATTTTAACCCTCGAACGTTCATGCAAATTGATACACCAACCGTTGTACAGGGGAGAAGGGGGATGTTGGAACCCCAATAAGGTTTTTTTTGCACTAAGCAAAAAGGACTTAGCTTACTCGAGCTCTACAAGGGGGCATATAATTTTTGTTGGTTGTGACGTCATATGACGCCATAAGAGCCGATCTCTTGGATACGCCATCTTGTAATTATGAAATTACAAAATCAATTATGTAATTAATTATGAAATAAATTATGACGTTGCCATAGCAACGTCCCAAATCGTGGAGACGTATAACATATCAAGACCCCGTTTACACGGGTCCGGACAAATTTTGTACCGGGACCGCCTGTTTACATGGATCCGTGCAAATGTTGTTACAGATTGCAGTGGTGTTTACACGAAACCGTGCAAATTTTAGACCAGTCGCGGCATTTGAATGGCTTTTTTATGTGTCTGTTGTGATTGGTTATCGCTAATGTTTTAAGCCAATCATGTTGCAGCTAATGCAGCACGCGGCAAATCAAACATGGCGGCAGAAGCGGCAGACAAGAACTTTACGTGGTCTGATGAAGAAATTAATTTGTTGCTTAATGTAGTTATAGACTACAAAGCAAGAAAAGCAGAGGAATCGATCCATGATGCCTCGATCGATGAAGATGGGAAACAATGGCCATTTGCAGCAACGTGTTCGACAAAAGCCCAGCTTATCCCGCCAAAATAGCGATGCAGGCTGCCGCCGCTCGTCTTCTCATATCTGTGAACTGCTTTCTGGCTTTCTTTTGCCTCAAATTTTTAAATTTTTAAAACAAAATGTAACAAAATAGGGGCATAATGCAACAAAATGTTTCATTTTTGCAAAGCAACCAGGCAAAATATGACTAGATTCCAGGCCTTAACCGCGCTATCTGTGCAAAAAGTTGCACGGTTCCGGTGTTTACACGAGTCCGTACGAAATATGGAACCGTGCCGGTCAAAAATTTGACCTGCTTTTTTCAGGTCCCAAACTTGCACACTTAGCCGTTCAAAAATTCGTCCAGTTCCGCCGGTCCCGTGTAAACGCAAGGTGGAACCGTGCAAGTTTTTGTCCGTGCAAAAATTTTTCCGGACCCGTGTAAACGGGGCCCAAAAGTTAAAAGTTCCAGCATCATAGAGTTAATCCCCTTTTCAAAATTACGAATGAACCTCAAGGGGATGTGCTCTCCCATTCTCCGCCTTGTACTTTTGAGGGTTAAAAATTTTACATTATGATGCAATCCACGAATCAAATTGTTTGCCACCTGGAAATTCAGGTTCAAAGAACAAAAATAATATCATTTTTCTTCTCTTGCATGTGAATAAATATTGATTCACAAAAGAAGGAATTTTGTGTTTTGAAAATGTTTGGGTTTATGTTTGGAAGGGATGTCAAGTTGAAAATATTTAAGGTACATACCAAAATACTGCATGGCTTTGACCTGGTTCACATTAGCGACATAACGGCAAGGTCGCGCAAACGCAAAAAAAAAAAAAACACCTTGCATTGATGTTTTATGTCACCAGTGTGAACAACACGAAATAAAAAACATAACAGAAACATAATGACATAGCATAACTACATAAAGAAAAAACTGATCTTTTCCTCATGTCGTTATGTCGCTAGTGTGAACCAGGTCTAACTCTTGAAAAATAATGGTAATCAGCACAAGACACGTTTGTAAAGTCGTTAGATAAATAAACATGACAAGTCTGTGAGCGTTCTCTAACAACATCAAAAATAAAACAAGAACTACCTTAAGGAGCCTTTAATCGGGAGAAGTTATATCTTTCTTAAAAGCTAAATCTAAATATAAGCTAGACTGCTTGCAGTCTGTTTTACTCTCGAAATTTAGTAAGGGATTGCGAGGCTAGAGAGGGTTTAAGACGCGCGAGGAAGGATTGGGGCGAGACAAGAGTGCGCGCGCGATCGGATCGCGCGATCGAGGAAAAACTGTCTTTTCTCGTCTCGCCCCAAGCCCCTTCTCATCCACCCGCCAGTTCAACCAGTTTGCTCGCGTTCCTGATATAACCGCGCGCTCCGACCCTTAGAGACCTAAGAGAAAAGACGGACTACCAGTAGTCTAAATAAAAGCCTATGGACTTATGTAATTATTATTCCGCCCATCCTTTTTGCGCTGGCGTGCAGTTCTCTCGCGGTTCTTTTCCCGTGTTCAACGATTGAGAAAATAGAAGATTGTGAAGTCTACTTGTTTTGCTCAAGTCATTTGGAAAACGATATTCCGAACTGATTACAGACATTTGTCAGGGTAATACGTGATTTGAAAATTGGTTTATTCGCGTGAAACGTGAACCGCGATAAACCCGTGAAATGAGAATCGAATACCGATTTGCAACTTCTACGTACGTAATTTACTGTCGTTCAACAAAATAGGAACATGAAAGAAATGCAAGCTATTCATACCTTTTCTATTTCATCTTTACGCACGCAATAATAATTTTTTGGTTTTACTTTTTTTAGAAAGTACTGCTACAGTTTATAGCCTGAATAGGCATTGAGGGAGTATTATGTGGAAATCAGTGTTATTTTAATCCGAAAAGAAAAACGATAAAAACGAAAGGCTCGGGAATCGAACCCCCCCCCCCCCCCCAAAAAAAAAAAAAAAAAAAAAAAAAACCTAGCCGGATTCGAGCTCCCGCCCTCAGTCCCGAAGATCTGATTTTAAGTTCGACGCCTCACACCATTAGGCCAGCAGCGCGCGGCCATGTGACGTCATTTCCGCCACACACCAAGCTCACAAATATGACCGTAAACTCCACACGAGATTTCATCCCGCCTGAGCCCTTTGAGGGACAAAAGTATTCACCCCGCTACGCTCGGCCTTCGGCCTCGCTTCGCGAGGAATTATACCTAAACTTTCTCCAAAACTTCAATCACAAAAACGAGAAAACGTCGGCACGATCAGTCCACTCTGCACACTGCGAAGCAAGCGCAAATTCGTAGCACGAAAAGGTGGGCGCGATGCTCCCACCCTCCCCCCTAACCTGAGATCATGCCCTCCCTCCCTACTTACCACTCCGGGTTCTTTTTCCCTCTCTCATCTTTGCAAGGGAAAAACGCCTGATCGCAGGTTACCCCCCCCCCCCCTCCCCCAATCCGTTTTGTGCTGGCGTCCAGTTCTCTCACATTTCTTTTCCCGCGTTTAGCGATCGAAAAAAAAAATACGAAAAGAAAGAGGGGCGTGTCCAGTTATGAGCAAGTTATTGGAAAAACGATAAGCCATGAAATGCGGAACTGATTACAGATATTATTATGCGTGATACGTGATTTGTCAAATGGTTTAATTTACTTGATACGTGAACCGAGGTATACCCGCGAAATAAGAATCGAATAGGGATTCGCAACTTCTACGTGCGTACTTCACTTCGTTCAACAAAATAGTAACAGGGAAAAATGTCAGCGGCTGTCCATACTTTTTTATCTTTACGCACGCAATAGCTATTTTTTTTGAGCAACGTTTTTAGGAATCACTGCTACAGGAATAGTAGTTAAATCTTTTTGTTGAAATTTCGTTTCTGATTAAAAATAATTGTTGTTCAAACCGTTTTTTCTTGCTTACTGCCATAAAAGGCTTACCGAAAAAATAGAATGGTTCAAGAATAAAACAGAATAATATAAGACTTTCAGGCACTAATTGGTAAATGTTTTGCGCGCAAGGGCCCAATAATAGGCACCAAAATTTTGATAATTATTTCCGCATACGTCAAAGGTTCAGCTTTTAATCAACGAAACACCAAGAGAAATTAAGAAGTATCATTTACAAACCATAGCATCAATTCAATTGGATTGCAAACAGCTGGAATAAACGTCGTGGAAATATTATTTATAGGTTGCCTGCTCATAACGTGGTAAAAACTCAATATGGGAGCTTCGATCAGCTTAGTCGCTAATCGGCGCAAAAACAAAATAGTGACCGAGGTAAAAGAAGACAATGCACGGCTCGAAGCTCGACTCCAGAACTTGACCGAAGAAGCTTCAAGATTGAAAGCAGAACTTCGAGAAATAGGTGATTCAAGCTGGGAATTGGTTGAAGTGCCAGTACAGAAGCTGCGATTTGGAACAGATCTCCCTCAGTGTCCTCTACCAAATCGTAAGTTAATAATTCTTTGGGTCTTTGCTACATTCATGGCTTGAAGAAGACATGTCACTTGAAAAATCGGACAATTTCTCGCGCTTGTCCTTCGTCTTTTTTTTCCTCGGTCATAACTATCCCTGATTATTTTTTGTTTATTGTTGCTTCTTTAGTGGATTTCTACTTTAGAAATCTCAGTGTTATTTGAGGTTTCTTTCGATTTAGGGGTGAGAGCCCAAGGGTTTTTCTCTGGGTTCTCCGGTTTTTATCCCTCCACAAAACCCAACACTTCCAAATTCCAATTCGATCAAGAATACACGGCCCTTCAAGCATCTAGCTTTAAATCTTACATTTACCACCGTATCTAAATAAAAGTAATTTCTTTATCATCTTTATTTTTGCATGTTTTTTTTTGAGAAAAATATCTTAAAATATTGTGAAAAACAACGTGCTATTTATCGGACAAAGCAATTAAGCAGAGTGGTTAACCTTGGCCTTACAGACTGTAAATGTGTCTTGTTTAGGTTTTTCTAAGGTGACAGCATAACAAAGAATTGATCATGAAGGCATGGTAACCTATATATAATTTAGTTTCCATGGTTAAAAAGCTTTTGATTGACAGGTGAACCCTATTGAGTTGTGACGTCATTAATTTGCATTTCTGGGAATATTTAACCTATGAAAAGTTGTCTGAAATCAGGCAAAATACAATTGAATTTACAAAGCCCGCGAACTGTCCATTTTAAAGGTACATCACTGCGTCCTTTTAGACCAGTTAAAACTGAATGGATCGAATTTTTATGCCTAAACGCCACAGATTTTTAAAGACGTTAAATAAACACGTTTCTACATTTTTCTAAAGACGTTAAAAAAACATGACAATATATTGAGGGTTCTTTTATGGAGCCAATGATCGGGAAAAGTTATATTTTTCTTAAAAGCTAAATCTGTCTTATGTATTTTATGCATCCCGCCCTTTATCCGTTTTGTGCTGGCGCCCAGTTCCCTCGCGATGCTTTCCCGTGTTTAACGATCGGAGACAAAGTACGATAAAAACAGACGGTTGAACAGTCTACTAGTTTTGCTCAATTTATTGTGAAAACGATATTTGGAACTGATTACAGACATATTTATGGTTAATACGTGATTTGACAATTGGTTTGACTCACGTGAAACGCGAACCGAGATATATACACCCGTGAAATGGGAACGATTACGAGACATTATTAAAAAAAGCTTACCTACCAACGTTACAAAACAGTGAAGACTGCAAATTTTAGCTACCCTAATGTTCAATATATCGCTAAGTCACTTCAAAGACCGGACATGAACTTACTATAATTTACGCAATCGTATCTGTAACAAAATTGTCCATTTTGATTGGTTCTGCGCACGCCTATTTGTCGTGTAATTTGGCGTGCGATCACGTGGGTGTCAAATTACAGGTGATGGGTACCTTTAATTGGACACCCCCGTGATCGTGAAGTTGTTCAAATTGGATACTTGTAATTGATCCCCTACAACCAATCGAATTTACCTTTGACATTTTCACATAAAAAAGGTTCTCAAGAACGTCCTAACCGCGAATTTTGTTATTGATACGATTAATTAGTAATTGGAACTCGTGTCGTACAATTAAGGTAGTAATCGTGCTCGCCAGCTGGCGAGCTCTACATTACAAGAAATAAAATCGACAGAGCCCCCCCCCCCCCCCCTCAAACCACACAAATACCGCAAAATGCCATAGTTGACTCGACTACGCAAAACAAATTAGAAGGATTGACCCGAAAAGTTTAATTAAAAACACTTGTAAATGTACAACAATAGCGACTGAACAAAGATGAAAAGCAGCAAATAATTTACGGGAAGACCAGAATACTGACACAATTTCATTCAGTGTTCGACGTAAAATAAGGCTCAGCACTTTAGTTAATAAGTTTGTTACCTTTCAATCTTGATCTTGTCTTTTTGAACTTCAATAAACTTCCGGGCAGACTCTGAGTGCAATTTCGTCTCAGCATAATGATAGTAGTCTCGATGACAGAAGTGGAGCCGTAATAAACAAGTACAATGATACAATATGTAAACCCTTGCTTCGTTCGACTTGCACAAGGCGATGAGGACCCACCTTGTGTAGGGGTAGGGGCTTATGCAAGATACCATCCTGTCTGGTAAGCCAAATGTCGACAAATGGACAAAATGATTTGGACTTAAAAATTTGAGTTGAGACTTTCATATTAGGCGTGCATGAAGCTTGCCTTGCTGGAGACAGTCTGGAGAAATGGCACAAGGAGGTTTGAATCTTTTTCTTAGTTTCTACTCCTGATAGAGTCGGGGCTATACAAATAAGACACCATCTTTTAAGGTGGGGAAAGGGGGGGTACATGAAGAGACCACCTGTCCACCTGTCTTTTGGCAGAGTGGTGGGTCCTCTCTGAATACAATAGTTTTGACCATTTCCCTTATTTCCAGGAAAGCTATTGCTTCGGATCTTCCCGTAAACCTTTAGCATGAATAAACGATTTAACGGCAGGAGATTGTCCGAGGAAAATCTTCGAAAGAAAACTCTCTCACTCGCTTTCCTCGCGTGTTTCATTCAACTCAAGAAGTGAACACTGCGCCACAAATTTTCCCGCCTCCTCATACTATCACTTCGTTTACATCAAACTGAAATGTCCAGTCGATTATACTTGAAAAAGAATTTAATAAAACAATTATTCCATTCGTCCTTGTTAGATAGGAGTGGTCATAGCCAACTCGTATTATTATAACGAAAAATCGAAATGATTCGAGAATAAAACAGGAAAAAAAAGAGACTGTTCAAGCATGAAAGTAGTATATTGGGCCAAGCCTATATTGGTTCCTTTTCCTTTTTCCATCTTGAAAAAATTGGCAAGTTTTTCAAGTTTATAATTTGTAATCAGTCGAGGCCATCCTTGTTTATTTTAGAGTTTTTATGACTTCTTTTTGGTTTTCCTACGTTAGAAAACTATTATTTGACTTGAAATGTCGTGACGTTGCTTCTTTAATTCGACTCTCCGTCTGGCATCCCCGTTTCCGCCATCTGGGCCCCCTTCCCCCCCCCCCCCCCTCCCACCTCGACCAGGATTAAAAGCAACCACATGCTTAAACAATAGAGTCTGGTCGTTTTTTTTTCTCCAGCCGTATATTAAATGTAAAACATCTTGAATTTTAAATCGATATATTTATCAACTAAAAGGAAAAGACCAGACGGTTGTCGCGATGGCTTGCGAGAGTTTTAAATAACTTCTAGAAAATCGAATGATTCGAAAATAGCATAGAATAATAGGTTGCTTTCAGATTGAACAAAGGCACTAATTGGTAGATTTTTCGCAAGTATGAGAATACAATAGCCAAACAAACCATTGGCTAGCAACATTTCAATTGGACTGCAGACATTTAAAATATAAGTCATTTCTTCAAAACAGAAAATATTATTTTAAAGTTGCCTGCTCATAACGTGGTAACAACTCAATATGGGTGCTTTGATCAGTTTACTCGCTAATCGGCGAAAGCAAAGCGACATAGTAAAAGAGTTAAAAGAGGATAACGCACGACTCGAAGCTCGAATCCTGAGCTTGTCCAAAGAAGCGTCAGGATTAAAAACAGAAATTGCCGAAATAGCTGATACTACTAGCTGGGAAATGATTGAAATGCCAGTACAGAAACTGCGATTTGGAACAGATCTCCCTGAATGTCCTCTACCAAATCGTAAGTTTATAATTCCTCATGATAAGTCTTTTCTAGCTTCTTGATTTGATTTAGGAGAGGATGAAGTAAGAAAACACATTAAAGAAGCTATGTCAAAAAACTTGGGCCAGGTTCGTCTTTCGTAAACTGTCTTAACTATCGTTAAATATTTTTGGCTTATTGTTTTTTTTTTCAGCATATTCTTCTTCCTCGGAAAACTCAGCGTTGTTTTTGATTTGAAAGTAATTTCGTACATCAAAAAAAACTTGCTTAAAAAATTTGTGTCGAAAACCAACTTGATGTTTATCCGACCAAAAAAGTTAAATTACATCACGTTTCACCTCTTCACGTAACTACAGGCAACGGCGAACATCACAATTGAAATAAAACCAAAAACTCGATTTTTGTTTCACGGATAATTATAACAGTAAATTACGGCTGTTTAGCACATCACTTTTCACGCGGTTAAAACGTCATTTTTAACGGTTCACGACAAAAACAATGCAAATCAGGTCTCAAGTTTGTACTCAGTACTATCACCAGAATGGTGAACGGGTTAAGCCTGGCGCGTGAATTGAGCAAAACGTTAGCGAGCGACACGTGAAAACAGCACACTTCTGACTAGTCGTGATTCGTAAATTGCCAGACAATGAATCTGCTTATTTTGAGAACAACGTTTCGTAATTCTGGTTGAAAGCGTCCCTGAAAGCCGACAATAAGTTAAGTGCGCAAAAAATATTGAAAATTGAAGGCAAAGAACGATCTTGTTTGAAGGACGTGTTCTCTCGGCTCAATTTATTCGTTTTAAGATTTGCATGCATCTAAGTCTGTGAGCTCACTTGAGGGAACATACAAAAACTTGAATTTAGGTAAGACCACAGTGACAGACTTTTGTAGACCTGGATCAGTAAAAATCTTATGATACTAAGTGAAAAACGGCAAACTCATAGCAAGAAGAAGAGATAAAAGAAGAAAAAAAGTTAGCAACGCGGAACGAAGGATATATTTGGCAAACATTTTGGTTTGCACTTTGCAAAACAAACCTTTTGCGGGGTTTAAAAAAAAAACGTCCCATAGAAGGTTTGTTTCGAAACCGAAATATCGGGCAAATGCATTCTACACTTTGTTCTTTTTAATATTATTTCAGCTTCAATCTTCTCTTGCCGTGGAGATCAATCAATCATTTATTTTTAACTAAGTGGGCTCTAGGCTCCAAGGAAATTCTCTTGCTCCACTTTGGGACCCTGTCGAGAACTTCAATCATGCTAGTTTCTTGTTTCCCTAACACAACTTTTTTTTTCCTTTCAACTGACCACAACTTTTTTCTCTTGCAGAAATAGCAAGTGCATATCCGCTCAGCCATGGCCAGCAAGTGAAGTTGAAGAAAGTGTTGGGTGACATCCATGACCAGAATTTCTCACAGGACACGTAAAAACATTTAATTTCTAACGGAGTGATCCTTCAAATGGCCGCTATTAACTTGCTTTTTGGAATTACAACCGAAGCTCTCGTAAGCAACCAGAGCTAGTCGTTTACGAAAATAAGGAACCACCCATAGAAAGAGACGAGACTGCGCTTCATCTCGCTTAGAGGGTGTAAATTATGGATTTTGGTCTCCAATATTTTCAGCCGTCAAGGTATCGTTTAGGGCTGCACGTGAAGAAATAGAAAACGCTGTCTTTCAGGCGTCAAAAAACCGCGCCCAAATTGGTTTAATTCAAATTTTAGGACGACCATCCCCGTCTCTTCCATATGCCAGTTCCCCCCTCCTTCCCCCCCCCCCCCCCCCGCGCATTGAAAGCAACCACATGCTTTTTACAATAGAGGCTGGCCGCTGTTTCTCTAGCTGTATATTAAATATAAATCATCTTGATTTTTTTAATTTGATATATTTATCAACGGAAAGGAAAAGACCTGAACGTTGTGGCGGCAGCTTACGAGAGCTTTAAATAAGTTCCAGATTGTGAGTGACAATGTAAACCCGGTTATTAATTACCAGTAACAATTGTTTGTCAAATTTTATTATTCTACATTGCCTGGACGTTACAAAACAATTTTTAATTTTGAAATATGTCGAATAAAAATTGCTTCTACAATAACTGTAACTGTAAATTCAAACGATGACCTTTTCCTCCTGGCGAAGGGTAGCGCGGGCTCAGGGGAAGAGATTGCCTATGAGCCTTACACACTTTTTCAAAAAAAGTAAAAACATGGAGGAAATGATCTTGATCTCAGCTCCATGTTTTTTGTATTTCATCTTTACGCACGCATAAAAAATTGTTTGCTTCAACTTTTATGGAAATCAATGCTGCAGGAGTACAAGTTAAAACTTTTTGTTAAAATTTCGTTACTAATTACGAATAACTGTTATTCGAACCATTTTTTCTTTCTCATTTTTTTACTGCCATGATAATTTACCTAAAGAGTCGATTGGTCCGAAAATAGCACAGAATAATATGTGCCTTTTAGGCACTAATTGGTTGTTTTTTCGCGCACAAGAGAGCTTAATAGTTACTGAAATTTCAATAATTATTTCCGCATATATGAAAGTAAAAGGTAAAGTTCTTTCATCAACAAAACACCGAGGAGAAATAAAGGAGTGTCATTTATGAACAATAGCAACATTTCAATTGGACTGCAAACAGTAAAAACAAAAGTCGCGTCTTCAAAACAAGTTGCCTGCTCATAACGTGGAAACAACGTTTTAACTCAATATGGGTGCTTTGATCAGTTTACTCCCTAATCGGCGCAAAAACAGAATAGTGACCGAGATAAGAGAAGATAATGCAAGGCTCGAAGCTCGACTCCAGAGTTTGTCAGAAGAAGTTTCAAGATTGAAAACAGAACTTCGTAAAATAGCCGACTCAAGATGTGAAATGGTTCAAGTACCAGTACAGAAGCCGCGATTTGGAACATTTCTCACTCAGTGTACTCTAACAAATCGTAAGTTAATAATTCCTTGGGTCTTTGCTACTTTCACGATTTTATTAAAGGAGCTATGTTGTATCTTGAAAACATTGGACCTTTTTTTTAAAGCTCGTCGTTTCTAATCTGTCTTAATCCTTCTCGGTCATAGCTATTGTTATTTATTTTTGGTTTATTGTGGGGTTTTTTTTTCTGGCGTTCTTCTTCATTAGAAAACAAGGTTTGAAAGTAATTTCATACAGAATAAAATAAAAATTGCCAAAATATCATCAAGATCTAGACCAACATGTTGTTTATCTGTTTATCACAATTCAAATAGAAAACTCTGTGTTTGTTTCACGGATAATCACAACGGTAAATCACCGTCAGCTGTTTAGCACATCACCTTTCACGCGGGAAAAAAGTCATTTAACGTTTCACGCCAAAAACAATCCAAATCACGGGTAAGATTGTTCTCAGAGTTATTATCAGAGTAGTAAAGCGGTTAAGCCTGGCGCGTGAATTGAGCAAAAAAATAGCGCGTTACACGTGAAAACCGCTCAAATTTAGGCCGCGATCCGTGAAATGCCAGTCTAGGTCGACGCGTGATGTGCTTGTTCTTCGGAAACCGTCATATTCGTGATTCTGACTAAAAGCGTTCGTGAAAACCGAAAATAAATTTCGAGCTCGATAAATCAATTGCACGTATAGATTCTGTGATTGAGCTCGCCTGAGAGAACGTGCATTAACTCTAATATAGGTAAGACCACAGCGACAGACCAGCGAGAAGTGCCGGATCTTTTGTAGACCTGTATCAGTAAAAGTCTTGATTGGAAAACTGATCCCCACGGCAAGGAGAAAGGATTGAAGCAAAGTTAATATAAGAAAATAAGGTTTATTTCGGTTTTCTAAACAAACCTTTTGTGGGGGCTTATAGAAAATAAAAAAGCTTCCGTAGAAGGCTTGCTTTTCAACTGAAATATCGGGCCAATTTATACTACTCTTTGTTCTTTTTAGCGGAGCTCCCCAGCGGAGCCCCATAACATGAAAAAAGGTCAAACATACATGCATAAAAATAGGAAAACCATGCATATGATTTTTCATGGTTATCAAGGTTAGTGGCAGGGATTGTGGGCTCGTGCGTCCTACGACGTGCGTCCCACATACGTACGACATATCTCGGACAAACATGTGGCCATACTCCAGAAAAAGGCTAACCTCCGCTACATCTTTGATACTGGATAACCATATTATGATCAACCGACAGCTGTCAAAACAAGGTATACGCTGACCAGAATCACATTACCGTATCGTGGGCTTAAGTACGGAACTCACGAGGTCGCGTGTTTTTTAAGTTGACCGTTGATCAGGTAATGATTTTTCCATAGAATCGTGGCCTCAAGTCCTACTATGGTAAGTCAATTTTAATTAACATAAAGGGCAATAAGACTAACAGGGGAGCTCCGCTTTTAGAGTTGGCTTAATCTATTTAATAATCTTATTTCTGCCACAAACTATTCCTTTGCCGTGGGGATCAATTTATCGTTTTTTACTGACAGAGTTCTGGGCTCCCTTGAAATTTTTTTGCTCCTCTTTGGGACCCTGTCGAGAGCTTCAACCATGCTATTTTCTTGTTCCCCTGAATCTCCTTTTTTTTCAACTGACCATAAGCCTTTTTTCTGCAGAAATAGCAAGTGCATATCTGCCCAGCCATGGCCAGCAAGTGAAGTTGGAGAAAGTTTTGGGTGACTTTAATGACCTGGATGGAAAATTGGTTCCAATTAAACAGATGGGACACGTAAAAACATTTCATTTCTAAAGCATTGATCCTTTGACCGCTATAAACTTAAGAAGCTCTCGTAAGCAACCAGAGCTAGTCTTTTACGAGAATGAGTTCATGTATTATAAGCGGCCACGCTGAAACAGTAGACGCTTGTCCCTGTGGGCGATAGGAGAGCTCCCATATGAATGGGACGAGACTGCACGTCGTCTGGCTTAGAGGGTGTAAATTATGGATTTTGATCTCCATTATTTTTAGTCGTTAAGGTCTCGTTTAGGGCTACACGCCGGAGAAATAGAAAACGCCGTCAAACTGTTCTGGCGGTCTAGATCAATGAGGTATCTTTCAGGAGTCATAAGAAAAACCACTCCCAATTTTGTTTGATTCAAATCTAAGGACGAGCATCCCTGTCTTTTTCATATGGCAGTGCCCCCCCTCCTCCTCCCCCCCGTATTGAAAGTAACCATATGCTTTTAACAGTAAAGGCTGACCGCTGTTTCTCTAGCCGTATGTCAAAATGTAAATCATCTTGAAACTTTAAATTGATATATTTATTACTCTAAATATATGCTAATTTCCCTTTGAGGGTAAGATTTCTAAGCCGTTGTATATAATTTTACAGCAAAAGAAGTATCTAAATAACATATTAAAGGGAAAATTCGTTAAATAACAAGGATTTTTCTAACTGAGAAAAATTGTGAAGATATCAATGACGTCATGTTTGCTGACGAGTTTTGTAATGTTTTAATGCTGAATGAGCCGAAAGTTGAAACGTCTTCAGATGTTCCTCGAAAATCTTCGGCAAACTTTGTAAATCTTCGGAACGGTCGTATGGCCTTTGAACAACACTCGGATAATCTTCGGAGATCTTCGGTCTGGAAATTGCTCAAAATGCAACAAGTTGCTCGAGAGGAAAAAAGTTGCTCGAAGGGGAAAAAGTTGCGCGAAATATGAAAAGATGCCGAGCGACTTGTGGAAAGCCCTTAGCTTCACACACGTTCAACAAAATAGAAACAGGAAAGAAATGAAAGCTTTTAGCTCCATACTTTTTGTATTTCATCTTTACCGATACGCACGCAGTAATAATTGCTTGGTTGTCGTAGAAATCACAGCTTCACTAGGAAAACTACTAAAACTTTTTGTTAAAAATTTCGTTACTGATAACAAACAAATGTTATCCACACATTTTTTTACATACGGCCAAGAATTAAACAATTCCCAAAAAAAATCAAATGGTTCGAAAATAGCACAGAATATTAATAATAAGTGGCTTTCGAATCAAATTCAACAAAAACACTAATTGGCAGTTATTTTGCGAGCAAGAGAGCATAACAGGCACTGAAATTCCCATAATTATTTCCGCATGCATGTACGTAAAAGGAATAGTATGTATTTTAATTTGACTATAACAGATAAAATAAAAGTCGCGTCTTGAAAACTATTATTTAAAGTTCCCTGCTCATAACGTGGTAACAACTCAATATGGGTCCTTCGATCAGTGTACTCGCTAATCGGCGCAAAAACAGAATAATGATCGAGGTAAAAGAAGACAATGCACGGCTCGAAGCTCGACTACAGAGCCTGTCGGAAGAAGCTTCAAGATTGAGAGCAGAACTTCGAGAAATAGGTGATTTAAGCTATGAAATGGATCAATTGCCAATACAGAAGCTGCGATTTGGAACAGAACTACCTCAATGTCCTCTACCAAATCGTAAGTTAATAATTCTTTGGGTCTTTGCTACCATCCTGGTTTAATTAAAGTAGCTATGTCATATCTTGAAAAATTGGGTTAATTTTTTCAAGCTCGTTGTTTGTAATCTGTTTTTATCTTTTTCGATGATAACTATGGTTTATTCGTGTTATTTATTTTGGCGTTCTCCTTCACTGGAATCCCAGTATTGTTTTCGATTTGAAAGCAATTTTGTACATTATGAAAGTTGCTTTAAATATTGCGAGAAATAAACTTGTTGTTTATCTGACTAAGCAATTCTTATTTTGTAAAGGAGTCTAGATCACGTTTCACCTCTTCACGTAACTACCGGCAACGGCGACAGCATCGCAATTCAAATAAAACCAAAATTTCGATTTTTCTTTCACGGATAATTACAACGGTAAATCACAGCTGTTTAGCACATCAATTTTCACGCGGGGATAACGTCATTTAACATTTCTGCCAAAACAATAGAAACCACGGCTCGAGATTGTACTCATGGCTATCGAAAAACAGGGTGATAGAGCGGTTTTCACTTAAGTGTCGAAAGTTAATTGCGTTTGCTTTGGTTTTGCATTGCTACGCTTAGTGATTGGCTTAAAAATCTCGCGCCACTTTCTCAACCAATCAGAATTAAAACCAAAACCAGTCGTGACTCGCTCGCGCACGTTTTCCCGCGCTTCGTGCCGGCTACATGTATTTGCTTGGAGTTTTGATTGCTTCACTGGTTTGTCTGTGTCCTTTGTGATTGGCCGGAGTAATTACTTTGGTTTTGGTTTTACGACACTCAATTGAAAACTGCTCTAATATAAAGCATTTCGTGTGACGCATGAATTGAGCAAAAATTAACGCGTGACAGGTAAAAACTGCCGAAATCTGGCCGCGATCCGTGAATTGACAGTCTAGTGTGGCGCTAGACTTGCACCAAGTCGCCCTCTATTGGCGAGCGAAGCGAGCCGAAAAGCGTCGCGAAGGGTCGCGAAGCGAGTCGCGAAGCGACGACCGCGAGTGACAAAGTTACCTAAACCGCACGTCGAAGGACTTTGAGAAAGTCTAGTGTGGCGCGTGATTTGACTTATTTTGAGAACCATCATTTTTGATTCTGGTTGAAAGCGTTCGTAAAAGCCTTAAATAAATTAAATTTTGGTCTCACTTTAGGTGTTTAGAAAATACTGCCAATATTATTTTAGCCGTCAAGGTCTCGTTTAGGGCTGCACGTGAAGAATAAAAAATGCCGTTAAACTGTTCTGGCTGTCGAGCCCCACCAGGCATGAAAAGGGGGTGGTTTAATTTTCATTTTTCAAGGAGCATCCTGATCCCTTCAATCTGAGGTTCCCCCTACCTCCTCCCCCCCCCACCCCCCCCCCCCTAACTGGGATAAAAAGCAACCTTAAGAGGTTGCTTTTTTCCTGGCGTATATTAAATGTTAACCATCTTGAACTTTTATGTCCATATATTTATCAACGAAAATGATAGACCAGGAGGTTGTCGCGTTCGCTGACGAGAGTTACTTTTCAAATACCTTATTTTTACTTATTTTCGCGATTTTCGCGATTTCAAAATAATCGCGAAATTTAATACGCGCGAAAAAGACATTGCGCGAAATTTAAACGCGCGAACGAAAATTAATAGTATACTATAATTTATATCAAAACAGTAAAACTTTTAAATGTTTGGAACTGCAACTATTCATCCTTGAAAATATATTTCCGTCTTGTTTTCGACTGGCACGGTAGCACACTTCCTCTGATTACTGTTTTCTTCAGCTTGTAAATCGGCCAAAACCTCCCTAGTACAGTCACCAAAGTTTCCGTTTGCCGTGACTCCTTGTAGTTACATTGAACGAGACCTTTGTATATGTCTAGTAGTTCCTTAGTCTTTGACGACTGAGTCATAATACACTGACAAAATCGCGAAATTTAATACACTTTTGCTCTATTTTTTCTTGCAATCGCAAAAATTATTAGTCGCGAAATTCGGCTCTCGAAATTCGGCTCTCAAAATTAAGTACGCGCAAAAATTAGTAAGAATAAGGTAACTTCCAGAGTTTCAGTGGCAATCAAACTCCGAGTTACAAAAATCAATAATTTTTCACTTTTTCAATTTAGTGTCCTGCAAGCCACAAATTAACTTTTTTGTTTGAAATATGCCGTATAAAACTTGACTGCTACAATAACTGTGACTGTGAATCTAAATGATAACATTCCCTTCTTGGCAAAGGGTAGCGCGGACTCAGAGGCGAAATTGACTACGTGCTTCACACACCTTTTAACTTGAATAAAATCAGGAAAGAAAGCAAGCTGTCCTTTTTTCACGAGTAGTAGAATATAATAGGCACTGAAAATTCGATAATTTTAAGGTAAAGTTCTTTTATCAACGAAACAAAGAGGGAAAGTTAAGTAGTGTCATTTACCATTGCAATATTTCAATTGGACTGCAAACAGCTGAAATAAAAGTCATTTCTTCATAACACCGCGATATGGGTGCTTCGATCGGCTTGCTCGCTAATCGGCGCGAAACCAGAATAGCTACCGTGGTAATAGCAGATAATACACGGTTAAAAGCTCGACTCCAGAACTTGTTGGAAGAAACTTCAAGATTGAAAGCGGACATTAGCAAAATAACTGATTCAAGCTGGGAAAATTTTGAAGTGGATCAATTACGTAAGCTGCAATTTGGAATTACAAATCGTAAGTTTATAGTTCCTTAAATCTTTCCTACTTTCACGGTTTAATTAAAGGAGCTCTGTCACATTTTTTAAAAAAATGAAAACGAGCGGACATGATTTACAAGATCGTGTAGATATGGAAACACCAGTCATTCTAACGCTTTTAAAATTCGTTTCAGACACAGTAATAACACACGGGAAGGACGGGAAGGTCTTTACAGACCTACTGTGTCTAAGGGTTTCGCGGTCTTAAAGAATTGCAGAACTAAGGGCGTTTTCCATTTGTCAGAACTGACCGGACGGTCCGGTGGTTTTGAATGTGAAATGAGCCTTTTGCGTGGAATTTTTCCCACAAATCCACCACATCAATGTATAATCTTTTATGTATTGACTGTTTTGACAGGACAATTCTGACTAACAACGGAATTCTGTTCTCCAATATACCGGTCTAGCTGGCCAGTTCTGGCAAATGAAAACGCCCTTTCGTTTGGTACACGAGATCCTGTTTATAAGACAGCTAAAACCCATCCCACTGCACGTGCGAAAGTATTTTTTTTTTCGCACTGTCTATGATCGTGCTTTTTGGCTCTAACACAGCTTTAGTTAAATACTTGTTGTAATTTACATTTTGTACATAAGTTACCTTGACAATGGCGTCATGACGACTCAGAAATTCATTGCTTGTCTATAAACAAGAAACTTTGCTTAAAATATTGTGAAAAACAGGCTTGTTGTTTATCTGAAATAGCCGACTCAAGATGTGAAAAGGTTCAAGTGCCAGTACAGAAGCCGCGATTTGGAACAGATCTCCCTCAATGTGATCTAACAAATAGTAAGTTCAATAATAACGCTTTGGGTCTCTGCAAACTTCGTGGTTTAATTAAAGGAGCTATGCAACATTTTGAAAACATTTGACCATTTTTTCAAGTTTGTCTTTCGTAATCTGCATTATCTTCCTCGGTCATAACTTTTATTTGCGGGAGTTTTCTTCTTCCTTACTGAAACTCAGTGTTATTTTCGATTTGAAAGAAAACAATTTTGTTTATCAAGAAACTTGCTTAAAATATTGTGCCAAAACCCAACGTGTTGTTTATCTGACCAAGTAATTAAACAGAATGTCTAAGCAGTCTAGATCACGTTTCACGGCAAAATCTTCACAATTCAAATAAAACCAAAAACCGGAGTTTTTGTTTCATCGATAATTACAACGGTAAATCACGGCTGTTTAACACATCACCTTTCACGCGGGAAAAAAAAAGCCATTTAACGTTTGCAAATCACGGCTCGGGATTGACAATGGGACGCGTGCATGACACGTGACGCGTGAAACTGAGCAAAAATTAACGCTTGGCATGTGAGACATGTGAAAATAGGCTTGATTTCCGCCGTTCTCTTTCGGGGACAAAGCGCGGACTCGTTTTCCAAACAGTGTCAGGTGATCGAGCCAAGCGCGAAAATAACTCAATTCTGGCCATGATCTGTCAGTCTAATATATATAAATGCATGATGTACTTATGTTTAGGCGGCGATTCGTGATTCTGGCTGAAGGCTTTCATGAAAATCGAAAATAAATCACGTGCCCGACAAATCACGGTTTTCGACGCCATCTTGACGAGCAGCAAAGCGGGTAAAAATTACAGTGTTTGTATGAGAATCCGACAGCAAATATCTTTTACAAAAATCAAATTCTGGACAACGTATGAATTTTAAAGTTAAGATACTAGGCAAACGTTTTTATTCGCCGAGTTTGAAGGATGTAGCTGGGCTAGAAACCGTTCAGTCACGTTTTTAATTTCCCATACATTTGTCTATAATTTTTCCCGCAAACGGCGTCAATCATCAATCAGTAAAAAAAATGGTATACTGATCAAGTAAAAAGAGACTGAAGCAGAAATAAAATTTCTTAAAAAAAACTTCTACGGAGACTTAAAGCCCCCGTCTTTTCTCATTTCCGTGGAGATAAGTTTACCTTTTTTACCGAGAGAGCTCTGGGCTCCAAGGAAATCTCTTACTTTCTTCTGGGACCCTGTCGAGCACTTCAACAATGATTCTCTCAAAAAGTTTCTTGTTCCATTGACTAAACATATTTTTTAAACTGACCAAAATCCCGTTTTCTCTGGTAGAAATAGCAAGTGCATATCCGCTCAGCCCTGGCCAGCAAGTGAAGTTGAAGAAAGTGTTGGGTGACATCCGTGACCTGGATTGAACATTTGCTGCGATGAAACACAAAGGACATGTCAAAACATTTTAGTGATCCTATGGCTGCTAATAAAACTAATAACTTGTAGGCCAAACCTAACCAGAGGTTGTAGGGTCATTGTAGTTTACGAAAATGAGTTCTCGTATTTAAAAGCAACCACGCTGAAACAATAGAGACTGGTCACGCAGGGATTGGGGTGGGGTGGTGGTGGTGCGGGGGGGGGGGGGGGGGGGGCGGAGCTCCCATAGGGAAGGGACGAGAAGACGTCCAGCGGATTGCGGATAAAGTTCTCACGTTGGGTGTTCAAGACAGAACACCGACATTTTTAGCCCTCAAGCTCTGGTTTAGGGTTGCACGAGAAGAAATAAAAAAACTGTCAAACTGTTCAAGCGGTCTCAGGGACCGATCATGCACGGGGGGCCCTCGCATAAGATTGACTAAATGAAAGTAAAAGTTTTACATGCAATGCTGGTAGATGGTCTGGAACCGAGTAATTTCACGCGGTAAGCTAGCCGAGAGGTCTGGAACCAATAAATCTTCGGAAATTTTACTGGGCTCGTAGAACGATCGGTTGTCTTTCCGAGAATGAATTTCCGAATGTTTTGGGCCGTCCCAGACCCCGTACCTTTTTTCAATTCCAGACCTCCAACCTCCTACCAGCAGACCGTGTATTAAAAATTTAAAATGGCTGCTTTAAAACAAAGTAGGTAGAATTAATCTTTTTTTTCATAACCCCCCTGTGGATCAGGAATGACAAAAGCTTGAACCACGCCCAGATTGGTCTCCTTTGGGTCGGGTTAAATCAAATTTTAACAGGAGTCCTCTGGATTTAAAATACCCACATGCTCAAACGATAAAGGCTGGTCGCTTTTTTCTAGTCGTTTTTTAAATATGAATTATTTTAAACTTTTGATTCGATATATTTAGCAACGAGGTCCAACGAAATTTATAAGACAATGTTATATTATGGTGAATGTAATCAAGTAGAGTACTGTTACTACTTAACGCATCAGAATCTTTTCAGACACTTTCCAGCTTGACTGCTTACTTAGGGCCGGTCAGGGTTTTCATACATTATTTTTACGCTTAAATTGGGCCTTTTATGGGGTATAAAGTATACTGTGTTTATCCAAATTTTGGTATTTTGCATAATTTTGAGGGGAAATTTTGGGTATACTGGGTACATGGTGTCAGGTTTATTGGTACACCACTCAATACCCTCTTGGCCCACCCTGTTAAATGAAAGCATTCAAATGTGAGAAAAAGACCAGAAGGTTGCTGGGTCTGCTTACCAGAGCTTTTAAAATTTTCCAGAGTTTGAGAGACAACAATTGATGAAACTCGGTTACTAGTCACCAGTAATCAACAATTTTGCACTCGTTGTAAAATTTTTATTATTCTTCCTTGTCCTGGAAGTTACAAAACAGTTCTTTTTAATTATGCAGAATAAAAATTGACCTCTACAATAACTGTAACTGTAAATCCAAGTGATATATTGATATTGCACAGGAAGTATGTAATATGCTAAGCTTATTTACAAAAATAATGAAGAAAATTAAAGTTTAAAATCAGAGGCAACACTATTCTATTCTTCACCATTGTTTCTTTTTAATTCTCTGGGTTAAATGGGTGGTTATAAAAAGAATTTTGCAAAGGTACATACCAATAAAAAAGGATGGATCAAAGTTAATAGATTAAAACTTTTTTATAAGCAAATAAATAAATTATTCAATTGACATAGATCTACAATAACTCTTTAAAGTACTGTAGGTCTATAATTAACCAACTGACCTTTCTAAGCCTGTCAACTATCTAAACAATTCTCTTTAATTATGTGGAATAAAACTTGACCTCTACCATAACCGTAACTGTAAATCCAAGTGATACATGTATATTAATATTGGACAGGAAGTATGTAATATGCTAAGCTTATTTACAAAAATAATGAAGAAAAATGTAGTTTAAAATCAGCGGCAACACTCTATTCTATTCTTTACCATAGTTTCTTTTTAATTCTCTGGCCTTAACATGGGTGGTTATAAAAAGCATTTTGCAAGACACCGTATTTCCTTGATTAAATCCCCCCGGTGTTTTTTTCAAACTTACCCTGGTGGACCTGGCGTTTATTTGACTCTTGCAGTTTATTTGAGCATGATGTTCGTTAAGCAAGGGTATTTATTCATTCTTCTTGACAAACATGTATCTGGCTAATATACCTACAGCTTATTATACATCAAATAAATACCTGAGGGGCGTATTTTCAACTGCACCTTAATACCTGGCATTTATTCGGTACCCGGCATTTAATCGAGAAAATACAGTACATTCCAAAAAGGATGGACCAAAGTTATAAGATTAATTTTTTTCAGCAAATTAATAAATTAAATGTATATAATTGACATACATCTACAATAACTCTTTTAAGTGCTGTAGGTCTATAATAATTATTAACCAACTGACCTATCCTGTCAACTATATATAAAAAACATCCATAATTTATTTACAAAGTAAACCTAACTTTGCTGTACGATGACTGTTAATCCCATAAAATTCTTGAGCTAAAACTGTGCTATCAAATTTTTGCATTAAGGTCTTGACCTAAAACTTTGGACATTCAGTCAAGTCATTTGACTTCCTGGAATGCCAAGATCAAAGGTTAAAATTGATTTCATTTTTCTTCTTACGTGCATGGATAAAGAACAAAATATTACTGCACTGTGCATCTACACTGTACACAATGAATAAATTGGCTACAATTTTTAACAGGTTCTGTCAACAGCAGGATTGGCTCTACCTATTTTAATTTACCTATGAAGACAAATAATACATAAAATACATTTAACAATGAGTGCATCTAGGTAAATATGAGAGACATAAAACTTGTACATTGACAAATTATACTAAGGGAGACCAGATCCCACAACATTCCCAGTGCATGCTTAGCAACCTCCTGCGTGCATCTGTAACTCAATAGTGCACGCTGTGACGTTTACCATTTGTTAAACAGTGCTTATCGATATTTTGATAATTTGATTGAGTTTGGTAATGGAACTCACCAAAAAGTTCCTGTTTGATTATGTTCGATCACCGAACCAATAAAAAACAATCCAACAATTGGAGTTAACTAAGTTTGATTTTTTTTTTTTTTCATTCGGTTCCGTTTAATAGACCCTTCAACAGTTTCTGCCGCCATCTTGGTTGGGGGGCAAACACGGGAAATTTACAGTAAATGCATAGGAAAAACGAAGAATCTGATGTCGAATAATTAACGGAAAATTCTAATTCCGAAATATTTTTGAATTACAAACTCAAGATACCGGGTAAACGAGTTTACATGATTGTATTGATCAAATTTGGGGAATCTACATTGTAGTCTCACAAGGAAAGCCACAAATATTTTTACATACATTTGTCTGAAATCCGAGCCGCTATTTGCGCGGAAAAAATATAAGAATTTGTATGAAAAAACTAAAAATACGATTTCTCGCTTCCCAGCATAGCTGTGTCCTTCAAATTTCATCAATAAAATCATTTGCTATGCTGGGAAGCGAGAAATCGCATTTTTGCATTGGGGGGGCATCGAACTCCTCGCTTTTCCCATACATTTACTGTAAATTTTGCCGTGTTTGCCCCCCAACCAAGATGGCGGCAGAAACCGTGGAAGGGTCTATTGGCTATGCCAGGATTTCTCTGGCACTAATTGTCTGGGGTATTTTTTTCTATTAAGAGGGTTCCCCTACCTTCCCAGGCTTTCAAATCTTTGCTTTCTTTTTCATTTTCCTGACATACTTGTCCACCTCTGTCTTTGCTTTCTTTTGCCACTGTTCCTTCTCGCCATCTTCTAGCTTTTCCCAATATTTTGTTAATTTTTTGTTCATTTTTTTCTCTGAAATGTCAGGGCGTTCTATCTTGATCTCTTCTTTCTTCTTGTGACTCCACACATCAAACGCTGTTTTGGGTGGTTTTTCGTCTGGGTAGAGCTTCAAGTAATACTGCAAAATCTCCTGATCATATTTCTTCTTATTCTCTACATAAATATCGTGGTATTTTTGTTTCTTTTCTTCACTTAGCTTTTTCCACTTCTTTGATAATTTCACCGCCAGTTCCTTACTATTCAACTCTGTGTGTTTTTCTGCTAATCGCGGACGTTTTTGCTCACAAAAGATAAAATAGGTTGTGAGCGGCATTTTGGGCAGCGCAGAATCTTCTCTTTTCCTCTTCCTCGATGTAGCGTTATCCTTCTTCTCCATTTTATCAGCCATCTTTACTTTAGCGTCTTCTAGAATCTCTTTTGCTGTTCTCATTTTACGTATTTTAGAAGTTAAGGTATTCCAGCGTTTATGCACATCGTCTTCATCAAAGCCACCAAACGCTATTTCATCCCATGCGATGTCTTTTACGTAAATAGATTTAGAATCTCCAACGCTTTCGAGGTGGCTCTGGACATTCTGTAGTAAAGTCAGCTCCTTTTCATTCGTCCAAACTGGAGTTTTTTCTTTCGTTTCATCGACCACGTTTTCACCATTTTCGGCCGCCATTTTGGACGCGGACCTGCCTGGACCTGGCGCGGTCGCTTATGTTCGGTTCCAGGCTAACTCTTTGCAAAGCTGACTCATTCTGACAATTTCAAGATGGCGAGCGGACTCTTTGGTCATGCCGGCAGGTCTTCGTCGAAAAATCTCGTCGAATTTCGCGCTGGTAAGATGACATTGAACGGGACAACTGTTACACCGGATAAAAGGAAGGGATTGGTGTATATTTATCAGAGTGAAGACTCACTGATGCACTTCTGCTGGAAGGATCGCGGCACGGGAAATGTTGAAGACGTAAGCCAAAAATTTGACAATTGTTCTTTTGTTCCGAGGTTTACAATTACTTTATCCTACTTTATTTTAATGGTTTACAGCTTAAAATAAATAGCTCACTTTATCATAGTACTTCTAAAATGACGATGAACTAGCAGTAGGAGAGAATAGATTAAAGAGATCTGATCCATGGAAAATAAGATCATAAACGGGCCGGGACTGTGACGATTTGGGGGGGGGGGGGGGGGGAGGGGGAGGGGGAGGGGGGATACACACCTGTACAATCGATTTTTATCATTTAAGGTAAGATAAGATAAGATAAGATAACTTTATTTATACACGGTTTTTCCATCAGTCAATTAAGTTACTGGACTATCTACCTATCTAACTACAGTACCGCCTGGAATCATATGCACATTGGCACGCGTGAAGCTCGAGGGCAGAACGCGTGTATTGCACGCGGAAGGAACGAGACGAAACCGCGCGGTTCACGAACGAAACCCGCGCGGTTCACGAATGAAAACCGAGGTCAGAAATTCATTTCGGTCAAATGGACGAAAGGCCGACACAAAAGGATCTGTCGGCTATTTTTGTTTTTATTGTTTTCGTTTCAATGGATTTTTTCTCACATTTACAACTTGCTTACACCGTATTCAGCAACGAAATGCAAATTTCTTTCAAACAGTTTTTATGGGATTACCGGTAAATTTTGTTGAACTTCAAGATCTTCACGGGTTCGTATTGAATGTTCCGTGCGTGCTAGCATGAGAAGCTTTTGAGTCGAAACTTGTCGCTTCGCGAAAGAATTAATTTTATCAAAAATGCAAAACGTGAATGAAAAAATCGAAATTAATGAGGCCTGTAAAAGCACTTCTCTCGATTTATTCATCCGAAAATGAAGGAAGCGAAAATCTTTTTGCAGCCGCGCCAAGGATTTCTTATCTTCAAATGATCTGACAGATCGACGCCCGTGTGTAAATAAAGGTCGCAAAGGTCACGCTTGTCATGTTTTCTTGCAATGTCTAGTTATGAAAACGAACGTATTTAAAGTCTGTTACTTAACAAGGCGAGCGTTTATTAAGATCGAATAAAAGTTTCACAGAAGATTAAGAAATCAATGACATTTATTTGCGGGAAATGTGTTCTCTTTCGAGCAACAAATGCCGACAATTGTCGGCTTCCCCACCAAAAGTTCATTTGCCGTTCAACTAGATTTTTGCCGATAAGAATTAATTCGCGCCGATCAGAATAGCTATTTTCGGTCAGTTCTAAATTTGACGTTGGGTTCGTAATTTTCGGCTCGATGGTAGTCGGAAACAACTACAAAGAACATGAATCCTGTCTTGCCTTTCCAGACACTCGGTATGCTGGTAAACAACTCGATGAATAAACTTGTCATTTCGCAGCTTTTCGGCAATTGACAAATTGTGTTTTCTGCAACAACTTCCCGATAGTTCTTCCTTCGATCTGTAACCCATCTACATCTTGTAATTACCTGACCGTTTCAGAAATTTTTCTTCCCTTCTTTAACAAAATTTTTCGCGCGCGACCAAGCTGAGCAAAGTTGATCGATTTCTGAGAAGTGTCAAGCAACGAATGAACGAGCGCTTGCGTAGCACGTTTAGATTTTGTATTTTTTAAGATCTCATATCTTGTGCCGATAATTTTCCTTCTTAGGGTTTGATCTTTTTTTATTTTTGATTGTAAAACTTTTGTGACATCGTGCGGAAAACTACCTAAAATATGTTGGTCGAATGAATATGCAAAAATTCAACTGGTTGTGCCGGTCCGGCAGTCTCTGATTCAAAAAATTGCAAAGGGACAAGAAAACCGGTAATAAAATGAATTTGAGTGCAAGCAGGCGAAATAATATTTACTTGTCTGATAAAAAACAGAATAAATAAGACAACGCGAGGATAAGTACTCGTCAACATATGTTTAACTATGCAAATCTTGAATGAAATTAATCGAAGCGTGAACATGCACAGCAAACAACTTTCGATGGATTTTCGATTTAAAACTCGTCAAGTCAGTTTGTAGCTGCGGTTTATAGTACATTTGAAACAGGGCAAGAAATAATCCTGTGATATTTCGATGTTTAGGCAAATATTAAAAACGTTCTCTTCAATGTCGCACGTTTTTCGCAGGCGGCGGGATCAAAATGTTATTCCGGGTTATTCCGCTGATTTTTTGGACGAACCAGCGTTCTCTTTTTGTTGTGATTTCCGATCAAATCTCTTGGGTGACGGTGTCAAAAACCTAACAATGAAGAGCAACAATAAAGCTAACAAAGGCAATTAAAAGCACGAAGACGCGGCTTTGAAGAACGCGTGATTCCCTCGGTTTCGTCTCGTGCTTCGTTCGTTCCTCCCGAGGTGGACGCACGGGAAACCCGCGGCTGATGTGCATA
Organism: Oculina patagonica; assembly: GCF_052425735.1. Lineage (NCBI taxonomy): Eukaryota > Metazoa > Cnidaria > Anthozoa > Scleractinia > Oculinidae > Oculina > Oculina patagonica. The sequence goes on from NC_135766.1 coordinate 5,692,048, forward strand.
TGATTCCAGGCGGTACTGTAACTACAAAAATTTAATAACAACAAATTCAAATAACAAAAAAAAAAAGAAAAGTCTGCTTTTCATGGAGGCCGTGTCTAAAATTTACTTAAAATTTAGATATTACTTTAAACTGTGCCGACTTAATTTAGATTTGAAATCGGCCAGTGAAGATGCTTGTCTTAGGTCTATAGGTAAGTTGTTCCACAACTGAGCTCCGCTGTACGAAAAACTTTTCTTGAGATAATCAGTTCGAGGTTGTGGAAGAACTAATTTGTTTTCGGTATTCCTTAAACGATAAGCACTAACATCGTCACAATATACAAATCTTGATCTCAGATAATCAGGAGTCATACCATGTAATGTTTTTTAGGCGAGGACGTTAGTCTCGAGCCTTATGTTATGAAGCGATAAATTGGTTGGGTTTACAACGGGCGATGGGCGATGTGATGATTCGAACCGAGGGGGATTGGTAACTAAGAATATGGCTTGAGATTGTTTTCCTCCGCCATCTTGGTTATTTGAGACTTTTTCGCAGCCAGAAGCCTTAACTCGAAGTAAGATTAGTAGCTTAAATTGCGCTCACTTACAAACATATTGAGATATCATAGTACACAAAAACCTTATCGACACACCGAACTAAATTGTGGTTTACGAGCTTGGAGTCAGCTGGCGAGTGCTGTTTCGGCAGACCTTTGCCTTTCAAGACTGAAGTTGAACTGGATATAAAGCATTGAAAGCAATATAAACACGGCTAATTAAACATCAGGATTGATATATTTGTGATCTGAACTACTGGCGACATTGTAACCTGAGCTTTAACTGAAGAGGAGAAGTGCAAAAGAATATATTGCCACAACTGCTGAGGTGAGCGATCAAAAATTTATATCAGTTTGCTTGTACATGTACTTTATTGAATAACATAATGGACAAAGTATTTATGGAATCGAAATAACGATTTTAAAAGGCTAAATATCTGCTAGATGTTGTTATATTTAATTTGCTGGAATTTATAGATTACTAAGCATTGAGAGAGCTTCATTCGCGATCCCTTCTGTCAACAGAACGTTTTCGTAGACTACTAGGTCAGATTTCAACATTGATCTTAATAATGGTGTGCAAAGCAGCAGTAAATAATTATAAACAAGTGATTGTAAAATATGGATAGAAACAAACTTATTTCAGGCTTTACCACTGACAAAAGAACTACAATTGATCACATTTATACAAATCTAAATAAATACTGATAAATCAAGAGTCCAAACTGGTGTTCTCAAGACACACTAAAGTGACCTTAAAGCTGGGTGGTTTAATAGCAACCAAAAAAGAGTATATACATTTTTGTAGACCATAATAACTAGTAAATGATTTAAGAAGCATAGTGTACATGTAGAAAGATGTGTTTCAGAAAAAAGAAAATTTTAAGTAACTACTTATGTTGCAATAAATTGTTGCAATGTTGCAATCAATTTTAACAATTGATTCTTTCTTTTATTATGTTTACAGAACAGAATTAAAAAACAACAGAAAACATCCAAAATACAGTTTTCAAAGAATCCACTGACAGCTGTGTTTTGTCCTAATTGCTTCAATATGTTTAATCTGCACTTTGTCAAGAAGCAGCATGAATGTGTGAATGTGGCTATTGCATTGGAACTGCTTTGACTGGAACTGGTTATTGGCCTCTATTCTGCCTCTATGCAATATATAGAAGCCCAATCCTCACTATGAATGGCAGATATATTTAAAAAAAAAAAACACAGCGAAAAGCATGTAGCAATAACACCTAAGTTAAAAAAATAAACTGTGTAAAACATCTCTGGATTTGCTACTGAAAGACTCTCAATTCAAATTCATTACTGGCAAACCACTGTATCAACTCTACTTCCTAGACTCCACATGTACTGTATCAAGATGTTGGACTTATTGGACTTACTTGCATCACAAATTGTACAGAAAGTGCAAACAACTTTCAGCCCCATTTAAATTTAACAAGAGTAAATCAAGATGCTATATCAACTTTACTTCCTGGAAACTTGTACTTCCTTAAGCTTGCACTGCGTGTTTTAAGTGATATTAAGTTTTTGGACTTACTGCACAAAATTTACATTACAGATTGTACAGTCAGTGCAGACAACTTTAAGCCACATTTAAACAAGAGGTAATCTAGATACATTATTTCAAGACATTTTATTCTTGCCAAAGTTGTGGAAGTTTCCTAGCTGTCTAGTAAAGTTACAAAATATGTTGCCTTCCATTGTGAAAAGTCGTGATAAAAGACATCTTATTAGAGTTGTATGAATTAAATCGTGCCAATTTTGTGATCAAAGCAGCTTACAATTTGCCTTTTATTAATTACAGTAACATTGGTTAGAAACTAATCTTTCCTTGGAATGCACAACTAAAAACACCACCGGAAACAAAGTACTGTATTTTAAAATTTTATTTACCTGACAAACCCATTCCCCCCCCCCCCCCCTTTTATAGCAAATGTCTCAGTGTCTCAACTTTCGACTTACAGTGAGGAGCCCAAAAGGGTGACCACTTTTAATGTACTAACAATTTTTGCCTTGCACGAAAGAATGTGAATTCATTAAAAGTGGTCACACATTTGGGCTCCTTGCTGTAAATCACACATCTTTTGGACTCGCATTTTCACTCAATAGACATTTTTGGCTTTGTCAGTGTAAGTAGCCCATTTCAAAATCACATGATGCTGAATACCAAGAGAATTTTTTCTGAATTTGAAAGTAGTGATTCTCAAGAGTGATGTCACAGTCTGAAATAGGACAACAAAAAAACGAAGCCCGAAAGGTCCCTTCTCAGTTCTTTGTCTGGAATTTTTAACATACTGTCTTGCTTTACTGGAACGTCCTCGCCTTAGTATGCATTGCATACCGGTTATTACATTAGGATAGACTTCTGTTCCAATCTTTGATAATAGAGTCTTCGCCACCCCAGTGTCCGGAACAAATCATCTAAATTACTATCATAGCTCGCAGACATTAGGGTACGAGCTGCGCGGTTTTGAAGCCTTTGCAGTTTTTGTGTTGTGCCGAGGCGGCTGAGGAGTGTGCCGGGACCGGGGGGGTGCGAAGAGGAGAACAACACCGAGAACACGACCAACATGAACGAGCGGACGACGAGCGGGGACGCCGGACCGGGAAGCGACGGGGAGCCACCCAGAGAGAAATCTGAGCGAGGAAGACTGGAACCCGCCGACCAGGACAGTGAGGCCGACACCCCCTGCACACCAAGCAGCCAGACCCGGGGGCAGCGGGAGCGAGACAGAACCAGGAGGACCGAGCACTGAGAGGGGACGAACCCAGCAGGGGCCCAAGGGGAGCGGGCACACCCCCCAGGGGAGACCGGGGGGGGGGGGAGGGGGGAGAAGACGACGGAGAGAGTGACAAGTGCGAGGAGACAGCCGACCACTGCCCACATGCCCAGACGCCAGCAGCAAAACACATGGACCATTGGGGCCCTATTTTTCAGAAAGGCCCTTGTTACAGCTTCCCCACACTACGTTGCAATAATCAAATTGTGGTTGAATAAGGCTATTATAAACTTTGATTAAAATATTAAATGGAGTGAGATGCCGAATTCGTTTAATTGCACCAATGGCACAAGCTTTCTTCTTAGAAATGTTTTCAATATGACACTCCCAGTTTATATTTTGATCAACATAAACTCCGAGGGATTTAGCGGAGGTTACTTGTTCTATTGCGTTCTCATTTATAGTAAGAGAGGGACTTTCCGTAAATTGTGATAACTTCTGCCTTGATGCAATAAGCATAAACTCAGCAGACAGCCATTTGTACACATTTCTCAGGTCGTGATTAAAGCGATAATTTATATGCTCAATGTCAGTGCTAGCAAGTGTTAGGCTAGTATCATCTGCGTACATTCTGGGTTCCGAATATGTCAGACAGTGTGGTAAGTCATTAATATATATCAAAAACAGAAGAGGTCCCAAAATTGTTCCCTGGGGAACACCACATCTTAGACATTTCGGAGTTGACTTACAAGAATTAATATGACAAATCTGTGTTCGAGTATCTAAATAAGAAGCAAACCATTGATGACTGGTCCAACAAATCCCATAGTATTGCAATTTTCGCAACAAAATATCGTGATCTACTGTATCAAATGCCTTTTTGAGATCTAAAAAGACTACAATTATTTCCCTTAGCGAACGAATGTAAATCGGATCAAAGTAAGTTTAGATTTGTCATGTTGAATCTCAAGAACCTTGAAGCGTTCGACACGAGCAAAGAATAATTCAACAAATATCCAAGGCCCAGCTATCTGTAGCTTCGATAAGTGCGGTGAGCGTGGAATGCAGAGACCGAAAACCAGATTGATGGCACGAGAGAAAGTTGTTTTTTGTTAAATGATGATAAAGTTGATCGTAGATTATCCGTTCAAAGACTTTGGCCACAACTGGAATTACTGATATTGGCCGATAATTGGTTGGATCAGAACGCTTCCCAGAATTTTTATACAATGAAGTGACTCTGGCAGATTTCCACTCATCGGGAAAGATACCCGTCATTAGGGATTGATTAAAATTAATATATGAGTGAGAGATTCTGCCAGTAAATCAGGACATTCCCTTAGAAGTTTGACTTTCGCTGAAATATTATCTAATCCTGTTGCCTTTGACCTACAAAGCTTTGATAGTAGTGCAAAAACATGTGTAGGTGTTGTTTTTTCAAAAACAAAATTTTTATCAGTTGCGGTAAGAAATTCGTCGAAGGATTTATCAACTTCTGTTACATCTCCACTAAGGCTTGGCCCAACTTCTGTGAAAAAGGAGTTTAGCATTTCAGCTATATCTGTTTGATCTTCAGAATTTACCCCACTATATTCCATCTCATTAATAACAGTTTTATTGGATTTTCGTGAGGTCAGTTCATTGATTGTTTTCCATGTTTTCCTTTGATCCCCACAACAATTGTTGAAGGCATTTTCATAATACGCTTTTTTAGCGCTATTAATTTCCCAATTCACTTGATTTTTAACCATTCGAAATTGGTTCCAAATAAATAGATCCTTTGTCGTAATAGCCTTTCTTTTGAGGCGGTTTCTGAAATTCATCCGCTTTTTTAAAATAGTGGTTATCCATGGTGATTTAGAATCTCGTGTCCGTTTGGTCTTCATCGGTGCGTGCTTTTCACATACATTCAGGAATAATTCTTTCCACCTCCTCCACATATCATTAGGATCATACAATTTCTTTATATCATCCCAGGGTTGGGCTAAAATATCCGCATAGAAATTTGCGCTATTAAAATGTTTAAGCCAATCGATGATTAATCAATGATCAATCAATAATAAAAGTGAATTTGAAATGGAGGGTACCGTAATGATTCGATTTAGCGCCCGGGGCGCTTATTTACTTTTGGCACCTTAAGGGAGGGCGCTTATTCGAGACAGGGCGCTTATTCGGGACAGGGCGCTTATTTAATTTTTTGCGAAACAACCAAATGTTCAAAACAAAAACTTAATATATTTTAAAATAACTAGCAATAACCTAAACTGTAACAGTAACAAATTGTTGAGAATTCAGTTACTTTTACAAGAATTGTTCATTTTAGCAGTAAATATATACATGTACGGTACGGTGAATGTTCATGAGTTTATCGTTTCGTCATCAATGACTTTAGTAGGGTCAGTTAGCCACAATAGGAGCGCTTTTAAGAATGGGGGCGCTTATTAACAAAAACACATTCGAAGGGGGGCGCTTATTCGGAAGGGGGCGCTTATTGGAAGGAGGGTGCTTAATCGAATCATTACGGTGGTATTGTTATACATGTATGAAGCTACAGATGAAGCGGAAGTAATGTGAATTTTTTATTTTCACTTTGTTTTCAGTTTAACTTTTTGATTCACTAATATTAATAAGTGGTTTGATTGGATACTGTATATCATTCCTTACACCCTGGAAACTGATACAGTTAAACCTTCTGTTGGTGACCACCTGGAATGTAAAGAGTATGTGGTTGCTCGTGGGAGGTGATTGATGTGTCACAGGGAGTCTAAATTTTGAGTTATAGTCTGTAGTCATTTTTGAGGCTAAATCCATGTATGTATGAGTTGTACGTACATTTAATCCGTAATTAAAACTACCTTCAACTGCTGTCAAGGTTCAAATCTCTATTACTTTAAACCTCTCACCCCTCACTCCTTATCCAGCCACACCAAAAATAACATTTTTCATCACCTTCCCAAACAGGATCTGATCATCTTTCCTGATGATATTGAGTACAAGCGTGTCAAACAGTGCACAACAGGCAGGGCGTTCATCCTGAAATTCAAGTCATCCACACGCAAGTTCTTTTTCTGGATGCAAGAACCCAAGACAGACAAAGATGATGAGTATACCACCAAAGTTAACAACCTGCTCAACAACCCTCCGACCCCTGGGACAGGAGGTGGTGGCAGTGGGCTCCCCCCTGCCTTAGCTGGCCTAACAGAGCAGTTGGGTGAGTAATTGTACATGTGTACTTGTAATTTTGTGGAATATGTGAATTTCTCCCATCTTGGTAATCAATTACAAATTAAAGCTTGAAACATGATGTGCTGATTACCACCTTCAACCAGTTGCTTCCAGTCATAGGCCTGTATCCTCTGCCAGCACACATTATTTTTTGATAGGAGGTTCAGAACATGAAATTTACATACATGTACACCAGGAAAGAGCTACATGTAAATGTACAATGTACACCTATTCATCTACATTATTAACTTTAATAACTTTGCACATGTGGCATTCAATAAACTCACAGATCATTAGCTATGTTTTACTGAAACACATGTACAATGTAGCCCATTAAAATCTAAGTTGAAGTCAAATTGCACTTACAGAATTTGAAGCTTCTTGCAAAACAAGTGTTTTGTCTCTCTACATGAGCATTGCATCTCTTAATTCAAGAATTGTGTCTGATGGGGGTCTTGCTAGATGTGAATCTCGTCTCGCAAGCGGGTAGTAACTTTTCATTGATGTTGTACATGTATCTCTTATCACCCCCTCAGTTCCAAGTACTGGTACTAACCCATTCAAATTGTCTTCACAGGTGATGGTCAGCTGCAAGGTCTGTTAGGTAATCTAGATCAGCAGCAGTTGCTGCAGTTGTTGAGTGGTTATGGTGGACTGGGGGGCCATGGCGGGCTGTCTAGTGCTGGCAGCTCTATAAGTGCACCCACAGCGGCATCACCTACGTAAGTACATGAGTATTGTAGGGTATCACATATTTATGATCTTGGTAACTGTATTTAGTGTCATGCATTGCACATTTAATTTGATTCTCCTCCCTGTCTGTGCAATTTCGAAGAACATGATGCCATCAGAATAGTGGCATTTACTGGAGTGGGGTATTTAATTGGGTAGGAGGTGCTTATTGAAATTAAATCTTAAATTGAGTGGGGTGAACAGGTTGGCAGATCAACGGAGCACCCGGATTGCGGATTTCTGTGATTCGTTGATTGGATTTGTAGATTTTCAAAACAAAGCACTGCTTAATGCGAAATTCAGATTAGGTAAAAAATTGAGCAAGGATTTCGGACTCTTCATGTCAGGAAGTTTGGATCATGGATACTAAACAAAGTTTGAATCACTTTGGTCAGTCTTTGTGCGAAAACAAGCAATGAAAAGGAATTTTTTTAAAAAGTGGCAGAAAACAACATCTACATCCATTGTAGTGAAAACTACATGTACACACCAGACAAAGTTTTTAGGTAATGTGAATTCAGATTTGTACAAAAATAGTGATGGATTGACAGACTTGGCCAAAAATAACACAGAAAGGCAGATTTGCACCCCCCTCCCCCCCTTTCCGCCCTTATGATTATAATGCGCCGTACTTTATTTCCATTTTTTTACATAGGCCTACCAGAGTACAGTCCTCACCAGGGCCTAGGAGCACGTCCTCTGCTTCATCCTCAGGGACCACCACACCACGCCCTGCCACAGCTACCCCTACTGTGCCCCCTGCACCCTCCCGTCCAACCCAGCCTCCTGCTGCTCGGCATGCTGTGCAACTGAGTGACTTGCAGAATATTCTGTCCAACATTCAAGGTAGTGAAACTGAGGACTGTATTCTTATTATTTTTATCAGTTGATCAACTTTTATGTGGAAATTCTTCTCATAACGTCATTATAAAGGCAGTCAAGCATGCATGTGTAGAATTATGAGAGAAAGGACTTGATCAATATGGCTGAAACAAAAATTGTTTTAGATTTACTGTCAGCCAAATAAAATCTGTGGAAATGAAAAATTTCAGACTATAAAAGTGGTGAAAGAAAGTGCTGGCAAGCTATAAAACTTTGAAAGGCCAGATAATTTAACTCATCACCAATATTAATTAGTGGATGAGTTTGGGAAGGTGCCTGTAAGCTTTGTAGGAGCTTCAAACAAGCGTGGAATGTATTTATGATAGTACCTGGCAATCACCAGGTACTATCACCATCAAAATAATACTCAGTGGAAAAAATTTTATAAGTACCAATACTCACCTAGAAGGGGGGAGGGGGGGGGGGGACAGGAGCAGAAACATCAGCAAATGGCTTAAACACGGACACTGCCTATATAAGGAACCTTGGACTGGGCGAGCCGTCAGTCATTTCACTCTAGACATCGACCCGTCAACATCAACCCGAAAGCAATGTGCTGTTTTAGGTGGTAGCGTCGCAAGTTACCGAGCGTGGAACGCCTGAATCTTGGGAGAGATATATATTTCTTTCAATTTTTTTTATATACTTAGTTCTATCCTTTTAGTTCTCAGTTCAAATGTTCACCTCGGTTTGCGCGGCACAACAACTTGAAATTATGTCTGGGCGCTTTGAAAATTAGAAACGGTTGCTTCAATTTGTTACTTTGCAAGTATAATTGTATATGTGGGCTGCTTTTCCCTTGTCGATTGAGTATTTTGCGAAAACAAACTCATTTCCCTTTGAAAATTCCAACACTCGTTTGAGGTCTATAATCGTTTGAATTCAAATAAATGGCACGAAGTAAGCCCAGAACCCAGAAAGGTCAAGAAAGCAATTTGATTCCCCTTGATTCATTCTGTTTCTGCAGGAATCTATCAACACCTTTGAACCTCAAATATTTTGAGGTAGCAAATAAATCCGAACTTCAAAGTTGTAGCGAATCTTTTTACTATATAATACTCCTATATATACTCAGGAGCAAGCAAAACTATACTGGGATAAATCAATAATATTTAGAAAGACCTTAGTTGTAAACTGTGATGCGATATGTGACAAAAATCTTCACCAGACACAATGCAGATAATTTCATTGAACACATTCAGTATGAAATCGAAATGGTTTGTATTACTGTACCTCGATCATGTATCAAAAAATCCATCTCAGTGAAACACCCTGGTGTAATTCAGGCTATAGGCAGTCGATACAAAGATTTTCCCCCTGGGTCGATACAGCATATCCGCCGATACAGCTTGGGTCGATACAGCAAACGTCAGTCGCAGAGCACACATTCAACGCATAAACGTTCCACTACAAATGCATTCATTGCTTTTATTAGGTGCTGTACAGCGTCCTTAGACCAAACAAATAATGCACGAAGGTTTTCCTTAAAGACCTGAGTCCAATATTACGGTGAATCTCTCCATCGGCCAAAACGCAACCTGTCCAAAGTCAAATGATATCCTACATAAGCTTCGCATGACGTTCAAGTATCGATCCGAGTGCTTGCAGAAGAAGGCATCTTTTGGCTTTTTTCTCTGAAGAATCGGCCAAAAAAAATATCAAGAAGTAAAGCCGAATTGACAATAAACTTAAATATTAAAATAAACGAATTAGCGAAGAAGGCAGGGTGGTTCGATCCAAGACAGAAGTTGCTTTTCTAAAATGGCGCAACGCCCGCCATGAAGCAAACAGTCATCTTCTCAAAGGATTTTATTTGTTTGTTAACCATTAAACCACGACTTGAGCATGCTTTAATAAGAAAGACCACAAGCCATTCATTTTGAGGGCTCAAAAAGGCCCATCTCAGTTGAGAGGAGTCTGTGTGCCATTTTGAGCATCTCGCCATTGGGGGAACCGTTACGGGCGCGAAATTCAAATTTTGTAAGGCAAAATTTTAGATTTTAGCTACAAAAGAGGTATTCCTGGTGTTTTTTGATTTCATTTTATGAAAGTGAGTATTTTAAAGTAAAATTAAAGATCAGAAGGTAGGATTTGACTTTATTATCGGTCAAGGAATTTTCCCCTTCTTGCTCGCATAGTCCGCCATATTTGATTAAGCCATTGAAACAAGGATTTCGTGACAAAGAGGGGGAGGTGCTATCCCTTTTATAGGCAGTGTCCTTGTTTAACCTTAAGGCAACTCTCCTGTTGACAACAGAAGAGTTGTAATTTTTCTGAGGACCCCTGAAAGCCCTCCGACCATCCTGCATTAGTGACGGAAACTGATGACCAGCATTATCTTACATGTAAGTTTAACCTTGCCCAAGTCCCATTTAAAACATGGGCTGTAGTTGGATTAGATAGGAGGAATACAGTGAAGAACAAGTGACAACATAAATTTCATGTGAGTGAAGAGCCCCTGATGATTCTTCAGTTCTTGCAAGTATTAATTTTGTTTCCATGTGACCCAAGTAATCATGAGGCTGGGACAGACAAACACGTTAAACACTTCTTATAGTTCTTAGTTGAAGAGAGTGGGTATAAAATAATATGGAGTACAATTACCAGCCTTTCAAACATGCCAAAAATTACATCACTCTGTGGATTTTTTACATCACACATGCTGCAAACTTGTGCCAATAATACACACATGTAATTTTGTAACTAAAAATAATAATGATATTTTTATTGCAGTACCTGTTGAGAATGCAGAACAGCCAAGGGAAAGTGAGTTAGATACTTTCACATTTTTTACTGTTCCAGAAAGATTCATACTCCTCCCACTGAATTTTTTGTTTGAATCCACCTTGCTGGGAATGCTTTGGTTTTTGAATCCCCCCTCCCTCATGAAATTTCCGATGAACATTGCTGGGCTTGGTTTGTAATTCTCTGGGAACCACATGTAAGAATTTCCTCTGCCAAGCACCATTTTTCTATTCTTTAATTCTAAACTTAGTTCTTGAAGCAAACTGTATGAAAACAGAAACATCAGTGTACCGTATTTTCTCGATTAAACGCCGAGCCCCGAATAAACGTCGGGTCTCCAAGCTGTATTTGAAAATAAACACCTTAAACAATTATTAAAGGTTTAATATGCTTTAAAAATAATGTCTAATTATAAAGCTTTCAAAAATAATGAATAAAAATCATTTCTTAGAAACATAGGGCCTGAAAAAACTCCTGGAATCAAAAAAACGCCGGCCCTATCGGGCCAAGTTTGAAATAAACGCCGGGGGCGTTTAATCGAGAAAATACGGTAATTTGAATGAAACATTTTTGCTATGGTACATGCTGTCACAGTGGTCTGATGGTTAGTGCAATGGATTCTGGATCAAGTGGTCCAGGTTTAAGCCCTGGCCAGGATACTCGTACTCTTATGTTCTTGTGCAAGACACTTTACTATCTCAGTACCTTTAGTATAATAGATCTAACCAGGAAAAAGAGTATGTACAGTGTACCTAAAAAAGCCTAAAAAGCCAATGATGCATGGTTTAACATTTGTTGAGCAACAAATGTTGCGACTGCTTGTTGATCGATCTGCCAGGTTCTATCCCGTTTAACAATGTTCAACATGTTGAATGTCACATTTCAACATTCAACATCACATGATACATGGTTTAACATTATTTTGTTGAACAGCAGCCGCAACATAAATTGGCTTAAGGGAAACTTAACATAATGCTGAAGAGGAATGCACAATGGACTAGCATTCCATCTATGAGGATCACTGTTAACAGTAGAATACTTCTAGATGCTTCATGGTACAGAAACCAGTGTAATACACCTGTACAGACTGTACTTGTGAGCCCTTGTTTCTAAAGACTCAACATTTAAATTGTATCTACTGCTCATTACAGGTGTGGATCTGACCAATGTGCTCACCCCTGACTCACTGATGCCTCTGATGGCAGACCCAGAGTTTCGTGAGCAGCTTGCTCCTTTTCTCCCAGCTGGTGAGGAGCTGCCACAGAGCCCCACAGAACTGGCAAACACCTTGCGTTCACCTCAGTTTCAGCAGGTGAGTATGTATAACCAGGGCTTAGGTGCATTAGCCTGAGTGGGAGGGGCAGCGGCCTAATGGTTAGCATGCCGGACTCTGGATTGTGCAGTTGAAGTTTGAGCCCAGGCCAGGGCACTGTGTTGTGTTTTTTGGGCAAGACACTTTACTCTCAAAATGCCCCTCTCCACCCAGGTGTATAAATGGGAACCAATGAATTAAATATTCGGGGTGGGGCTGGAGGGCAAACTTTTTGATGTACTAGCATCCCATCCTGGGGGTGGGGAGGGGTTACAATACTCCTTACCGAGTTGATTTATGCCACAGAAACCAGAGTTAATGGCCAACCGTACATGTATGGGCACTGAAAGCCCTGTTTCTCCTATATGTGGATGTCTTGATAGAGTTTCTATGGTAAGGGAAATATGGCTCACAGCTCAATTAGAGTAACAGTATACATTTTATAAGAACCAGCTTCTCCAACTGCGGTAGTGTACATAACGTTGTGTTATCATAATATGAGTAAAATATTAACCGTTATTTACTGCTTATCTTCATGTTCAGGCCTTGGGAATGTTCAGTTCTGCACTACAATCAGGGCAACTTGCTCCATTAATGGGACAGTTTGGTTTCAGTGATGATGTTATGGGAGCCGCTAGGAGAGGAGGTAAATGACTTATTAATGAGTATATACCACACAAGTGAATAGTGCTTTTTGTGCTCGTTGATTGGTTAACTCGGAGGTGATTAGCAAAGTACTATTCACCTTTAAGCAGAAGAGAAACAAAATGGTTTCCTGTGTAGCTTTGGTTACCGAAAGTTATGTTTTGGTAAGCTAGTTATTCAGCTAGCGTGGTTCAGTGTATATACTAAAACAATTTTTCACCCCGTGTTATTGAATGTGGTGGATATTCGCGCCTCGGTAAATATCCACCACTATTCACCTTCACTTTGGTGAATAATTGTTAACTAACCAGGTTCGACTTGTTTTCATAAGATTTTTTAATGTAGTAAAATTTATCTAAGAAGGTTTTAAACTTTTTCTGCACAAAACATATATTATCTTATCAAACTTTAGGGTAATATTCCCTGTTTTCTTTTTTTAATTTAGAGTATCCATTCCAGCCACAACCATTTAAGAATAATTAAGCCCACAATTTTCATCAGAGTGTCAAGCAGACATGACATCGTACCGTAGGGTACGAAAAACTCCGAAAAATCTTCGGATCCTTTTACAAGGAATTTACGAGTTTCGCCGACTTTGTTGGAGTAACGAACGTGAATACTTTTCTTTTCAGACATGGTTGAGTTTGTGCGAGCTGTTCAAGAATCATCTCGTCCAAGCACTGCTGACAGTACCAGTACCTCTGATGAAACCTCACGGCCAACTACAGCCGGGGATGATGATCAGGAGACTGAGGACAAAGATAAGGATGAGGACGAGGCTATGAGCTTGGACTAAGGAACAGTTAGAAATTCTTGACCGTGTGAAATGCCGGATGGATTAATAGCAATGCACAAGTAGTTAATAATTGTGAAGTTTTTTCTTTATTATGCTGGTTTGTTCAAATTTAAAGGTATGCCTTTATAATAGTTGTGTGCTTATTAAAATTTACCAGGTGGTATCAAGACTCGAGTGTTGTTATTATTGCCAAGTAAGCCATTTACTTTTGAACCTTTTTTTATGCAAGCTCCGTTTTGCTCTGATGAAAGGCTTACGCTAAAAAAGACAGCGTTTCCAAATTCCCTACGGTGGTTAATTTACCTTATCAACTAAATACTATGTTTACTTTCGAATTAGCATTCCCACCCCAAACCAGACAGTACATCAGGTAAAGATCAGACCACAAAACCGGGAACTCCATGCCCTACTCTTAACGATAAGTGTGTTAACGCCCCCTGCTGACCATATAACACTGAAGATGCAGGAGACGTGGCCACGTTATCCGAGAAGACTAGAACATCTTAGATCTAACCATTTGCAGATGTCATTGCAAAGGCAGAACTTTCAGTTGAAAATCAACTAAGTGTTTCACTTGCCCGCCAACACAGCAGAACAGTTTCTTTAAAAACTAATAAATTTACCACAAGAACACAGCTCGTAATTCGGCCGGGGGGGGGGGGGGGGGGGCATTTCAGTGCGTCCAGTACAATAGGCTTGAGAATAAAGCAAAAATATCACATCGGGGCTGAGGGATCATTTTCTTGTCTTTCCCCCAAGCATCGGAGACAAGTTAGAATTTTAAATTAATATATATCAAACTTGATAAACCAAGAAACACTCGCGAACATCCAATATGAGAATAAAATATCTATTGTAAGAACAAACTTCGAACTAGTTTGCATAATGCTCTATGTACATCAGTGCAACTTACTTTTCGAGTCGCAGACTAAAAAGATCGATCTCGGGATAACGAGAACGAAAAGAGCTTTCAGGGCTGGGGGGCTTAGCCCCCCAATATTTCCCTAAAAATTAGAACTTTCTAAGAGAAGAGTCTCTTAAGCCCCCCACTTCAAGTCACTAGTCAGCCCCCCCCCCCCCCCCCCCCCCCCTCAGAGTTCCTCGGTCCCTCAGTCCCTGAGACCCTGCTCCTCGGTCCCTGAGAGTATGCTCTCAGCCACACATCGGCAGATATATCTTCCTAACGTAGTCCCTGACTGGTGAAAATATTTGTAGCAAAAGAATTTCGTTGTCAGCACTTTATGTCCCTAATAAAAAGAACTTATTGCTTTCGAATGCTTGTACAGTAAACACTGGCACGTGTTGGGTAGCCTGCGTAGCTGGCGGTTTTGTTGGGGTTTAAAGCACACACAAGCAAGCGGCGAAGCCGCGACAACGAGCGGCGAAGCCAGAAGAGCCGAATAAATACCGTCAATAACTTTATTAATTCTGAACTGGTGTTTTACACATAAAGAAGACTGCTGACGCAACAGAGACCCAGTTGCAAATTGCTGCTGAGGCGGCAACATTCAAAATCAGTGCTGCATCAGCAATAATTATCACTGCTGATGCAGCAAAATCCATAAAAAAGAATGCAGCCAAAATGAGAGTCAACGATACTTAAGATAATGGGCTCCTGGTATAACAAAAGAAAATTAAAACTCTAGTACTGGCGCCGGTTAAGCGTTAAACGTAAGCTAATTTAAAATCCCTCGTTTCATCTAACGTCAATTGTTATTTTTTCCGCTTTAATTCGGCACGGTCACGACCCTGTCTCGTAATTTTATCATGAAAGAGACACGCTGTTACAAATCGGCCAATCAGGATGGCGAATTCCACGTGATCGATCGCTCATCAAGCGTTTTAACTGTCTTGCATTTCTTTTTGCTTGGTTTAGTATCAGAAACGATTTGTACGCTACGCAGTTTTACAGCTTCTCTCTGCATACACAGTCAAGATGGGTAGGTTTGTTTTAGTCGCGGAAATCCTGATTTGCGGAGTGTTTTTCCTCTTCGTTACAACAGATACGGCAAGGCTGTGGTCTGCTCCACACGGCACGAAACTTTACGACTCCAAGTTTCGTAAAGAGCAGTTAATTATCACATCAACCCATCCCCAAAACACTGGATATCACCGCTTCCCAGATGGCAAGTGGATTCCATTCGGACCAATTTTTCATCTGGAGTTGTTAAATCAGGCAAGTATCCCCAGTCTCGTTTCTACCCTATCATGCACAACGTTCGTAGACGTCGAATCTCGACCATTACATGTAACGAAATCTTGCCGATTTTGCTTAGTGCTTAGTATGCAGTCTCAGAATGACGCAATCAGGTAATGCCATCTACGCCACAAATGCATACATGATTCCTGCTTTGCATGATTACGGCGTCGCGTGAAACCTTCAAGTCCAAGACTTTAGTCTAGGATTGTAGTTCGGAATAGCTTTGAAATTCATTATTCGAAAATTTTGAGAGCAGCAGTCAGTACCCGATTCCCTCTGTAGCGCTCGCCTGCAGGGAATCACGGTAGTTGTGTTCATCAAACCATGCGCGAGACTCAGCAACGTGTTTCAAGCTAAGCATACATGCTAAAGTTTTAACATTTTTGGCTAGAAAAAGGTTACAAAAAGGTGGCGATTGCCACATTCCTGAGGTTTCACTTTTCCCCCGTACCTCGTGACGGCTGTGAAATTAGGAACTAGGAACTAGGAACGAACGCACTTTGAACTTTATACAACTACCAAAGCCGTAAGTTTGAATGGACTATCCAAACTTACCCAGGACTATCTACAATCCTAGGCCAACTGGCGCCCGTTTTATGAGGTCCAAATAGGCGTAGAAATTTCTGTAGAGTTGTACGTTTCTACACATTTCATGATTCCTAATCCATAAGTGGGTAATCTCTAAGATGAAAAAAAAAAACAGAATCAATGGTATCATGTGATTTTCATCAAATTAACACTGCCAAACTTGAAAACGTCGGGCCGACTTTTTCAAGTTTTCGGCCACTTCATTGGTCTTCATTGCTATTTACCCGTAGCCACACCGGCACTGGCAATTCTTGACAATTTTTATGACTAGTACACTGTGTTTTAGCAAGGTCAAGCCACCGTTTGGTGGATTTCCAATTGAAACCAAAACCTGCATTGAATTTTCAAGTAGTACTAAATCTTGGTGACACTGCTCTTTAAGAAAATTTAACGTTTTTCTTTTCTCTTCGTAGGCTCTAGATCTCCAGAATGTCATCACCAGCATGAAGGTTCCTTTTGAGGGTTCCAACATCACACTAGAGGACATCTGCTTTCAGCCCCTGGCACCACAAACCAAAAAGTGCGCCATTCAAAGCATCTTCCAGTATTTTCAAAACAACAAAACCAAACTGAACAAATGTCTCACCAGTATGGGCTTCAACTGCTCCGATCCAGACGTAATAGACTTCCGTGCGGCTGATTTTCACGATCATCTGTTATTCTGCACCGAGTAAGTTTTGTGTTCGCAGTGTAGAAAAAGAATAATAGTTAGGTAATAGACCATCTGACTGACTGACTGACTGACTGACTGGCTGACGACCTCATTCCCAGCCCCTCCTCTTCCCAAATTGATTGCAATACGTACCATCTTGTTGGGCTCTTGACTCTAGAAAAAAATGAGGATGTTGCTGGTTTACAACTTTCCCACATTTCTCGGTTTTTGGTTTGTTATAGGTACCCAGCGTCTCCATTTGATGAGAAACTTCAGTTGCCTTGCCTCGGTGCATTTGGAGGGCCTGTAGACCCGAATATTACGTTAGCTGGTTTCACGGGCACTGCATACAAGAACGCTTCAACCATGATCATTACCTATGTAGTGAACAACTACCAAGACGAAAGCAAGCTGGCTGAAGTAATGGCTTGGGAAAACGCCTTCATAAAATACATGGAGGTATATACCAACGACAGCTCACATGCCAATCTCACAATCAAATACTCCACTCCAGGAAGCATTGAGCTGCTTAACGATATCGAAATGTAAACACACCGAGATCACGCTTAGTGTGATCATTTAAACGTGATTACTGTCGATTTTTATTGGAGTGGAGTAAATTTTGCTTTGCGATATACGCCCTTGCCCAAGCGTGATTTTAGCTTTCCCCATAAAAAGTAATAATTTTAACTGTAACTTAAAAAAGAGAGTCTAGAACGTTTTAATAAACCCCATGTAATTCAGAACTGTGATTAGCCAATAAATTTACTTATTACGCATTGTTACTACACCGTTACTCACCGATTTTCCGCCGTGCTATTTGTGCTACGCTAGTAAGTACATGCAGTAAATCATGATCACCTACAGTCCTGTCGACTGAAAAGTTCAAAATCAGTTTATTTTTTGACATTTCTGAATTCACCTCTAAATTAAACTCATTCTTCTCTGTTAAGTCGATTGAAACTAACAAAGTCTTTCAAAAATCGCTGAAATTTAACCCTAGACTGGCCGGCAAGGTATCTGCAATCTGCTCACTTCGTTCCGCATTAGGTCGTTCTACAAAGTCAGATCGTTAATTTTACACAGAGGTCAGATCGTTCCACTCCATTCCTTTGTTTAAGAGCAAGCCAGTAATTTGGCTCATCATTGTCGATATCGTATCCAGACTTTGTCATCATATTAAGGGTGTAAGGCGTCTTGTTACCCAATAAGCCTGCGAGAAGGCTTTGTTTCTTCGGGGGCACCGCGCGAGCCAGCGAGGGGGTCTGGGCGAGGGTTCTCTTCGCAGCCCCTCGCCGACTCTTCTCGCTCACTGAGTGACACCGACTCGAAACAGAGAGACTGGATCATGTAAAGTGCTTGCTCAGACTATCAGCCTTAAAGAAAAATTTCCGCTTATTAGAGGTGGTCGCGCAAGAAGGTTCGACTGTATTGCGCTTCCCTTCCCCCTCCCCTCTCCCCCTTCAATTTATTCCCAGAAGAATTCAAACAAACTTGAGGTAATATTGGCGAAAGAAATGTCAAAAAAACAAGAAGCTCTGGTGATTAAAGGCATTGTCGAGCAACAGTGCGAATAATGAACTATTTTCTTCGCAACTTCTTTGACGAAACCACGGGCTCGGGCAATTCATGATTAGAAACAAGATGCCGACTGGGACGAAGACGCGCGTGACTTTTCACTTCCCGCGCTCAAGAACAGGTCCATCCAGTTGTCCGTCCTGATTTTAGCTTCCTATCGCTTACTAGTGGTAGCCAAGGGACTGGGAACCAGATTGGCCTATCTCATCACAAGAATTAACTCTTCTATACGAATTAGTTTTAGTTTACTTTTTATGAACGACAAGGACAACAAAGCCTTGGGAAAGAAGTGTATATTTCATTATTAAATATGCTCTCAATTTCACACACCGTGGTAAATATTACTCAGGGCATTACCATTTATACACCAGTTCATATCGTGATATTGATTACAAGACTTGGATTTTTCACACAGGGCCTAAACAAGAAATGACATATGTCATTGTTTTTTACTCAAATTGTGTAGTAAGTGGTCACCAATATTTCTTAATAAATCAGTATATCAAAAGTATACGAAAGGAATCAAGACAAACGTACTTTTTACACCAGCATTTCTATATTATACTGTCCTTCGTGGTGACAGAATTACCTGACCCCCAGTTCCAAATTTTGACATTTTATCTCGTTGAAAAAGATACCAAATATTACCTCCTAGCTGTAAGAAAAAAAGTAAAAGTAAAATCCTACACAGAACTGTTGGATTAGTGTTAGCGGTTAGGGACCGACAGCCCACTTACAACTGAACCACTACAGACGTGCATTCTGAACTAAAAATGCAAGCCACAAAAAGATTGGTGTCATGGCTACATTCACTTGAGTAGTTGAACCTAGCCTGCGTCGTAGCCGGACATGTCACAAAATCCTCGATAAAGTCGGACTATACCGGTGGTTTAGACTGTCTGTGAGGGAGGTTTAGTTGTACCTGGCTATAAAAACATAAAGCAGTAGTTTTCTACTTATTTTATAAAATTGATGCAAGAAATGAACGTGACGTCACACCTGTTTTTGTACTCATACCTGACAAACGAACTATATATGAAGTGAAGATGACTGCCCTTTGAGCCGAATGAATACCGTCAACTACTTTATTAATTCTGAACTGATGTTTTACACATAAAGAACACTGCTGACGCAACAGTGACCCAAATTACTGCTGAGGCGGCAACATTCATAATCAGTGCTGCATCAGCAATAATTAACACTGTTGATGCAGCAAAGTCCATAAAAAAGAATGCCGCCAAAATGGGAGTCAAAGATACTCAAGATAATGGGCTCCTGGTATAACAAAAGAAAATTAAAACTCTACTACCGGCGGCGTTAAGCGTTAAATTTAAGCTAATTTAAAATCCCTCGTTTCATCTAACGTCAATTGTTATTTTTTCCGCTTTCATTCGGTACGGTCACGACCCTGTCTAGTAATTTCGTCATTAAGAGACGCACTGTACATATCAGCCAATCAGGATGGCCAATTCCACGTGATCGATCGCTCATGTATCAAGCTTTAACTGGCTTACATTACTTTGCTTTCTATAAGTTCTTTTTGCGTGGCTAAACGAGTCGACTTGTACGCTACGCAATTCAATTGTTTGCAGCTTCTCTCTGCAGACGCAATCCAAACCATGGGTAGGTTTGCTTTAGTCGCGGAAATCCTGATTTGCGGAGTGTTTTTCCTCTTCGTAACAACAGATACGGCAAGGCTGTGGTCTGCTCCACACGGCACGAAACTTTATGACTCCAAGTTTCGTAAAGAGCAGTTAATTATCACATCAACCCATCCCAAAAACACTGGGTATCACCGCTTCCCAGATGACAAGTGGATTCCCTTTGGACCCATTTTTCATCTGGAGTTGTTAAATCAGGCAAGTATCCCCAGTTTCATTTCTACCCTATGTATTAAACTCAGAACGTTCGTAGAGCGTCAGATCTCGAGGTCCCATTACATGTAACGAAATCTTGCTGATATGTTATTTCTTACGACGCTCAGTAGTGTGCATTCTCACAATGACGTAATCAGGTCATGTCATCCACGTCACACATGCATGCATGATCCCTGCTTTGACATGATTACAGCATCGCGTGATACCAGAAGCAGCTTGATCTTCATTGTCCGAAAATTTTAAGAGCAGCAGTCAGTTCAAGCTTAGCATACTTCCCAAGTTTTAACACTTTAGGTCACGAAAAGGTGACGATTTCCATATTCCTACAACCTCGTTCCCAGGGCTTTTCCCTTGGTGATTTGGAAAGCCACGACTTTTAACGGACTATCCCGAACTACAATCCTAGACAAAAGTCTTTGGACACTTCACCGTTTCGACGAAAAAATGGGTATTGACTTAACCTCCTCCTTCCCGCCAATGCAATGCAATGTTGATTGCTTTCCATCCAACAGTGCGACAATGTTTCAACATTGTTTCTTTTCTTTTTTTTTTTTTTGGGGGGGGGGGGGGGGAGGGGGACTCAAAAGATTGAGGTGATGACTTCATTATTATTTATTTGTCAAGACAATTCTCGGACAGTATTAAGGCCACTTCACTGCATTTGGCTAAATAATGCTTACGAAATTTGAGCATTTCTTTGCTTTTCTCCCCGTAGGCGTTGGATCTCCAGAATGACATCACCAACATGAAGGTCCCTTTTGAGGGTTCCAACATCACACTAGAGGACATCTGCTTTCAACCCCTGGCACCACAAACCAAAAAGTGCGCCATTCAAAGCATCTTCCAGTATTTCCAAAACAACAAAACCAGACTGAACAAATGTCTCACCAGTATGGGCTTCAACTGCTCCGATCCAGACGTAATAGACTTCCGTGCGGCTGATTTTCACGATCATCTGTTATTCTGCACCGAGTAAGTTTTGTGTTCGCAGTGTAGAAAAAGAATAATAGTTAGGTAATAGACCATCTGACTGACTGACTGACTGACTGACTGACTGACGACTGACTGACTGACTGACTGACGACCTTATTCCCAGGGCCTCTCATTCCTCTTCCCAAATTTTATTGATTGAATTACGTACCATCCCGTTGGGCCCTTGACTCTCAAAAAAAAACAATAGGAGTGTTGCCGGTTGATGGTAAAATTACTCGCTTAGCTCTTGTTGCATTCTTTTGGCTTGTCGCGCATTCCTCTGGAATGCGTGACGTGAAAGCGGCTGTGTATGTGTTATCCGTAAGAAATTCCCTCATTTGTGGGGTTTTGGTTTGTTATAGGTACCCAGCGTCTCCATTTGACGAGAGACTTCAGGAGCCATGCCTCGGTGCATTTGGAGGGCCTGTTGACCCGAATATTACGTTAGCTGGTTTCACAGGCACTGCCTACAAGAACGCTTCAACCATGATCATTACCTATGTAGTGAACAACTATCAAGACGAAAGCAAGCTGGCCGAAGTAATGGCTTGGGAAAAGGTCTTCATAAAATACATGGAGGCATACACCAACGACAGCTCACATGCTAACCTCACCATCAAATACTTCACTCCAGGAAGCATTGAGCGGCTTTACGGTATCGAAATGTAAACATACCGTGATCACACTGAGTGTGATCATTCAAACTGATTACTGTCGATTTTTATAGGGAGTAAATTTGCTTGCGATATAATCCCTTGCCCAAGGTGATTTTAGCTTTCCCCATAAAAAAGTAATAATTTTAACTATGACTTTAAAAAGCGAGTCTAGAACGTTTTAATTAACCCCATGTAATTCAGAACTGTGATTAGCCAATAAATTTACTTATTACGCATTGTTACTACACCGTTACTCACCGATTTTCCGCCGTGCTTTTTGTGCTACGCTAGTACGTACATGCAGTAAAACATGATCACCTACATTCCTATCGACTGAAAAGTTCAAAATCAGTTAATTCTTTGACATTCGGAAATCACCTCAATTCTTCCCTGCTTCTCGCATTTTCTGGCATAGTTTCAATCGACTTTTAAGTCGATTGAAACTAACAAAGTCTTTCAAAAATCGCTGAACTTTAAACCTGGATCATGCGCAGTGCTTGCTGAGACTATCAGCCTAAAAGAAAAATTTCCGTTTATTAGAGGTGGTCGCGCAGGAAGGTTCGACTGTATTGCCCTCCCCCCCCCCCCCCCCTTCAATTCGTTCCCAGAGGAATTCAAACAAACTCGAGGTATTTCGACGCAATCTTGACGAGTAGGCAAAGTGGGTATAAATTAGTGTTTGTATGGGAATTCGACGGCAAATATCTTCTACAAAAACTTTTGAATTGTAAAGTTAAGGTGGCTCGATCGGATTTTTGAGTGACGATACCTTTCAACTTTGAGCAACTTGTATGTCACCGTAAACAATCGCACTGAAAATCGATCAGTACAGCTGTACTAAAGAAAGATGAAAGTTTCGAATGAGATAAGTTTCGTTGAAATCGGAGTAACTATAGCAACATAACTGACGTCACCACCTATTTTACACGAGACAGATTTTCTTGTATAATAGAGGGATAATTTTGAAAAAAGGCTTCTAGATCTTGGACTTGACATAGTTTTCTCAAGCGAGAAAACTATGTTTTGAGCGCTTTTTATTTTGCGATCATTTTAGTAAGCAAAGGCCCTTTTTCGATAAAAGAGCGCAATAACACTTCATACCAATTGATATTCAAGCCGATGTTTCAAGAAATCAAATGAAACGATTTCTCTGAGATTTTCTCCCAAGGTAATTAGATAGTACAAGATTCACTTAAGGCCAAAATGTTACTTGATCGGGCCTTGTGAACGTTTTCTCAATAATGTTTTAAGACTGCTTTGTTTTTGTTGTATTTTAGCACCTGAAAACTTCATCCAAAATTTTCTCGAAAACGCTCTCATAGAAATTCTTCAAACTTCGCAGACCTTGAGAAAACTATGTCAAGTCCAAGATCTAGAAGCCTTTTTTCAAAATTATCCCCCTATTAGAAGAAAATCGGTCTCGTGTACTGAATGGGTGGTGACGTCATTATGTTGCTATGGTTACTCCGATTTCGACGAAACTTATCTCATTCGAAACTTTCATCTTTCTTTAGTACAGCTGTATTGATCGATTTTCAGTTGGATTGTTTACGGTGACATACAAGTTGCTCAAAGTTGAAATGTATTGTCACTCAAAAATCCGATCGAGCCACCTTAAGATGCTTGGCAAAACTGAGTTTTTATTTAATTTGCCAAGTTTGAAGGTTGTCGCTGGGCTAGAAAGCGTTCAGTTACCTTAAGGTTACTATTGTTTTAGCGGCTACTAATTTTAGCGATTTTAGCGAGTTGGGCGAAAATCGCTAAGTTTAGTACTCGCTAAAATTCGTCTCGGTCAAATTTAATACTCTTTAAATTTAAGTACCCCCTCCCTCCACCCCAAAGGAAAAAAAAAAATAAAGATAGTCGGTAACTTTGTTCTTTCTGGCTATGCGAATGTTCGTTCAATTTAAAGTGATTTTGTTCATTAATTTCCATCTTATCTATAGGTACATTAAAAACTGGTTTACACGATATCACTAAATTTTTACATTTTTGAAATATCGAATGAGATACCAAGAAAACAAGAAAGCACTGTCGAGCAACCATGTCGAATAATGAACTATTTTCTTCGCAACTTCTTTGACGAAACCAAGGGCAATTCATCATTGGAAACAAGATGCCGTCTGGGACGAAGACGCACGTGACTTTTCACTTCCCGCGCTCAAGAACAGGTCCATCCAGTCGTCCGTCCTGATTTAAGGTGGCTCGTACCGGTTTTTCTTGCGTGGGAAGTCTGGTGACTAGCGCGCGCGTCACGCTTCATGCCCACGAGTCACGCGCGAGATTTGAAAAAGAAAACAAACATGGCGGACGAGTGCGAGGTTGCTTTTCTTCATTTTAAGAAAGAAATTCCGCGTTCAACTGAAGTTTTTTCAACAAGAACATTTTAAGTCAACTTAATGTTCGACAGTCAAAATGTTTTCGGATCTCGCTGCTCGAGTTAAAAAAGCAAATTCGCATGTGCTACGATCGATCTTGTCAGAGATCGTGACTCAATTCCACTTTTTTCGTTTCAGCTTATTTGAGTTCGCTTTTAAACACATGTTTATTCAGACAAAGAAATACTAAACAGTAAGACCTAAGAGGCACAACTGGCGCTAACTGAAACTAGCTAAATCACATAAAATCCTGAGCCGAAAAGTTTCGCAGACAAAGCGAGGGGAAGTCCACGCGTGTTGCGCGCGTATGTGCCCGCAAAGATCAGCGGTAGTCAGAACTGAGCATGAGTAAATACCAAACTTTTAAAATCGAAATTTTAAAGTGCGCGGAAACGCGCGTGGGAATTATTGAGTTCGCGAAGGCTTTAGCAAGAAAACTAACCCGATGACCCCTATTTTTTATTGCCCTAATATTTTCCTTTTATGTAAAGGAAACGCCAGAAAAAATCTAAAAAAATTCTACGAAAGGAATTTTTAATTACTTACAAATTGCTCTTTTTTGCATTTGCAAAAAATCCGCTTCGTAGAATTTTTTAAAAATAATTATACAGTTTCTTTTTCATATGCTTAAAGTTATCACGAGAAAAATCAAAGCCTCTTCGAGCCACGACTGAATTTTTTTCACCAAGTTTTACGTTTGGTTTTCATATCCTGAATATATATGAGCGGCAGATGTTCAAACATTTCTTTGATGCATTTAAAAAGCAAAAAAAAAAAAAAAAAAACGAGCAAACATGCGTGACAATTGCCGACAATCGGCAGTTGACCCCACAATGTCTGTTACATTGATATAAGATCTTTTCATTTTACGTGACTGTGATTGTCGGATTAGCTCAGTCGTGTAGGTTTCAGGATGGAGTGTGAGAGGTCGTGAGATCAAAACCCAGAAGTGTCTGTTCCTTTTTCCCTTTTTTGTTTTTTTGTTTTTACCCCGCAGCACTAAAATGGTTTGTTTATTCTATCGCTCCTGTATACATTGGAGAAAAAAAGCATTTACATGTAAACCGTAAAGTAATAACGCTGTAAAAAAATAAATATATCAGAACATATAGACTGATTCAGGTAAGTATACGAAAGAGATCGATGGGTGCATCGCTTTTGCGGCTCTTAATGTGGAAGATAAACTTGCTTATCATATTTGAAAATTCCGGCCTTATCTTTGCAATAGGAAATTATGTTATGCGAGGAATCTTCTATGTAGAGTATGAATGCGCGAGTGTCAGTTTCATGCATGCGTTACAAGCAGCTGTAACGCATGCAAATATCGCATGTTGCATTGCTTTTGCGGCTCTAAATGTCCACACATAAATACCTTCCACACATAATTTTCAGCCGCATTTTGTTTCTTTTCTTTTTTCTTCCTTGTTAAACCTAAATTAAGCCACTTCCACAGCAGTAAATTAACAAGATATTTGGCCAGTAAATCACCACTCTCACTAGCTAGCTATAGCTTGCCGCAAGTACACATCGATATTCGGTCGCTGTGACAATTTGTGTGAGCCTACGGTGGTCGCGGCAGATAATCAGCGGCTCAATGGACCCCACGTTGTCTATTGCGTTTATATAAATATTTTGACACAGACGTCTTAAAGATCTCAGATTAGCACAACGCGGTAGATGACGCTCTACGAAGTGAGAGGTTATGAGTTCGAAACCAGGTTGCCAGTTGTTTTTTTTGTTTTTTTACCCCAAGCTGGAAATAATAGAATATGTTGAACCCGATTTAATTTTCGAATGGTCATAGATGTGCGACGCTAGCTTAAAACAGTGATACATTGGAGAATAAAAGCATTTACATGTATAAACCCGTAAAGTAATAACGCTGTACGAAAGAGATCAATCAGTGCATCGTTTTTTGCGGCTCTTAATGTGGTAGATAAACTTGTTTATCGCAGTTGAAAATTCAGGCGTTATCTTTACAATAGGAAATTATGTTATGCGAGGAATCTTCTCTGTATAGAAGATGCGCGAGTGTCAGTTTCATTTATCGAGCGTTTGCCTGTGTTACAAGCAGCTGTAACGCATGGGAATATCGCATGTTGCATCGCTTTTGCGGCTCTTAATAACGCTGTACGAAAGAGATCGATCAGTGCATTGCTTTTTGCGGCTCTTACATGGACGGCGGAGCATTTTTCCAACTGGGGGGGGCTGACTAGTGACTTGAAGTGGGGAGACTTAAGAGACTCTTCTCTTATTAACTCTTTATTTTTTCTTTAAAAGTGGGGGGGCTAAAGCCCCCCCAGCCCCCCCCCCCCCGGCTCCGCCGTCCCTGTCTTAATGTGGTAGATAAACTTGTTTATCGTAGTTGAAAATTCAGGCGTTATCTTTGCAATAGGAAATTATGTTATGCGAGGAATGTTTACAGCTGATGGACCAACCAACCAACCGACCAACCATGTGAGTGAAGTCGGGCTACCCACAATACTCCTTCATTGAAAATTCAGTCGTAAAAATGGGGGTCATCGAGTTAGTTTTCAAGATATAAGCACTGGAATCTGAAAAAGGGTCCAAAAAAATCACTGCCTACCGTTGCCATGGTAACCACTAATGACGTAATTATTGGTATTTTGGATCAACAACACAATAGGTAATTTAATTATACAAAAATTTTGTTACGATCTTTAATTATTTTTTTGGCCATTTTCTTCCAAACGTCGCACAGTCAAAAACCTGAAAACTGGTACGAGCCACCTTAAGCTTCCTATCGCTTACTAGTGGTAGCCAAGGGACTGGGAACCAGATTGGCCAACTCATCACAGGAATTAACTCTTCCATACGAATTATTTTTAGCTTACTTTTTATTAACGACAAAGACAACAAAGCTTTGGAAAAAAGTGTATATTCCTTTATTAATTACCATGCTCTCAATTTCACACACCTTGGTAAACATTACTCAGGGCATAACCATTTATACACCAATTCATTGTAGTCACCAATTTTTCTCAATAAATATATCAAAAGTATAAGAAAGGAATCAAGATTAAAATACTTTTTCTTTGTAAGGTAAGGATTATTTTTACACCAGCATTTCTATTATTATACTGTCCTTTGTGGTGTCAGAATTCACTGACTCCCAGTTCGGAATTTTGACATTCATCTCGTTAAAAAAAAGGTATTTAGTTTTACCTCCTAGCTGTAAGGATAAAAGTAAAATCCTACACAGAACTGTTGGATTGGTGTTAGCGGTTAGTGGGTTAGCGGTTAGGGCACGACAGCCCACTGCAAACCACCACAAACGTGCACATTCTGTACTAAAAATGCAAGCCACACAAAGATTTGCCATGGATAAATTCATTCGAGTAGTTGAACCTAGTCCTCGATACAGTCGAACGTAATCTCGTTGCCAGATCTCGCGAACTGGGAACGTGATTAAGTCGTACTATACCGGCGGTTTTGACCGTCTGTGACAGAGGCTTAGTTCAACCTGGCTATGAAGCAGTAGTTTCCTAAGTATTTTATAAATTGACGCAAAAAAATGACCGTGACGTCACACCTGTTTTTGACCTCATACAAAACATCTTTACTCGTCCAATCAGAGTTCGTGTTATATAACTACTGTTTTGTAAATTAAAGCGATTACTCACTACGCGTACAAATAGTTAAGTTTAAATAAATGACATTTAATTGAATTAATTGATAAATATAAAATGCTCACGTCGACGACACCAATCACTAACCAGTGTGCTTTTCAAGCTTTCAAATATATCCTTAAATTCTCCGTAGAAAAGAAGCACTGGTTTTGGCAAATCCTTGTTAAAACACAGGAAAAATTTCCAAACATTATAAACCAATCAGTTCAAGTGTGGCAGAGAACACTCGTCAGTTCTCCGAAAGATGCCACATCTTGATGGCGTCATCAGGGCACGTCATGTTGCCCTAGCAACTCCTCTGAAGAACCGCGGGCTCAGTCAACGGGCGGAGGCACATTTCCACTGGTGCAAGGGCCTGAACATTGCCGTTGATATCACTCATAACACCGCACTCCTATCTCTTTAGTTAGAATCCACTACACCAACCAACCCGTTAGTGGAATTTACTAACGGGTCAAACACTGGTACGCTTATCACTCGCACCAGGGCAACGCAGCCACCTTTCGCCCAGTGTCTTTCAATCTTGTATGGCTGAAAAAGACCCAGGGAATGGTTTTTAGCAATGCGGCCATCGAGTCATCTTTTGTTAACGTGACCTTATTCGCATGTATTTTTCCCCGCTTACAAACTCTCCTTCAGATGCCATCTCCAGGTTTGCCGACATACTGGCCTCGCTTCTTTTCCGCGGCCTGCTGCTCGCTTCTTCAACAGTCACGTGCGAATTACAGGCTTCCTCCTCATCAACAGGCTCAGATTTGATGCGGATCAGCGCAGGACATGGTGGCGTGCCCCTAGTTTGTGCTCTTGAATTTCCCCGGTTGTAATTTGTTAATGTCTCCAAAGTGCGCTCCAGTCTTTCTCGCCTTGCTTGTTGTTCCTCGACACAAAACTGGTTTCCACTCCTTTCGCTCTTAACCGGCATGGACGATGACGTCAAACTCTCGTTGCTGCTCATGTGCTGATCATGTGAACTTCCATATAAGGTGTTACTGTTAACATGAAGGTGAGGTTGCTGCTGACGTAACTGTGACGTCTCGGCCGCTTGAAGCCGTCGGATTTCTTCGTCAATCAATCGCATTTGCCACGACCACTGAGTATTGTACAAGAATGGTCGGAGATCAAATCGATTGTCGTCCGGAGAATAATTTTCGGCATGGTAGGCGGGAGTCAAGGTTGTCATTTTGTGTCGGTTGATTGAGTACGCACGGAAGAAGCGTTTGACTTTCTCTGCGACATTCAAAGGTGTGTAGCTGCCCCGCCAAGTGTGGATGAGTTTGCAGAACATGCTGTAAGGTCCGCAACGGGATATCTTCCTAAGACGACCGAACATGGATAGCTCGTCATAAGTCATGCCCATGTCCTCCTACAAAGAAAATATAGACAGTCAACTCCTCCTTTGCACAAACTAGCAGTTACAACTTTATAGGTTAAAAGGGAAAGTTTTTAACTGTCATTGACTCGTATTCCAAAGAGGTAGACGCTGCAGAATTCAGTTCATAGGCAGCTTATTAGTCATAGTCGAGGAAAAATTGTTGTGTGAGCGCCCCCAAGGTTTTCACGTCAGCCTGACGTCATGAAGATACCTAATGTTACTTAGCAACAACCCTGATCGACAAAACACGCGGGCTCGGCCACCTCTGCAATTCGACTGAAACGATTAAAGCAAATAGAAAAATAGAATACTAAAGCAACGCGATTTGAGAATACCTACCTCGTCTGTCTGTTGTATTTGTCCATCAGCAAGCGGCTCTAACTCAGCGGTGGGCGGAGCACCAAGGATTCTTATCAGCGAACTGAAATTAAACTTCTCCACACAGTAGAATATGAACGACTTTAAATCCTTCTTGCTTATTCCACCGATCGGGTTGATGTCTGCACTGGAGCAGTCGTACTTGGTCAGATACCCACACAAACTGAAAAGTGCACAAGTAGGATAAGTCATGTGTCATGTGACATGCAGGTCGGCCTTTGTGGGGGAGGGGTGGTTAAAGCGATGTGTCCTGTCTTGCGGGTGAGTTATTAATTTCCACCACAATACTAGCTTTAGAGCCTCGACTTGGACAGACGAATTACATTTGGTCTGAAAAAGATGCAATGATAATCATGTCACGAGTGGAAAAAAAAAAACACTCTGACTCTGCGATGGGAATCAAACATGGCCTCCCAAACACCAGACGGGTGCACTGTCCACGTAGCTACGGAGAGACTTGCGGTGTGCAAGGCTCACCATTGGTTCATACAACTGTATGTGACACACGTCCTGATACTGCTAGGACCAGCAATGTCTAGCCACTGTCAGGGCCGTAACCTGACCTTTGCCATAGACGAGGCCAGATCTTTCTAGTAGGTTCTGGGGGCATGCCCTCCACGATATTTTGAAATCTAGAAGCTCTGAATCTCTTTCCGAGACATTTTTCATGAAATATTTCTTGAGAAATATTAATCTTGTTTAATTGGGGATTGTTTTCCAACAAAACATATTTTGTTTTTAATTTTGGGTAAAAATTTAAGACGATGCAAGCGCCTTGTCTTGCCTCTTGCTAGTTATGGCCCTGGCCACTGTGAATCTCTAATTACGATCTCTTGGAAGAAGAGTTCTGCACATAGCCAAGAATGGAACATATAAAACTTAGACAACAGAGAAACAAGCAGAATACCTTTCATCCACATTTGCTGATCCCAAGACTAGGAGTCCTCCTGGAAGCCCGCGTGCCCACATGATCAGCTGAGCGAATAAGTACGCTAAGACCATGCGCAGACGTGCCTGTACGTTTTGCATGGCCAGATTTTCGCGATGAGTCCCGCCGTATAACTTGAACTTCGGGATTTTACCCGTAACCGCCGTAAAAATCCCGAGCACAGCACTAACAGCAGCATCAATTGTGATTCCTGAAAGAATTGGTCACAATAATGAAAGTAAATTCATGTTTAACACTTTTTCTTCCAGAGCCAAATCTGGCGTCAGCAATTTTTAAATGACTTGGGGTCCTAACTCTTTAGTTTGTAAATAAAGAATCGGTCTAACAACTTTATTGGTCTCAAAAATTTTACAATAACAGAAAAGAAAAGGACCAAAAAGGAATTGCGCAAACAGGAAAAATAATTACCCATGCGAGGCGCAACCCTAGAAAAGCCTTGAGCACGACGATTCAAATAAAAGCTAATGAGCAGTAATTTCATGTGGTACTGTTTAATACACTGAACAAGGTGGTTCTAACTTTCAAGTCTGTGGTAAAAGTCTGTATGTGAGCCTAGTGGCCCATCTGGCCACAGCTCACTTTGATCTTGAAGCAAGAAGCAACTATTATTTTTATTACTAGTATTTCTACTCCTCCCTGGATTAGATGCTAGTCCATCACAAGGTTACCCCTCACCATACCCATTTATACACTCAGGTGAAAAAAAAGCGCTATGAGAGTGAAGTATTTTGCTACCGTGCACCTATCCAGTTGATACTGTTTTAAAACACTTGCGTACTTCCACTGGATATACAGAAGGGATTTATCTGGCCCCATAAACCTGATAAATAACTATCCAGCGGATCAATAACATAGTAAACAGGAGCTGTTTTGAGGAAATCCACATTGAAAAGACCCGAAGATTCTTTGATTATCAGGAAATGGAACAATACAAGCACTGCAAGCGTTGTTGTGGTATGGCTAAGTGTTAGGCAACCTCAAGGCTCATTGCTTGATGGTAGCAAAGGAAAATGCAATGCTTACCCATGTGGTGACTGCCTATCTCCTCTGCTAAGTTACTTGCTCTTTTTCTTGTTTCTTCAGAAGAGTTCTCAGTCCCCATGTAGCATGTGACAAAAATGCGGCCTGCTAACTCTTTGGGATCTGTAGGTATGTAATTGCTGAAGAGGAAGAAGAAGAAGAAGAAGAAGAAGAAGAAGAAGAAGAACAATTTTTAACTTAAGCCGTGGCTAGACGAAGTTTAACAATAACTGTGGACTAACAAACAATAGCAAGTTAGGTCTGAATGTCTGAGTAGGGTGCCTAGAGGCTCTTACAGTATATAGGAAATGTTGGGTACCAAGTTTTCATGATACAAAGTTATACAAGTCACCAAAGGCAAAATTAAGTCGCCTGTGGCACCTGGGCTCTGCTAGAACACAGCCCTGCCCTCCCACCACCACCCCCCCCCTCCCCTCTCCTCTGACCCAGGTAAGTGTGTCAGTACCCATCTATACACCTTGGTGGGGAGAGATACCATGAGAGTTGAACGGACTGAGTCACGGAATGTCAGGGCAGTACCTAGGATTTTAAGTCTGCGAGGGCAAACTCCAATATAGCTATCAGAAATAGCCCAGCAAAATCAAACATTATAATAGAAATTTGGCTTTCCTGGCAGGGGCAACTGCCCCCGCTGCCCCTCACTAGGTACGGCCCTGAATGTAGTCAAATTTAGCATTGGAAATGACCATCAAATTGAGTGAAATAAAAAATTAACTCAAACTAGTGAAGGAACATTTCAAAAACACAGCAAAATACAAAAGAAGGTATGGATGGCCAAAAGTGATGCAGATTGAAACAGATTGCAATTATGGGTTTTTGAAAAATTTTTGGGCTGAACAGTTTTCAAGTTATTCTCATTTGCTTGTAACTTTAAATAATAATGCCCAGGAGACACCCGTTTGGTTGCAATAAAGCTTTGGTTTTGTCATTTGGATCCATAGAAGTAATTTCTTTGCAAACATTAAGTTTCATAGCAAGTATTTGGCGAAACCTAAAAAAATATACTTAAAGGAGAAGTTCACTCCAGAATGGCCATTAATTTTCTTTGCGCCAATAAAAAGTTTACACAAAGATATGTTATTCACCAAAATTTCAGCCTCCAACTTTAGCTATAACCCTACGAAACCTTATCCAAAACTCGACAACTGAACGCCGCCATCTTGGAGCTGGTAATGTCTGTGTGACGTCAAAGAGCTCAGCCTGAAGTTTGACGGGGAAATTTTAATGGTCGAAACTCCTTGTTTTTTGTATTTCTTGGAGCTCTGTTTGAGCAAAATGGAGCTGCACAAACATGCATTTTGTCAAACCAAAGCCACTTCGAAGAAACAAGGAGTTTCGAGTATTTAAATTATCCCGCCAAACTTCAGGCTGAGCTCATTGACGTCACGCATACATTACCAGCTCCAAGATGGCGGTGTCCAGTTGTCGAGTTTTGGATAAGATTTCGTAGGGTTATAGCGCACGTTGGGGGCTAAAATTTTGGTGAATAACATATCTTTGTATAAACTTTTTACTGGCGTAAAGAAAATAAATGGCCATTCTGGAGTGAACTTCTCCTTTAACTCAGCTGCACACAGTCCCTTTAAGTCTTAAGCCCAAGAACACAACATAATGACCCCAGCCAGGGCTGGAACCTGGAGTCCAGCACACTAACTATTAAGGCTATTTAGGCAACTGTACTTCCCAAACCATAAAGAATTTTCAAAGCAAATTTTAACTTAGGAAAATATAGTCTCTAAAGTGTCTTCTTATAGCATGTCTGCTGTTATTTACTAACTCACTTATCATTGATAATCCTGCGAACATCTTCTAACACCTGTTGATCTCCATTCCTCACAGCTTGGCACACCTGGTGGCACATGGAGCTTACAATACAAGCTGTTGATGAACTGTCAATGCCTGTAAATTCAATAACAACAACATGTCTTCATCTGATAAAATTAAAATGAACTGAATGAATCCATCCATGAAGACAGCCTGTTCACAGCCTACAGTTTTACTGATTCAGGATTTTTTTATATAAAATTGGATTTTCTACTTGATGCTATTGCCTGTTTTTACATGTAACTCTGTAATCAAACTCTATCCAAAGTCACCTTACAATATCAACACAAAACCTTCACCTGGGGACAGGAAAGGAGATTAAAGAAACTCGATAATAAGGATATGTTATCTTGGTAAAAATTTACCCAGGTGAGAAAAGGGCTGTGAAGGATGAAAGGAAGATAGAGAAATGGCAACTGCGAAGGCAGGAAGCATAGTGAAAGAAAAAGACAAAATTGTAAGTCAGTCAGACAGACAGTTAGTCAGTCAGCCCAAAGGCAGGGAGAGAAAAGTGCAAGAAATGACTGTGAGAGAAGGTACTTCTTACTGTGCTCTGACAAAGGGCTAATGCTCGAACTGTCAGCTTTTCAATTTCACTAATGGTGGTTTATTTAGCTTTATCAACTTGCAGTTGATAATCAATAATATTATAAAAATCAAAGTCTCTTTGAGATGTCGACGTTTTTGCATGAAGTATGAGTCGAAGGTTTATCCTGTGCATTGTTCTTCGAACTTATCATTACAGTTTCTTTGTAGTTTAGTTTAACAATTTCCTATCTTCGTGGAGGAAATGCAGCCATATAATTTTATCAAAAATGGCTCGTCCGCGCCGGGTATTTATACACATATTCCTTAACATTACACAAATAAACAGTGCAAATTTCACCGAGATCTGACAATTCTATACTTTAAAATTGCAAGGACCTTTCGAGGCAGTCAATTACGGCAGCGAAATTAGCAAATGAAACAGCAAAATATGCGTGCAACGCTTTGTTTTTGCGACGCCATATTTGAATTGTTATAGCCGGGTAGACCGCTGTTCAATGTGTTCAAGGCCGTATCGTTACGATTGCTCCACGAAAAAGCACGAAAAAAATACGGATATTTCCGACTACTGTCGGAGAAAACATTGCGCATATAATTGGGGCGTAAACAAATCGTAACACTCAAGCTGCGTTTTGTCTACGCTCTGCGAGGGTTGGATATCAAGACCCAGGATTAAACAAAAGCCATATATACAGTGAATGCTTTCGAATTATATTTGAAGATGAAATACGAAAGAATTTTGCTGTCTTTGACTGAAATTCCACTCGAACTGCGTAGATACAATCGCATGTTGTAAAGCCGATTCATGCAACATTGCTGTCATTCCCTGTCAACGCGAGGTCACGTCTCTAACGACCTAGGCTGATGACGAAATAGAGTTGCGCTTGCATGTAGCGACCAAATTTGGCCTAATTTTTAACCGCTCCTAAGCTAAAAGAAGCCCCCATCTCTTGCATTTGTTTTAACTTCAATAATATCTTTGAAAAGAGCGAGTTTTTTGGTATGGTTTATTTTTGACGTTTGTAATTTTTAAACGATGTAAGTGCTAGTGATTATTTATTTGTGTTTTAGTTACGCAATCCATTGTTTGTGCGACGCTTTTTATAGATCGCCTTTCAGACACACGTGCGTTGAGATAAGAAAGCTGACATGTCACTTTTAAAATTGTTATATAACGTTTGTAAATGTGACAAGTCACGTTTTTTTTCACGAGATCGCAAGTGATCACCCACAGCGGAAAGTAATCCCTTGAGAAATTAAAACAGTCCCTTGATAAATTAAAAAAGTCCCTTGAGAGTTTACAAATATGTGGTTCCAAATTTTGTCCACATAACTCCTATTCTACGTTTTTAGCTTGTAAACAAGCAAAAACGTCAAATAATAATAAAAAATAAAATAATGTTGTTTATAGTAGTCATGTACTTAGTCTCAAGATAGATAGTTTGCAGATAGCTAGTTTACACCCATGCCCCTTCCCTTACCAAATTCTCATGCAAAAAACTGTATAAACACATTCAAGTTCTCCCAGCTTGTACTGTACAAAACAAATAAAGAACAGTTAGGCGAGTTCAGGTTTATAGGATTTCCACACTTTTGGTGTCCTGACATCATGTTGCCTGGAAGAAGGGAAGGAAGAGTACGAGCAGCAGGTACTAGGTGGTTGAAACGGCTGGGACAACTTAAAAATTTTATTCTCACCTCCACTTAGTGGTAGAAAAAAACCAGCCTGACCACTTCTTCTAAGGTAATCCCACAACCAACATGCTGGACCAAGACTTATCTCCTCCTCAGGTGTATGATAATGAACTTCTATTGGTTCAGCTGAGGGCACAGAGATATCATCATCACGGCTCAGTGCAAAGTCTACTTTGATGCGTGGATAGCTCTCTGAAACAGCCATCGCACTTGCACCAAAGGTAGCTGAAGAACCTCGGTGAGAGCGCACTTCTTCCAGATCAACTGTTGATGTCACAACTTCCACTTCTTGCAGTGAAAACTGCATGCCTTGTGCAACTATTTTGCCATTAACAGCAATCATTGAGCATCCATCATAGTAAACTCTCTCCCCATCACACCCTCGCATATTAGCGTACAGGTAAATGCCTCCACCCTAGTAGACAGGAACAAATTCTCTGTTAATATCCATTCTTCAATGCATAACATTTATTTAAGAAACAAGATCCTGTATTTTTCACATGGTTTTCTAGAAGTGCAGGGAGGCGCGGTGGCGTAATGGTTAATATACTAACGTGCTCGACTCTAAGATGAACAGCCCGGGTTCGAGCCCTCGCTGGGGCGCTGCCTTGTGATCTTGGGCAAGACACTTTACTCTCACAGTGCCTCTCTCCACCCAGGTGTATAAATGGGTGCCGGCGAATTTACTGCTGAAGGGGTAACCCAACCCTCCAAGTTTATTTTTTTCCTTAGTGGCCATTTGGCCACCAACTACTCAAGTTTTGGTCGCCAGTGAAAAATTGTAGTCCCCAAATTAAGCTGATGCTTTCAATCCTTCCTCTCAATTTTAGTCGCCAGGCTGGCGACCTTGGTTCAAATTTAGTCGCCAGCTCCCAAATTTTAGTCGCCCCGGCGACTAAAATGGTCTTAACTTGGAGGGTTGTAACCCTGCGATGGACTAGCATCCCATCCAAGGGGAGTAGCAATACTCCTAGCCGCTAACAGTGAGAACACAAAAACCATGAACACTTTCATTATACTTTGAAAAAGGAAGTAGGGGAAATAGTTGACGAATTATTCATGGAGAATATCCTGCTGCTTCATTTCTGTTCATTTGTTTAATTCTCTGCAGTTTGAGCTATCATTCGATGGTTTTCTGCAGGATTAACATATGCAAAATAGAGTAAAGTGTTCGCGGTTTTCTGGTTCACACTGTAATGCTACAGAAACCGGGATAAGCTCCAGCTGTATGGGTCACTTGGCTCAGACACAGACTTAACCTTTCTAGAAGTGCTTTGTTCCTGTATAAAGTGCAAAACTAACCATCCATGTCAATCTCTTGGAATCAGTTATAAGTTATTCTATCGACTACATTTTAGGTCTTTATCATATCTTACATGTAGATATTAGTCGTCATTTTTAATTTTTAATTAAATAATTGTATATATTTTATAACTTTTAGCTCACATTTTTCTTTTTTTTTTAACAAATTTTTAAGCTAGAAATTTTTAATCAGGAAATGCGTCACACATAATTAAAGCTTTAAAGCTTTGAAGAATTTTATTCCCTTTATTTTATTTTATTATTATTATTTTTTTTTATTTTCATTGTGGCTTACCTGTAAACTAGCTGGTGCGTTCCTGCAGATTTTGCTAACCATATCTGCGGGACGCATCGAAACCATAGCTAAGTGTAATGACCATATTGTATTGTAAAGGAATTTTCAGGAGCAGAGAAATACTTCATGTACCTTATTCGTGGCATCCTTTACAAGCTCAACTCTTTTGTCTAACTTTCGAAGCTGGTGGTGGCTCGCGCTACCATTAGTAATAATCTCTACACCATCAAGTGCCATGCTTAAATGTGGGCTATTCACACTAAAAAGTTCCTCGCAGATTTCTGTGCCAACACAGGTGTCCAGTGTGGAGATAACACCATCTCCAAATGGGACAGTCACTTGACCAGTTATATCTGCTATCATGCGAGGAAGGAAGTACTCCTCAGTCTGTTTTGCCTAGTGAAACAAGGAAACTAGGTCAGTATCGCCTTGCTGATTTAAATAGTTATTGCAAAAATTAACATCACTATGACAAATAGTTTTAATGTGGCTAAATAATATTCAGTTTGGTTGTCCACCCCCTTCCCCCTCAAAAATAAATTAAAATTGATTTCAGTTTTGGAAAACCAGTGCATAAGGTCATAATAACTCTGATTTTATCATCCTGGGCCCTGTTGTTCAAATGGTGGATAATGCTATCCCACCGGAAAAAAATCACTATCCAGCAGATAAGTGTTGACAAAACAAACTACACTATCCATATTTGGATAGTGATTTATCCAGTGGATAGCGCTATCCATCCTTTAAACAACAGAGGCCTAGAATGTAAACTTGGATGTAAAGCTTTAAACTCTGCAATCTGATTTTTTATTGCTTTAACATACTTACTTGAATAAGTACTGCTCCTGAACAACAATGTGGTAATTGTTGGAAAACTTATAGAGCTATCATTTAGGGCCCTCACCCATAGCACCTGTTAGGACTGAGTACTTTTGTTACGGGTGAAGATGTCGATTTATGTTATGTTACACTTGCGTACAGAGCGAAATGCTATGGGTGATAAGCCCAATGTAACAGCTGTTTAAATGACAGCCCTGACTTGTTCTAAATTGGTGCTTATTTGAAGAGAGATAGACTTTCAATAAGTCAATGTCAGGATTAAAGCCAGGACTCAAGGCAGAATTTGAGCTAGCCAAATCAAAGTCAGGACTTAAGCTAGGACTTGAGTCAGGACTAAAAGTTATTGTTACTGTGATATATTTTGTAAACTCTGGTATATGACTGTAGAAAATTCCGGGATTTCTAATCAAGCATTTGGCAACACAACTCATTATTGTTCGATTGGGTTTGGTAATCGAACAGAATCAAACTCACAATAGAATTTGGTCAATTAAACACAATTGAATCTTTGATTACTGAATGGTCGACAATCATATTCAATTGAATGTTTGATCACTGTGTGATTTACTTATTTTCAGGCATCAAGAGATGCATTTTCAACAAAATTAAGTCTGATTAAAGCCCCATTTACACGCGCTAAAAAATCGGCATGGCACGGCAAATTTATGGCACCGTGACCAAACCATTTCAGCATGGCACTACCCTTTTACACGACCAAAACAAGAGGGTTTTCTCCTGTTAGGAAGTTTTATTTTTTATATCGGCACCCCTTTTTTTTTTTTTTTTTTTTTCCCATTTTAAAAATTTTTTTTTGTTGTTTTTCTCTTTTCGTGCAAAATGCGAATTTTATCAGCAAGGAACGAGTTGTCGACAATTCAACATATTTAACAGTGTTCAAGGGCAAAACAAATTGACATCTGAAAGAAGCTGACGAGATCAGAAGCAGAGGAAAGAAAAATAAATGGCTCTTTGCAGTGATGGTGGGAGAGTGAAAGCTTTCTCTTATTTTCTTCCTCGGAGGCATTCTCATCCCACAGAACTTCTCTTTTTTACACTTTTTTTGCCATCAGCGTGACCAAAATAAACAAGGGCTCTTGGGATGAAAATGCCGCAGTGGCCGCCGTTTTCATGGAAACTACGCTTGCGGCCCACTTGCTTTCGGCACGGTGCCTCGATTTACCCAAAAAAATTCAGCACTGGCGCCACGTTACATTTGGGTATGTTTACACATTGATAATTGGCAGTGCTGTGCCCAAAATTGTCAGCACGGTGCCAATTAACAATTTGCCATGCAGTGCCAATTTTTTTTTGCACATGCAAATGGGGTTTAAAGTTTGATTGCGCTTGATGTTGTTCGATTGGTTTGACTGGTTCAATTGGCTTGATGACCAAACTCACAGCAAATTAGCTGTTCGGTTTTGTTCGAATCCAATTGAACGATTAGAGGAGGGGGGGGAGGAGGGGGAGGCGAAGAAGAGGGAAGGGGAGGGAGATTGAGGTTGTATAAATATAAAGTGATAAACTTTAAACTAGGATCTCAGTACACACCTTAGCCCATCTTGTAAACCACCTTCCCTCTCTGTAGTTAGCATCACAAGCCAGAGCCATCTTAGGTCTGATTAACAGGATCTTTCCATTAAGGAAGATAACTCTGCAGTTATAGCGTACATTCCGGTGCATAATCGGCATCCCGACATCACAAATTATATCTTTGGTCACTGGAGACTTCAACAACAATGCAAGCACTTGAAAAGAATGCAGTAAAGTGTCGCTCTCTAAGAAGTGATCGTTACAGCCGTACCCAGGAATTTCTAACTCGGGACCAAGTCTGTATGTTGCCCCATGTGCTCGAGCAATGTTAATGCTTTGTATAATTCGTTTCAGGTTGCCCTCAAAATCCAAGGCCCATTGATTCAGGCTACAAGCTGCCAGAGTCACTTTGCGTCCCATTTCAATTTCCTAAGCGCTTATATAAGCTGAAAACTTACTGTCAGTAGTGTTAAAATTGACAACATATAAAAATTCACGTTGCTTTCACAAATCGTACAATATTCTTTCAGCTGATACGAATACGTATCGACTTGCCATGGTACATCCTCGGAACACTTCGTGTGA
Source organism: Oculina patagonica (assembly GCF_052425735.1). Lineage (NCBI taxonomy): Eukaryota > Metazoa > Cnidaria > Anthozoa > Scleractinia > Oculinidae > Oculina > Oculina patagonica. The sequence goes on from NC_135766.1 coordinate 5,732,567, forward strand.
AGTTCGTACGGTGCTCGTATCTACCGAGCTAGATCCAGTTCTCCATCAAAAGTTCGGCTTACGCGTACGTGTAACGCCTTGGAGAAATTACATCAACCGCGAAGGAACAGTATACGTAAATTGCGAAACAATAACCAAACAAAAATGTTTCGTTACGGGTTGTTAGTGTTGTCTCCTTCTTGCATCAGGACCAAAATACCAGCCCTACTGAAGCAAGTATCTCAAGAAGTCAAAGAAGTGTTGTACGTTGACATCTACGAGCCTGATTACGTGTACCACCACGTCCGGACTTTGTACGATCTGTTGGTCGATGTGTATGGAAACAACTCTGCAAGAATCGGTCAGCTTGACGTCCGTGTTCTACTACCACAGACTTTGACTGCGAAGGACAGCAGTGTTGAAGAAGTAAGGCATCTTTTCAAGGAGCCCGAAGTCGCATTTGTTCGAGATGTTTTCCGACAAGATCAGTCAAAACTTGGTCTCTTTGAGTTCAAGAAATGGATGGCTAGGCGATTTCAGCTCTCTGATCTCGACAAAAAGTTAAGGTACTTGACGGTTGAAGAAGATCTAGTCAGCGAGGGAGCTGGAAGGCCTCATGTGAACGGTGCATGCCTGCAAACATACAAAGAGGTTGTTCTCGGCGGCACCTTCGATCATATGCATTCTGGGCATCGACTGCTTCTTGCTGCAGCTTCTTTACTCTGCGAGCAACGAATCACAGTTGGGCTTAGCGAGGGCCCCCTTCTGCAAAGGAAGATCTTAAAAGAACTGATCGAGCCTTTTCAGGACAGGAAAAAGAATTTGCAAGAGTTTATAGATGATGTAAAGCCAGGTATTGTCTCTTTTCTTGTTAAAATCATTTATGTTATAAATAATTAAGTACATATATCATCATTATACCGTAGTACACTGTACTTCAACCCATTTGGTTTATTTAAGCTTAAATAAAGGAAGATGGTCAACTTTAAGCTTATTAGTAAAATGAAGAAAGACACTTTCTGTTATGTTCATCAGTTGACACGGTAGTTTTATTTTTGGTGGGACAAAGTATAGAGAATCTGAGATGATCGAGTCAATCTCCAGCAAGGTGTGACCCTGTTTGGTGGAATGACAGAATGGCACTCCAAATGGGTTAGCCGCGCTGGACAGCTCAGGGATCAGAGCGCCCGCCCAGTTTTGGGAGGTCCGGGTTGATCCCGTGGGGGTCATTGTGTTGTGGGGTTCTTGGAGTAAGACACTTACATGTAACTCTGGCAAAGGGGTGCACTCTCTCCACCGCTGGTATAGTAAATGGGTACATTTGGCAGGAAAAATAATACTGGGCTCTGAATCAGAGCAGACACTTTACTCTCACAGTGTCTTTCTCCACCCAGGTGTATAAAATTAATGGGTATCAGTGAATTTAATGCTGGGGGTAACCCTGCGATGGACTAACATCCTATCCAGGGGGAGTAGAATACTCCTAGTTGCTTAATGCTACTGAAAGTGGGATAAGCTCTGGGCAGTTACTTCCGGCACCAGTTTCTTGCAGACTTAAAGAGTAGTGTCAGAACTAATATGGAGGAAGTTGTCTCAGTTAATGGAAGGCTTTGACAAATTCGATGTTAACCTGTATGTTTTCTTCACAGGCCTTGAACACAACATCATACCACTGATTGACCCAGTTGGCCCAGCAGGAACAGATCCAGAATACCAGTGCCTGGTTGTCAGTAAAGAGACGGAGAAAGGAGGCTTTATAGTGAATGATGTGCGAGAAAAGAAGGGTTTAAACCCGCTGGATGTGCATGTGATTGATATTGTTGTTGATAAAGGTGGTGAATTTGTCCACGGAAAACACCACGAAGGGGATGAAAAGATGAGTTCCACGATGGAAAGACAGAAACTCTTAGGAAAACTTTTAAGGCCTGTTGTCAGGAAAGAGAGGGGGCATGGTCAGCCATATGTCATTGGTCTAACTGGAGGGATTGCCAGTGGAAAATCTGCCGTCTGCCAAAGACTTAAAGGCTTAGGAGCTGCAGTCATTAGCTGTGACCAGTTGGGGCACCAAGCATATACACCCGGGAAGAAAGCTTACAAGGAAATTATTGAGAATTTTGGAAGTGGAATTCTTACTGAGGAACGCACTATAAACAGAAGAGCTCTAGGTTCCATTGTTTTTGCAGACAAAACCAAACTGGCATTGCTTAATCGCATAGTTTGGCCAGAAATATTGGCACAAGCCCAAGCAGAAATTCAAAGGTATGGTGATGAAGGGTTCAAAGTTTGTGTTTTGGATGCTGCAGTTCTTTTGGAGGCCGGGTGGGACAGTGACGCCAATGAAGTATGGGTGACGTTCGTCCCAGAGAATGAGGCTCTTACGCGCATTCTGTCACGCGATGGTATCTCTAAAGAACAAGCAGTGAACAGAATAAACTCGCAAATAAGCAATGAAGAAAGGGTTGCGAAGGCTAATGTCACTATCTGCACCTTATGGGAACCAGAGTTTACCCAGCAGCAGGTTGAAAGGGCATGGGGATATTTACTAGAAAGAATATAATTTCCCTAGTAACCTACAGTACTTGAGTTTATAGGATCCAGCAACAAATCCTGCAGGAATACGCAGGATCTTTCAGGACCATAGCCAGACTTTTTAGCAAAGCACTTGCTAGGGGGGGTCTGGGGGAATGCCCCAGAAATTTTTAAAACTAAAAGCTCTGAAACACATTTTCAACATTTTTTGTGACTTATAATTTCTTCAGAAAAATCAATCTTGTTCTCACTGGGAGTTATTTTTCCAACTAAACATACTTTTTTTAAATTTTGGGTTAAAATCTGGATGAGGTAAGTGCCTTGTCTTGCCTCTTGCTAGCTATGGCCCAGTGTCCTGTGTACTACATGTATAGAGTCTTACAGTAATAATAGGATGTTGAATAGGATCTTACACAGGATGCTATGTAGAATTTCTAGCAGGGTTTTTAGACTATACGTTATCAATATAGCTCACTATTAGATGCTGGTTACAGTGATATACACATAATTAATATTGCAGCATAGCTTACAAAAATTATGTCTTACCGGTAAATTATTTTTGTCCGTTCCAATTCTCAAATTATTTTATACACATGCTGTGATATAATTGTGCCCATAAATATAGTTATTACAATTCTTATTGTAATGAATTATTAGTTGATCAACAGTACTTTAACAACCAACCACAGTCATTTTGTACTTTTGTTGAAAGATTACAGACTATCGATAAAGGCAATTTTGTCATCAATAATTTCCAAATTTTTTCTTTAAATCATCGGAAGCCTTCTACTAGCAAAACCCTTTGGAAAAAAGTTTTCAAAAGCACTTTCACGAAAATTATATTATTTACATTAATAAAATGTCTTAACTTTATTATACATGTATACCCTTTCAGTCTCAACATAAAGATGTCATTTCTCCTTACTAGTTTACCGTATGTTTCTTTTAATCTAGCTTGTGAGAACTTGGTGGTAAATCGACTTGAAGACTATTACTAAGCTGATGATTTTCTTTATTCTCATTATTTGTGTTTTTGATAATGTACAAGCATTATTAAGAGAAGTAATATGTGGATCAGGTGTAATGAGAGGCTGCTGTATTCATAAAGGTTGTACTCAAATGTAAATAGCTTTTTTTTAAAATCATGCACAACTTAACAATAAAATACTTTATGATGGCATTTGATGTCCGTGGTGTTTAGGTTGTCACGCAACACTGATGAACTTAGTTAACGAGGCGTGGCCAAGTTGACTATTACCAGCAGAAAACGATGGCTATTAGTCTAATTGGTTTGGTAGACACTATAAAACGATTGCAGTCCAAAACCTACAATTTTATGTATTTTAAGCCAAAAATGAAATAAATGTCTCTTTCAAGATCAACGCGCGTCATCGTGTTCTATCAGCGAATAGACAACAATCTCGGAAGAACCAATTAAATTTGAGGATTTCCAAAAGAACATGCTGAGTGGCTACTTATGTATGACATTTTGATAACACAGCCAAGTATCGAATTCTCTTACACAGTAGTTCAAGTTTTAGCCAAGTACAAGTCGATGCAAAAATTTCTCTGTCCCTTCTGATTATACAACTCATTTCCCTATAGGTTGCCTCGATCTAGGCATTTTATGACAAAATAAATGAAAGAAAAAGTCAAACAGCATGTCTATCATGAGCACAGACACTGAACGGCCTTGTCATCAGCACAAGCCCTGCGATGGGTTCCAGACTTGGAAGATCACAGCCGGGCGGATTCTCGAACTTGAAGCTGTGTAGCAGCCGTGCTAACACAAGGAAGAGCTCAATCCGTGCCAGAGACTCCCCAATACAAACTCGACGACCAGCCGCAAATGGGAGAAAACGGTCAGGTTTTGGAGGCACAAAATTACCTTCTTCGTCCAGGAACCTTTCAGGCCTGAACTCATTGGGTTCATCCCAAATTTCTGGGTCGTGGTGGAGGGACCATAGGTTGGTTAACACTGTCGTGCCCTTAGGAACACTATATCCCTGCAGAGTCGTATCCACTGTCGTCTTGTGAGGAATTGCCAGCGGGCCAAGAGATGAGATACGCAGGGTCTCAGTTATGGTGGCTTCCAAATATGGCAGGTTCTTCTTGTCCTTAAGTTCTGGTAAACGGTCCGGACCAATGACATAATCCAGCTCTTGATGCAGCATCTGCTGCACGTCTGGGTAGTTAATCAGGTACAGCAGTGCCCAACACAAGGTGCTTGCAGTAGTTTCCATACCAGCTACGAAGAACTCACCCATAATAACCATGATAGCCTGGTCTGTCAGGAATCCCTTGAAGGACGAGTCTTCGTCTTCAGCGTCTCTCTTCGCCTTCAATAGCGCGTCTGTCAGATCTTGAGGATTGCCAACTCTATTCGCATTTACGTGTTCTTGATAAATCCTGCCAACCAGCTCGTCTCGTTCTTTGCATTTTTCCTTTAGTTTCTGGGACTTTTGAAGAAACTTGACTGGAATAAACTTTAGCCAGGAGAACACGTCCACGACACTTCCAGCTGCAAGCAAACCCACGACTGTGTTGGTGATTTCAACAAGCTTTGTAAATTCGGGATCGTCCAGCTCGTATCTCGAGCCAAACACCAAAGCGCACATCACATTCGTCACAGCCAGTCGAATGTCTTTAGTGATGTCGTGTGGTTGTCCATTTGTGGAGCGGACTCTTTTCAAGAGCAAATCGAGTTCATCATTAATGACAGACTCTTGCTTTAGCTTGCCGGTGCTGTACATTTTGAGCGCAGAAGCGGCCACCTTGCGACGCAGCCTCCACTCCGGACAATAATCCGCTAGACCGATTGCCTTGCCTTTGTTCGAATAAATTTCTGTTGTGTAGAGACTCGGACGTCCGGCAAATTCGACAGACTTTGTAATGAGGACCTCTTTGAGAGCTTTTCCACTACTTACGACTACCGCCAGCTGGCTGCCAAGATACAGACGAAACACTTTGCCACATTGTTTTTGCAATTCGACAAGGTCAACATGGCGTGAATCGGCAGCCAGTTAGCCAGTTTGTGCAGATTTCCAATAATTGGTAAAGGAAATGGCCCTGGAGGAAGATTTCTGGTTGCAGTAAAGTGATTGAGGACCAGTGTTATTAGAGCTACTGCCACAATAAGCCATGCTAATTCTTCAAACATGGTCAGTCAGTTTGTGGTAGGTACAGGGAGAAGAATGCCACTATACTCCAATTGTGATCTTAAAGTATAAATGTGCTCAATGGAACCGCTCTTTCTCACACACGCAACTCAATCGTCTACATTTGTAACTATAAACCTACGTTGTACTGTGCTTTACATGTTACTTTCCACGTACTGATTGAAACATAAGACGTACAAGCTAACCTCGCCCATGAACTTACTACTCACTGACCAGGCTAACCTCACGTTTATAATTTGCAATGAGGCGATACTAGCATATAAGGAGGGAGTAGACTGTGCACAGTCCTCTATTTTGTCGTATTATTTTGCGTTAAAAAAGAGGCTGTGATCAGTGAAGAGAGGGAGGGCAGGATCACAGGTAACCTCACGCAAGAACTTTCCGCTGCATGCAGTCATCCGTGTGCTGATAGAAGCGCCATTTCACGGCGCCGGAGAAAACTACATGTACCATATTTTCTCAATTAAACGCCGGGTCTCCAAGGTGGAGTCAAAAAAGCCCCTCGAGCATTTATTTTATAATAAGTTGCAGGTACAATGGGAAGATATATGTCTGTCAAAAATAATGCCTAAAAACCGTTGCTTAATATATACCGGACAAGAATTGACTGCAGAGTCAAATAAATGCCGGTCCACCAGGTGAAGTTTGAAATAAACGCCGGGGGCGTTTTATCAAGAAAATACGTTCTCGGTCAACTGTCTGTTATCAAGACATCACTACTTTTAACCAACTATGAAAAACATTTCTACAGTCATGTGCAATGTTCTGATTTTTGACTTTTGCCAAAGATAACAGATTGCCCTTGTGGTAAATCTGTTCATCTTGAAATATTTTGGCAAGACTGGACTCCCAGTACCGGAACGTAACCTGCAATCAGACGTTCGTTTTTTCGAAAGGGAGAGGGAAAAAAAGAGACTGCTCTCCAGTTTCCCGGAGTGATAAGAAGGGAGGGGTCATGATCTCAGGTTACCTGGGACGGATTACTATACTACGGACCCCGTGTTCAACCCTGGCATTGGGCTGGCGAGAGCGGAAATGTCAGAAATGTTTACCAAACATGAAAAAGTGGACAGTGGGCCCCGTGCAGTTGTAGAAATGCGTGAATGAGTAACAAATTCCATCTTATCGTCCTTCCGCAAGCCCGTCAAGTCGAGTAATGTTCCGTATGTGGACTCCCTCGGGGTTCTTATGGAAATGATAGGAAGTAATTTTTACTTCCTGCTTTCCCAAATAGCTAAAGACCGCTAAACACGAAAACGTGCTATACTGCATGCAGTTGTTCACCTGCTGGCAAATAAACGTCAAGTACATTGAGCTATCCGGCCCTATCCCCCACCAGGGGGCAAGGAACTAAGAGACATTGAGCTATTTTGCGGTATGCCTCAAATGGTGTAGATTTACAGTTACTGTAATTGAACTTGTTGCACGATCAGGTTTCGTTTTGTTGACATAGCATTAAGGGCAATCGCTTTAAAAGACCTCTTTCACAGGCCCTTTGTTGCATGAAAAAAATCTGTGATGTTAAGGTGTTACCATGTAATGTCAAACATTTCGTACGAATTATTTTAAGTGTTGGGTTTTTAATGAAAGACATAATTTTCCCGACAGTTTCTTGTGATTTGGGTCAAAATTCAGATACACTGTTTCGGACTCTGTAACAACAAATATAACATAAAGGCATATGAAAGGGTTACGTCTTCGCGCTTCCTCTTCCGCCGCGGCCCCCTCCTCCCCGCGTGGGCTCCTTTGCGCTGCTCCCGGCCTGCTGCCGCGGCGTTGACTCCCCACCCTCGGCTGGCCCCTCCGCGCGCCTCTCCCGTGCCTGCTTGTTGGACTGCTGCGTTCCGCCGTCTGTCTCACCTTTGCCCGACACCAGACTGGCGTCGTGACACTGGGGTCCGGGCTCGCTCCCGCACTGGCGGTGGTGCTTGCTCCTCGACCTCGGCACTGTTGTGGTTTTTTGTTGGGGTTTTTGTTGTTTTTTGTTGTTGTTGTTGTTGTGTTTTGTGTTGTGATTTTTTTTATTATTATTATTATTGTTAACAACGGTATAGAAAGGGTAGGGGTTTAGACCTCGTGGCAGACCATCCTTGAAGATATTTTTTAGTATCTCCTCCCCCGGTTCAATTAATGAAATTGAGATGAACATCGCTTGATTTTCTTGTATCAACATTGAAACAGGGGTTCTCCTAGGCCTCGTAACATAAACTGTGTAAAGCCCAGAAGGATTTGTTGAGATGTATCTTATTCTTGCTCCTTATGAGACATTTATGGAATAACAACTATGCAAAAAATAAGATACAAACTGTCTGATTGATTGATTGATTGATTGATTGATTGATTGACTGATGAAATTATCATCAAATGGATAATTTGTTATGTGTCTTTACCACAAGCCTGTCTGTATGGATTGCTTCATTTGTTCTCTCCTAAATATAACAGACCTCTCAAGTCTCACGATTTTGCCTATTTAGTTCATTCTCACGGTCTCACGATGAGACACAAAAATCTCACGATAAACTGAGTCACTAGCTGCAAAGATACAATTTCCATGTGCAGTGCTATTTTTGGCTTACTAAGGCGATTGTCTCATGATTAGCATCTGATTTTAGTTATTTTTTGTCCTTCAATTTCCCGGTTTTTACTAGATCTTACTGAAGCCACTCGATTTTTTTACCTTTATCTCCAGATTTCTGGTTTTTAAGGTCGAGAGGTCGGATATACACCCTTTTGTCTTCGTGTCTGTTTTAGTCAAAACAAGGGCGTACCGCTACCCTGGGTGCCAGAGGCTTTTCATGCGCGGTTGCGGCCCCCGAAACGAAGTATTCCGCCATTTCACCGCGCGAAAACATCCTCTGGTATCCAGGGCAACGTTCCGCTGACCAGGGTATGGTTTTCAGGGTCTTTCGTGACCCAGCGGTCAAACGCACTGCGCGCGTGCTATTCCAGCCTAAACTGCTGCTACAAGATCTAGACGTTATATATTTTCAAAATCCTCGACTTTTAAGCCAAAATTTAAGACAATCACAGTCACTGAAAAGTTAAGCTTAGTACACCGCATATGCACAGAATCCTCCGAGTTTACGGCTCTTTATTTGGTTTACCAATGCTACTTTTAACGCAACTTCGTCTCCAGGGCTATCCGCGTGATGCCTCCGACAAATATCCCTGGTACAGGCTGTTTTATTGAGCGTAAGGATTGGTCGATTTATATTTTGAATATATTCTTGCATTTGATTGGCGGACGTTTCAAGCTTATGGCGAGGCTACGGCGTGGATGCAGATCAGATCGCACTTTGTGGACTGCGGTCAGTCAACACAAAGTTCACAAAACTACTAAGCCTTTTCAAAGTCATTTGTCATTTTCCCGCTTTAGTTATTAATACCTGTTAGTAGAAACTCAGTCGTGTTCTATTTGAAATCTGCGAATCTGATTGGTTCTCTCATTGATTTCTATTCGCCGATAGAAAACAATCGCGCGCGCGTTGCTCTTTAAAGGGCGAATTTTTCTTGATTTTTGGCTTAAAAAGTACATAAAATTGTAGGTTTTGGACTGCAATTATTTAAAGTTTCTACTAAAACAATTAGACTACTCGCCCTCGTTATCTATGAGCGATAGTCAACTCGGCTGCGCCTCGTTGACTATTCGCTCATAGAAAACTCGGGCTCGTAGTCTAATTGTTAATTAGTATCATCAGTGTTAGTAATGTAACAACGTAATGGCAGCGCTAACAAATCCCCAACGTTGAGTGGGGGGGCAGGAAATAGCTTGAAAACTTTCTACATATCACATTTGACGAAAGATTGTTAACTGTGCGCGTTACTGGCGCAATTTATCTCAACTCAGCTAGTCCAGTGGTTTCTCAAGTTCTCAAGGCTCCATTTTCAGCCATTTTGTAGCAGGGAATAATGACAGGAAAGATCAAACAGCATGTCTCTTGAGAGGCCAAACACTGAATGGCCGTGGCATCAACACAAGACCTACAATGGGTTCCAGGGTTGGAAGATCGCAGCCTGGTGGATTATCGAACTTGAAGCTGTGCAGCAAGCGTGCTAAGACCAGGAAGAGCTCAATTCGTGCCAGAGACTCCCCAATACAAACTCGACGACCAGCCGAAAAAGGAAGAAAGCGATCAGGTTTTGGAGGCACAAAATTACCTTCCTCGTCCAGGAACCTTTCAGGCCTGAAAGTATCAGGATTGTCCCAAATTTCTGGGTCGTGATGGAGGGACCATAGATTGGTTATTACTGTGGTACCCTTAGGAATGCTGTATCCCTGCAAAGTCGTATCCACTGTCGTTTTGTGAGGGACTGAGAGCGGGCCAAGGGACGAGAAGCGTAGGGTCTCAGTTATGGTAGCTTCCAAGTATGGCAGATTCTTCTTGTCCTCAAGTTCTGGTAAACAGTCCGGACCAATGACTTGATCCAGCTCTTGATGTACCATCTGCTGGACGACTGGGTAATGAATCAGGTACAATAGTGCATAACACAAGGTGCTTGCAGTGGTTTCCATTCCAGCTATGAAGACCTCACTCATAGTTATAATGAGATTCTCATTCGTCAGGAATCCTTTGATGGACGAGTCCTCTTCTTCAGCTTCTTTCTTCGCTTTCAGCAGCGCGTCTGTCAGATCTTGTGGATTGGCAACTCTATTCGCCGCCACATGCTCTCGATAAATCATACCAAATAGCTCGTCCCGTTCTTTGCATTTCTCTTTTAGTTTCTGAATAGACTTGAATGGAATAAACTTCAGCCACGGGAACACGTCCACTACACTTCCAGCCGCAACCATACTCGCCATCGTGTCAGTAATTTCCATAAACTTTGTAAACACGGGGTCATCTAGTTCATATCTCGAACCAAACACCAAAGCGCAGATTACATTCATCACAGCCAGTCGAATCTCTTTAATGATGTCGTGTGGTTGCCCATTTCTAGAGCGGACTCGTTTCAAGAGCAGGTCAAATTCATCGTTAATGACGGACCCTTGTCTTAGCTTTCTGGTGAAGTACATTTTGAGAGCAGAGACAACAACCTTGCGATGAAGGTTCCACTCCGGAGAATAATCCGTTGGACCGATTCCTTTTCCCCTTGTGTAAAGTTCCGAAGTGTAGAGATTCGGACGTCCAGCGAATTCGGCGGACTTTGTAACGAGGACCTCTTTGAGAGCTTTTTCACCACTATCGACTACTACGAGTTGGCTGCCAAGATACATACGAAAAACTTTGCCATATTGTTTTTCCAATTCCGTGAGGTCAGTATGGCGTGAATCGGCAGCTAATTTGTGCGCATTTCCAATAATTGGTAATGGAAATGGCCCTGGAGGAAGATTTCTGGTTGTTGTAAAGTGGTTGACGATCAGTGTTACTAGAATTACTGCCACAATAAGCCATGCCAATTCTTCAAACATGATTTTTCTACGATTCTACGTCGGTAGAACGTTGTAATCATTCAACCCTGCAACTGGATCAATCAGATTATTCATTCAAAATATGTGGAATTTGTACCCTTGATTGATTAACCCCCTATTCAGATAGTCTTTAGGTTCGTCACGCAATCCTTCTGACGAGCGCGCATAGGAGGATTGCGTTGGAGATCAGGCTAACCCTTGATCGTGTCTGATATTTCAGTAAGACTCGCGTCGATTGTTTTTTTCCTTTTGGCAATTTCAAACCCTTTCGTTATCGTGTCCCCCTGTGTGTATTTTTTTTTTTAATCACTTGGCGACCATTTGCTGACCGTTAAGCACGTGGCCTCTTGGTACAGTATTTTTATAGTCTTATCTCCAGAGGCTACAATCCTTTTGTTCGAAAAGGTTCAATGCCAAAAGGTTTACGGCGTCTGGCGACTAGAATGTTGACATTTTATGTTCCACCAGCAATAATGTTCGCAACATTGCGTGACGAAAATATGAATTACTGCTCGGTCCAGCCCCTCTTAACAAAAAACGGACAAACGCATTTTTGAAAACAAATATACCTTTTCACTTGACATTTCGTATGCTTCTACATGCGTCTTCGGAAGTGAAAGAACATAAAAGAGATAATAGCACAAAATGTTGTAATATTGATTAAAAATTTACGTTTAAAAATAGTAATGCTGTTTGAATATCTTATGTCTAAATCTACATTGTTTCAGTCTTTAAAAGCTTGGTAATTTTAGTTGTTCGTTGCTTTCCCCAGTTCATGAAACTGAACGCTTGATTGCTTTCGACATAGATAAATTATGATGCAGTGTTTTCTAGTGGCATCATCTTGTGAATCCATATCTCCTTTGTGACTTGCTTTTTCTTTGTATACACTCGTCTAAGCTCTCGCCAGTATTTATACTGACTAATGAAGTCAACCGAGGTGCTATTCCGTTACCAATTGTTTTTGATTTAATTTCTGTTGGAAGTTACTTTGTTTTCTATGCGTTGTCTATCACTTCGAGGAGGACGCTACTTATAATCGTTATAACAGACTTCTTTTATAACTTATCGTTTAATGCGCTGATTACAAAACATATGTGTAATACAGATAGCCTGCGTCTCGGCTTACCCAAGCCGTTAGCCTCAAGAAGCACAGGTGTGCATCACCCGTTCATCTTACGAAGCTAGATCGTGAGTAGCACGAACTCAAGAGGCGACGCAGGCTATATAGTGACAAGCTATCTGGAATAAACATTTGCATGATCACAAAGTCATACTTGAAATCGTTAGGAGTATTCTCTAATTGCAAACAGCAAGTCTCTTGAGAGCACAAACGCTGAATGGTCGTGGCATCAACACAAGACCTACAATGGGTTCCAGGGTTGGAAGATCACATCCTGGTGGATTCTCGAACTTGAAGCTGTGCAGCAGGCGTGCTAAGACGAGAAAGATTTCAATTCGTGCCAGAGACTCCCCGAAACAACCTCGACGACCAGCAGAAAACGGCAGGAAACGGTCGGATTTTGGAGGCACAAAATTGCCTCCCTCGTTTAGGAACCTTTCAGGCCTGAACTCATTGGGCTCATCCCAAATTTCTGGGTCGTGGTGGAGGGACCGTAGATTGGTCAACACTGTGGTGCCCTTAGGAATGCTGTACCCCTGCAGAGTCGTATCCACTGTCGCCTTGTGAGGAATTGCCAGCGGGCCAACAGATGATAAGCGTAGGGTCTCAGTTATGGTGGCTTCCAAATATGGCAGGTTCTTCTTGTCCTCAAGTTCTGGTAAACGGTCCGGACCAATGACTTGATCCAGCTCTTGATGTAGCTTTTGCTGGACAACTGGGTTATGAATCAGGTACAACATAGCCCAACACAAGGTGCTTCCAGTGGTTTCCATTCCAGCTATGAATATTTCACTCATGGTCAAGATGAGATGCTGATCTGTCAGGAGTCCTTTGATTGACGAGTCCTCTTCTTCAGCTTCCTGTTTTGCCTTCAGCAGCGCGTCCGTCAGATCTCGAGGATTGGCAACTCTATTCGCCACTACATGTTCTCGATAAATTCTATCAAACAACTCGTTGCGTTCTATGCATTTCTCTTTAAGGCTCTGAATAGACTTGAATGGAATAAACTTTAGCCAGGGGAACACATCGACTATACTTCCAGCTGCAAGCATGCTCACTATTGTGTGGGTGACTTCCATAAACCTTGTAAATTCGGGGTCATTAAGTTCATATCTCGAACCAAACACCAAAGCGCAGATTACATTCATCACAGCCAGTCGAATCTCTTTAGTGATGTCGTGTGGCTGTCCATTTCTGAAGCGAACTCGTTTCAAGAGCAGGTCAAATTCGTCTTTAATGACGGACCCCTGGTTCAACTTGCCTGTGCTGTACGTTTTGAGTGCAGAGACAACAACCTTGCGATGTAGCCTCCAGCCGGGAGAATAATCCACAAAACCGATTGCCTTGCCCTTCGAGTAAACTTCCGAAGTGTAGAAACTTGGACGTCCGGCAAATTCGGCCGACTTTGTAACGAGGACCTCTTTGAGAGCTTTTTCAGCACTAACGACTACTACGAGTTGGCTGCCAAGATACAGACGAAACACTTTGCCATATTGTTTTGCCAATTCCATGAGGTCAACATGGCGTGAATCGGCAGCTAAGTTGTGCGCATTTCCAATAATTGGTAAAGGAAAGGACCCTGGAGGAAGATTTCTGGTTGTAGTGAAGTGATTGACGATCAGTGTTACTAGAATTACTGCCACAACAAGCCATGCCAGTTCTTCAAATATGATTTTTCTACGATTCTACGTCGCTAAAACGTTGAAATCATTCAACCCTGCAATTGGATCAATTGTCATGCATTCTAAATATGTGGAATTTTTACCCTTGATTGATACATTGATTAACCTCCTACGTACTCGTCTCAGACGCTCTGTAGTAGGTTCATCACGCAATCTTTTCTGACAAGCCCATGGGACGATTTCTTTGCGTAACCCTTGATGATGTTTGTTATTTCAGTAAAGACCTTAAAGTATTGCTTGATTGTTTCTTCAATTCTGGTTCATTCAATCGCTTCGTTATCATGTCTCCTTGTGTGTATTTTGGGGGTTGACACGGGCTCCACGGTCAGGGGATCACCTGGCGACCATCCGGTGGTCGACAAAAGGTTGACAGCCTTGGGGACTACAATTTTGCTCGTAATTATGTATACCGAAGTAAACAATTTCTGCCCGTCCCAGCCTCTCCTTCCGAATGGCTTCCATATTCTCTCCGAGAACATTGTCTCTTTCACAGGAAAGAAAACACGTTTGTAGTGAAGGAATAAAATCATATAATATTTCACAGATTTTGCGCAAACGTCATTCAAAAAAAAAACAAGAGATTTTTTTTTTTATTTTTTTATATAATACACTTTATTTCAAACACTACATTACAATGTAATTTACTTAATCAACTTACACTACCTTACACATCGTACACTTCATTTCAAATAAACTAAATTAACCTACGTTATACTATTTTACATTTTTTGGAAACAGCAAAAGAAAAGTTAAACAAAAAAAAAAAAAAGAGAAAAAACAATACGTACACTTAATTAGTTAAACATACATACGACGTCTAGTCGGTGAAAATAAACTATCTGTATTATTATATATTTTTTTTCAGCGAAAACTGTGCTAATTATATATATGAAAAAAACTTTTTTTAACTTACAATTACCTTTTATTTACATTTCGAGGCAAAATCCTTCTAAATGATACTTAAATTCCAGTTTCTTAATAAATTCGTTCAAGCTTCCTTGTTTTGAACTAAGCTTATTGTTATAAATATAGTATTTAGCAAACAGAACGACATAGTTAAGCTTTTTCAACATCATCTGGGATGAAACGGAGTCAGGTTCATTTGATAATTTCCCAAAGAGTAATTCAATTGTGTTAAGTGAGTAGGAGGTGTCATTTTCCTTATTAAACCACTTAATTACTTCAGCGAAGAAATTTTTTGACCATCGACAATGGATGAATGAGTGGCTTATCGAGTCAGACTCCTGACAGTACACGCATGCACTGTTAGGCTCTATTCCGTACAGACATAACTCCTTTTTCGTTACAATGATTCTATGTAGAAATTTAAAGTAAAATTCTCTTAATTTATTTTCTTTGCAGATACCTTTAAGGTTTTTGAAGTAGACATTAAATTCTATGTCACTTATCTGCAAATCACGAGTCCATTTTCTAGGTGCCTTTAGTTCTGCATCTAGTTTATTTTGAAAAAACCAATAGTAATCTTTACTTTTCATTTTTAGAAGGTTCACATTTATTGAAGATGATAGCTGGAAAAGACTGTTTTCTGGTGAAAAAGTAAATTTGACATCCAGGTTTTGCTTTGCCTTTTCAACGAGTCGTCGGGGTATTGCTGAAACTACTTGCAGATACTGTAGGAAATTGCATTTTAAGTCATACTTGTGGGTAAATTCACTATGAGAAAGAAAAGTTCCATTCCTCTTGAGGAGGTCGTGTATACTGAAAATTCCTTTTTTAAACCACGATTTGTAAAAGAAAGTCTTTTGATCGATACGAATTTCTTTATTGTTAAATAAGACCATATCTTGCCCAAAGTCAGTTTCATAGGAGAATTTTAGTTCAAGAAAGGATTGCAGCATTGAATTATAGAATTGAGGCATACCAGTCCGCTCAAGAAACTTTGAATCATAATTGCATCTTAACAAAAAATTAAGACCGCCGTACATATCAAAAAAATGGTTTGGGATTGTTTTCCAAACCTCATTTCTTGTCTCATTTGTATCTAGAAGTCGTGATATCCAAGCTAGCCTTAAGGATTTTATCATTACATCTACGTTTGGAACACGTAATCCTCCTTTTTCGTAATTTTGAAACATCACTTGACGCTTAATCTTGTCTTTCCTTTTTTTCCAGATGAACTGAAAAATAGATGTATTAATAGTTGGTATACAATTGGTAGGAACATCTAGAAGTGACATAGAGTAGACTAGCTGCGGGATACCAAGGCATTCTGTGATTAGGCATCTGCCTAGTATTGAAAGATTTCGAGATCGCCAAACCTCTAGTTTAGAGCTTAATTTTTCGATTTTAACCAGAAAATTATTTTTATTATTTTGCTTTTCATCATACGATATGAAGATACCTAATGCTCGAACGGGTTCTTTAGGCCATTTACTGAACCCGAATGGTTTTTCTTCTCTATCACGCCAAGGGCCAAGCCACAGCGCTTTGGTTTTAGTGGGGTTTAATCGTAAACCGGAGACATTCCCAAAGGAGTTTATCACTTGAGTTGCTTTTTCAACAGAGTCGCAGCTATTACAAATCAAGGATGTATCGTCGGCAAATTGACTTATCTTGGCTTCGGAGTTGAAAATTTTGATTCCTTGTATTTGTTTGTCTTGTCGTATCTTACATGCTAAAATTTCAGCTCCCAAGATGAAAAGGTAGGGTGACAGAGGGCAACCCTGCCTAACCCCTCTTGATAATTGAAAATAATTTGTGGAAAATCCATTGTTCAGTACCGCACTTTCAGGTGTAGTATAAAAAGTGGAGACCCACCGTTTGATGCTGACACCAAAGTTAAGGAGATTTAAAGTATTCTGGATAAAGGACCATTTGATGGTGTCAAATGCTTTCCGGAAGTCAAGTAAAAGTAATATTCCAGGAATATTTTGTAGTTTGGTCTGTTCCAGGATGTCGTTTATCAACCTTATATTTTGACCAATATATCTCCCTTTTACAAAACCAGTTTGGTCAGGGTGGATTATTCTTGGTAAAACATTTTCTATTCTTTTTGCTATTACTTTTGACGCGATCTTATAATCTAAGTTTAAAAGTGTAATTGGGCGCCAATTTGAAAGTTCCGACAAACAAGAGTCATCCTTTGGCACAAGAGTTATTACACCTCTGCGTTGAGATATCGACAGCTTTCCTTCTTTGTATGCAGTGTTAAAACTATTTACTAAGTCGCGGCTCACCAAATCAAAGAAGCAATTGTAGAATTCCGCCGTGAAACCATCATCTCCAGGCGACTTACCAGCAGGGAAGGTTTTTAAGACTTTGGAACATTCCTCTATCGTTATGTAACCCTCTAGGGCCTCTCTTTCTTCGTCTGTTAATTTAACAGTTTGCAGATCATGTACAAAATCATTAAAGCACTCATTGTTGTCTTCGTCATGCGAAGCATATAAATTTTCATAGAAGGATTCGATTTCTTTCATAATCTCGTCTTCTTTTTGCCGTCTTCCCGTTTTATTTCCGTAATAACTTTACGGTTGAAATTCCTTTTCTCTAAATTAAAGAAATACTTTGTAGGTTTTTCACCTTGTTCAATCCACCTGACTTTAGATCGAAAAATTGCACCTTTTCCTTTGGCTTCATAAATACGTTGAAGTTCGGTTTTTAAGTTGTCGTATTCTTCAATTTCAGCGCTTGACTGTTCTTCCGTATTACAGTTGTTGATTTTAATTTCTAAAGCTTCCAAACGCTTTTGAAGCTCCGTTTCTCGAATTCTCCGTTGTTTTACTTTGTGTTTAGAGTATGAAATGGTGAGACGTCTTATTTCCATTTTAATTAATTCCCATTTTAACCGATCGTCTTTCAAATCTGAATACTTCTCACGTATAGCCGCGTAGTTTTCTTCTATAAGCTCGACATATTCATTGTCTTCCACAAGGGAGTTATTGAATTTCCACAAGCCGGGGCCACGCTTTTCACTGAGAATTTTAAGCTCTAGTACAACGGCTTTATGATCCGGAGCGTTTGAAACTTTCGTATTAGTTTTAACAACCCAGTTTTCCACTGATTTCGATACTAGGAAGAAATCAATTCTGGATTTAACTTTTAGCGATTTGGACTCATAAGTAAAGCTTCTTTCATTTGGATAAAGCTTCCTAAAAACATCGATTAAGCCAATGTCATCCATTATCGCAATAAGTTTATCACGATATGAAGTTGGTCTCCAAGGAATACCGCCCTTTTTGTAACAGGCTTGCAAGGTAACGTTCCAATCGCCTCCCACAATAAGATTACTAATTTCCGTGTGTGACATCAGGTATCTATTTAAAGTTAACAAGAATTTCTGTTGTTGTTGAGAGTCATTCGGAGCATAAATATTGCAGATTGAAATTTTGGCTGAATTGTAGATCAAATTAATTGACACAATTCTGCCGTCAAGATCCTTGCCGGTCACTTGCACGTTCAGTTTGCTTGAAGGATTTATCTTAAATAGAAACTCCTTTGCTATGGGTTGACCCGTGGGAAAAGAAAATAGCACCTCCCCACTCACTCTTCCATATCGGTTCATCTTTTTGTTCCGAGAATGTTTCCTGGAGGAGGTAAATCTGACAATTTTGATCTTTCAGGAATCTAAAAATACTCCTTCGCTTATTAATAACTTGGTTTCTTAAGCCTCTAACATTTAAAGATAGGATACTAATTTTTACTTGCGTCGACATGACCGTTACATGCTAATGTTGACAAACGATAATTCTATCATGAGAAACAACTACTGATAACTGAGCAGATTTGAAATTCACAGGTTCGCAATAATACCAACTTATGATTAGACTGTCGCTATGAAATAAAAAGGAAGAAAACAACAAAATTACACTGACGAATACAATCGAAACAAACACATACACAAAACACAAACATATACAAGCGTATAACTGCATACTATCTAAGGGCGTAAAGGACTTTGTGTCTTATCCGTCCTAATTCGAATTCAAAACAAAAACAATAATTTATCAATTGAACTAAAGCGCAGTCAGGCTATCTTACAGTCATACGTTGTCGAGGTCTTCCTGGGAATGGATTCGTTTGGGTGCGCCATCAGGCGAGATCTTCACAAAAATCTTGCCGTCCATGGACCACACACTGACCAAAAGTCCATCTTTTCTCATTTGGTTGGCTTCTTTCATTAAATCTTTTCGGAAGGACGTTAGGTTTTCGTTGATGTATAGACGTTGGGAGGCCAAAGCCGCGGCTGTTGTGGAATGTGGAAACAACTGTGTAATCTTCACATTTTTAAGTTCAATTCGCTTCTTATAAAGTGCATTTTTCTTCTTGTGGCTGATAAACTTTACGATTATATTCTTCGGGATGTTCTTTCCACTGTACAATTTATGTGAGATGTCGATATCTTCACTCTGGATCGGCACATTTAACACCTCACCCAACTTGATGACCACATCTTCAGTGGAAGTGTACAAATTTTCAGGGACGCCGTGAATTTCCACCGAGTTCTTACGTGTGTACTGTTCCAAATCATCATGGTTTTCGTACAGCTCATCGATCTCCGATTTCTGATCATTCACTTTCTTTCTAAGTGCTTGTACTTCGAGTTTCAGCGCATCGTTAGCTTTCATCGCTTTACTTAGTGACACCTTCAAGGAATTAATTTGCTTCTCTTGAAAGCCGAAGGAAGATTTTAAATCGGCCACCTCGCTTGCCAGCTTTCTGTTTTCATTCTGGATATCCTTAAGAGTGGTTTGAACGCTTGAAAGCATATCTTTTATATCTCTAAGGCTCGGTTCTTGCTCAGGAACTGTTTCGTAGAACTCTGGATCTTCGTCACCTTCGCCGCCATCTTTGTCGCTGGCACACTCAGTCACATCCATGTTGAGTTTCTTGGCTGAGTTTGATTCGTCTTCAGTGGAACCTCTTTCCCCTCGTTTGTGCTTGCCTCTTCTCTTTTTCATTTGTTACATACTTAAATTACTTAAATATTTACTTCTCTATATGGCTCGAATTTAGGACGGAGTTGGGATCCGCCTAAAATACGCGTCCGTACGCTACGGTGGCACGCATGCTCTCCAAAAAAAAAAAAAAAAAAAAAAAAAACGAGATAATATGTTTTATTCTTAGGCTATGTCACCGTATTTTGAGTCATTTTTCTGATGTACAATTTTTAATCCAGAAAAACAACAACGGAGTAATAAAACTTTGGAAGTTAACAAGGATGGGTTTGACTGATTAAGATTAAGACAGAATAAGAATGTTAAACTTGAAAAGAAATTGCCAAGTTTTTCAAGATGCGTTGTCCGTGACGTAGCATCGTTAACTTCAGTAAAAATAAAAAATACACTGCGATGAGAAGCACAAAAAGACAACGCATGTTGGAAATACTTTGATTTTAAAAACTTAACGTTTCATATATGCTTCAACAATCATCGTCAGAAGTGACCGTTAGCTTGATGACCATTAATACTAGTAGTAATTGGCAATTAGGGAAGTGCGTTCGGTAGGCTGGGGTGTTTTTTTTTTGGGGGGGGGGGGGGGGAGGTAGGGAAAGCTGGAGGCAAGGGGTGGGAAGTTGATATTGTTTTCATATTCTCTTGATATATGAGGTCTGTTTGTGATGTGCGAACTATACAATGAAATATCCATGCAGAAAATGTATGACATTGCTCTGAAAGCTGATGAAATCTGATCTGCTTGTACCAACCCATCTTTCTAAAGAATCAGTAAGAGAAGAATACCGGTAAAGCCTTTTGATTGTGCCAAGCGAAGTGGCTAAAGGTCTTTAATGAATCCAAATAGAGTACAATATATATCTAGTAGATACTATGGAAAATGTAACATTTACTAACAGTAACAAACGACTTTTAAACTGAAATGTAGCCATTCCAAACATTTTGATACCAGTCCATTAGGAACAGTTTTTTGTTTATTTACAATCATAAAATACAACAGATGTATCGAAAGAAATTTTGGGGTTTGAAAGTAACTCAACAGTAGTTTAAAATGACTCAACAACTTGAAATAGTCTGCATTCATCTTGTCAATGCTTAGTGGCCGAAGGGAATTTGGTATATTTTAGAGTCTCACAAGTCTGTATGCAGAGAGAAGTTGAATCTGTTAAGCAAACCAGCTGAGTTGACACATCACAACTCGGTATCGTCACCAAGGCGAACTGCAGCGTCTGTTTCCTAGAAAACAAACCACTACACAGCTTTCTAATTTTCTGATAAGTACATGTAGCTTTAGTCATATATTTTGCTACTGATACTTCGAATAAATAGTTACAACTTCACTTACCTTGGAGAAAACTGCGAAAAAGAAAGGAACAAAGGCAAAGGAACAAAGAAAGCACACACGAAAGCACAGTCGAAATTACTGATGGATTACCAGCTCTGAGCTTGTTATCTTTTCACCGCTGTTGTTGTGTTAGCGAGAAGCAAAAATTCTCATCATACAACTTTTGGGAACTTTCCACGAACTGCCACTATGTTATCGACGTTCGGTGGCGGACTAAAAATCTACTGCCCTGGATAAAACCCTGTTATGCTTTCCATGTTTTCAACTTCGGCTACACGTTTCGGCCATTTCTTCAAGCAAAACAAGTTTGCACGATTCCAAAGTCGACGCCTTATTGTTCTGCATGGGATCGAGGCTACGGTCGGTCGACCCAAGATGGCGTCTAAAGCTCAAAACCACACAGCTTCAACGATACCCACGTGACTGAGTTCGGAAAAACGACGCGATTAGTATGCGTTCTCCTTCGTCGAACGCAAAAAGACTGGTACCTAATTTGAAAAATGTAACAATGATGCTAATTTAGAAAGAGACAGACTTAGGATCTGCAGAAAAATATACAAGGCTAGCAACGAAAAAGCTTCTCACTCATTTAAGGCTGGTTGTAAATTCTTTTTTATATAAAAAATTTATATATACATATGTCCCCTTCACATACTATACTTACTTACTTAAATCCTAAGTGGAACATTGATCCTCAACTATAGCGAACGCTCCTTAACCCTCTTTTCTGCAGTGCCGTTTGCCTCATTCCACGTAAGGTTTTTAACCCTCCAACTCTGCCATTCTCGTGCGTCTCCAGGTGTGCTGGGGTCTCCCTTTCTTTCGCTTTTCCTGTGGATTCCACTCTAGTGCCCTCTTGACTACATGTTCATATGGTCTCCTCAGCTTATGGCCGATCCAATCCCAAGCTCTTTGTCTTATCTCCTTCTCTATCGGTAGTTGCCCTGTTTGTCTCCAAAGCTCCTTGTTACTAATTCTAACTTCTAGGCCACCAAATCCACAAGATGTTTCTCGGGCTCTATTTGATGAACACTTGCAACTTCTGCTCCAATCAGAACCATACAAGAGCACCGCCTTCACATTTGACCCAAAGACTCTCAGCTTGGTCTTGTTAGTGCCGTGGATTGCCATATCGGTCTCAGCATCGCAAATGCCTGTCTTAACTTCCAGTTGGTGCCTGAATGTCCTCATCAGTGCCTCCCTTCTTGCTTACAGTGCTCCCGAGGTATATGAACTCGTCCACTTCCTCGATCTGCTCCCCTGTGACCAACACACCATCACCACGTTTGGTACCAATACGCATCAGCTTTGCCTTGGTCGCATTGATCTTCAGGCCTACCTTCGCACCTTGTACCTCCAAAGCCCGTGTCTTATCCCTCATGTCCTGTACTCTGTGGTACGAAAGTAGGACCAGATCATCGGCAAAGTCAAGGTCTTCTAAAGATGTTGTACCGTCCTGTCAAAGGTTGTCCTCGTTACCTAATCCAGAGCGACCAGAAACAGCAAGGGAAATAGCAGACAGCCTTGTCTTACCGCAGTCCTCATGTTCACTTGTTGAGTCTTCTATCCATTGTGTACCACCTGTGCAGAAAAACCCTTATAGAGAGCTCTGATGATGGTGACTATCTTAAAAGGCATCCCGTAGTGCCGCAACAACCTCCATAAAACCTTTCTGCTGATACTTTTGAAGGCCTTCTCGAAATCTATAAAGTTAATGTACCAGAAGAACTGCCACTCAATGCTCCGTTCCACAATAATCCGCAGTGTTGCTATTTGATCTGTACAGCTTCCATCAGCTCGGAACCCCGCCTGTTCCTCTCTCAGTATTTCATCCAAAGCGATCTTGATGCGCTCCAGGATCACTCTGCAAAACACCTTAGTCGCCGTGTTCAGCAACATGGTACCATACCAGTATTTAGAGTAGCTCAGATAGCCTTTTTTGAGCAGCTTGAATAGCAGGCCTTTCCTCCACTCCTCTGGTATCTTCTCCTCACTCCATATCCTGTTGCAGAGGTCCAGAAAAACCTCTTCTGACGTGTCCTCTCCCGGCTTTATTGCCTCTGGTGGTAAATTGTCACATCCAGCAGCCTTCCCGTTTTTTAACTTCTTTACAGCATTCTTGATTTTAATGCGTGTGATGTTAACTGTCCTGATGTTATGCTCATCATTTGGCTCTACCTCTGGTAGATTGAGCGGGTCTTCATGGTTAAGCACACTTTTAAAGTGCTCCCTCAACCGGTGCATCTCTTCCTTTGCTGTCCTGATCAACAAATCTGCTTCGTTTCTCACTGGCTTATACACGTCTTCTGGAACCTCCCACTGAGCTTTCTGGTGATCTCGTACAAAGTCCTTACATCACCTCTCTTTCCAGCTTCCTCAGCTCTCTCAGCTTCTGATTCCCCATACAGCCTTCTGTCTCTCCTACAAATCCAACCTCCTTTTTACCTCCCTATTCAGCTACCTTCTAATTGCATCTCTTTTCTGGTTTCTCGTTCTGGTCATGTTCATGGTGTTTTTCCTCCTTTGGCTGCTCTATTATCAACCAAGTGTCCTTGCTGATCCACTCCTTCCTGTTTGCCTTTGTCCTACCCAGCACCTGTTCGCCGGTCTCCACGTAACCTCGTTCGTTCTGTCTTCATTCATCATACACTGACATTTCCACCTCCACCATCAACTGCTGCAGACCCCAAATATGTTGTGCAGCGCTAACTTGAATGCGTTCCTAACCTCCAGATCTCTTAGCCTGCTGACCTCGAAACGCATTCGGCCACGTTCCCCCTTTCTGGCTTTGGCAATCCTAAGCCCAACTTTTGCCATCAACAGGTGGTGGTCTGACCCAACGTCTGCCCCACGCATTACGCGAACGTTTAGCCTGTTCCAGGCGTTAACTAACCGAAAGCCTGGAACAGGCTAGCGAACGTTCTATAGTGAACTCCTCCATCTCTTGCTAAATGCCAGGTGGACGATCTGATTTACAATACCACCGTCAGGACACATCCATGTCCACCGCTTCTGACACTCTTTTTGGGGGAACAGCGTTCCACCGTTTACCAGTTCATTTGCTTGACTTGCCTCAGCTCTTGCTCCATGTTTACCCATCACCTCCTCTCTGTCCGTATTGTCTTTCACCACCTTAGCATTCATATCTCCCATGCATGACGAGTACATATCTGCATGGCAACTGCTCCAAATCTATCTGTAGCTGATCGTAAAAATTTCTTGGGGCATAGCATTGCAAGATGGTGACCTGCTGCAAACTCGAGTTAAACCTGGGGCCCCTTTCTCCAAGGTCCCAAAAAGATTTCGCACCCGGAAAGCCATAGCAAAATCTTAAGCCTTATGATTACAGAGCTGTTTTATTCCATGATATTCTAAATATGAACAGCGGTTTCCATCATACAACTTTTCAGATAACTAAAAATGGCTTTACGGGCTCGAAAAGTTTCCGGGGCTTTCGAGAAACGGGCCCCAGGCCCTGATTATCCTCTCAGACACCGGTTCCCATTCCAGCAGATATTGTGCAGCTTCTTTGGACAGAATGAAGCCAACATGTCTCTCATGATTTTCACCTTCATCCATTTCTGAGAACACACCTGCAGCTATCCTTAACGTACCACAAGAGTTCCATCTCATTTCACTTATTCCCAGAATACTAATGCCATACCTCTGCATCTCTTTGATCACCTGGGTACACACTTACCAGTCTCAAACATTGTCCTTACATTCCATTGCCCGTCCTCAACACACGCTCTTGACGACAGCAATTTTGTCGGCGGTTTATGAGTCATTCTTTGCTTTGCACGTCATTCAACCGGATGTTAAAACACCTTGTAAACCTGCTTCCCAAGGTGCAGGGTAATATGTTTTTTTTTTGTTTCTGGGAGCGGGTTTGCTGCTCGCTACCTACCGCAAACCTGGAGGATCAGGGGCTGTTCTTCGTCTCTTCGCCTGGCTTCTACCAGGGACCAAAATCCCGGCTGGCACAGCTCTTTGGGTCATTGAGACACACAAGCTTCACCGCCACGGCAAAGTGTCAGCCCCATTGTTTATAGTTTTACTCCTTTTTGCCCAGTTCAGATTTTGCAAGAAAACGTTCAAACGTGAATGATCGACCAAATTATTCTTTCGAATGCATATGCATCGAGAAATTTGCCAAACAGCAACCTAAACACCATAAAGCTTGAAGAAAACAACTTTGGATACAAAAAAAAACAAAAGTGCTTTGTCATGTACATGCGCGCAAAACAAATATTCGAAAAAAGGTTGTGAAAGACATTTCAGAATTAGACAGGTAATTGAGGCCATTTTTCTGGGTCAAAAGCACATCAAGGAATCTGATACTGCTCAATATTGGGGGCAGCGCCGCCCAAGTTTGAAAATTAACTACGTAGCCATTAACAATTGCGATAAATCATCTCAGCTGTTTTAGAGAAAAAATGAAAACTTGTTATGACCGTGTTGCATTAACACCAGAGTTGTCATAGCAACGTAATGACGTCATTTTTTACTCGTTCGTATTCCTCGGCATTAGGAGGTTTCTTTAGAAATCGCTCAAGGTAGCTTTTACTTCCTATAGCCACCTCGATGTTGGAAAAATTTGAACAAGTTCGATAAGAGGGTTATCAAAATTTTTGGGGATGAATTTTTGGGGGTTGTAAATACGTAAGCCAAAAACATGCTATCGAGACAATTGAGTAATATCCAAAGAAAGCGACAACGCGCTCTGGAAATGTGGTGAAAAAGTGACTAAGGATTGCCTTGGTCAACCGCGAAAAAAGCATTTGACAAGCAAACGTTCAGGTACCCTTGTTGCAATTTCTTGTATATTATTTGGCCTACGCCTATATATATAATAACGATTTAGAAACAGCTGGATGACTTTTCTTTTAAAATTGACAATCTTAGATTAAACATCAAATGATGGATCCTGCAAGTTTCAAGTAAAATATCAAACACGAGAGGCACACGAGAGGCAGTGTCTCATCAGGAAATCCAAACACCGAGAGGAGAGTTACGACGCGCAGCGAAGTATTTTTGACAAAAGTCGAGGTGTTTGGATTGCCGATGAAACACTGTCTCGAGTGTTTGATATATCTTCTCAATCGAAACAAAAGCTAAGGAGTAACAGGAGAACTAAAATCGTAAAAATCTATGTTAATTAAGACCGGGTATCCAAACCTCCTTCACGGTTGTGATTTTCTTTGTTTTAACTTGATGAATCATAAATGACTTTCAGAAGGTCTCTGAAAGCATGTAGACAATAAAATGAGAGCCTCGAATGCACTTTCTTTTTCTCGCTGGCTTCAATGTTTGCAAGTGAGTGTCCTCATTGAACACGGGTATTGTTGTTTAGTTTCATATCCACGAGCACAACTTAAGTCAAAAAAATCATTTGAGGAGGCAGCGTGGCGGTGGTTTAGGCGTGTGTTGTTGGGGGGGCCTCCCTTCTTTTTTTTTTTCCCGTTTCACCCCTTTTTCCTTTTTTTTTTTTTTCTTTTTTAAAAAAAACCCAAAAAAAAAAAATTTTTTATCAAACAGAGCCCTCGATAGAAAGTATGCAATGTTTCCTTGTGGCATCTTCTCGTGAATCCATATTCTTCTTTGTGACTTGACACATTTGTCTTAAGGCTCATCAGTTTTTATACTGGCAAATGAAGTCAATCGAGAAGCTATGCCCTTTCCATTTGTTTTTGATTCAATTCCTGTTGGGAGTTCCTTTTTTCTCACAGTGTTTCTATCACTACGAAGAGGACTCCATAATCGCCATAACAGACTTATTTTATTACATATCGCTTACTGCGTTGATTATTTTACAATGCACATAATGTGTATTCCTACAGCTAGCCTGTGTCTTGTCTTACTTAAGGAATTTTAAGCCTCAAGAAGGACAGGTGTGCAACACCAGTTCACCTTATATACGACCTAGATAATGAGAAGCCCGAACTCAATTGGCGTTGCAGGCTATATTTTAGAAAGAGACAAGCTATATATCTGTTATAAACATTTGCACGATCACGCAATAATACTGTACTTGTGCCCTTAAATTCAAAGGTCTTCTCTAATGTCAAACAGCATGTCTCGTAAGAGCACAAACGCTGAATGGCAGTGGCATCAACGCAAGACCTGCCACCGGCTCCAGAGTTGGAAGTTCACGTCCGGGCGGATTCTCGAACTTGAAGCTGTGCAGCAAGCGTGCTAAGACCAGGAAGAGCTCAATTCGTGCCAGAGACTCCCCCAAACAACCTCGACGGCCAGCCGAAAACGGCAGGAAACAGTCGGATTTTGGAGGAACAAAATAACCTTCCTTGTTCAGAAACCTTTCAGGCCTGAAAGTATGGGGGTCACCCCAAATATCTGGGTCGTGATGGAGGGACCATAGATTGGATAATACTGTGGTGCCTTGAGGAATGCTATATCCCTGCAAACTCGTATCCACTGTCGTCTTGTGGGGAACCGCCAGCGGGGCAACAGACGAGAAGCGAAGGGTCTCAGTTGTGGTGGCTTCCAGATATGGCAGATTTTTCTTGTCCTCAAGGTCTGGTAAACGGTCAGGACCAATGACTTGATCCAGCTCTTGATGTAGCTTCTGCTGGACGACTGGGTAATGAATCAGGTACAACATAGCCCAACACAAGGTGCTTCCAGTGGTTTCCGAGCCAGCTATAAACACCTCACTCATGGTCATGATGAGATGCTGATCTGTCAAGAGTCCTTTGATTGACGAGTCCTCTTCTTCAGCTTCTTTCTTCGCTTTCAACAGCGCGTCTGTCAGATCTTGAGGATTGGCAACTCTATTTGCCGCCACATGTTCTTGGTAAATTCTATCAAACAACTCGTCGCGTACTATGCATTTCTCTTTAAGGCTCTGAATAGACTTGAATGGAATAAACCTCAGCCACGGAAACACATCCACAATACTTCCAGCAGCAAGCATACTCAGTATTGTGTGGTTGACTTTCATAAACTTTGTAAACTCGGGATCATCTAGTTCATATCTCGAACCAAACACCAAAGCGCAGATTACATTCATCACAGCCAGTCGAATCTCTTTAGTGATGTCGTGTGGCTGTCCGTTCCTAGAGCGGACTCGTTTCAAGAGCAAGTCAAATTCATCATTAATGACGGACCCTTGGTTTATCCTGCTGTATGTTCTGAGTGCAGAGACAACAACCTTGCGATGTAGCCTCCAGCCGGGAGAATAATCCACAAAACCGATTGCCTTGTCCTTCGAGTAAACTTCTGAAGTGTAGAAACTTGGACGTCCGGCGAATTCGGCTGACTTGGTAACAAGGACCTCCTTAAGAGCTTTTTCACCGCTAACGACTACTACGAGCTGGCTGCCAAGATACAGACGAAACACTTTGCCATATTGTTTTGCCAATTCCATGAGGTCAACATGGCGTGAATCGGCAGCCAATTTGTGCGCATTTCCAATAATTGGTAATGGAAGTGGCCCTGGAGGTAGATTTGTGGTTGTAGTAAAGTGATTGACGATCAGTGTTATTAGAGCTACTGCCACAATAAACCAAACCAGTTCTTCAAACATGATTTTGCTGCGATTCTTCGTCGCTACAACGTAACGTTACAATCATTCAACCTCGTAACTTGTTACAACAGGATCAATAAAGTCATGCATCTGAAGTATGTGCAAATTTGGTCCTTTGTTATGCTTGATCACTTTTGATATTTCGTAAAGACCTAATAAACTATCGCGTCCATTGTTTCTTCTATTCCAACTGAAAGCCTTTCGCTATCGTCTCTGCCTTTCACGTGCATTTAACAAATGATTGTACAAATTAAACTGCTCATGTTGATAAAGCAGTTAACTATGCATATATTGTGTTTTCTAGATTAAACGCCTGGGGGTGTACATGAACTCATCCTTTATATCACACATGAGTAATTTTTTCCACACAACCAAAACACGCACAGGACTGGGACTGAGGCAGCCTTTAAGGTCGCGGGGGACACCTGAGGCTCATCATATGCATTTATTTAAAGCGTATGCACGACGTGCAACGACTGACATGGACGACTTTAGAGATTATGAGAAAAAATTGGGTGCGTGCGCGATAAAAACAAATCCCTGTTTCTTTGATATTTTTTACCAATTTAAAACAACATTACTTTATACGTTTAAATAGATTTTGAGTTTGAGCCTATTTCCACATTATTCTCCTCAGATTACAATACACGGCCGATGTTCCTCTAAAATTTCTCATAAAAGCTTTACCATATTCTCTTCTGGAATATTTTTTGTGGACACCTTCGGAAACATTTGACCATTTGGGAGAACAGCGCGGAACAGAGAGCCACCAGAAGGTATATGATATTATTGTAACAGAAGCGGAATTTTAAAGGAGCGCAGAAAGAGGTGAGGATTAAATAAAAATTGCGTTTAAGCCGCCATAACTTGCTATAAATTTAAATTAAAAAATCAGTTTTTGACAAGATCAAGTCTGTGCATCGATCCGTAAACTCTGCCACAAAATTTTCTCCCTTGCACTAACGAGGCTATAACATCGCCTTTAGTGCAATCTACCAAATAAAAGATACTACATAATTTTCATCATTTTTTATGTCGAGCTAATCGCACCCATAACCACCAAGAAATAAGCGTTTAAAAGATGCAGGTCAGCAATTTCGCTGATTTATTCATGTTGTAGTATCCCCCGCGACCTTAAAGACGTTACCTACTACAACGACAGTGAAACAAAAGACTAAATTATACTCCAGTTATAACAACAAAGGTAACTAAACCAAACGACACATAATTTAAATATGCATACGGCTGTTTTATAACAAAACGCTAAGTAAGGGTGAGTAGGGAGGGAAAATGCAAAAATAGTATTAGCTGCTATATAATTTTCATGTACTTGTTGCGAGAGAAGATAAAAATAAGGATTCTGAAATTGTAAAATATTATATACCGTATATATCTTATATATACCGTATATAAAGCCGTGTAATTCGGCTTTATTAAATGGCCGATTGGAAACAGGTTGGGTAAAAACGCAGCCTGCAGACTGCCCAGGGACAAGATGTGCAGGTTCTCTGTTATAGTGGCTTCCAAATAGGGAAGACACTCCTTGTTCCCAAGTTTTGGGAAACGGTCCGGACAAATGACTTACTCCAGTTCTTGAAGTACCATCTCCTGGGTTATGAATAAGGTACAACAGTGCGCAACACACTGACCCCAAAAAGAATTAAACAAAAAAACCTGCTAAGAACACTCCACCTAAAATTAACAATATCAAGTGCATTTCTCGAGTCTTTGTCTAGTTTATTCCAGTCTTTCAGAGAGTGATAAAACACTCTCTTTACCCAATGTTTGGTAACATAGGGTAGTCTAAGGATGTCTTTATTCCTTTTGTTATAGCTTTAAACGTCCCTGTTGGCTAGCAACTCCATAGAGTGATCCATAAGTCCATTTATACACTTTTACAAACATATATACAGCGATGATAAAATCTACCTTGTTTAAGGCTAAGCCACTTTAAAGTTACGAGGGAATCAGAATCGGAAGAATAAAATGGCCTGTCCAGAATAATTTTAACGGCCTTGTTCTGTGAAACCCATAGGTCATTCATAACATCCACATTGTTCTTGTCGCCCCACACAAGATCAGCATAATCAAATGCTAAGCCGCTGGGGGGGGGGAGGAGGCCGGGAATAGGAGGGGCATTTGAACTTAGCTGAGATTTTCTGTTCAAATGCCCCACTGCAGAGCATTTGTGGATGGTCAAATAAGTCACTAAACTTCAATAAAATTATGTTAGAAAGTCCACTAAAAATGTCAAAAGTCCCCACTAAGGGCAGACAATTGCTGTCAAATCTCCTGCTTATGCCCGGCATCCCTCCGCCTCTGCGGCGCAACAATTGATAGGTGTATTACATGATCTACATGATCAGACCATGTGAAGTCTTAGGCCAGAATAATCCCTAAATATTTGAATGTATTTACACTATCTCATTTACAACCAAAATAGGGAGAGACATTGAGGAAATATTTACTAATTTTCTGTTGCTTCCGATTAACATGGATTTGGTCTTGGTAAGGTTTCAGTGTACGTTTATTCGGTTTAAGCCATATTGCTAAGTTGTAGAGATCTGCATTTAACTTGCTCTCCAGCTTGTGTGGTTCTTTTGACAAGCAGTAAAGAACAGTGCCGTCTGCGTACAATGAGATATCTGAATGTTCAATACCAGCAGGTAGCTCATTGAATAGTAAAGGAACAATAACGGTCTCGATATTTCCTTATGGAACACCGAAAGTAACGGGAAAGGCTTCGGATAATTCACTCTCACGAGAAGATAAGTCGTTAAGAACAAAAATTTCAATTTTGGACAAAATGAAGTTGAATTGACAATTCGGACGCCGAAAGGGAATTTAAATAGCATGTCTCTTGAGAGCACAGACATTGAACGGCCGTGGCATCAACGCAAGACCTGTGATGGGCTCCAGAGTTGGAAGACCGCAACCTGGCGGATTCTCGAACTTGAAGCTGTGCAGCAAGCGTGCTAAGGCCAGGAAGAGCTCAATTCGTGCCAGAGACTCCCCTAAGCATACTCGACGCCCAGCCGAGAACGGTAGGAAACGATCAGCTTTTGGAGGCACAAAACTACCTTCCTCGTCCAAGAACCTTTTGGGTCTGAACTCGTCTGGGTCATCCCAAACTTCTGGGTCGTGGTGAAGGGACCATAAATTGGCAAACACTGTTGTGTCCTTTGGAATATTATATCCCTGCAGAGTCGTGTCAACGGTTGTTTTGCGAAGGGCGAAAGCCCCAACAGACGAGATGCGTAGAGTCTCAGTTATGGTGGCTTCCAAATAGGGAAGACGCCCCTTGTCCCCGAGTTGCGGTACACGGTCCGGACCAATGACTTGCTCCAGCTCTTGATGTACCATCTCCTGTATGTCCGGGTTATGAATCAGGTACAACAGTGCCCAACACACGGTGCTTGCAGTGGTTTCCATACCACCTATGAAGACCTCACTCATGGTCATGATGAGATGCTGATCTGTCAGAAATCCCTTGACAGTCGAGTCTTCGTCTTCAGCTTCCTTTTTTGCCTTCAGCAGTGCGTCTGTCAGATCTTGAGGATTATCAACTCGGTTAGCCTCCACATGTTCTCGATAAATCCTACCAAACAGCTCATCTCGTTCCGTGCATTTCTCTTTTAAATTTTGGATGGACTTGAAAGGAAAAAACCTCAGCCAAGGAAAGGCATCCACCACACTTCCACTCGCAAGCATCTTTAAAATGCCGTCAGTGATTTCAAGAAGATTCGTGAACTGGAGGTCATTCAGTTCATATCTCGAACCAAACACCAACATGCAAATAACATTCGTCACAGCCAGTCGAATCTCTTTAGTGATGTCGTGTGGTTGTCCCTTTCTCGAGCAGATTCGTTTCAATAGCAGGTCGAATTCGTCGTTTATGGCGGACCCTTGATTCAGTACGCTAGTGGTGTATATTCTGAGGGCTGAGACAACAATCTTTCGATGCATTTTCCACTCTGGAGAATAATCCGCAAATGCAACTGCTTTACCGTTATGCGAATATTGGGCGGCAGTGTAGAGATTCGGACGCCCAGCGAATTCAGCCGACTTAGTAACGAGGGCTTCTTTGAGGGCCTTTCTACCACTAACCACCATTGCCAGCTGGCTTCCAAGATAAAGACGAAACACTTTACCATATTGCTTTTCCAATGATGTTAGGTCAACATGGCGTGAGTCGGGAGATATTTGGTGTGCATTTCCAATAATTGGCAATGGAAATGGCCCCAGAGGCAGGTTTCTGGTTGCAGTAAAGTGATTGACGATCAGTGTTACTAGAATTACGGCCACAATAAACCATGCCAATTCTTCAAACATGATCGTGCTACGATTCTATGTCACTACAACGTTGCAATCTCTCAACTTGAACAAGATAGTCATGCATTTGAAGTATATGTAAATTTGGTGTCTTTGCGTAATCCCAAACTTTAGATATTTCTCGAAACGTTTTGTCCAAGTTCCAAAGAGCCCAGTATGGAGCCGCCATATAAGGGGGCCAACTCGAAAACCTAAGGGTTCACTTGGCCTCCTTTCTCTAACTTAAAGATAAAACAATAATAATAAATGTATATAACAGTAAACATAACATAGTTTGTAATTTTTTTACTTTTTTAAATGCTCTGTAAAAAGTTGTGAGGAAATAATGTCTACCTCCGTGGTACACCAATATAGCGACTGAAAATAGTGTAAAGGTCTGGAGCCTACTTTGGTCATGTATGCCACTGATTAACTGTATTTGACAAGCAAACATTTACATAACCACTTTTCCTGCTACTTTAACTTCTGAGACGGCTAGCAATCACAAGATAAATACATATTTTCAGTGACAAACATAATCGTAACTTTATGTAAAGTACCGCCATAACTCTGAAATTCAGAATGCGCTTGTTTCCAAATGAAGGACGCTATTGAGCTAAAAAGTTGTAAACAAATATAATTATATTAAACAATGGCTATTCTTTCGTAATAGGCTTCTTTCGATATATTAAAATTCAGCTTGGTAGCGAGGCCTAGAGGACACGAACAAAAACATTTTTACAAGCATGTTTATTCATTTCTTTTGTTTGTGTCCACTAGGCCTCGCTACTAAGTGAGTTTTAATATATCGAAAGAAGCCTATTTCTTAAACACACAACAAAAACACGAGCAGGACTGGGACAAGGAAAGGAGGAGAAGCCACGAGCCAAGCGGCTCACACTGCCGGAGCTTGTCCCGGTTTCCGTAGCATTAAGCGGCTAGGAATATTTCTACTCCCCCCTGAATGGGATGCTAGTCCATTGCAGAGTTCCCCCCCAGCATTATGTCGCCGGTACCCATTTATACACCTGGGTGGAGAGAGGCACTATGAGAGTAAAGTGTCTTGCCCAAGAACACAACACAAGTGACCCCGGCCGGGGCTCGAACTTGGACCGCTCGATCCGGAGTCCGGCGCTCTGACCATTAGGCCACCGCGCCTCCCATAAGGACTGGGACAAAGGCCGCCTTTATTATGGCTGTTTTCCAACAAACACTAAGTGAGGGTGGGTAAAGATGACGACAAAACTTGTTGAAGTTAAACTTCCGTTCAATGCCGGTCAAAATACCGGCCTGCTGGCGACAAAATTGCGAAATATTTCGGCAAGGCCAGAAAATAAAGCCCTCCACAATGTTAAAAGAAGAATATTCTACCAGTCAATAAAAGAGGCGAGAAAAATTGTAAACATAACTGATGCTGATCTCGACTTTCTCTTGTACAAATTTTTCATATCCGTTAACAAGCAAAATGTCAGCGAGTATGAACCGGCTACATAAGCGAATACAACCTCTCATGTTTGGCCTTATAATTAATTATTTTAACTTCTTTTTAAACGAAACACCGAACCTCAAATAAACGCTGGAGCTTTAATTCAAAAAGCGACCTCGTAGACCCGGCGTTTACATGATTTGAAACCGAACTGTTGCCGATAAAATGAGGATACTGACTGCGACAATTTTGAGTTTACATCGGCATCATATATCTGTCGTTGGACTCTGAATCTGTGAACACTGTGATTGCCTTAAACAAGGCACTTTCCTTTTTTAGTACATCTCTTAGTCTGAGCGTATATGTCACTTTAAGTGTACCCAACCCCCATTTTTTTCCCTAAAAAAATAATTGTTATTCGGAGTATTTCTGCGAACAATTTTGTGCCCCACCGAAAACTCGGCCAATAGACCTAAAACGACGCAATTTTGTTTCACGGCCGTGTCTTGAGGGAACTGGGTCCAGCGGCTATTGTGACGTCTACCCAGAAACGCAGAATGTTCTGCGGCTACTCATTTCACTGAAGGTTGATGCGATACTTATCCGAGAATTGTCTTAAAATACCTTCTAGATGCGTTGTTGGCGGTTATAGCAACACCCTAGATCAAAGAGTCGAGCTGTTGGAGGTGCAGCCAGCGAAGAGAATTCATTTTGTCTTTCTATAGCTAGATTTTGTATTCCTCCAACTGGTCAAATATGCATTTTAATAAAGAAATTAAGGGATTCTGTCTTAACACAGGAACGAAAAAATCGAGAAGTCAATATCCGGCGAGGCGTTATTAATAAATTCTGCTTTGGTAGCAATGTCTTTTACCGTCGGCGTCGCTCGATTACAAAAAAGTCAGGTATGCCATCGGTGCCTTTGTACGTATAGGCCAACGTTATTGTTCAGTCTCGAGATTAGTTTATAATTTATATGTTTTTGTGAGCCTTAGCTGAACACGTATGTTGCTTTCTAAATTTTAATATGAATAGAAGCTCAACAAAAACAAAATGATTTTTAATTACATTTCGCTTTTCCAGTTGACATAAATTTTCTCACTTCACGCATTCCTCGTGTTTTAATTACATTCGATGGTACAAGGTGTTTCAAGGCTTAACCAAATTTGAGTTGTACAATAATTGGCATAACAATGCATATGGGTCCAAGTCACTTGATATTTAGCGAATCTAAACATATTCACAACCCGATTTTCTAAAGCTTCTCTCGAAATATATCTGGCCCTTTGCAATTGACCTGGACAAGGTTTCACTAATTGGACTGACAGACATCGACCAAAATTTGAAAGAACTTTCAGAATTAGCCAGGAAGACGTTTCTGTGTCAACAAAACGAAAATCTATTGTGCAACGGATTTCATTGCCGTAAAGTTGTAGTATTTGAAGCTCGCCGCAAAACTCTAAGCACAACCATGTTTGAAGATTGGGTATGGTTTATTGTGGCAGTAATTCTAGTAACACTGATCGTCAATCACTTTACAACAACCAGAAATCTACCTCCAGGGCCAATTCCATTACCAATTATTGGAAATGCGCACAAATTAGCTGCCGATTCACGCCACGTTGACCTCGTCGAATTGGAAAAACAATATGGTAAAGTGTTTCGTCTGTATCTTGGCAGCCAGCTCGTGGTAGTCGTTAGTGGTGGAAGAGCTCTCAAAGAGGTCCTTGTTACAAAGTCCGCCGAATTCGCAGGGCGTCCGAGTCTTTACACTACAGAGGTTTACTCAAAGGGAAAGGCAATCGCGCTAGCAGATTATTCTCCGCAGTGGAGGTTGCATCGCAAGGTTGCTGTTTCTGCACTCAAAATGTACAGTACAAGCAAGCTGAGGCAAGGGTCCGTCATAAATGATGAATTTGATTTGCTCTTGAAACGAGTTCGCTCTAGAAACGGGCAGCCACACGACATCACTAAAGAGATTCGACTGGCTGTGATGAATGTGATCTGCGCTTTGGTGCTTGGTTCGAGATATGAACTGAATGACCCCGAGTTTACAAAGTTTATGGAAATCACTAGTACAATGGCGAGTGGGGTTGCGGCTGGAAGCATAGTGGACGTGTTTCCCTGGTTGAAATTTATTCCATTTAAGTCTCTTGAGAGACTAAAAGAGAAATGCAAGGAACGAGATGAGCTATTTGGTACGATTTATCGAGAGCATGTGGCGGCGAATAGAGTTGCCAATCCGCAAGACCTGACAGACACGATGTTGAAAGCAAAGAGAGAAGCTGAAGACGAAGATTCGTCAATAAAAGGATTCCTGACGGATCAGCATCTAATCATGACCATGAGTGAGGTCTTCATAGCTGGAATGGAAACCACTGCAAGTACCTTGTGCTGGGCACTGCTGTACCTGATTCATAACCCGGGCGTCCAGCAGATGCTGCATCAAGAGCTGGATCAAGTCATTGGTCCTGACCGTTTACCAGAACTTGAGGACAAGAAGAACCTGCCATATTTGGAAGCCACCATAACTGAGACCCTACGCATCTCGTCTCTTGTCCCGCTGTCAGTCCCTCACAAGGCCACAGTGGACACGACTCTGCAAGGATATAGTGTTCCTAAGGGCACGACAGTGTTAACCAACCTATGGTCCCTCCACCACGACCCAGAAATTTGGGATGAACCCGATGCTTTCAGGCCTGAAAGGTTCCTGGACGAGAAAGGTAATTTTGTGCCTCCAAAAGCTGATCGTTTCCTTCCGTTCTCGGCTGGGCGTCGAGTTTGCTTAGGGGAGTCTTTAGCACGAGTTGAGCTCTTCCTGGTCTTAGCACGTTTGCTGCACAGCTTCAAATTCGAGAATCCAGCCGGGTGCGATCTTCCAACTCTGAAACCCATCACAGGAATTGTGTTGATGCCACAGCCTTTCACCGTTTGTGCTCTCAAGAGACATGCTGTTTGACATTCTGTATAAATAACTGGTCAGCTGGCTTTTCTTATCCTGTAGTCATGAAGTAATATGCATGCCCTTTTACTTTTGCAGATTATCGTTTAGTTTCATGGTACCGGGGGTACTTGACTTTCCTTATCAAGTGACTAGTCTTATTCAATTTCCCGACCATGTCCAGTTGACTAAAATTTGCTTTCTGTCATGGATTACAAACATGTTTCACATAATGAGTTAATACTACATAAGGCAGGAGATTCAGCTAGCTCTTTAGAGGTGTATTTAAAAAGATCCCTGCAATATGATTATAATTAAGATATAAATAAATACAGAGAGCAGATTAAATTACTTATTACGTAGATCAGAGATGTAATTATTGTGATTGAGTACATTTTCCGAGTCTTATCTTACTAATTAAGTATTTCTATTGTCCTTTATAACGTTGATTTTGAACATATAATTTTAATTT
This sequence comes from Oculina patagonica, assembly GCF_052425735.1. Classification (NCBI taxonomy): domain Eukaryota; kingdom Metazoa; phylum Cnidaria; class Anthozoa; order Scleractinia; family Oculinidae; genus Oculina; species Oculina patagonica. Next base: position 5,770,425 of record NC_135766.1, read on the forward strand.
CTTTTAGACCGATAGATAACAATTAATTTTCCTTTCGCCAGTTAATAGTCGACTGTCCCATGCAGTTGCTCTTTTATGGCTGAGATGGTTTTCTTTAATTCGTTCTTTTAAATTCAATTTATATGTATCTTCGTGTATTATAAGAATGCATATTAATTTTGCATTGGCTACAAAGAAACTATTTTTAAATAGAAATGCTTGATTACAATCGTTACACGAATACAGGAAAATTGTTGTCAGATATGTATTTAATTCATAAATATTTAGTATTGTTAGCGACTCAAACATTGGTCTTGATTCTTCTTATAATTTGAGAAGTTTATTATAATATTTAACAATTCTATTTTGTATCATAAAAATAGACATAAGCCTGGTAGAATAGGTACTTGCCCGAATGATATCACAATATGTTAAATATTGGTAAATCATGGTGTTGGTAATGTTTTAAGGGATAAGTTATGCCTTGGTTTAGTCATTGTGGTGTTATTTTTTTGAAGCTTTCATTGCAATATGATTTATGTGATACTTTAATAAAAGTTCTTCATCAACAAAAAATCCCAAGAATTTTGTATAATTAACTTTTTCAGTAGGGTTTTCACTTAAAATAAAAAATGCCTCAAATGTCATCAAGTGTGTTCTGTTTACATTTGCTGATAACTTGTTGGCAGTTTACCACAGTGTTGCCTTTTTAGTTCTTGATTCAAAGTTTTGGAGAGAGTTTCTATGGAATAAGTCATGATGACCCAAGAATTAATTTGTGTCGACTGCAAATAGTACAATAGACGATATTCGAGTATTCTTGGTTTTCATGTTACGTCATAAATTTTTGAAATCAAAATTCACTAGGCTATTAAATTTTCGTTGTCATTAGAGTAAGATAAGTAAAAATTTTTTTTTTTTTTTTTTTTTTTTTTTTAAGGTTTTTTATTTTTTTCTTTTTTTTTTTTTTTTTTTTTTTTTTTTTTTTGGGGGAACATATCTGGTCATAGTATAAATGTAGATTAGGAACAAAAGAGGCCCAAGCACAAAACCTTCTGCCTCTCCGCATTTAATTGTTAAGTCGTATAATTTTGTTTTTTCTGTTTCCTTAAACCATTCCAATGCCACCCTAATCTCGTCCCTAGAGCCCGCTTTTATTTCGGTCGGCACTAGCTTGCGTGGCCGGCGTTCAAAGGGGAAGGAGAAGAAGAATTCTCCAACGTAATTAAAATATTGTGCAGTGCAACTGCAGGGGAAATGATTAGGCTTTGCCATCTTCGTAACAGAATCGCCGTGTACGATCCGGTTTATCTTGGTTGGATACTTAGGGGAGGGTGGACTCGAATATGCCCCGTTCCCCCTTCAGTAAAACACACCCACAGAAGAGCACTGGGATACTTTGTTTTTATTAAGAGAATGCAAGACTGAAATCAACGAAACGAGGTTTTAATCGGATCACAAGCGAAATCTTTCGAGTTTAATGTAAAATAATTTGTCGCCAATAATTAGATCTCTAGTGTGTATACAATATAGTGGAGTTAAAAGTATGCAAATTAAGGTAAAACAGACTTACATTTGCCTTCACTTGGTTACAAACAGATAACTAAATTTGTAGTAGAGCTATTGTCTGGATTCTTAAACGCCATTGGTCTGTTTACGAAAAAGATAGCAGTCCATTGTTCTACTCATATTTTAGTGATAATCTACCAAGTTATTTTACTAATTATTTTAAATTAAATGAAATGATCCATAGCCATAACACTAGAACAGCCTCAAATATATATATTTTTTTTAAAAGGAAAAATTTTGGGAAATTTTTTCTTTATTTTGGGGGGGGCAAAATTTAAAAAAAAATTAATAAAGAAATTAAAATAAAAAAAAAAAATATTATTTATAAAAAAAAAAAAATATATTTTTTTTATAATATATTTTTTTTTTTTATATTTTATTTTTTTTTTTTTAAAAAAAAAAAACCTTTTTTTATATATTTTTTTTAAATATTTTTTTTTTTTTTTTTTTTTTTTTTTTTTTTATATTTTGATTTTTTTTTTAAAATAAACTATATCTTCTTATATATCTCTTTTTATTTTTATTTTTTTTTATATAATATATATATATTATATATATAAAAAATAAAAAAAAAAAAAAAATGAATAAACGTTTTGATTGGCCAACTTTCTCCCAAGAGGCCCGGTTCGAGCAGCCGCACTGTAAGAGACATTTTTTTTATTATTATTAACAGTCAAACCCCTTAATACGGGACGAACTTCGGGACCAACCTTTTGAACAGATCCCGATCGATGGTCGACTGGTCCCCCTCTTTAACTCGGGGCTTCGCCTTGTATGTGAGTCTGGATCCGTCACCTTTACAGACTAAGCAAGGAGTTCCTATATCATTTTTCTACACACCTTTGAGAACAGAAAAGTCGAAAAAGAACAATTAAACATTTCAGTGTTTGGTCAAAATGTGGTTGAATCGACATCACGATTCCGACGAAGTAGGGGAAATCAAACAACATGTCTCTTGAGAGCACAGACGATGAACGGCCGGGGCATCAACGCAAGACCAGTGGTGGGCTCCAGAGTTGGAAGATCACAGCCTGGTGGATTCTCGAATTTGAAGCTGTGCAGCAGGCGTGCCAAGACCAGGAAGAGCTGTATTCGTGCCAGAGACTCCCCTAAGCAAACTCGACGCCCAGCCGAGAAAGGAAGGAAGCGATCAGCTTTTGGAGGCACAAAATTACCTTCCTCGTCCAGGAACCTTGTTGGTCTGAACTCGTCTGGGCCATCCCAAACTTCTGGGTCGTGGTGGAGGGACCATAAATTGGCAAACACTGTTGTCTCCTTTGGTATATTATATCCCTGCAGAGTCGTGTCAACGGTTGTTTTGCGAGGGGCGAAAGCCCCAACAGACGAGATGCGTAGGGTCTCAGTTATGGTAGCTTCCAAGTATGGCAGATTCTTCTTATCCTCAAGTTCTGGTAAACGGTCAGGACCAATGACTTGATCCAGTTCTTGATGCAGCATCTGCTGGACGCCCGGGTTATGAATCAGGTACAGCAGTGCCCAGCACAAGGTGCTTGCAGTGGTTTCCATTCCAGCTATGAAGACCTCACTCATGGTCATGATGACATGCTGATCCGTCAGGAATCCTTTTATTGACGAATCTTCGTCTTCAGATTCTTCCTTTGCCTTCAGCAACGCGTCTGTCAGATCTTGAGGATTATCAACTCGGTTAGCCTTCACATGGTCTCGATAAATCCTACCAAACAGCTCATCTCGTTCCGTGCATTTCTCTTTTAAATTCTGGATGGACTTGAAAGGAAAAAACCTCAGCCAAGGAAAAGCATCCACAACACTTCCACTCGCAAGCATCTTTAAAATTCCTTCAGTGATTTCAAGAAGATTCGTGAACTCGGGGTCATTCAGTTCGTATCTCGATCCAAACACCAACGTGCAAATAACATTCGTCACAGCCAGTCGAATCTCTTTAGTGATATCGTGCGGCTGTCCCTTTCTCGAGCAGACTCGTTTCAACAGCATGTCGACTTCGTCGTTTATGGCAGAACCTTGATTTAGTACGCTAGTGGTGTATATTCTGAGGGCTGACACGACGATCTTTCGATGCAGTTTCCACTTCGGAGAATAATCCGCAAATGCAACTGCTTTACCGTTGTGTGAATAATGGGCTGCACTGTAGAGATTCGGACGCCCAGCGAATTCAGCCGACTTGGCAACGAGGGCTTCCTTGAGAGCCTTTCTACCACTAACCACCACTACCAACTGGTTTCCAAGATACAGACGAAACACTTTGCCATATTTCTTTTCCAATTTCGTGAGGTCAACATGGCGCGAGTGGTGAGATACTTTGTGTGCGTTTCCAATAATCGGTAATGGAAATGGCCCGGGAGGTAGATTTCTGGTTGCAGTGAAGTGAATGACGATCAATGTTACAAGAACGACAGCCAAAATCAAACAGGCCAGTTCTTCAAGCATGGTCATATCATTTAAGGATCGTACACGATAATTAAGTACATTCTGTCGAAAAGAACAATTCTTTCTTTAATGAACACGTGATGAGTTTCACGAGGTTCTTGAGATGTTGATGGGCCCTTGTTAGTTCGACCTGCACCATTTTCAAGGTTCTTCAGCATTGGCTAAACAATGAAAATAGAGGTTTTTAATCTGTGCAGGTCAAGCGCCCTTATTAACGTTAACAAACATGTTGGAATATCACGCGATCAAGACGTGTAAATTTGCATGAAGATGGTTTCATTTATCATCGCACACCGTGTAGGTCCGTGAAGTACAAAATATGTGCGGGTTCTACTTTTTGCAGATTTAAATTAACGATCTGCAAAAGAAAAAGTTTCCGCGAATTCTTTTTTTTTTTTTTGCATATTTCAGACTTTTGATGCTAAAATGATGATTGTATAAGTTGCTTTGTGTTTTACATGGTTATGTCAACTAAAGACAGTTAACATACAGTATTGTTATAGGTGCACCTTAAAATATTCTTCTCTTTTTTGGATCACTTTAAAATGCAAAATTCATTTCATAATAAAGGTAAGGAAAGGTAAGGTTTGCGTTTGAGACTAGTGGCCAACATGCCGAAGCTTATCCCGGTTTCCGTATTAAGCGACTAGGAGTATTTTTACCCACGAAACCTTTTTAACGAAAAAGCATGCAGATTGCACTTCTTGCGGTATAAAGAAATGGACTTTGATAGATGGAATTGAAATGTCGATGCTTCGTTCACTGAAGGAACAAAAAGAACAAATCAAGAGCGTAAGGGCGGAAGAAAAAAACGACGAATTTGAAATGGGAACACAAGGTCAAGAGACGCCAACTTCAATTCAATCCAGAAGCCGCAAATCTTTTCCTTGCGTCACGTGATAGACATACCACACGAAAAACTTACTGTTCGCAAAGGTTGCTTAAAATGAATTGCACTTCACCCTCGTGCGAAAAATGGTTTCGCGTTTAAATTGAGTTCACTGTAGACGTCGAAGCACCGAAAATCTTTTCACTGTGTTACGCGATATATATATAGCGCAGGACAACTCTTACTGTTCGGGAAGATTGTGCCTCGTTTGGAAAAGTGGTTTTGTGTTAAAAAGGGCACGCTGTAGATATTTAAAATCTGTTGAAAAAACTGTCTGAGACACAACAGAGCAACCAGTTCACATAACGAATTGTTCTTGTTTATTTACAATGCAGCAATACTTTTTTAACATGTTGAGTTAAAGTTTTCTTCTGCGAACGCGCGCTTTTCTTGCACATTCTTCCTCCGTGCAAATTCCATACTCCGAACGCTTATGATTTGTTTCAATCAATGTTGCTTCAGTCTATTTAATTTCGAGCGAACGAGCATCACAGGATTGGATCCGTTCCATTCCAGTCTATGACGGCGTTTTTCCATCTGCGGAAAGAAATTCACGTCAGGTGACCGATACTACAGTTGGGGGACTGGGTATCTGCTGACTGAGCCCGTAGTTTTGGCAGTGACGTTGCTAAGTAACACGACAATTCTGATGACGTTAAACCGATGTGTCAACGTTCGTACGGCTTTTTTTTGGGTCAAAAGAGTTGGAAAATCGTCAGCTACTTCAACAAGGATTTGCCTAAATCGTGACAATGGCATGCCCACGCTATTTTTAAGGTCTCCGCACACGTGGGGAAAAGACGCAGGGACATGTCACAGCAACATGTAGCAGCGACGAAATCTTGTGTTGATCATTGAGGGGACATGTAGCAGGGACGTGTAGCGGGGACATGTAGCAGCAACAAAATCAAAATGTGTACACACACAAGTAACTGTCGCAGGGACCCTGTCCCAGGGACATGTCGCAGCGACACGTCCCCTCGTGTGTGCTGATAATTTTTGGCACGTGCAACACGAATTCCTGCAGCATTTTGTCCCTGCGACACGTTGCACGAAGTTCAACGAGTTGAATTCCGTGCATCACGTCGCAGGGACAAAACAGCTTTAAAGTTTGTGTTGTGCATGCCAAAAATTATCAGCACACACGAGAGGACGTGTCACTGCGACATGTCGACCCTGGAACATGTCCCGCTAATTTTCTTGCGTGTTTACAGATTGTGACTTTGTTGCTGCTACAAGTCCCCGCTCCACGCCCCCTCGGTGTGAACAACACATGATTTTGTCCCTGATACATGTCACTGCGACGTGTCCCTGCGACACGTCTCCACGTGTGAGGAGACCTTTAAGCTATCGCGCCTTTCTTCCACGATGTTTTTTTTTTTTGTTGTTGAGTCACGCTGTTTTAGCTTTGCCATGCCTTTTCACTTAGGTCACGATTTTTTTATGTCACGGTATTTTTTTTTCAGCTATGGTTGGACCTTTTCTCCTTTCCCAAACGTGAAATGACTATCTATCGAAATGACTTGTATCGATTTGAGGCATCCAAAACTTAGCTATCCGTCAGGGCCTACCTCGCGCGCACGGGTAATTTTCCTCGTCACGCATTTTACATTACATATTCTTGGTTTGCGTCAGCATAGAACGATTCTCACAATACAAACCTTGTTCTAATGCAGTGTTCCAGTGGAGGGACAAGGTCTGTGTCTTTGTAATCTGGACATTCTCTTGTTGTATCTGGTTCAAGAAAAGAGGCAAAAATAATCGTCATCTAAAAAGAAATTTAAGAACGAGATAACACAGTGTAACTTGAAGGGATCTGTCCACAGTCTTGCAAAGACTTGCATAACCCCAGCATTTTTAGATGTGAATGTTTTTCGTGGACAATTTGTTGGATAATAAAACAATTATCCTGCTCAATCTTGCGAAATATTGTCTTATGCTAGCTTTGGCCTACAACCTTGTCAGCTAAAAGTGTTCCGTGCGATTTCGCAGAACAGTTGTTAACTATACGTAGACTTACACACTGGGATTTGGCGTGAGATCAGGCTGGCGTTAAATTTAGCCAGTGTGCTAATAACAGTCCGCTAACAAATCGTAATCTCCTCACCTACTGTTAATCTTATTTCCTCGTCTTGCCGGGCCAAACCATCGTAATAATAAAGATCAAACTTCTTTTCTAGCTTCCTAAACGTGGCAAGAACGACAGAAGGCATTCATTAGTCATTAACTGAGTCTCCTTTACAACTAAACCCTACCTAAGGATAGGAAACGTGAAAATCAGCCGAAAATGGGTTTCATTCCATTATGCATTGTTTCTTTTTCTTAACTTTTGGTAGAAATGGGCGTTAATTGGTCGATTTGGGTTGCTGGTAACGATTTCAAGCTTACGTCGCGAGTTTGAGCGTGCGCAATCTCTTGAACAATTTATGAAGAAAATAGACAACTTGCTCCTCGTGAGTTGAAGAGTTAGACAAGCACTTAAAGATTTTAAAAAAAAAAATACTCGAGAATCTTTACTGTGCCTCATGCTTCTTTATGCACTTTTCTCGTGTTGGTAAATATTCCCGGGTGTTAACTCAATAGTGAACTCGGGCGCTTCCGCTATCTCCTTAACAGTACCCAGTGGCGAATCTAGGGAAGAGGCCTGGGGCCCGGGGCCCGGGGGCCTGGGGCCCCTCCTTACTTTTGTTAAAAGACATTTTTTAATGACTCCCCCGCTAAAAATGTTTTTGAGTGTACACATGCACACAAAATGGGCCCCTCCTTAGTTCAAGGTCTGGATCCGCCACTGGTGCCTTAACTACGTAATCAAAGTTCAGAACCTTACCAATCATCTAAAAGATTTCTGTCCACAGAGAACAAGACACTGAAGTGACTTTCACTACAGATGACCCAGATAGGATACTTGGGTGTCTTGAAGTTCACACCAACCTGTTACCGAAATTAAATTTTACATCTTAGATCGCTTTAAGATTAATACCTTCAAAGGCCATAGTAAGACCACCATACATATCACTAAAATACGAGGTGTACAAGATGATCTTTTACGTACAGAAAAAAAGGTTTTAACATGTGCTCTGGCATTTTTTTTCTAACAACGCGTTGAATGAATACCACTTTTAATTAAACGGACTTTGTCACGGATTTTAACAGATTTTTGAACAGCCAAAACTTATGTTTGTCTTGTAGGAAACCTAAAAACGGTCCATTTTTATTAACAAATTGCTATTTTAGAGCACTAAAACTATTAACAAGCAAGTTAAGGTTATATCTTCCTTTAGATGTTCAAAGATAATGTTTTTCATGGGTTAGGGATGCTTACCACTAATTTCAGAACAGCTCATCCTTGGAGACCCAGGGGCAGTTAGTGGGGCGAAACGAAGGAATAAACCGGGCAGAAAACTTTTGTCGCTACGATTTCTGCCCGGTTTATTCCTTCGTTTCGCCCCACTAACTGCCCCTGGGTCTCCGAGGATGAGAACAGCTTAGATCTGCGACTTCCCCGTGACGTAGCTCGTTTACTCACCTCGCACGATTTGTAGTGTTCAAATAACGATAAGAGTCCAATGTCACTTTGTTTCTCCAGACCTTTAAAGACATTCTGCAGAAGAAGTGACATATGTTTAAATAAGATGAAAGAAAATTCCGTTACTCGGGTGAAGAGAGGTACTGCGGGAGTTAAGAGTCTTGCCCAAAGGGCTTGAACAGGGATCACTCGATCCAGAGTCCAGCGCATTAACCATAAGGCCAACGCAACTCCCACAACTTACATCCAGCAAGAGCAGTATCACATAATTATAACAAAATACAACTGTAAGTTGCAGGATGACAGAAATATATGACATGTGTGTAAAAAATACTTGTGACTATGTAATATGTGTGTAAAACCTCTACGCGGCCGTCCGATTTTGTTAATCATTCGTATGATTACAGACCGTTTGGACTCCACTCAGTCCTATTCCCATCATTATTTAATTGTACCTTTTTTGCTCCTCCTGTGTCTATTTCCATTGTATTGTCAAATGTATTGGACACCGCCTTTCCAGTGACAACTAAATTGACCATTTCCTAAAACAAAAGAACAAAAACATATGTAGTTTGTTACGAAGGCAATTGATTAACAAGCCTGGTGCAACTTCTCCTTTTCTGAGCAGCTTCCTGGGATAACTGACAAATAATAATATAATAATAATAATAATAATAATAAGAATTTATTTAAGTGTCTAGTCTTTGATTTCTGACAAAATCAAAATTAAGCTCCAAGCAAATCATGTTGTGTCTTATAGAGAAACCTGCATGATGCATCACACTCGCGTTTCTTTTTTCCAGTGGCCTTAAATTTTGTCCATGAGAATCCTGCAATGAACTTCCAATGTAATTACACCTTTTCGCCTTGAAGAAGTTAAACGAATAACCTGGAACGAGTTCAAACATCAACCAAAAATTGGCGTCCTTCCTTCTCGTCTCCATACCTCTTTCGCTTCTCTTAGCCGGGGCGGCCTTGGCACAAGAAACGAAGGGCTCTGGGGACAAAGGATTTTCAGTCCTTGATTCTAGGACTTCCGGTCTTCTTGAATGCAGTCGTGATGTTTTGAAATACGACGTGAGAGAGTCATGGCGTTTTTGCCTTCTGTTCAAAATTTCTTTGTTTCAAACAGGCAATCAAAGACTTCGAATTAATTCAAAACTACCATGTCCCCAGAGCCCTCGTTCGTTCGAGGCCTGCCGGCTAAGAGAAACAAAAAAGGGCTATGGGACGAGAATGGGTGTTCAAATTGTACTCTATCAAGACAACCCAGTGCTACACTCTATTCACTGATAGGAATCCTGTCCACACGAAACCAACGAGACCGATAACATGTACAAAACAAATATATAATGAATAAAGTAAGGGAGACAGGCTATACAACTGAAACAAGATATACATGTATGCAAGGATTGCAAGTGGTACAGATGAGCAGAAGGGATTTATATCAGCAGAATTTTCCAAAAGCTTACCTGTGTACAGTATCCATGGGCTCCCATTAGCGTGTTAGTTGGCTCATCCATATCTGATATCACCCTACAAACAAATTTCGTATTAAAAACATTGTGTGCTCTCCTTTTTAAAGTGAACCACGTTAAGTTAGCTAAGTTTGTTGGGCGTCTGCTTTAAACGTGAAAAATCTACGTTGAAAGCTAGGTTGAAATCTCGGCCAGACCACAAATCAGGGTCTTAACAAAGCTGGTAAGATCACTGAAACATGTCTCATTTTAGACGTGCCCTTACGGACATTAAATCTTAAGCCTTTGGCCTTCACCTTTCCATATCAAACTCGGTAAGGGGCATAGAAGATCCCACAAAACTGTTCAGAAAGTGTTGGGGACATAGCTCCTGATGTTTGCAACTTGACCTGAACGTATGTCTATCTGTGTTTAGACAAGGGGGGGGGGGGGGGTCACTTAATACGGACAACTCTATGCTCATCCTTCACAAGATTGCATCTGAACAACACCTCGTACTGTGTGGTTGAAGCTGGCCAGCTAATAATGCCATTGTTACACTTACGTTTGAATTGACCGTGACAGTATCACGGAATACAACAGCAATATACACCCACTGCTTTTGTCAGATTCAAACTGGAAGATGAAACATGACAATTAAAATTATTTCACGTCATTTTACAAATGTACAACATTTCTTTCAAATTGAAAGAAGCCCTAAAAGTAATAGTTTTGAAAGGTAGAAAAAACCCCAAGGAAGTAATAATAAACAGAAAATGGACAACGATGGCTTGAACTGAGAAAGATTAAGACAGACGATTAAGTTGTCCTGTCTGTGACGTGAATCCTTTAAAATCCTTCCTTATTTCAGTGTGAACATTCTCAAAACAAAATTCTGACTAAAGCCCACCGCGCAAAGCAGTATGAGTAGAGGTTCCAGTTTTCCTTACTTCTTCCTGCCTGTTTCTAAATTATATACTTCCTACACTAAACAGGCAGATTCTTGAGCCTCTTTACAGAAGTTTTAACCTATTTCTGACAAACACAGTCGCAACATCGTATGGCGACACGCCCATGTACCTACAATAACGTTGCTTGTATGCATGTATAAAGCACCTTACCAGTAAATAAAGTTCAATTGTAACAAACAGAAGCAACTAGTCCACAAACGCAATAGGATTCCCTGACTGTCGCATCTAGCGTGCGAATGCAACAGTGAAATATCTGTTTACATTCACAGGCTAGGAGAAACAACCCTACCAGATGAACGTACCTGAGTTATATTTTGAGAGAGAAAGCTGTGAAGACTTTCTGAAGACTTGAAAGTATACAAAACAAGCTGGGTAGAGAAAACAACACAGAATAATATTGACACTTGAAAAAATGCGCTACGAAAGGTACTATATCAATGCAATCAAGCATATATTTATTCAGATTCGAACTGCAGTTTTGACGACACGAGGGGCTTTAGCAGCTTCTCTAGTTTGTAACTTAATTGTCGACTGTTTTTGGTTGCACCACAACAGACAAATGTATCATTCCCACGTGTAAACGTGCTTTTGGCATCCCTTGTTGGTTTCCCAAACTTCTTAGCCAATCAAACAGCAAACAACAGTGCACGTAACACTTAAGACATCATTGTTAGTTTTGCAAACTTTTGCAGCCAATCAAACGGTAAACAACTGGACATACAATTCAGTTCATCTCCCAGAATACCATGGCTTCCGATTAGCTTAGAAATTAGAAACCAGAGAGTCAAAACAGTCAAAACGGCAAGTACTAAGACCCGGAAATTGAAACACGCCTGAAGGGCTCAAAACAGACAGAAATACTGTTAAATTAATGGGTTTTTTTTAGAAAAGCTACATGTAACTCCAACTTTAACCTTATAAACATAGCAGTAACAAGAAACAGAATTCTCTCTCCACGTGCTTAACGATATTCTCTCTACGCTCGGAAGACGACTGAGATTCGATCCAAAAATTTTCATACTAATGACGTAGCTACTCGGATATCTATTCTGCGTCTCTGATTGGTGGTTACTATGGTTACTCAGTTTCAAATTTTGTGTGCAAGCAACAAGCAATCAGAGACATTGTACGGATCTTCCTAGAACTATGTCATCGGAAAAGACGTTTTTGGATCGAATCTCACAACATGTCTTAGCTTTGCACAAATACAAAAAGAGAGACGTCTGGGGGTTTGTTCGAAAAATGATTAAGACGTACTATTTGGAGTGGGGTGTTGTGGGGGGGGGGGTTGGTTTGGGGTCCCGGAATCCACTAGGAAGTCGAGTAATATTTATTTAAGTTGGACAAAAATCAAGTACCAGAATAATTTAAATCCTATTGCGTTATTTCCTACCCTTAATAAAAGGTAAAGATGTAAGTAATTATCCGTGATAACACCGACAACAATTTGTCATCAGAGTCTGAGAAAATGAATTTCAAAGTTCACAAGGTATGGGCAAAATCTCACGTGTAGCCATTTTGGTGTTGTTAGAAAAGATTTCTTTTGATAAGATATTTGAAGCAGTAAAAAAAAAGTTTGCAATAAGGTGAAAATAATTCTGGTACAACAATTTCTTATCAGAGTCTGAGAAAATGATATTCAAAGTTCACAAGCTATGGGCAAAAGCTCACATCTTTTAAGCGATTCATGGGAATTCAGTGGAACTTCGAAATTTGTTTTCGATGTTTGGTGTTGTAAGAAAAGATTTCTTTCGATAAGATATTTGAAGCAGTAACACAAAAGCTTGCAATCAGGTGTAAATAGTTTTGGTACATAATTTTGTCCAATAACTACTCGAAGTCCTGGCGGATTTCCTTTAACACTTATCCAGGATTAAAATATATTTGATCGAGGTTATCAATTTGTCTGGTATATTAAAATGTTTTTACGTTGTTAATGTAATTTGTGGAGTTTTAGATTAGTCTATGTTAAAACTTGAGGACAGATAACAGAAAACTTCACTAAAAAGTTATAAAACTGAGATCACGATTTACACTAGTCCTTTGAACAACTGGGGCGGTAGCTAAACCCTAACCTAACTCTAAATTGGCCTAATTTTAACGTTTTTGGGTCATTCCATTCTACTGAGTGAAATACACAGCGATATGAAAACTGTAGAACCACTAATTGGGTCGATAATTTCATGTTGATAAACGTCTTTCAGTTTAGTACCTACCGCCTCTGTTAACTGGTCAGGTTTGTATCTTCCAGCGCCAAAGAAATTTGAGCCACCTGTAGGCCTAGAAAAAAATGGAATGATTTATTCATAACTATTTTGCCATAATTGTGATGTGAAAAGGTAAAAAGTAACAAAAGCAGGGACATTTTGACGTCTTCTGTGATCTATAACTGAACAGACCCACGGCAAAATGGAATCTATTTGTTTTATATAATAACACAAGACTTCAGTTCACTTCAGTGTGAGCAATGCCGTTGTTTTCATTTCACGATAAAGTTTCCGTAACCACGAAGCACTATTTAACCGATTAAATAAACAAAAAATGGTAAAGTGAAAGTCAATGAAAAAACTGACCTTTATTCCGATTTGGAAAGTTGTTCAAATCTGTAAGCATTAACGTAAGCGTTCAACCACTATTCATTTGTTTCCCGTGGCGTCGTCCAACTGTACAACATCGGTCAAACACTTTCATACAGATTTCGATAATTTCTCGAGGTGAACGATGCTTGGCGTATTATTTCTCACCGTAGATTTGTAATTAAGCGGAATTTTTTTGCTTGGCATTGTTGTGGCCCCCGCGAGTTTCGAAAACTTTGCCGAGAACTCTGATCACGCGCGCGAGTCACACCACCGCGTGACGTCATCTATGTGTCTGTACTCAAATAGATCATAAGTAAGAACCAATCAAAATGCGCGTGGGAATTCAGGTTATTATATAAAGACAGATAGATACAGTGTGTAATACAGTTTAATGAACTTACAAAGCCACTATAGCTTCTTTATTGTCACCAGCTCTCCACAATATTTCACTTAAAGCAGAAGTTAGGGCTTTTGTTCTTTCTCTTGACGATGGCTGGAGCTTCCTAAAAAAAAATCAACATGCCATCATCCTGCAAGATCTGACCTTGTTAAAGACATTCTGCATGAACTCAACAGTGAACAACTGTTTACTTTTTAGTATCTCCTTTTTTGCCTCCAAATAGCAAGTGTTTGAGGACAAATCCTTGAACAGCTGCAAGCACACCACAAGGTCCACCCTGAAAACAAAAAATCGGGTGGGTTGCTGGGTAAAAATACAATACATGTACTTATATTTTATGAACCAGTTGCAACTACTGCCATCAAAATATTATTTAGAGCGATTTTCACTTGTGTCGAAAGTGATCGCAATTGCTCAGGTTTTGCACTGCTACGATTACATGTAGTGATTGGCTTAAAAAACTCGCACCACTTTCTGAACCGATCAGAAGTGAAACCAAAACCAATCGTTATTTGTACACACACAAGTTGTCCCGCACTTTGTGCTTGCTACATGTATTTGCTTCAAGTCTTGATTGGTTCACTGGATTGTCTACATCCTTTTTGATTGGCCAGAGTGATGAATCGTTTTATCATGAAATGTTTACCTTAAGTTGTACAATTCCATATTCCAACTGATACAGGTCGCAGAATGAAAAACTCTGGTTCCTCCATTCTGGTGTAAAGCTTGTTGTGGCAGTTCCAAAAATAAGATTTTTTAGGCCCTGATGGTTAAAAGATGGATTGAAAGAAAAGTCAAACATTCAGATCTGATAACAGTCAGTAAAGAACCCAGTAACTAAATGTTGTAAATAGCTATTGTTTCCCTCCATTAGAATATTCTAAATTGTTTTACAGTAGTTTCTTCTTCCATATTGATCATTGATTTAATTGTCATTAGTAGTCAGTTTCTCCTATACTTTATAAACATATTTATAACTCCGACCCGGAGTTATAAATTTATTGACCTACTTAAATGTTATATTTTTTATTATTTTTTTTAGTTTAAACTGTTATGTTTTACATTCTTATACGTTCAATGTGAACCTTACCATTGCAATTTCCAGTGAAACGGGTTTACTCTGGACATCAACTGAAGCTATTTTCTTTGGACCTTAAAATGAAAATATAAGTCTTTCAAAAGAACAAAACATTTATTCTGCAAAAAACTTTTTGCAAAACAAAAACAAAAGGTACTGTACCCAGTGATAACTGTCCAAGTTCCTGGTCAAAATCCTCATCAACGTCTTCAAACACCAGATCACTACTTCTAGCCTGGAGCAAAATAAATAGAATATATAACTGCAAAATTGGGACTCTGCAAACAAACTGACCACTTATTATAGTCTCATTCTTTTGTCAGGTGCAGTGTTAATCTAATGCAGCCTTATGCTCTGATTACAGGAGCAAAGAGGATAAGTGAGTGTTCATCTAATGGTGATTACAATGATAATCAAAACTATAACAAAATTCTCGATCGGTGATTGGTTATCAGCAGCCCGATTTGAGCACTAATAGAACAGTGTACGCGTCATGCTTGTAATTGGACAGTGTAATAGGACAGTTAACTCGTCATGCCTGTGTAATTGGACAGTACGCGTCATTTTGCGTGCGCTGTTGTTGTGCATTTTGTTGAGTAAACTGTTATGTTTTTCAGTTTTTATAAAAACGTTAAACCATTTGACTAAAGGTTAGTTTGTTTCTCAAATTTTGTCATAGTTTTGATTAATTGGTAACAGGACTTTGTGTCGTTCAATTCTGTCTGTAATCATACTCGTGATTAAACAAATCGGACTCCCGCTTCGCGGTCGTCCGATTTTGTTAATCACTTGTATGATTACAGACCGAATTGGACTCCACCCAGTCCTATTACCATTATTTACAATGGACAAAAACATTAAGGAGCATCATAATAAAGTTACCTTGTGAGACCTGGAGAGAGATTGGTTTCTGTACAAAAAGACAATTAAAACAATAATTTGAGTGACCCTTTTTCCTAAACAAAAATTATATTCAATAGAAAAGTTCAGTTTTGAAGATAATCAAAAGCCTTGCAAATAAAAATTGCTGTAAATGTCTCAATGACCTACAGTATTAGTGTACAGAACATTAATTTTTTTGGAAACACATTATACATTATACATGTACATGCAGTTGAAATCTTCAATTGATCTTAAAAAGTTGTATAAGTAGGTTATACTTTTAACAGTGAACTCAATTGTGGTACAGTGCTTTCAATATCCACTGCTAGCCAACAAAAGCGTTGGCTGCTTTGCTCTACTTGGCTCAGAGATGTGGCTAGGTTTTCCCCTAAACTTAAGTAATTAAAGACAACCCTTTCACTCCCATGGGAAATACCACATTTTTGTAAAATGGTAACTATGGACCCAAAGACCACATACAATATACCATTTGAAAGGTATTGTTTCTGATATGTCATAAATCATACTAACAGACCCAGAGGAAGTCACTGTTTTAATTCAAAAGGTGACAAAACCAAAAAAATAAAACATTAAAAAATATCTCATTCCGCCTATATTTTGGGTATACCCCTAAACTATAGCTTAATTTGCAGCTCTTACTGTCGATTGCATCTACCTGTGAACGCACACGCTGAAAACATGTTTTCAAATGACGTCAAACGTCAGTGTTTCAGGTGTCAAACTGTGAAGTTTAGCCGACCGAAACGCGAACTTTTGCACTCAAAATACTCACCATAAACACTGAGTACGGGCCAAACTTTACACTAGAAATGATTCAAGTGAACCTGTGTATGCATATCGACACAGATCAGCATCAGTTTCTCAGAAGAAGTTTCTATATCTAATCTTTCCGCCATTTCGAAACCGGAATGTGTTGAATTTTCGGCGCGAAAGTTGCCGTTACGAACTGCTAAACTTCAAAGTTTGACACCTGAAACGCTGACGTTTGACATCATTTGAAAACATGTTTTCAGCGCGTGCGTTCACAGGTAGATGCAATCGACAGTAATGTGTGGGTTGTTGTCAGATATTTACTTGATTTTAAAATTGGAAGAGGAAAAAGTTGCAAAAGTTATAGAGGTGGTTTTAAATCAGGTCTCATATATGCTAGGGGGTATGATTTTATGCTTTAAAAAGACAGATCTGTTCAAGACCATTTTCCTGTCCAAATTTCATACAAATTGACCAAATATTGAGCATGTAATGGCATCTTGTGCCATATGGTACTCTTGGGAGTGTTAACTCTACTCAAACCAGCTGCCTACTTTAAATTATATTAAAAAAAAACCTGGTTGTACTAAAATATGTTAGCATACAGTGTAGTTACTACAAAAAAACTCACAAAAATTATGTTGTTAGTACCTTGTTGAGCTTTTGTTAGATGTAGTTTTTCTTGACTGTTTGGGAGAAACCACTGCAGCCCTAAAAATTTAAAAAAAGTAATATTTTTAGAATTCATAAATTCATTACATGAACAAAAATTAATAAGAACTTTATATCCAGACCCCTGTACAAGGGAAAAGAATTTAGAAAGAAGAGAGGAACAGGAGGGAGGGAGCTCGAGGGGAAGGGAGGGGGGGAAAGGATTGGAAAGAAGGAAATGGAAAGAAAATAGAGGGGCAGAGAGACAGAGGGCATAGGCAGGGGATGGAGGGTCAGAGGGAGTGGAGGAAGAAGAATAAGGAGGAAGGAAGGAAAGTGGTTCTGTACTTACAGCTGGTGTTGATCTTTCCCAATTTGATCAAAAGAGGCATCCTGTGTGTTGCGAATTACGTCAATCTTATGAAAAATTCAAACAGCAATAATTATGATCAAGAGGTCATTACAACCTGTGCTTTATTTTCTTCTTTTATCTTTTTTTTCTTGGAAATTAAAATAAAATTGACAGAATCACAATGATCATGGAATTAATTTTGCCTGGAAACTGGAAATCTGAAGTCATTTGGAAAAATGTGGCCTGGTCCAAATAATAAAGGAAATGTAAGCTCAGAGTGTTGTGAGTACCATTTGTGAGGCTTACAAGTCATACATGTACATTAATTTGTACAATTCTACATCATACAGTCTGTCGTGTATTACATGTAAATTTGATCGCATTCCACATTCCATAATAATAATGGCTTTAACATGTTGTTGGTTTGATGATTCTCATAAGATGCAGCACTTTGGTCAAAAACAAGAATGGCAAGCAATCTACGGTAGGTAATTAATTGCTGGTCATTGTACTTACATTATCATCCCGTGCATCCAGCTTTTGAGTTTGTAAAACACCAATTTCCTTGCTTTCCTCTTCATCTCTAAACAAGCTTCCAATGTTTTTAGCTCCTAAGCTGTTACTGAGCCTTCCAGTACCATGCCGAGATCTTGGGTCTCTTTTACCAGCAAGACCAGAGCTTATAACTGGCCCGCCAATGGTATTATTAAGTCTTCTTTTACTCTTTAATTTTGCCGTTGGATCACTCAATGACACAGGTGTTGCTGAAGCTAACGATTCTATGAAACCACCAGAATCTGTCGTAACTGGTATATGTGCTCCCTTAGGTGACTCGCTTGAACTCGCTTTTGTTCTTAAGTCATTACTGAGCAAACTTGGTTTAGTCATAGGGTCTTTTCGTGCAGGTTTTTCCAAGCGCTTCAAGAGATCATCGTAATCTTTTCTGTCGTCTTTATCATCATGTTTGTCAAGCTGATTGGTGAGATCATTGTTTGTTGGTTGTGCAGTGGTTCTGTTTCTGGATTCCTTTCTGCTTTCCCTTGACATTTAATAGGTGAAATAACATGATTGAACTATTAAATTTAAGAAAACTCAGGTCTCTAAGCTCTTTTCCATCGTCGAGCATGAGGTCGTACTGTATATGAGCTCAAATACCATGGCCTGTAAACCAATCAAAACTCAGGAATTGCAATATACTCATATGGCGAGTTTTTAATAATTCAGTGCATACTATAGTATGTGCCTCTTGTCTGTGGATAATGTGACTATTCAAAATAAACCTAGATTCATTGTTGACAAGAACAGCACTTTCAAATACAATGTTTGTTTAATACTGACAGTGTTTGTTTGAAACATTCTGAAAAATGAATTCAAGACCTTTTTTTAAAATAATTTATTTTTCTCTTTTGTATATGTAGAAAAGAATTATACGACTAACAGAACGTGTATAACATGTCAAAATAATAATACCTTGATGAGCTAGGTCTTTGATTTGTTCTGTCTGTACCAACAGATGAAGAAGTTAGGCCACCTTGTTCTTTTATGAACTTAACCATGACTTCCAACATTGCGCGAAATGGTTCAGGTAACTCCTACAAAACAGCAACATAACAAACATTTTCAGTGACTTTGAATTCTTATAACACTCTTACCCAACTAACTGCATTCATCCATCTTTTTTTTTTCGTTTGGACAGTAACAGAGGATTTAAAGACTATAGTCTGTAATGTTTTGCTATCACAGTGTTTGAATTTATACAATCATGTACAATGTACATGCCCTTGTCTAAACTTAGCTACATACAACTGTAAGCAGCATAACGTGCAGAGGACTATAGCTGCAGAACTTAATGCACACTCTTCAGGCATACAAATGTATGATTCTAGGTACCTGTATATATAATAACTTCATCAAGAAGAACCTTTTTGGCAGGTATTGAACACATTGGGAGTTAAAGTGCCTATGAAATGAAAATCAAGTTGAACTCATATGAAAGGCCTTTCAAAATGAAGAAAGATGGTGTTTTCATTTTTCTGATATCTTTTCTCGTTCCAGAGATATTAACGATTTTGTATTATGCAAATTAGATAGCTGATGACGTCATAAGTTTGACAGAAATTGGTGTAAAAACACAAAATCAGTAATATCTCTGTAAATACTAAAGCAAAGTAAATGAAACTTGGCACCAGTATTGTACCCTAAGAATCACACCACATGGTACATATAATTATGTTGCTATGGCAACACTTTTGGTCCCAGTCTTTTTCTTCTTTGAATCAAATATCACGATTTATGGCTTTACAGTGAGAAGTAAATGGTGTCATTCCAAACATACGTAATGTGCTCATTGCGGTAGGCACCCAAATGACCCTAAAGATGGAGGATAAGGTTTGGAATGGATCAAAAACCGGGATTGCTATATCCACATGAAAGAGATCTGGAACCGAGATTGTTGCCATAGCAACATCAAAATATGCAACATGTGGTGTATTTCTTGGGGTACAATACTGGTGCCAAGTTTCAATTATTTTGCTTAAGTATTTACAGAGATATTACTGATTTTGTGTTTTTACATCAATTTCTGTCAAACTTATGACGTCATCAGTTATCTAATTTGCATAATACAAAATCGTTAATATCTCTGGAACGAGAAAAGATATCAGAAAAAGGAAAACACCATCTTTCTTCATTTTGAAAGGCCTTTTATATGAGTTCAACTTGATTTTCATTTCATAGGCACTTTAAAGATTAAAATAAAGAAGAAACAAACATTTTGTGACATACATATGTAATTATTACCAATAATAATAATTATTATAACATAATATTAAATAAATGGGAATTTGAAGTGGCATTTCCACAGAGTGGCTCTTCATCCATTGTTCCAGATTGAATAACAATTTAAAAAAGTTGGTTTGTTATCCATGTTATATGCATTAACTAAATATATGATGTAAATTTTTAAAAAAATAAAAATAAAATTTTTAACTGTATAAAAATTTTGTTTACTTAATGACTATTCAGATGATACAGTACATACATGTACAGTGTAAGTCTTTTTGAGGACAGCCTGTACACCATTGTTGGTGCCCAGCATTTAAACAACCTGAGCGGAAGTCATCTTCAAAGACAATTTATGTGAAGGAATAAGTGAAGGAGAAAATATTGCTTTATTTACATTGCGCATGTACAGTGTACTGTCAATTGGCATACCTTATTTTTCTTCATCAGCTTCTCAATGTGCACTTCTTTGGCAAGTTGTGCACGGTTGCTAATGCTTTAGAGAAAATTTATGTCAGTATCATGTTAAACAAACAATAAATGATTTTTAGCCAAACATAACTGCAGTGACAATGAAAGCATTGATCTAGTGGGGCTAGAAAGGTCAAGTATTTATGACATGGACTTGTGTGAAAGAACTGACTCTCAGGACTGCAAAGACTTAACATTACATGTAACTCACAGGTCATTGTTTGCAGCTTAGAGCTGTAATGTATACTGAAAGGTAGTCACTCTGTGATCAGAAGCCTTACTTGCTGAACCCAGGGCTTCCACTAGACAGGTTTATGATGAACCCATGGGAAATTATGGCAAACAATAAATTTGACTTGGAATAATATAAGCAACTGCCAAGCAAGTTCCTTAATCCATATCTTGACAGAAAAAAAGGGTGGGCAACTTAGTCTCAAAATTTTACAACATGCCATTGCAAGTTAACTAATCATGAATAAAACCCTGTTACACAGGGAGGCGCGGTGGCCTAATTGTTAGAACGCCAGACTCCGGATCGAGCAGTCTGAGTTCGAGCCCTGGCCGGGGTCACTTGTGTTGTGTTCTTGGGAAAGACACTTTACTCTCATGGCTCGTGGCTTCTCCTTTTCCTTTACACACCATTCAAGCTATTTTAGTTTATAACAAATGTGACAGTAAATGCATATATTACCTATCCTCACTTCTTGGCATCTCTTTATCAAGGGTCTGCAGAGTGCTCTTTAACCCCTGTTAAAGACAGACAAGCACACAATTCCTTCAACATTTTTGTAGATGTAAAACAGAGATGAAGAAGACTTGAGTAAAAAAGAAGAGTACGCTGTACCCAAACATCATTCCTTTTTTCACTTGACTAGAAGCTTCAAGCTTACCTTTCTGCTGAGGTATTCCCTCACAAGAGAGGCCGTTAATGAAACGATGGAATCAGCCATGTCGTCGTTGAATTGAAACACTGATTGAAAGGACGTCAATTCAAACAGCTACATGCAACCGAACGGTGTGTTCTCCTGGCAAGTGAAGCTTCGAAACCAGTGTTTGTGCTTAACATTTATAATGTCTTGATTTCCAGATTTTATCCCGCAGATATCGAGCTTATATATTGGATCACCATAGCAATACACACAAAAATATCGTTTGTGTTGAACCCAGTGTGTGAAGGCACCAGAAGCTGAAAATTCACTCAGACTATATCAGGCTATGCCAATCTTATTTCCTCAGTTTTTCTCTATAATCTTCAACTGGAATAGGCCTTAAATCGTTCAACACCGGCATCAGAGCGTAAAACAGCGAGTTATTTGGGAGTTTTATACTGAGTTCACAACAAACACACAGATGGCCGCCATTTTGTTGAAAGTAGTTCCAGTCTTCTCTCTGCGCGGATTTTCAACCGGAAAGGAATCTGGGAATACTGTTGACCAAAAATTAAAATGGAGGCTTTTGGCGGGACCCTGCGGGAAACTTATATTCTACAGAAAAATACTCTTCTGATTTCGGCTTTCTCTCTGCAATTTATCTCTTTCGTTTCAAAATAGAATTTTTAGGACTTGGCGCCGGCTAGAAAACCGGTTGGGCTTAGACCGCTTAGCCAACGCTCTTGTTGAAACAGAAAGACCAGTGAAAGTGTTCCTAACCATTTTTGTGGTGAATTTGTCTCAAGGATGTAGCGATGTTTAATATATTCACGGACATGATCTGTTCCAAGAAACACCATGAGCTTCCAGGAACAGAAACAGTCAAACCTCCGCATACATGTGCCTCTCTACAAGGCCACCTCTCCCACAGACAGCTTTTCCCAGGCTGGCTACGTTGGCAGAAGTTCTGTGAAACATATAATACATACGTAACCTAGCCTGCGTGGCAGGCGTTTAAACAAGAGGGAGAGGGGGAAACGAGAAACGCGAACCGCGAAACGCGATCGGAGGAAGAGGGGAAAACTGAATTTTTGATTACAGATGAATCCCGGTTTGTCGAACCCTCGGTTTCTCGAAACTCCCATTTTCTCGAACCAATTTTCGTTTCCCTTGGATAGTACTTCTTTGGAATTTTACCACTGGTTTCTCGAAACTCCCGATGTCTCGAACTAATTTCCTTTTCTCTTGGAAAGTACTTCTCTGTAACTTTACCCCCGGTTACTCGAACCTCCCGATTTCTCGAAGTAATTTTTGTTTCCCCTGTAAGGGTTGTAGAAATGGAGGGCTACAGGAGGGCAGGCTTATTTTACCAAGTAGCAGCTGGTGATAGAGCCCGGGATGTAAAATGGGCGAGAGCTCTTCGGGAAACAGGAGAGAAGAGAGAAGGAGATGGGATTCCCAACATGATGGGAACCGAGAGAAAGAGGGGAAAAAGTTGCAACATTGTTAATATTTTGGTTCGATTTCCACTGCTCTCAGGATAGCCTCCTATGCACTGAGAAGTTATTTTGGCTCGTCGCGCAATCATGATCTTTCCTCCCCAATCTCGAGCCTAAGTAATATTTTGCAACAGAGAAGCGCCAAATGGCGGGAACCTTAAGCAAGGAATGGGGACGAGGGATACACCACCCTGTCGCCCTTCCCTGGTTACATAGAGCAGATAGGAATGCATAATTGAAATAGGCAGCCTGGGTATTACTGTTGTTTTGACGATTATCATCGAAGATTCATCCATAAAGCAATTCCAAAAATGGCTCTTGTTATTTTTTGTACCCGAGAAGAGACTTTTGTCAACAAAATTAAATCACTTTACCTTAACTGATAATGAAGACTAAATGGAAACAATTTTCATTTTTGTGACATAGTAGGGCTGAACTGTTATGCAATGGCCAATAGTCCGAGATCTACGTGTTGTGTTTGGTTATATAATTTACTAAGGTGAAAGCCTTTTTTAGGGGACACTTGTTTCCTATACTTGAGAATATATTTTAATATTACCAAAATTTGACAGTTCAAAAAGTTCATAATAACTTAGTTTATTATTTGTTGATCAAATTGTGTGAGCAGGAGCCACAGGGTACTGGGATGTAGTGAGTTCCCAAGTTGATTTGGGTCATCAGTCCAGGATTCATTGTTATATAAATAAGAGATTGGTAAAGGAAGCAATTACTCCCTGCCCAACGGTAGTAATGTGCGGTGCTTTATGAAACTATTTAGGCTACATTACTCTATCCTTGGCGCATGTTGCATAACTCAAGTCCCCCCTTTTCTGGGCGGGTGAGCACACTTGTACTGGTATAAAGCAATTAATAGTTATTACAATTTACCGTATTTTCTCGATTAAACGCCGGACCCCGATTAAACGCCGGCCTCGTATAAACGCCGGGTCAAAATTGCTAGTTTTTAAATAAACGCCGGGGGCGTTTGTTCGAGGTCCCGGCGTTTATTTGAGGTCAAGCTAACAAGTAAATATATTCTGTTTGCCACAAATCATGATTGCAACCTAAACTATTCAATCAGTAATAACACTGTGATAATGTACCCTTGGGTAATAATCACCTTTGGTTACCCAGGGACAGTTTTTCGAGGAAGAACGAAGAGAAAAATCGTCCCGCCTTGACAAAATGCCTCTTGGTCTCAAAGATCGGTAACAATATTAATAAATCAATCTGAGCAATTGGCAGAAAATTGCAGCCCATTAATAAACGCCGGACCCCGATTAAACGCCGGCTTCAAATAAACGCCGGGTTTACCAAGCCAAGTTTGAAATAAACGCCGGGGGCGTTTAATTGAGAAAAAACGGTAGATGACAACCAACAATTTTTACAATTGTCACTAATCTTAGCAGTACATGTATATCACACTTGTGCAGGGGCCAAGTGTTTTTAGGCAACCGTTTACAAAACCATGGCCACCTATCAGTGTGACTGACGACGTGCACAGTCCACTTGTACCGCTTCTAGAGCTTTCCACAAGTTGCTCGAGATTTCCCATCCTCGGAGACCCAGGGGGCAGTTAGTGGGGGCGACGGGCAGCTTATCGGGACAACGGGATTTTCGGGCGAAAGTTTACAACATAGAGCGTAACAGCCCCTGGGCACTTTGTCTTACCGAACCAGTTCCAGAAGCGTTTGAACTCCTTCCCCTTGATTGGCCACAAAAATATTTTTGTGGCCAATCAGCGAGGTTGACCAGAAGAGCGACTCTGACGTCTTCTTACACGAAGTTGTTTTCCTCATAGACTCGTCGTTGTTGTTAAGCCCGTCCATCGGATGATACTACGTGGGTCTCAGATAAAAAAGCAAAACAAAAACAAAACAACGAGGCCTGGGAATATGTTAAATGTAGCATAGCGCAAGGAAACCAAAAGTTTTTAAAGCTATACGCGAGCACCTCTTGTTTATAAGTTTTGTTTTTGTTCTTTAAATATCCAACAAATTAAACAAAAACCCTTTGTTTTAACTGTCAAGCTGGCAACAAAATAACAATAGGTGACGACAGCGATATCTTCGCTAACGCGTGGCCCGTGCAGTGAAGTACCCAGACCGTGGCAAGTTCCAGAAGTCGGGCAACGACCGAGAAAAATAATAAGAATTGTTGTTTACTTGAATAACTATTAAAAAGCGCGCAACTAACAGTGTAGAACTGGCAGTCGTCTAAGGCTTATTTTTTTCTGAGACTCTCCATGTAATAGCATCTGATTGATGGGCAGAGCATCCAAGACGAGTCTATGAGGAAAACAACTTCGTGTAAGAAGACATCAGAGTCTCCTGGCCGGTCCTTGTCGCTGATTGGCCACAAAAATATTTTTGTGGCCAATCAGGAGGAAGGAGTTCAAACGCTTCTGGAACTGGTTCGGTAAGACAAAGTGCCCAGGGGCTGTTACGCTCTATGTTGTAAACTTTCGCCCGAAAATCCCGTTGTCCCGATAAGCTGCACGTCGCCCCCACTAACTGCCCCTGGGTATCCGAGGATGGAGATTTCCTAAAAAGTTGCTCGTAATTTCTCAAAAAGTTGCTCAAAAGTTGATCCAAAAAATCCAAAACCTTGCTTCTAATCAAGAGAATTTCTCTAAATATATGCTAATTTCCATCAGTGCAATCTATTTCCAGATTACAGCCTCAGGCATTGTCCTACTTCCAGCCAAAGAGCAGGGTATTTTTAATCATAGGTTAGAATGCAAACTCTCTGAGTAAGCTCAATAGCACTTCTGGAAATAGGCAACTTCTACATATATTATCCTGAAACCAACAAAATAGTTACAGATCGGAGCTTAACATAAAAGCAGCGATATACATTGGCAAAATGTTTTCGGAGCACTATTGTAACCGACTATTGTCATTCAGGTTGCTAATAATTATAAGTCTAACCTGTAAGTTGTGCTTATCAAGTTATTAGGTTAATTCATCCTTAATGCTACAGTA
Organism: Oculina patagonica; assembly: GCF_052425735.1. Lineage (NCBI taxonomy): Eukaryota > Metazoa > Cnidaria > Anthozoa > Scleractinia > Oculinidae > Oculina > Oculina patagonica. The sequence goes on from NC_135766.1 coordinate 5,796,560, forward strand.
GTCCTAAGAATTTCCAGTGGCCATATTCTTTACTGTTATGTGCCAGATTTCTCTATCCCCCTTACCTACTGACAATTATGTGCTCTGGAGTTTCACAATGCTTGTGTTCTTCGTCTGTTGCTTTGGCTTCGGGCGGGGGTGCCCGCTCACTCGTACCTCATGGCGGGCTGTGGCGGGTTCTCCCTCACCTTTGCTGGGATAATAGTTTAAGGTTTCCATATTTTAAGCTTTCTATCCTTGATATAAAAAATAAACGGTCACACCCGTGGCCAAATTCTGCCAAATCTTAGTCTTGACTTTCATTATCCCAGCAAACAGAGCTTTGCCAAAGCGACACATACATATACTTGTTTACATGCATAGCATTTAATCTAGGAGGAACAGGATACATAAAAAATTTTTAAGTCCTTTTTTAGAATACAGGCAACTCTCTCTAACGGACACCTCTATAAGACGGACACCTCCATAAGACGGACACCTAGTGATGGTCCCTGTCGTTTTCCGGTCATTTTACTGTAGTTACTGTAATCAAACTCCCTATAAGACAGACACCTCTCTAAGACGGACAACGGACACTTTTTTAAAAATCATAACGGACACTTGGGAAGTGTTTTTTTATCATGTTTTATTAGTGAAAATACTTCCAAACTTCATATCGACCTAAAGCAAACAAGTTTTTCAGCGCCCTGGGGATACGTGTATACCAACCATCAACAACAGTGACGCTTTAACGGATTACTTCTCTGCTTACGTGTATGGACACTAAAGAGGTCGTTTTCTACTTACAGTATGACAGTTTGTAAAGGCTCTTAATTTTTGCTGTAACAAGCAAATACGGTCTTTTTATTAGTATTTTTTACTGGTGTCATGTTACCTTGACTCTCGGCTACAAGGCGGACACCTCTCTAAGACGGACAGCAGCGGCCGGTCCCGAAGGTGTCTGTCTTAGAGAGAGTTAACTGTACTTCAAACATAAAAGTAAGTGGATTTCATCACCAAAGAAGCTTGGGCGCGCCGTCTGAAAGCTTCATAGGGAGAGGAAACCATTAAATTCCTAATAATACTTCTAACAATTTCAGATGTTTTAAACAATTTTTTAAGTCCTTTTTTAGTATACTTCAAACATTAAAATAAGTGGATTTCATCACCAAAGAAGCATCAGAGGGAGAGGAAACCCTTAAATTCCTAATAATACTTTGGTCACATTTTGTCCTATCGATAGATTTCAACAAACCTTTTAAAACTAGCTGGAATATCAAATTAGGTCGTAAATTTGCCGATTTACGATGATCTGTACCACCTACTTGGACAATTAATGCAATATTCGCTGAAATTGGTCAAAAATTACTACCTATGCTCTCCCCAGAAAGCAGAACGTGTTTCACTGCAAACGTCCTCTGGGGTACCCCAAAGAAATACTGCTCGGAAATCACGACGGCGAAGCCGAAGACAACGTGAACTAGAAATTTAATTTGCACCTCGACTTCTGTTTTTTAATTATATAAAAAAATAAATTTGATAGTTTACTAAAAAAAAAATTCACGTTATAGCAAGTACACATAAATTTCCCAGTTCACATTGTCTTCGGCTTCGCCGTCGTGATTTCCGAGCAGTATTTCTTCGGGGTACCCCAGAGGACGTTTGCAGTTAAACACGTTGACTTTCAAGGAGAGGGGATATGTAATAATTTTGACCAATTTCAGCGAAAATTGCATAAATTGTCCAAGTAGGTGGTACAGATCATTGTAAATCGGGGGAAGGGGAAGCGACAACTGAGAAGCGACAACTTGGAAGCGACAACTGGGAAGCGACAACTTGGAAGCGACAACTAAGAAGCGCCGACAACTTGGAAGCGACAAGCGACAACTTGGAAGCGACAACTTGGAAGCGACAACTGAGAAGCGACAACTTGGAAGCGACAACTGAGAAGCGACAACTAAGAAGCGACAACTTGGAAGCGACAACTGAGAAGCGACAACTTGGAAGCGACAACTGAGAAGCGACAACTGAGAAGCGACAACTTGGAAGCGACAACTGGGAAGCGACAACTTGGAAGCGACAACTGAGAAGCGACAACTGAGAAGCGACAACTTGGAAGCGACAACTGGGAAGCGACAACTTGGAAGCGACAACTGAGAAGCGACAACTTGGAAGCGACAAGCGACAACTTGGAAGCGACAACTGAGAAGCGACAACTTGCAATTGGAAGCGACAACTGAGAAGCGACAACTGGGAAGCGACAACTTGGAAGCGACAACTGGGAAGCGACAACTTGAAAGCGACAACTGGGAAGCGACAACTTGAAAGCGACAACTTGGAAGCGACAACTGGGAAGCGACAACTTGAGAGCGACAACTTGAAAGCGACAACTGGGAAGCGACAACTTGAAAGCGACAACTGAGAAGCGACAACTTGGAAGCGACAACTTGGAAGTGACAAGCGACAATTTGGAAGCGACAACTTGGAAGCGACAACTTGGAAGCGACAACTGAGAAGCGACAACTTGGAAGCGACAACTGAGAAGCGACAACTGGGAAGCGACAACTGAGAAGCGACAACTTGGAAGCGACAACTGGGAAGCGACAACTTGAAAGCGACAACTGGGAAGCGACAACTTGAAAGCGACAACTGAGAAGCGACAACTTGGAAGCGACAACTTGGAAGTGACAAGCGACAATTTGGAAGCGACAACTTGGAAGCGACAACTGAGAAGCGACAACTGGGAAGCGACAACTGAGAAGCGACAACTGAGAAGCGACAACTGAGAAGCGACAACTGGGAAGCGACAACTGAGAAGCGACAACTGAGAAGCGACAACTGAGAAGCGACAACTTGGAAGCGACAACTGAGAAGCGACAACTTAGAAGCGACAACTGAGAAGCGACAACTTGGAAGCGACAAGTTGGAAGCGACAACTTGGAAGCGACAACTGAGAAGCGACAACTTGGAAGCGACAAGTTGGAAGCGACAACTGAGAAGCGACAACTTGGAAGCGACAACTGAGAAGCGACAACTTGGAAGCGACAACTTGGAAGCGAACAACTAAGAAGCGACAACTTGGAAGCGACAACTAAGAAGCGACAACTTGGAAGCGACAACTGAGAAGCGACAACTTGGAAGCGACAACTGAGAAGCGACAAATTGGAATCAAAGATCTCTTCGAGATATCGACTTTTTTGCATGAAGTTACTACCGAGTAAACTGTTAGCACCCCGGAAAAAACGATCGATCGCATTTGAATTTTGGGCTTGCTCACGTGATCATTTCGAGCGACCGGATTAGTCACGTGACATTTTCGCGGGTTGGGTTTTGCCTTTCACTCCCGTACGTGTCATGGCTGTGTATCAAGTGAAGGTTTATTATGGAAATGATTTTCAAAAGTGTGGAACATTTTTCACCTCTTCGTTTGAAGATCTCGATTTTTACGGATTTGTTAATAGAGTGAAAGATATCACCAAAACATTTCAGGATATAAGCTGCGATCAAATTCGTCTTCGTTATCTTGACGATGAGAACTTTTACGTAAACTTTGAGGAAGGCCTCATGGGCGAACTGTTCAGGTGTGCGCGAGATGTTCCGGGAACAAACTGGAAAAGGATAAATGTTCAAGCCGAGGTTTGGTATTCCCCCGCACCACCGAAGAAGCGAAAGAAAGAACTTGAAACTAGCTCGCAGGCTACTTGTTCTGAAAGTGAACGCCACCTTGATGTCACCCACACCGGTGAACGAAGTATAAAACGCTATACATCACCCGTTGAAAATCTTATTCGTTCAAAAGAACAGCAAATTCAAAAGCAGGAAGCAGAAATATCCTCCAAAATGAACGAAATAGCTGCACTCGAGCAGGCCTATTCTCAAATTCCTTTCGACTCGACGAGACCAGCGTGCACGAAGTGTCATTTGCGGGCAGGCCATACGCGCGCAAAATTGTGTGAATGAATGCTGTACTTCGGCGCGCCTTTGTGGAGATATAAAACGGCATCCAGAGGAGAAACGACAAATTAAAGATTTGAAAACGGATCTTCAGCTTCTAAAATCAAAAGAAAAAAAATTTAAGGAGGAACTTGATAGTTTGCTGCAAAACATGCAGTCCAGCAAGCGAACATTTTCCCAACGGATTCTCACACGCTTGATAAACAGCGACAGGGACAAATACACTTCTTATCAGAGTGGCCGCGAAGTAGTAAACTGGATGGCAATCAACACAGACGCCAAAAAGATCGAGAAGATTTGCCATGGTGCGGTTCCTGGGCCAAACGACAACCTTCAAGAACTAATAGAGAAACACGATTCACAGGAGAATCTCTCATCGTTGGCGTCGAGCACAAGGAGCAGATCCAGTGTAGTGAAAGAGCTCTGGGCGAAGAAAGGGGTGATCTTTCCAGGAACTGGTCCTATTTGCCCGCCTTCGAGGTGTTCGATACCTGTGCCTCAAACACCAGAAGAGGAGAACTATCAAATCAATTTGGCTTTGCGTGAGAGCCAACTAAACACCGCACTGTGTAGTCAAGGTAATCAGTTATCCTTTTCCCATGCAAGATCGATTTCAAGAGCTCAAGAGTTCGAATTTTCTCGAAACTGCACGGCTGTAAATGTTCCTTGTCAAGAACAAGGCAGTTGTACATATAGTAGCAACATCAATGCATCTGAAGGAAATTTGTTGTCACTATCATCACACAGTCACAGTGATGAGTTTTCCTTTTCCCATGCAAGTCCGATTTCACGACTGAGCTCCAGACTTCACATTTTCTTAAGACTTCACGACTGTAAATGTCCCTTGTAAAGACCCAAGTTTCAACCAAAGTAGTACATATGCTAGCACTAAGAATGTGTCTCAAGAAAATCCGCTGTCACTCCTAGCTAGTGCAGCGAATTTGGTTACTGAGAATTCAACAGTAGAGTAATTTTTACTCAGACTTCTTAGACGGCAAGAGACAGACGTCTGAAGTTCAGACCACAAGAGACAAACTAAAAATACTTGAGAACTTTGATTGTAAACCGTTTTTGTATGTTAAAATTTGAATGTTTGTGTTTACAGAAATCGAAAATAGCAAAAGAAAATGCATTGTTACTATGAGCAAGTGTAGCGAATTTTGCTTGAGATTATTCACAAGAGTAATTTGATACAGTGTTATTTTTACTCAGGCAACGTAACAGAGATTCTCGAGAACTGTGATTTTTTTTAACACCGTTTTCATTGACATAAATAATTTGTGTTAGTTGCCCGTTTGTGTTTCCTTACATCGAGAACAGCCAATTCTGCTTTTTTGACATTGAAATATTTGAAAGCCGTGACCCGGGCGCGGGATTTGTGTTTACAGAAATAGAGATGTTTTGATAGCGAGTTTCTAAATATAGAACATTCATGAGAACTGCAAATTTAACCCACCAACTTTCGTTACTTTTATCTTTATTTAAAACATTTCTGTATTAACTGAAACATTTGTTGTTTACCAAATAAAAGATGGTTTGTGTTCTCAGCGCAATAATAATTTTAATCTGTAAACATCGCTGGTTTCATTTTCGTGGAGAAACGCTACGAGATTAACAGTCAACGCTTAATACCAAAACAACAGCAGATGAATAAAACTAATTTTAAATCTTCCCAACACTCGACATTGTAGAGATAACTGGTGTCAATTCCAATGTATAAATTGAACATTTAATACAATAACAATACAGTGTTTATCAACTCCGAAACGACGCAGCTGCGTAGTTTGTATATTTTTGTTTTAAATCAGAATCTAATATCTAGACACTCGAACAACTATTTACACTCTGTTGAAGTATTCAACATGGTCATAAAAACCACGTAAATCGCTGGCCGAAATCTCTTGAAGCGCATGGTAAATCGCTACATCGATATTAAACCTAAGGAGGTCACGGTACTCATACCTATGTAACACAGTTTTCATTTTGTTGAAAACTAACTCAACGGGGGTAAGCTCCGGTGAATATACTGGAAGATATACAAGGGTGACTCCAAAACTGTCCAACCACTCAGCTAATGCTTGTCCTCCATCGAAACGGTGCAAAGCAACATTATCAACCACGATAATGTCTCCATATTCAAGAATAGGGTTTCCATCAGGCTGCGTGAATTGGCTTGCCTCTTGAAAGAAATTTAAAAACTCCAATGTCATTGCTTGCGCCATTGAGGGTATTGGCGTACATTACTCCATTAAGTCCGCACAATAAATTCAGAGTAACATTTGGCGTTTGCGAGTTCCTCATTATTTCTACACAAGGTTGTCCCTTCACCGAGTGTCCGTATTTCGGGTTCGCACAATCCGGCAATTTGAAACCAGCTTCACCAAAAAATTTAACGCGATACGGATCTAGCGTACTCATGAAATTGAGGTAGCTTTGGCAATAGGCGATGTTATCAGGGGTAAATTTTTCGGCTGCTGGCCTTGTCATCTTTTTCCAAGTCATTTTCCCTTCTGGTAAACGACCACGGACAGCTCGGCCTATGGCGGAAATCGAAGCTGTTGCCGTTGAGTGTGCCTCGATATTTTCTTTAATGTCCTTATAAGTTATCGAAGGTCTACTTTTTACGAGCAGCTGGACCAAGTCTAGTTCAGGGTCCTCAAGCCTTTTCGGTTGACCCCTAGCAGCAGCATGGCGAGGCAGATTTTCTCCCGTTTGACAAAAGGTCTTCCATACATTCGACACTGTAACACCGCTCACTTTGTACTTTGATCCTATTGCTCTAAAACTTCCTGGGTAGAACTCTGTTGAAACATCTCCGCCTCCGCTCAAAATATCATCAACAATCAGGCACTGTTTACACGGACACGGTTTCATTTGTAACCGCATCGCTTTCGATGCGGTTACGCCTTTCGTTTACACGGCGCCGATCGAGACCACTACTGAAACCGGGTCGTTTTGAAAACGCTGTCAAAAGTGGAGCGTTTTCAAAACGATACGGTTTCGTTGGACGTGTAAACGGTCAAAAACGACGAAACCGCATCGATTTGAAAACGGCAACGTATTTTGGCACGAATTGGCTGGCTCACGAAGGGTAAACATGGTGAAACACGCATAGAGAGCAGCGCTTGCTTATACAATCACATTCGAAAACAGTCGGAAAATGGTTAAATAGGTTCCGTGTAAACACTTCGAAACCGTGTCGTTTTCGATGCGGTTTCGAGGTCATGAAACCGTGTTGATTGATAACCGTGTCCGTGTAAACGTAGCCTCAGTGACCTCAAATTCTTGCCAATTGGTTTTCCACGTTCGAAAGTTCTTCCGTGAGCATTCATTTCGAGGCTACGTTTACACGGACACGGTTATCAATCAACACGGTTTCATGACCTCGAAACCGCATCGAAAACGACACGGTTTCGAAGTGTTTACACGGAACCTATTTAACCATTTTCCGACTGTTTTCAAATGTGATTGTATAAGCAAGCGCTGCTCTCTATGCGTGTTTCACCATGTTTACCCTTCGTGACCCAGCCAATTTGTGCCAAAATACGTTGCCGTTTTCAAATCGATGCGGTTTCGTCGTTTTTGACCGTTTACACGTCCAACGAAACCGTATCGTTTTGAAAACGCTCCACTTTTGACAGCGTTTTCAAAACGACCCGGTTTCAGTAGTGGTCTCGATCGGCGCCGTGTAAACGAAAGGCGTAACCGCATCGAAAGCGATGCGGTTACAAATGAAACCGTGTCCGTGTAAACAGTGCCTCACTTGAAAAGTTCAAAGCAAAGTTGTTCTGCCCGCGAAAAGAAACAGAATGCCACGTGACTAATCCGGTCGCTCGAAATGGTCACGTGAGCAAGCCCAAAATTCAAATGCGATCGATCGTTTTTTCCGGGGTGCTAACAGTTTAGTGATTTCGGTAGTAGTATGAGTAGAAGGCCCGGGTAGAAGGTTTATCCTGGGCATTGTTGTTCGAACATATCATGGAAGAATTCAAACGTCTTTCAGTTCAAGCATTTTTTTTATTTTCGCGGAGTAAATGCTGTATTTGTCAGTCGCGACGGCTGGGTGCTTTGCGACTCATATACTTTGGCTTGGTTAAAAAAGGTAAACTTTGACGTTTGCCTTTAACATGTTTAATCGAAGTAGTTGTTTCCTTTCGAGTTAGAAAGATTTCTACTCGGCTTAATGCAGAAAAATAACGCCTGATCGCAGGTTAGGTTACGCACGACAGAGTTACCTTTTGTCTCGTCACGCAATCTTAACCCCACATTGAGAAGTAAATTTTCGTTTGGATATTACCAAAAGCCGCTTCTCCTCGCGTTATTCTTTACCTTACGGCTACACATGCCATTTCTAACGACTACATTTCCAGCAAAACAGTTGCTGTTTATTTTTCTAATGGCGATGCATTAACTTCTGAACAGAAGAAACGTTTAACGTTTACTGTTTCCACCGGAAGTAATTTCACAACAGGCTACCTTAACACATTTAATGATGTTGCAATTAGCGAAGCGCACTAATGACGTCACAGAATTTGACCCCCGGTGTGAGTCAGATAAAATTTGGACAAACAAACCGCTCTCTGTAAGAGCAATGTATGATTGGCGGCCACTTTGGAGGCATATTTAGCGATTGTTTCACAAAACCATGGCCAGATTGGCTCGGAATTCGAAAGCCTTACCTGTGTAACGTAGAAAGCTCAAACCGTGGTTTGAAACAAAAGGTTTGTCAAACAGAGCGATTATTCAATAAATGTGTAAAATGTTTTACTCTCAGTTATTGAATGGATTATAAAGGCCCGATTTGCTGCCGGGATTTGCTGAAAGAAAACATTTATTTTTATGAGAAATGCAAAACGTTTACACTGTTCTTAGTGGCACATTTTGCAACACAACAGAGCTAACCTCAGATTTATGCCACCACAAAATTACACAAAGAAACGCTCGTCTGATCGGTCCCCTTGCTTGACCCGAATATTTAAAGAGGTCAATTTCGTTACACAATTGTCGCGGCAAATACTATTTTTAAATTAATACACTGATCGAGCTCCGCAGCTGTAGCTGCAGTCTGTAATAGTAATGGGGATAAATAACAGCTTTATTAAAATCAAACTCGCCGTCAATAGACCATTTGCATTATGACGTAAAAGCGCAAAGACTTCTGGTAGTTGTAGTTAGGTTCGCGGGAAAACACCATTTCTGCCTTATGATTGGCTAAGGGCAGCCAAGCGTGAAGGTGGACATCCAAATTTTGATCTGAAGTTGAGCTGCAAAGTTTACGCTCTTGTTGCTTTGAAATTTGTTGATACATTTATTTTTTTCAGTTACCTGTCAAAAATATAGAAAACAGGATGATAGCTTTAGAATGAAAATTGACTGAGTTCTGTGTTTTAACCAAGACAGACAAATGTTGTTCGTGTTCAAGTAAGTTTAATATGTACGTTGTGTGGCGGAGTTGACTTGCTAGAGATTCATTCATCGCGGCCGACAACTTCGAATTCTCTTCGTAAATAATTTTAGCCTAATATGACTAATATCACAGCTTCAAAAAAGCGCACTGGAAACAGATTGCTTGAAAGGACGAGTCGAGAATATAACTAAATTTGTGTGGAATCAAGTGAAAGCAAGGCAAGCCATTGACTTTGTTCTTAATCGATTTTCAGACGTTTAACAAACGATCGCTTCCATCGATCACAGGTGAATGAATTCTTCACTGAAAAGCTTAGAAAATTTACCATATTTCATGATTGTTCAGCGGGACGGTCAGTTCAATTTATTTTTACAGTGAGACAGAGAAACGAGTCAAATAATTTTCCTCGTTCAATCGAGCTTCATCGATGAATCATGAAGGGTCAATCATAAAGAATTTTTAAGCTGATCAATCAAAACTTAACTGTGCAGGTGAATACAGATCATTTGTTTTTATCTTAAAACTGTATTTTTTTCGTCAAATCAGAACTGTAATTGCAATATTCTTTAACAAAGAAGTTTTCTTGTTTTTGTACTGGAAATGTCAACTCGTCGAGTAGCAGTTGTGGTTTCAATCCGAGCGAGGGCCGTGCGAGCAAATATAATTTTATTTCCATAATCTTGTTGATGAACGATTACTTGTGCGACTCGAAAGGTGAGCCTCAAAGATTTTTACGAGTGTAGAAATCATGTACTGTGCTCCCCCATGTTTAGAAAGGGTAAAATATTGCGTCTTCGTATATTATTTGAAAATACCTGGTAAGCAAAAGTTTTAGGAATTTAACTAAATAACCGCGCGACTGAGACTTGGAGAACACTCGTTGAAACTTCACTACAAAACGCAACCCAGCAAATATACAATTTCTTGCATAGCTTTTTTTCATTTTAACGGACTTGGTTTTATACTGAGAGGTTGCCTTTTGCGCTTTAAATGAAGCCACAGGGACGTCTTCTTCGGTGAGAGTATTTTTCTTTACCTCCATCACGATTTTCTTGGGCAAGCGAGCAAAATTTCCCGCGAACTTAACTACAACTACCAGAGGTCTTTGCGCTTTTACGTCATAATGCAAATGGTCTATTCCATTGGAAAGGCGTTTGAATAGCATAATATTTTCTCCCTCTATCTATCATGTGTCGAAACAGATCGGATGGCCGGCGATCAGTGCCGTCAAATTCGGGAAGAATTCTGAATTTCTTGCAACCGACGATCTATCCGGGGCCTAAATGAAGCAAACATACAAGTGCTATCCTTCGCAATTATATAATTCGATAGTAATTCGCTATCCGCCGCTTAAATTTTTCGGCAGCCTGAATAATTGTGCAGTGGGAATCAAGGTGTCATTGCCGGATCTTCGACTAATAAATTCAATTTTGGGCCATTTTTTGGATACCTTCAATCTGTTTTTCAATTACTAAAACAAAAATGTTTGGAATCTATCATTTTTCGAGCCTTTCGAGAATCTCGGCCTCAAATTGTGCCTTTCTCGCCCTTTTTTTCTTGTCAAGGATGCGTCCCCTCCATACAAAGCCTTTGCCGAAACTAAAATTGTTGTCTGATACACGCGGGGGGGGGGGGGGGGGGTATCATGTGGCGAAATCTATTTTTAGTAATAGTGCGCTTCGCTAGATGATGTTGCAATTCTAAATTGTGCAACTCAGCAGAAATAATCAATTGTCACGAAATGAGTTCCCTTTGGTTAACTATTAGCAACGTTTTAGTGTGTGAAAGACTTGTACGAGTACAAATTTGCGTTGTTAATCGTTTTAGGTTAAATTAATATTAGCGCCTAAAGACTTGTACTAGTAAAAATTGCGTTCTTAATCGTTTTAAACTTCGCTGCCTTCGAGCGCTGAACCCCTTACATTCTTAATTGGTTATGTGACGTAAGATTTGGGCTACTCACGTTTTTGGTTCTTATATAACGTTTGTAAATTGACAAGTCACGTTTTTTCTACAAGAACGGAAGTGCTGAAGCACAACTATAGAGTGACACTTTACAAGTCACGCGCTTTGATCACCCACAGCGGAAAGTATTCCCTTGAGAAATTAAAACAGTCTCTTGAGAGTTAACAAGAATGCGATCCCTTCCGGTTCAGATTTTAGCCCATGTAAACGCTATTCCCCTACTTTTTGCTTGTAAACAAGCAAAAAAAGTCGAAAAAATATAGTACGGGGGGAGTTGGGGGGGGGGGGGGATAAAAACCAGCGAACTAAAAATTTGACGAACAAACTTCTAAAAGTTCTTATAGTTTCACCCGACACCCCCAATCCCTCTATCACATTGTAATAGATAAAGCCCCTCCGGGAATGGAAGCGACAATTTGGAAACGACAACTGAGAAGCGACAACTTGGAAGCGACAAATTGGAAGCGACAACTGAGAAGCGACAACTAGTGACCCTTATCGGCTTCCGTAGCTTTCAGTGTTGTGGCTCGTGCGTGACGCACACAGCGGTTGCTAACGACGACGAATACGCGATCAGTCTTTTTTTTTCGTGGGGGTACTCGAAAAAGTTTTGTACGGGGAGGCTCCGCCCGGAGATCCAACCCCTTACCCTTTTATATTCCCTTTTGATAGAAAAGGCACCCCTTTTGTATACCTTTTATTGCAAAAAGGCACCCCTTCCATATACCTACACGACATCATATTTAACTAAAACGGGAAGTTTTCTTGTCATTTTTAAGGAGCGCTTAATAAATAAAGACGATACAGCCAAAATTTGTGTCTGCTCGAAATATTTAATGTATATAAAGGCCTTTAAAAATATCATTATGGCAGATTTCCCTACCCTTTCATATACCTAAATAAGTTCTGAAATCCCTACCCTTTTATATACCTGGAGCCTGAAAAAGGTACCCCTTTCGGGCGGAGCCTCCCCGTATAGGCCATTATAGGGAGTACCCCCCCCCCTCCGGGCCCTCACCGCCCGTTAGCTAACGTGAAATAAAAAATAACAAAACATCCCATACATCCTGCATACGTCCGAGTCAGAGAATAACGAGCTATCGACAATTTTTGCACGTTTGCTATTTGGTATTTATTATTTGGTGTCTATTGCACGTTTGGTATGTATACGCGCTGAAACAGAACTCATTGTGGTTTGTGGCTTGTGACGTACGCAGCGGTAGCTGGCGCGTGGCATGTTGCTTTGCATGCACAAGGGTTACGACTTTTCAAATGTCAAACTTGCGTGACGAATTATCTTGGTGTTAGCCGAAAAACCGAAGACAGTTATCAATGCACACACGGACCCATAAGGGCATATTTTTTTATTTTTCCCATGCAACTGTATGTAAAAAGAATATTTAACATTCTCTTAGTAGCCTGAAACCATGCATGAATAATAAAGGTTTTACGTATATTTTTGCACGCTTTAATACCACACATTGTTTCAACAACAGCCAATATTTTTGTTATGCTTCGCCAAACAATCGTCGATTGTAAAGCCAGTCGCGAACGCTCTATTATACGTGTGTTACTTGTAACCGGACTGACAACTCGCCATGTCACTGGACTTGGAAAATCAGTCGATCAAAGTTGAGGTAAGTTTCCGAACAGTTTGTTTTTGAATCGTTTGTGTCGTCACCTGGCCAAACCACATAAACAAATTAAAGTAATTATGTTGGTTTTCTTTCGTTTTAAACCATGGTTTAAACTTAAGATCACGGCAAGATTATAAAGCGATCTTGATCGGTTGGCTAGTTTATTTAACACAGATTCGTGCAATTTGCTTTATTTTTATACACAGTGATGCGAAGGAAAGAACGTGAAATTACAATTTGCATTTAGCTTTTTAGTACGCTTCAATGCCACAAAAACATGGCGCACCATTATTTATTTCTCTTAGACATTATCAAGCCGTGTATTAAAAAGTTACGTACTCACTTTTCAGAGAAACGAACAAGGATTTGACGCCGTTGCTTATCGATTATTTTAAAAACGCAACAGTAAAATTTTAATATCCTGAGCTATCTTGGTCACGTTGTTTACTAGAAACACGCGAGTTACTCTAATAATGTCATGTGAATTCTTGCGGTTTGTGCCTAGAATTAAATATTGCTCGGTGTGATCACGACTCTGCGAACCTTTAAAAGAACGTCCGTTGATGGTACGGACTAAAAAATTCAAGGAGATCTCTTTCTGAAGCCCTTTTGGCCAAGTACTTCTGTTTGTTCTAAAAGCGACTTTACTTTACATGACATTTTGTTTTCTTCCATGTTGTTGTCTTCACTGAATCCTCCCGCTGATTTTGAAATGAAACTGCCGTTGGGCAAATTAATTTGCTATAGGCGTTTCAAGTGGCCATAGAACCGAAATGCGCATGTATAATTTTATTTTTCAGGGAAGATAGCTTTCATCGAGCTGCGTTAAATTATTTTTTTAATGTTTTCAGAAAAGTTAGCTTACATTTAAATTTTGTAACAATCTTTCTTTGCATTCGTGCTTCTCTACATCTATTGGTATCATTTCTTTCCCCATTTGTTGTTAACGTCGAGAAAGTAACTCAGGTTTTGTTACTTATGTTTTAAAGCCGTCTCCTTTCTGCTTATTTTGTTGCAATTTGGGAAAAGCAACAAAAAAAAAACTGATGGAAAAAGGGGGCGGAATAGAGAGAGGCTCAGCGGAAGATTTTGTCGATAATTAATTGTTTATTATGTTTAGTATTAATATGTTTAGGTATCACAAAGAGAGACAAACATCCTTTTAACCAACCCCTCTTCAGGCCCCCATCTCTCCATTCCCTCCACACACCCCTCACCCAACCAGTATCGGTAGTGTTTGATTTATTTGCTGGCCCATTTCTAGGGAGGTGTAGACCATGGAGCCCGAAGAAGTGTCTTGAGAAAGGAGCTAGTTTCACGCATTTACGATGACGTCACGACTCCTTATGAAGGTTTCCTTCGGACTGTGCGAAACTCCGGTAAGACCTTTACTGAGGTCAATCTCTATTTTACTCATGATAATCTAGCACAACATTCAGGGATACACCTCAGTTTTCGGCACTCCGACGATTTAGGACTGACCTTATTAACATGACGTAGTAACGTTACGTGGTATCGTCACGTTCACGGCTATAAAAATCTGTTAGACTACACTTGATCATTTTTTTAATTTAAGATAGTTCTTATTTCGAATACAGATTTTTTAATTAGTTTTTAATTAGTAGTTTTTTGATTGATAACGTTTCTTGTTTATTATTTTATATCGTGGGTTTTTTATTGCATATCTTAGTTTTTTTAATAATTGTAAATAGGAGGGCCACAGGCCAGGTTTATTAGCTTTGTAGCTATTATATATATGTGCTACCCTCTATAAATAAAGACGCTACTTCTACTGCTACTACACTTTCCATCGATTTCTAACTGCATAATTACATTTCGCACTCATTCAAATAAAAATACAAGAACTCCTAACTCTTATTGTCGTATTGTCCACGCTATTGCGTCACGTTACTACCTCATTAAGAAAAAACAGCATTTTGAGCCCGCAAATAAAATGGTTAACAGAAATAAGACACAAATTTGTCTTTCGCAGGTGATCGGCCGTGCTTGGGAACGCGAGGGGGACCTGATAACAAGTATCAGTGGATCACATATGAAGAGGTAATACTTGTTCAACAGCCTCAGTTTGTGTCGCTTACTAATTACAACACCACGCCTAGGACTCATTGTAAAGCGATTTTCAACCTAGGCGTGGTGTTGTAATTGCTAAGCGTACTGGACTCAGGATCGGAGGTCCCGGGTTCAAGCCCCCCCACACTGTCACTATAGCTGAATTTGTTGTCGGTCGTTTCGAGTTCATCTTCTTAAACACGCTTAGTAAATAACAACAAGTCTACCTCCTGCCAGTTGAGATTTTAACCATGTCGTGTTTATTTGAAAAAGTTGTTCTTCTATTTGAGTGTCATGTGTGGTAGCTAGCTATCTTGAAGCTCATAGCAACCATTTACATTCAAACAATTAATTCTACCTTCTTGCTACAAGTTTCGTCCCTTTGTTCATTTGCTCGTTCGCTTTTATTGTAGGTACACGAGCGTGCCACTAATCTTGGCTCGGGCTTAGTGCACCTCGGTTGTCAACCTTCGCAAAATACCTTCGTTGGAATCTACGGCCCTAATTGTACCGAGGTAAGCAAATATTTTCATTAAGTTATTGCGTCGTGGACTGACTGGGTTACTAGATAGTCTCGTGACCCTCTATGACGATGACGATGATGATGATAATGATGATGATGATGACGATGATGAGGACGTCATGCTAAGACGCCAGGAAATTCTATATTTTAGAGGTCAGCTCGTATGTTGCCATTCTGCAAGATCATTCCCCCCTCCCCCACGCGGTGTATCACCTGGGTTAGCCATTCCTCGTATTGCTCCTGATCCTCAACTTCAAACTATTCTTTCAAAATAGAAAGCAACAGTAGGTCACCATGTATCCGTTCTCATTTTCAGTGGGATCTAGCAGACCTTGCATGTCAGATGTATTCCATGATTTCTGTACCAATTTACGATACACACGGAGTAGAAGGATGCGTTTATATCATAAACCATGGTAAGATTCATTAATACAACCGTGGCCAAGGGTGAACGAATTTCTCCGACTGCTGGCGAGAGTTGAACTCTTACCAATTGCCATTTGAGCGCGCCAGTACGCGAGTGTTGAAGAAAATCATGCAATTCACGAGCGAAAACCTTCGTCGACTCTCATAAAAATTGAAAAAGATTGACATTTGATGAGATCTAGAGTATCTGGGGGCTGGCGACCCTGCGAGAGTTTAACACTCGGTTAATTCGCTCTCGATCGTTGGGTTATTACAGAATTGACGTCACAAGTATTGCTCGTCCCAAATTTCCCTTGGGCAATCGCGACCAAACGTGACCCAACAGCGCAGAGCTTCGCAGTCAGAGGGCTCAAGACAGCTAAACCCAGCTGCCAATCAAAGGCTCTTCGAGCAACCTCATGGTAATTCGATGAAGTGGCGTCCTTCGCTTTGTTTTTCAAATAAGCGTTCAAGAATGTAACGGTCTCACTTCATTTGCCTTTAAATGCTTTTTTTTTTTCATGTGAGTTGTGTCAATGGGTCACTGATGCTTTGTGCTCTCCGGCTTCGAAGCGCAAATTCTATTTTTCACCACCAAAATAAATTGTAACCTTTGAATATGGTTTTTACTGTCTTAGATGCGATAAATTGTGTGTTCAATTACTCTTCTGTCAGCACATATATAATATACATACTGGGCAGCGACTAGCCTCCCACGCAGTCGTTCTTAGGGGTGATCGCGTTACACTCCTCCCCGCGATTGCGTTACATGGTGTGTAACACAATCGCCCCTAAGAACGACTGCGTGGGAGGCTAGGCAGCGACAAGCGTTGTTATTTTTTGAACAGCCGATGAAATTTGAGATCTGCTCGCCTCAAAAAGATGAAAAACGGATGACGTGACACGAGGTGACGTAACACGAAACAGAAACGTGCTACGCAACTCGTGTTTTTCCAGTGAGCTGAAACGTTTATAAAATCACGTCACATGCAATAATAATTTTCTATAACAGTTTAAGCGTAACTATATGTAGTTCATAGGTGCTGTCAGTAATGTCTCAATCTCACTTAATTTGCCTTCGAGTGTTTTCTTGCGTGAATGGGTCATTGATAGCTTTTTTTCTTCAAATAAGCGTTCAATAATGTAACACAATATCACTTTATTTCCCTGTGAATGTTTTATTTTTCCATGGGAATTGCATCATTGATGGTTCGTGCTCTCAGGCTTCGTAGCGCGAATTCTATTTCATCACAAAAATATTTAAGTGTAACCTTTGATCCTTTTAAGCATTAAGTAAATTTGTTTTGTGAATATGTTTACTTTTCTGCCAGCACGTATAGCGTTATTTTAAGCAGCGAATAAAATTTGAGAGAAAGATGCGCGTTTCTGCACGACTCAAAAAGATGAAGAACGGATGACGTGACACAAAGATGATGTGACGCGAAACAAAAACGAGCATGAATGTTGTGTTTACTAAAACGCGTCTTTGAATGTTTTCTTACGTGAATGGGTCATTGTTAGCCTATGCTCTGAGGCTTCGTTGAGCGAATTCTTTTCTCTTTTATCACCAGAGGATAAGTGTAAGTGATCCTCTTTCGATTTGTTTTGTGAAATTCAATTTACTTCCCTGAAAGAGAGAGACACTGGAACGAGGTTGAAGAATAATTTGTTTCTGATTGACATGTGCTGAATGCGTTTAAAAGACCTTTCCATCAGCACGTTTCTCGTTTAATGATAAATTAATTGCGGTTTGATATCAGAATCGAGTGAGTGAGTGAGTGTTCGAGTGAGAAAATGCGGCCCATAACATAACCTCATTACCATTCGGTAATAATCAAAGGCTCTTCGAGCAACCTCATGGTAATTCGATGGATGAAGTGCCGACCTCCGCATTTTTTCTAAATAAGTGTCCAATAAAGTAAAGCAATCTCACTTTGCTTTATTTTTCCACGTGAGTTGCGACATTGATGGCTCGTGCTTTCAGGGGTCGTAGCGCTATTCAGTTTTCACAACCAAAATATTTACCGGTTAGTGATCCTTTTAAGCATTAAGTAAATTTGTTTTGTGAATATGTTTACTTTTCTGTCAGCACGTATAGCGTTATTTTTGAGCAGCGAAAAAAAATTGAGAGAAAAGATACGCCCGAGCACTTCGTGTATCTGCTCGAGTCAAAAAGATGAAAAACGGATGACGTGACACGAGGTGACGTGACGCGAAACAAAAACGTGCCGTGGATGTTGTGTTGACTAAAACACGTCACAAGGCGAGCGTAATAATTTTTTATAACAGTTTAAGCGTAACTATATATTATGTCAGTCCTACGGGGAATAGATATTCCAAATAAGCGTTCCAACTCTTCCCGATGGAAGCGTCATTGATGCTTCGACGCGAAATGCTCTCAGGCTTCGTAGCGCGCATTCTTTATCACAAAAAATATTTAAGTGTAACCTTTGATCCTTTTTAGCATTGAGTAAATTTGTTTTGTGAATATGTTTACTTTTCTGCCAGCACGTATAGCGTTATTTTAAGCAGCCATTAAAATTTGAGAGAAAGATGCGCGTTTCTGCACGACTCAAAAAGATGAAGAACGGATGACGTGACACGAAGATGATGTGACGCGAAAAAAAAAACGTGCATGAATGTTGTGTTTACTAAAACGCGTCATGGAATGTTTTCTTACGTGAATGGGTAATTGATAGCCTATGCTCTGAGGCTTCATTGAGCGAATTCTTTTCTCTTTTATCACCAGAGGATAAGTGGAAGTGATCCTCTTTCGATTTGTTTTGTGAAATTCAATTTAGTTCCCTGAAAGAGAGAGACACCTGGAACGAGGTTGAGATTTGATTGACATGTGCTGAATGCGTTTAAAGGACCTTTCTGTCAGCACGTTTCTCGTTTTAATGCTAATTTAATTGCGGTTTGATGGTTTGATATCAGAATCGAGTGAGTGAGTGTTCGAGTGAGAAAATGCGGCCCATAACATAACCTCATTACCATTCGGTAAAAATGAAAATCATGACAATATTACTTTCCCCACCCATCTAGGAAGCCTGTAAATATTCAAAGGTTGAGTCATAGCTCCCTAGGGCTAAAAGGCTATTGAGTAAGCTGAAATTGAAAAGCAGAGACCGATACAACGTAGAATGAGAGAATTAGTTTTGTACTATATTTCGGCTGGCCAAACCAGCCTTCTTCAGGTACAATGGAGTTTACATTGGCTATGTTTAAATTTATCTTACGAAATACCGGAAATACGTAAAACTAAATACAGGAAATATGTAAACAGTGTAAAATAAAAAAATTAAAATATGCTAAGCTTAAAAATGACAATAAAACAGCAAAAGTAGAAAAACTAATAGGTTTCTTCGCGTATGTTAAGGCCATCGGGAACAAGTGTTCTGCCTTTTAAAATTAAAAAAGCTTCCCTGGCCTTACGGATTGAGTCTCGGTTGGAGAAGACTTTTTCGATGGGGATTAATTGTATGTCATTAGCAGTGTGGTTAGGCGAGGAAATGAAATGTTGTGCGGCTGTAGTGGGTTTAGATTTACCGTTAGGGTTATCTATGGTACGGCGGTGTTCATTAAATCTGTCTTTTAAACGTCGTTTAGTCTCTCCTATGTATTGTAGATTACAGCGGTTACATTGAATCATGTAGATGAGGTTTTGAGTGTCATTCTACGTTGCATCGGTCTCTGCTTTTCAATTTCAGTTTTCTATGTGTCAAACCGATTAGATCACTCAGCTGATCCAACGTATACCGGTAGGAGATCGTACACGGTTTGCTTGCTTGAACTTTTAATAGTTATTAAGTAAGCTACTCACTGGCACAAGGTTCCGAGACGAAGCATTAACATCCCTTAGTTTACTCCAAAAGACTAACTTGAAGACCGAGGTAATTCAAGAACGGATTCTAAAGCCGATGTTTCGTCAAATCAAGATAGAATTGCGTATTTTCATATATTTTTGTGGCATGCCCGTTACATTCACATTTTTTACTATATAATTACTATAATTATGATTGCAGCGGACATCGAGACAATTTTCTGTAATGGGAACAAGCTTCGATTTCTTTTCGACAATGCAAAACAATGTGAGAAACTGAAAAGAATCATCAAAATTGATGAACCTGTAAAAGAAGAAGAGAAGAAAGAAGCTGATTCACTTGGCATTACTTTGCTTTACATCCTGGAAGTGCAGGTGAGCTGTACAGCGGTTTTCACTTGAGGGTCAAAAGTAATTCGCTAATTCGTAATTCGCTTTGGATTTGTATGCACTGTACTGAAAACGTTGATCTCGATAGAGCACTTTTCAACACTACGCGTGATGTAAAAAATGCTCTATCGAGATTAACGTTCTCAGCGTTCTCAAGTAAGTTTTCATACATTTTTTGTTATTGTCTTTGGAAGAATCTCGCTGTTATGTTAAATCGACACATTTTTCCAATGCTGATATGACCCTTCATTCCTACTCCCCCCGGCCCTTTACTTTCGTAATTGTTATTTGTTATAAACGGTTGAGCTAGAAATTTGGAATAACAGTTACTCTCCTGCCTCTAAATTCTCATACTCAGCTGTCTATCCTTTCTGGCCATTGTTTTTATAATTTTCAGCTAAAAGAATGCCGGATTAGTTGTAGCAAATGCTGAGAAAAAATGCTGATTTGTTACGATTTGCGATTTAAGATTTGCGTTTTATTAATGTACCATTTAATAAATTATTCTTTTCAGCAAATGGGCACCAACAGTCCTCATCCGAGAACGGTGAGCTTCAAAATAGAATTTCTAAGTCAGTTGAAATGTTTAGCCTTCGGGTTTATTAATTTTGCAAATTTTTCTGTGTTGCAAGCTAAATGAACATTCCAATGAACAATAAAGATGGGATATTTTATTTGCAGCCCGGGAAGCCCGACGATATTATGACTGTCTGCTACACAAGTGGAACGACGGGTAAATATGTCTTCTTTTTCCTTTCTTTTTTCAGTCTGCTTCATAATAGCAGTGCACAACGAACCAATGAAAAATGCTATGAAGGAATCTTTCGTGTGCAACAGTAATCTGGTAACGTCATGACAAATTTCTTTTACAAATGTATAACCCTGCCTGCTACTTCCATTTCAACGGTCACTTCTGAAGATGTATGTAGAAGCATACGAAACGTCAAGTAAAAAGGTATATTTTTTCTAACAATGTGTTTGTTCGTAATGTTTATTACTGCAGTTTGCGTGTAATTTCTTGTTAAGCTGCGAGAAAAAAGAACTGAATTTAACCCCCCTGGGCGCGACTTGATCCCTTTCTAAAAGATACCCTTTTTAATTCCTGATCTCTTTAATTTAGACCGCTTACTAAGTATGACGGTATTTTTAACTTCTTCATGTGCAACCCTCAATGAGATCCCTACGGCTAAATATATGTTAAGTCCTGAACACCGGTAGCTAAGTGAGACCAAACCCCCCGTCCCTTGATATGGGAGTACACCTCACCCAGGTAATTTCTCATGTCCGTGTGTTCTTTAACATACAGGAACACCTAAAGGTGCCATGATGACACATGGAAACATCAATGCAGTAGCCTCTGCCATTCAAGTGCATTACGAGGTTTACAGCTATTTCGAGAAAGGTTGTCGGAAAAAAAACATCAAAGTGCACGCGACAAGACCGAAAGGTGGTCTGGGTATTCACTGGCATTTTGCATATTGGCCCAGAGGAAATTTACAAGTTTGTATTTTTGCACGTGGAGAATTTGTTTTTCTTCTCAGGAGGCCTATATCTGTAGCTTTACTTTTACTGTCGCATGTCTTTGAGTGAGGAAAAATTCTTCTGAACTTCAGAGGGCCTAAACGTACCTTGTTTCTACATGTCTGAAAAGAAAGAAAACCTGAAAATTGCGCTTATTTTGTTGTTATATCTCATTAGTATTCAACACGTGCAGTAGCTCAATACGTGTACCCATACTACCTTTAGGGATTGGCTTGTGCAGTTTTGTGCTTTTTTCCGACAACGTTTCTCGAAATAACTGTATACATCAGCGCATAAAACTCTTACTTATCAGGGACATTTTCATGTTTCTACTGAGTATTCAAAAATGTTTTCGCTTAAAAACCTACTTTTCCTTCCTTGTACATGTCCTATTACGTGAGTAATTTTTATTAGCACAGCACATATTTATAACAAAATGGTGTAGCGATACAATTCCATCCTTTTTATTAAATCACGCGAAAATGCCAATATCAAAATGTTACTATTTTACCCTTTGATGTGGAGTTTGCTTTTGATTTTCCCAGGAGAGACAGAATAAACAAGACAAGACAAGTTGCAAGGGATAAATGATCATCGCAGTGAATTTCCAATTTAAGCAATAAAGAAGCCTGAAAAATATCCCGTTAAAGCCCTGAATTTTTTTTCAGGCTTCCTTATTCCAATTACTTAAATTGGAAATTCACTACAATGATCATTTATCACTTCCATAGCTAGACATCCGCAGTTCATAAATGAATCATTTTAGATACATTTCATCGAGACAAGTTGCATTAATCATGCTCTTACGGCTCTTAAAAAAATAAAATGTCTTGATAATAAATAAATGGAATATTACTAGCTTACCAAAGCTGTCTATCCAGAAATCCATTGGGTCTTATGGTTTATGGTTAATGCTTTTCACGTGGCCAACGTTTCTTCAACAACAACAACAACAACAACAACAACAGGCTTTCTTTGTATGACTATAAATAAATACATTATTGCAAAGCATAAAATTTAACTGAAGCGAAATTTGAAACAATCATAATCATGTAATAGAAAAAACTGAACAACGACTGATTTCTTTCGTGAAGTCGTTCATTTTGTTTTTATTTTGCCACACAAACAAAAAATAGAATTATGAACAAAGTAAATAATACAAATCAAAACACAAGATAATAATGAATATACAAAACTACAAGTATAAGGTTATTAAAGATAGAAAACAAAATGGCGAGGGAATCTAATAAAAACCACGGGGCTTGTAAGCTTAGGTTCCCTCACAAGAAAGATAGATCGGCCCAAACTGTGCACGTTTCCTAAAGGTAGCTAGCTTTCGAAAATAGAAGTTTAAAAAGACTTCTAAACCCTTAAAGTGGCAGTACTGCCGAGAATCAGTCTAGCTCTGTAGTAAATTAGCGCTGGACTCATATACATTTTCTGTTACAGGCATCCGGAATTAAGATGACTCCAGAAGACTGTATGATTTCCTATCTTCCGCTCGCTCACATGTATGAGCGATTGGCTCAGGTACACAAGAGGTCTAGAGTCTTGGTTTCTTTTCGTCTGTTATAAAATACAACAAACAAATTGAATATAGAGCATTTAAAATCGTGTGTCGTAAAAAAAAAGTTATCACTCTGGCCAATCACAAAGGACGTTGCAATCCAGTGAACCAATCAAAACTAGAAGAGAATGCATGTAGCCGTGGCACGAAGCGCGGGAAAACGTGCCGAAAAGAAGCAGTCTTGGTGTTTACTCCTGATTGGTTGAGAAAATGTCGCAATTAGCCATGTTCAAAACGAGCAGGGGACTGGGTACGAATATTCAATATCGATTACACTGAAAAACTGGGCCCGTCATCTGAAAGAGCATCCAAAAATTAGTAACTCAACCAAATTTGAGAGTTATTGGTTTAAACACATAGGTATGGTTCACTTTTAGAAATTGCTAATATAGTATGGATTGGAGGGACAGCTGTCCATCCAGCCATACAAAGCTCTCTTATTTTAACGATATTTAAAAGAGTTCCATGCCTTTGCGTTTAAACCAATAACTCTCAAATTTGGTTGAGTTACTAACTTTTGGATGCTCTTTCAGATGACGGGCCCAGTTTTTTCAGTGCAATCGATATTGAATATTCATACCCAGTCCCCTGCTCGTTTTGAACATGGCTAATTGTTTTAGACCAATTACTACTGTACTGAAGCGTATTTAAAGTCAATAACTTTCGACGCTCGAGTAAACATTGTGGTTCCACAGTGCGAAAATAATTTTCATTGCTTTTAAACAGACCATGCACAAACGCGAATGGGATGTGAGGAATTAAAATACGGCTGCTTTCTATTTTAAATTGTAGGCACTTTGCTTTCTCAATGGAATGCGTATTGGTTTCTTCCGAGGCGACGTGAAACTTCTCCTGGATGACATTCAAGAGCTCAAGTATGCTTCTGAATTTTATGCCCTTAAACAAATATTTCCTTTTACAGTCAACTCTCGTTAAAGCGGACACGCTCGGGGCGTCGTTTAGTGTCCGTAATAACGAGAGTCCGTAATAGCGGGGTGTCCGCAAGGCGAGAGTTGACTGTACTTTGTTCGTTTAACAATTTACGTAACGAACAAGAATGATGTGATGATTGATGACTTTACTTTACAGACCAACAATTTTCCCGTCAGTTCCTCGACTACTTACTAGAGTGTACGACAAGGTAAACAAATTTTATAATGTCGACAGAATAGCATGCCTCATACATGTATACCATTTTAGTGTATTTTAAACTTTTGAAATCCAACATGGCGGCCACACGGAGGTTTTAAAAATTGCCTTAATGATACTAGGAACGATTCTGCAAAACTGACTGGTTTTGAATTTCTAAATTTAATCAAGAACGATTTTCATTTTTTTTGTCATCAGTGTCATACCTTCTCTTAACAACACACAGTCAGCTAACCAATCCCTGCAAATATAATTTTTAGGGCAACTTGGCAGCAAATGGAATCGATTGAGTCAGCTTAAGTTGTCGTATTGTTTACAGTTTATGTATAGTGCTATCGCCCGGGTAAGAATACTCTTGTGAAGGACTGTTGACGACGGATAACAGCAGCATTTTGTGTGCACTAGCCGAATCTTTGTAGCCGCAATAAAGAGACCTCTATCTTCTTGTGATATGGACATTTTTTTAACAGCGAAGCGCGCGCGGTGTGAAATAACCGGCACGCATACATGCATGCACAGGCGATAACGCTTTACAATGATCCCAGAAATTGCATTTTTCTTATTCATTTTAATTTTTATTTGCCTTGACTACAAAACGAACCTCCAATACATTACAAACCTACGGTATGATAAGATAAATACATTAAATCATTAAGAACTTCGTCATTTAGCAACAGAAAGGCCCAGATTTGATTTCCACCCCTAGTCGATACTGAAGATTGTGTGAAATTTCCGTATTGAAATGGTCTGAAATGTAATGAAGTCAACACCGCTTACTAGAATCACTTACATGCATTTATGCAACTTATCAAACAAAACATTTTAGATCAGCTAAATCAGCAATAGGGTAGAAGTTCTTTCTAAATGAACTCTGGCTTCTCGTAAAAATAGGAATACGGATACCGTCACTGTGTTATTTTTAATGGCTTGAGATAAATACCCGAATAAATATTATCAAAAGCAGTAAAAGGAAGATGGCGAGTCGCGAAGGGAAAAGTTAAATATTATCGACAACAATGCACGTCAAAGCAAACAATGATTTCAGATAGCTCACCTTTGCAATCTATAAATCAAGATACTGCTGCCATCGGTCTCCCTTTTGGAAAGGTTTCAAAAGTTATGACACTAACCGGCCTTCACTCGTCAAATTCAACATCAGTCAACTTAGTCTGCCATCACGTATGCCGACTTCGAATACACGTACAACGGTAAAAAAGTTCTTTAAGCGAGCTCACAATTATCCAGTACATCATTCTCCCCTTACCCCAAAACTTCGTTTAACTGTACGTTAGAAATCAAACGCGTTTTGCCGATGGATGCTCTTAAAGTTGATTCATACTCATTGACAATCAAAGATGGCGTACCGAAACTGAGTAAACAACAAAGTGCCTAGTTCCCAGTGCTACTCGGTTGGAGTAATCTTTCATCACACGGCCGTCCACCTAGGGTGCTTACCATTTGACAGAAAATTCCGGTTGGAGAGTGCAGTGCATAATGGTAAGCGGATTACCAATTTACCGGAAAGAGGCGCTACCATTTGCTTCCGGTTCTGGTTCCTTTCAACATGGCGGACGCGAACTCATTGATCGCTCTTATGGAGTTAAGTGACGATTTGGAGACAGAAATGTCTTTTTTCGAAGACGAAGAAGAAATCATAGTGCTTTCCTGTGCGGCTTTATATATGAGAAGAAATTTAAATCGAATCGAAGGCTTTTTTGAAGCAACAGTTCCTAGATACATGCCAAGTGAGTTCCAAAGTCACTTTCGCATGACTAGGACCACAATGGAGATACTTTGCAGGGAAATAGTAAATACAGGAGAAATTCCCCTCAGAAATGCAAGAGGAAGACAGCCTTTACCTCCCGAGAAACAAGTGCTTTTGTTCGTGTGGTGTATGGCCAACCAAGAATGTACAAGGCTTGTTCTGATCGTTTTAATGTCACCTTTAGCAGCGTTGACAGGGTGCTACATAGAGGAAGTAGGCGCTGCTGAGCCTTTGTCCCACATACATCAAATGGCCAAACGGTAAATATTCAGCTTTAGTGCCTTAGATTGAGTTTTTAGACTTTGTTCTTTATATCTCATGTGCCCTTTTTGATCTGCAGAGCGGAGAATGGATGCAATTAAGGAAGTGTTCGAGGAAGGGGGATTCCCTGGGGTTGTTGGCGTGATTGACGGAACCCACGTTAGCATCCGTGCACAATGGAAGAGCCTGATGCTACATAAACAGGAAGAAGTTTTATTCCATACAGGTTAGGTAAAAGAAAATCATGTAATATAAAAGATAATAATGATAACAAAAAAAAATGAAAAATGAGACTCATTTTACACCTGTAGATTTTACACTAATTTAGTTTTTGCAAATTTTTGCAACCATTTACACTTAGTCACTCATAATAGGTAACCCTTAACTTTTCAGGTCATTTGATGACAATATGGTTTTTAGTGATTATTGGCTGGATGGCCAGGGAGTACATACCAAATAAGCTATTTTCAACCAAGCTGCAAATAAGTTCCCTGGCACACACAGCTTGGGATGGAGGGTATCATAGGTAAGTTTCAAGTGCTCACTTTTGACTCAAGCACTCCCAATTTTGATTCCCTTCAATGAAATCCCAAGTCCCTCCCCTGTGGGGCTAAGTATATAATACCAATAATATTTTAGAGCCATGATCATATAAAGATAATGGATTTGAGCCCGTCAAACCCTCAGTCCTTAGCTCTTTAGGAGGTGAGAGAAGTACAGATACTGGAGGAGGAATAAAGGAATAAATAAAAAATTGAATTTAATTAAGATGGTGAAGAAAGGAAGTGAGGATTTTTTTTTTTTTTAAAGAGGGAGAATTTTTTTTTAATACAAATAACACTAATTTAATAGTGAATTCCCCAAAATATACTTTATTTTCTCCCAGGTTTTTTGACCTTATAGCCTAGGCATATTCTTTACAACTCAATTCATGTCAAAGACAGTCAGATTACAAATAATATTACTTTCTTCACTCTAGTTTTGTTCTTAAGGAAATCTAAAAATTTATAAAAAATTCCTGTTTTTCGCCTTTCATCGATCGTAGAAGTTCCAGTTTCTCAGCCTCTCTTTCTCTCGCCGTTCCTGTAACTCTCAAGAAACCTTAACATCTCAGCTCTAATTACTTTTCCTCTTCTGTGCTTTAATCTTCTAGCCTTAGGCTTAGCTACACCATTAATACTCAGTCTGACCTCTCTAGTCATCTCAGGTGAAGAGGAAAGCGCTGTTAGGTGGCCTATTATAAATTATAGTGAACAGGTAATTTTTGCTTGTGCCCATGCAAGCATCATTTCCTCATGGAACTTCCATGTTTTCTTGTCCCTCCCTGTATTTTTGTGTCCTCAACTTCCTTTGTCTTTGACTCCAGTTTGGTCCATTTGCGAAGGCACTGTTCACCTGGACCATTTTATTGATTGCTATTGAAGGAATTGGCGATTTTTGCAAAGATGTCCTTCTTTTGTTTTCCCCTTAGAAAATAATGCTTTACTCCGTGTATGACACAATAAGAAGAAAGGCGATCTTCCCACCTCTCAAGCAGCCAGGACTGGGAACACAGATAATTGTTCACAAATATCGCAGAGTTTATTAGCAAGCAGGAAAATTTAGATAAAGCCTCAGTTTTATACAGCTTACAACGCCGAACTTGTATCATAAGGGGTATAAGGTAGATGCGAAGTTGGTGAAGAAAGATAGAATAAATAATTTTAAAATCACCAAATAGACATTAATTATTTTTTTTTCTGCTACTAGTCTTTCAAGGGTTTGAAGTTTAGGTCTCCCACAAATTTGGCGGGAAGCGAAAATTCACGATTGTTTCAATTTCAAACAGTTTGTCCAATAAAGGCTAAAAAGGATATCATTAACTTACCGGATGCACTTTGGCACTGATGGTGGGCAACGTCGTTCCATTCAAAGCTCGCAAACATGCATACAGAACATTGATAAACTTGCGGTCCAGCGACCGATCCAGCCGATTCAGCCATGTTTGATCAACTGAGCGCGAAAAGTGTCAAGCGCGAGACTGGAACCAAGAGGAATCGTCAAATGGTAAGTTCCATTTCGCTGGTTTGTTCCAACCGGAAAAAAAGGAATACCTCAAAACGTATTCCTCAATTTTCGAACGGAATTTCCGGAAAATTGCTGTTCCATTTGACTTCCAACCGAAATTTCCGGGTTTTTTGGCTAAATGGTAAGCACCCCTAGTCTCCCTCGCAGCCGTTCTTAGTGTCGTCACGCAAAATTCCTCCCCACTAACGGCTGCTCACATTCGAACAACATTCCTTTCCACCATGTCAGCCAATCACCATTCGGTTCATATATCTCAGGAACCGTACCCGCCAAAGTAATCTAACCAATCGCATTGCGTGTTTTATTTTGGAGTTCTCAGCTTTCAAAATAGCGACCCTTGGCCTTGAAGAAGCTTTTGATATTGTTTAATAGCAATACATTTCGAATTTCGAGCTTAAATACAAATGCGTTGAGAATCGTTTCGATTTTCCGGCGATTATTCTGATTTGTTCATGAGTGAATGTGAATGTGATCTGCTATTCAGCGACCAGCGAGTTGTCAGCTTGCAAAGCGTGCTATCAAACGCTTATAAATAACGTTTAAAAAGGCATCTGATCATCTTCAAGAGCTTGAAACTGAATTGAAGGGAATCTTCAAGGATCAAAAAATCCAAGAACAAAACGCTTGTTAAGAGTCGTGAAAGACAATGGAGAAACTGCGACAGCTTCATGCCGTGGGAAAGCCTCGAAATGTTTACAATATCCGATCAATACAACTTGATACAGGAGAGACTTTCCGAAACTCATAGGTAGGTTGACAAAAATATCCTTCTTTTTTCTCGACTACATTTCTAAACATTGTTTTTTGCTGTGAATTCGCAATGTTATTTCGTCCGTTGTGAAAACTTTTAGAAATGAATAAAATGTGTTTCTTAATTTACACATTGTTTGCTTCAGTTCGAATGTTTGATCCGAATGTTCCGCAAAACGTTAAAATACTGGAAAATATTTCGCTCTGCCAGTTCAATAAAGACGTCCAGAACCGCAATCTTTGAGAAAGAAGAGACAAGAATACGAAAACAATAATTATATTTGTCGCTCCCGAACGCATACTTCGCCGTGCATAACTTGCAATTGTTGGATGACACTGATCGACCATGAACCGTCCCGACATGAACTGGCGAAAAGTAAAGTTTATCACAAATTAAATTTAGTCAAATTTAACTTTTTTTACACAGCAGAGGAATTTAAAACTTTTTGTGAGACGTATGGTCTTCGGTTTTTAATCTTCTGCGTTTGTAAACCGGTTGAAACTGAACGGTGTACAGATCTTTTCAGAAAAATAATTTTTCGAAAGCAGACACGGCAGACAATGTAGCGCCGCATTGTTGAACGGTTGCTATAAAATAAGCTAAAAGATAAAAGTTTGCGCCTTTTATTTTTATGCTGTTTTATTGCAACGGTCAGCGAAGCGAAGCCCTTTTTGATAAATTTCCCGCAGAAGGGTTTAATCGGCATCAGTTATAGAGAGTTGACGCCGCGGAATAAAACAAATAAAATTTATTTATCATCAGATCTTGTTGCGTGCGTGCGAAATACATGGGATCGAATGTCCTTTGAAACGCAGACATAACGTCGCAAAATTACAGGAGTACTCCGTGTATTTGTTCAGTTTCTGCTCCAAATTCAAACCGAAATTAATGATGTAAGTGGATTAAAAATACGCTGTAGAGAATTTTAAAAGCTGGCTCAACAGTCCCGTGAATGATTCTAAATGCTCGGTGATTTCGTTGAATATCGAATGCCGTGATTGTTAATTTTATCAAATGTTTTAAAACGTGTTGACAATGTTTTGAAAAATTATTTATAAATGGAATTGCAACGCTTTTTGATTCCGTTGAAAAACATTGCTTGCGTTTTCAAAACACATCGAAATGTTCTTTTCTGCAACAACCGAATTCGCGGGAAAAAACATGTTGATTACGATCTCCCGTGCTGTGATTGGTCACATAAGAAACAAAGGGAAAGGAATGTTGTTCGAATGTGAGCAGCTGTTAGTGGGGAGGAATTTTGCGTGACGACACTAAGAACGGCTGCGAGGGAGACTACCGTCCACCGGGCGATAGCATATAGGCGTTACCGCCTAAAAAGAATGCAAATGATTACACCCCCACGAGGCTCAAACAACATCAGCGCGTTCTAAAAGAAATAGAAGGAATTTAAGAAAGAGTCCATACAGGCTGTTAAAGAAAGTGTTTTAAAAATCGTTCGCCATTCCGATTTGTTTGTCACTCACGCGCTTCGCTTTTCTTAATTTACTGATGACGAAGTTCTTCAGAGATCCGTTCAGTGTTTCGTATTGGTTGTTACTTGCTAGCGAAAATTCAAAACCGAGCAACAGTCCTGAGTCAATACATTTATTAAAAGAGATTCTACTTTTATATAGTTTCATTTGAATTTCAGGTTATGGCCCAAGTTTCGCAGAGTAAATTTAAGAACTGGCTCTTCCATAAAGCATTGCACTCTAAAGAAGCAGACCTGAAGAGGTTCGTGTCAATAGATATTAATTTTGTTCACTGGCCCACTTCCAAAACAACCTTCAAGCTAAGCTAAAAACTGGCGACGGCCACATCTTTCTTCTGCTTAAAGATGTCAAGAGTCCTTGGGACACTAAATAAAAGTTCCCGAATTCCGCCCCCCCCCCCCCCCCCCCACGCTTGATAGTGGGGGAAAAGTTGAAAAGAAGGACTATGATTAAAGTGTAATAACTTGTAGCTATATGGCTTGAAATGTTATCCAAATGTTCAAAACAGCTAGTTCTCCTCTTTGCTCTATGAATTCTACAAGTCTACATACCGCTTGTATTTTCTCATAATTTTATTTTTACTTTTTGTATCCAAATAACCTGTAATTACATTTACTTTTTAAGGGGAATCATCAGAGGAGACACATTTTGGGATCGCACAGTGTTCAAGAAAATAAAGGTCAGTTACCGCAATCGGTTTTTATTTTTCAATTATGGTCGAACTACTGTCAATCTCGTCCCCAAAGCCCCTCTCACGTAGAACGCAGGCTCTGGCCAGATCCATTAGAAAGACCCAGATTAACGGTCTTCCGCTCAATTTTGATTGGCTGACAATCGTAAATAATCACTCTGCGCATGTCCAAAAAACTTTAACCGTTCAGAGTCAGTAAACTTGGTGCTGATCATGAGTAAACGCACTCGCCCATGTCTAGCCTGTTTTAGGCTCTCGGTAGTTACGGAAGAGCAATTAACCCTCGTTTGTTCCTCGCTCGTCCGCGTTTTTCGCTTACTACCGAGAGCCTGGAACAGGCTAGCCGATGTCAAACTTCGGGGTCCAGTTAAATGCCAGTAGCATTTAAAATATTTTATTATGCAAAGATTGAGATGGACGAGTGCGCCCGGAAGAACTTCGGAGTCATCTTAACCAATCTCGACCCCAGAGCCCGGTTTACTAATTGTATGATATTTTACAGATGGTGCTTGGTGGAAATGTGCGTGTAATAACCACCGGAGCTGCTCCTCTGTCCAGTAAAGTGATGACCTTCCTGAGATGTGTGCTGGGCTCTTGTTATGTAAGTCGACAGCCAATCAAAATTCTGCCTGCAGCCTTTATGACGTCATAGGACTTCATAGTGGAATAAAGTTGACAGTTATTCCATGAGCGCGCGTGTTAGATGAGAGATGATACATATAGCCAGTGAGGCGCGAAGCGTCGAGTTGGATGTAATCACATTCCTGATAGTATTGGTTTTGTGATTTATTGATAAAAAATCTGGTCGGTGTAAACAAGATAGCAACAACTGTATTTGGTCATTTTAAGCAAATTTCTTCATTTCATGTCTTCTCCATCCACGGGTATATTACGAACTCACAAGTGACCAGCTCCCAGTTGGCTTGATAGCTCAGTTGGTTATAATTAGAGCGCTGCACTTGTATTGCAAAGGTCATGGGTTCGATTCCCGTTCAAGCCTTTTTTTTCAGACTTGCTTTTCTCAACTGCTTCAGTTGAGTACATTACTGCGATGATATCCGCAGTACAAATATATGAATTTCATATATTCATTTCAAAAGTTGCATATGCGAGTCTCTCAAATTGATACTCAGTCAAGTTAAATATCCTGAGAGAATTATGCTGAACTCAAGAGGTCTCTTTTTATTTTACAGGTCGTAGAGGGATACGGACAAACTGAAAATGCTGGAGCATCAACTTTTACCGCGATAAATGATACGACAACAGGTAAGGCATGAAAAAGTTCTTTTGAAGTCTTCACTGTCAAAACACCAGGTTCGACTGAAAATTGTTCAATGGAAAGTACTTTTTCTTAGCGCTGAGATCAGTTTACCCAAACAGACCCAAACACCTTCCATTTACAAGAAAGCAATCTTAGACAACAGTAGTTGAAACATTAACTTCTCATTGAAGTTTGAATTTTTGTTTGAAGTTTTAACTTCACTTTAATTAACAGAATACCTCCCTCCTCACGTCCAATGTTGTATGGTTGCAGCAAAGGACTTTCAGAAACAAACTTCAACATTGACATGGATGAAGGGGGTGGGAACTGGGGGGGGGGATGTATTCTATTGCTAAAAAAAAAATGACTGTGTCAAGAGTTTTGTCTAGGAATGTCTAAGATTTAAGCTATTTCAATTCCTGTTTATTTTTTTGGATATTACATTTTGCGGCTCTGCCAAACAAAAGGAAATGTAACATAAATACTGAAGGATATCTAATTCCTTAACATAAGAAATTAATGCAAGAAAAAAAAAACACTCAATCAACCCAAAATCTGGCAAGTTACTTAACTTCCATCCTATACTGTATCATCTTATATCCGACTTAGTATGTTATAGATATGACATTTAAAGTCTTGTGTAGTTTCTTCCACCATTTTATTATATTTCCTATTTCGCTTTTTTCTTTTAGTTTACGCTCCTATTTCAATTACATTTCTTGTATTTTCTTTTTCGTGTAATTCAGGTTACTCAAACTGTGGTTTATTAATAGCTTTATTTTTCTCTTAAGCCCACCCTTACATTTTATTGTTTTTTTTCATATTCCTTTTCTATAATTTAATAAAGCTATTAAAAAACTCCTTAGCTTAAAATACGCTGAAGAATCTTTCATATGGCTAGTAAAAGCGTTTTAAATATAACAAGCCCTGTGATTGGCTAATATTCGGGACCAGATTTTTCAACAATTCCCACGCTACGGCCTGGTAGCTGGTAAATCGCGGGCAGCAGCCAGGAAAAGAGCCATATAATAAACTTCTTGTTCTTATTAACTAACATTAATTAACCAACAATTGGAGTATGTCGCTCTCGGTCTTTCTTATAAGCACCTTGCTTCACTCGGACTTTACCAGAATGAATTTGGGTGACATTCTTCAAAATCAAATCAAATCAACTTTGTTTAACGAGGGTTGCACAAAACAGTCTTTCGACTGACAAACCTGTGGCCCTCGGATTCCCGATCGAATTGGAATTTAGAGGTGTTGGTTTTTGTGGAGGGAGGAAAACCGGAGAACCCGGAGAAAAACCCTCGGAGCAAGGACTAGAACCAACAACAAACTCAACCCACATATGACGCCGGGTCCGGGAATCGAACCCGGGCCACATTGGTGGGAGGCGAGCGCTCTCACCACTGCGCCATCCCTGCTCCCCACCTCTTCAAGTGTGACACTCGCGCTTACCCCTATTAATATCAAATATTGATAGAAAATAGTACCACACGAAACAACTGCCTTCTGACTCACATCCATTAACAAGCATTACATTTGCAGGTCACGTGGGCCCTCCGCTTTGTTGTAATCTGGTCAAGGTAGTCGACGTCCCAGAAAAGGAGTGTTACACAAAAGATGGGAGGGGAGAGGTAAGTACGCTTGTCTTCAAACAAACATAATTTTCAAGGATCTCTTCTTTAATAAACTACTGGAGCTATATAAACTACTTTTGTCCCGAACGTTTATGAATGTGGACAATTCAGTCTGGGGAACAAGTGCCAGTTAATGACGACATCACTTCTCCGAGAAATGACTGAGCCCGCAGTTTTCGCCCCAGGAGTTGCTAAGCAACATGACGCATTTGTACGAGCGATTGCTTTCGGAGTACTCGTGAGCGCTCACGCTATTTTTTGATTGGATAAGATAATTCGGAAATAGTTCGAGTGCTTCAACGAAGATTTGCTAAAACTGGCCGTTATTCCCCCAACTGACTTGGTGATGTCTATTATAATGAGCGCACGTCTTATGACCTTACGTCAATCCTAGGCATATCTGTCCTAATGCGGCGATAACATTTCACGATTGTTAGAGAATCCCGAAGGCAACAACCTCGTAATCTCGAAAGCCACCAGCTGTTATTAATATTCAATAAAAATACAGATACAACCTAACTATGATACGACAAGTTGCATGGGTACCAAACAGATCTGATGTTTGTTTTAGATAACCATTTAAACCTGTCTTAATGTCGTGCCTCTCTCTAACCAGGTGTATAAATGGGTACCGGGGAATTTATTGTTGGGGAGTGACCTGCGATGGACTAGCTTCCCATCGGGAAGGAATAAAAATACTCTTGGCCGCTTAATGCTACTAAAACCAGGATAAGCTCCGACCTAATGTGCCACGAGGCTCGAATACAGACTTAACCTACCTACCTCATGTAGTATTTACATTCATTTTAAAAAGTAAGCGAAGAGTTGTTCTTAAGTCGAAATTACAAGGAAAACACAATTTCAGAGCCCCCCAAAAATAGTCGAACCAGTTGGAAGCTCTAATCACTGAGCTATGACTTGCAATGGCGGAGGGGAGGGGCCCGGGGCCCCACCTTATTTTTAGGCCAAATAGATGCCTTTAGACTGAGAAATATTATTTTCGGTAGCAGGCTCCCCCTCTTATTTCATGGTCTGAATGATAGGGCCCCCACTTACCTGAAGGTCTGGATCTGCCACTGATGAGAGACTCTTGGCGAGGAAAGTTATAAACTAGGTTCTTTTGTGTAACACATGTCCTGCTAACTGCAAGGCTCGATTATGTCAAAATAAGAAATATAAATAAATGATACGTGGAGTAGCGACTTGGATGAAATAGATTTAATGAAGAAGTGTTTTTACGGTCATGGGTTGACCGTTCGACTGCCGTTGGGGTTTCAGAAATGTTATCTAGATATAAAACAGACTGACTTATTCAGACCTATTTAAAGCTGCCACGATGGATCGAACCATACATAATACACGTTTTAGCTACTCCGAAGGCTGTGGCACCAAAATGTAGCAAAGGGAAAAGGCTGCCAGATCCTAACGTATTCGAGGGCCATATTTTGGTTTTTCACCTTCTAGGTATGTTTGAAGGGAACAAACGTCTTTTTAGGGTACTTAAAAGCTCCTGAGAAAACCGCTGAGACTATCGACAAAGATGGCTGGCTCCACACCGGAGATATAGGAGAATGGCTCCCGGTAAATTTTCATTCGACACTTCAGAAAGGTCGAGGAGAACTAAGCACCAGCTTACGGGAAGTATAGGAATCATGCCAGTGTGGTATTTCTGGAAACTATTAACCAGTCCCATAGCTAACGCTGGTGCCGAACTATCCCAGAAGTCTTACCTTCTGCCGAAAGCTGGTGCTTAGTCTCCAAGAAGTTTTAAAGTAGTCAATAACACTAGTTATTTTCCAGTAAACAAGCTAGATGATGCACGTGGATGTGATTGTTAAAAGAATTCAACCAAATTCTTTCGTTTTTTCGTTGTTATGAAATTTAAAGTATATTTAACACAAACTTTACATTACTCTCTACATTATTTTTCTTTACTGTTTGTTATTTTCCGACTGTTGTCTTAAAGGAAGTGCCAACATTGGTCGCAAATTTGCGGAAATGTTTTGGTACTTTTTAAAGATTTTCCACAGCACCATTTAACGAAAAATCAAACTGAAAGAAAAATATAGTCAAACCATGCTTTTCAGAAACCTTGATATCCGGAATGCCAAAGAAATTTATTTTTTCTCGGACAGCTCGTTAACCCTATTCAGACCGGGCTTTTTTTGGTCTTTTCAGACCGGGGGGGGGCGGATTCCGCCCCCCCCCCCCCCTCCGTAACCTTCAGAATATTGAAGCAATCACAATGAAACTTACAGGATATATAGTATGTCCCAAAATCTATCTTTTGGTATATGTCACGTGGGATGATAACGTCACATCACGTGACAATTACATCAAAATGTCAAAACAGCCGCCATCTTGGATCCGCCATTTTGGATTTCGAAATTTTTTTCAAAACGTCAGAAAACCGCCCAAAATTACTGGAAAATACTCAAAACCAATAAAAATGTGCTTAAAACCCGTAAACAGGTGAAAATAATTGCTTTAAAGTTATTTTTCATTAATAGAAACACGAAAATTACAAATTTGGAAAAACATGCCTGTCAAAATGCCGTTGCCATGGTGACGTCAAGTTCCTGACACAACAACCTACCCCACCAAATTATTCCCAGAGAAATTTTAGATAAAGTCGCAAAGTTTGGCAGCGTTTGGTTGAATATTAAAAAAGTTATAAACGTTCAAAGTCGGCGCGGGCACTTTCCGCCCCCCCCCCCCCCCGGTCTGGATAGGGTTAATTCGGGCATCTCTATCTCCTTGTATTCGTGACTAGTGTTTAATTCACGTTCAGCCTTCTCTAAGGTTAATGCCAAGCGTAACATTAAGAAGGGTGTTCACAATCTTTTCATGAAAACGTCGCTTCGTCAGATCTTATGAGCTAATAATTTCTTTGTCTCATTCTAGAATGGAACTTTGAAGATCGTCGACAGAGTCAAGCATATTTTTAAACTTGCTCAGGTGATGAAATTATTTTTGGCTTATTCGATATTTTTGGTTCCTCCCCTTCATCCCTCCTTTCTCCCCTTTATCCTTCGTCAAAAATCAAATAGTCCGTCCCTAGCCTAATTCTTAGGGTGTTTATCGTCCTTAGGGTGAATACGTGGCACCAGAAAAGATCGAGAACATCTACCTTCGAAGTCGCTTTGTAGCTCAAGCGTTTGTATATGGAGACAGCTTAAGGGTGAGTACATGAAGGAGTACCTACTTCCAAAAATTCTCTATTTTGTTTCTTCTCTATGGGAAATATTTTACACTTACTCTATGCTCTTTTGTCCGACCCAGTCCTTTGTTGTGGGAATCGTCATTCCAGATCAGGAAGTGTTAGAGCCCTGGGCACGATCTAAGAAGATTCCTGGCGACTTTGCAGAGCTCTGTGACAATGAGGTAGGAATTCTCTATAAAAAGATACACATTATTTGCTCTCTTATTGTTTTGTTTTATTAAGACACTTTGAAGATGTTTGTTTTGTAATTTATTATCGATCGGTTATCTGGTTCATTAGTGACTTGCGCATTATTGGTGTTGTGTTTGACTATTACGTAAGTGACTCATCCGCCTTTCGTTTTGTTATTGATGTTGAGTGCGGTTTTCACTTGAGTGTCGAACGTAATTAACGTTTTCTTTGGTTTGTCTTGACTAGAACAACAACAACTTTATTATTAACCCTTATACATA
Source organism: Oculina patagonica (assembly GCF_052425735.1). NCBI lineage: Eukaryota > Metazoa > Cnidaria > Anthozoa > Scleractinia > Oculinidae > Oculina > Oculina patagonica. The sequence goes on from NC_135766.1 coordinate 5,834,554, forward strand.
AAGAAGAAGAAATTTACACACAATACCACGCTTAGTTTTCAAACCTTCCGCCACTTTAAATTCTCGGTCAACAAGGACCAATACAAATCGAGATTTACTCGCAAGCGTTTTCCAGCGCTTCGCTTTGATGAAGCGTGCCCGTAAAGTGAGTCAAAAGTTACTCACAAATTGCCAAACATCGGAACGTTTCTCAGTCCTAGAATATAAAAAGTTTCTCGGCAAAGCACACTATATTGTTCTGAATTCAGTGCTGCCATGGCCAGTTCTTAGAAACCTTCATATCGGAGTACAAGTACAAGATTGGGTACGAGTATGACTGTACAAACCTAGTGCACAGGCTCCCCAAGCTCAAAATACGTGGTGTATGGGACAGCTTGTGTATATAGAGAATTGTATGGGAAAGTCACTGATCGTAACAAAAATTGTGTAAATAACTATCTAATTTGAAGTAAAGTTTTCCTACCTCAAATGTGTCGTTTTCTTGTCTCTTGTGCCGATTTTGAAGCCATTCTGGCGCCGTTTAGTGAAGTTATTCGAAATTGTTGTCTCTCCTTCTAAAAAGAAGGAAAAGCTGACCACTGCATCGATCGCTGGCCAGACGTCGCTCCCCAAATTGCTCTCTCCTCAAAAGGAAAAGTCCCGAATCGAAATAAAACCAACAAAGTTCGCCTCTTTGGCTTTCCTCAGATGATTGTGACCGTTCCCGCGCCACCGGCCGCCACGCAAGGTCAAGTACCTGGTTCTATCCTCAACTCTGATTGATCCATTTGAAACAAGTCACGGGCTGACAACACGACCCTCCACCGGAGGGAAAGGTCCATTTTAAAGTAGAACGTTAAAGCAAGATTAATTTGTCGACATTCCATGCTTCTTTAAATATTAAAATGTATTCATTTTTTACAGGAAGTCAGGAAAGCAATTTTTGACGACATGAAAGGGAAAGGCAACGAAGGCAAACTGAACTCCTTTGAACAGGTGAGTCAAAAAATAACCTGATCTGTAATTAACTCTGATTTATCATACGGCCCCAGCTGAAGCAGTACTACTAGCGTGACGTGACGTGATGTGGCGTGACATGACGTGAGCAGGTCCTCGGAAAAGCCTTTCGTGTCGACACACTTTCGTGCGTGCAAATCAAAACATTCGTCAAGAAATTTTAAAAACATTCAAAGAAATTTAAGCTCGATAAAGGTGTTGATAAAATACTTATTGACAGGATTGTATATTATAAATTTTCAAATGTTATAATTTTTAATTCGAGAGCTGCTAGTTTAATAATAATAAATATGATAATAAATAAATATTTATCCAGGCCTGCTCTAGGCGTTTTACAATTATGTTAAAAAAAATTAAGATTACTAAAATTACAATATAATAAAATCGATAAAAATTCGCTAAAATGAACTGTATAAATCTTAAAAATTAAAAATGTGCATTAAAAGTAATAATAAGTAAAAATCGCTAAGAATAATTAGTTTTTTTAAAAAGATAAGTTTTGAGTTTAGATTTAAAAGAACATAAATTGTCACATGAGCGGAAAAAAAGAGGGAGACTGTTCCAGAGTTCAGGAGCGGAAACAGCAAAAGCTCGATAACCATACAACTTCAGATGGAAATTAGTGTGGTTAAGAAGTAATAAGTGTGTAGATCGGAGGGTTCAAGGCGGTTGTTAGTAAGTTAACAAATCTTGAATGTAGACAGGAGATTGTTGATGAAGAGCCTTAAAGGTAAGTAACAGAATCTTGAATTTAATGCGTTCTGAAACAGGAAGCCAGTGTAGTTCTTTCAGTATTGGAGTGATGTGGTCGTACTTTCGAGAACAGGTGATAAGTCGGGCGGCGGCGTTCTGAACAGACTGGAGCTTTTTTAAAGCACATTTCGATACATTATACAAAAGAGAGTTACAGTGGTCGAGTTGGAAGACACAAAAGCATGGACCAGGATCTCGGTTGTTGTTTTTTTTTTAGTTTTTCGTATCAGTTTTTACTGTTTGCCGTCACCCTCTTTTATTAAAGTTGATTGTATGTGGCTCTAGTGTAGGAAAAATTAGTTCTGTAAACAGCTAATGATGAATTCCTTGATTTTTTTCCCTTGCAGGTGAAAGCAATACGCTTACACAAGGAGTTATTTTCTGTTGAAAACGGCTTTCTGACCCCAACATTCAAGACTAAGCGAGCTTTGGTCGAAAAAGCCTTCAAGGAAACATTCCAAGATCTCTATGAAGAAGTAGACCAGAAAATGAAGTTCGTGCGTTCCACAAGTTTTGAAATACAGCAAGTGGTTTAACTAATTAAGCTTTGACTTTTAACAACAAGGCAGTGGATTTTTGTATGACTGGAAACAATCACTGATCTAAACTCAACGATCGCAACTGTTAAACCAGTCAACCAGTCAGTCACAAGGATGTAGCGATGAACAAATTCATAGACATGATCTGTTCCAAGGAACACGATGAGCTTTCAGGAACAGATAGATCATACAGACAAGCCTCCGCATACATGTACCTTTGAGGGTCCTGATGCGGAGGTATAAAATCCCATTTATTCCCAGCCTAAATTTTGTCCAAATCCCATTTCTCAGCCTATTGTTTTTTCCAAATTTTGAAATCCCAGTCCCAGTTCTATTACTTATTTGTTTGTGATTCCGATGCCCCAGTGACTGAAATCCCAGTCCCAGTAACTTAAATCCCATTTTCCCAGACTCCACTTCTTATAAAGCCAAATACTGTGCTCCCACGGCTCTTTTCAGGCAACCCCAATAGCAAAAGTTCTCTTCTAGAAAATTTAGTTTTCTGAGCATTTTCTAGATCGAAGATTTCCGAAGATTCTCCGATTGTTGTTAGAAGGCCATACGAACGTTTCCGATCGTTTTTCGAACTTGCCCGAAGACTTCCAAGGAAAGTTTCGAAGATGTTTGAACTCACTCACGAGACGGAATATCTTAACAAACCAATTATACGAAAATAGGGAAAACTTTGCAACATTGTTTAATATTTTGGTTCAATTTCCACCGCTCTCACTGATCAGGAGCGCAATAGAGAAGCGCCGTGTGGCGGGAACCCCTAAGCAAGGGGCGGGGACGGGGAGTACAACACCCTGTCTCCCTTCCCTGGTTATAGTATAGCAGATAAGAAGGCATAATTGAAATAGGCAGCCTGGGTATTAATGTTGTTTTGTCGATTATCATCGAAGATTCTTCCAAAGAGCAATTCTTAAAAAGGCTGGCGTTAATTTGTCAACAATTTAAATCACTTTACCTATAAGTTACAATTAACTGTGATCATGTGTGATCTCTGTAATAACGTCATTTACATTTTGATTTTTAAAAGACATGCGCCGGTTTCTTTTTTTTCCCATTGTTGCATGCAAATCGCGAAAAACAATTGTTCCAGCTTGCGGTCTCTTCGATTGTTTTCTCCAAGGAGAATTAAGTAAAAATTTTACAAATCTATATCTCAGATATCTAGCTGAAATCCCTACAATACTGATACCTAGCTAGCTCAGGCTGATATAAAAATGGACAACCTTTCGACACGATTTAAATAGTTGGGCTTTTTTTCAATTATAAAGTGCACGTTTTTGCCACTTTATATTAGCACTGGTAGTGACGCATTCGATTTTAGAGAGTTTTGCCGTACGGAAACAAAGAGTAGAAAATATAGAGTAGAGCCAGTGCTTTATGTACGTAAATCTGCCTCCAAATTTTTTTTATTACGCGTATAAGTTAACTGTAAAAGCGCATTTTACGATAAAATGAACGTTTATCCTAAAAAAAGGTTCAAAATGTATTTAACCGTGTTTTTCATAGGCACTTATTAACTCAGGAAGTGGCACAAAAATGACGAAAGCACCTTGAGAATAAAGCACTCATGTTTTTTCCTGTCACTTTTGAATATCCATGCTTTCGTCATTCCTCGCGTGCATCTACAAGACAGAGAACACAATTTTTTTGTTTTAAATTTAAGAAATATATATGCTTTCCTCAATTATCGGAGTTAATTTAATTCTACTCTCTACTCTCATAAGGGCAAAGTTTTGTTTCGTCCAAAGGTCATCCATTGAAACTATTTTAATTTTTTTTTTTATCAACGGGTGGCGAAAATGAATTCTTTTATACGGCCCAATGATCGTATTTGCGTGAGGTTCTAAGCTGTATTATGTCGGCTTGAGCTTAGTTAAACGTAAAAAAAAGAGACTAGTTCGATAGTTCCGACTTGCCTCTGAACGTTGCAATTCTTCAGGAGTCAGGCTTGAAGGGTCAAATCAGTATTTTATTTTCCCCATGCAACTGTATCGAAGTAGAATATTTAACATTCTCTTAGTATCCTGAAACCGTGCATGAATAATAAAGGTTTTACGCATATTTTTTGCACGCTTTGATACCGCACATTGTTTCTGCAACAGCCAATATTTTTGTTATGCTTCGCCAAACAATAAAATCGTCGATTGTAAAGCCAGTTGCGAACGCTCTATTATACTTGTTTTACTTGTAACCGGTCTGGCAACTCGCCATGTCACTGGACTTGGAAAATCAGTCGATCAAAGTTGAGGTAAGTTTCCGAACAGTTTGTTTTTGAGTCGTTTGTGTCGACACCTGGCCAAACCACATAAACAAATTAAAGTAATTATGTTGGCTTTCTTATTTTGATATTTGAATAGTTTGCAGCGTTTTAAACCATGGTTTAATCTAAAGATCACAGCAAGATAAGTAATCTTGATTGCTGGCCAGCTTTTTTAACACAGATTCATGCAATTTGCCATATTTTTATACACAGTGATGCGAAGGCAAAAACGTGAAATTACAATTTGCATTTAGCTTTCTCTAATACGCTCCACTGCCACAAAAACATGGCGTATCTTTATTTATTCCTCAGAAGCGTTATCAAGCCGTGTATTAACAAGTTACGCACGCACTTTTAAGAGTTACGAACAAGGATTTGACGTCGTCGCTAATCAATTATTTTAAAAATACAACAGTATTACAATTTTAATATCCTGGTCACGTTGTTTACTAGAAACACGCGAGGTACTTGCGAGGTACTCTAATAATGTCATGTGAATTCTTGTGGTTTGTGCCAAGAATTGAATATTTTTCGGTGTGATCACGCTTCCGGGAATCTTTAAAAGAACATCCGTTGATCATACGGTCAAAAAATTCAGGGAGATCTATTTCTGAAGCCCTTTTGGCCAAGTATTTCTGTTTGTTTTACAAGAGAATTTGTTATTTTACATGAATTTTGTTCTGAAACCCCGCTGATTTTGAAATGAAACTGCCGTTGGGTACATAAATTGAATTGTTAGAGGCGTTTAAGGTCGCGCAGGACCCTTGCAATCATTAGTATGTATTTATTTAAAGAGTATGCACGAACTGCAGGACGACTGAAGCCGACAACAAACGAAATATTCATGAGAATGTTTGTTTTTAAACTCTTTTGTACAAGTAATTACTAGCAATTGTTCTCCGTTTTGTGCCACGTGCGCTGGAACATAGGGAATTATCATAATTAGATTCACAGCTTTGAATATATCACCCGTTGTTGTAAACATTGATTCGGAAGGTCTTCGGAAGCCTCAAAACCTGCAATTTTGTGTCCAAGTTTTCTCCGTCGATATAGAATTTCAATAGTTGATTCGCGAGGAACGTAAACTTGATGTACTCTATTGTGCTATGACTAGAGCGAATTTTTAAATTTCCTTCTCAAAATGAAGATAGCACGTTTTAAATTAAAGTTTAGATTTCACATTTTTGCTCTCTTAAAAGCCCTTAACTTGTAGCAGTTTTTGAAATCGAAAATTTCGTTCTAGCCATAGCACAAAAGGAGTTATGATTTATCACTAGGCTATATAATCATTTAATTTGGTGCGCTGTACTAGCTGAAAACTTGGACACAAAATCGCATTATCTGCAGTTAAACTTTTAAGGGTTTGTAACATCACAGACAACGGTCATCTCTCAGTATAAGGACAATCACGAGGTAATTCCATCGTCCCCGAATACCCTTGTTAAATTTTAGAGGAATCGATGTTCAAAATGTAGTGAATTAAATCTTAACAAGATAGCACTCCGTCAAGAAATTTGGCTTATGAATTTATTAATGAGCAAGGGTCCCGCGCGACCTTAAAGATGAATTACAGTCCGTACTGCGCAATCTCGGCTGCAATGTTTATGTGAGCCTCACAAACAAAGCAAAACTAAAAATTACGTGACAAACTTACCTGTTTCTTCATTATTAACGCCAGATATCCTTGCAGAACAAATAATTAACAATTATCCTGCGAAATCGCGCGGAATATCGCCTGATACTTAGCCGACGAGGCCGTAGGCCGAGTTGGCTAAAATCAGACGATATTCCGCAAGATTGAGCAGGATAATTGTTTTATTATTCGACAAATTGTCATCGAAACACATTTTGCAGAAAGAAAAACGGTAATTATGCAGCGCTTTACAAAATTTCGGACGATTCTTCGCAACCTACGTATACCGCAGGATATCTGTTATGTACGGATGACAGATATCGTTAACATTTTGACCATATATGGGCAGCGCGCGCATGTGTTGAATAATAATAACAAGTAGAAGAACCTTGACGCTATTTCAAACCGACGTTTCAGCTCATCGGAAGTTCTTGAACGAAGCGAACTGTAATGGCGGACTAAAAAACTTCATGTATGCTGTCACCGAAGTGTAACGTTTCAACGAATTCAAAATAAAAACGTAAACAAACCCCGAGTCTGCGCAGTACGGACTGGAAATCAGCTTTAAGGTCGCGCAGGACCCTTGAAATCATTATGTATGTATTTATTTAAAGAGTATGCACGAACTGCGACGACTGAAGCCGACAACAAACGAAATATTCATGAGAATGTTTTTCTTAAAGTTCTTTGTACGAGTAATTAGACGGTATTGTTCTCAGCTTTGCGTACCGTGCGCTGAAACAATGCGAATTATCATAATTAGATTCACAGCTGCGAACTATAGCACAAGACGGTTGTAAACATTGACTCGGAAGGTCTTCGGAAGCGGAAAATCCTGCAATTTTGTGCCCAAGTTTTCTCCGCCGATATAGAATTTCAGGAGTTGATTCGCGAGGAACATGAACTTGGTGCACTCTATTGTGTTATGACAAGAGCGAATTTTGAAATTTCGTTCTCAAGTTGAAGATAGCACGTTTCAAAGTTTAGTTTTCACATTTTTACTCTCTTAGAAGCAGATAACTTCTAGCAGTTTTTGAAATCTAAAATTTCGTTCTTGTCATAACACAAAAGAGGTTATGATTCATCACTAGTTTATATAATCTTCTAATCCGGTGCGCTATTGTAGCCGAAAACTTGGACACAAAATCGCAATATCTGCAGTTAAACTTTTAGGAGCCTGTAAGATTACAGCAAACGGTCATCTCTCAGTAAATGGACAATCATGATGTAATTCCATCATCCCTTAATATCGATATCCTCGATAAATTTTAGAGGAATCGATGTTCAAAATGTAGCGAATTAAAGCTTTACAAGATAGCACTTCGTCAAGAAATTTGGCTAATGAATTTATTAATGAGCAAGGGTTCTGCGCGACCTTAAGGGGCCATAGAACCGAAATTGGCATGTGTAATTTTGATTTTCAGGGAAAGCAGTTTACATCGATCTGCGTTAAACTATAAACAAAATTTCGGAAAAACCAGCTTTCATTTAAATTTTGTAAGAATCTTTTTTTCAATCTTGCATCCGTGCTTCTATATGACCTATATATCTACTGGTAATTTTGTTTCTTTCGGCTATTTGTTTATTAACCTACAACAATCATTGACAAAACCTTGGCGCAGTTGCTGTTTTTCTTACTAGCAACATGAAAAAGTTAAGTAATTTCCCCTCTCCCCTTTGCAATGTTGCGTAGCATGCAAAAAATGATGCCTTCAATTGCTGGTTACTTTTGCTCTCAAACTGAAACGAACGAACGAACATTGAAACGGGGGGATGGGGGTGGGTGGGCCAACGACTTTTGTCAATGATTGTAGCTATAAGCACCGACAAAAATGAATCCAGTTTATGTTACTTGGTCGTACTTCATTTTTTAATACGTCTTCTCACTGTTGATTGTGTTACAATTTGGGATTATAAACAGGAAAAAGACTGATGAAATTCAAAAAAAACCTGGATGGTTAGGGACGGACCATTATTTTTTTGGAGGGGGGGGGGGGATGAAAAATATTGAAAAAAATTGTTTGCAGGGCCTGGAAAGACAAAATAAATTGTTTGCAAAAACGATATGTATTACAAAAAATAGTAATAATTTCGAAAAAAAAAATGTTTGCAGAGGTGCATAAACTAAAAAAAAAGTTTGCAGAGGAAAATTTTTCATCCCCCCCCTCCAAGAAAATAATGGTCCGTCCCTTAGAGGCTCAGTGAACGATTTCGTCGACAATTAATTATTTCATATAATCAGTGTTGATAAATAACTTTTTACTTTACTTTTTTAAGATAGCACAAAAAGAAACAAAGGTATTATTTCCTGGTGTTGCGAACGTAAAAAAAATCTTTAACAAAACCTTCTGGCCCCCATCTCCTCACCCCCTCCCCTCACTCCTTCCGCGCCGCCCTACTAGTATCGTCGAGATTTGATTTGAGCTTTGTCACTTATTTATTTGTTGGCCCATTTCTAGGGAGGTGTAGACCATGGAGCCCGACGAAGTGCCTTAAGAAACGTGCTAGTGACACGCATTTACGATGGCGTCACGACTCCTTATGAAGGTTTCCTTCGGACCGTGCGAAGCTCGGGTAAGACCTTTACTGATGTCAACCTCTATTTACTCACCATAACAACATTCAGGGATAAATGACGTAGAAACATTACATAATATCATGACGTTTACGGCTATAAAAATTTGTTGTGCTACACTATCCATCGATTTCTAACATCATAATTACACTACGCACTCATTCAAATAAAAATGCAAGAACTCCTAACTCTTATCGTCCTTTTGTTTACGCTATTACGTCACGTTACTACCTTATTAAGAAAAAAACAGCATTTTGAGCCCGCAAATAAAATGGTTAACAGAAATAAGACACAAATTTGTCTTTCGCAGGTGATCGGCCGTGCTTGGGAACGCGAGGGGGACCTGATAACAAGTATCAGTGGATCACGTATGAAGAGGTAATACAGGCGCGCACGTGCTTATTTATAAAACCGCTTTATGTTTTTTTTATATTATTTTTTTTTTTGTAATACTTGTACAACAACCTCTGCTTTGAGTCAAGATCGTGAAGCGGTTTTTTTATTAACTAGGCACGTGCGCGCTGGACTCTGGATCAAGCGGTCCACGTTCGAGCCAGGGCCGGGCCGCTGCGTTGTGTTCTTGGGCAAGACACTTTACTCTCATATTGCTCTCTACCCAAGTGTGTAATGGGTACTGGCGATTTTAATGCTGGGGGGTAACCCTGCAATGGACTAGCATTCCATCCAGGGGGAATGTAGAAATACTACAAGTCCCTTCATCCTATATAAACTGGGATAAGCTCCGGCCTGATGGGCCCATAGGCCCGAACGCAGACTTGACATTTCAATCTAGTGTCCCAACTAATCCCTAATTATTTTGGGTTTGCGTTACTACGCTCGGTGATTGGTTTAAAAAAGCCGCGCCACCGACTCAAATAATAAGAAAAGCCAAAATCAATCGCGACTTCCTTAGCTTAGGCTCATTTCTTCGCGCTTGGCGCCCGTTACAGTTTCGCCTGTTACGCGTAATTGCTTTGCAATATTGCTCTTGCAATGTTGCGCCACGTAGCACTGAAACTAGAAGCAGGAAAGTAGAGAGCTAACTCTAACGTAATTTTAAGTGCCGGAAAATAACCCAGGATTTCCTTTTGCGCGTTACCCTAGAATGGAAATCGAGGATCACGCGAGGCAAAGAAAAAAATTCTTTGACCTCGGTGGGATTGTACTCGCTTTGATTTTGTTTAATGACACTCAGTAGAAAACCACTCAATTACCATGTCTGCGTTGAAGAGCGTGCATAAGTCACTAAAAAAATTCGTTTGGAGCCATTTTGAACCAAGGAAGCAGCGTGGTCTTAAAATCCGGTGGGCCCGGATTCAAGCCCTCTACTCTGCCACTAGCTGGATTTGTTCTCGGTGGTCCCGAGTTCAACTTCTTGATTATTTCTCGTAAAAAAATGAGCAACGAGTCTGCCTCCTGCCAGTTGAGGATTTTAATCATATTATGTTTAGTTGAAATAGTTGTTTCCTCAATTTGAGTGGCGTTCCAGGAAACTAGCTATCTCGAAGCCCAATGCATATACAACAGTACAATATACAATGTGTATACAGTCAACTCTCTCTTAACGGACACCTCTATAAGACGGTCGACACCTCCATAAGACGGACACCTGCTGATGGTCCCTGCCGTTTTTCAGTCATTTTACTGTAACCAAACTCCCTATTAGACGGACACCTCTCTAAGACGGACAACGGACAACGAAATCATTAACGGACACTTGAGAAGTGTTTTTTATCATGCTTTATTATTGAAAATACTTCCAAACGTCGCATCGACCTAAAACAAAGTTAGTAAGCGATACGTGCCCGATACGTGTATATCAAGCTTACTAACCAGAAACAATGACGTTCTAACGGATGACTTCTCTGCTTACGTGTATGGACACTAAAGAGGTCGTTTTCTACTTACAGTATTACAGTTTGTAGCTCTCAAGTTTTGCTTTGACAAGCAAATACGGCCTTTTATTATTTTAGTCTTGTTGTAAAGTAAAGGTTTGTTGCATTGTCCAAAGGTTTAGCTTTATTATCTCAGAATTACTGGTGTCACGTTACCTCGACTCTCTACAAGACGGACACCTCTCTAAGATGGACAGTTGCGGCCGGTCCCGAAGGTGTCCGTCTGAGAGAGTTGACTGTAATGTTACATTTTACGATGTTGCTTCATGTTTTGTTCGATTTTTCAATTGCTCGTTCGCTTTTATTGTAGGTACACGAGCGTGCCACTAATCTTGGCTCGGGCTTAGTGCACCTCGGTTGTCAACCTTCGCAAAATACCTTCGTTGGAATCTACGGCCCTAATTGTACCGAGGTAAGCAGAGATTTTCATTAAGTTATTGCGTCGTACACTTGCTGGGTTACTAGATTGTCTCGTAACCTCCTATGACGATAACGATGACGATGATGACATTGTGGTGATGATGATGATGATGATGATGATGATGATGATGACGATGATGATGATGATGATGATGATAAAACGCCAGGAAAATTAGCTAATTTAGAGAACAGCCCGTGTGTTACCGCTCTGCAAGATTACCCCTTCCCTACCTCCACTCTCCTACACGGGGTATAAACGGGTTGTTTATTTCTCGTATTGCCCCTTAAATTAACTGAACTTCAGCGAATTCTTCCAAAAAATAGTAGCCAACAGTAGGAAAACTTATGTTCGTTCTCATTTTCAGTGGGATCTAGCCGACCTTGCATGTCAGATGTATTCCATGATTTCTGTACCAATTTACGATACACACGGAGCAGAAGGATGTGTTTATATCATAAACCATGGTAAGATTTATAATACAGTTGAGTTGAACTCTTGTCGAGTACCATTCGAGGGGAACCAAACGAGAATGAGAGTGCATGCGCGGATGTTGACAAAAATTATCCAATGCACGAACAAAAACATTCGACGACTCACATGAAAATTAGAGAGCTGACGACCCTGCAAGGGCTTGTAAACACTCGGTTTATTCATTCTCGGTTAATTGCTCGTCCTAGATTCCCCTTGTGCGATCGTGACCAAATGTGATCAAACAGCGTACAGTAAATCACTTATTTAACCGAATCCAAAAAGTCTTGCGCAGTAGAAAGCCTTCCCATCTCCAGTCACAGGAAAGCAGTCAGAGGGCTTTAGGCACCTAAACCCGGCTGCCAAAAATGAAAATCATGACATTATTACTTTCCCCATACATCTGTGAAGCCTATAAATATTCTAAGCCTGTCTTCCACAAGTCCAACTTGAAGGCTGACGTCATTCAAGTACGGATTCCGGAGTCGAATCAAGATAGAATTGCATATTATTAAATATTACTTTAATTATATATTGTATAATTATGATTGCAGCGGACATCGAGACAATTTTATGCAATGGGAAAAAGCTCCGATTTCTTTTCGACAATGCGAAACAATGTGAAAAACTGAAAAGAATCATTAAGATTGATGAACCTGTTAAAGAAGAAGAGAAGAAAGAAGCCGAATCCCTTGGGGTTACTCTGCTGAACATCCTAGAAGTGCAGGTGAACTCCCGTAAAACACTTTAAACGGGGGGATATGATATGATATGATATGATATGATATGATATGATATGATATGATATGATATGATATGATGTTTCTGTTTTATTGGTAAAACCTCTTTTCAATTCATCGTACGGAAACACTACTTTAATTCAAAGTGACCGTGATATGGTGGCATATCAGGTCAGTGACTTGATATCGTAGGATATCAGGACAGTAGATCGCGCTTCTGATTGGCTACTTGCGAATTTGGGTACGGTAAGATATGATATGATATGATATGATATGATATGATATGATATGATATGATATGATATGATATGATATGATATATGATATATGATATGATATGATATGATATGATATGATATGATATGATATGATATGATATGATATGATATGATATGATATGATATGATATGATATGATATGATAACTGAAAGGCAATAGAAAGTACAGTCAATAGTGACAGATTGATAACGAAACAGTAAAAAAAATGCACAAGTCTGCACTCAGGAAGTCTGCCATTCTCGTCAGGGGCACAGTGACAGACCTGTTAGAGAGTTCTTGTATGGTTATTAGGACGAACGTAGGGTACGTAAGAGAGCGCGCGGGGGGTCGTTCTGTAACGTATATATACTGTTCAACGAAAAGCCAATTCAGGGTGAATCTCTCTAACCACGTTTCAAACTGCGGTACCACAGCTGGCCCTACGCGCCTGAGCCGACAATTATCAATCTATGCATACTAATTGTCTTTAAGATATTTGCAAACAGCATGTCATGATTTTCTATTAAGGGGAAGGGGGCTTAAAATTGAACTTCTAGACGGGGGAGGGACTAATTAAGGAGGCTCGATGTAGTGTTTTAGCCCTGGGGTGGTCGTTTTAAAAATGAAAACTATCTAGGAAGCCAATGTTCGATTTTTGCCAAAATTCACCATAATGATCAAATATGACTAAGTTTAATTTTTTACTGGTCACTTAGTCACAAAGGTTACCATAGCAACGATTGTCATTTTCTTTTGTTTTCAAACAAGCTTGATTTTCTCAAAATCTAGATTGACAATTGGTGTTTATTTTTTGATATGTTAAAGTACAGTGGATTGACTACCTGTAGACAAAATTTCAGAAAAATCTGTAAGAGCGTTTTAGAGTTAATCAAGAATGAAGTTTTTTGTAACTTCTTGTAGTTTCCTACAATTGGCAGTCGATATATTAAGCAAAAACTCTCTCGCTTTTAGTCAATGGTTTTTGATGGTGCAAGTATTTATATTTCATATTGAATAACTGCGTTTAAATACTACGAAACAATTTAAAAGCACCCATTTCACATTAAAATGGAATATTTCTGAAAATTTCATTCTTGATTTACTTGAAAACGCTCTTACAGATTTTTCTAAAATTCTGTCAACAGTTAGTTAATCTACTAATATTTAACATATCCAAAAATAAACACCAATTGTCAATCTAGATCTCGAGAAAATCAAGCTTGTTTGAAAACAAAAGAAAATGACAATCGTTGTTATGGTAACCTTTGTGACTAAGTGACCAGTAAAAACTTAAACTTAAGTCATATTTGATCATTATGGTGTTTTTTGCCAAAAATCGGACATTGGCTTCCTAGATAACTTTCATTTTGAAAACGACCACCCTAGGGCTAAAAATACTACATCGAGCCTCCTTAAAGAGATGAAATGGGAGGCTGAAAAGCAAAGGGCGCTTTATGGAGCTTTTAAGAAATATTCATCAACAAGATCAACATCGATTTTCTCCGTATTTTTTTCACACATGTTCTGCAATTGCCCTTTGGAGAATTTGGCTGTCAAATTAACAAATTTTTCCTAAGCTGATCCGACCCTGGGCATCTGTGACTGGACAGTGACTTAGAAAAAACTGCATGCCGATTGATGAAGATTTGCGATTTTAGCTAACACCGTTCTAATGTACCATTTTATAAATTATTCTTTCAGCAAATGGGCACCAACAATCCTCTTCCGAGAATGGTGAGCGTCAGCATAAAATTTCTCAGTCAGTTGCAATGTTGAGCCTGCAGGTTTATTAATTAATTTTACAAAAGTTTTTGTGTTGTAAGTTACATGAAACATTTTTTAAGAAAACTAAGTAAAAGTCATTTAATTTGCAGCCCGGGAGACCAGACGACATCATGACTATTTGCTACACAAGTGGAACAACGGGTAAATACGCCATTTATTTACTCCCTGTTCTGTTTTAAGTCTACCTCCTTGGGGCAATGTACAACTGACCAATTAAAAAAATCATGCTGCGAAGGAATCTTCTCTTTGCTATAATAATCTGGTAATGACTTTTCTGATCCTTGGCCGTTGATCATAATTTTTTTTTAGTTACAATTAAATACAACAAATAAAGTAACTTTTCCCGGAAAGTCTCTCGTATGAAAGCGACTAGGATGTTCGTCGAAATACCAGCACTAAACCCCTAATAAGACCGCCAATCAGCTGGGCGTGACTCAACCTTTTTTTTTTCACTCCTAAAAGATACCATTTAATTCCTGATCACTACGAAATCACCAACTTCCTTATGTCTCTGTGTTCTTCAAATCACAGGAACGCCTAAAGGTGCCATGTTAACACATGGAAACATCAATTCATCCGCCTCTGCTATTCAAGTACATTACGAGGTTTGTATTTCAGTACATACAATATCTATTTATCAGTATTTCATGTTTTTTATAAATGCCTTCTCGAACATGCCACTAAATAATGTGCTTTCATTGTTATTACACATGTTAATAACAAAATGGCATAATACCGAAGGATATTGTGTGTTTATAGCGGCCTTCCGAAACTCGTAGCGATAAAATTTCACCCTTGTTCGGTAATACCTGGCGAAAGTAGCGATCTCAAAATAAAAATATTTATTTTTTTTCCAAGAGGGCACGGTAACGAATCCTGCAATCTGATTGGTTATTAGCGCGGGCAAGATTCTCCTATCTCTGCCCACGGGCCACGGTAACGCTTTCGTGA
Organism: Oculina patagonica; assembly: GCF_052425735.1. Lineage (NCBI taxonomy): Eukaryota > Metazoa > Cnidaria > Anthozoa > Scleractinia > Oculinidae > Oculina > Oculina patagonica. The sequence goes on from NC_135766.1 coordinate 5,849,840, forward strand.
GTTTCATTTCGCGGCGAGACGAACGAACCCATGACAGTTTTGCTCTCCAAAATGATTTAAATCGATGTAGTTGCTCACCAACCGTTGTAAATTTGAAAGGGAAAATTAGCAGTGGAATTAAAGGCCTTGAAGTTCTCCAAAAGGCGAGTATTTATTCTCTTTAGTGACAAAATGAAGTTATAGTTTTATGGCCGTGGTTTGCCGATCGTTGTTTGTGCATTCGCACTGATTTTCACGCCATTGCGGTTAACTGCAAGTCGCCGGTTTACAGACTCGATTTATCCTTTCAAACACCTTGCTTCTCTGCTACTTTTCTCCAAAACCGAATACTGCTTATCGCCATTCAAGAAAATGAGATGCTTTATTAAAAAACAGTCAAATTAATTCTCGCAATATTGTGCCGTCACTGTGCAGGCGACCAAACTACACATTTCAGCTTCATTCAGTTTCACTTTCGCAAACTTTTTATCAAAACAGAATACTGTGGGAATCAACACAGAGGTTTTTGACTCGTTAAATACAAATGTAAATAGCTAAGTGCTTTCCAGTCCGAAAAGTAAGTTTAGTTAACTAAAGAACTCACAAGCCGAAATGGAGTTAAAAGTGTTTCGCAACTCGCTGATTGCTCTGTTCTACATTGTGCTTTTCTATTATTTCAGATGCTTTTTTTTCTTTTTTTTTTTCAGATGAAATTTTTCTTGAGTACTGTTCATTTTAGTGAATTTATTTTGTTTGACAGTAAGCTCTTATAGCAAACAGATCATTATTTACTCTTGCCGTAGCTTATGGCGATCGACTCAACATTGGATGCGCGCGTATATAAATACAAACACATTTGGCAAGAAAGTCTTTGTAGGTTTTTTAGGTGTTTTTTAATCAAACACATTAAAGAAGGAAAAAAAATAAATAAGTTATTTACCGGCTTAGGGTCGGTCCGTATAGTGAAAAACTGTGACCTCGGCCTTAAAATTCTGCCCTTGGCCTGCGGCCTCGGGCAGCATTTTCAAGACCTAGGTCACAGTTTTTCACTATACGGACCTCCCAGCCGGCAAATAACATATATATACTCGACTTGATGATGTTAACAAACAATGGAAATATCAGATATAGCAAGCCGTACAAAACTGATGTGAAGTTTGTTTCTAATGTCTCTCATTCTAAATTAAAGACAATTTGTATCTCTTTTCAATCGACAAGTTTTATCCTTTTCATCTTTATATATAAAAAAAAGATTGTCTCCTTTCACGAAGTCATTATAAAGATAGATTGTAGATTATTCCATATATGATACACGTTTCCCAAAAGAGCCAGCTCCTGAAAATAGAGACAGAAAAAGACTTCTAAACCCTTAAGAGGCAGCGGTTCCGTATTTAAGTTGCTTGTACTTATTTTTTCAAAAACCCGTCAATCTTTGTAGTAAAATTTACTCTGTACTCATATTTAATTTCTGTTACAGGCATCCGGAATCCAGATGACTCCAGAAGACTGTATGATTTCCTATCTTCCGCTCGCTCACATGTATGAGCGATTGGCTCAGGTATGTAGAAGAGACACCTATTGTCTTGGTTTGTTCGTCGTCTAATTATATAAAATTAACATGTATATTTTGCTGACAATGTTAAGATAAAATGAAATGAAATGAAAAACAACAAACAAACATAGTATAGAACAGTTTTAAATTGAGTGTCATAAAACCAAAACCACAGTTATCACTCTTGTCAATCACAAAGGGCACAGACAATCCAGTGAACCAATCAAAACCCAAAGCAAATACACTTAGCCGGCACGAAGCGCGGGAAAACGTTAATTGGTTTTGATTTTCTTTCTGATTGGTTGGGAAAGTGGCGTGCGCGTGTGTTTTAAACAAATCACTTAGCGTAGTTGTACAAACGTATGAACTGAAAACCAAAACAAACGTGAATTAATTACTTTCGACGCTCAAGTGAAAATTGCTGCTCCAAAGACATGAGGTTTTTTTGCTTTAATGAAATTGATACATACCATGAAGCAGCTGCTTTCCTTTTAAATTGCAGGCACTTTGCTTCCTCAATGGAATGCGTATTGGTTTCTTCCGAGGTGACGTGAAACTTCTCCTGGAAGACATTCAAGAGCTGAAGTATGCTTCTGACTTGATTCCAAACTATTGTCTCTAATTGTTTAACGAGTTACGACGTAACGTAGGATATCGATAACGGTTGTGATGATTGATCATTTTACTTTACAGACCAACAATTTTCCCGTCAGTTCCTCGACTGCTTACTAGAGTGTACGACAAGGTAAACATTTTTTTTTATTGCCAGAAGAACATTCCTCGCACGTCTTTAGCTAAAGTGTGCCCCGGGGGGACTCCCATATGAAAGGGCCGGGGATGCTGCGTGGTCTCGCTAAGGGGTGTAAAGTTCGGATTTCTGGTCTCATTTAGGTGTTCCCGGCAAAACGTCAACAGTTTTAACCGTTTAGGTCCCGTTTACCGTTGCACACGAAGAAATATACAAATATATATTCTATTTTTAGCATTTTGGTATCTTTCGGATCAAAAAAGTTTAAGACATGCCCAGATTGGTCTCTTTTAGGGTTCTTTTTTTGTTCTGTTTCTTAACACGCAACTTTGCTAACCAGTCTAACCACTCCCTATAAACAGGATTTCCAAGGCAACTTAGCAACAAATGGAATTGAGACCTTAAGTTATCGCATTGTTTACAATTAATTTCCGTATAGTGCTACCGTCCGGGTAGGAATAGTCTTGTGAAGGACTGTTGTTGTCGACGAATAACAGCAGCATTTCGTCCGCACTCTCTGAGTCTTCGTAGCCGCAGTAAAGAGAGTTTTCTCTTTAAGTGCCATAGCCAATTCTTTCCTGCTCTAGAACATTTGAAATTCGACTGATGACGTAGTTATACACAGATCCATGCAGTGTCTCTGATTGGTTGTGACTTGCGCGCGAATTTTCAAAACCAACCAATCAGAGAGAATACACGCATATATCTTTGTTAAACGACTGTTTACTTAGTTGATGCCTTTACATAACTAATACTAGCAATTTCAGTAACAAAAACTACGCTTATACTCTTGAGTTCCTATTTATTAAAAAGAAATTTTACTTGTATGCAATTTCATTTGAATTTCAGGTCATGGCCCAAGTTTCGCAAAGTAAATTTAAGAGCTGGCTCTTTCATAAAGCATTGTCTTCTAAAGAAAAAGATCTGCAGAGGTTTGTGCCAAGCAACTTTTGATTTTTTTCTCTAAGTATAATTTTTTCCTCTAGTATTCATTTATTGATTAACATAACATGCAAGAACGAATTATTGATTGGTGCAACAAACCACCAATCACTAATTCAAACAAGTACAGACGACAACAACTTTCAAAGTAGCCGTCAAGCTAAGCTCAAAGTTGACGTCTCTTCTTTCTCGAGACTAGGTCCTTGTACAATGCTCATCAAGAGTCTTTGGGACATCTAACAAACTACTGAGAAATGTTTCCGAATCCCAGCCCCCTTCAACTGGGCTCACATTCCAGCGTTTTGTGAGCCCGATGAAAACCGGACTCTTCAACCGGCTCAAAGACCTTTACTCCCCCCCCCCACCCTAGCCCCCCCCCACTTTGTTCCCCAACATTGTTTGAAGAAATATCACAAGGTTGGTCTGAAAACTCGACATTGTAGGGGGGAGGAAGGGAAAGAAAAAGACCAAGGTGAAATGTTCCCAGACTTTTGACGAGAATTGTAGTTAAGATATTAGTTCTTAACTTGACAAATGCTCAAAACAGGTGACGTGAATATCATTACCGTGTTATATGACTTCTATAAGTCTAAATATCACTTTCATTTTATCATAATTTTGCTTTTTGCATCCTAATGTATTATGATTGCATTAAATTTTCAAGGGGAATCATCAGAGGAGACACATTATGGGATCGCACCGTATTCAAGAAAATAAAGGTCAGTTTTAACTACCACGACATGTTTTTTCTTTAATTTTTATCGAACTACGTACAAGATAACAAGTCAATAATAACAGCAAGAAGTTTTATTTGCATGGCCATAAATACATATAGTATTGCAAAAGCATAACACTTATCTAAAGCAAGATTGATAATAATCGTATTCATGTAACAGTGATAAAGCAAGTGATAAAATTTACCATCTTTATTATTTACAGTGATAAAGCAATTATGTTACATCAGTTTGACTTAAAAAAAGATTATTACGTATAAAAGCTATGCACGTCAAAATGAACTTCGTCAGTTTAATATATTAACATAATAATTTGCCGAATTCATTATTTTTTTGGTGGCTTGTGTAAGAGGTAATTGTTTGATGTTCGGTAGGTGATACTCTATTTTCCTGTAAAATTCGTCCCTAAAAAATAGCTAAATGCCATTCCCGTCCCCAGAGCCCGCTTTTCTTTTAATAAGTACCAAGAACATGGGATTCTGGCCAGTTCCAATAAGAAAGGCCGCAATTACTGTAACGGACTTTGCTCAATTATAATTGGCTGACATTCGAAAATCAGCAATTTGTGCATGCTCTGTGCATGCGGCCATAGTCGCGTCCTTGGTGCTGACCAAAAGTAAAGGAGGCTCCAGGGACGAAATTGATTTTAACTGTGCGATATTTTACAGATGGTGCTTGGTGGAAATGTTCGGGTGATAACCACTGGTGCTGCTCCTCTCTCTAATAAAGTGATGACGTTCCTGCGATGTGTCCTGGGCTCTTGTTATGTAAGTTGACAGCCAATCAAATTGGAGCACGCGCGCTACAATTGAGGTGTTAGATAGCCCGTGAGGCACGTAGCGCCGGCTGTAATCGGTTGGTCTTACTTGTTTCATTTTATAAAAAAAGACCGTAAGACGAGTTTTGTCGACCATGTTGTCGGGCATGGCATTAATATATCTTATTTTGATATTTGAGTGTGTGGTATCGCTGGTAATTCTACGAGTCTTACGTATTTGTTCGGAGCACGTAGGGCGAAACAAAATACAAATGACGAACAAAAATGTACAGCAATACTAAACACTATTATCCAAAGTTTTCTCAGCGAAAGCGAATAGATATTAGATATACATACTGATAACGTTAATAGTAGAGGTGATCTCGGGTACCATACTGGGATAGTATCATTCCAGGGTCTCTCCGGTAGAGACCAAGCGAAGCAACGCCCTTATAAGGTAGCCTCCTACGCAGTCGTTCTTAGGGGCGATCACGTTTCACTCCTCCCCACGAGTGCGTGGGAGGCTATTATAAGGAAGACCGGGGACGATTTATACCCATTGAAACTTGTACATGCGAGTCTCTTACAGCAAGGCGCCCAAATGTGTGACCACTTTTAATTTATTCACATTCTTTCGTGCAGATTTAATCCAATCAAAAGCCGTGGATAGCTTGCAGTTGACTTCTGATTGGATTAAATCTGCACGAAAGAATGTGAATAAATTAAAAGTGGTCACACATTTGAGCGCCTTGCTGTAAATGGATGCTCAAGTTTACAAACACCTGAGAATCGAAGAATCGTTGACCCATAAAAAACATAACCTATGAACGATGCGACCCAAATGTTCACTGGGATATCGGAATTATAGTCCTTGTCTGTGACAAAATAAACCATGATAATAAGACAGGCTGCATAAATCATGCTCTTAATGCTCGCAAAGAAAAAACAATAGGTTGATTATCAATAAAAAGAATATTACTAAGCTTACCAATGCAAGACTGTCTACCCAGAATACCAGTGGGTCATATCCTTCATGGTTTACACTTTTCACATGGTCAACGTTTCTTTTATTTGGTGAGAAAATTCAGTTGAACTCATTAAGTCTCTTTTTATTTTGCAGGTTGTAGAGGGCTACGGACAAACTGAGAATGCCGCGTGCGGAACTTTTACCTGGATATATGATACGACAACAGGTGAGGCCCCAGTAAAACGCTTTTGAACCCTTCACTGTCAAAACTGCCAGGTGAGCTGAAAATTACTTCATGAAGGTACTGTTGCTTTCAGTGCTAAGTAGGGTTCATCTAAACTTCTTCGATTTACCAAAACTGCTGCTTTCTAGCTAAATGTTTAATATATTTCGCTCTGCTAAACAAAAGGAAATATACCCTATAAAGACAAGCACTCAACCAAAAAAACTGGATACTTAACTCTATATAGCTATTCCATTTTATTATATAAACTGCAGTGTTTTAGCGAGTGGTAGCAAATCGATAAAAATGGTATCACACATGTGTGGATAAAAATGATATCATTTTTGTGATATCATTTTGACCAATCAGTTCGCAGAGTTTGCCATGTTTAAATGCTCAATGAGCTAAAGTTTATCGATATTAAGTCTTGTCTTACTTAGCTTGTAACTGCGATTCACGTTACTTCCTCCTTATCTCACCGTTATTGTATTGTACTGCAGCAATACTTTCTTTTTCTGATTTTCCCGTAATGCCCACGGGTATTATTAGCCGTGCTACGGCCTGGGGGCTGGCAAAAGTCGGGCACCAACTGGGCAAAGAGCCATGTAATAAACTTCTTATTCTTATAAACTAACTTGGGATTACAAAGACTTACAATGAGAGTATGTCGCTCTCGGTCTTTCTTGTAAGGACCTTGCTTCTCGGTCTTTACCAGAATGACTTTGGGTGACATTCTTTAAGTATGGCACTCGCCCTCACTCCTACTAAGATTAAATATTGATAGAAAACAGTTCTACACGAAAGAGCTACCTTCTATTTACATTACCGCCATTAACAAGCATTATATTTGCAGGTCACGTTGGCCCTCCGCTTTCCTGTAATCTGGTCAAGGTAGTCGATGTCCCAGAAAAGGAGTGTTACTCAAAGGACGGGAGAGGAGAGGTAAGTGCTCAACCGAACGTAATTAATATTCAAGTATCACTTTTCAAACTAATAGAGTTGTATAAGGGACGGACCATTTAATTTTTGATGGGGGGGGGGGGGGCTGCTGTTGGGCAATTACGAAAAAAAATTCTTGCACTAGAAAAGTAGGGGGAAAATCGTGCACTGAAGTAAGCACGGGGAAATAATTTTAAGCAATCCCCACCCCACCTGGGTAAGCACGGATGGTGCAAAAATTATCTTGTAGAAGGTTGTGTTGGTTAAAAAAAATCTTGCAAACACCAATGCTGAAAAAAATCTTACTTTTAATACTCTTTTAAGGTTTTCACCTTTGTCTTAATTCCTCCTAGGTATGTTTAAAGGGACCAAACGTCTTCTTAGGGTACTTAAAGGCTCCTGAGAAAACCGCTGAGACTATTGACAAGGATGGCTGGCTCCACACCGGAGATATAGGAGAATGGCTTCCGGTAAATTTACATTCGACACTTCAGAAATATAGGATTTGTTGTATTTCTGAAAACCATTAACCAATCAGCATAGATAACGCTGGTACCAAACTACCTCAGAAACCTTAGTGTCGAATGCTGGTTCCTAGTCTCCACGGTGGCCAATGACATTAGTTATTTTCCAGTAAACAAGCTAGATGACGCACTTGGTTGTGGTTGTTGAAAGGAACAACGAAATTCTAAAGTTTTTTCGTGGTTATGAAAATATATTTAACGCGTATTTCATTTTAGTCTCTTAATTTTCTTTAGCGTTTGTTATCTTTCGACTGTTGTCTTAAAGGAGGTATAATTTGACTAATTTCTCTGAAAATGGCCTTGAATTTAGGTTGGCTTTCAGTAAGCACCATGAGAAGTCTCATTATGGGTCATAAATCTGCAGCAATTTTTTGGTATTTTTTACGATTCTCCCAGTAGCATATAACGGAGAATCAAGCTAAAAGACAGATACAGTCGAACCCCCTTTTTCGGAAACCTCGATATTCTGAATGCCGAACAACTCTGTTTTTCTCGAACACCCTTTAATACGAACACCTCCCTGCCTCCCTCCCTAAACGTTACGTACAACCATTCATTCCTCGCCTTTTATTAAAAACCATCGTACATTAAATATTGTTTTTGAGTCTAATGCTTGCGTGCGCTTTGCGCATGCGCATTAGACTCTTTGTTATATGAAAAAAGCTGTTAGCAATCCCAAGGGAATGGTTCGGGATCGATAATCGTTCGCTGTAATGTAGAAAACAATGATCAGCTGCAAGAACGGACTCCGTACGGACACGCACGATTAGTTTCAATTAAAAACAGCCAATCAGCGACACGTGTTCCACGCATAATTAAAAGTTCTTTCTCAAGTCACGATTATTCAACACTTGAACAGGACGAAATAATTTTCCAGTTAAGACATTTGTAAGCTTTTTGTGAAAATAAATCTTCGTTTTCAGTTCAGTTAAGCACTTGTGTTTTCGTCTTGCTTAAAAAGCAAGACGTCTTTGAGAAAAAATATTTCGACGGCGACTCGCGTTTATTTACACAATGCGACCAAATATTTATTTTGTTTTAAAAAATAGAAAACTTTACCTCGGTTTTTGTATTTAAGTCATTCGAATTTTGACCAATTTTTTCTTTACAGTGCAAACAAAAACCTTCAAAAATAAAAGATGTACATGGATAAATGTAAATCAAGTTACGCGACTAAATCAAAATGCGTTTGTTTGGCCGCTTTGCAGTATTACACTGTCCCGGCCTTTGCCATACACTGAAATCGAATTTCATGCTTTTACGACTCTCACTAGATCTTAAGTTCTTCTTCTTACAGCTAGAAAAATCATAAAATGGTTACATTGATATGGAAGTGATGATTCGCGAAATTTATACATCATGATAAACAGTCTTCGCTCCTGTGTATGGTAGCTCGATAATAATTGCCTAGTTTCCAGCGTTCAAAAGGTCATCATTATATTGACGTGAGCATTTACACCCGTTTTTAGGAAAATCTGTCACTAAGTGCTTACAGTACAATGGAGTAACAGTCACTATTTCAAGTGCTTTTATTGCAAAATCTGTTTCAAGAGTCATCATCAAAATGGTGAAAAATCTGAAAGAAAACGATGTGAAGTTCTTCAACCCTTGTTGTAATGAACATGCTTTTTGTAAATCGTCACGCAATCTTGTCCAAATGTTTAATCGTTTCTGCTTTTACGGACAATACGGAAGAAGTAACATCAACTCCTGTTCATACTTTAAATTTTGTGAAGCATATAACATTTATGACTGTTTCGTTTTCATCCATAATCATCCACGATGCCCCTAGCTTGCTATAAGCATTTTAAATTAAACTCCCGAACACAAACCTCTAACCAATTTTAACCGGCTTACGAAAACCGCGCAATCTGTATCACTATGCCATACCGCATTAGACTCATGTCACCCTTGGTGACCTATTTTTGTTGTTGTTGTTGTATTTGTGTCTAAAGTTCAACTCATGATCAGCCCTCCCTTAAGTTAATGATAAGTGTTACATTAGAATAAGTGTTCACAACCTCTTCGTGAAAAAGTCGACTTCGGCAGATCATATGAGCTAATAATTTCTTTGTCTCATTCTAGAATGGAACTTTGAAGATCGTCGACAGAGTCAAGCATATTTTTAAACTTGCTCAGGTAATGAAATTATTTTTGGCTTATTCGATATTTTTGGTTCCTCCCCTTCAACCCCCCTTTCTCCCTTTTATCCTTCGTCAAAAAACAAATAGTCCGTCCCTTACCTAATTCTTAGGGTGTTTATCGTCCTTAGGGTGAATACGTGGCACCAGAAAAGATCGAGAACATCTACCTTCGAAGTCGCTTTATAGCTCAAGCGTTTGTATATGGAGACAGCTTAAGGGTGAGTACATGAAGCAGTACCTACCTCCAAAAAATTCTCTTTTTAGTTTCTTCGTTTCATGACATATTTTACACTTACTCTATGCTCTTTTGTCCGACCCAGTCCTTTGTTGTGGGAATCGTCATTCCAGATCAGGAAGTGTTGGAACCCTGGGCACGATCTAAGAAGATTCCTGGTGACTTTGTAGAGCTCTGCGAAGATGAGGTAGGAATTCTATATAAAAAGATACACATTATTTGCTCTCTTATTGCGCCCAACCGGTATCTGGGAGGCCATGGGTTCGATTCCCGTCGGGGACTCAGAATTTTTCTTTGTCCCATGCTCGTGTTATTGTTGAAAAATTCATTTTCATTAATACTACGCTTAGTTTTTGGTTTTTAAACCTTCCGCCACTTTCAATTCTCGGTCAAGGAGTAAAACCAAAACAAATCGAGATTTACTCGCTAGCGTTTTCCAGCGCTTCACCTTAATAGAACGTGCCAGTAAAGCGAGTCAAAGCTGCTCCCAAAACTGCCAAAAACGCGGATGGGCGATATGATAACTGCTGATCTGTTTCTGTTTATTGTCAACCAAAATAAAGCTGCAGTTTTTAAGTTTTTCTTTTTACCTCAGGTAGCTCAGTTGTTTCAGAAAAGTTGCTCTGGGAGCCGGGCAAAAAATGTTTTAAGTTGTATGCAGCCCAAAAAGCCTGTTTTCATGGATGGTCTGTGTCCTTTGTGATTTGCAAGAGTTATAACTTTGGTTTTGGTTTTAAGACGCTCAATCGACAATCCCTCTATTACTATTTTTTATATCAATTCTTGTGTGTTTAACGACTAAAATGTCAATTTATGTGGTCTATATCTTGATACTCCGAACAGTAGAACGTTGAAGCAAGATTATTTTGTTGACATTCCAATGCTTAAGGTTCAATTCTTCTTTAAATTTTGACTTTTTACAGGAAGTCAGAAAAGCAATTTTTGACGACATGATTGGGAAAGGCAATGAAGGAAAACTGAACTCATTTGAGCAGGTGAGCCGACAAATAAGCTGATTTTTCATACCACCATAATCATAAGGCTCCCGCTGAACGTGACGTGGCGTCGCCATACGTACTAAGAGTAAGACTAATTAACAGTAAAACTGAACGACAACATATAGTTCTGGCCTCGAAAAAAATATTTTCCCAGTCCGGCTATCCCACCAAGTCAATATTAACTCTTAGTATAATTTCAGAGGTGATTATAAGAATTGAAGCATTTTGATTGGTCGAGAAGCTCGGCTTATGAGGCTATAAGCACCCCGCGCGAGGTGATTATAGCTTTGAAGGCTTGGTTACTAAGCCACGTCACCTTTGACATCCAGCCGAAGTAAACATGGCCGCTTTTGCTGAATGAAAATTTCTTTGATTTGAAAGAAACCAGTCCAAGTCCTGGATATTTTGAACATTGGAAATTTTTCAAATTAACTACCAAGGCTTTTGGAACGAAAATATTTTCAAGAGACGGTTCTCAAGGCATTAGAAATGATCGTAAACACGGCGGTTTTGGCGATCGAGGAGAAACTCAGTTAGATCGATTGACCAAACATTATAATAGCTCTCTTCTCACCGGAGCTACTCATTTTTAGAGGATTCGCACATTCGCTTAGAAGTCATCCACAATCATACAAAGGTACCGGACATCTGTCTTTCTCATTGTGTTTGTTTTGTTCCGTTTTATTGCTTTAACTAAAAAAAAATTCTGATTGCAATCGATGATTTTAACTGGTTTACACCGTATGCAAGCGAACACTTGTGTTTGCTGTTTTCTTGTTTGCTATCGTTATTTTTTTAAGTTCTTGATGATCACCTCTAAAAATTATACTAAAACAATTATTCACCTCAGGCTCAGTGATTATTGTTGAATAATCACTTCCTAACAGTTCATTCGGCTGAGAGATTTAAGTGGCTATGGTGTAGGAAACATTGGTTTCGTAAACAGCTGATGTTGAATTTCTTGATTTTTCCCCTTCTAGGTAAAAGCAATACGCTTACACAAGGAGTTATTTTCTGTTGAAAATGGATTTCTGACCCCAACATTCAAGACGAAGCGAGCTTTGGTCGAAAAAGCCTTCAAGGAAACATTCCAAGATCTCTATGAAGAAGTCGACCAGAAAATGAAGTTCGTGCGTTCCACAAGTTTTGAAATACAGCAAGTGGTTTAACTAAAGCTTGGACTTATAATAACAAAGAAGTGGATTTTTCTCAACGGTCACAACTGAAAAGCCAATCATAATCATGGATTTTTGTAACTGGTGGCTGGGGCGGGAAAATTGGAGTATGCCAAATCAAACAGTAGCGTAGCAGCTCTCGTAAGCTTATAATTCTATTGGTCCTCTAGTGCAAATCAAGATTGGTTCATGAGCTCTAACAGCCTGAAAATCAAAGCCGTGTATTCATTTAACCTGTGTATAAGGGGGAAAAAATACGTACGCAAACGAAAAATTGTGATTGGTTTCAAACCTTATCATAACTCTAAGCAAACGCACAGTCAAAGCAAAAAACAATAAAAACTCCACTAACTTCTGCATACTGTACATAATAATTAAGGATACTCAAACTTCGACTGAGCGCTCGGGGCAATTTTTAAATTTTGATGCCTTTGTTAGGCTAAAATTTGCAAATTAGACCCCCTTTTTATAAGAACCTATTAAGCCTAAAACTTGGAAACAGGTTCTTATTTTATAGAATTGATTAAAAATGTTAACTTTTAGGAAATATGTTATACAAGGCATTAATTAATGTATATGTATATAATGGCTGCGGTCACATCTAGACTGCTAACTATAGTTAGGACGGCGTTAACTATAGTTAGCTATTTCGGTACGTAATGTGACCGCTTCTCTGTTCGCCCTAACTATAGTTAGAAAATTTACGCCTCGCTGATCCAAAACAATACACACTAACTATAGTTATACCCAAGCAAGGTTCATGGGTTAGTCTTAAGTTTGCAAACGAAAAGCCAATCAGAATGCGACAATTCTTTTCGCACGTGCGAGATGAACATAAATTTTTTAAAACAAAGCGTCAAGGGAAGGAAAACAAGAAAAACAACATGCCAAGAAATTACATATCATCAATGTTAGCAAAAATTAAGCTCCAATTCTTCGGTTTCTAGCATCCTTACTTCATTTTATTCTCTTCAACGCCGAAATGCCGTGCAAAAATTGAAAAAATAGAGGAACAACTGGACACAAATAAACAACAAGGGCTGTCATGAACTAATTTAAATACCAAATTATTCACAACCTTATCAGAACTAACTATAGTTAACTGCATTGGTGTGACCGCAAAGACGACCGAAAGCACTAACTATAGTTAGGTATGACGTCACGTAACTTGAGACTAACTATAGTTAAACTTTAGTTACGTCGTAGATGTGACCGCAGCCAATGTCATATTCTGAATGATTTCTGCTTCATTTTTACATAAACACTTATGTGGTATGCAAATTTTATACAAGAATTAGGCCGAATATGCATGACAAAAGGTTCTCTTAGACCCTTTTAGCAACAGTGCAAATATTTCTTCAGAAAATAAGAACCTATTAAGAACCTAATGGCCCAAATTTGTGTTAACTACCATTTATGTAATGACCTGTTTAGGCTTACCTGAAAAAATGGGGTTCTTACTCACGCTCGCGGATTTTTACTGTATTGTAAACTGGACTTTTCGAAGCAGATGAAAACATTAAAAAAGATAACTGTTGTATTCTTTTTTCACATAATAAAGCAGTTTAGTAATTGCAAATAGAGTGGCTTTCAAATGAGTGTCGTAAAACCAAAACCATGTTTTTATTCTGACCAATCATAAAGGACACACTTCACACAATTTGGTAAACAAATCAAACCTCTAAACGAATCCATAAAGCCTGCGCGAAGAGCGGAAAAACTGTACGTGTGAGCGAGTGAAATGTGAATCAATTTTCTATACTTAAGCAAAAGCGCTCTGTATGCCTCGCACGTAACTGTATTTCAGTAGAAATACAATAGCCGGCTGTACGACGATTTCATATAGTTAGAGACCATTAGTGGCCCAAACTTAATCTCGTCTAGACGAGCCGCCACTTTGAAAAAAGTACAAGTCGTGGTGAAGACCCAGGGAACAGAGGTTGGCCTAATCAGACTGTTTATCTACTTGACTGAATAACTTGGAAACGTACATGGCCTGAGTCAGGATGGAAGTTGTCTGGTACTTATCTCCAATAGCGAGAGCTGATGCTTGAAATGTAACCTGCACAAAACCAATCACATGATCCGTATATATATATATCGCTTAAAACTACAGCCCAAAGGTCAGAATCTCGCATAGTGAGGCTATGATAGCATTGAATAAAAAAATTAACTTTATCGGAGCGGGATTGCTTGATTTAAGTGATTATTATTTTTTTAGCTTTCGGTGTTATTCTTTTCTCACGATGTTATTTTGATTTCTTCGCTGTTTGGAACAGTTTATGATTTAATTTTACCCTGCATCAAGATTGCGGCATATTGGCTATGTTTTTTTTTGTTTTCGTTGTCCGATAACCTTGGCTTTATCTCGGTCCAAACTCTTACAACGTAAACATGTTGGCAACATCCGCCATTCTGACCGCAGCCTCGGAATGGGTTCCTATCTACCTCATCAAACACAGAAGCTACAATATCACGTGCACGTTTTGAGGGGTTTGTTTCCGCACTGCACAAACTACCTTACAGGATCCTAGTCAGCCACGCCTTTGTTTTTGTTCACACATGAGATTTTCGATATTATTTATTTCACACGGACCGCGTCTACACGAAAGCGATCGCCAAGAAACTACGAAAGGGACTACAGTGCGGGAGGTCTCGGGTTCGAGTCCCAGACCGGACCAACACTCAGGGTCTTAAAATAACTGAGGAGAATATGCTGCCTTTGCAATAACATCTGCAAATGGTTAGATATTCTAGTCTTCTCGGATAAGGACGATAAACTGTAGGCCCCGTCTCCTGCATCTTCAGTGTTATGGTCAGCAGCGGACGTAAAAGAACCCACACGCTTATCGTATTAAAGAGTAGGGCATGGAGTTCCCGGTGTTGTGGTCTGGTCTTTGCCCGTTGTAAAGTGCTTACTGTGAAATGCTCGGAGATATTAGCTGTATAAGCTACTCTTCAAATCCGAGGGTAAACAAAGTGATGATGATGATGAGGTAATTTAACAGACTCCCAGTAACACAACGTGCGGCGACGGAATAAGATTTCGCTTCACCATACAATCTCGATCATGATGGCTTCGAAAGTGGCGGATTTTACAGATTTTAAGGCATGGCTGACTAGGGCCCTTTGAAATCAAAGGATAAAATAGCTTAGTACCAATTAAAGATAGAAAGCACAAAAAAACTGAAAATGAACGATGTCCATAAAATTTAGAGCATTTTTTTTTATTATACCTCATCCGTGGAGTGGCTATTTTCAATCCTGGTTAAAACGGACTAACAAATTCTCTGGATTTCCTGTTTTTTAAGAGCTTTTCCAACCCAATATCCTCAAATTAATTGACACTAAACCGTGGTTATAAAAAACCTTTCTCCCAGCTGAGGTTTACTGGCCTAATATAGCTCGTCAATTTGTTTTCTGAGAAATGAAGGTCCCGTTCTCACGCCACTATAGGCTACATCGGTATGAAACTAACGTGGGCAAATATCGATCAACACCGGTGATAAACATGTTTTTTTGTTTTTCAGCCACCGTTGACTTCACTCCTTACCCTTTTTGTAGAGTCCTCTTTTTTTATTCTGATATTATTTGGTAGCGAGAGCTGCAAGCTGTTTAATTTTAAATTCTCGTGGTTTAGTTATTGCTAATCCGGTGCCTTAAGCTTCATGCACCAAAAATGCAAAGTTTTTAAAACATTTCTCAGTCCCTCTCTATAGCTATTAAAAAACACCAGGCAAATCACAGGCGATATAGCAGCGTTTGAATACCGTGCAAAATGCACGAAAAACCCGAATTGGTCCATATTGCATGGCAGCGTCCAATTCCATACGTAGAAAAACAAGATTCCGTAAATGTAGGTTGGCAAGACGCAGCAGGCAAATGCAAGAACTATAACACAGACATTCTTGAAAACTTTGATGTTTTCGGCTTGTCTCTGACGTGCAAAAGTTGACGATAGGTCCTCGGAGATTTCTCTCATTCTCAAACTCCAAATAATTCTTGAATACGTATAAGTTATAATAAAGAAAGGCACCAGGACTATAAGTACTAACTGTACGGTCACGTATTGTTCATGTGCTTTACGATTATCGAACTTTGGCGCCCAACTGAATGTGCACATTGTTGTGTTATTATGAGAAGCAAGTCGAGCAGCGTAAAAATATATACCATGCAGAGCCATCGATGTAAACCATATCAGTGGGATGATAAATTTGCATCGCTTGGTTGTAATGATTGCAGAACTGAATGGAAGAACTATTGCTCTGTATCTTTCAATGGAAATAACTACCAAGGTGTGAATTGAAACAGTCGTTGACATATCCTGGAAGAAATACGGACAAGTTTACACAAAATCAAACCCACGATCCCGTCTAGCAGCCATACTCGAGGGCCAAGCACTATCTCACAGAGTTTGTTTAGACAGCAAAGGTCGAGATCAGCAAGTCCGAGGCCGCCATGTTGGCAATGAGGTAGTTGACAGTTGTACGGGCTCGCTTGTTTCTTGCAGTAATCGTAACAATGGCGGAATTACCAATAAGCGAAACAACCATAATTACGCTGTAAACCAGAATCTTGACGGCTGTTACTGGGGAAGTATCTTCTGCCAGCGACCTGCAATCAGATTGATTTGCCATCTTTGAGTCTGAGGAGAAATTATTGGAGTACAAGTTAAAAATAGTTGCTTCAAATTACACACCATTACGCCTATTCAGGAGCCCATTTCTTTTATAGCACATACTACAACAAACAAGGACAGAAACTATTCAAAACATAATAAAACGTTTTTTTTTTTTAATTCTTAAAGCCGAGAAGATTCAGTTACTTCCCGAAACAAACTAATAAAGATCTAGTACATATACATATTATAGATAAAAAAGTGTCGTAAACCAATTAAAGATGAATTACAGTCCGTACTGCGCAATCTCGGCTGCAATGTTTATGTGAGCCTCACAAACAAAGCAAAACTAAAAATTACGTGACAAACTTACCTGTTTCTTCATTAATAACGCCAGATATCCTTGCAGAACAAATAATAACAAGTAGAAGAACCTTGACGCTATTTCAAACCGACGTTTCAGCTCATCGGAAATTCTTGAACGAAGCGAACTGCAATGGCGGACTAAAAACACTTCATGTATGCTGTCAACGAAGTGCAACGTTTTAACGAATTCAAAACAAAAACGAAAACAAACCCCGAGTCGCGCAGTACGGACTGGAAATCAGCTTTAACTTACTGTAAAATTAAACCCCCGATTCCTCTTCAGTAATAACGTGAAATGTTAGAATTGTTTCACCTACTTGCAGTTGTTCCACTTTGTTAAACTTAAAGCCGCAGAATCAACTTTGAAGTCACGTGTACTCAAGTGAATGTTTGGAGGTGTTATGTTTTGAGTCGCACTAGCTACTCATAAGTGACTTGCTCACACATTTACTGCGGCTGAAATACACGTGTCATACGTGACGCCGTTACGGTAGAGATACGGACCGTCGGCATTTGTAAAAGAAAATTCCGATATTCGAACTGATTGCGAGCGTAAACATTATGCGTTACTAATTATTTATTCATTTATTCTTTTTTCAAGTGGCCCTCTGAACAGTTGTGGCACGTATAGCAAAACATGTAGGCACCGTTCACGCGTATCCGTTTTCGTTTGAAAACACCACTTTGGCTTTGCGGATTGGCCTTCTGTCCACACGTATCCGGAGAAAACGGTGACCGAAAATGAAACTTTTCAAAAATGCTTTCCGGAGTATAAATTTTTGGAAACGCCATTTTTCTGAAGACGGTGAAAACGGAGTTTTCGAAAACGATGACTTCACTCATATTGGATCCAGTCTACCCCGCCCGTGCGAAAGAATGGTTGTGACGTCACGAAAATTGTGGCCATTTTTCAATTGTCGTTTAAAGGCGACAGCTAAATATCGAAGATGATGCGATTTTCAGGAAAACTAAACTCTTTGTTTTACCAAATTCTCAGCGTTTCCCAAAAAACTCTCGATATGCTTTACTGAGTTAGGTTTGGATGAAATACATTTCGACAAGTGAACGGTTGAGAGAAAACTGAATTATTTGATAGGTTATCAATATTCACTTACTGTTATCTTACAATGAGCTTATTTTCGCCAATCGATGATAAAGCTAGTACTAAAGGTTTTATATGTAATTGTCTTCTAATATGGTTGTTTCGAAGCGAACTTTTTTCGATGATATAGAGAAAGTAACTCGTTGTGATCATTTTACGGTGCTGCATGTGGATCCCGGACACATAAATTATACACAAAAAACAGCAAATTAAAGTTTGATGCCTCATTTCTATTTTATTGTAAAGAATTTGCTTTTACAAAGTCTTACATAACACCATCTACATCAACATATCATTACATATAACAAATGTGTTTCGTTAAATTTGCGTTGTCTTTTAACAAAATCAATTCAGTGCAGCAATTACACTCAAACAGCACAAGTAGAACGTGTTTTGCCAAAAAATAATCAGCGAATTAAATCTTACATTTTAAACGCATCTGTGGCGTTATGTGTGCGTCTTCTTTAACATTAATACCATTATAACAGCACTATAAGGAAAGTTTTTCTGAAGAATCACGAAGAACCGACGAATTAACTTTACAGACTGCAAAACGGTTTAACTAAAGATCTGGCGTTTTCAGCAAGTTCTTGAATCGTTGATTCAATTTGCTGCCGTTGTTTCGCTGTTCTTGGATATTATCCAAGCTATATCCAAAGGATTGAATATATCCTCGTCCAGAAGCTGCATTTCTTCAGCGCTCAGCAACTTGGCAGCCTCCGTCAGTTTTGATTTCTTGTCAGTGACTTTTGCATTAGCAACTTGACAGTGATAGCGCCAAGTACTCAGCCTTAGTCTTTGCCTTTTCTCGTCTTCTTTGCGCTGTTGTGGGACAACTTGGTCAGTTTTCTGTTGCTGCGGTACTGAAAAATCCACCATTTGTTCATGTTCAAAGGGAGTTTGACTCATATGGGCAGTTGAATCTTCACATAGTTTGTCGTGGCCTGGTGGATACATGTAGCTCTCTCCAATCTCCATTCTTGCTTGGGTCGCCGTCACTGTGATTTTCGCCTTTTCAACTCTAACCTGGAACTCTCTTAACTGACACAAAAACACACATTTCCTTGCTTTATATAGGCTGGCCATTTGCTGAAAAACAACCTCCTAATTAGTAATTAATTAACCGCTAATTAAAATTACAATGAAAAAAATTGTTTTTTATTGCGTTGAAAAACAACATCGCAATTAGTAATTTATTAACAGTACAATGGAAAAATGACTTGTTTTCATCACGTACTGGCAGTATTTTTGTTTGGTGTAAGTGATAGAAATGTTTATTAAATAGTATTTACAGGGTGGATTTATTGCAACATACCATATATATTGCATATAGCCGTCGTATTTGCCCGTTGGAATTTTTTTTTTTTTTAATTCTTAGCTTGATAAAAAAATTTCAACGAGCAAATGCGACGGCTCGGAGTATGCGTATGTTGCAAACAAATACGCCCACAGACTTTCCTTAGCAACGATAAACAATTATTATTGATCATAATATTTATAGACTGCTTAGCAACGTACAATCAAGGTACATTGCCCGACTGATTACATTAACATTTCACGTATTTAACAATATATACAGTATTTAAGTAACAAAAATATTTACAATATCAATTTTTTCAAGCACTGCTTTGCAACGAAGATAATTTGTTTTAATGACACATTCTCCAACATATTGTAAAATATTGTTATTTTTTAAACTATGACGATTTTTGGCTCCGTGTTTTTAAGCTAGATAAAGATTAGATATATTTTCAGAAAGAAGTAGTTTGTTTTTAGAACTTAAGAGATTTTTACTCATTTTCGTAAGTCACATGTATTTGTTTTTGCCTCGTGCCACGTGTCTCGACACGCGCTATCGGCCGCTATAAGGTCAAGTATTTGTTTTTTTATCCTCAACTCTGATTGGTTCATTTGAACCAAGTCACGCGCTGACAACGGCAACACGGCAGCGGGTGACTTGGTTCAAATGGACCAATCAGAGTTGAGGATAAAAAAACAAATACTTGACCTTGCAAAGAGGCCATTGTGCGCGTGGTTCGGTCACAAGCATATCAGAAGAAAGTCAAATAGGCGAACTTTAAGCCAAATTTTTCGTTCTTCACGAGTCTTTCGACCGCCGACACGCAAGCAAGTGGGGTGAAATTATCGAGCTTTATGGAACCGTTGGTTTTATTGCGATTCGGGTCTTTTTTTTAGGAGAGAGCGATTTGTGGAGTGACGTCTGGCCAGCGATCGATGTAGTGGGATGGTCAGCCTTTCCTTTCTTACAGAAGGGGAAACAACGATTTCGAATAACTCCACTAAACAGCGTCAGATTGGCTTTAAAATTGGCACAAGAGACAAGTAGGCCTTTCTCGATTATGCTAGCATTTTTTCGGCATTTTTGGGGAAAACGAGCATTTTTTTTTTGTTTTTTCTTGAAAAAAAATTGCTAGCATTTTCTGTCATTTGTCATGACTGTGATCCAGATTTCAGCACTCAGAACTCAGAAAGATAAATAATCCTTAAGTTTCACAATTTTGATTAATTAATTTGATTGTTTTCTGTCTGTGTGCGTTGTGTTTCGATTGTTTGTGCGTTGTGTTACTTGTTTACTTGTGTTGTGTTACTTGTGTGCGTTTTTTTAATTTTTTTTTAAAATATTTTTTTTAAAATTTGTTTTATATTTTTTTATTTTTTTTTATAAACAAACAATTATTTAGTATCACCAGAAGTACATAATCTAGATCATGTACTTCTGGTATCACCTGTTGTTGATATCAGCATATAATGTAAGAGTTTGTACGATTTGTTTGAAATGAAACAAAGCATTCTTTGGAATTCAAGTGTAATTTTTTAAAGAAATCAGGCATTATTTTAGCATTTTTTGGGCTTTATGCGAGAATTTCTAGTAGCATTAAATGCCAGTTTTACTAGCATAATCGAGAAAGGTCTAGAGACAAGTACACGACACATTTGAGGAAGGAAAACTTTATTTCAAATAAAATAGTTTTTTACAGCATTTTTTTACGATCGGTGACTTAATAATAATAATAATAATAATAATAATAATAATAATAATAATAAAACCTTTATTTGAGTGTCAAAACTGAAATAGCAGTAATAAAACCACTAAATGGGGACACTTTAAAGTAAAAGAAAAATAACAAAATCGAAATATCCTAATAAATGCTAAAATCGGTTAAAATTGGTTAAACTATTTACAATATATACAAGTAAAAATACAAGATAAAATATTTTCAATATATACAGAAAAAAATACAAGCTAAGAACTTACAATTCTCTATATACACAACGCAGAGTCGAAAATTTTGAACTTGGGAAGCCTGTGGACAGATTGTAAAAAATTAACAACGATAATAAATTCGATGATAAACTAGTAATGTAATAAGGGTTTTCATATGTAATTGTCGTCTTCTAATACGGTTGTTTCGAAACGAACTTTTTTTTTCAATGAAATGGAGGAAGTAACTCGTTGTAATTATCATGTTTACGCTGCTGTGGATCGCAGACCAAAGCTTTCCATAAATTATCCACAAAAAAGAAACAACATAAGTTTCATGTTTCATTTCTATTTAATTGTAAAGAATAAGGCCTTAAAGTCTTACATATCAATATCTAAATCAACATCACATTACATATAACTAATGTGTTTCGTTATATTTGCGTTGTCTTTTCACAAATCAATTTAATTCAGTGCAGAAATTACACTTAAACAGCACAAGTAGAACGTGTTTTGCCAAAAAATAATCAGCGAATTAAATCTTACATTTTAAACGCATCTGTGGCGTTATGTGTGCGTCTTCTTTAACATTAATACCATTATAACAGCACTATAAGGAAAGTTTTTCTGAAGAATCACGAAGAACCGACGAATTAACTTTACAGACTGCAAAAAAGTTTAATTAATGATCTGGCGTTTTCAGCAAGTTCTTGAATCGTTGATTCAATTTGCTGTCGTTGTTTCGCTGTTCTTAGATATTATCCAAGCTATATCCAAAGGATTGAATATATCCTCGTCCAGAAGCTGCATTTCTTCAGCGCTCAGCAACTTGGCAGCCTCCGTCAGTTTTGATTTCTTGTCAGTGATTTTGGCATTAGCAACTTCACAATGGTAGCGCCAAGTACTCAGCAGCCTTAGTCTTTGCCTTTTCTCGTCTTCTTTGCGCTGTTGTGGGACAACTTGGTCAGTTTTCTGTTGCTGCAGTACTGCAAAATCCGCCATGTGTTCATGTTCATGACTCATATGTGCAGGTGAATCTTTACATAGTTTGTCGTGGCCAGGTGGATACATGTAGCTCTCTTCAATCTCCATTCTTGCTTGGATCGCCGTCACTGTGATTTTCGCCTTTTCAACTATAACTCTCTCAACTGACACAAAAACACACATTTCCTTGCTTTATATAGGCTGGCCATTTGCTGAAAAACAACCTCCTAATTAGTAATTAATTAACCGCTAATTAAAATTACAATAAAAAAGTTGTTTTTATTGCGTTAAAAAACAACATCGCAATTAGTAATTAATTAACAGTACAATGAAAAAATGACTTGTTTTTCATTGCGTAGCAGTATTTTTGTTATGTGAACACAGTAGTAAGTGATAGAAATGTTTATTAAATATATTCACAGGGTGGATTTATAGCAACATACCCGTATAGCCGTCGCATTTGCCCGTTGGAATTATTTTTTTGTTTCTTAGCTCGATAACAACAAAAAATTTCAACGAGCAAATGCGACGGCCATAAGCGTATGTTGCAAATAAATACGCCCACAGACATCTCTTAGCAACGATAAACAATTATTATTGATCATAATATTTATAGACTGCTTAGCAACGTACAATCATTTTCCTAAAGGTACATTGCCCGACTAATTACATTAACATTTCACGTTATTGACAACAAAAATATTTACAACAACAGTATTTTCAAGCACTGCTTAGCAACGAAGATAATTTGTTTTTACGACACATTCTCCAACTAACTGTAAAATATTTTTATTTTTAAAACTATGACGATGTTTTGCTTCATTTTTTAATCTAGATGTAGATTAGTTTTTAAGGTAGAAGTAATTTATTTTTAGAACTTAAGAGATTTTAATTAATTTTCGTAAGTCACATGTATTTGTTTTTGCCTCGTGCCACGTGTTTAGACAAAAGCTAACGAGCGCTATACAAGGTCAAGTATTAGTTTTTTTTATCCTCAATTCTGATTGGTCCATGCATTTGAACCAATTCACGCGCTGACAACGGCAACACGACAACGCCAGACTTGGTTCAAATGGACCAATCATAGTTGAGGAGAAGGAACAAATTTCTGACATTAAGTAACGGCCGTTGGCGTGGTTTCGGTCACAAGTATATATCAGGATAGCCGAAGAGGCGAACTTAAAGCAAATTTTTTTCGTTCTTCACGAAGTCTTTCGACCGCCGAAAAACAAACATGTGGAGTGAAATTTACTGGGCTTTATGCGGAATTGTTGGTTTAATTGCGGTTCGGAAAGAGCAATTTGTGGAGTGACGTCTGGACAGCGATCGATGTAGTGGTCAGCCTTTCCTTTCTTTTAGAAGGAGAGAAAACGATTTCGAATAACTTCACTAAACGGCGTCAGAATGGCTTTTAAATTGGCACAAGAGACAAGGACACGACACATTTGAGGAAGGAAAACTTTATTTCAAATAAGATAGTTATTTACACCATATTTTTAACGATCGGTGACTTTCCCATAGAATTCTCTATATACACAAACTGTCCCAAACATGCTCCACGTAGGCAGAGTCGGAATTTTGAGCTTGGGAAGCCTGTAGATAGATTGTAAAAAATTAAACAATGATATAAATTATCCACAAAAAAGATACATGTTTTATTTCTATTTTATTGTAAAGAATAAGCCCTTACAAAGTCTTACATATCACCATCTACATCATCATTACATATAACTAATGTGTTTCGTTATATTTGCGTTGTCTTTTAACAATTCAAGTTAATTTAGTGCAGCAATTACATTTAAACAGCACAAGGCGTGTTTTGCCAAAAAATAATCAGCGAATTAACTCTTAAATTTTAAACGCATCTGTGACGTAATATGTGCGTCTTATTTTTCAGCGATAGCATTAAAACAGCACCATAAGGAAAGTTTTTCCGAAGAATCGCGAAGAACCGACGAATTAACTTTACAGACTGCAAAATCTTTAATTTAAGGTCTGGCGTTTTTAGGAAGTTCTTGAATTGTTGATTCAATTTGCTGCCTTTGTTTCGCTGTTCTTGGATATTATCCAAGCTATATCGGGTTAGGGGCGTAGCCAGCCTATAGGCCCGTAGGCCCGGGCCTACAAATTTTTCAGCTGACTGTTTTTTTAAATGTACAGTTAGAAACAAAATTCAAGGTGATGCACTTTCAAGATGAAATAGAAAGCAACTTTTAACATATCTTAGCATAATACATCTCGCAACTCTCCTATCTCAGCCTGATGAAATCAAGGAATCAAGACTTATCTAGCAAGTGCTAATTGTGGATCCTTCTGGGTTAGGTGACAAACAAACCCACAACAGCATTTATAGTACAACTAAAGTAAAGCGCGCGTTTTGATTGGTTAATTTAGCGTCTACTATTTGCCCATGGGTGCACGCTGACGTATGCCTTCAACCTGAGCGCGCGCGCTGATCTGATGCAACATGGCACAAGAAAGTGCCACTACTTCACAAATTTTAACATTTTTCCTGTGAATTTGAAAAGCTAAACATAAGTAAAACTATTTCTCCATAATGCTGAAAGACTCTTTTTAGGTTTTCGTCAGCGTTTACGCGAGCACTACACGCAATTGTTTAAATAGGCGCGCGCACTTTTACCTCAAAGAAACTGTAAACAAATCGCCTAAAAGTTGTGGAGTTGGGAGGTTTGCTAAGCACTCAAGAAGCTAGAGTCACGCATCTTTCGTTCTTAGCGCGTGCATCTGTAACTCAATATAGTGCATGCTGTGACGTTTACCATTTGTTAACAGTTGTTGAAGAAAGTGTGTCTATTTACAAACCAGCGAAAATTGGTGCGATTTCTTGTTATGTTAGAACTTAGAGGCTGTCGAAATACACACAGAATCACCAAAAAGTCGGACAGAGGAAGTATATGGTGTTGATCGCAAACCCCTCCCCGGCGAACCTAACCCCCCCCCCCCCCCCCCACCAAAAAATCCCTAGCGATTGACCAGGCCTACAACTCTTCAATAAGCTGGCTACGCCCCTGATTCCAAAGGATTGAATATATCCTCGTCCAGAAGCTGCATTTCTTCAGCGCTAAGCAACTTGACAGCCTCCGTCAGTTTTGATTTCTTGTCAGTGACTTTGGCATTAGCAACTTCACAATGGTAGCGCCAAGTACTCAGCAGCCTTAGTCTTTGCCTTTTCTCGTCTTCTTTGCGCTGTTCTGGGACAACTTGGTTAGTTTCCTGTTGCTGCGGTACTGAAAAATCCGCCATGTGTTCATGTTCTAAGGGAGTTTGACTCATATGTTCAGTTGAATCTTTAATTCACACAGTTTGTCGTTGCTGGGTGGATACATGTAGCTCTCTTCAATCTCCATTCTTGCTTGGCTCGCCTTCACTGTGATTTTCACCTTATTAATTCTGACTCTCTTATAACTGATACAATCAAAACACGCACTTTCTTGCTTTATATAGGCTGACAATTTGCTGAAAAACAACCTCCTAATTAGTAATTAATTAACAGCTAATTAGAATTACAATGAAAAAAGATGTTTTTCCGTTGCGTAGCAGTGTTTTTGCTGAAAAACAACATCGTAATAAATAATTAATTGACAGACAATAAGCAGTACAATGAAAAAAATGAATTGTTTTTTTTTTATTTCGCAGAAGTATTTTTGTTAGGTGAACACAGTAGAAAATAATAGAAATATTTATTAAATAGTATTTACAGACATTTCCTAGCAACGATAAACAATTTTTATTAATCAATCAATCAATCTTTATTTCGCTCTACATCATAATATTCATAGACTGCTTAGCAACGAACAATCATTTTGCTAAAGGTACATTGCCCGACTAATTACATTAACATTTCACGTAATGAACAATATATTCAGTATCTAAGTAACAAAAGTATTTACAATAACAATATTTTTAACCACTGCTTAGCAACGAAGATAATTTGTTTTTACGACACATTCTCCAACATACTGTAAAAAATTTATATTTTTAAAACGTATGACGATTTTTTGCTCCATTTTTTAATCTAGATGTAGATTAGATTTTAAGGTAGAAGTAATTTATTTTTAGAACTTAAGAGATTTTTATTAATTTTCGTAAGTCACATGTACTTGTTTTTGCCTCGTGCCACGTTTCTCGACACGCGCTATCGGCCGCTATAAGGTCAAGTATTTGTTTTTTTATCCTCAACTCTGATTGGTTTTCATTTGAACCAAGTCACGCGCTGACAACGACAACACGGCAGCGCGTGACTTGGTTCAAATGGACCAATCATAGTTGAGGATAAAATACAAATACTTGACCTTGCGAAGAGGCCGTTGGCGCGCGGTTCGGTCATAAGCATATGAGGTAAGTCGAAGAGGCGAACTTTAAGCCAAATTTTTGTTCTTCACGAGTCTTTCGACCGCCGAAACACACGCATGTGGAGTGAAATTTATCGGGCTTTATGGAACTGTTGGTTTTATTTCGATTCGGGTCTTTTCCTTTTGAGGAGAGAGAGCGATTTGTGGAGTGACATCTTGGCAGCGATCGATGGAGTGGTCAACCCTTCCTTTCTTACAGAAAACGAAAAAACGATCTCGAATAACTTCACTAAACGGCGTCAGAATGGCTTTAAAATTGGCACAAGAGTCAAGGACACGACACATTTGAGGAAGGAAAACTTTATGTCAAATTAAATAGTTATTTACACCATTTTTTTACGATCGGTGACTTTCCCATACAATTCTCTATATACACATGCTGTCTTATACACCACGTAGGTAGAGTCGAATTTTGAGCTTGGGAAGCTCGCGGACAGATTGTAAAAAATGAACAATGAATGATAATAAATTCGATGATAAAGCTAGTACTAAAGTTTTTAATATGTAATTGTCTATAAATACGAAGCGAATTTGGAAGCGAACTTTTTCCGATGAAATAGAGGAAGTAACTCTTTGTGATCATTTCACAATGCTGTGGATCGCAGACCAACACTTTCCATAAATTATTCACACAAAAGAAACAACATAAGTTTGATGTCTCATTTCTATTTTATTGTAAAGAATAAGCCCTTACAAAGTCTTACATATCACAATCTACATCAACATTTCATTCATACATATAACTAATGTGTTTCGTTATATTTGCGTTGTCTTTTCACAAATCAATTTAATTCAGTGCAGAAATTACACTTAAACAGCACAAGTAGAACGTGTTTTGCCAAAAAATAATCAGCGAATTAAATCTTACATTTTAAACGCATCTGTGGCGTTATGTGTGCGTCTTCTTTAACAATAATACCATTATAACAGCACTATAAGGAAAGTTTTTCTGAAGAATCACGAAGAACCGACGAATTAACTTTACAGACTGCAAAAAAGTTTAATTAATGATCTGGCGTTTTCAGCAAGTTCTTGAATCGTTGATTCAATTTGCTGTCGTTGTTTCGCTGTTCTTAGATATTATCCAAGCTATATCCAAAGGATTGAATATATCCTCGTCCAGAAGCTGCATTTCTTCAGCGCTCAGCAACTTGGCAGCCTCCGTCAGTTTTGATTTCTTGTCAGTGATTTTGGCATTAGCAACTTGACAATGGTAGCGCCAAGTACTCAGCCTTAGTCTTTGCCTTTTCTCGTCTTCTTTGCGCTGTTCTGGGACAACTTGGTTAGTTTTCTGTTGCTGCGGTACTGAAAAATCCACCATTTGTTCATGTTCAAAGGGAGTTTGACTCATATGGGCAGTTGAATCTTCACATAGTTTGTCGTGGCCTGGTGGATACATGTAGCTCTCTTCAATCTCCATTCTTGCTTGGATCGCCGTCACTGTGATTTTCGCCTTTTCAACTCTAACCTGGAACTCTCTTAACTGACAGAAAAACACACATTTCCTTGCTTTATATAGGCTGGCCATTTGCTGAAAAACAACCTCCTAATTAGTAATTAATTAACCGCTAATTAAAATTACAATGAAAAAAATTGTTTTTTATTGCGTTGAAAAACAACATCGCAATTAGTAATTTATTAACAGTACAATGGAAAAATGACTTGTTTTCATTACGTAGCAGTATTTTTGTTAGGTGTAAGTGATAGAAATGTTTATTAAATAGTATTTACAGGGTGGATTTATTGCAACATACGCATATAGCCGTCGCATTTGCCCGTTGGAATTTTTTTTTCTTAGCTTGATAAAAAAAATTTCAACGAGCAAATGCGACGGCTCGGAGTATGCGTATGTTGCAAACAAATACGCCCACAGACTTTCCTTAGCAACGATAAACAATTATTATTGATCATAATATTTATAGACTGCTTAGCAACGTACAATCAAGGTACATTGCCCGACTGATTACATTAACATTTCACGTATTTAACAATATATACAGTATTTAAGTAACAAAAATATTTACAATATCAATTTTTCAAGCACTGCTTTGCAACGAAGATAATTTGTTTTAATGACACATTCTCCAACATATTGTAAAATATTGTTATTTTTTAAACTATGACGATTTTTGGCTCCGTGTTTTTAAGCTAGATAAAGATTAGATATATTTTCAGAAAGAAGTAGTTTGTTTTTAGAACTTAAGAGATTTTTACTCATTTTCGTAAGTCACATGTATTTGTTTTTGCCTCGTGCCACGTGTCTCAACACGCTCTATCGGCTGCTATAAGGTCAAGTATTTGTTTTTTTATCCTCAACTCTGATTGGTTCATCTGAACCAAGTCACGCGCTGACAACGGCAACACGGCAGCGTGGTTCAAATGGACCAATCATAGTTGAGGATAAAAAACAAATACTTGACCTTGCAAAGAGGCCATTGTGCGCGTGGTTCGGTCACAAGCATATCAGAGATAAGTCGAAGAGGCGACCTTAAAGCCAAATTTTTCGTTCTTCACCAGTCTTTCGACCGCCGAAACACACGCATGTGGAGTGAAATTTATCGGGCTTTATGGAACCGTTGGTTTTATTGCGATTCGGGTCTTTTTTTGAGGAGAGAGCGATTTGTGGAGTGACGTCTGGCCAGCGATCGATGTGTGGGATGGTCAGCCTTTCCCTTCTTACAGAAGGGGAAACAACGATTTCGAATAACTCCACTAAACGGCGTCAGAATGGCTTTAAAATTGGCACAAATGACTAGGAAACGACACATTTGGGAAAGAAACTTTATTTCAAATAAGACAGTTATTTGCACCATTTCTTTTACCATCGGTGACTGTCCCATACAATTCTCTATATACACAAGCTGTCCCATACACCACGTAGGCAGAATCGAATTTTGAGCTTAGGATGCCTGTGGACAGATTGTAAAAAAATGAAAAATGATTATAAAATTCGATAATAAAGCTTGTACTAAAGGTTTTAATATGCAATTTTCTTCTAATACGGTTGTTTCGAAACGATCTTTTTCCAATGAAATAGAGGAAGTAACTCGTTGTGATCATTTTACGGTGCTGTGGATACCAGACCAACACTGATAATAAATTATCCTCAAAAAGATACGACATAAGTTTAATGCCTCATTTCTATTTTATTGTAAAGAATTAGCCTTTACAAAGTCTTACATATCACCATCTACATCAACATTACATACATATAACTAATGTGTTTCGTTATATTTGAGTTGTCTTTTAAAAAAATCAATTCAGTGCAGCAATTACAGCACAAGTAGAACGTGTTTTGCCGAAAAATGATCAGCGAATCAACTCTTACACTTTAAACGCATCTGTGGCGTAATATGTACGTCTTATTTTACAGCAATAGCATAAAAAAGCACATTAAGGAATGTTTTTCCGAAAAATCGCGAAGAACCGATGAATTAACTTTACAGACTGCAAAAACTTTAATTGAAGGTCTGGCGTTCTTAGGAAGTTCTTGAATTGTTGATTCAATTTGCTGCCGTTGTTTCGCTGTTCTTGGATATTATCCAAGCTATATCCAAAGGATTGAATATATCCTCATCAAGAAGCTGCATTTCTTCAGCGCTCAGCAACTTGGCAGCCTCCGTCAGTTTTGATTTCTTGTCAGTGACTCTGGCATTAGCAACTTGACAGTGGTATCTCCAAGTACTCAGCAGCCTGAGTCTTGGCCTTTTCTCGTCTTCTTTGCGCTGTTCTGGGACAACTTGGTCAGTTTTCTGTTGTTGCGGTACTGAAAAATCCACCATGTGTTCATGTTCAAAGGGAGTTTGACTCATATGGGCAGTTGAATCTTCACATAGTTTGTCGTGGCCTGGTGGATACATGTAGCTCTCTTCAATCTCCATTCTTGCTTGGATCGCCGTCACTGTGATTTTCGCCTTTTCAACTCTAACCTGGAACTCTCTTAACTGACAGAAAAACACACATTTCCTTGCATTATATAGGCTGGCCATTTGCTGAAAAACAACCTCCTTATTAGTAATTAATTAACCGCTAATTAAAATTACAATGAAAAAAATTGTTTTTTATTGCGTTGAAAAACAACATCGCAATTAGTAATTTATTAACAGTACAATGGAAAAATGACTTGTTTTCATTACGTAGCAGTATTTTTGTTAGGTGTAAGTGATAGAAATGTTTATTAAATAGTATTTACAGGGTGGATTTATTGCAACATACGCATATAGCCGTCGCATTTGCCCGTTGGAATTTTTTTTTCTTAGCTTGATAAAAAAAAATTTCAACGAGCAAATGCGACGGCTCGGAGTATGCGTATGTTGCAAACAAATACGCCCACAGACTTTCCTTAGCAACGATAAACAATTATTATTGATCATAATATTTATAGACTGCTTAGCAACGTACAATCAAGGTACATTGCCCGACTGATTACATTAACATTTCACGTATTTAACAATATATACAGTATTTAAGTAACAAAAATATTTACAATATCAATTTTTTCAAACACTGCTTTGCAACGAAGATAATTTGTTTTAATGACACATTCTCCAACATATTGTAAAATATTGTTATTTTTTAAACTATGACGATTTTTGGCTCCGTGTTTTTAAGCTAGATAAAGATTAGATATATTTTCAGAAATAAGTAGTTTGTTTTTAGAACTTAAGAGATTTTTACTCATTTTCGTAAGTCACATGTATTTGTTTTTGCCTCGTGTCACGTGTCTCGACACGCGCTATCGGCCGCTATAAGGTCAAGTATTTGTTTTTTTATCCTCAACTCTGATTGGTTCATTTGAACCAAGTCACGCGCTGACAACGGCAACACGGCAGCGGGTGACTTGGTTCAAATGGACCAATCAGAGTTGAGGATAAAAAAACAGAAACTTGACCTTGCAAAGAGGCCATTGTGCGCGTGGTTCGGTCACAAGCATATCAGAGGAAAGTCAAATAGGCGAACTTTAAGCCAAATTTTTCACTCTTCACGAGTCTTTCGACCGCGGAAACACACGCAAGTGGAGTGAAATTTATCGGGCTTTATGGAACCGTTGGTTTTATTGCGATTCGGGTCTTTTTTTTTAGGAGAGAGCGATTTGTGGAGTGACGTCTGGCCAGCGATCGATGTGGTGGGATGGTCAGCCTTTCCTTTCTTACAGAAGGGGAAACAACGATTTTGAATAACTCCACTAAACGGCGTCAGAATGGCTTAAAAATTGGCACAAATGACAACGAAACGACACATTTGGGGAAGGAAAACTTTATTTCAAATAAGATAGTTATTAACACCATTTTTTTTACCATCGGTGACTGTCCCATACAATTCTCTATATACACAAGCTGTCCCATACACCACGTAGGCAGAATCGAATTGTGAGCTTAGGATGCCTGTGGACAGATTGTAGAAAAAATGAAAAATGATTATAAATTCGTTAATAAAGCTTGTACTAAAGGTTTTAATATGCATTTTTCTTCTAATACGGTTGTTTCGAAACGATCTTATTCCAATGAAATAGAGGAAGTAACTCGTTGTGATCATTTTACGGTGCTGTGGATACCAGACCAACACTGATAATAAATTATCCACAAAAAGATACGACATAAGTTTAATGCCTCATTTCTATTTTATTGTAAAGAATTAGCCTTTACAAAGTCTTACATATCACCATCTACATCAAGTTACATACATATAACTAATGTGTTTCGATATATTTGAGTTGTCTTTTAAAAAAATCAATTCAGTGCAGCAATTACACTCAAACAGCACAAGTAGAACGTGTTTTGCCGAAAAATGATCAGCGAATTAACTCTTACATTTTAAACGCATCTGTGGCGCAATATGTGCGCCGAATTTTACAGCAATAGCAATAAAATAGCATCATAAGGAATGTTTTTCCGAAAAATCGCGGAGAACCGACGAATTAACTTTACAGACTGCAAAAACTTTAATCGAAGGTCTGGCGTTTCTAGGAAGTTCTTGAATTGTTGATTCAATTTTCTGTCGTTGTTTCGCTGTTCTTTGATATTATCCAAGCTATATCCAAAGGATTGAATATATCCTCGTCCAGAAGCTGCATTTCTTCAGCGCTCAGCAACTTGGCAGCCTCCGTCAGTTTTGATTTCTTGTCAGTGACTTTGGCATTAGCAACTTCACAATGGTATCTCCAAGTACTCAGCAGCCTGAGCCTTTGCCTTTTCTCGTCTTCTTTGCGCTGTTCTGGAACAACTTGGTCAGTTTTCTGTTGCTGCGGTACTGAAAAATCCACCATTTGTTCATGTTCAAAGGGAGTTTGACTCATATGGGCAGTTGAATCTTCACATAGTTTGTTGTGGCCTGGTGGATACATGTAGCTCTCTTCAATCTCCATTCTTGCTTGGATCGCCGTCACTGTGATTTTCGCCTTTTCAACTCTTACTCTCTTAACTGACACAAAAACACACATTTCCTTGCTTTATATAGGCTGGCCATTTGCTGAAAAACAACCTCGTAATTAGTAATTAATTAACCGCTAATTTAAAATTACAATGAGAAAAGTTGTTTTTTATTGCGTTGGAAAACAACATCGTTATTAGTGATTAATTAACAGTACAATGAAAAAATGACTTGTTTTTCATTGCGTAGCAGTATATTTGTTAGGTAAACACAGTAGTAAGTGATAGAAATATTTCAGTAAAATAGTAGTTACAGGGTGTATTTATTGCAACATACGCCTATAGCCGTCGCATTTAATTGCCCGTTGGAATTTTTTTTTTCTTAGCTTGATAAAAAAAATTTCAACGAGCAAATGCGACGGCTATACACGTATGTTGCAAACAAATACGCCCACAGACTTTCCTTAGCAACGATTAACAATTATTATTGATCATAATATTTATAGACTGCCTAGCAACGAACAGTCAATTTCCTAAAGGTACATTGCCCGACTAATTACATTAATATTTCACGTAATTAACAATATATAACTGGGTCCAGTGGTTCGAAGGGTGGATAACGCTATTCACCGGATAAACCACTATCCAGTGGATAGCGTAGTTTGTTTTGTTAGCATTTATCCACTGGATAACGATTTATCCGGCGGATAGCATTATCCACCCTTCGAACAACTCGGCCCCGATTGAAAAAACGTTGCTCCGTGAAAAGCTCAAACCATGAACGATTAGACCGAATGGGATTATGGGTAGACAGCATTGGTAAGCGTTGTAATAATCAAGGCAATATTTTCGTTGAGAGCTTTAAGAGCATGATTGATGCAACCTGTCGTATGATGATGTTCATTCTGTCACAACAGAGGATTACTTTTTCCGATTTCCCAGTAAACATTTTGGTCGCATCGTTTATCATTTAGGCTTTTCACGGGTCAACGTTTCTTCAATCAGGTGTATACAGTATCATAGTAACAAGCTTTTATTAAGCTTAATGCAGATAGGATTTTCAGCTAGAATAAATTTATTTCTAGAACTATAGAGACATTAATTAATTTTCGTAAGTCAAATGTATTTCGTTTTTAGCCTGGTGTCACGTGTCTAGACACATGACAGGAGTATATGTGGAAACTTTCTGCATACCTGTGTCGAATTTTCATATTCCTAATGTAAGATTACTGTTACTGCTAATGTAAGATTACAGTAAAAACACGCCTCGTCATGCATCGAGCGCGCGCGTTGAGGAAACTATCTAAACACAAACGGTAATTCGAGAAAGGTTGTCGGGAAAAAGCACAAAAGTGCACGCGACAAGACCGAAAGGTAGTATGGGTAGAAGTAGAGAGCTATTGCACGTGCTGAATACTAATAAGATGGCGTCATGACAAACGCAAATTTGAACGTTTTTCTTTCTCTTCAGACATGTGGAAACAAGGTTATTTTAGCCACGATGAATTTTAGAAGAATTTTCAAAACTCAAAGACATGCGACAGTAAAACGTAAAGCTACAAAAAAAAGGTCTCCTGAGTGGAAAACAAAATCTTCACGTGCAAAAATATTCAAACTTGTACATTTCCTCTAGACCAATATGTATAATTCAAGTGAATACCCAGCCCCCCTTTCGGCCTTGTCTCGTCCACTTTTGTGCTTTTTTTCGACAACCTTTCTCGAATTAGCTGTATAGGAATGATTGCCGTGGCATTTATAACTTCGCTTGTATAGACAACGTTCTCTACTAATTCCCGACAGATTGTAAAAAATATACAGAAAATCAATGTGGGAAGTTTAAAAAGTTCTAATATTTCTGCCCATACTATCTAGTAATTTTCTACAAACTGTAATATTCTTGATTTTTTTTGACTCGATAGCTTTCCATTTATTTCACTTGCTGCGCGTGACAGTAGCGTCGCTGGCGTGACAGTTAAAACCAGCAATTAGCGAAGAAAAAAAAGGTACCAAATTTCGATTTTAATTCTTTGGCAGCAAGGTTAAAAATAGGTACGTAATTTTGATTTTTATTTGTCGGCCGATCGCGAGAAATTAAAGTAACGGTCGCTAATATCGTTGAGAGGAAATAATTAGTTTTGTTTTTTAACCCAAAGAGTATTTCTTAGTAAATGTGTAAAAAGGTATGATTATTTGATTAACTTTCAACAACTTAAAAGGTAGAATTTGAAAATGGGCCATAAATCAAAGTCAGAGCAAAAACCAATTTGCACTAGAAAACCAAAATTGCCCAAACTTTCACTGACTGTTCGCCCTAGTCTTTGATTTATTTTGTTATGTCGATAAGTGTTTCAATAAAAGTGCGCAAATTTGAGATATCCAGAATGTGCGCCCGAAAGGGACATATGGAATATATATGCACCAGAATTTTTTATAACAACTAAAAGTACTGAAATCTTTGTGGTGTTAACCCTTTGACTCTTGCACCGGCCTAAACCGGCCGCAAAGGATCGGGGCATTTGTCCCGCTTGTGACGTCATCACCTTTCACCCAGAAAGGCGACATCTATGCTCGAATTGTGAAGCAGAAGAAGACCTTTCCAACGATACCTAAACCAGCGCGATTAGATTAATGGAACTTGAAATATGCACCAAAACGCTTCAAAATTTTAGCGAAAAACTCAAAGGAAAATTGCCTCTTTCCACCCTTTGCTTGTCCATGGTAAGTAGTTCTTGCCTCCTTTACGCTTTCGCGGAAATTCTTCTACTTAAAAGAAGCCTGGCACTAGAAGGCCAAACACTGCAGCAAAAAGAAACGAAGAAGAAGAAAAGGAAAAGCGAAAAAAAAAAATAACAAAAAACGAAAAGCCTAAAGTGGTAGGTTGGTTTATCGTCCAAACTTTGATTTGTGCGCATGCACGAGCTAAAAAGTTGTTAAACTTGATCCTGGTGAGAAATAAGCATGCATTTTGTGTTTTGAGGGCCGATTTCAGTGATTTGGAGTTATTTTAGCTTAAAATAGACCTTAAAAGGTCCAAAACACCTAAAAAATGCGGGTTTTTTTGGAAAATCTCCAGGAGTCAAAGGGTTAAAACGTCCAATACCGTTCCATAATTTCGACATATCTAAAACCCTAAAGGGGCACAACAGTGTTTTTACATGAAATGGAAAGCGTTCTGACCCAGGCTCCAAGTTTGTGCGCCTCCCGCCAATCCGGAGTAATCTTCTCAGCAGATAAATGGCTTTTAAACAGTAGATTCGCGTCTACATTTTGTTTTGATTTTTTTTTTTTTTTTCATATAATATAAAAGCTCTTATACTGGGTCTACAGCTACATATGCATGTTGCTTGTCCTGTATTGGAAATCTTGTTCTATCCATAGCAGGTCTAAACGTTAAATCGTGTTTGTTTTTTTAGTTAACCAACCGATTGAGAAAAGAGTTAACAACAATACGGTTGATTAGCGCGAAAAAGCCTTTTAATCTACATAGAACACGACGATTGAATAGAACATTATTTCCACTTCTGAAACGTTCGGAGTTCAAACAATGCATGCTAACAACAACTGAAACGAATGAACATTATTAACAAAGGAAATTCGTGTTAGTTCTGATTGTCTGCTTTTAGCAATAAGTGAATTTAAATGAATAATTTGATATATAAAGGTTTGAGGACTCCTTTTCAAAATCAATGAAGCAATGTAATTTCATATACACTGCATTTTCAAAACGGCATATGCATGAGTTACATGCTTTCTTGAGCACAAACAATTTGTAAATTCAATGTAGCCGAGGGAAATAATTATAATATTTCATTGTCTCTCACGAAACCTGCATGATCTGTTCATTTCTTCTTTCTTCAACACTGAGATTTGAAAAACCTGTTTTGTTCTTACAATACATGTACTGAGTTTAAGAAACCTGAAGGCCAAGACACAATGATCGATATTTCTACAACAGGTAGGGAAAATATACTATAAAGCCTACTGATTGTTATCAAGCTCAATAAGTCTGTATTGATACACGCAAGCTGTTTTACATAAACAGAATATTTGACTTAACAATTCGCTTCATGTCGCTAATTTACTTAGCGTTAACACAACTTTAGAGACCGGCTTTAACACAAAAGGTGCAACATCTTCTCGCAATAAACGCGATAACGGCAATAGGGAACATTTGCACGACATATGCCGCTCATAATACAAGTCATATAAAATATAATGCTAAATCACTTCACACGAGCAACTCGGATTTTTTTATCCTAGCTACACGGCTACAGGCCGATTGCGTGGGAGGTAGAAACTTATTAACATAGCCGTACTTATCTATTTGAGTTGTACCTGCGTTTGAACAACACTCGTTATATTCACGCTGCAACAAATTAAAGCTGATTAATAATACAATCTGGGGGTACCCTCCAAAATTATGGGAGTAGAGGGGTGTACACTAAGAACCCAGACCCTATTTCAAACCAAATAATTTTTCCATACCTTTCTACTAACCTGACCCCGAAAATCTTTTCTTTTCTTATCTAGTCTGATTTCAGACTAAAATACCATAATTAACAATTCTATTTCAGGCTAATTTTACCCCAAAACTTTTGGGTCATTTTTCTTTTTTATGAGTTCCCAGTTCCCTCCCCTCCCCATCCCCCTCAGTTCCTCCACAACCATTCCCACAACTACCCCGATATGAAGATCAGTTGTGCTTATAAAGCTCAGCGCATAAGAGCCAAATTAGCAAAATCTTTTCATGTGATTCGGGATAAGAGCGTTAAGATTTAAACAGATTAGCCAGGGTTGGAAACAAATAAATTCAAAACAATTTGACCTACAAACTATACACACAACCATTTTGCACTTTAATATTCGCTTCAGTAACTTGACGTGTTTGCGTCTAAATATTGGTTCGCAATAACCCTTTGTGTGTTTAAAAACAAAATGAATTTTCCACAGAAATTGCGTAAATGAAAGAACATTAATTGAACTTCAGATAATAAGGAAAGTGGAGGTTTAAATTTATATGACTAACTCGCGTTTTTCGACGAATTTAGCGGCATTAAAAGCACAGAAAGCAAAAAAGTTGTTTTTTTCTCCTAGCAGGCAAAAAATAATCGTCTCGAAAAATTTACCTACAAGATGATCACGTCACTGTCTCTTGACCAATCACAAAGCTTGTTTTACCAGCTTGATATCTCGCTTGAGACATATGGGCTTTGCTCTTTTTCATTACTGAGTGCCGCTTTATTCAGGCAAGGTGAAGTTGCATTGAATTTCTGGACGCCTCAGAAAGTTTCTGTAGGTAAGAGCTCTTCTATCTAACGGCAGTGACACGTTTTTTTTTCTTGTAAGAGTATTTCATGTATAGCCTGCATCACGGGGATTACGAACTTGGATGCAAAGTATCTTCCGGATATTACAAACCAACCATGGATAGAAATATAAAGTTCATGCAAAGTTCATGGATTGAACTTTAGGCATACGTAACGAGCACTGTATCCAACGGTTACAAATTTAAGCAACCGAGCGAACTTATTCTAAAAGAGTTTCGCCCAGGATCTGATCCAGGACAAGGTTACATACTTGTATTCCATTTTAAAGCGAAAAACTGTAGTTTGTTATATTAAACGTTAGGCCCTGTCCTCGCTTTCGTTTGAAAATACATTCTTCCTGATGCGTTTTCGCCCTCCAATCATCATAATATTATAATCCGGCGTTTTTGATCACCACAACCGTAGCAATTCCAAAACGCCGATCACCAGGGTGATAACTTTTGAAAACGTTGTTTACCTATTGATAGTGTGTACGGTGTAAGCGATGCTTTTCAATGCCGCTGACTTTAAGATGATCACTGTATCGCTGGCACAAGCATCCTGCGCATGCTTAAGACCGGGGAAGTCTGGAATTCAGACTACCGCCTGCGGCGTTTCCGTGACGTAGCGCCATTCGTAACTCACGCGGAAAATGCGTTTTTCCTCGACACCTTAAAGAATCCCGCCCACCCACTTTGCATTGCGCGACCTCTATTGTTGTTATTATCCGGGGACTGCTGATATCCGTTCCTTATATGGGCACAGATCTAAGACACCGTATCTGTTTGTACCATGCAGAGAAAATATGAGGATTTCAACACAAGAAAACAAGATCCAGTTCAGGTTAACGTCAACAATTGGACAAATGGCTTGGAAAACAAACTTAAAACTAATCAAAATTAATTACTGTTGCTCTCTAGACTGATGTGAAATATTTTAATAGACTGGTTTAAACAAGGAATATTTCGCATCATGAACTTACTTGGAACGACTTCATCTTCATCTGCTTCGTATGATCTGCACCGTTCACGAAGGTCTTCCAGGCTTTGGTGAAGTAATATTTCGGCAAAAACTGGCTATTACTAAGCCCTTTGACTACCAAGGCTTTCCTTCCTTATGAAATCAGAGGCCAAACGTTGATTGCCACACAAAATGAACTTAATTTGATCCGTCTTCGGCCGACAGAGCTTTGGAACGCATGTCATCCGAGATTTAAAGTTGGAGTTTTTAAATGCGCCAAATTGAACAAAACTAGTGGAATTGACGCTCAGAATAATAGTTTACTGAGAGAATAACTAAAGATTTAAACAAGAGGCAAAGGTAAAGGAGGAACACAGGACGTGTACGACCGAGGAAGCGCTTGGATTGATTGACCTCAATATTGGAATTATCCAAAACTAGATGCCATTTAAAATGGCGAATAATGCTTTTTGAGGCGCGCAATACAATACCGTGGAATACCGTGACGTCATCAAAACCTTATTACGAAAAGGAGCTTGGGACCTGGTCACGCCTGATGTCGGCTCGTGGTAAGAAAAAATCTGCTTGAATTTCCTGCAAAATAACCTTAATCACCTGGTGAGTGGAATTTGGCCTTAAAAGTTAACGTTTTTTCCTTAAATCTCTCGAAAGTACGAAGAACAACAGGCTGTTTTCCGGTCCCATGGGTACATCGTATCAGCAAAACGATTCTCGGAAGTTGAAGAACATTTTTTTACGTATTCAACACCGGCATTGATGGCCAAAGGTCGTAAAATAATTCCTTAAATAACCTTTTGTTGTTTAAATAAAAGAGGACTTGCAAAAAACCTGTGGAGTGTGTAGATCCGCGCTTGAATGACTTCACTGTTTACGTGACTAAAACATTTCGTTTATATTGAGTGGTGAGTCGAAAGCCGGAACTCTTTAGTGGGCTTATATCGTCAAACAAGTGAAAATAAGGTCAAACTATTGAAACGATATTCGGTTGCTAAAGATTCATTTTCGTCAACACCAAAGTTATCTTCTCTTGAAACACGCAGTTACCTCACTAAAAGGCTAGACAAGGAGTTTTGAGCATTATCGTTTCGTCGTTGCAATACTACATAGTCAAGGTAAGTCGGGTTTTAAG
Source organism: Oculina patagonica (assembly GCF_052425735.1). NCBI lineage: Eukaryota > Metazoa > Cnidaria > Anthozoa > Scleractinia > Oculinidae > Oculina > Oculina patagonica. Next base: position 5,890,207 of record NC_135766.1, read on the forward strand.
TATGTTAACGACAAAAAAAATTGTTGTTAGTCCAGTTCTGCGATCTTTGCCGCCATTCTTTAGTTTGTAAGAACGGTTAAGGATTTATCATGTAAAAGTCTTTTTGACTACTCACATAGTCTCAAATAGTACTGGATAGGTTTTAGGCTATGATATATTGCTATCTTACTACTAGCAATTATTAATTTCTAAACTCTCCTATTGATATAACAAATTCAAAGAGGCACGTGCTCATAACAATATTGCGAAAATAGGTCTTAAGTTTTGGTGAGAAAGCAGAGCCTCTATTTTAAGCCTCCATTTTTTCAATTAATTTAATTAATCGTTCATAATCCGATTCAATCTCATCCAATCTTACCGGTTATCCTGTTTTCCAGTTTGGTTTACTATTGCCTCTCAGTGTCTGTGGTATTTAACTTCGTTAGCAACCTTTTATTGTGACGTTTCCTTTCATTTTTACATACCATAAAAGCATAAATTAGTTGAATAAGATCGTCACATACAATAGTTCCTTTTTAATTAAGTCAGCTGTGATTTTCAGCGTAGCTGAAATGTGAAAAACGCGCCAGAATGGTCTGTCGCCACTGGTGTTTAATATCCTTTTATTTTTCTTTGCAATTTCCGTTCTTCACTCGACAATCCAATAGTGTACGTGTTGTTCTCACAAAGAGACAGGACCACACAGAGCAAAAACAAAGATATGTGTAATAAGTCTGAAATACACTACATTCCTCCTACTAGAGAGATGAAAACCCACCTTTGAAAAATTGACGATGAATGCTTGAAACAGCGGGCAGCAGTCACTGAAAAATTATGTCCCGTCGAGCTCGAGAAATCGGTGGAAAAGTATTAATAGATAATAGCGATCAAGAATTTTTGATCATTAAGAACTTATTTTGTGAGTCATCGGTCAAGAAATAAAACAGTTTTAACTTTCCTCATTAAATGCCCGCGAAACTCCTGCTCTTGTGCACTTAAGTTAGTCATGTCGTTTTTTAATTGGTCAAAAAATTAAATTATTTTTTAGTGCTTTTTCTTAACGCACGAGGACCTCCTGCTCTTTGTACTTAGTCTAGAGACACGTCGTTTTTAATTGATCGACGAATTAAATTGCCAAATATAAGTGCCCAAGAGACTTCTGCTCTGTGAACCTAAGTTACTTATGTCATTGTTGGGGCTTATCATGAATCGTAATTTCCAAGTTAAGATTGACGGAGACGCTTATTGGAGAAGTGAGGGGTGGGGGCTTAAATGTGTGTGAGATTCATTGAGCTCTTGGCATGTAGAATGGTAAGGCAATAGGGTAAGGGACTAAAATAAGTGGCGCCTTCCCAAAAAATTTCGGTCGGAATTTCCGGAAATTTCCCACGGGACTGGTGAATGGAACGTCATCTTCCGGTTGACTACAACGAACTGGGAAATTCCACAAAAACAAGGAAAATGAGGTACAATCAACTCTCTCTTAACCGACACCTCTATAAGACGGACACCTCCATAAGACGGACACCTGGTGATGGTCCCTGCCGTTTTTCAGTTGTTTTCAACTGTAACTACACTGCCTATAAGACGGACACCTCTCTAAGACGGACGACAGACACTTTGAAATCATTAACGGACACTTGAGAAGTATTTTTCATCATGTCGTATTAGTGAAAATACTTCCAAACTTCGTATCGACCTAAATCAAAGTTAGTCAGCGCCCTAAGGATACGTGTATACCAAGCTTACTAACCAAAAACAATGGCGCTTTAACAGATTACTTCTCTACTTACGTGTATGGACACTAAAGAGGTCGTTTTCTACTTACAATATTATAGTTTGTAGAAGCTCTCAATGTTTGCTTTAACAAGCAATACAGTGCTTTTATTATTTTAGTCTTGTTGCAGTTAGGAAAGGCTTGTTGCATTGTACATAAGTTTAGCTTTATTATCTCAAAATTACTGGTGTCATGTTTCCTCGACTCCCTACAAGGCGGACACCTCTAAGACGGACAGCTGCGGCCGATCCCGAAGGTGTCCGTCTTATGGAGAGTTGACTGTATACTCAAATGTTTGAATAATTAATTTTTTATGAAATGAATATATGAAATTGATATATTTGTACTGTTGATATACATTTTAAGCAAATAAAATATCATCGCAGTAATGTACTAAACTTAAGGTCGCGGGGGACACCTTAGGCTCATCATTATGCATTTATTTAAAGCGTATGCACGAAGTTCAACGACTGACATCGAGAACTTTACGACGAGATATTTGCATAAAAAATATGAGCACGCGCCCGTGATTTGATGTGTTTGCGTCTGGAATTGTTTGTCTCTTTGAAAACGCATTGTTCTCATCATAAAAGCGTGGAATATAATTACCATAATTACCATTTTGAAACCGTTTTTTGATCGGGACACCTTCGGAAATCTCAAAGTTTGGACTTTTCCGACAATTTTGTGGCAGAGAATTCAGCGCGGATATAGAACTTCGTGAGCTGCCACTGCAGAGAGGTAAACTAGGAATACTGTAGTGTGTCATAACAGAGGCGGAATTTTTAAAGAGCGCTTTTAGAAAGAGGTAGAAGGCATTCAATTAAAATTTGCGCATTTAAACCGCCATAACTTGCTGGAAAACTTTAAATTAAAAAATCCGCTTCTGTTATGACACTCTAGAGATATTGACTGATTAGTTTTTGACAAGATCACAGTGTGCTGTCTCCTACTCGTTCTACAAACTCTGCCACGAAATCATGTTCTTCCCAATTTGGCAGTATCGTGGCTATAACATCGCCGTAGGTACAATCTACCAAATAAAATATGACATACATAATCTTTCATCATTTCTTTATGTCTCTGTAAAATTTGAGCTTAATCGCATTCATAACAGCCGAGGAATAAGCGTTTTGAAAGATGCAGGTCAAGCAAAATTTCGCTTCATGAATTTATTCATGCTGTCATATCCCCCCACGACCTTAAGCAGTTGAGAAAAGCGATGGGTATCGCAGAGGTCATGGGTTCGATTCCCGTTCAAGCCAAAAATTTTTTCAGGCTTGCTTTTCTCAACTGCTAAAGTTGAGTACATTACTGCGATGATCTTTCATTTGCTTAAAATTAATTTCTTCTTGGAAATTCAACATTCGCTTTGGCTCCCGGAATCGAATTTTCCAGAATTTTCGCTTGAATGGTTCGCATTACAAAACTTCAGCAGTTTTCGGATTTTCTGGACGCTTACTCGGGAAATTTCCGAAGCACGTGCCCTCGTTCGACTAAACTTCCGGGCTTGTTGATGGAAAGAAAAACGCCCAAAGTGTCCTGAAAGGCTTGTGCATAATAAATCAGTGTAACACAATGTGGTTGAACAGTTTTAAATTAACTTTTCTAGCACGCGTATTCGTGAGCAAAGCTACATACTTTCGTTAAATTGTTGCAAAGTTATTCGATTCCATTGTTTTTTCAAGAAACTTTTGTGTTAATTTCTCATCGATTTAATCATATATGCAAAATCATTCTTTTGCGCTAGTCGGAAGTCCGATCAACAACCATTTGAGTTTGAGTAAGTTAAGCGTTTTTATTTCTCTTTGATCGCTTTTTTCTTTCTTCCATGCAGTATTTTAAGTAATATAAGGCATAATGAATATGACTTGTGTTTCATGCAGGCTGCCGTATTGCCGTATAGCCGCGCGCTCTCACTGTTGTAGCTTTCAATTGTTCTCAGTTTAAAGTAGCTAGTTAAGTTGTCCTAGTGCAGTATTTATTATAAATCTCTGCTTTATTTACGCGTATGTTAGGAAACCTTGCGTTAAAAAGTACTACATTTATTTCAGTAAAGTAAAATGAGAGGGAATATCGCTGCACTAAACTGTTAAACTGGCAACTAACTATATATATAAAGGGATGTCCAAATCATGCTGGCAAAATTTTGAGCATAATTAATAGTTATGCAAAAAAAAAAAAACAATCATTTCGCTGGGATAAAAGTGCAAAGTTTCTAAGATTCTTTGTGTTCTAAAAAAAATTCCAAACAGGATGTTAATAATAATTTGCTTGTATAGCGCAGTGATCAATGCTGCATATTTTCATCAGCGCTTATTTAAAAATTGACTGTAAGACAAAAGAACGATGCCATAATCACAGAATTCTCTCGCACCGTCCTTGGTAGAAAGCCAATGTTTTGACAAAACAAAGTACTGGTTTCGGAAATCAAAATCGTCGGATATCTCGATTTATAATTTTATGTGTCGAAATGTATACATTATTACCCTTTATTATTTATAGTTTAACTCTTCCCATGGACTTGCAAAAGTTACGAAAAAATTCGTTTAAAATATACCACTAAAATGCTTCATCGAGTGAGAAGCCTCGTAAAGTTTCTTTGCTCTTTATGTAGAAACCTCTGGGATTTCGACGTCGCATGCAAGAATGTTACATTTCAGTGACAATCAATAATGGCAGCGCTATTTTCACTGTTTAACATGACAACCACAAGAATCTTGATTCATGGATTTGTAAACGTTGCCTACGAGGGCCAGATGTCAACCACGTTTATTTGGTTGATATAGCAACTGATAAGCGACTTGAAAGCACATTTCCACCATTTATCACATGTGGTCATCTGTGTTGTTATCGTTGCGTGTTCGTGAACAAGTGTTGCGTTAAGCGTTAGTTAAATTGCGTTAGAATTAATGCCGTTGAGGGTCTAATTTTGGCTTTGTTGTTTTAATTCGATTTGGTGCTTTGTCGGTTTTTCCACCGTCTACAGTCGGCTTATGGCTCAATACAGGAAAAGATCATCGACTACCAAAATAGACCTTTATCGCGTGCTTTCTGTCTAAAAACAGCCGCAGATTAGAGCAATTAATTAAGCAAATTAAGCTATTATTGGGATGGCTAGCGCCTTTTCGACGTCTATTTTCTCATTATAATTGTCTCGTAAGATGAGTAACTGTGTAATTCGATGAAACCCAATTTGTTTTAACTTTTGGTGAAGTTGAAGATAAATTTCTCTTTGTTGCTGTTTTTATTTTTCAATTATTTACTGAAGTTGTTTATTAGTTTGTACTGCACCAAATTGAACTATTTTTCCATGAATGCAAACTTTTATACATTTTCTTAAACACTAAGGACAACTTTTCTTCTATCTGAAGACAACTTTCCTTTTACCGCGGTAACGAGAGTAGTTTATACATATGAAACCATTTAGCTTACTTGCATTAAATTTTAATCAAACGCTTTTGTAAAGCAACTGTCTGTCTAAAGACATTGTACACGAATATTTGATACCTTTACTTTAAAAGACTTTCCCCTTAATAACAACACGCTTTTGTCTACAATGTGCCGACGTATTTAATATTCACTGAAACCATTTAATTCACCAACATTATCCAGTGCAGCACTTAAGAAATGAGCAATTAGAAATGAGTTAACTAATACCTTTCTCAGTTTTAATTCATTAAAATTTCCTCTCGCTACGCAAACGAGAACAAAATATTCATATTCAAGAAAGAGCAATGTCTTATGATTGGTTTCACCTTCTTTCAGGCGCGTCGACATCCGGGAATTTAGCAATTTTCACAGCTGTTGGTGGCTTTACTATCATCGTGTTGTTACGTGTGTGGAGAAATCGATTGAGCAAAGCCATGGACCCACCGCCAGACCTGCAATCTGTTGAGATAGAGGTAACTATAAAATTAATTAAACCACATCAGACCACAATGAAAAACAGGAACTATAAGTAGAGTATATGGTTCAAAATTTACAACACTTAGTTCTACCTTATACGAAACACTGTAATCTCGCCCTAGCGAGCCAAAAGCTATATCAACAAGCATACTGACAAATTTTGTCGAAGTCTAGTTCAAAAATTGTGAAGAATTTAGGATTTTTTACGATTCTATCAGGAAACTTGGGATAATGCGGGAAACAACTGGTCTATTTTTGGAGTGGTACTCATAGATCCTCATAATTTTCGAGGTCGAGCGCCGTCAGCACACTGTTCTGCCCAAATTGCCGTTGATTAAGCATCGCATGACTGAAAATAAAATGTATTGATAGCTAATATAACAAATCGATTTAGGGAGTTTTTTCTAGTAGAAAGTTAGTTCCCTTTTCGTTGTTTTAAAAATTGACTTGTTCTTCATTTTGAAGACTAAAAAAATAGTTCAATAAGCGAAAAAGGCGCGAAAGAGAGAATTTAATTATGTTACGGATGTTCCCGCCATCTTTGCTTTGTTTGCCAATTTGCCTCGTTGGGATACATTTCAGTTTCTTGTCAAAGACTAGAAACTGAATGATGTGTCTATGCCGGCACGTACCTAACTCACCCAGCAAAGAAAAAAATTATCCTTTTCTGTATTTTTCATTCTATAGCTAACAAGGGAATAACCATTTCCTAAAAACTGGACGTTTACCTGAATGCATGAAGTAAAACCTACATTTGCGCACTTTTTTGACTACATTTATAGTTCATCCTTACGTTGGCACAAGATCTGTGTTCAGTGGAAGCGGAAAGTTCGCTAGGTTTATGATACAGCTGTTTCGAGCCGGATGCATGGGTAAAGAAGGAGGACGCGACCAACCAAAAGGAGTGGGTAACCAGAAACGCACACAGCACGCTTTGAATACATTAGGAATAAGTTACGCGCCCTGTTACGAAGACACATCAGTTTTAGCCAAAAAGGTAAAAAGAATCAAAAACATGAAATGTTGCAAAACGCAAGTACAAATAGTAGATACTAAAATAAGACAAGAAAGCAAATGATGCATCACGCCGAGTAAGAAAAGTGAATTTCCCCGATGAATACCGAAATGAGTACCTTCACTACTATTCGTTCTAATCACGCAGGCTTAACGCTGCTACCCGACAACATTTCTTGAAATACCCCTATTCATGGATTCTCTAGCCATCTCGCTGAATCACGGCTAGTGAACTTACGTACTTCGAACCAGGGCGCCCTGCTTCAATTCAAACAACAGTGGTAAACCACTATTCATAGAACCTTTGAGAATTGTCGCTTGCAACAACAACCCTTCTCGAAACAGCTGCATACTACTTGATATCCAGGCGATGTCGTAAGAAATAAATAAACCTGGTTTGTTTGTTGCCTCGGAAGGCCTTCTATATTCAAAACGTTGTAAGTTTTCTTATCCACGGAAGACGAAGTTCGTTTCTTCAGGGTTGCCTTTATCGGCAGGGTGCCTGTTATAGTTTCATTGTATCGAGACGGCTTTTTGTATTCCAAACCGGCGTTGGGAGTAAGTTTTATCTTCTCGAAGATTCGTTATTCGCTACCTCGGGGCGTTTTTTTCTCGGCGATATGCTGTTGTAATATTTAGAGTGATGTAAGAAATACGCCAGTATACTACAAAGCACGCTGGGAACACTGAAATATTAAGTATGCCCGCTGTTTTGACTTGTACTTCGCAATCGCGTTGAACACACAAGAGAACGTTATATCGGCAGGGTCGTTGTTTGTTATGTCGGATGGTTTAGTTATATCGGCCCCATCAGTCATGACCGGTTTCCATAGCATTAAGTGATTATGAGTATTTCTACTCCCCCTTGAATGGGAGGGTTCCCCCCAGCATTAAATTCGCCAGGTACCAATTTATACACCTGGGTAGAGAGAGGCACTATGAGAGTTAATTAGGTGTCTTGCCCAGAAATTCAACAAAGTGACCCAGACCAGGGCTTGAGTCCGAACGGTTCGATCCGGGTTCCATCGCGCTAACCATTAGGTCACCGCACCTCCCAGTTCTTTATAGAGTAAGTTTCGTTGTCTTATCGACCAGTTCGACATGTCACTACGGAAGTTCGTTATCAGTTACAGGTTTGTTACATGCATCGACAGGCCGTTTATATATCGAAGGTTTAGCGGTATATATATTAGCTAGTACGTTCGGTGTATTGAAATGTTGGTTCGATTGAGTAGTTTTTTTTTTATATAGGAAGGTTTAGTGGGTAATGTTAAAATCAAGAATGAACTTGGCAAAAAAATTTCTCCAGGGTACTGACGGGGCAAGAAGGACCACGCTGACAGCTGAAATCATAACAAGACAATATCCTGACGTCACCACCGTGTACGAGAGCTTCCTTCGAGGAGTTAAACTTTCAGGTTAGCGCCATTACTTGAATTGAGTCATACGTATTTATTTAAATCAGTAAATCTCTGTCTTCTTTTCTCTTTTAATATTTTTCTTTGTTTGTCCGTTTATTTATATCGTAATATTTGGATAATAAGCCAGGAGCTTATATTTTTTCCAAATGGGCTTATTTTCGGGATGGGTGAGGGGTTGCGATTATTAGCGATTAATTATCAGCATTTCGTGCAACGACGTAAAAAACAAAACAATCTCGTCGATGGAAGGATTGTAATGGGAAGAAGTTATATCTAAATATGAGTCCTTGGTCTTATAACGAGGGGGGTCTTGGTTATGGAAAGATGTTTTTGCGTTGAAGACTTTCGGAGGCTCTGGACCTAATAATTGTAAATATATGGTCGGGTAGCATTTTTCGTAAGGCCTCACATGAATCGCTCGCTAACCTTTGTGAGAACAATGAAACTGCTACACTAGCGGACCAGTAGAATCACAAGTTTTTGTAAACTGCTACCTACTGTCGATATGAGGTACAGAAAATGAAGCCTTTATTAAACTCTTATTTCTCGCTATTTTTAAAGGAGATGTACAAAATGATAGTGAATCAAAGGCTTTAAGGTTATAGAAAGTTACAATAAGTAAACAAGAAAATAATCACCAGACCAACCATGCAACATGGACGGTTACTACTGTGAAAGACTAAGACGGATTGCGTTGGTCTCCCCTCCCTGTGCGAGTTATGATAATTGACAATTGAGCCCTGGTATTTGGTCCTTCCAACAGAAGTGTGTTATAGTGCGTCCCTCAGTGTTCTACAGTTTTCTCTGTCTAGGTGTACTATAGCTAACTAGCTAACAAGAGACAAGTTAACAAAGGAATATATCTTTTCGCATTAAGGTGACAGTCCTTGTCTGGGAACATGGGACCCGAACATCAAGAAGTACACATGGCTTACATATAACCAGGTAGATGCGTCATTTGAACACTGCATTGCATGCTTCTTTAAGTACAAATTGATAACGGGTTTTCTTTACGTTGCTTCAGTTTTTGGTTTTCTCTCCCCCAGGTTCATCAGCGGGCGACGTTTGTTGGTGCAGGCTTGGTCGCCCTTGGCTGTGAGCCCTCTCAAAAGAGCTTCATTGGTATTTACGGACCAAACCGGGCGGAGGTAAGCTGTCCAAACAGGATAAACTATTTTAAAGTCAAACATACCTTTGCGCACAAGTAAAATTAGCGTCCACTGGGAGTGTAGTCAAATTATTTTTCTTAGAGAACTGATCTAACAGACAAGTGTTTTGAAAAAAAAAACATCAATTCAGCCACCACCGCGAAGACACCTGGGAAATAAATTCATCTGTACAACTTCACATGTCGACGGCTTTAGATGGGTTTCTGTTAAGAGGTAACCCGTGAACGGCCTTTTCCGGGGAAGGGAGTCGAGTAGCGAAGAAAGACCGTTATCGAAAGGAGGAGCGGGAAGAGGGCGGATCCCATTTCCTTCCTACCAACCCCCCCCCCCTCTCCCTGATTTCACTTTTCCTCTTTTTGTTTTCTATCTCCCATTAGAGAGCCTGTTAACTGACTAGTTGAATGAATGATGTCTTTTTCTTTTCAGTGGACCTTGACTGACCTTGGTTGTCAGATGTTTTCGATGATTTCTGTTCCTGTTTATGACACACACGGCACTGAGGAATGCGTCTACATTATAAACCACGGTAAGATATTGAAATGCATAGGTAATGGAGATCTTCGATAGTGAGCTTACGACCAAATTAACAGTGCCGAGACATCTGGACGTTTCAACCTAAAACAGACCGAGGCTGGTATCCAAATAATTACTATAGCTGGTTTAGGTTTGGAAATGCGTTCTGGAGCTTATTAGTCTGCCGTATATGCCATATGAATCTCAGATTCACTTTTTTATTCTCTAACGTGAATATAAATACGTCATACGCTGTGTGGAACTTTGTGGTGTTTCCTCACGTCGCCAGGGAAAATGTGGAAGTCAGATTATATAAGCGTGCGTTATATAAACGGTGGGATAGCATCTCTCGCAAGAGTTCACGTGAACGGCTCTCTACTCTTCGAGAGGAAAATAAAACAAACAACAGGAACAATGCCCCTAGCCCCCAAAACAATAGCAACTGCTGCACAAGAGGACCAGTACAGTTACAAGCTTACGATTAAGAGCTGCTTATCTATCCGATTAAAGTTACATGGTTTTCCAGCACTTTTTTCGAAGTATTTTACACTAAATGCTATCCAAGTTGAAAATTTGGAATCTTGTTTGTTCGCTTGTTCGTTTGGTTGGTTGGTTATTTAGGCGTTTGTATTTTAATCTACCTAAGTCCCTTGAAGACATGTTTTACTTTTGATCTTCTGTTTCATTTTAGCCGAACTCTCTACGATTGTTTGTAACGAGGACAAAGTTTCTCTGCTTCTTAATCAAGCGCACTCGTGCAAGGGGTTGAAAAACCTGGTGAAAATAGGCTCCCAAGTCACACAGGAGCAGAGCGAGAAGGCCAAAGAACTGGGACTCAAACTCATCTCTTTGGCAGATTTGGAGGTAAGCTGTGATTAAATCTCCCGACACATAAAACAGCAACAGTCATAAAATTTCGTTTCTTTATCGCTGATGAATAACCATCGACTGATCGACATGGAAGTTAATTGATTTTCTTGGCTCTACGGTCCTAAATGTCTCTAAAACTTTGCAAGAAATGCACTTTCTGACACTGCAGTGAATTTTTGATGAAATTTCCATGTAAAAATGTAACAATATTTTACTTTGGCGCTTGCGCATAAGCCAAACCGTTCCGATTTTTTTCCTTTGCTCCTTTCCTTTTCGTTTTTCTCTGCTTTCATATTCTCTCTATCTTTTACTCTGTGCACCCCTTCTACTGGTCTGAAAAGTTATGATCTTAATCAATGGAAAACCCTGGCAAGGAGACCTTGATCAAGTACGGGTATATTGGCCTGTTTTGGCACCAATTTTACACCAAAAACTGATGACGGTTTTTTCGATTAGCTCTGTCAGAATGCAGTCAGTAGTCAAGACTACACTCCTGTGGAAAGTTCTATCCAAGCTCTATAAGTTGCACATCACAAAAATCGGCTGACGTGTAAATTTGTGACGTCATAAGTGGTTGAATTCCTCCAAATCCTGGAAAAATCCGGGTTTGGCATATTTATGGTTAAAGCGCATCTAATATCTTGTGGAAAAATTTGAGTTAGTTTCCATGTGTAACTGTTTTTCTTTCCAATCTTGCTATATGTTTATTTCTCTGACACAGGAAATAGGAAAGACGAATTTTCAGGAAAGAAAGGTAACTACAATTTATCAAGTTCTTACGATCTTCAATCGAAAAAAATGGAGGCTAATTGAGCCATTAATCTTTTAATTCTGTATATTTAATTTATCCATCAAATGAGAAAAGGGTATAAGGTAACTGACAAGACAGAATTAAAATTCTTCCTCTTCAAACATGAAACTAAAGTAACTGAAAGGTCCTGAACAGTACTAAATATGCTGCTGTCTTCCTATTATTTTAGCCGGCCAAGCCTGAGGACATTTTAACAGTGTGTTATACAAGCGGGACAACTGGTATGTGAATCGACTTTTTTTCTTTCCGATTTTAAAGGAATTGGAATAAATTGCAACAAATTAAATTTATTTTTGAAATACAAAATTAACTGAAATTTGTTTCTTTTGACTACAGGACCTCCAAAAGGGGCGGTTCTGACACATGCCAATCTTGTTGCTGACATCTCGGCGTATCGTGTGACTATGCGTCAGGTATGCTTCTTCGAAACAATAGTAAGATACCTTGGATACCTTTCCCAGAAAATATGAATGCATTCGAGACTGCACGATTGCTCTACTTTACAGGGTGCGTGATTTGAGCAAAAAATAACGCGTCGCGTTAAAACAGCTCAAATCTGGTGTCCTTTAAAGTGCTACTATGATCAAATTTTTGATCTTCATATTTTTACATTGTCGTGAACAATTAGACTTTCTTACTCACCTTGCCAAATTTCAATCCATTACGAACATCAGAAGTCGTTGTATTATAACATTTATTCCAGAGAGTTTACGGCCGCCATTAATCAACCTTGAGGAGAATGACGTCGGGATCCCACAGTACATAGCTAGAATCACGAACGCCAAGTTTTTTTGCTTTTCGCGTATTCAATAATTTCATTATTTTCAACCCGTGAGTTTTAGCTTTGACGTCATTCTCCCTATCGCCCAAGGGAAGGTCGCGGGCCCAGTTTTTTTTAAAGAGTATGTAGCCGGACGATAGCCGACAAAAACGAATCGTAGAATTTTTTTTTAAACCCTTTTGTACAAGTATACTAGTAATTGTTCTAGCTTTGTGCCTGCGCTGGAACAAGGGATCATAATAGATTCACAGCTTTGAATATATCACACGTTGTTGTAAACATTATTGAGGTCTTCTGGCCCAACCTGCAATTGGCCCTCGTCGAAAGAGATCAAAGGAAATTGTGTACTCTAGAAAGAGGTATTTCCCTCAAAAGATAGCACGTTTCAAAGTTTAGATTTCACATGCCAGAAGCGAACTGTAGCAGTTTTGAAATCGAAAATTTTTAGTGGTAGCACAAAAGAGGTTTATTTCACTAAGCTATACAATCATTTATTTGTGCCTTCAGCGAAAACTTGAACAATCGCATTATCTGCAGTTAAACTTTTAAGGGATTGTAACATCACAGACGGCCCTCAGTAAAAGGACATCAGATGTAATTCCAACATCCCCGAATATCTTGTTAAATTTTAGAGGAATCGATGTTCAAAATGTAGTGAATTAAAGCTACAAGATAGCACTCCGTCAAGAATAGCTAATGATTTTTTAATGAGCAAGGGTCCCGCGCGACCTTTGGCGGCCATAAAATATCGGAAATATACGTTAAAACAAAACGACTTCTGATGTTCGTAATGGATTGAAAATTTGCAAGGTGAGTAAGAAAGTCTTATTGTACACGAAAATGTAAAAATATGGAAATCGAAAATGTGATCGTAGTAGCACTTTAAGGTACCCCTGTTTCCTACCAAAGGCAGAGTTCAAAAAGGCAGCTGTAACATTTGATGAAATCAAAAGCACCTTTGCTTTCTATTTGATTGACTTTAAAAAAGCCGTTCAACCAATAAGGGTGGCGCTCTATCTTCGTTCAATGGGATATGAAGGGATTCAATATGTTTATTCGACTCTTCCTTTTAAAATGGCATCAAAGCTGAGTCTTTCATGTAACGCATTAATTAGCAAACGTTCAATGATGGTGAGAATGTGAAGATTTAGAAACAAGTTTTATCAATTAGAAAATTCGAGTTATTTTCCAACTTTCAGTGAAAACAATTGCTGTTCAATCAAACCAATAACAACAATGGCTTTAGTACAAGAGCGATCAGTCAGCGTTGATATGACACATAGAAATATCACAGAGAAGATCTGAAGGTCAGCTAATATCATTTTTTGTTAATCATTGCAGACTGGATTTGAGCTGACGTCTGAGGATGTGCATATTTCGTTTTTACCGCTGGCTCACATGTACGAACGAATAAATCACGTAAGTTCCAAGATATAAAAGGAGTCGCACACACACTTAGAGTTTTTGCTTTCCAATCCAAACAAGCGCTCTCCGCCTCGTCCTTGTGGCTACCCTCCGCAACACCGAATAAACTCGCTTAGTGTTTGAAATATGTAATGTTTCTTTCCTAAGTGTGTAATTATTTAAATTATTCTTTCAGCTTAATTTATTCCTAAGCGGAGCAAGGATTGGGTACTACAGTGGTGACGTCAAACGACTGCTTGAAGACTGCAAAGAACTGAAGTAAGTTTAAAGAACTTTTGGGAACTTCTTTATTTCTCTTAGTTAGTTTGCTTATCTACTGTTTATAATTAACTCAATTCTCTTTCAATTGCTAAAGTTATAGTTATAATTACTTTGTCATTTTCACAGGCCGACGATTTTTTCAGCAGTTCCCCGTTTATTGAACAGAATCTACGACAAGGTAAAAAACCTCTACGACTCCAAAAGTATCGAAGCTACAACAATAGAATTTTGGTGGCATATAGTAGATAAAAAACCTATAACTTTTAAGGTGGGCACCATGAAATGATTATGTCATATGACGTAAAAATTAGTATGGGGAATTTGTATTCGAAGTTAGTAACTCGGTCGATCTAAAAATGCACGCGTTTTCATTATAATATTATTTTGTTTTCTTAATGTAACAGGTCATGTCCGAAGTGTCCAAGAGCAAGCTGAAAAGATGGATTTTTCAAATGACGCTGAAGTCAAAACAAAATGATCTTAAAAGGTAAATGAGCCATAAAATTGAGAATTTAATTGTGTAACACTTTCAGCTCTGTCAAGTATCTCGTAAAGAAAGTAAGCCTCTCTCTCTATTATTATTCCCTCCAACTCCCTCATCCCAAGATGTTAAGTCAAGACAATTTATGAGTCAGAAAACAATTATATTGAGGAATTTGTATGGTTTTGGAGTTGTGCGCCTAAAAGATTTTCCATTTTTTATTGTGTCGTTTTTTCGCAAACTGTTGTAAACAGAGAAACATTAAACAGTTCCTAACATCTTTTAAAACATAATTACTCCACTTATGATTTGACATAAAAAAGGATGTGAATAAAGCCCTCTTCCGTTCACCTATCTCTCGCTAATATGCCCCGTTTTTTAATCTTTAAAGGCGAATTATCAGCAAGAACACGATGTGGGATTACCTGGTACTACGCAAAATACAGGTAGGGTCGAAATTTACTGCACCTGGTCTGAAGTAGTGTGTCAATACACTACTTTGCTTTGGAGGTAATTAAAAGATTGAAATCTATGACTGCTCGCTGAGCCTGCTGTTCATAAAGCAATGTTAGCCCTTTTCAATATGCAAAGATTCAGTGCGGCCTTTTCAGTGAAATGTAGCACTTGTAGAAAAAGTACAAATTCCAGCATGCAACATGGCTTCAAAAAAATGCCAAACTGAATTAGTTTGACGTTTACTAAAATCCGGAAACTTTGATCTTTTTCAATGTTTTTTTAAATGATAAAATTGTCAGTCAGTAAAAATATAACTGTGGCAAAAAAATTACTTCTCTTTTGTTTTACATGACGACAGAATCTCCTCGGAGGTCGTGTGCGATATATGCCTTGTGGTTCTGCACCTTTGTCAGCTAAAGTGACGTCATTCATCAGATGCGTAATGGGATGTCACGTGAGTTATTCAGTGTCATATGTAATCGTGGCCCATTTATTTTGCTCGCCTAGACAATCCTTGTCGCACGGTTTGCGTTAATAGTACGGCTTTTGTTGATTAACCCACGAACTGTGTTTGTTATTATCTGTTCAGTTGACTGAAGGTTATGGCCAGACCGAGTGCGCAGCCGCTGCCACCTTCCAATTGTTTAATGACCTTACTACAGGTTTGTCGAGTATTTGCTTCTTTGATTGATTGATTGATTGACTGACTGACTGACTGACTGACTGATTGACTGACTGACTGACTGACTGACTGACTGACTGACTGACTGACTGACTGACTGACTGACTGACTGACTGACTGACTGACTGACTGATTGACTGAATGAATGAATGAATGAATGAATGAATGATTAAGCTAATGATCAATCGCCCTCCTTTGATGTGTGTTTGTATTTTTTATTCCACAGCCGGTCACGTGGGCCCTCCGGTCCCTTGCAACATCATTAAGCTCGTTGACGTGGAAGAAATGGAATACTTCGCAAAAGATGGACAAGGCGAGGTATGATAAAGTGTCTTTTTAATTTTACCTTTCATTTTGGGGTCTCTTTGTTGGACTATACGAGGAGGCTCGACCTGAAAGGGGTAACTTTTACAGGCTGCAGGTATACAAACGTTTAGGGATTTCACGAGTTGGAGTATACAAAAGGGAAGGGAATATCTGGTCTCTGAATTGTTTCATTTCTTTGCAGATTTGCCTAAAGGGTCCTAGTGTCTTCAAAGGCTATCTTCACGACCCTGAAAAGACCGCTGAAACTATCGACGAGGATAGTTGGCTCCACACTGGCGACATTGGAGAATGGCTTCCGGTAATTTGTTACTTCTACTCGTGGTGATTGGTGAAATAATTTACCTAAGAATTAAAAATGTTCTTACTTGTAGTATATTACGGAAAATTTCAAGTCAATAGTATAACTTAATGGATACCTTTGATACAAAAAGTCTTTTTTTAAAACACGTTAATTAAATAGCTTTTAAACAAGTATGGGGCATTAGGAAGCGTTTAGAGTAACGTAGTTTTTACCGAGTACATGTAAACGAGGGCGTAACAACGGCCGGTAATGATGACACCGAGAACGCAACGAGAAACTCGCGGAAACAAAGGACGAGCAGACACGAGGAAGTCCTGACGAAAATTTAACGAGGGCGTAACGAAGACGTCTCGAGGACGTAACGAAGAAGAGACGATGCTGTAACGAGGACGCAACGAGAACGTTACAAAACAGAGACGTATAGCGAAATTACCATGCTTATTATTGTTTGGTTTTCTATCTCTTTGCAGAATGGAACTTTAAAAATCATTGATCGAAAAAAGAACATATTCAAACTTTCCCAGGCAAGGAGTTTATTCTCGTTTATGATTGAGGTTCAAACTCTCCTAATCTGTTTCCAAACGTTTTGTAGTGTTAGTTAGGAGAATTTGTTGTGATCATTTACTTTATTCTTACGATATAGGTATGCCTTACCTTTATTATATAGTGATTAACCTCTGTCTCTTTCTTTCTTTCTTTCTCTCTTCCTTCCTTCCTTCCTTTCTTTCTTTTCCTTTATTTATCTGTTTGCAGTTTGTTTGTTTGTTGGTTGGTTGGTTTGTTTAAGCGTTTTGTGTATTTGTTGCAAGTTTGAATAATGTTACCAGTTAGCGTTCATACGCTAGAATAACTAGCACGTTAATAAAGTTTTCATTCATTCATTACTTCAATTAACATTTTAAGGTGAAATTATTGTTTGTTTTTTATTGTGACTGGCAATAAAGCAAACTATTTTGTAACTGAACAGGGCGAGTACATTGCTCCGGAGAAAATTGAGAACATTTATCTGCGCAGTCCGTTTATTGCGCAAGTATTTGTCTATGGAAACAGTTTGAAGGTGAGTCTGATAATAAGGACTATATTATTTTGCGAAACACCTATTCTGAATTAACTTGATAACAGCGTGATTTTTATCTCATAAATAATAAATCAACTTGCGTTTCTCCTAACCATGGTGAATTACCGAGCTGCCATCTCTGCCCTGGGTTTCAAACCCATTTCCCATCTCCATTCCAATCGTCCTCTTTCACGTTTTACTCGGAGGGCACCTTTTTGTTCTATTTCCGGACATCAAGGTTACTGCAATGTGTGGATACGCTTGTTGGTGCATTCTGAGAACGCGACCCTTCACTTGCGACTTGATGGCCCTCATATATTTGCCCCTCTTCTAACTTTCTTGTCGGTTACGCATTGGCCAGTAAATATTTAAGATCCTCTTTAAAAATTAATTGCAACACCGCTCAGCTTGTAATAATTTAATTGTATTTCCAGTCCTTCCTTGTGGCGATTGCTGTCCCGGACGCTGAAGTACTTCAGGCCTGGGCCGAGAGCAACGGACTCGATGGAAACATTAAACAACTTTGTCAAGATGAGGTTGGATATTATTCCAAAACCCAGTACCTGATGAGAGTCTCAGTACATAAAGGACGAAGGATAACCCGAATAGATTGATCATTGTGCCCAATAATATAGACAACAAATGAAGATCTTGATAAATAAACTGTTATATTTCGGTTTAAGAATACCATCATCAGACTAAGAAAATTTACATACAAACTTGATCTTAAATACTGTAGGTGACGAGACGAAACAAAAAGTTTATACTGACATTATTCCACCTCTTGTTAGTTCTGACAAAGATTATTTCACCCAAGAAGTCCGTCATAATAAAACAATATTAGATTGTGACAGTAACTGGAATCTTCTCCTATACAAAGAGGCTTATTATATCAAGCGCCTGGCACCTTCCCTCAATAATGGACTGAAATCCTGCAGAGAACTTAGTCTATTCTCCTGAGTAAACTTTTTGTTTCGTCTCGTCACCTACAGTATTTAAGATCAAGTTTGTATGTAAATTTTCTTAGTCTGATGATGGTATAGCTTATACCGAAATATATCAAGATCTTCATTTGTTGTCTATATTATTGGGCACAATGATCAATCTATTCGGGTTATCCTTCATCCTTTATGAACACCCCTCTGTAACAGACCTGGTGAAACCCGACCTGGTGGGTTATTTTGCCCTCCCTGGTGGAAATTTGACCTCCCTGGTCCCTGGTGATAATTTGAAAAATACTAGACTGTTCACAGTCCCCTATTTTTCCGTGAAGTCGTAGAGATCGATAGTTCAGTCCGACGGGCCGCCATCTTGGTTTACGAACGCGAGCGAAAACTGGGGAGAGTGCAAAAACCATTTTTCCGCCCCGCCACACCCCCCCCCCCCCACCAACCACCCACGGGTTTTTTTGCACTCTCCCCATTTTTTGCTCGCGTTCGTAAACCAAGATGGCGGCCCGTCGGACTGAACGATCCATTTCTACGACTTCACGGAAAAATAGGGGACTGTGAACAGTCTAGAAAAATACCTGGTCAATTTTATTTCTCCCCGGTGGAGAATTTTGTTTACCTGGTCAGGAAAAATCAACCAAAGAATTTCTGCTGGCTTAAACAGAAGAAAACGACGCGCGGCAAGAAGATCGATAATTTAATAATTGTCTATAACTTGATGTAAATAGCAAAAATTAATTGTTCACTTTTTATTGTTTTCGTCTCTTGTTCTGATGTCATGCACGTCACTGAAGAGACAAAACAAATCTGTTGCGGCCGGAAATGCGTCTGCGCTCGCAGGCTACAGTGCGCGCGGCCCAAAGCGAACGTATGGAAGTATTTTCGACCTGGCTATCTACAGCGTTTTATAGAATAACTACGCAGAGGATAATCAGCTTGACCGATAAAATTCTTGGTACGTGAGTATTAAGTGGCTTTTTTCCCGTCGATTAAGCAGCCTTGAACAGTTTGAGCGGCGTTTGATGTAAATATCGTGTTTAACTTTGCAGCTCGCCGGCACAATGTGCTATAAAAAGTACTCAAGTTGTTCAAGTACATTCAAGATCATTCAAGTGGCGTATTACGGTAAATTTTAATTACGCTGCCTCAAATTGTAGGTACAGTGTAAATAGTGCTTTGTGTAGCTTTCACCTGCATGAAAATTAATAATGCCTAGCTGGAGGACAGCAGTCATACCACGTATTTTTCATTGCTCGCTTAATCCGAAGAAAGGGACAATTCATTCGACCTGTAAAAGATATAAGCAGACGGTTTCCTTATTTTGATTCTTCATGCTTTGGTCTTCCAAAAATGGATCAACGAATAAGGGCCGGCATTTTGAACATTTGCAAACGGTATTTAACGGGCGACACAGTTTAAATTTAGGCGCGCGCGTGCTAGACAACCTCTGGATCTGTCTCTTAGTGCACGTCTCTTTTGATAATAAATCTTTATGTCAGTTACCTTCTGGAAAAGCAATTAAACTTGTATTCAGATTAGCAGGGCTTGGGAGACGTTCAAACTAGGGAGTCGAGAAAATCAGTGATCCCACGAAAAGTTCTCCCAATTTCTTTGAGTCCTTTGAAACAGTATGTTTTGGCGGGTGTAATCCGTCAAGCGCAAGGTTAGTTGCCTGGTGAAGCGCTTTCCCCTTCCAAAAATAAGGAGCTTTGAATTTGACTGAAAAGTTTTTGAAATAATCGTGTTTTTTAACGTTTACTTTAAGCTGCCTGGTTGCATGTGAAACTCCCTTCAAAACGCACGAAATGTGATCTCGGGCTGTCTAATCTTTCAAAATTTCGTGGGGAGGTATGCCCCTGGACCACCAGTAGCTTACACCTTCGGCGATCACACGATAGCATCTTTCAGATCTTTGGTGCTCTGTAGAACCGTCATTTTAAATCCTGCCTACAGGCCTGCTAAGAACTGGAAAAGTAACATGCATCCGAAGGAAGTTTAATCATTTTAAGGCGATGACGTCAGTCCATCACCTTATATCATTAGGCGGTCGGCGGAATTTGTTCCTCTGTATGTCATCGTTTCTGCATGCATTGCGTGCCGTTTATGATCCTCTGATGGACCCAAGACTTGCGAGAATTTCAGCGGATTTCAGGAATATAACCCATTGCGGATCTAGTGGCGGTAATGCACTGTACGATACAAAGAACGCACGGGGATCGCAAAATCGATTCTGTTTCTATTTTGCAACTTTTCTTCGTGTAAGAGCAGTATACAAAGAGTACATTACTTCAGTTGTTTACAAACAATGCGAATAAAAACGACTGTGTCATCTACAGCCGACATCGGTGCGCAAAGTTGAGCACGCCGATTACCCCGCTAAGTTTATTGCATACCGTAGAATTCCGGTTATAAGCCCTGGGCTTATACAACTTCGTAAGGGGTCTTGGGTGGGCTTAAAAGCGGAGGGGCTTATATCCGGGAGGGCTTATAAGCGGAATGAAAAAAACGTTTCAAAACGAGCCACGGGAGTGTTGATGGAAATACGTTTTTTAGTTAAAACGCATAATAAAGCAACATTTAGCTCTATTCAGTACTGTCATCTGGTAGAGGGGGGCTTATATCCGGGGGGGCTTATAACCGGATGTATTTTTTTGTTTCCAGGATGATGGGCCTATAACCGGGGGGGCTTATAAGCGGGGGGGCTTATAACCGGAATTCTACGGTATTGGGTCACAGAGTTTTGCATGTATATACATACATGGTTAGATTTAATAAATCATCGACCTCCGCGGTGAAAAAATAGTCGACCTGGTGGATTTTTGACTTCCCTGGTCGATTTTGTGTTGAAAACCTGGTGGAAAATCAGGTGTCACCAGATCTGTTACAGAGGGGTGTTTATGAGGTAGGATACTTACCAGCGAAAGTTATGTGAAACAAAAGTAATATATTAAGTAGTGGCTTTCAGTAAACCCTTCTTCAAGTGTCCTTTCGTTTTGCAAACAACGTTTGTGAACTTATGAAATGCTGGTTTTGCGAGCCAGCATGCTAAATGGTGTCAGCTATATCAATTAAATGCCATGTTTGCCATGGATCAGAGAAAAGTCAGGGGAAAAATTCTTCAAGACTCTCTAGTAAGACTACCTAAACATAACGATATGAAACCCAAAACAAGCCCTAAAGTCGCTCTGAGCATTCTCTAACAACGTAAAATACAAAACAAGCCTTACAACATGGGTTGTTATCAGGAAAGCGAACTGTAACTAAATATAATCCCATGGGCTTATACTCGAAAGGGCTTGTTTTCTGAAGGATTTTCGCGTCTGAGATTTGGGGGGGCTTTTTTCGGGGGGGGGAGGGTTGCTTATTTTGGAATTTTACGGTTGTACAGTTTATATTTTAATGAAGGTCAGCTTTTTGTTTTTGTTTTTGTTGTCGTTGTTATTGTTGCTCCTGTTGGCAATACACCACACACTAATTATCTAATGGAGCCGTTACAAGGACCAGTAGTACGTCATCATCTGAATAAATTACTCTGACTTCTTTTTCAGATAGTACACAAAGTGATATTTCAAGACATCTTGGCAAAGGGGAGAGAAGGAGAACTAAACTCTTTGGAACAGGTCTGAGTCATGTTTATCTAGTTGTTTTGAAGTTAAATATTATATAATCATTTAATCATTCAAACCAGGGGGAGGGGGAGAGGGAGGGGGACATAAAAATCAGGGGAGTGGTGTTTTTTTTGTGATAAACATTCAATTCATGGTTAGTGCAGTTTAATCTATTTCATTTTTAAATGACCATAGATGATACTTATTTCAGTGCCTTTCGACAGGAACGGCTTGTTAAAAAGAATTTGCACCTTTCAGCGGGGGGGGGGGGGAGGGATGAATTCGAGCCACGCCCACAAAAAGCGATTCTGGTACCTTTTAAGGGTTCCTTTCACAATTTCCGACGGTCACCTCATCAATTTTGTATGAGAGCCCTTCACCCCCGGGTCCATGACCTCTAGTAAGCTCGGTTCATGATTTTGTCCCTACCACAACCCGCGTTATATCGGTATTTTGAAGTTTTGTTTCTGTTAATTTTTAGGTGAAGAAAATCTATCTTCATCCTGAGATGTTTAGTATTGAAAACGGACTGCTGACGCCCACCTTCAAGGCCAAACGATCCGAAATACTCCGCACATTTAAAGAAGAAATCGATCGCCTTTGTGAAGATGTGGAAATGGAACTGGTGGGGATAGCAAAACAGGGATAAATCATGTACGACTTTACTCTTTCACTCCAAAAAGCAACAAACTAAACTTCAAACTTGAAAAACAGAAACTCTCAATAAAAAGTGAACACCACCGCGCATATTTTGCTTTTTTCCCTGCTAGCTGTGTAAAAGATTAGAAAGAGCAAAGTCCTTAACATATTACTTAATACATTAGCTAAAAATTGTAAGCAATAGTTAACATTTTTTAAAAAATATATAACAATATATATTTAAACAATTGTTAAACGTGTTGCTTTTCGAAGTATTTATCACATTATCATTATTATTCTCAACTTGTCGACTTCCAAAGTATTTATCACCATGTCCACTATTTAACGAACTCGCATGTTATCAAGTATAACCAGATGATTTTAGAAAAATAGGGTAGATAGCATTCAGTATTGTTTCAGTCCGAATTTTGCGATCGAACATCAAACTTTCCGTCCTGATTTGTAGATCTAGTAAATGCATATCTCCCATTGCAAATGATTCATGAATGTATTAAGGTATCAGTGTACCCCAAATGACCATCCTGCGTTGGAGCTGCCTTACCGTCTGGTAGTTAATGCAAACCCCAGCAAAGTATATATTTTCTGAAAGCTTAGGAATTGTAGATTACGGACATATATTTATTTTAAGTAAAAATATTAATGTTATCCAAAAAGAGCGTGTTTTTTCCAGAAGTACCGAGGCTCATAAATCGGGTTCGTTTCCGGACAGATTTGAGTGGGACAAAGTGATTAGCATCGCTATGTGTTCTTCACACATTTCTCTAAGAAACTGTGTCGGGGAATATTGATTACTTGTCTGGTTTGTTTTTGACACGTAGTTAAACTTTAAGAGTGTAAGGAACAACTATTCTCTGCGTTAAAACAGCCATAACTTTTGAAAGAGGAAAAAAGTTAAAATTCGCCGACACAGTTTTGTTGCTCAATTATCGGGCAACATTCTTGCCAAATTTCAGCGAAAATTGTTGAAACCCCATTGAAAACGAACTTAAAATGTGCACCTCTCTCTTCGAAAATTTGTTTACGAGATACGAAAGAAAATGTATTTTGGATCGTTCTTCCGCTTTAATGAGATTAATTACACAAGACGTGTGAAAATGATCACGCGTTGAGCGATAGAATGAAGGTTCATTTTACTTTAACAATAGAACTTGTTCAAAGCGGTGTCAAATGTTGCTTCTGGTCGGAAACAGTCTGTTGCATAATTTTATTTCTACCGCTCGCTTTATAACGATTTACGTCTCACTGCAACAGTTTTAGAAATGTTAAATCTAAAACAACAAAAACGTGGAGTCGCAAGCATTCTAAAGGTCCTAAAGTAAGCCGAGGAACTGGTCGTGATGCCGGGTCGTGGCGTTACCGTTTCAAGCGGCGAAAAATAATTCGCTGTCGCTATCTACTAGTGCATCTGCCAAATCTTTTGTCTTTTCCCGTTGTTGCAGCATTCTTTGAACATGAGAAAGGAATGGGAAAATGTTTCTTCTTTCACGTCTGAGAAACTATGCATTTTGCCAGCGAGAAACACCCAAAGCATCTCGTCGAAAACCAAGAACTGTGATAATCACGCAACGGTAGATCGCCGCGCTTCTTTAGACAACCTGTTGACAGCTATCAATATCAAATAATTAATGGCAAGAAAAGTTTTTCGTTCATAACTTTGTGTAGAGTCAATCTTTTTCCGTGCTCTTTTTTTTGAATGAAAGGTCTTAATGAGATCTACCCGAAAATACCAAAATATAATTTTCTTTAAAATGGTCAATTTTGGGGTACACTGATACCTTAACAGTATGTTATTAAGTGAACATAAACTTAGCTCTAAAGTAGCGTTCTTACGATACAGGCAGCAGCTCTCACAAGGTCCACATGAATGGCTCGCTACCCTAGAATAGAACAATAGAACAAACAAAGGAACAATGCCCCGGCCGTGCCGACGAAATATTGGAAGGATTATAATAGTTCATCCTACCGTACGGTCAGCCTTTTGTTTCCAGCTGTTCCTACACTACAGGACCAGTAGAGATACAAGGTTACGAGAGCTGTTACGCTACTGTATGAGACCAGCTCCTTCCCAGGTCGGCATGTGAGTCTCTCAGCTAAGTACAAAGGGAAGTGGATTGTTCTGCGTATTGCTACTTAAGCGAGGAAGTATGCGTATGGCCACTTCACCAAATTAAGATTATTACTGTAAATATATCACCACCAGTTGCAGGACTCGGTTGTTCAGTGGGTAACGCTATAAAATCACTAAAGATCTGCACTATCCACTGAATAGTTATTGATCTAGCCCAGGTTATTTAAATGGTGGATAACGCTATCCACTAGATAAATCATTATCCAGTGGATAGTGATTTCTAAGGTTGGTAGCGTTATCCACCGGTCAACCGAACTGAACCGGGCCCTGTCTGCAAGATCCACTCGATGCCTGTAATATAGGAATTTTATGGTAGAATTTCAAATAAAGAAGCTGCTTCAACCTATTTACTCCACGTTACTCTAGTACGGCTCAGTTTCTAAGATGATGCAGGAACTGTAACAGTCTTGTTTTCAAGTGCTCAGTTTAATTTTTGCGCTGTAGAAAGCATATTTGGGGGGGGGGGGGGGTGTTTTGAAAAAGAGCGCACAATTCTTGACAAGTGCCAGGCTCCATTGAAACGGACTCCGATAAATTCTGTTGCTCTATCACACTTGTAAACCCCTCTTTGTTTCATTCCAAAATGTTAATCGCTATTTCGAAGCATAAGCGTAGCTGCCATGGGACCTCACACCATTGGAATTGGCCGGGAAAACAGTAGGGGGGTCTCGCGCGAGACCCCGGGAGTTAGTTCTAAATAATTAATACGGGAAAGGGTTGACTCAAGGGTTAGTATGGGAGATGAAGGCTCCAGTTGATGGGCTCCTGATAATAATAGTTCTCAAGCAGTTTGGAAGATCCAGTAAATGGAATATTCGGCTTGAACTTAGAGTGGAAAAAAGCTAAAAACAAATAAAACGCCAACTTTGGATATCTCGCAAAATGAACTTGCTTGATTCCCTCCAGGCCTTTGGCAGTAGTCCAGTCCAAAGTACTGACCAACAACACACGCGGGTGCACAGGCAACCCAAGATCGCGGCGTGAATGTTTGTTAATTATGAAGGTCTATATTGAGAAATTATTCAAATTAATTTGCTGTTCCTTTGGTCAGTGGGTTTCTTTTAAACGATAGTCAGCCAGTTTTCCTTCCGATTTTTTTGTTATCAATAACAGAAAAGGTCTAAAGGTTTTGTAGTATGTGACTGGAACAGATATGGGTACAGTGGGGTATATTTAAGAAACATGTTACACGAGGCAATCTTCCTTACAAGAAACGTTGCATTGCCACGGTTACCAAATCATTTCACGTGTTACACCCCAACCTGCAGCACCACAAAAGGAGCCAATCATTCAAGATCCTTCCCTACAACTTGCAATGTTTTTCGGCCGTTATGGTTGCATTGCAGCCGAGGTTGCAAGGAAAATTGCCTCTTGTAATATAGCCTTAATGGTCTCTCTATAGAAAGGTAAAGAAGAATCAGTAGCAAGTAACACATTCCTGTCCAGTTAAGAGTTAGTTGTAAGTACACAGTGCAACAATAATTTTCACTTACAGCTTTGCCTCCAATCCAAGTTTTACACGATTAGCTACATGATGTTATGATGGGATGTGTTAGAAGGGACGACTTCAGATGTAAATAAAAGTTACGGAAAAATGCACGTGTAACCCTTCCTTGCGATAATCTCACTTCGACCACATTTTTCCATGAACTACACTCTCATAGACCATAGAAATGATGTCATATAATGTCCAAAACTTTGCAGTAAAACCACTCGCCTGCGGCTCGCGGTTCCACTTGAGTTTTGAACATTTTATGACGTCATTTCTATGGTCTATTTAACAATTATTCCATGAGCGCGCGTTGGATACGAGATGGTAGATAGCCAACGAGGCGCGTAGCGCCTCGTTGGCTTTAACTATCTCATATCCAACAAGCGCGAGTGGAATAATTGTTTTACTAGTAATACGTGACTGGCAGGGCCTCGCGAAGCTCTGGGTTATTGTTGCCTAGTAACGGACAAAATACAGCAGACAGAATACAAACAGAAACTGAACAACAACGAACTGCACGATTACAGAGACTTCGACAAAATACAGCAGACAGAATACAAACAGAAACTGAACAACAACGAACTGCACGATTACAGAGACTTCGACAAAATACAGCAGAAAGAATACAAACAGAAACTGAACAACAACGAACTGCACGATTACAGAGACTTCGACAAAATGCCGCGGATAGAATACAAACAGAAGCTGAAGACACAAGAATACAGAGATTACAATTACTGAGACAAAATTATACAGACGGACTTTTAGTAGAATCAACTGAACAGCTACAGGATAGATTACAATTAAGAAGGGAAAGTGATGCAGCGCGCTTTCAATTAGAATCGGAGGAGGAGAGAAATATTCGATTACAGTCTGCTCGAGAAAATAGTGCCACGCGTAGAAAACAACAACAATTAAAGCAACAGCAACAGGAACTAAACAGAGATGATTATCTTTCCAATGGATGGAGAAATCCCGATCAGCCTTTACATCAGCAACAATGGGTTCAGAACGAAATGGCAAATTTTCATACAACAATGAACAGTTTTCAACACCAGCAGTTTATAGCCTGAATAGGCGTTGAGGGAGTATTATGTGGAAATCAGTGTTATTTTAATCCGAAAAGAAAACGATAAAAACGAAAGGCTCTGGATTCGAACCCATAAAAAAAAATAATAATAAAAAAAAAACCCTAGCCGGATTCGAACCCCCGCCCACAGTCCCGAAGATCTGATTTCAAGTTCGACGCCTCTCACCATTAGGCCACCAGCGCGCGGCCGTGTGACGTCATTTCCGCCACACACCAAGCTCACAAATATATATATATGCTGTTTAACCTGACTCGTCCCCAGTCGTCTTCATACAGCACGCGGCAAAGATACAGCGGAGGGAGAGACGGGTACCACCTCGCGCGCGTGCTTCTCCCGTTGCCGCGTGCTATATGAAGACGACTGGGGACGAGTCAGCAGTTTAACTGAAGAGTGGGTCACCTTAATGGTGGCCTACGAAACAGATTTGTATTGAATGGCAGTCAACTGAATTCGAGTCGTTCATTAGAAAAAAGATTATCACGCTCCTTCACCCGAAGTTGAGCACTGTATTGGCTCCAACGGTGACCATTGAAGAGGGACAAAATTATACACCCCGCTACGCTCGGCCTCGGCCTCGCTTCGCGAGGAATTAAAAACTCCCAAAGAATTTCAATATTTGCACGAGCTCTTCGGCTGTTCTCGCTGACACGTACACCTGCCATATTTGTGGTCCATGGTATATTTATACCATGGCCTGTAAAAACTCAGGAATTGGAATATGCCATGGCTAGTTTTTAATAAAAGAGTGTAGGCCATGGAAAAATGTGATCGATTTGTTAAATATTGTTACGGCCACTTATATTGAACCATCACAGTAATTTGGCCGTTTAAATGGGGTTTCTCTACTCGCTATAACGTCAATTATGCAGGAGATAAAATATTTAATTTTTTTGTTAAACTGGGTCAAAAGTCGATAGATCGAGCAATTCACAATCAATCCGGTTCGACTTCAGTTCATCATTTTGTTTAAACAATTTGTTCCCCGGTTACATAATAACTTATTTTATGCCTTATTGTATATTTCTTAAAACACAAGAAAACAGTGAACTGGACAACTGGTTTATTGATAGCTGCACACTAAGTTTCTAGAATCAGCTATAATGTTGTAAGATATTATCAATATATCCCTTTTTTCGAGTAGTGATTGGATAACTGTTTGTTTTGATCTGCGGATCAAAACATTTCCAGAAGTGGACATT
Organism: Oculina patagonica; assembly: GCF_052425735.1. NCBI lineage: Eukaryota > Metazoa > Cnidaria > Anthozoa > Scleractinia > Oculinidae > Oculina > Oculina patagonica. The sequence goes on from NC_135766.1 coordinate 5,918,569, forward strand.
ATTCTGGACTGTTATTCATTGGCTGAAAGGTTACAAAAACGGAAAGGAAGATTAAAAAATGTCAAAAATTAATAAAGACGCTTCGCGAATGGCAACAAATTTTGCTTTTAAAAGTAATCCAAGCTAAAAGATACTGTATGTACACGCTCCCTTGATGGGCGTGGCTCAAGCTCATTCTATCCCCAAAGGGATACTACTAAAGGCGCGTTTTTCCGTACAGGTTCAACATCCAACACGTTTTATGTGTAACTGGTTCATTAATGATTGTTTGGCTTGTAAAATTATCGTAGTTGAGCAACTTAAACTATATAAATGTTTTGTAAATGTACCGTGATAATCAAAACTACTAGCAACTACGAAACTATCCTGTTTACAAGATCGACGGAAAAGGGAGAGAGTTTCTCTCGGCTCTTTTCGCTCTCTGTTTCTTTTTTGTCTTTCTTTTGTTTGTTTGTTGTTTTTTTTTTTTTGCTCTCTTTTTTATAAGGCTCGAGAGTTATCCTTGTTTGTTAGGTGATTAACGGCAAAATTTCCTTGTTTGCTTTGGGGCCAATATTTAACCAATAAACAATGTTATTCTCCGAAATTTGAAGTTTAGAGTTCATAATTAGAGAAAATAAACAGAATTACTCGGCTAAAATACCGTAATCTAACACTAATGATCTTCCAGAGAAGGGCTTAAAGGACCCTAGTCAGCCACACCATTGTTTTTGTTTACATACGAGAATTTCGGTATTACATTTTACCAAGAGCGTGTCTAAACCAAAGAGTTCACTGTGAAACTGTTTAAAGTAGTTAAACAGACTTCCGGTAACACAACTTACAGCAATGCAATAAGATTTCGCTTCAATATACAATTTTCATAATTTCGATGCAATCGAAAATGGCGGAGGCTGACTAAGGTCCTTTAAACCATTCCGTTTGATGACACACACACCTACATAGCTTATAGAAGGAAGTACGCCCCCACCCCTTCCCGGGCCGGGTTCTAAAAGCCCACCGGTCTGATCTTCATTTCAGCTCTTGTAGCTGGACAAATCTCACCCCACTTAATACAATCAGTCCAATTATAATAAACAGCGTTCAGGTGGCTTGTTCGACAATCACCGAACCACCAGGCTCCTTTTACGTTAACAGCACAGTGAACTGCAGACACGTCGTTATCTTGATCGATATCCTTTGTAGAGAATAGACGACCATTATGATAATCAAGAAAATCTCCAGCGGTTCCTAAACCAAACATGACAAAAAAAAAAATCAAAAGTAAAATAAAGTATTCCCCCGCGGGGGGGGGGGGGGGGTTACTCGGGTATGGTTTGGGCGGTTATGTGCCTCCCGGGTCTCTAAATTAGGACCCTGTTTTAGAAAGAATTTGTATTCAAAATGATGCCCTGTTCTAAAAAGTTAGTAAATTTTAATAGCCCGCTTTTGTTAAATAAAGTTCTTTCTTTGTTTGTTTGACTTATTACACAAAAATACATAAAAATTACTTAATAATAGCCTTTTGTGCGCAACACGGGATGCAACATTAACGTATTTTGTTAAGCAAACTCTTTGTGAATAATTTCAAATGGCTATTGATAATTTGAAACTTTCGTGCGTTCGAAATATAATATCCGTTCTAGGAAACGTCTTTGAAATGGATAACCCGTTCAAGATCAAGAAAACCCAAAATCATGAACCCGTTGTGCGGCACATACCCGTATAGTATACTTCGAAACTGTGACAAAAGGGCGTAAGAAAACAAAGGGTGCGTGACAAACAACAACAACGTAAATCGTGGAACTTACGAATAGTATTGTGATATCTTTTCGACCCAAACCAATTTTGTGAAACCAGTTGACCTTTTGGAACCAATGTACCAACAAGACAACAGTAATTTGCTAAATAAAATAATCAGTAATAATGAGTGAAGTCAGTAATACAAACTAGAATATCTTTTAACATCGAGAAGCAGATTTTTTACAGTCACGTGCAAATTTGAGATGTCAGATATTAAGATGTGTTCAACACGAAAACTGGCTAACCTGAGTAGCCTTCTACGCTGAGCTGGTACTTAGTCTCCTCGCTCCCAATCTTAAACAAACCGTACTCGGCGTAGCCAGTGTTCCCTGTAGAGTTTTCCAGATCAACGCGGAGCTTGTATTGTCCACTGCTGGTCAGGCGGTTTATCTTATCAAGTCCGAGCCAAAACTCACCATTTAGGTTACCGAAGCCACGTTTGTAGTCGGCCCAGTCCCGGTAAAAATCAACCGAACCATCTACTCTCTTCTGGAACACTGTCCAGCCGCCTCCAGCTGTTGTTTGGTCACAGAACACATCAAAGGTACCTGAACCATCAGGTTTGATTGAATAAACACCACTGTTTCGTTCTCCAGTTTTGTAACGGTCGGCACAGTTTGCGACAACTGTGGAACAAATAAATACCATGTGAGGTTCATCATTCTAGGGCAAACCAAGCCAGTTGTTTTGGATAAACTCTTTAATTATGTAATCGCAACTAAGAAATCAGTAAATAATACAGTAACACAATTATAATAAAAGTTATGTTTTTAAGAGACGCTACATCTGCCCCAACCATAAAAGATTAAAAAACATTTAAAAAGTGACATGATTAAAAACCTAGCTGCACTGTTCAAGCATTGTCTGTCTCATTTCCAGATACAACGCAGCTTTCCAGACGCATGCAGATCACTGGTTTTAGTGCACTCTCTTTATGTATTTTTTCTTTCAAAAGGGAAGTAAGAAGTCACTGACGAATACTACCAGAGGTTTAAAGACAATAGGCACCTGGTCAGGATTTCTCCCTTGTTAACTAGGCACACATTATCAGACTGGCCTCTTCTTGATGTCAAAAATTGGATATTACCTTGCTTTTCTTTCATACCAAGTCATTCCTAAGAAAACCATGCATAAAGAATTGTAGAAAAAACTTACTTATTAGCGTACCTTTCTCGCAGTGTTCGCCCCCAAATCCAGGAGTGCACAAACATCGATATCCCTTGTCTGTAAAACCGGACTGACAAGTTCCGTTGTGGCACGGCGGGTTTTTTCCACAGGCGTTCTTAAAACAGGAAAACAGCAAAAAAATTAAAAGTTATTTTATTTATAATTCAAATTTGGAAAGTGTTGAGTGTATTATGCTGGATTTTCCATTTGACGTGTGCCCCGGCGCAAAACCGCCAATATTTTCATAATTCGATACTTCAAGTTAGATTAACAGGAAAAAATACATATTTTTTCATTTCTTTTTTTAGTTTTTTAAATATTTACCTTCGCGCCGCGATAATAATAAGATGTGTCAGCAACAAGGTCTCCGTCGTGTTCCATGTGAGTGGAATTATTCAGCTCACATTCATGCTTTTCACTGTTAGGATCTTTATTTTTAATGTTAAGACTGACACAGGTGTCATTCAGGTAGCAAAGATATTCACAGTCGTCCGAGCTCTTGACAAGCACAATTTTTATCGTGTGGTTCATTAAACGTCGCTCAGCATAGAAATAGTAGTCTGGGAAGTACAGTTCACGATCCCATTCTGAAATAAATTATGCACATGTTTATGTTATTGAACTGGATAAGAAATAAATAGGTAACATAACAAATAAACAGATAGACGACGGAAAAACGGAATCTGGCTCGTTTTATGGATTAACAATTAACGTTCTGTAGAATGATTAGGGCTGAAAAGGTGGATTTCATTTGCACAATAACGTTTTACGACAATAATAAACTTTATAAAAAAAAAAAACAGAATGAAAACTGGTTGCGAAAACGTCAAAACAAACAAAAGAGCTGAAAGGCTACCTTAAATACAGTTTGTACGCCCCCTGATCAAAGGCCGATCTCAATGCTAACAAAAGATTTCCAGTTGTTAGCCTCTCCCCCACGGATATCCCCCCCCCCCCGTTCCATATCAACTTCCCCACACCCCTTTAAAAACATTGTACTTCAAATGGAAATAGACAAGTAAATAGCATTCCAAACGTGTGATCGGAGCAGCTTTCTTACAATGAAGTAAAAACCCGCGAGTAAGAACCTACTTTTAAGAACCTGTTAGGCTAAACTTTGCCAGAACCTCTTTAGCCTAAAATTTGGAAAAACGTTCTTATTTTCTTAAATTGATTAATCGACATTCTGGATCCTCTTTGAAGGCACCTAGGGGCCTTATCACTCCAGCTGCAATGTAAATGCCAATGTTGAAAATCATGAAATATTATTATTGATACAATCACATAAATATAAATAAAATGGTATCCAAATTTAAATTTAACAACAATTTAAATTTTTCTTCAGAAAAATAAGAACCCATTAAGAACCTAACTAGCCTAAATTTGTGCTAATTACCATTTATGTAAGAACCTGTTTAGGCTAACTTGGAAAAATGCAGTTTCTTACTCGTGGGTTTTACTGTATATCGCTCAAGAGAGCAAGACAGTCTAAATTAAAGTCGTTTTTTTTTTTTCATCTCATATCTAAGTTAACGACCGCTTATAAGCCCTATCCGCGGTGGTAAGCTCCCCAAGTTGTAAGCTCATCCAGAACCCCTTACCAAGTTGGCTGGTAACTAGCATTTTACTTCAACAACATCGTGTAGCTGACAATATTCACGTTTTAAAATACTCAGGGAATACAGGCTGTACGTTTTCTACAAATTCAGTTTACAATTATCCAAATGTTTAAAAAAAATAAAAACTGCGTGCATTAGATAATAAAACTGTTTTCTATTCAAATTTGCATTTACTGACGTTTTCGTTGATGAATTGTTATTAACAAAATAAACTGACTGACCAAATATTATTGAAATCCACCTGTTAACAATCTCCATATTTCTTGGCTTTCCACTAACAAGTCAAAATTTCAAAAAATATATTTTACACAACTGTGAAATTCATTTCACATTCCTAATCTCAGGTCAGAATTTGCTTAGTTCACTCTAGTAAGAAAATATGTTTTCATCGTTTCCACCATGCTTTACATACCTTCAAAAGGTCTGAGTAAAAGCAGCGATGAAACAAATTTTAAACAAAACACTATTACTATTTATACTTTGTTTACTATTTATACTTTGTTGTAACCTTCTTCAAATCACACTGAAGATGGCAGATATTTCTGCCGAAACATGTCTCCAAAACTAAGAAGTGTCGTGTTTTGTTTAAATAATTCAAAAGAAAATTAACTTCAGCACGAGATAAAGCAAACAGGAACTTGTAATTAGCAAAACGGTCGATGTGTGTGCGTGTATACACTTGTATTTTATAAATAAATTTTGGAAACCTCGCATACAGCCAAAGACAAACGTTAAACGGTTGGGCAAAGTCCATAAACGGATTGAGAAAAACGTTATACGGTTACAGAAAATTTTAAACGGAATAACTTTAAACGTTAATCTTTCCGTTATTATTTCCGTTAATAAATTTTGGATACCTTGCATACAGCCAAAGACATCTTTTCAACTTGGAGCAAAGTTGAAATAATATCTCCTAGTAGATGGTTTGCGCAACGCTTTACTCTTGCCTACTTACAAGGCAGTTATCTGATATTGTGGGGAGATAAAAGTCGATAGCTCCTGGACATATTATAAACCCGTAAATAAAAGAAAACTTGGGTATTCAGGGTATATAAAGAATAATTAATTTTCTTATAGGTAATATTTTCTTTCAAACTCACCCTCCGCCGCGCTCGTTAAAGAAGGCTTCAATGAAATCCACGATAACAAAACGAAAAGCAAAGAAAAACTCATGGCTACACCCCAACCGGTGCACTCAGTCACGTCTCAAAGTAGGTGATGTTAGTGCTGAATTTGCTCTAGTGATGTGAAGTCAAGGCTGCAGCTCAAGCCAACACATTGCGTGTTAAGATATTGCACTTAACAAAACTAGTCGCTGCATTATTTAGAGCCCTTGGCAATTAACGCTATAAATTATTTGCTGACAAGTTGCGCCCACCTGCTGTTAGTTAGGCTTTCCGTTGTAGGTTATGTATTTTTTATGAATGAATAAAAATACTTTTCCTTGGTAAAGTTTTTTAATACTTGTGATCGGGAAAGCGAAAACGACCACAAACGCTTCTGATTGTAAACGGATAGCCATAGCCAAAAAACTTTAAACGATTGAAAATTATGAATAAACGAATAGCTTAAACTTTTTTGGAATATTTTAAAAAACGGTTTAAAAGCTGATAAAAACGATCAAGTAGATATGAACGGCTAAACGGCTTACTTAGACGAGGGGACTGAAGGGGTAAAATGGGAACTGGGATTTGGGCAAATTTTCACTGGGAAAATGGAAAAATGGGACACTGGGGCTAGGAAACACAAACAAAAAACAATAGAACTGGGAATCGGATTTATAAATTCGGATCAACAATAGGCAGGGACAACAATAGGCTGGGAAATATGATTTTATACCCCCCTTTCAGGACACTCTCATAATTCTTGACAGTTTATGAAAAATTTCGATCTAAGTGCCGTGAACCACGCTTGTAGGAAAGACATAAGCTCTTATGCGCGGCTTGAAGTTTAAGCCTGAACTTCCTGTATGTTTGCATTAAAATTATCAAAATGCAAATCAACGCTGCCGACAAATTGGCGCACGCTTTTTTGTTTACTAAAATGAAAATTTGCTAGCACTAAAAAAAATAACGAGAAGTACATAGTTAGCATAGGTTTAAGTCTGTGTTGTAGCTTATCCCGGTTTCTGTAGCATTAATAGACTGGGAGTATGTGGGATGCAAGTCCATCACAGGGTTACCCCCAGCATTAAATTCGCCGGTACCCATTTATACACGGGATGGAGAGCACATGCGGCCCAAGCTCACGATGAGAGGAGTTTTAATAATTAACATGATAATCATTTAAATACGCGAAACGTGACTCTTGCCTTAGTTGCAACATATGGAGGTGTTGTGTTACAACGGTTCGTATTTTTAAAGGGGTTTGTATGGAAAAACGTTGTCGGATTTATAGCTGGATATTACGATATTTTTGCTGCCGCAGCGGATGAGCCTGAAGTTAACGAGCGAGGCAGCTCTCTAATCGGTAAAGGATTACTTTATGGGGCCTGCAATCGCTTTTCTTACGAAACGCAAGGAATTGTGGTCGGCGGTAAGATCAAAGGCGCAAGGAATTGTGGTTATGCGCGAATGGAAGATTCAGGTTGCGCAGTGGAGTTCTATGTGATCTTTGTGCCAATGCAATTGGAATAATAGCGGAAGATGCAGACGAAGGTCGCATGTGCGTCCTTCTTCTTTTCATTACTGAGTTTATGCGTTGAGTCCTGGTTGGGCTGATTGTAGAAGCCACAGTTCATTCTGCCATACAGTAAAATAAACTGTCCACGTGTGCGTGCGACATCGGCAAAATGAACCTTCGTCGCCAGAGGAATAACGAATGGACAGAATGGAGACCAAAGGAAATGATTTCTAACGTTAGCTGAATGCTTTGCATTTTAATGTTGAAAGGAAGGAAACTCGCCTTCCAGGGCTTGCTCTTGGGCCATTGCAGATGTAAGCGAGTGGGAAAATCAACTGTTTTCACGAGAGAAACAACCACCGTAAACGTCTGCTTTCACTCGCTGTAATGAATCCATTTTAACAACGCGTAACGCAATGACTTCATAATCGTCATCTTTCTCGTCAGAACATTGCCGTTTGGAGCATGTGACGATATTCCCACTACTTGCTTCTTTTAAAGGCACAATATATAGCATTAAACTTAAAAAATACGGTTACTATAAAGATAGCGAAAAAACGGAACGATGTTTCGGTGTCACCTTGGCACCATTACTCCGCTCATTATCAGTTTTTTGACACCTCACTGGAATGACATGAACACTGAACAGTTACAATTTAATTTATTCTATTTCGCAACTTTACTTTTAGTATAAATTAAATTCTTTTCGTCACATACAGCGTACTGACATACGGTACTTAATAATGGTGCCACTCACCGAAACGTCGTTTCATTTTTTTCGCTAATCGTTATAGTTAACAATATATAGCGATGAAAAATTTCTACGTTGCGCAAAGTATTTCTCGTTATTTTTTAGTGCGAGCAAATTTTCATCGTACCCAAACCAGAAACCAGTAATTTGCGTTTTGATATGTGACCAGGCACGAGGCTGGATTTCAAACAAGTGACATCTTGGATTTTACAGCGCGCACAAAGTTAACTAAAATACTCTGCTTTTCAAGGCAAAATTTGTGAAAAAGTTCACTCGAATCGACTTGAAGCTCTCTTCAGTCTAATTTTAGGCCCAGGCCAAACGTCGAACTTCACATGAGACGAACCTAATGCAAATTAGTAAAAGCTATTTGTTTTTGGTCATTTGCATTAGGTTCGACTCGTGTGAAGTTCGACGTTTGGCCCGGGCCTTACTGCAGTGACTTGCAACTTGAAACCGACATCGTTTATAAAGCGCGAAACTTTGTGTCTCCCTTACCGTATGCTTATACTTCCTTGATATAAGCTGGTCATCCCAAAAGTCAACACCACTACATATGGACTTAAATGTGTAAGGTATACTGCAGCCAAGGCGTGGAACTCGATGTAAATTAAGGCATTTACGAAGGCTATACGTCAGGTGTTCTTCACTGCATCTTAAGTCCGGTAGTGTTATTTAATGTAAAATTGTAAATAGCTTATTAACTTTTAGTATTTTCTTGTTATTGTCTTTCTTTTGTTTTCTTTCTTGATTTTGTCTCCTTTGTTTTTTCTCAGCACATTAGCATATTTTTGCTAGGGGCCTTAAATCAGTTACTGCAAAGCAACTACTACACCGTTCTTCCCCTTTGGTAGCACTTCTACCATTTAGGTATACTAGTTACAATAAAGTCAACTTTCCTCAAAGCCGGTTAGGCGAGTTATGGCTTTGCGAGTTTCCCGAGGGAATTAAGAGAATTGACTGAGCATCGTTCTCGATTTGACATCACACGCTCGCTCTCTCCACCAATTAAACGGAGCTTGACTTCAACAGGGCATAGAAATTCGAGGATTTAACCAAATCAGAAATGAGAGGAAAGCCTGAGAGGAATTAGTGAAATAGAAGGCAGACAAGTAACGCTTGATGGTATCGCTGATTTTGTTAATCCTAAGGCTTGTGTAGCAACAAAGAAATATTTATATACCATCTTCATTTCCAACACAATCACTGTTCGAAGATATATAAAGCTATCTTAAAGATAGGGAACTCGAGCAACCAAAAAGAAAATAAGCCTAAGATGATGTTAACAACGGTGAAGAGATAGAAGAAAAAGGAAGGAATCAAGCCATCCTAAACCAGTCAAGCGCGTGTATCCGTTACCATAGCAGTTACAATTGCAAAAATACAGGATGTTCCAAAGTAGGTTTTCGTAGAAAAAGGGTGCTTTGTTTCAACTGCCTGATCCCCCGTCATAGAGTACCAGAGTGTAGGGAAACTGGTAAAGAATTACCAACTAGAAGCCGAATTTTAATTGGTAGTCTTAATGTAGCACGAATAGTGTATAGTTTCTAATTTTTTCTCCTTTTCTTATTTGTTCCTATCTAATTTGTATATACTTTTAGTTCTATATAGTCTTAAATTAGCATTATGGCTTCCTCATTAGATACTATTTATATATTTTGGACAAAAACATCCACGAGACAGCATAAAAACATAACTTTACAGTGGTGTAAAGAAAGCTCAAGTAAAGCTGGCGTAAATTTGGAATTCAATCAACTTTACGCTACCTTTGCATGTTTTAAAGCTGACCTCTAAGCCAGCTTTACACTCATGTTTAAAGATTGCCTAATAAAGAGACTAACATTTTAAGCGAGCTTTAAGTTGGCTTAAAGTTCCTTAAATGCCAACTGCAGGTTTTACGGCCTTTGAGAACATTTAATTGATAGCTTAAAGTTAACTTTAAGGAGATTTAAGCCACCTTTAATTTTCCGTAAATCTCCATTTTCATGCTGTGCAAAATAAACCCAAAACGCTTGAATGACGTAATGACAATTTCCCGCTACAAAGAGGAAAACACCAAGAAAATCACTGCAAAGGATCCTGGTGGAATAGTTTTATTTACACGAGGCACATAATACAGTCAAACCTCTCCTTACAGACACTTGAAAAATACATCTTTATTATTTATCACCGAGCTCAAAATTTACCATCTTTATTATTACTACACACTTGATGAATTCGACATTGCTGATCCTAGCAGTATGCAGGACGCGTGTCACATATCAACCTAGTAAATGGCCCAGCTCACCACGAGTCTCTCGTAGCTCAGTTGGTTAGAGCGCCCAACCGGTATCTGGGAGGCCATGGGTTCGATTCCCGTCGGGGACTCAGAATTTTTCTTTGTCCCATGCTCGTGTCATTGTTGAAAAATACATCTTTATTATTTATCACCGAGCTCAAAATTTACCATCTTTATTATTACTACACACTTAATGAATTCAACATTGCTGATCCTAGCAGTATGCAGGACGCGTGTCAAATATCAACCTAGTAAATGGCCCAGCTCACCACGTGTCTCTCGTAGCAGAGTTGGTTAGAGTGCCCAACCGGTATCTGGGAGGCCATGGGTTCAATTCCCGTCGGGGACTCAGAATTTTTCTTTGTCCCATGCTCGTGTCATTGTTGAAAAATACATCTTTATTATTTATCACCGAGCTCAAAATTTACCATCTTTGTTATTACTACTTCTACCCTATTACGGACAGTTCACCTCGTCCGAAAGAGACCAAACTTCATTTAAACTCTACCTCTGTAATACAAACACCTCCATTATAGGGACACTCTTTCCTGTCCCTTTGGTGTCTGCATTAGAGGTTCGACTGTATTAAGAATGTAGTCAAGATTGCGTCATCACAAATGGAATATTGCATGTAGACATAATGGTCTTAATTTATATAATTTATATTTTTTATATTTCGCGCAATAGCCCAAGCCTGACAAACAACGGCTTGAACTACAGGACTAGGAAATGCATGTGTGTGTTTTTTTTTTGTTTTTTTTTTTTTGCACTTAACAAACTGCAGACTTCCTTTTCTTAAGAAAACAACATTTGTTTTTCTTATTTACTGTTTTGATCGATCAAGTAAGCAGCATTCAGTTGCGGATGCAGATTGGTCAGTCTTAATTTACCGAACACGATAACAAACTTCAAACTACGAAAAGTGCGCATAAATTTTTCAAAACGGAAAAATAACGAGGCAAGGTGGAGCATTCCCACTGATTTGACACTATTTCTGACTATTTCTAACTAAATATTTATTTTTGAAATGAATTAACTATATTGTGTGAAACGATCTGACTATTGTGGAACGACCTGACATGGAACGAAGTGACCGGATACAGGTCGAAGTAATTCTATAGGTCGAAGTAATTGCATGTAATTGTCACGGCTTTCTTCTAGCCCTCTGATGTTTATGGCCTTCGTAAGAAGAATAAATGAACGAACCGTTTGCAATCACCTAGATGTAAGTCATAACAAGAAAATGAACGAACCGTTTGCACTCGGAGGTTGCTCAAGTGATTGCTACTTCAGCGGTTTCATCGCCCTGTGACTCTTGAGAACGCGCCTTGCATTTCCCAAGAACAGAATCATCGATAGTTGATATGTTGCGATGCATCGTGCGAAAGTGCTGCCTCAAACCATTATACTGCCGCCGCTCTCGAAAGACTTATAACACAAAGCTTTTCCATTTTTCCTCGCATACTGAATATGTCGATCAAAGAGGGAGAAAAGTACCCACTCTTGTCAAACTTGCATGTTCAGCTTCCGACGCCATTTTGTAACTACAGTCAACTCTCTCTAAGACGGACACCTTCGGGACCGCCCGCAGCTGTCCGTCTTAGAGAGGTGTCCGCTCTGTAGAGAGTCGAGGTAACATGACACCAGTAATTCTGAGATAATAAAGGTAAATCTATGCACAATGTAACAAACCTTTGCCAACTGCAACAAGACTAAAATAATAAAAGGACCGTATTTGCTTTTTAAAGCAAAAATTGAAAGCTTCTACTAACTGTAATACTGTAAGTAGAGAACGACCTCTTTAGTACCCATATACGTAAGCAAAGAAGTAATCGGTTAAATCGACATTGTTTGTGGTTAGTAAGCTCGGTATACACGTATCCTTAGGGCACTGTCTAACTTTGCAAAGTTTGCAAGTATTTTCACCAATAAAACATGATAAAACAAGAAGCTTGAGAAGCTTAAAATCGGGCGGTTAATAATTAACTATCTGCTTTGACTTGAAAGGCAGGGTACAGTACAGTAAAAATCACTGGAAAAACAGTCACTTTAGTAACACTCAGTGGGAGGTTTGCGTAAGTCACAGTCTGCATGAGTTGTATTAGTGTGTAGAACCCTGGTAGAACATAATATCTGGAATGTTTTCAAGATTGCATTATTACTTAATGACATAATGTTCTCAATTTATAAATATATTTCGCACAATACATGTAAAAATAAACGATTGAGCTAGACGACTAGAAAATATAAATTATTAACACTAAGCAAAGTGCAGCCTTTTCGCAATACTCTTTATCAGGTAACTACTATTGTCAAGAAAATGAACACAACTAGTTGACCAATGATTAGGTATTTGTTTCATACCATTACTGTAATCTGATGAAGAATAGTAGTACTGACCCAAAGTATAAGGGCTGGAAAATACTGAAAACCATTTCAGCTGCGTTTCAAGAAATCCAAAAAAGCTTTACTTATCTCATATATATATGTTTTGCAGTATTTTGTTAATTTTGGGCGATTTGGGGGATGTCGGGGAGGCGATAGATTTTCTCAAAGGATTATTAAAATTTAGCCAAATAAGAAATATTAGAATTTGAAGTTAAAAATTGGTCGACGGACACCAAACAGTCCCCGGCCCTGACAACCTGGAGTGCGCTTTCAAGGGGGTCAACTGTTTGGTGGTGTTTCCATTTTTTTCTTCAATCCCTTCTTTAAATATCTTAAAATTTCATTCAAATTCAGGTAGAACCCCACCATAAGTTTTGTTCTTGTGAGAAAACAACAGAAGTCAAAGGTTGCGTGGTATAACTCCCTCCCTTTCCCTCTCCTTAGCCTTTCACCCCCACCTGTCCCTCACTTTCTACTCCTATCCTTCCTCTCCCTCCCCTCTCCTGCAGTCTTTTACTCCACCCTATCCCATCGAGCTTTCTACTCCAATTACCTCCACCCTCACCAGCGTTTTGGGTGAATTTAGATGTTTGAAAATGCTATTTTCGGCCTTTTTCATTCAATTTAATGTTTGCATACATTTCCTGACCGTTTCAGTATCCTTTTTTCTAGGTTTTTCGTTTGTGTGCGTACTAATCTGTGCCAAGCAATTAGAGAATAACAGAAATTTGCCTTAATTTTGATCTCCTATACCAAGACCTTAGAGTATAAACCGCTAATAAAACAAAACACACTTGATAATAATTCTCTGAGGTTATACACCTTGCAGTATAACGTACTTACGAACTTGATAACAAGACCCATGTCGTAGTAAGGATTTTTACTGATCAACATAGAAAATAAGTTCACAATGGTTTGTTCGCAAAACGTTTTTTACTTTACAGAGGGTCTGTATATTGACCTGTAACTTGTATATCGTATTGAAAAATTCAGAACGAACCGACTTCTGCCCGCTACCATATGTTGAAAAATTAGCTTGTTCGAAACCGCAGCAAAATCGTTAGAGACAGACAAGATACAGCCGTTTACTGGCAGTCTTTAAAAATCCTGAATTTCGTCAAAATGAGCCAAAATAAAGTTTTCAAATTTCCTTTATCAATATGGTTCTTATCTTCTTATTCAATTCTATGAGCTGCTTTTATGCAGTACTGTCCAACAAAGATTTCAATTTCCTCAAAGTTTCGGGACGAAAGGATTCAAAATATTTCGTGCAGAATGTAATTTGATTAAGTGAATGTTTTCACGTCTATAAATACTTCAAGCAGTGAATAAAAAACGGTTTTGTTTTCATCAATGAGAACCACTTTCAAATAGTTACTGCATAAAAAAATAACAATCAGATCAGAATACAATGATTTTTAATGCAAGGTTTCGCTGTTATGTCTCGGCAGAGATACTTCTTTTTTGCAAGTTCAAATGTATGCAAATTTCGTGTGAAATGTAATTTGATTCCACTGTCTTGTTTACAAACTCCTTTTTAAGAAAGTTGTATTTTCGTGAATAAAACCCATTGGCCTGTTTTATTTTCTTGATCATGTTTGTCTGTGATTTTTACAAAACAGGTGGTCTTTTTTTCGGAACTTTAAGTTGTGCAAAAATTCCTGTTTTGAACACAGATGTCACTTCCGGAATTTCTCATCAAAAGATGTAGATTTCACCGCATTGCGTTTCGCTGCTTTATTTTATTGTAAAGGTGAACATATTAAAAACTCTTGCAATGCGTTTACAATTCGACTCAGACATGAGACACGGATGTCGTGCAATATTTTTGCGGCATCTTTCCATTATTTTATTTATTTTTTGTCAAAACTTAGGGTAAAGAGAGACGAAAGTAGACGGCCGAAGTTTGGTAAGTAGCCGGTTGTTTCGGCCGGCTACCAGCCCTATTCAAGTTCCACTCATATTCTGCCATGTCGGGGCATCCCTCAACGGGAAATAAATTTCCCCGATTCCAAAACTAAACTCAAAACGCTTGAATGACGAGCCAAAAAATAATTCATTTCTCGAATAAAAGATCGGAATATCCGGAAAATAACAGTACTAGTTCCTCATCAATTAAATCTTTCTTCGCAAGAGTTACATAATAGTCAAGAATAAAATCTTAAAAACACAATTTTAAACTATTCAAAACCAGATTAATCACACGACAGGCAAAATGTTTCAGATTAATCGAAAATGAGACCAAGCAACCTTTTGAAATCGAAGACTTTCAAAGCCATGACATGCATTCAGGCCGTGATAAAATTTAATTAAAATAAAATTCAATTGGTATTTAATTATAATTATTCGAAGTTTTCATTTTGAAGTCATCTTTTCATTCGATAGCTTTACCGATCTCGTAAAAAAATTCCATTCAAGTTCACACCAATACTGTACATTGCCAATGTTTTGCTGACGTCTTGAGAAGTGCCTTACTAACGTCACTAGGCAAATCTAAAATATATTCAAAACATGTTGTGCAAACATTCTACTCTTTGTGACAGGCGACTTTGACGCCCAACTGTGCGGAAATGAAAATCGACACACTTCTTGCTAAATATATAAAAAATAGTTTTAAAGTGGAGTCCGCCTCAAAAAAGTGTACCGCCAGATCACACTGCTATTTGTAGAAACCAGCAAAGCGTCTAGTTCCAAAGTTTCCCACAAAAACATTGCGTGACGTGAATGACGTTACCCCTTTTATTTACAAGAATAGCTTCAACTTGTCAAAGCAACTACAGTTTCACAATGGTGAATATTAGTACTTTACCCCTTAAGCTTTTTTCTCTGTCCTCCCGCCGAAGCAAAGAAGAGAACCAGGTTGCAGATAAGCCCAAAAGTCGACCCAGTGTGCCTACAACGATTTACTGTCAAAACTGAAATGAAACCGATTGGCCCAGGCTATCTCCGTCGTTTTTGGCCGGCAGGAGACTATCGTCTAGGACGCCCAAAGGGTAAATTATAAATCGGCCACGCCCGATTAAAAACACTTCTCAAGTGTCCGTTAATGATTTCAAAGTGTCCGTTGTCCGTCTTAGAGAGGTGTCCGTCTTATAGGGAGTTGGGTTACAGTAAAATGACTGAAAAACGGCAGGGACCATTACCAGGTGTCCGTCTTATAGAGGTGTCCGTTAGGAGAGAGTTGACTGTATTCCTAAAGAAATTGATCTAGTCCCAGACTCTCTCGGAAATCGGGCGCCATTTTGAAATCATTATCTGGCAGAGGCTCCCGCCGCTTCGCCTTTCTCGTCGTTCCCCGCGCTCCCCTTATTTTTCATTTTTCGTGTTTTTCGCCTTCCCTCACCGAAGGAGCCTTTGCGGAGGAGAGAGACTTGCAATTATTGATGAAGAAACATTTCGTAGCCTGTCATAAGTATTTCGCACAGTTTCGGTATCACTCGCCGCACTTATTAATAACATTATCATCACTTCGTGCTTGCACTTTTCATAAATGCATTCCGATGAGCGAAGCCTCTTCCCCGCGGCCTTAAAAGCCATCGTTATTTCACAAACAATGAAACACGACTGAGAACTTTTGCTTTTCACCTTTGAAGATGTTTAGTTATAAATTGATTTGTTAACCACGCAAGTCGTTTTCATGTTATAAAAGCACCGAAATTGAATAAAACTCAAAATATTTTCATCACAATATTGAAACTAAAACATGGTTATGAAAAAAATTGTCAGACATGTAGAAAAAGAAACCAGCTGAGCATAGTTACTAACTATGAGCTGAGATGTGCCAATTAAAGCTTGTTTGCTCCCTCGCAAATCACGTGACTAATTCGCACTATAACGTGAAAACAAACATGGTTGCTATCGTAAATAAGGCATATCAATAGAAATGATTAGGTAATTTTTTTATGTCACGGGATGAATGGGTTCAAGAATGTGCTGAGAAATAAAACTCGGCTCTCTGGTCAGGAAGCGGTCTGAATTAGTGAATGCTTGGAAAATTTTTCGGACCAAATTAAATCGACGTGAAATCAAACGTGTTTTTTATAACGAGGGTAGAAAATCAATAAAAAACAGGGAAGACGTATTAAATTCTAGAAACCAGTATCCCATACCGACCCTTCTCGGAAAAATATGATATCATCAGCTAAGGTTCTTGTACACCGTTTGCAAGCTAGCTTAAGGTCTACTGGAAGCTTTATGGGCAAAAAAGTCATTTTTAGCCTGAAGTTGATAGCTTCTGAGCTAGTATCTTGATCAATTAAATAGCCAGCAATTCGGCCTGCGGTGGGAGGGGGCAGTCCTATATGGGAATCGATCATACTGCAGGTTGCATGGAGAGGGCAAGATAGTTTATTCCAGGCGTTTCCAAAATCAAATCAATTCACATTTACAATTGCCGTAATTTTTTTAAAGTCAGTTTAATGTCTGAGTATTTCCTAATACAACAATGTAATACAGCAAAGTCAACTCAACTTTGCCTATTTAGTTTATCAAATGTAACGTGTGCTGCTAGTCGCTCTGCACCTTGATCAGTTGGGACACTTGTCTAAGCCTGAGTTACGAGCTTCTGCATCCTCCTGCAGTTTAACCTTGTTGCCAGTGATGGTGGTGACCAGACGATGTTCAATGAAATGGCTGTCTGGCATCGGCTTCACAGCCTTCTTTGGTCTGAAAGGACAATTTGACAACAAGAATTCCAAATGAGTGAAATAAAACTAAATAACTTTTTCTTTTACTTTTGTTGTAAAAAAGTCGTAAAGAGGATTAAAGATATAAAACAGGGAATTAGATTCCACACCTGAAGTCACTCAGAACAGGTTGGGCAATTGTTTCATTTTAAAACCAAATAAAACGAATAGCCGCAATGAAAACACAGTGAAAATGGGCCTTAAACACCGTTCAGTTTTCTTTCCCTTTACAAACACCTCAGCTTGTTCCAGTAACTTTTAATAAACTTCTCTCTCGCGATCAGCTTAAAACTTTAACATAACAGAACTGTCTAATCTTAACGCCTTTTATGGCGACGTACTTGTAAGTAGTCTCGTAGTCACATCTGTAATTGCCGCCTCCTTCCAGCTTGAGGAACATCGTAACATGGCCCTTCAGTGTTCCGTCGCGTACAGTCATTTTCTCGACGGATGGCTCCCAACCATGCGTCTTGTTTTTGCATCACAGGTCCGTTAACGGGAAAGTTAACGCCAACAAATTTGGATCTGTGCTTGAAGCAGCCGTCTTTCTCAATGCTGTCACAAAAAAGAAAATTTGTCAGTATAAAGCGACGGAAGAGAACTGCGATTTATAATTTGGACAAGATCACTGGCAGGTATGTTTTTTTGTTTCTCTAGCCTCTTTTATTCACTGAAAGAATATTCTTACTCGCATTTAACGATTTCGAATGTGTTGAATGCTATTAACTTCTGGCCTTGCAGATACTTCGCAATTTCGTCATGCCGATGTAACCAGTCTAGATGCAGGACCAGATGATAATTAAATACTCTCTCAGTGCCTCTCTTCACCCAGGTATAAATGGGTACCGGCGAATTTACTGCTGGGGTAACCCTGGGATGTACTAGCATCCCATCCAGTGGGGAGTAGCAATACTCCTAGTCGCTTCATGCTACTGAAACCGGGATAAGCTCCGGCCTGATGGGCCACTAGGCGCGAACGCAGACTTGACTATGTCTGTAATAACTATAGAAATGACGTTATATTTGTATTATTTATGTATTTGGCTGTTTTAGTTTAGGAAAATGTAGGAAGCATGAACCATCTTGAAAGTGAAATAAATGGCTTGGCCTCTTTCATTTTGTTTAATGTTCTAACTCGGCAAATAACTAGCCTAATCATTTATAAAGCATGTAGACTATTCATGACTTCTTCAGTTCAAGCTGTCTTTGTGTTTTACATCTGTAAAAAATGTTTAAGTATTCTATCATAGGCGTCACTAGCCTCGATGACTGACTTTTTTGGGATTTTTAGAGAAACTTAAGTGATCTTTGAGATATATGTACATATATTGGACAATACTGTAAAGCGAAGACAACCTGGCCATTACAATAGCAAATAGTTTCTACCTTATGTCCGCAGAGCTGAAGCAACACCCCCATCTTCAAACGCCATTGTCCTTTTCCATGACATGCCTCCAGGAAATGCTTGTTTGAACATGTCGGGTATCCCTTCAGGATACTTAGTAAAATATCTGTTGCCATAACAGAAAGCTGCTGACAATATGTCAAACGCGAAAGGCAGGGGCTGCTCGCTCTTGACTTGTAGAGTCAAACGCTGATGTCCCCTGAAGTAAAAAAAAAACAAACATATGTTCATATCTGGACTGCGACTAAAGCGACGTACATTATAATTATACATGTCTTGTATTTTTGTTCAAAGTGGTACTTACTCGTATGGGTTGCCGACGCCATCACCTTAAACAGTAAAGTGGTGCCCGTTGACACAGCCGTCCATAACAAAGTCCATCGTCATCTCCTTTTTAATCTCCTGATTAAAAAATGCAGAGAATGTACAGAGAACTCACTGAAATGACATCTATTGCATGGGGAAAGGTAAAGAAAAGACTAGTGGTACACACTGCGACGTCATCACCTTAAACAGTAAAGTGGTGCCCGTTGACACAGCCGTCCATAACAAAGTCCATCGTCATCTCCTTTTTAATCTCCTGATTAAAAAATGCAGAGAATGTACAGAGAACTCACTGAAATGACATCTATTGCATGCGGGAAAGGTAAAGAAAAGACCTAGTTGGTACACACTGCTAAAGTTTCTCCGGGTTTCCCTAATATGGAGTGCCTCAGTAGGAGTTCTTTTATTCGACCTAAGTGGGATGCTAGTCTAGAGCTAAGTTACACCCTGGATTTTTTTTCAGGATGCCCTGACAGTTCCTGAGTCGAGGCATCTTTTACAAGTGCCGCCCAAGAGCTCAAGGCCAGTTACTTTGGGAACAGTGTTTTGTCTAAGTGTAATGTATAACTTGTATATCTTGGCTAGAACTTTCACAAAACTTGTTCCATCTGATACTCGTGTATAAACTAGTTTCGAGCCGACAGTCAAGACGAAAATCAAAGCATTGGTTAAGGCAAAAGCTAAACTGAATTTGTAATGTCAAATCAGATACCTCTACCGATTTTATTGCTCCCCCAGCTGTTGCCACAAAGAGCTACGTAGCACATTCTTGTAATTTCATACACTGGCGTGCACTGCACTTTCTCACTGAGTCATGACCCAGTCATCGCGAAAGCAATGTTGCATAATTATTTTTAAGCAAAAACCAAAGCACAATTTCCACTAACAGTTTCTACAATACAACAACCTTAAAAATGTTAAAAATTACATCAAAGTCAGGAGCCAAGGTTCGTTGCCGTTTGTTGCTATATAACTGGAAACCAAAGAAAAGCGAAAGCAAAATTAAAATCTGATACCAAAAAAGAAAGCAAAATTGAGAAGCGATGCCGGTTTTAAGAATTCCTACTTTTCCATGTCAACAATACTAGTCAAAAGAGTTTTTGAATTTTGGATACATTCACGGACATTTTCAACAAAAACGGCAAAAAAGAAACCATAAATTAAAAGCGACACTTTTACTGAATAAACCGTCGAATGTTAAACTCTCAGTTCTCGGTTTAACAAAAAGACTGCCAAAATGCTTTAGGCTTACATTTTGGGGAGGCTATTTTTAGGGAGTGGCATGGAACTAAACCTAGAATTGATGCGACCTTTTCCTTTATTCCTTTAAATTTAGCACACTTCTTTTTTAAAAAAGGCTTTGAAAGTATGTTTCATAAATGTTAGCTGATGTACACTTACTTGCTTTGAAAGAGCCATGCTGGTCAAACAATCTCTTCAAACAGACACTTTGGAACAGAGCAATCTCTTTGGGCTGTGGTACTTCACTCTGTCAGTGACTCGCTCAACTGATGGTACTTCACGTGCACAGTGAATCAAATCTTAAGTAAAGTTGATTTAATAAAAGAAAATGATGATTGATAACATATTGAAACAATTGGTTTGAAGTGGACACAATTGTTCTTTCATCTTCGAAATCACCGAAACGTTAACCGCCCAGACCAGTTTCGTACCCTGGTGATCCAAGGTTAATTAGTTTTATTTTTATTTTTATAATTTTTATTTATTAAGTCACTCGTACTCAAACCATTTTAATTACATATGTGAAATCGTGTGGAAAACAATTTCATTTTTGAGTTTTCAGTTGAATTGTGTGACTTTGTCCACTGGTAAATAGTGCGTTCAAATCGGACTTCTGTTGGGGGTATAAACTTTCCATCAATCAATGTCGGATAAAGTTCAGACACAATAATTTTGTTTAAATAAAGCTGTATGAGTGGCTAAATGTACTCCAAAGCTCATTAAATAGAAACAAAGCGCCGCCCCTAGTTTTTCAGACAAATATATTCACCCGGAAAGAAGAAAGAAAACCAGTTTTGTACCCTATTGATGCATTGCCAAAACTTGAGGACTTGTGTTACACAATATGGTGAAAGAAAGTGCAGTGTAGAATGTCTGCTTGTATCACTCATACCAATTTAATTATATATGTAAAATTGTGTGGAGCAAGTTCTCAGATAGATTGTTTAATTAGTCTTTGGCCGGTACACAATGGGCACTGGAAAATTGTGGGTTCAAATCGGTCTAATTGTGGGCGCAAAAAGGTCAGACTATCATTTAATTAAAATAAACCCGTGTAAATGGCTAAACTTGCTTAAAGGCTATTAATTTCTGCCACAGCATCGTAACAAAACTTCTCACTCTAAATTCTTAGTACAGTAACCTAGTTTACTTTAATATCCCCACTTGATTTGTCTGATTTTCCTCGCTTTTTCTTAAACATAAAAAATATCAATCAATCATAAAATCTTTCCAAGATAACCCCCATGCTGTGAACGCTCTCAGTTAATTAACCACCATACACTTATCTTATTAGTTTTTTGGTTGGCTATTTAGCAATTAAAGTTGTTTTGACAAGTGGTATATAACATTTAACTTAAGCACCCAGTTTAGCTTTCTATTAGTTTGATCACTGGACTGAAGAACTCCTCGGGCGATTCGTCTTTCTTAATTGACTCAATGTTTCTTTTGAAGGATTGCGATGTATGACAATATTTTAAAAGCTGTACACTGTTCAGGAAAAAAATGTAGTGAATAAAAAAAGATGATGTACGCAGAAACGTAACACTTATCAAATAAAAAAAAAGAATATGTTAATATTTAAAGTACTAAAATTGCAGACAGGGATGAACTAAGAATATAAAATTTGTGCTTGACACTGACTTGTGTAAACTTAAAAACAGTTGTGAAACTTAAAAGACGTTTCGGCCAAACAACTTCGACCTTCGTCGGTTTTAAAAAAGCCAACTGAGACAGTTCACAGTTCTGCGCGTGCCTTAACCTTGTTTCAAAGCTCTGTCTGTCTGTCCATAGTGTACCAAATTGCAATCAAGGCAGCCGATTTTGTAAACAACACCTCTAGACTGCAAGGCAGGTTTGTCTTTTGGTCTCGGGAAGCACCTGCGCAAAGCATTCAGAGGTTTATAACTCACTTAAACGGCGTCGTTGCACAGCACTTGCGAAATTCTCTCAGAGACGCCTCTGACGTAAGGCACGACAACAAAATTGGACGCTGGCGCTGCGCTAGCGCTGGTAGTGTCCTTGTTACTTGAATCACGGCGCTGTGGTAGGATTCGCAGCTCTGGATAAAACGCAAAGGGCAGTTGTTACTGGCACTTAGTTAATTGTTACTACTTGCCTTAGTTAAAGATTTTAACATTTTGTATATAATAGATTATAATAACATTTTTATATCACTTATATATATTTTTACTGTATTGATATTAGTATTAGTGTAGATTTTTAGTTTTTAGCAGTGTCCCCTAATTAGTATGGTGTATTATTCCCAGGCTATAAGGTTTTGACACTTAAATAAAGTTCTCACTCACTCACTCACACTCACTGTTGGTTTGATGACTTAAGGGGTGCGAAAATTTGACAGCGATTTCGTCGGTTGCAAAACAGAAAGTACAGAAACCCAGTTTACTTGTTCCTCTTGATTCGTCTCATTTCTCATTTCCCTCGCTTTTCTTAAACATAACATTTTCAATCAATCATATCTTATTTGAAAAAAGGCAATGTCGTCGCTGTCCACTTAAGAATTGGTTCATGTTTAGCATGCGTATATCGAGTTATGGATGCACGCGGGAAGTTGGGAGAGCACAAAATAAACTTTAACTCAGTTCTTGAGTGCTCTCCAAACTTCCTAAGTGCATCCATTACTCGATATACACACAGCTAAAAGCAGGAACCAATTCTTTTATAACATAGCCACTACAAAGTTGGCTGAAAACGGCAAATATGGCGAGCTTTATACACAAGAAATACAGTAATCGGCAGTGCCGTTCCTAAAACCACAAAAATGCCATAGTTTCTCAAGAACGCAAAACAATAGGATTGATGTAAAAAGCTTTATTCAAAATACTTGTAAAATGTACAAAAAGTGCAAATGCTGAATGAAGAAGAAAAGCAGCAAATAGTGAATTTACGGGACGACCGGAAAACTGACACGATTTCATTCAGTGTACGACATAAAATTAAGCTCAACACTTCAGTAAAGTTTGTACCTTTCAATCTTCAGTTGGTCTTGTCCTTTTATACGTCAATTAACTTGTTAGACTCTCAGCTCAATTTTGTTTCAGTTTCAACACAATAAAGTAGTCTTGATTACAGCCGTGGAGCCGTAAACAAGTACAATGTGAACCCTTGCTTCGTTCAAATTGCATAAGGCTTCTTCCCGTAAACCATAATTTTAGTGTCTAAACTTTTTCTGACATTGATAGATGGAAAGTTTGTACCCCCAAAGAAGTCCGAGTTGAAGCCATTGTTTATCGGTCATATAGACCAAACAATGTTTCAATGCACTTTTGAGATAATTTGTTTAAAGGATGCGGGAAGTGGGCATTAATTTCCTATTACGTGGGGTTTTTTGACAATTACAATACTATTAAACTATTCCATGCGGTTTTACTAGTAGACCACTAGTAATTACCTGATTAAATGCATCATAGTTTGTCAAAGTTTGGTTTACGTTTTGTGGTCACGATGATTCCTGTGACATTCTACAGTTTTTGGTGTAGTTCTTGTAGTTTAGTAGTTTGTGTAGTTCTTGTAGCTCTACACGAACAACAAAGAACTACACCAACTGCAGGCACTTGCACGAACTGCATGAACTACAGAAACTTAAATACTCGAACTATAGGGAGCTATGTTTCACTATGTGACTGCGTGATGCGGTTCTAGTCAAAGCCCACATTTCACCCTTGCTCATTTTAGAGTCTCCAGTAACTATAGGGAGCTTAAGCAAACTACGACGACAACGTGAACGAGAACGTCACCAAACAAAACAAAAAATGATGAGCAGAATAATAACTTTTCATTTGCGTTTTAAATCTTGCATCGTGCATTTCTCTCGGGAACAACAACGTGTAGTGACCAAATGCTATTTTTTCGTATTTTTATTTGGGGTCAACACTTTCTTTATATATTCATCTGGAGCTAGTTCCTAAACCAACAACGATGAAATGACAAAATTCTGCGTGTACGACGAAGGCTAAATTTTTGTATTTCTATTTGGGGTTGAACGCTTTCTTCACATTTTATTCTGGATCGCAAGATTCTATAGCAAAATACAAATTCACGTTTAAGAGTGTCCGTCTGTAAATTTCGCTGTAAGTCTTTTGGACGCCAAAACATGAACTAACTCTTCAAACTTTTTTCAGGAGAAAGGTGATAACATTACAATTTATATTTTAGGCGTAGAAAAAGAACAAGGGCTTCATTTGGGCGAACTTAGCGTATGAACATGCATTTGACCTTATTATAATAGGAAATTAACGCTTTGTCGGCGTTATATTAATTTCTGCGACCTTAATTGAGTGGAGCGTTGATTTCCGCGACCCTGATTTCCATGACTATTACCCCAAATTCTGGATCCTGCCGAGATCTAATTGACCGTCTTATCCGCAAATTAAATTTTGATCTTTTGTCATGTAAAATCCTACAGTTGTATTGTTACAGCTTCCTTTTAACAAAATTTTAGTGTCTAAACTTTATCTGACATTGATAGATGGAAAGTTTCTATTCCCAAAGAAGTCCGATTTGAACCATTGTTTATCGATCATAGACCAAACAATGTTTCAATGCACTTTTGAGATATGTAAAGGATGCGGTGCTGGGTGGGCATTAATTTCCTATTACGTTGGGTTTTTGACAATTACAATACTATTAAAATACAACATGCGGTTTTACTAGTAAAAACCTTATTAAATGCATCAAAGTTTGTCAAAGTTTGGATAATATTTTGTGGTCACGATGATTCCCGTGACATTCTACAGATTTCGGTGTAGTTAGTGTAGTTTTGTAGTTTGTGTAGTTCTTGTAGCTCTACACGAACTACAAATGAACCACAACAACTGCAGGCACTACACTTGCACGAACTGCATGAACTACAGAAACTTAAATACTCGAACTATAGGGAGCTATGTTTCACTATGTGACTGCGTGATGCGGTTCTAGTCAAAGCCCACATTTCACCCTTGCTCATTTTAGAGTCTCCAGTAACTATAGGGAGCTTAAGCAAACTACGACGACAACGTGAACGAGAACGTCACCAAACAAAAAAAAAATGATGAGCAGAATAATAACTTTTCATTTGCGTTTTAAATCTTGCATTGTGCATTTCTCTCGGGAACAACAACGTGTAGTGACCGAATGCTATTTTTTCGTATTTTTATTTGGGGTCAACACTTTCTTTATATATTCATCTGGAGCTAGTTCCTAAACCAACAACGATGAAATGACAAAATTCTGCGTGTACGACGAAGGCTAAATTTTTGTATTTCTATTTGGGGTTGAACGCTTTCTTCACATTTTATTCTGGATCGCAAGATTCTATATATAGCAAAATACAAATTCACGTTTAAGAGTGTCCGTCTGTAAATTTCGCTGTAAGTCTTTTGGACGCCAAAACATGAACTAACTCTTCAAACTTTTTTCAGGAGAAAGGTGATAACATTACAATTTATATTTTAGGCGTAGAAAAAGAACAAGGGCTTCATTTGGGCGAACTTAGCGTATGAACATGCATTTGACCTTATTATAATAGGAAATTAACGCTTGTCGGCGTTATATTATTTCGCGACCTTAATTGAGTGGAGCGTTGATTTCCGCGACCCTGATTTCCATGACTATTACCCCAAATTCTGGATCCTGCCGAGATCTAATTGACCGTCTCTTATCCGCAAATTAAATTTTGATTTTTTGTCATGTAAAATCCTACAGTTGTATTGTTTACGATATTTCCAGTTTATTCCTGCTTTCATAACGACAGTTCGACCTCTGACACATCAACTTCTTATTTCGGTCAAAAAATTCAATGTTGAAATAAAAAAATTTCTTGTGGTCGTCACAAACTTCGCTTCCTTGTGTTAATCGCAATAATTTCTGTACTTTTTAAAAACTTACCTCCTCTTACGCGTTAATTTGAGTCCTTTATTCTGGAGTAAGTTTCCCTCCAATTCGAGTTAACATCTTATAACAAGATACAGGGGCCCAAGATACAGTAGAACCCCGTTAACTCGGATAGTTAAACTCGACTCTCTCGCCAACTGAAACCAAGACCCATTATCTTGGATTTCCCACTTTCAGTCATTTTACTCGGTTAACACGATCCGGATAACTCGAATTCCCCGCTTACCGAACTAATTTCTTTCCTGATCCATTTACCCTGATAACTCGGATTCTAGTTCTTGCAACTCGCCAGGGATGCTCATTGAAATATCCCATTAGCTCTTCTTGTCGAAACCCCGCTAACTCGAACTGGTTTTCGTTTCCCTTCAGAGATCGAGTGACTGCAGTTCAATACTGTAGTTACGTTATCAGATTTTAACCTGAAATACAGCTGGAATTCAACATAACCATAAACAGCCCAAGCTCGTCTCGTGGGATCTGTAAATTACCGTTCTTATAACGCCCATTTGCTCTCAAAGATAATCATGATAATGTGTTAATCTCAGCACAAAACTTGTTAGTGTGTATAAAACATTTTATAGAAATAGAATTGGACACTTTAATAACTAGCCATACGGCTCTAAATGTTTCTTGCATTGTTATTTTTAGTGTGTCACCTCAACAATATCAATCTAAAGTTCTATTCTTTAGACAGAATTCATTATGAAAGTTTTTATAGACCCGTTAACAAAAGATGTAGTAGAAGAAAAGGAGTATAAGCGACTAACTGACCTAATTAATTTGTAGAAAGGCACAAAATTTTATACGATAAACAATATGGTTGTCGAAAATAAATATCATTCAACAGAAATGGCCATAGTCGATTTGCCAGCAAAATGAATGAAGCAATCGATGAAAATAAACTAACAGGTGGAATTTTCTTAGACTTATCAAAAGCATTTGATACCGTAGACTGCTCCATCGTTCTCGCAAAATTTGAACACTATGGTATAAGATAGATTGCACTTGAGTGGTTAAGAAGTTACCTAGGAAATACAAATCAAGTAGTAAAATTTAAGAATTGTCTGTCGAATAAAGAAAAAATAATACATGTGGAGTCCCACAAGGATCAGTTATAGATCCACTCATATTTCTTATAAACATTAACGACATCCGTAAAAGTTCAAACCTTTAATCATTTATTCTTTTTGCAGACAATAGTAAGGTCTTTACTTGCCGTAAGACATCAACACTCTAAATTAGAACTTTAAACAATCAGTAAATTAATCTACAAGGTATTATAGAATAAGAAAACCTAATCAGCATTCTTCAAATTACGAAAAGGAAAATAGGCGACACAGACCCACTGCATTTAAACATCTAGTCTATGGGGTCTACCATTAGACAAAATAAACGATGGAAGCAACGCAGCATTATTTACAGACCAATATTTTAATGGAAGTGGCTTCCTGCAAGCATTAAATTATACTTTTCAGACAAAATAAAGATCTCTTTATTATTCACCACTTTAGCCCTACAATACAAGATCCTTATCTAAAATCCAGAGTGGCTATATATGCTCGCTCAAATTATAAACAATATTCATTAGATATAAAGGCTGCGAGATTTGGAACAACCTTTCACCTATCATTATAAACTCTACTTCACTTAGCACGTTCAAAAACCTTATAAAAACAACTCTATCTCAAAACCTTAATAACAAAAATAATCGACGGGCAAATAAAGATTGATTGATTGATTGATTCGAGTTGGATTTCAACTTGGACGCCTTCACGTGGGTTACCTTAGAAAGATGATTTGCAAACACTGTTCGCCGCCTTGTTGTTCTTTCCAGAGGGCACTTGTCAATACAGTGTTTGACTTGGAGCACGTTTAGCCATTCACACGGCTTCATTATAATAAAATGATAGGATCTGACATAACTGATCCGACATTGATAAGTGGAAAGTTTGTGTCCACAAGAGGACCACAAGAGAAGTAAACCGATTTGAACACACAATTCACCAGCGTCCATTGTGTACCGGCCAAAGACTCAACAGTCCATCTGAGAGCTGTCACAGCTCAAACATAACTTTACATATGTAAATGAATTTCTTTGAGTTATACAAACAGACATGCGGTTCTTTGTTCACATGCGGCCCAAGCTCAAGCTGCGAGTCAGTGTGCAGTGAGAGGAGTGTGGTCATACCAAGTTATGTAATAGCGGTAACGGCGAAAAAATATAGAGTTTGTATGGGGTCACTTACAATAGGGACGGGAATGCTTAATAAAAATGCCTGACCACACATCCATGATGCATTACTTGCATACTGTACGTATAGTTAATTGTTTTGAAACGATTTCAGCGTGTTATATCGCTCCATGAGTTTTTCCGCCATTCTAAAGAAGGAGTGTAGCCGAGCGTAGTGTGGAAAGCCTACCGGGCAAGAACTTGCTGAAACGCTATTACAGCTTATTACGTAATCAGTCAGTGTAAAACGAAGACTGCGGAATGCAGACTGCAGACTGCAGAGCGGGGATAAAATGCAGACTGCGGGTAAAATGCAGACTGCAGACATAGGGAATCCGGATAATGCAGACAAAGAGTAAAGCCATTTTAATACCGTCGGTTGCATCTCTGTCACATGTTGCGCGATTGGTTATCAAAAGGCAGACACGTTTCGCACGAGCGATCACGTACGTGAAGTTGCGATAAATAAATTTAATGGCGACATACAAACAGCAAAGGCATATTAAAGATTCGTGTGAGACTGAATTAAAAATACAAATTCAAGTCTTCTGAGTTTGAAAACCGGATGAAACTAAACGGTTTACATATCTTTTCGGAAAATTAATTTTATACAAAGCCCTCGACACAGTCCGACCACGTCGCGGCATATGTTTACGGCTTCCTAGGCATAAACGTTTTTTACATCTTACTTTTATAACGTTTTATTGCGATACTGAAGCGAAGCAAATCCCTTAATTGTCAGCTTAACTGCATTTTACGCGCAGTTTGCACTTTATCCCCAGACCGAAGTCTGCAGTCTGCGTCTTAAACTGATTACATAACATCATCACAGCTTGAGCTTGGGTCGCCTGTGCTTTATTTGACCATATTATGTAACACGTCAAGTTTTGGCAGTGCGGGGGGCGCGTCGCTTCGTTTTCATTAGAGTACATTATGCCATTCATACAGCTTTATTTCAACGAAAAGATCATCTCTTTTTAATCTGGCATTGATAGATGGAAGGTAGACCGATTTGAACACAATATTCACCAGTAGACATTATGTAGCCGCCAAAGTCTAAACAATCCATCAAAGAGTTGTCAGAGGTTAAAAAATAGAGCTCGTTCCCACGCAGTTTTACATATATAATTAAATTGGTTTGATTGTGTGAGTTAAAAAAATAAAACTAATAAAACTTAAAAATAAAACTAATTAATCTTGGATCACCAGGGTGCGAAACTGGTCTGGGCGGTTAATGTATCGATATCGGTGATTTCGAAGATGAAATAACAATTGTGTCCCTTTCAAACCAATTGTTTCAATATGTTATCAATCATCATTTTCTTTTATTAAATCAACTTTACTTAAGGTTTGATTCACTGTGAAGTACCATCAGTTGAGCGAGTCACTGACAGAGTGAAGTACCACAGCTCAAGAGATTGCTCCGTGTCTGTTTGAAGAAATTGTTTGATCACCATGGCTCTTTCAAAGCAAGTAAGTGAACATTAGCTAACATTTTTGAAACAAACGTTCAAAGCCTTTTTTAAAATAAGGTGTGCTAAATTTTGAAGCAAAAAAGGAAAAGGTCGCATCAATTCTAGGTATAGTTCCATGCCACTCCCTAAAAATAGCCTCCCCAAAATATATAAGCATTTTAGTAAGTTTTTTAAACCGAGAACTGAGAATTTAACACTCGACGGTTTATTGAGAAAAAGAGTCGCTTTTAATTTATGGTTTCCTTTTTTACCTGTTCTTGTTGAAAATGTCTGTGAATGTATCCAAACTTCAAAAACTTCTTTGATTCGTATTGTTGACACGGAACAGTAGGAATTCTTAAAATCGGTTTCGCTTCTCAATTTTGCCTTCGCTTTTTGGTGTCAGATTTTAATTTTGCTTTCGCTCTTTTTTGGTTTCCAGTTATATAGCAACAAACGGCAACGAATCTTGGCTCCTGACTTTGATGTAATTTTTTAACATTTTTAAGGTTGTTGTATTGTAGAAACTGTTAGTGGAAATTGTGCTTTGGTTTTTGTTTTAAAATAATTATGCAACATTGCATTCGCGTTGACTGGGTCATGACTCAGGGAGAAAGTGCGGTGCAGCGTACAAAATTGCAAGAATGTGCTACGTAGCTCTTTGTGACAACAACTGGAGAAGCAATAAAATTAGTAGAGGTATTGGATTTACATTAATGACTAGAATACTATTACACATTCAGTAAAGTTTTTGCCTTAACCAATGCTTTGATGTTCGTCTCGACTGTCGGCCCGGAATAAGTTACACGAGTATCAGATGGAGCAAGTTTTTTGAAAGTTCTAGCCCAGATATACAAGTTATACATTAAACTTAGGCAATTCACTGACCCCAAAGTAACTGGGCGGGTCCTTGAGCTCTTGGGCGGCATTTAATTGTTAAAAAAAGCCCCAACTCAGGAACTGTCAGGGCATCCTGAGAAAACCCCAGGGTGTAACAGCGCTAGACTAGCATCCCACTTAGGAGGAATAAAAGAACTCCTAGACACTCCATGTTACGGAAACAAGGAGAAACTCCAGCAGTGAGTGCCTTTTCTTTACCTTTCCCGCATGCAATAGATGTTATTTCAGTGAATTCTTTGTATATTCTATGCATTTTTTAAACAGGAGATTAAAAAGGAGATGACGATGGACTATGTTATGGATGTCTGTGTCAACGGGCATTCCTTTACTGTTCAGGGTACAGGCGTCGGCAACCCATACGAGTAAGTGCCACTTTTGAACAAAAATACACAATGTACGTCGCTTTAGTCGGATATTAACACATGTTTGTTTTATTACTTCAGCGGACATCAGCGTTTGTCACTACAAGTCAAGAGCGAGCAGCCCCTGCCTTTCGCGTTTGACATATTGTCAGCCGCGTTCGCTTATGGCAACAGATGTTTTACTAAGTATCCTGAAGGGATAACCGACATGTTCAAACAAGCATTTCCTGGAGGCCTGTCGTGGGAAAGGACAATGGCGTTCGAAGATGGGGGTGTTGCTTCAGTCTCTGCGGACGTAAGGTAGAAACAGTTACTATTTGCCTTTTTATAGCCAGGTTGTCTTCGCTTTACAGTATTATCCAATACATATATCAAGGATCGCTTGACGCCTATGAAGGAAATGCTTAAACATTTTTTACAGATGTGAAACACATCAAAGACAGCTTGAACTAAAGAAGTCATGAATAGTCTACATGCTTAATTGATGATTAGGCTAGTTCTTAGTTGCCGAGTTAGAACATTAAACAAATTGAAATTAGCCCGTTCTCTTCAGTC
Organism: Oculina patagonica; assembly: GCF_052425735.1. Classification (NCBI taxonomy): domain Eukaryota; kingdom Metazoa; phylum Cnidaria; class Anthozoa; order Scleractinia; family Oculinidae; genus Oculina; species Oculina patagonica. Next base: position 5,950,222 of record NC_135766.1, read on the forward strand.
GCTTTAAACTGACAAATTTTCATTGTTGTAACAGCATTGAGAAAGACGGCTGCTTCAAGCACAGGTCCAAGTTTGTTGGCGTTAACTTTCCCGTTAACGGACCTGTGATGCAAAACAAGACGCGTGGTTGGGAGCCATCCGTCGAGAAAATGACTGTCCGCGACGGAACACTGAAGGGTCATGTTACGATGTTCCTCAAGCTGGAGGGAGGCGGCAATTACAGATGTGACTACGAGACTACTTACAAGTACGTCGCCATAGAAGGCGTTAAGATTAGTCAGTTCTATTAAGTTAAAGTTTTAAGCTGATCGCGAGAAAGAAGTTAATTTAAAGTTACTGGAACAAGCTGAGGTGTTTGTAAAGAGAAAACTAAACGGTGCCGGTTAAAGGCCATTTTCACGTACACTGTGCATGCATTGCGGCTGTTCGTTTTGTTTGGTTTAAAAATGAAACAATTGTCCAACCTGCTATGACTGACTTCAAGTGAAAAATCTAATTCCCTGTTTTTATCTTTAATCCTCTTTGCGACTTTTTTTTACAACAAAAGTAAATGAAAAAGCAATTCAGTTTTATTTCACTCATTTGGAATTCTTGTTGTCAAATTGTCTTTTCAGACCAAAGAAGCCTGTGAAGCCGTTGCCAGACAGCCATTTCATTGAACATCGTCTGGTCACCACCATCACTGGCAACAAGGTTGAACTGCAGGAGGATGCAGAGGCTCGTAACTTTGTCCTGGGCAAATAGTCATCGAGGGTGTAGAGCAATTATAAACTAGCAGCACACATTACGACTGTGCTGTATTGCTTTGTTGTATTAGAAAATGATCAGACATTGAACTGACATTAAAAAAAAGTTACGCCAATTTTAAATGTGAATTGATTTGATTTTTGAAATAAACTACCTCGCCTCTCCGAGATACAAGCTCCAGTATGATTCTCCCGCAGGACTGCCCCCTCCAATGTAGGGTGAAGTTTCTACCTATACAATTGATACTAGCTCAGTAAACAACTTCAACAACAACTTCAGGCTAAAAATGACTTATCCTGCCCATAGTGCTGCCAGGCTTACATCGTTGACTAAAGCTAGCTCGCAAACGGGATACTCAGAGCTGATGATATCATATTTTTTTCGAGAAGGGTCGGCATGGGATACTGGTTTCTTTAATTAGCCGAGTCTTCCCTTTTCTATTGATTTTCTACCCTCTTAATAAAAACACGTTTGATTTCACGTCTGCTTCCTGAGCAGAGAGGCGAGTTTATATTTGTTGCACATTCTTGAACCCTTTCAGCCTTTAGGTCTTCGGGGAAGTCTCGTAGTTTTTTAAATCGTGTTAGCTCGCAAAAGTGTTCGAAAGGGTAAAAACCAAGCAATTTTGTGTCCAAGAATTCAGCGTGGAAATACATTTTCATCAGCTGACACGGCAGGGAGGTTAACTAGGTGTATTGTAGATTGTCATATCTGACGCAAAATGTTTAAATAAGCTTTCAAAGGGAAAATACGAGACTTCACATTCTAATGTAACATGGACAGTTTTACTCGTTTGAAAGCTAATAACTTTTAATTATAATGAAAGTTGAAATCAAAAATTCGGCTTCAGAGAGGACACAATAGAGGTTTTGGCGGATCAGCGAGTGGTGAAATCAACTTGCTTTAAAATCACTTTTTCACAAATTTTAACTTAAGCAGCTGCATTACCGTAAAGCACAACAAAAATATTTTTGTGGCCAATCAGGAGGAAGGAGTTCAAACGCTTCTGGAACTGGTTCGGTAAGACAAAGTGCCCAGGGGCTGTTACGCTCTATGTTGTAAACTTTCGCCCGAAAATCCCGTTGTCCCGATAAGCTGCCCGTCGCCCCCACTAACTGCCCCTGGGTCTCCGAGGATGCTGAGTCATAGGCCTTACAGCCCTAGGGAGCCCAGGGTCAGGCATTGAATGGCTGGCTTGCTAGAGGGGTAGGCATAGTCAAGTTTTGGGTCACTTTCAACAGACTTTGCCATCAGACCAATGACATGGTATTTTTACTCACGATTAAAGCTAACCGCAAGAAAACTGAAGTAGAACTAACCGCATGAAATCCAGCTCGAAAATCCAACTCGAAATCCTAACTCGGTAAATAGGCAACCTCATTATCAATTTGCTCACAAGGTATTAAACATATACGCCGACGATATTGACCGCGTTTAAGGTCATCTTTCTTCTTAGCAAGCTTTTGTGAAAGGCAAAAGACACGTTTCGCACGAGCGATCAAGTAAGTTAAGTTGCGATAAATGGCGACATACATACAGCATAGAGTTTGATCTTCAAAGGATAAAATGTGCTAATTCAACTGGGATCCCGAGCTGTTAACAGGAATTTGACATGCCTGATGGACTCCCTTCGCTTTTACGAGCATGTCTTGAGGAATTTTCCTCTCTGAAAAGGAGGAGTCTTATTATAAATGGTAACGGTAGATCTTGGCTTAAACTCTCCATTTGCGATGTTGCGATTATTTAAGATTTGTCACTGCTGGTTGATAGGTAGTAACGAATCGTAGTCTTTTCCCGAGAGAGTATTTTGTTTGTTGTAATACCGAAGTCAGGTGATGTTCCTTGAAGTGAATTTCTTGGATATTAACCAGGGTCAGGTTGTTCAAAGTATGATTAAGATTAATCTGGGATTAGCGTGAACTTTGATTTCAGTTTTTTTAACTTTTCAGTGAGGTTTCCTGTTTATACTTCCTGTCCTCTAGTTTTGACGTCGACTAATCTGCGTTCATCTCAAAACTCCACAAAACATGAGCAATAAAAACAAATTGAACAATTGATCAACTTTTAATCCTGGGTTAGTGTTAATCGGCTTTCGAACAACCCAGCCCTGATGGTTTCCTCGTAATGTACATGTACAGTACAGCTTGCTGACCCTACACAACATCAACATTAATTTTTTATTAATATTACTCTTTCATCTTCTGTACAGAGAAGGCTAACTTAATTAACACAACGTAATATTTGGTCAATCAAAACAAGAAACTAAATCTCACCCCACTCCACCCTCAAAAATGTGTGCACGGTTCGTTTTTTACTCTTTTCCCAAAGTGAAAAAAAAAACATTCAAAAAACAAATTCTCCCTACTGCTTACGAAACCCTCTATCAGTTAGGCCCCGTCCACATTAATCCGGATAAATTGGAAAACGGAGAAATTTGAAAACGCCGTATAAAATATTTTCCGTCCACGCTGGTCCTGTAAATTTGAAAACGCATCTATTTTGGTCAAAAACGGATTAAGATGCGTTTTCCAATACCCACTTTGAAGAGCGTTTTCGGAAAGTTCCCTTTTCAAAATGTTTTCCGTCCACACAAAAACGCAAAGCCGGCGTTTTCAAAATAATCCTCTTTAATGAGCGTTTTCGAAAAGTTCCTTTTCGCTGGACAATTTATTCGGATTAGTGTGGACGGTTGGACAAACCGGAGGAAAAAAAGATGCGTTTTCACATTTGTCCGGATTAGTGTGGACGGGGCCTTAGTTCTGAAAATTCTGTGTTACATCAAAACGATACTTGAAAACGATTAAAACGATAGTTGATTTTTTTTAAAATTCTCTTCACCTGACTGGTTGACACTGTATTAATATTGTAAGGAGAAATTTTATTTTGATCGGGAAACCCCCCATGGATTTTGAATAACAGACACAATTTACTCACTCGGGGGTTGGCTAAGTGAATATCTGCTCATGGGCGAATAATTATTTTAGTATATATCAAACCACTGATATCCAGGATAAAACAAACTGTAATTTTAGCAAATACAACGGTTAAAGGACAATAAAAAAAACCTTGGAGAGTGTTTTGCAAACCAGTGTAATCTGAGCGCGCGAAAAAAAAAAACACGGTTTTCACTACTTTGGGTATGGTATAGATGAGGTTTGATCGACTGTCGAAAACTGTACCCCTGACTTGGCTCAAAGTCGGCTGAGCTCTGTGATTGTTTCAAAATACTCGTCATACTTAATCCAACCAATCAAAACAGACATGCTGTTTTCTCGACCAATCACATCACGTGCATGACCAAAACCATGTTGAATTTGGTTCCTGGCATTTCCCAGGCTTTTTATCGGTTGACATTGGCTAGTTTTCATTACTTTGATAATGGTTTACGACAGTCTTAGAAAAATCTTTCTATACCAAATCAAGATTGTGTAAGGACCAAGTGACCTTCTCAAATGATCATTTAAAAACTTTTCCTTGATTTTGCAGTGTCTTATTTTACCGATACAAAAATATACCCTCCTTCAATATGTTCATTTCCCCAGATTATCAAAGGGTAATATATATTTTTAGTTTATAATCAATTTTTTATCTAGTTTTTTAAAAAAATCTTTTGAGACCAGGCCGTTGGCTACGTCTAATGGATCACGATTGACTTTTCTTTTAACTTATCATCTTGTAGTGCGGGTAGATATTGGTGTTATTTACTCTGGTATTGTGCTGTAGAGGTCTTCAAATGTCTGTTTAAAGTGAGTCTTTAGGGCTGGACGCTTGAACTTCAGTGTTGGTGTTAGAAGGCCATTTTCTACCGTGAATATCTCGGGTGTGAGAGAAATTGCTTTCACCTGAAACACGTGTTGAAGCGATAAGTTAATTAGTGAATTAATTGTATTGTATTGTAAAATAATAATGTACTGCGTTATGTTGTGTTGTGGGTCGTTTGCCTGAACAGCACTACTGATGAGATAAAGAAGCTTTTGTCCAGCTGCGTGACACGTGACACAGCTCGGTCTGTTTAAAGTCACTGCAGGTCACTGCGTGACTAAGAGCAGGAGCCCAGCAAAGGGGCTCTTCACTCTAGCGAGAGAAGAATCGAGCACGCGAAGAGGTACGCATGTATTCTAGGGTTAAGCATTACCTGTTCAAAAGACTTGAGCTGCTCTTTCTTGCCTTCAGCGATCATCTGATCTAAAATCGCCTTATTTACTTTCTACAAAGAAAACAAAATAAAATACAGTTTAATATAATACTAATACAACTGTCAGTAAATGGTTTGGCGCCATTTCAAAAAGCGAGTGCAGGAGAAACATTTTCCGCCAACAACAGACGAGCTAGCAGCGTTCAGTTTCTCGCCAAAAAGACGAACTTTGCGCGGTCGTTTGCCGCCGAAATGACGTACTGATTGGAGATATTTGCCTTTTGAAAGACAGGGGCTGTTGCTATACATTTCCTGCCAACAACATGTGGCGGAACTTTCCCGACGAAAAAAAAATCATGGAATACCTCATTAGTGCACCATGACTCCATGTCTCCCTGGACGCCATTCTTTTCCGCCCACTTTTGAACAGGATCTTTCTCTGGCACCACAACAGCTATGAGGCAGGACTAGGGTAAAGACAAAATAAAGCAGCCAGGAAAACAGAATTTATATTACAGTCAATGACAAAAGCTACGAAAAGGCGGGTTTACCCCCGCCCCTCCCCTCATTTTTCGAAGGAAGACTGATAAAAGAGTATTTTGCCTATGGACACAGTAACGTAAAGAGACAGTGTCTCGACTGATATATCGTAATTTTCTAAGTATGGCCTGCAGTTTGCTATAATCGTGATTCATTTTCTTGCAATAGAAAGAAACCAAAACACTAAAAGTGGTTAAAGCAAAGAAATCTCAACTAAAAAGAAAAATAATAATTACAGTAAGGATTCGAAATTTCACCAGAATGGCAATTTTGATTTCTTGACATCCTGTCACAAAATCAAAGCTGATGAACTATAATCCACGTCACGTCTTGATGTAAAACCGAATTCTTTCTAAAAGAAGTATATAAAATGTATGACAAACAGCCAGGAGAAGTTTTATGTTGATCATGTGTGATACGTTACCTTTTTACTGTCGCCGTGAACATAAACTTGATGGACCATTGGACACTGTGTATAAACTGTCTCGATCTTCTCTGGCGCAATATATTCACCCTGAAAAAAAAAACGTGTTAAGGTGATTCCACTGAAATAGAAGGAGTATTAAAAATTTTCTGAAACTTGGTCGAGGTTACAATTATGTTATGAGGATTAAAAAAATGAAATACAAAATGGGGGTCACCGCGCTAGTATTTGTGTAAAATGGATGGCATTATAGTAAATATACGACCCGCGAGGTATATATTAGGAACCCTAGTAATCCAAATGGGGATTGCTATTGTTTCGAGAAAAATCATTTTTGCATTAAAAAATTAGTCTAGTTCAACAAAATAGACTTTGATCTTATATTAAAAACTATTCTTATTGTACAGGAATTAAGATAATGAAAGAAATTAAAGATTTGGCTCTGTGCGCACGTAAACGGCACTACCTAAAAACGTGCTTTTACGGCACTAAAATTAAAATATCTCAATGTAGAATTTTAAACTTTTCTTTAATTAAATTGCAATATATTGTAGACAACCGTATGACATTTAAATTATTGCATCAAAAAATGGGGGTCACCGTGCTCGTTTAAGAGAAAATGACCATTTATTTCCCTACCGAGCTTAGCCTAAAGCGAATCTCGTAGTGTTCTGTGCGCGCGCGCGCTCGTGCCCGCGCTAAATGATACCGTGGAATCACCTTAAGTCGTGACTCGATTAATACACCTGACACCAAAGTACCAGATAAATCATATTAGAGTTTTCCGATTTAGCGGAAAATTCACTTAAATGGAACACATTTTTCCGCCTATTGAAAATCTTATTAAATTCACTTAGTTAACCCATTAAAAGTACATTAATCTGCTGGCTTGTTTTCTCTGTTTTACTATCCCTCAGGAAAGTGGGATTCTACGGTAGTCTAAAATGTCAAAAGCTATCCCAGAATAAAATGATGTTGCCGTCAAGTTTGGGATTGGGTTCAACAGTTTTTTCGGGACCAAACCGAAAATTTCCCTTCATCGGATTGACATAAAAGTTACACTAGTTATTGCTCTAGGATTGAAGTTTTGATGATGTGTATCTCTTACTCACTAAATCGATATTACCGTAATAACGGTAAACAGAAAACTCAAAATCAGGAAATCTTAAATTTTGCGCGATCCACGTTTCGTTATAGAGAGCTATTACCAATATAGTAAAATGTGGTGCATTGGCAATAAAATATGTAAGAATTTTAAAAAAATCTTTTTTATTTCGAATAAAATGCACAAAATATTTCCAATCATTAACCTAGGCACGCTACGCCACTCGCCACATTTCTCAACAGCCTGCACAATCATCATTCTCAATAGATGTGTATCGATGATTTGACATTTTACGCTTTGGTAACTTTTTCTTCCGCACGTGTTGTCCACTACTCAAGGGCAGTGTAATATCACCATGCAGTGCAGCTCTCAAAAAAGTATTGCTCTCGTCAAATGGCATACCTGAAGGCAGCCAGTCCACATGACATGGCCACAGTTTCGAAAGAAAGAAGAATTAGTTCTGAAACAAAAGGCAAGATAGAAAACAAGATACGTGTGATGTTCGCCTGTTGTACTCGCTCCTAAGGTGCGACAAAAAAGGTGATATGTTATGTTTACCCGTGGAATTTTTATGTGCAAACGAAAAGAAAACAATAGAACAAAAAGATACCGCCTCATTTTCAAATCCCAAATTTCTATTTATTTGGTGGCAAAAAGCAAGTTGCAAAACCTTAGAGAAGTGGGAAGTTCCACAAATGGCAACTGTTTGGATGGAAAATAAGTTGTGAAAAAGTTATGCTGCGAAAACTTTCATGTTCGTTAACGTTTGGGGTTTACTCTGGTGTAAGAACTTGTAAAATGTTTCTTTGTTTTGGGGGCTATTGTTTTCCTGCTTTTTATTGTTTCGAGGTTCTTTGTTGTCTTGGTCGTTCTTTGTGTTACGTTACTTGTGAGTTTCACAGGTTTCACAGGCTTTTACGTATGCGATAAAAAAGCCGCCTCCTTTCAGTAACTATTTTTTACACCATGGATACTTTGCACCTAAAAACATTTTTCTTCAGTTGCCTCAGAAAATATACTGCTGTTTTCAATATATTTTTCTGGGATCCGGCCTAAATATTTTCAAGCAGTTTAAAAAGAGTATAGTTTGCATTCCACCACGAGACATTGTATTTAGATTGCTAATTTAATCTACTCGTAAACAATGAATAACAACTGAAATTTCATTGTAAAAATTGAAACAAACGGCACTTTGCATCTAATTAGCTATAACAGGCGGAAAAAGTCGTTCCATTTCCGTTTAATCGGAAAACTCTAATAGTCAAAAATAAACAAAAGAAATCAATGGAATTAGTGTCTAAATGTAATGAATTGTGTGTTAACGTTTTCAACGGGTTTATTCAACAATTCCAACTTAAAACAAATGCTTCGGCAAAGATTTACCAAAAACAGCACTTAACACTTGACTGAGATCGAAAATTTTCCTGTCACAGAGCGAAGTGGACCACAGAGTCGGAAGAACAAGAAATTCCGAAAGATCTCCGAGAAGATCATCGAGAGGTTCCGAGTCTTATTGGCCAATCAGAAACAACAAATTGTCGGGAAAGTTGTGACGTCATCTTGACGTCACTGTTGCTAACAGCAGCAACGCATCTGCCAAAAATACTATCCGTCAATTTTAGATGACGGAAGAAGGTATTTGTTGACGTACAAGAATGTTTTCGTACTTATTTAAAACAAGTTAAAACTCTGAGTTTTACCTGCGCCAGTTTGAAGATGTGCTTTTTGCGGTCAATCACCTTCAATGTGCCATTCTACAACAAGAAATGCAAAAAAGTTAGAACATGATTAACATTTGTTTATGGTGTTTGCAGCGAACCTGTCAAGCTAAATCGTTTCTGTAGGTTGAAATTAGCAACGACAAGTGGTATGTAGTCTCCTTCGCAGCTGTTATGTGAATCGTCACACAACGCTCCCCTCGTACTGCGTAACGATTGAAATAAAGCGATTATTAATAAAATGCCGTAATCCAAAACCAAGGTAATCACTCTGGCCAATCACAAGGGCAGGCAATTCAGTGAACCAATCAAAACTCAAAGCAAATACATGAAGCCGTCGTGAAGCACAGGAAAACGTGTGAGAGTGAGTCACGATTGGGTTTCAGTTAGTTTCACTTTAATTGATTGATTGACGAAGTGGCGCCAAGCACAAAACAAAGTACAAAAAAGCAAAACAAATGTAATTCCGAATTTCTTTCAAAACTTAGTCTAACGGCAGCGAAGGATAATCAGAAGCAGCAACGCCATGCTGAATGTCAAAATGTTGTCTTTTGTCTTTTGTTAGTTTAATTTCGATTCCCGCAAAGCCTGAAACCGTCACCAAGTCGAGAATTAAAAAAAAAAACTTTGATTGTGACAAAAAAAAAACGAAGTAAGAAATGTTTTCTTTATTGTACGTCTTATTGGCAATAGAACTGTACGCTTTTTACCTTTTACGCATCCGATGAGTCATGGAATTTCCTGAAAATTTTACCGCCAAACATTGAACGATTTTCGCCAATTTCAAACCCGCAATAAAAAAGTGTTAATATGTTAAGCCCGGATCAAACGAGGATAAAAGTCGATGAGAGTTGACTCTCATGAGAGTTTTCGCCAACTCTCATCCACTATCATCAACTCGGGCCAAACGAGAAAGAGAGTCCATCAAACTTTCATCAACTCTCATGAAAAATTTGAGCACGTTCAAAGTTGATGAGAGCGCATGAGAGTGCATGAGAGTTCCATGCCAAACGAGAGCGAGAGTTTGAACTCTCATCAACTCTCATCTTCGTTTGACCCGGGCTTTACACTCACTGGTTGCCATTCTCCCACGTCACCCGAGTGAAGCCAGCCATCCTCGTCAATAGCTTCCTTTGTCTTTTCCTCGTCATAGAGGTATCCCTTGAACACATTCGGCCCGTAAAAGCACACCTGGCACGTGATATTAGAAAAGAGACAATCAGTACAAGAGAGACAGACAAATGACTCAAACATGAAGCCAATAACAAGATGACAATCAGTGGAGGAAACAAAACAACCAAAACAGGACTTAATATTTCTTTTTGTGTTCTCCGAATTCAATGCTAGATTAAGACAGGATATGATATACTTTCTTCTTATCTCACGATATTTATTACAAAAGCCATGGAATGCTTCACTAGTAAAGTAAACAGTAAAGATGGTAACTTTTTTAAGCTCGGTGATGAATAATGAAGATGAAATGTTCAACATGACACGAGCGTGGGACAGAGAAAAATTCTGAGTCCCCGACGGGAATCGAACCCATGGCCTCCCAGATACCGGTTGGGCGCTCTAACCAACTGAGCTACATAATAGTATATAGTAGCAATATAGCAGCTATCGTAAGCTTGTAATCTACTGGTCCTCTAGTGTAGCAGTTGCTATTGTTTTGGGGGCTAAGGCATTGTTCCTTTTCTTTGTTCTGTTGCTCTCTCGAATGTAAGCAAGCTGTTGCAAAAAATTGTTGAAATTGTGACCTAAAGTAAAATCCTTCATGTTTAATTTTCTGATCTTCTAACCTCGCCTTTGCCATCTTTGGCGTAATACTCCATCTCGGGAACGTCAACGAGTTTTATTATGTTGCATGGCAACGGAGGACCCACGTGACCTACATTAAACAGGAGAAATAAAAAACAAAGTCAGAACACATATGTACATGTAGCACTCGGAAAAGAGTCTGACTGAGTCTGCAGTGTTTCTGGTCAGAGAAACGTTTAAATTTTTCACCTTGGTATAAGGTACCTTGGTTAACTGTCGCTTCAGTCCCCCCTGACCTATCTTGCTGCGCAGGAGTTACCGAGGACTAGTAACGACTAAGTTCAGCAGAGTTAGAATTACATATGTGCAAATCGAGAAGTTTGCTAATATCGTTTTTTACTTTTTCTTTTATCTCACCATAAGTGTGATCTCCAATCATCTGTAATGTGGCAGCAGCTGTGGTCTCAGTCTGACCGTAACCTTCAAACACCTGAAGAGAAAACAACACAAAATATCAACCTGAAGGTAACGCTCGCTCGCGCAATGTGCGAAATCGGTTGTAAAAGAGACAAATGGTGATACAAACAAACACGTAAATTGTTACTTTAAACAGTTTAGCTAAAGTAAAAAGTAAAATTTCGAATAACACAATGTTTTGTGAAACATTTGAGAAGAAAAATAAGCGATAGGAAAATAGAACGACGTTTCGATGACGCCATGTCATCATTATTAAAAAGAGACACGAAATGTCACGGTATCGAAAGTCGTCGTGTCTATGATGTATAAAGTTATCTCCAATCTTCATTATAGTAGGTGAAATCACAAAAGACTTCACGTTGGAGGTATCGAAAGGCAAATGTGTTTAATGGCAAATTATGAATTTTTAACTACAGAGATTTGTAATTTTTTATTTACCTGACAACCAAGAGCGCATCGCAGGAAGACCATAACATCATCCCGAAGAGGGGCAGATCCTGAGATCAGGAATCGAACTCTACCGCCAAGTGAATTCTGAAAAAGGGAAAACAAAATACAGGGTTTTTGTAGAAAGTTCATATATGACAGTGGGAGGCGCATTTAACAGCGGTCAAACGCACTGCGCACGCGCAGTTCCCGCCAAAGCTGTCGTTTTTAACAATTACTGAAAAGTAAGGCTTTGTACATCGCGTATGCATAGAAAAATTAAATTGTTTTCCATCTACAATGCTCTTTTTACGACGTTTTCTTTAACAGATCTTCCACATTTTGGCTTCAAACTCTTATAAACTTCACGTCGCTCAATAATTATCGGCACTATCCATCGTGTGGATCGAGGAGTCCGGCGGTTGACTAGCGAACTGTTCTGGACACCTGGCAAAATGCTGGGGTGGGAGGTAACCTCTATCTGTGTGATGTACTATCCCCCATCCAGGGGGGATGCCCAAGGGGAACATCAATAGTCCTAGTCGATTCATGTTACAGACACGGAATTAAGTGCCATGTACCAAGCGATCTGGCTGCTCTGATCCTCAAGAAGAGGAAGGCCTTTCAGATACTATGTGCAACATTTTTGACACGTTGAACTCCCCTCCGTAATCCTTTTTAATTAGTGAAGCTACTTTTATGAATTACTACTTTTTAAACACTAACCTGGATTTTTCTGAACACAAGATAATCCCATATGCTGTCCTTCCGTACAATATTCCTGTAAAGAAATGGTATTATGAAGAATGAATTATCTGTTTGTCACTTAACGTAGGAAAGAAGTTCAGCAAACTTCACTAACCTCTCAAGCTCTGCCTTCTTGGAACGCATGGCCATGTTAAAAAGAAAACTCTTAATTGTACTGGATGACACCTGCTTTATTACCTAAGAAAATAATAACAAGGAAGCAAATTTTAAACTACTGTGTGCGAGCATATAGTTAATTACTATAGTCCAATGGCAAATCCAGGTGAGGGACCCAGTGGGCTCGAAAGGCCGAAAAATTTTCTGTTCGTGAAATGCTTTGTTTAAAACCATATATAGTCACTGAATAATTATACTTGGTCAAATTATCGATTTCAAGCGGTGAGATGACTGTTTCATAAAAAAGTAAATATTTAGCTTGGAACATAAAATACATATACTCACTCTATCGTAGACTCTGTTTAGCACACGGGGAACCGAAATGAAAATAGTTGGTCTGAAAAAGTACATATAATAACAATAAATGAATTTCCTTATTAGCTTATTTATTTACACTGTTGTATTCAAAGCTAGAAGCTTGTGGCACTGTGAACTCTCGATCAAATTAAAAATTGGAAATGTTGGTTTTTTGGAGGGAATAAAACCGGAGAACCCAGAGTAAACACCCTTGGAGCAAGGAAAAGGAAAAAAACAAATTCAACCTACACAATTATGATGCTGGGTCCACAATTCGAACCTGGTAAGAGGCGAGTGCTCTCACCACTGTGCCACCCCTGCCTTCCAGGAGGAAATGACATGAAACCTGCATTATTTCGATATCATTATAGGTGATGTGTAAACTGTAAACTTACTTGAGAGCTTGCAGGTCATCCAGAATGTTTCGTACATTGCCACCAAAGAATCCAACTTTTCCACCATATGTAAATATCATCAGCTAGCACAATGGCAAAAGAAAATCGCATTACCTTTGCAATATAAAGCCAAGATTATATATATCTTATTAACCACGCGCGAGGGCCGTACTGGGCGAATATTGGCCCGAGGTCTTGACAGTACGGATCGAGCGCAGCGAGGTCCGTACAAAAAAGACCGTCAATCACAATGTCTCAAAACGTTCTTCCCATCCTGTGTCAGTAGCAATACTATTAATCTCTTCATTCCCGCGATCTCTCTATGCCATCCCGGGAGTGAAATGACGCCATTATGATCTTTATCTGAGCATATCTTGAGACGTAGAAATTGAGGTACTATTCCAGAATAACGTTAACTATCTGATTAGCTTAAAAACGCAATTTCATTAGGATAGTCAGCTTACCTGAGCAAGTCGCTCGTACATGTGAGCCAAGGGAAGGTACGACATGTGAACATCATCTTCACTCACAATGAGTCCACACTAAGAAATGAAGAAAAACACTGTCAGGAAAAACAATCACTCAAACTTTCCTAAAATAGTTAAAAAATATATATCTTTATCTCAATTTCTGTGGGGTCTTATTTTCAGGGGTTTATTATCGGGAGAAACTTTGTGTTTCAGTGCAAGTTTTATTCGGAAGAGATAGTGCCCGAAAAATTTTAGTTGCATATGGCAAATGGTAAAACTTGTATCTAGAAGTGTAAAAATAGTATCAAGAAGTGTAATGACTATTTAAAAGGCGGTTTAGTAAAATCACTCTAAGCCTGTTATGCTGTGCACATCTACATTGTATGTCAAGCTATGGTTCTTTTCATTATTACTGGCCACTCAGCATGTTCTATTGGAAATCCACAAATCTGATTGGTTCTCCCACTGTTTTCTATTTTCTGATAGAACAAAATCGTGTGCTCTTTTTCTCTAAAAGGGAAAACTCTTTGTGATTTGTGATTAAAGATAATTATATGAAGTTGAACTTTTTGGACTGCAACCCCTAAGGGTTTCTACTAAACAATTAGACTACTCAACTTCGTTTTCCATAAGTGATAGTCAATGAGGTGCAGCAAAGTTGACTATTCACTTATAGAAAACTCAGGCCCGTAGTCTAATTGTTAAATACAGTATTACACTCAGTCAAAAAGTACACATGTACAAAGTTTTGTAGAAATATAAGAAATACCTTTTCAACAAGATACACAAGACCAGACAGCATTGCAATGGCATTTTTATGAGTGATCATGGCTCCCTTGGGATTTCCTGGTCAAAACAAAAAAAAATAACCACTGAAGTTACTTTTATTTTCTTATGAAAGAGACATAATACACATGTAGGTTTAAGACATGTGATCCTCAAGATTACGAGTTCGAGGGCTGGCAGACAGGCTAGGGCCGGGGTCACTGTGTCATATTCTTGGGAGTGACACTTTCAACCAGGTGTATAAATGGGTACTGGCGACTTGTATGGACAATCAGTGAGAAACGTCAAGGATAGCCTGTAATGGACTAGTATGATATCTATACTGTATAGGAAGAAGCAATACTCTTCGTCATTACAGTCAGACAGTCAGAAAGTCAGACAGTCAGTCAGTCAGTTGATCGGTCGGTCCGTCAGTATATTAGGTTGGTCAGTCAGTCAGACAGTAAAATAAATGTTAGTCAGACGATCTGTCAGTCTGTAAGTCCAGAACACCAGTCAGGCACTCAGACAACAGACCAGTCTGACTGACTGACTGATTGACAGACATACAGACAGACAGTCTATCAGTGAGAAAGTCAGTCAATCTAGTGAGTCACAGTCAGCCAGTCAGTTACACCTGTAGTTTGTCATCATTCAGTCAGACTACAGGTGGATGGTGTTACAGGAAGTGTCCACATGTGGGACATGGCAGTAAGCAGAACCTTATTACTGACCTGTTGTACCACTTGTGTAACAAACAACAGCAAGATCATCTGGCTTAGGAGGCTATTAGGGAGAAACAAGTATAAACTGAATTTATAACTACTGAAAACAATCACCTACATTTACATGTACACTGTATTACCAAACTAGTAGACATGCAATGTATTCTATTATAAATCTTTAAATCTGATTGGTTCTCCCACTATCTATTTGCTAAAAGAAAATGTTCGCAATTCTTTCCCATTTGGTATTAAAGGGTATCACTGGTTGCTTTGAGCGTCTACAAAGTATTGGTATTTTCCCAGTAACACAGCAAGTACAACTTTTTTATGTACAGAATATGACTAACTTTCCTAGAATGATACTTTTTCATTTCATGTTAAAGTGAGAGTCCATTTCGAGATCAGTCGCAACATTGGTCAAAAATACTCTTAGTAGCAGTCACAAAACTGAACACTGATTATCAAAAAATAAGTAATTTATAAAATATCAATATACATATCAACATATCTGAATTCAAAAGTTACCTTCTTTTCGTGTCTGTGATTTTTTCCCAAGTCCTGTTTTAAAGAGAGAGAAAGGGAAAAGTACTTATATCAAGTTTAAAACACATTTAAAGCACATTGTAAGTGGGAAGTCCTGGAATAAAATACTAGAGTTAACTACAGGAAGTTAACCTACATGGTATGTGGGAGGCGGGTGTTGAACTCCAAATTGGGATGGAGTGGTCCAGGTCTAAGGCCCTAACCAGGCTTGTTACATGTCCAAGTATGTTTGTATTCACCATGCCTATCTCCTTCCAGCAATATAAATGGGTTATGGCAAAAAAAATGGGGTAACATGGCAAAATGCTGGAGGCAACGTGTCATGGACAAGAATGCCACCCATTAGTAAGGGGAATGGCATAAAAAAAATCCTAATTAATCACTTCGTGCTACAGAAACCAGATTTAAGCTCAGGCACTGGAAAGTGATTTAAAAACTCATTGCTACCTTTGGTTGAAATTTTGTTAAAGTCAACTTAAGACCCAAAAAGAAAAAAACCTTTCGACAACTTTCTCTTTTCCTATACTTACTTCTAAATCTTTAAAAGTGATAACTTTAATCCCAACTTTCTCTCCTGCTGCCTTTTCGTCATCAGTGATTGCAGATCCTATCTTGATGATGTTTTTCAACTTGGGGCATTTATGGCACTGTTCCAACAGCACCTTTATCTTGCTCTCATCACAAACTACAGTCACCATTTGAGCTGTAGTAATGAAAGAGTAGAACAACGCAGTTACAAACTCAATCATATTCACATTTACCTTGTTTTTGTGCTCAAGCCTTTGTCACAGAGAGTTATTTCTATGACAAGTGTTGTTCACCCTCGATAATCCAGAATGTTTGATTCCAGAAAATGTTCATACTCCCCCCACAGAAGGGATTGGAAGTTCGTGGGGGTGGGAGGGGTGTTAAAGGCCAAAACTTTAAGGAAACGAATGAAGCTTAATTGGAATTTCCAGAGCCGGGGAAGGGGGGGGCTTAGTATAATGACCCACTCCTTGCTTTTTATAGGAAATGGCAAAACCGAAAGTACAATTTAATATGTTAGTGATAATTGTAAGTTTTTAAAAAAATTAACATCCTGTTGACCAAGTTATTTAGCTCACTGGTTAGTGCCAGCTCGGGAAAAGTTGTGGTTTTATTTGCTCTCCCAGCAATTTATTTGTAAAAAGTAAATTTTGTAGTTCAGTAATACCTTGGTTGATGATGTAGACACAGGATTCAGGGCCAAGTGTATCATACAGTGGCACAATGGTCATGGAATACATGTTACAAGCTTGCTCCACAAGAACCCACTAAAAGAAAAAACACAATGAGCAACCAAACTGATGTCACAAGTAGAGATGGCAGTTTTAACCCTAACCCTTACTCTGAGTATTACCTTATTAACGAATACAGTGTACTTGACAATGTATCGCTATTAATAATATTGTTTTATTATAAACACTGTAAGCCAAATACTTGACAAATGTGAGAAGCAGTGGGATAATGATAAGCTCAGTGATTCTGGATCCAGTGACTTGGCTTCTAGCCATGGCTGGGGTTAATGGCTTGTGCTCTTGGGCAAGTCACTTTACTTACACAGTGCCTCTCTCCACCCAGGTGCACTGGGGACAGGGTACTGCTATGTGCTACAAGTAGCAGAAAGAACTGGAAATGCATGTACTCTACATGTACTCTCTCTAATGGGATAAGTCCTGATGAGGACACCGCTTTTTATTTCCCTTGTAAAAATTTTACCGCGATCGCGCCGCAATTTGTTCCCATCGCAACGCGATCATGCGCGACGTGATTGTAAATGAGCGCGAACGCGCCGCGATTGCCTCGATAGTTGCGATCGCGCCGCGAATGTCGCGATCGCGCCGCGATTTGTTGCAAGCGCGACGCAATCATGCGCGTCGCGATTGTAAGTGAGCTTGAACGCGCAGCGATTGCCGCGATAGTCGACTATCGCGGCACGATAAGTGCGATCGCAGCGCGATTGATTACCATTGCACCGCGATTTGGGGGGCTGGAATAAATCTTGGGAAGTGTTCCCCACGAGAACTCACTTCTCGATCACTGGGAGAAAGTCAATATGCTTTGATATTCTCACAAATCATGCTGTGGTCGTAACGCAAATCATGACTTGTATTGGCGATGAAATAAACTTTAAGTACTAATCAAAGTAGTAATAAAACTAGTTTGACTTAAAATGTCGAAAAACATTTTAATACGTGACGGTGAGCCGTGAGGACGTGATTCCCATGAGAAAAGTTTTATTTAGTTTTAGTCTAGACGAACTGGCGCGACTAAGCGGCGCGTGATAATGAGTAAAGATAAATTAAAAGATAAGAATTTTTATTTCTTTACATTCGCTTTTTTAATCTTTTCAAACACTTTGTTTCTTTCTTTTCTAATCTTTGAGGAACCCTTTGAGCAATCCAATGACAAATTTCTGTCGGCCATTTTCTTCAAATGCAAATACAATCGGGAATTCGCTGCAATTGCGTTTTTCGCATTGAAAAATCCTCTAGATGGCATTTAATTTAATTGTGGCTCCGAAGAGGCTGTCAGAATGAGCTTTTTTAGAGCTTTATATTTACCTTCCTGTTATGTAGACCACACACATCGAAGTCCTGAGATTATTCCCGCCTTTTCCCGCAAGGTGTCGTGAACTGAGCGTTACGATTGGCTGAGTTAGGTCACATGGTGCATAGTACACGCCATCGCCACGCCATCCCAAGCAGAAAAGAAATTTTATTTTGAGAAAGTTGGAATGTTTTCTCTTCACAATCAGGATTGGAAAAATGTGTTCTTTTTTACCTGCTTCTGTTATAACATGAGTTTAGAAGCGACCTAACTTTAGGGAAAAGCGTCTCTGTGGAAACTGCTAGAATTTGTTTTGTTAATTCGAGCGACAGCTTGTTAATTTCGACAGCGCTATCTTGTGGGATTCGTCACGGACTTTGTTGACTGAACTACAGCTGAACTGTGATTTTTATAAAACTGCAAAACTCGAACAGTGGAAAGAGATAAACATTTTGACGGTAAGGACCAATGCAAAGTTGTACCTGTTGATGCTTGGGACTTAGATGTTGTATTATTTAAAAAAGCTTCGGGGAAAAGCGCATCTTCGACGGTTCGGCTTCTTCGCAGATGCATGACCAAGAGATAGTTCGCTCGTTTGGTAGATCACATCATTGCATCTTCCTTCGCTTGAGCATGAGTAAAAGGTTAGTTGCCGTTATGTATGTGTTGTTCCCTTCATGACATTTTACAGAAGAACTGTTAACTTATTTGCTTGACGATCGCGCCGCGAACGCGCCAATCGCGGCGGCCAAAAACGCGGTACGATCACAGTAAAATTTTTACAAGGGAATTGCCCTAGGCTATTCCCTGCAGAGGGAGAAGTATTTGAATGACGATGATGATGATGATGATGATGATGATGATGACCATGATGATGACCATGATGATGATAATGATGAGCTTGACAAATTAGTTTGTTTAATGTTTACTGGCAGTACTGTCAAATTTGCACAAAGTGCCTGCTGAAGACACATTGAAAGATGCATAAATATATATTTTTATCACATACTGTAAATACAAAAAAAATTACAGGAAAAAAGAAAGATAAGCACATCACCTCTATTTTGTTTGAAGCATAAACACCAACAAACACATGTCCATTATCAGCTGGGTCACAACCAATCTCCATTAGACCTGAACCAGTATCTACGGATCGCTCAAGGACCTGCAGAAAGGATGTCAAAAGTAAATACATTTCAAACTTGTCAAATGAAACATTAAATTTTTGTCATTTAGGTTATAATTTAGTGAATCAAACAACACTGTATCAAACAAGTAAGTGCACTGTACATTGCAACAGTCAAGTTACAATGTTACAGTTTACACTGCATGCTATTCATGCCAGTTCATTTTGGCCATTGGGATTATCATTCTCATTAGCCAGCAGGACTCGCAGCAGGAAGCAAACTTCCTGGCAGCCAAAATCTCAGCAGGAATCTCACCAAGATTTGTGGCGGTAAGCAAAATTCCTAGGGGCCAAAATTCCTAAGGCGCGTGTTTATCCTTTCCCAACTATACCAACTACAAAAGTGAATTATGTAAGACCTTTTTCTTTATCAAGACTTTGACATCAAGACTTTGGTTACCAGGACTTTCTTTCCTTGGCAAGATTCATGTCCACAATGATTGAGCATCATATTACATGTAAGTAGTGACAAACTAACTAAAACATACACATGTTTGTATTTTAGTTAATACTTATGAGAGCTGCATGCAAACAAACATTAAAATAATGTTGACCATTTAATACCTGTTTGACTTTTTTGCTTACCTTCCCAACTCTTTCGTCATGGGGTGTGGGTCTATGCAGGGCTGCAAATAACAGCCGGTCATTGGACATTGGCCAACCAAAATATGCTCACGTCCGACGAAATCCCAAGTGTGGTCGGACATGATGTCCGGACAATTTTTTAATCGTAAATCACTTTACAGAAACAATGAATAAAATTCACCCTTTTGTTTTTGGTGATGTCCAACCACAATTTTGTTTTGGCCGACCAAGATGGTGTCTCAGTAAGACATAATTATTATAGTTTATGTCCTTTCAAGTGAAAAAAGTTATTTGCAGCCCTGCTATGAGTATATTAATCACTTTGACAACTAACCTCATTATAAGTAAGCCAAGCATAGGGTCCTCCAGGACTGCTGCGATAACCTAAGCATGGCTTATCACCTAAAAACATACATTGATCAAAACTGACTGTTAGGATGTCAGAGTTCTTACTGACTATTTTGATTAGTTACCAAAATTATGAAGCCAATTGAGAGCTAGACATACCGCCAACATTTTAAATTAAATAACTTATCTCACATACAATGTATCTTTCTGCACCAATTAACTATTAATTATTAATTACCAGGTATAGCCAGGGTTTTCGACAGTTTTGTAAAGTAGCGGACATAGTTGTGAAAGCACCGGACATGTTATTTTTCTTGGCGCCGTAAGGCGCCTTGCGAGTGCCGAAGGCACAAGCACCTAGGGGGGTATGCACCAGCCCTCCCCACCCTCTAAATAATGCTGGTTGCTTTCCCATTTCCAAATGTTTCTTTTAATGTCAGTTCTGAGAATTTGGCATCACATCCAGACAATATCTCCTAGACAATAGTTTTCTCTATTCTCATCAACGCCAATGTATTTACTGTACGGAGAAACCAGACATTGTTCACTGTTGGTAAGGTAACATTACAGTAAGTCTGTGTTTGGGACTACTGGCCTATCAGGCCAGTGCTTAATTGTCTCTGGTTTCTGGTGCATGAAGTGACAAGGAGTATTTTTGGGCAATTCCATGTGAGAATGTGAAAAATCCAGATTTTTAAAAAGTGATTGGACATAAAATCATACCCTGCGCTATATTGTTGAAAAGTTATAGTACATAGAAAAATAAGTTTCAGTTCGCTTGTGATAGCAATGCATTCAGGGGGGGTCTCCAAAGTAAGTGTTTATTTTTTAATAATAAACAATAGGTGAGAGACAAATTTTTTAACTTGCTTTATAAAATTTGGAAATGATTTGTGTCTACAAACAGTTATATCAGAAGAAATACCTCAAAGAAGTTAATACATAAAAAATATAAATTTCACCCTGAACTTTTTAAAAAAATAGTTATTAACAAAGTAAATTTTGTTACGGACGTTACGTAACGTCCGTAACGTTTACACAATCTTTTTCCATTCTTAAAACAACCATTTAAAAGATTTCAATGATATTTCTGCCACAAAGCTAAATATTCTTTAGAAACACTTTGGTAAAAAGCAGTCCCTGAAAAACTGCAACATTTTCCAAAAATAGGGCCCCAATGGGTCCATGTGTTTTGCTGCTAGAGCAAAGTCTTAGGGAACATGTTGATGAAAGACAAGTGAGTCGAGATTGAAATCCAACGTCTTTTATTGTCTGTCACTTGTGTGCAGGTTAATAATTGCACTATATTGTAGTCACTTTGTGTTAATTCAATCCTGATAATTTTACTGATCAAAATTCAGAAATTATAAATAATCGCACGCGCACCGGCGTACAACAACAGAAAGACGGCGTTGAACGTAACGCAAAGTTCATTTTGAAAGCGAAAGTTTACAAATAATTATTATCATTCGTCAGTCATCCCTTCACGCATGAACACTCGTCGAATTTCAGTGTCTTCACAACAAGATCGGAAGATCGATAAGGACCAATTTTTGATTCTGCGAAAGTTCGTTTTCTTAAAGTTTTAGAAATTTGTGAAGTTGGAGGATTCACTGAGGACTGCGTAGCCGAAGATGCAGTGGCTCGCTGGACATCAAATTCTATTTTTCACGGCGTTTAATTAATCTTCACAAAATAAACATGTGGCGCCAGCGCGTCTGGCAGTCAAAAATTCATTTTTCAAAAAACTTTCCCTTTCCAGCTATTTTAGCGGGGCTTATACTATAGTACCTACCTGTCAGTCGTAGAAAAGCTGAAATTTAAGGATGAACTGTTTATTAAATGAAGACCGTATTATTTTTTAATAACTAGTAAACAAACTGGTCGCCACGCATTTAAACACGAACTGACGAATGTTGCATCTGATGCAGTGAATCTGGTGAATGAGAACTTCCTTTAATATTTCTTTGTTTTCGACGGTGTGCACCACTGAATAAGTTTCTTTCCCATTGTGATGTTACTAGTATTAATTCGTTTCTAGCTGTCTTTTATATAGCTCGAATACAGCTACAATTAGCGGTGCAGCCTACCAGCTGTCTTTGCGTGACAAGTTACACGTTCATACATTTTATTTTAAAATATGAAGTTCAGAGTTAATACAGTACTAGTATGCTGTAGACAGTGTAGACAAGGTGAGGGTAAGTTTATTTTCAAAGCGAAAGTTTACAAACTGTGCACTAACCGGTCCTTTGGAGAAAATATTTATGACCTTCGGCGAGGTTCCAAGTCTTCGCTCTTTTCGTAAATGATGAAAACTGCAGAATAATTTCTCATAAAACTGGAGTGGTCGCGCCACAGTTTGTTTTCTTTCCCAATGCGATATACTTTTAAATCTGTTTTCTGTTTTCCAACGTGTCCAACGTGGTTTGCGTTCGAATACTTTGGCCCGTAACTTCGAATGCGATCAGCGCTACGGTTCATTAGTTTCGATTTTGTTTGTTCATGGATTTGATTGACATCGGTAGTTCAGATTTCTCCTCTGTTACGGCACTTACACCTTACGGTCCTTACGGCACAAACTTCAGCTCTCAATGTGTTTTGCTTGCAGCCATTGCGGCTGCAGCAAAACACAAAAATGGTAACAAAACTTTGTTACGGACGTTACGTTACGGACGTTACAATTCTTGAAGCTTGTGATTTTGGACTGTTTCTGCCACAGTTAAAGGCAATTTTGGATATGTGAATTCTCAAAGAAAGCAGTGTTTCAGAGAAGGAATGGATTATACTCACTGGAGTCCAGTATATGTCTGTGGGCTTAGATAATTTGAGCATGCTCATGCTCAAGGCTGAGTACTTTATGTAAAATGCATGTAGTGTCCTTCACACTGTGTTGGGACATTTCACAGCTTTAACATAAAGTAACAACCAGTTTGATTTATAAAATGTTAAATACAAGCCATTTTGAACTTTTATGTCCAAAAAAATGTGGCCTACAATACAAAATAATATAATAATTCACACAGTGTAACGTCCGTAACATTGACTGTAACGTCCGTAACGTTAAAGTTCACATAGCATTGTATAATTGCGAAAGTGAGTTTAAATGAAATGAAGCTTTTTGGTTCACACAACTACTATACTTCAAATATTTGGAGCAGTTCATGCAATAAGCCCTGACACTTCACAGGAATTTTCCATTAATACCAGACTGGTAGAGTGCTCTTGTTCATGTGGTTGTTTTTTATGTAACGTCCGTAACGGTGTGTTTTTTGCTCTATTTTAACATATAGGCCAGTCAGGTGGAAAACTTTTATAACTCAATTAATGCATCAGTAGGCACAAACATGATAATCAATGTAACATTGGACAACCTCTTCCTATTCTTTGCCTGTGCTAGATTTAAGTTTCAAAAATGACTCTGAATGTAACGTCCGTAACTGTGGAAATGCCCTTTTACTCCTCCCTTGTTGTGCCAGATCGGACTCTGGAATGGACGTTCCGGGTTTGAGCCCTGGCCGGGGTATTTCTAGCTTCTTAATGTTATCAAAACTGGGATAAGCTTCGGCAGTATGTGCCACTTGGCTCGCGGCTGCCCTGGACAGGATGCTAGTCCATCCCAAGGTTACCCCCAGCATTGAATTTGCCTGTACCATTTAAACACCTGGATGGAAAGAGACACTGTGAGAGTAAATTAAAGTGCTACTATGATCAAAATTTTACCTTCCCTTTTCTCTTCGGTTTTGGAAAGTACTTACATTAAATAGTAACCTTGCCAAATTTTAAGTTCAAATTCGAATTAGAAGACCACTTATTTTACGCGTAAACTTTGGCTTCGGCTTGCCGCCATTACTAGATTCAAAAATGTCCCAGGTCCAAATAGAGATCTGGAACTAGTTGGGGCGAGAGCATGCTGACGTCATATGCGCATCAACAAAATGGCTGCTTCGAAGGCTGGAGTGACCGATCTGGAAAAACATCGGTTTTCCTTTTAATCTGTAGTGATGTAGAAGCCTTATCTACTGCGCAAATGTTTTTTTAACATACTTCAAGGCATCTCCAGGTCACTTTTCCACAACATAGTGGCAGAAAACATCTCAAGAGGAGGAATTTCCTGACATCTTAACTCGCCCGAACCACGCAAGATGAATAATAGATCGCCTGATAACTTTGAGGGAAACTTGTACTCTTGGAAATGCTTAAAAGATATTTCTCCCTGCAACCATTGTGAGGTTAACTTCTTCAACTATCCAAGGGAATTGAATAGAATAAAACGCTTCGAATTATCTACAGTGAGTTTACTGTATTCGCTACTTTTTAGAAGCAAAACATTGGGTGAGTGGCGTAATTTACTTCTGTTGCTCAAGTGCTTGTGTTCTAGAATAGTGATTTTTAAATTAATTGCACATACTTCATGTCAAAAAAGGTAATTTTTAGGCAAATCGGCCTGTATGTTTCTGAATTATATCCTCTATTGTACAAATAAACTTAAATAAATTCGCACGAGGCGGTACATTATGTTAAAGTACATACAGAAGGATGCAAAGCTTAGCAATATCTTTTTACTGATTATATGTACTGAGAATGTTTCCATTGTAGTCCTCTGTATACTCTGCAGTCTTAATAAACTCACCAGCATGTCTTCAGTGTTGGTTACTTGTTTATTTCTGCCATGCAATGTAAAACACTACAGTAGGACTGTACTTCATTGTGCACTTAGAATAGTATTCATAAACATTTTCTGAGAAGTAATCTCAGGATAGAACACTGTTAGCCTGTCTCAGAGACATACATGCTATCCGGATTTTACTCAGTAAATCTTTATTATATTTAAGTACAACAGGGGCCATGAGCTATAATTATGACTTGTGCCAATCACTTATGCTGTGTGCAACAGAGCACTGATGAAATCCTAGCTACTATTTATTTTAAGTTTGCAATATATCTATTTTTTGGCATGCTCTTTTTGTTCATAAGTTGAGAATGTAGTAGCCAACAATAAATCATGTGAATGTGCCAGAGAACTCTTGAGCTGCTGATCCATCATAATTTCTAACACAAGTACAGTCAAATCTGTACCATAAATAAAAATATTGTATTGATTGAGGTGCAGTGGTCTAAGTGTAAGTTGTTGGACTCCGGATCAAGCGGTTCAGGTGTGAACTCTTACTGGTGTCATTGTGCTGTGTTCTTGGGCAAGACTACTCTCATGGTGCCTCCTCTCGAAGTGTAGAATGGGAACCAGCAAATTGATGGTGTGAGGAGGGGAGGGGGGAGAGTAAACCTTTGATGAACTTATACTTGCATCTCATCCAGGGGGGAAGTAGAAATACTCCTGGTTGCTTAATCCTACTTAGCCAGGATAAGCTTGCTTGATGGGCAACTAGACTTGCATGCAGACCTTGCCTTTTTGTAACAAGGGGGTAATTTTGAGGTCACGCAGGACCCTTGCAACCATTTTATATGTATTTATTTAAAGAGTATACACAAACTGCAAAGCCGACAACAAATACAGTCAAACCTGTACCATAAATAATAATGTTGTCATAGTAATGGGGTAGTTGTATTGATTAAGGTGCGGTGACCTAATGGTCAGTGTGCAAGACTCTGAATCAAGCCATTCAGGTGTGAGCCCAGACCAGTGTCATTACATGTATGTGGGGGGAGTGGGGAGGTTAAACCTGTGATGCAATTGTACTTCCATCTCATCCAGGTTGCTTAATCCTACTTAAACCAAGATATGCTCTGGCCTGATGGACAACTAGGCTTGCATGCAGACTTTGCCTTTTTGCATCAAGGGAGCAATTTTGAAGCACATTTATGGGAATTAACCCCTTATGGAAGGAGAAAACTGTCTCCAATAGGGTGTCTGTTTATTTAGGGTGGTATACGGAGCTGACTTGTTTACAGTCACGTTAAGTTGACACAAGATGATGCAGATTAGTCCCAAAATTGAACTCAAGTACATACACATACTGCAGATGCACAATGTACTGCCAGTGATATTCTCTAGAAAGAGCCACTGTCATATTGCATATGATACCATATTTTCTTGAGTAGACGCCAGACCCCGACTCAATGCGGGCTTCATTTAAATGCTGGTTCAAAACTGGAAACGTTTGATCAAGGTCCCAGTGTTTGTTCGAGGTCCAGGTTTTCCCGTTTATGAACTTAAAACTTTATACCCTTAACATTATTATTTTTACTTGTTCCCATGTTGTGCATATATTGTTTCAGTTATTTTAATCACCAAAAAATCACAGGACCAAGAGGAAAACAAATGGGTGAAATGAATAAGAAAAACTACTCCTACCCAGTTTTGCTGCTACTTGTGGGCCAGTTTCATAACATTATCAGTAAATAGAGTGAAGGAAGTTCTATACAGTGTTCAAATGGTTTTCTTATTTTAAGAAACAGGAATACTGAATGCTGGCTGATGCTGGATGTCTGAAGTGTTATCACCCATTGAAACACTTAGTTTTAAAAAGGTTTATTACCTGTATTGTAGTCAAGGAAGGTAAAACTGTATAAAACTCAAGGAGCTTCCATTGATCACCTGCACCATCTTGTTGACTTTAATTTTTCCGTATAAATTTTACATTATTTCATGTTTATAAAGCTTTTTTCGGAATTAACAGCTGAGATAGATTTTATGCCCATGGCATGTATGATAGATTACAAGAATGAAAACAACAGTTAAGATCATTTCAATTCTTCGCAAACGGCAAGAGCAACCTACATGTATATGCAGTTCTAGCTATTAATTAAAACATTGCAGACATTTTATCCTATCTATTCAACTACGTTTTTCTCATCATACCATGTATTCAAACGTATGTAGTCCCTGAATCGCCGTTCCTCTTCGTTCTTCGAGGCTTCTTCGATCGGTGCTTCGATCGGACAAGAAGACGGCAGCTTCGTTGTAGGCATACAGCGCCAAAACCTCATCGAACGAAAAAAGTTTGCATACAAACATTGCCATTTAGACCGACGGCAAACGGCTTTAAATTCTCATTATAAGAAACCATACCGCTAAATTGCAATGTCTCTTCGTTGCGGCTCTCTTCGGTTTCACCACCGGGCAAACTAGACGAAGAATTTGTCGAAGAAAATATCTTTTATAACCCTGTTAATTCTCAGTATATTCTCTCTTGGAGCACTCGAAGCTCAAAGCGATGATGCGCATATGACGTCACGATCCAACTCATGCGTAAATCCGCTTTTCAGTACAGTCGCTGGCTCACTTTAGACGTCCAAGTAATGGCGGATGGGTTTTCCACGATTTTCGGCAAGCTATTTCAAGGCTTATATCGCTCGCAACGTTCTAAATTCTAGCGCGCTAGTTAAATATAGACTTATTGAACAAATTGACTTTAGGAAAAGACGAGAAGAAAAACAAAAATTTTGGTCATAGTAGCACTTTAAAGGTATTACTAAGAGTGCAACACAAGGACCCTGATCACGGCTCAAACCCAGATATCTCAATTTGAGGTGTAGCTTACTAACCATTAGTCCACTGTGCAGACTGTGCCTTGCTTCTTGTAAGAATATTACTGGTACTTACATGCACGTGTAAAATTTTAATGGTTAAATGCAAAGTTAAGCTGAATCAAACCATCTGACCTGATAATCTCACTCCTCGAAGGAAAGCTTCATGACTTGTGCTCACATCATCAAATAATTTTTCCACAAGTTCTGTAGTCAAGGAATTCATTCTGGCATAATTACCATCCTGTAGAAATAAGATTTGGGAAAAATTATGAAAATTAATATGAAGGTTAATCAGGTCTCTATTCAGCCGGGCGTTAACAAAACCTGGATCGGATCAGATCGCATCGGATCACATCGGATCGGATCGGATCTGACCGGATTATCAAAACCCGGATCGGATCCGAC
The DNA here is from genome assembly GCF_052425735.1 of Oculina patagonica. Classification (NCBI taxonomy): domain Eukaryota; kingdom Metazoa; phylum Cnidaria; class Anthozoa; order Scleractinia; family Oculinidae; genus Oculina; species Oculina patagonica. Next base: position 5,978,254 of record NC_135766.1, read on the forward strand.
CGGATTGACAAAACCCGGATCGGATCCAAAAAAAGTCGGATCACCATAAATTCCCACAAAAATCGTCCCGAGATACCTCAAAAAAAGGACGTAAGTGGATGTTCGCTGTGTGTTGACCCTGCTGAAATGACTTCCGTTCCTGGAGTGTAAGGTAAAGATTGAAGTGGAGATATGAACAAGAAAAGACAAGTGCGACGATTGCTGTGATTTCTCTCACTGATGCTTTTGTTTCACATTCAAGACTTATCTTCATAAATAAATACGACACCCAATTGTCCCACATTCTTACAGCCCTCGAAGCACTTCAATTAAATTTAATATTTACCTTTGAATTTTCGATCCTGCAGACAAGTACAAAAATGAAAAATCGATTGATTTCAAATCATTCGATGAAACTTTAACATAGGAGCAACTGATGAGGTCCACTTAAGGACCAAACCTCGAGTCTTGCTTAAGATAAAACATTTGCCAGGAGACATCGTTGCAGCATCCTAGAGACTTCAAATGCAGTGATCAAACTACCATATAATTTATTTGTTGGATGCAAGTAACACAATAAACAGATAAAAAATAATGGGGGTTAAGTTTTATAGCTCCCAGAGCACAAATCGCAACCACTCAAACTAAGGGGAGCTTAAAAACCACGAAACCATTGCTCGCAATGCTTAGAGACTGCAGAAGCCTTTAAAAGACTCGGATCTTAGATCCTCGCAACCGTGGTAACGAAACGTTATCATATGAACTAACCACCACTTCAGATATGCGAGTTGACAGTTAGAAATCCACTGAACCGATACACAATATAGACTACAACATTCCTTTAAAGGCTATTAAGAATCTCTCAACAAACAAGAGCCAATAAACCTTACGAATATGCCACAGAGTAAGCAAACACAATGGCATAAAGATCATCACTGAAATGGCTCAAGAGAGCGATAATTAAGTCCTCTGTTAACAGACTGAAGGCTAACATTCAGCAACCAGCGGAAGTCGTGTTGGCGTGTCTCATTTTCTAATAGCACACAGCGAACATCCACTTACTTCCTTTTTCGCCATCTTCGATTTGAGGTATCACGTGACGATTTTGGCGGGAATTGACGGTGATCCGACTTTTTTGGATCCGATCCGGATTTTGTCAATCCGGTCGAATCCGATCCGAGTTTTGATAATCCGGTCCGATCCAGTCCATTTTGTTAACGCCCCTATTCCGCCAACTGTTTAGGATTATCTTGGCGTCATTGAGGTGGGACACTAACACTTCTGGTCATGACCTAAGACAGTGAAAGTGTGCCCATGTATCTCAGGGCTGTCACTAAGGGCCGGGGCCCGGGGATTTTCCCCGGCTACAATGAGTTTGAGCCCCGGCTACTTTGATACAAAACCAAAACATGGAAAGTGAAAAATACATCAAATAACAGAATTGTGAATAAAAAACAAACCAATAGTTTATTAATTCAAATTATTTTTCACCTTTTAAAGAGAGCGATTGACATTTCATGTGAGGCTGTGATTGAAAACGCGTAAATATTGAACAATGTCATCTTCCTTTGAAAGCGCATGATTTTACGTGTTAGTTTCATTCCGATTCTCTTGTTGTCGGAGATTCCGGCTCCGTGAAAATGTCATCGAAAAAACGGAGGGCAAAAGTGGATAAACGAATAAAACTGGATCCCTTCTTATCTTCTGACTGTTCTTTAAGGTAAGATTATGATTGTTTAACTGAAGAAACAACAGTTTAAGCTTCAGCATTTCTCTTTCGAATTGACAAGTGACCTGGATGATGCATCATGGAGATTGCACAAGACGCATGTGACCCAGTAATAGTCACACATGGACTTTCCATAGTTGAACTATGAACACTTTCCGCACAAATAAAATCGGCGACCAGTTAACTGTAAACTTGCAACATTATGTGTGTTCTCCTCTTGCCTGTTTTAATACTGTTTAATCAGCTACATGTCAATAAACGCAGATCAGTCACACAGGGCTCGCATGCGTTATCACACATACTTTGTATGACAAAACATTGGCTTGTCTGAGTATTCTACATACCGTAAAGTTCCGTGTATAAGCCGCACCTTTTTCCTCTAAATTCAAGTCAAAAATCGGGGGTGCGGCTTATCTACGGAAACATCTCTGGTTGGAGTTCTCAAAGGCCTAATTCATATTCATAAAAAAACTTCTCAAGACGTCATTGAATGAACAAACTTTGTTGTTGTTCACTACCTTTTAGTTCCTCTGCAAAGCTGTTTGCAGTGAAGCCTGCCAGTCATTCGAATCGTGTCTTTCCGCCGCGTGCGAGAAGGCACCAAGACAAACGCAAATACTCACAAGGCAAATGGCCGACCGTTTCGGTTTTTTATTGACCTTCACAGCAAATACATCTGCTGGATTAACAAACTCTTATTCTGCATGAAGTTTTTATCCTGTTGCGGGTAGCAGTTTCCAAGAATCTTGAAATAAAAATGTGGTTTCTTCCGAAGAAAATGCCGCCATGTTTGTTTTTAATGCCCAGACTCCTCTCTACAATTCAGAGCTTGGCTACTAAGCATTCGTCATTCGCGAACGATTCGAACGAACTACAAGTGTTTCAGGAGTGCTTAGAAGTGATAATCTCGAAAAAATGATATCAAGAGAGCATCCAAATTTAAGATATTGTGAACTCAAACTAAAAAGAAGGTATGACAAGTGAAATTTAGCTTTCTTAAAACTTAATTTATATTAAACATTGCAACAACCACCGTGTCAGTGTTTCGAAACCGTGCTTGTTTGCCCTTGTTTGTTTACCAATAGAACTTCACTTGAACTTCAAACTTTATGGTCTGTTTTTTTTTTTCCAAAATTTGAGCTTCCAAATCGGGGGTGCGGCTTATACACGGAACTTTACGGTAAGTGCACAAAGTTTCATTGTGTGAAGTTCTCAAAGCAATGGTTTTGGTTCAAGAAAAACAAACAAAAACAAACTAGTTTGACGTTCCCAACACGTTCCCGACGCGATGTTTTTTGGTCTTGGTCATGAGTTACTTTCACTCATTCCCAGTCTTCCTCAACTTCTCTTTTCTGTCATGCCATTAGTCAGGCCGTTTCAAATTCCATAATAAACGATAACTTTCGAAAACTTGTCAGATTCTTGTCAAATGGTGTAGAGAAAAAGAAAGTTGTAAGTTACCATGGCGTAAAAATTGCATAAAAACAAATTCGTATTAGAAACGATTTTTGTTGTTTCCTAAACTCTACCAACCCCCCTCCCCCCCCCCCTCAACAACCTACAACAGAAAAATCTTGTCCCCCTGCTACATTTTTCATTTCCCCACCTACTTGAAAAATTAGTGACAGCCCTGGTATCTTGGAACAAATTTAATTGGCAGGTTCTGTGAATCTGGATGTTTTTAATTAATTAAAAGTTGATTTGAAAACTTCAAACCTCATATTAAAAAGAGGATATTCTTCTACTTTAACCAGGTTTAACAAAATGAAAATTAACAACAGAAAACACGGAACTCTGAATATTACTTGCTAAATTTGAAGTCGACAAACATCAGTTAGCAACTTCTATAAAGAAAACAATTTAAACCGTGTTTAACAAAACAGCTTTTAAACTTGTTTTAGCTTTGGTAGGAATGGGGTATATAGAATTGGAGGTGTTTCCCGTGCCTCTTCTGTAACTGTAAGCAAGGTGTCACAAAATGGCACAGATGATTCTAATCTACACAGGAGATTTAGGAAGATCAAAAGTATCTTATAAAACAATAGAGAAGCAGAGAATACTGCAGATCATATGCTTGTGGTATGAATACTTACTGGTAACTCATAAGACTGTTTCTGCGGATCAACAGGGCAAGGTTGAGGTGTCGGTCTCGAAGCCAGGTAATACATGGACGCTGCTGCTACCGCTCCGAGGCCTGCAGCCACGGCAGGGTCTCTAAGGTACTTCAGTGCTGATTCAGCCGCACTATCTGCCATACCTTTCTTAAATGATGCTTTGATTTCCTGTGAAACGAATCAGAAAATGAAACTTAACAAGGCATGACAAAACGCACGCGTGTGGGTAAGTAAATTAAACGTGTCTGGAATGGAATCAACCATCTAAATCTTTGCGATAACCATGGACGATAAGTCATTTTACGACGAAATTCGCCTCGTAAAAGATGCAGAAGTTACTTACACAAATGTAGCGTTTATTCCTTCGGGTTTATGCGGAGAATGAGCTTTTATAGAGCAACTCGTTCACAGAATATCACGAGATTTTGTCACGCTTCGTCTCGTTCTCTCGACCTTTGATCAATCGATCAATGGACTGGACGAGGGCGACCGCTGGACAAATTGCTTGTCTTTATTGTATAAACACTTTGTGACTTTGTGACACTTTGCTAAAAATAAAACAAATAAAAATAAAAATTTTGTGATTGGATTTTATAACACATACGTTACCAATTTATCAATTGACCAATTAATTTATCGCTAAGAAGCCTACTGTTTATTTTGCGGTGAATAGAAAATCACACCTTTAATTTGCTGTCCTTCATTCTCTATTTGCGAGGGCGCGCGGATTGTGTTGGCGCAAATTTGGAGCTACAAATCTCCGCTAAAAGCTAAAAAATACATGGTTTCAAAGGTCTAGAAATTTACGTGACTTTATAAATTGTTTTTTTTTTTTTACACTAAGATGATTTTTAGGTGAATCAGGGCTGTGCAATCATTGTATATGTTTTTCATCCGAAACTAATTTTTAGCGGGAATTTCGATCGATCGCTTCTTCTAATTTTCTAATACACGAACCGTGCGTTTTGTCAGGTATTCAGTCGTTGTGTGTTTATTTGGTTTTCAGCTATGTAATTAGTAAATTCAATAAATCCGGTTTACCGTTTGTACAGAATTTTTTTTTCCCTGGAAACGGTGAAACGCAAATCGAATGCAAGCGGTCAGTCAATGGTGCCGCTACAAAGTGGACGTTGACCTTTTGTTCCCAGTCCCTTGTTGCTTCGCCCTTCCACGTTCCACACTCGAACACTGTTTTCGTGACTTGTAGCATTTTTCTCAAAATATGGCCTCTCTCTTTCGCTGCACGGCCTCAAAATTGCCATCTGCTCAGATTCTGAGACAGCCGTCATTGGGGAAGAACTTGGCTGCGATTTCAGCGTTTTTTAGTACATCTTCAAGTCACAATGCCATTAAAAATGTCACGGTTATCGGCAGTGGACTTATGGGTGCTGGAATTGCTCAGGTAATGAATGGATAGAAATCATTAATTTGGGCTTTAAATAATTTCTGATTCATTATGCACTAAGAAATGTATATACGTGAAGTTATTTGGTCATTCCTGGACAAGTATTGACCTTAAAAAGACAGGCTAATCTTATTTGAAAGCTAAGCTAAGTTTAATAAACTAGATCTAAAGGTTTATTTCACGATAAATTCGGATAATCATTTTATGAATTTGCCCCTTACAGCGAAAAAGATTATACATGTATATCTTATTTCCACAGTGGAAATCATTTTGAAACTTTGGTTCAAACTTAAATTTTTAACATAATATTTTGATGTTAAGTACACCTGTGGGTTTTTTAAAACAATCAGAACAATGTAGAGCTTTTTCGTGGTTTAGTGCACGTATTTCATTGGAATCATCTTCAATAATTAAAATTATATGTTTTTTATTTATTTATTTATAATGTGTGAAGGACAAGATATGCTTGACTGAATATTGTAATTACCCACAAATAGAGAGTTTTTGCCATTTGTGGTTCTGGAGAATATCCCCTCCATAATTTTCTTTACTTTCCACCACCCCCTGGAATTTTCAGGGTGTTTGAGTAACCCTGACTTCCCTCAGAATTAACAAATCTTTTCACCTGAAGCTGCCACTGTTGTAACTGTGTAAAGATTGGAGTAGAATTTAAAAAAACATCATTTTTAGCCGATGTCTTTTCTATCCCCTTGTGTCATGAGGGGTTTTGGCAGAATCTGTACCACTTTTTGTTGCAATCGGCCTATCAATGGAACCAAATAAGACTGGGAACAAGCTACAGGAATAAATGAACAGAGATCAAGTTAACAACAAATCGCCGAAAAAAAAATTGAAGCAAAATTCTCCTGGAAACTTAGAAGGACTGAGACAAAGTGTAAAGTAACGAAAGAGTCAAATTATGTCTTCGATGACTTCTATTTAAATTCAGTGGGGACAGACATGAACACATCTTTACATACAATAGGCTTGTCTGGTCGGTCTGTTTAAGCAACTAGGAGACAGCGCTTGGCCTTGCATGTTGCTCGCGAAAAGTATTGTATAGCGGATGTCAAGCTACAAGATATAACACAACTTTTTGTTGAACAATCATTCAACACAGAAGTTGTCAGCTACTCCATGGCTTATAACTAACATCTACTCTTTGATAATGTTAAATTTAATTCTAGGTAGCAGCAGCAACAAATCACCAGGTTACAATGGTTGATCAAACCAATGCGATCCTGACAAAATCGTGTGGCTCCATTGAGAAAAGCCTTGGAAAAGTCGCTAAGAAAAAGTTCAAAGATGACCCAGAGGTAGGCTTTTGTATTCATGATTTTTAAAAAAATAAAACAAATTAATTGATGGCAGTTAAAGCATGCATGATGTCTGTATTAAGGACTCAAAAAAGTCATGTTTGCCAGCCCAAGACCAATAGATTTTCCTGTAATGGCTGTTGGGCAAGTAGCTTTCATGTTGGCTAATGGTTAGTGCGCTGGACTCCAGAACGAGTGGTCTGGGTACCATCCCAAGCCAAGGTCACTGTTTTGTGTCCTTAGGCAAGACACCTATACTCTCATACTGCCTCTCTTCACCCAGGTGTATAAATGGTTACTGGCAAGTTTAATGCTGGGGGGGGGGTTGTAACCGTGGGACGGACTACATGTAACATCCCATCCAGGGAGGAGTAAAAATACACCTACTCGCTTCATGCTACTGAAGTCAGGATAAGCTCCAGCCTAATGAACCACTAGGCTTTAATGCAGACTTTGAGTCCTTATTCAAGGACAGAACATAAGGACCAGAAGCCAGACCTCTAAACCCAAGACTCTAACGCATTATCCAGTAGGCACAAAAGTTTAATAATTATTATTTTACAATTTAAGTAGATAATTTTAATAAATCAGTTAGCTTTATTTTCATTTTTTAGTCCAAATGCTTACCAGATAGCACCCAGAAGCATAACACTTAAAATTTTTCTCGTCAAGTGCCGCATACCCGTCCCTACAAAAAGGGAAACTTTTTACCCGACCCTTTCACCTAACAAGGCGCTACAAATGTACATACACCGGGATGGTTGACCCGTCTGATAAATTTTGTGACCCCTTACTTCAAAAACTTAACTGGAACACTGCAAAACACTTGTAAAAAGTAAATTGGGAACAGACTCTAGTTCTATTACAACCCCTCCAAATTAAGACCATTTTAGTCCCATGGCAACTATGGCAACTAAAATTTTGGAGCTGGCAACTAAATTGGAAACGAAGTCGCCAGCCTGGTGACTAAAATTGAGAAGAATGATTGAAAACGTAAGCTTAATTTAGCAACTAAAATGTTTCACTGGCTACCAAACTTGAGCAGTCAGTGGCCAAATGGCCACTAAGGAAACTCAGAGACTCAAAGGACAGTGCAGAATGCAATATGGCCAACAATTGACAGCATGATAATAATTTTCCAGGGTAATTTCGCTTGAGAATAAGTCAAATGAGATCACCTTTCAGTCTGAAACTCTGTTTCATATGTACTTGTAAGATGTTGAAAGACCAAACGTGACAACTAAATCACGCGACACCTTCATCCGGAAGAAAGATTTCCCTTATTGAAAAGTCCAGACGCGGCCGACCAGTTGACTCAATTAAGAGTCGATTTTTTTAGTAAAGGAAGTTTTCAATCATTTGAACCGTTGTGTTTTATGTACACTTTTGTTGATTTGACAGTTTTTAAGCAGCAAACGTGATACTTTTAGTTTCGTGCATACTTATGTAATATGACTCTAATTTAAGTCTAATTGAATTAATGCCACGGATTCTACAAGAATCATACCGCATTTAAAAGCACACCACGTTGGACTTTGATACAAACTTTTCTAAACACGTCTCTGTTATTGTAATTTTCGTTAGTTTGAATTCAGTTTGATATTGAAACAGCAAAGTGATATTTGTGCTTTGCGTGCAAAGGTTTGTAACATGATACCTTTGACTAATTAAATTAACGCCACGGATTCAGCAAGAATTCTACTGCAGTGAAAAGCACATCGCGTTAGGCTTTGATATAAAATTTCTAAACGCGTCTCTGTTATTTTAATTTTCGTTAGTTTGAATTCAGTTTGACATTGAAACAGCAAACGTGATATTTGTGCTTTTCGTGCAAAGGTTTGTAACATGATACCTTTGTTTTTCTCGTAGACTGCTGTGATGCCGTAAAGTCTAATTAAATTAACTCTACGGATTCTACAATAATTCTACCGCATTGAAAAGCACACCACGTTAGGCTTTGATACAAAATTTCTAAACACGTCCCTGTTATTTTAATTTTTGTTAGTTTGAATTTCAGTTTGATATTGAAACAGCAAACGAGATAATTTTCCTTTTCCTTGAAAACGAATGTAACATGATACTGTTGTTTTTGTCAAAAACGGATGTAACATGATGACATGGTAACTTGATTTATTTTCTGCAAAGAGGGCGACATCGATTATAACACAGATATTATCGATTAATTTAAGAATTTGTTTTTTTTGAATTATGAGATGCTACAACAGATCATCTACATGTATTCTAAGAAAACGGCATTGCCATAACAAGAATTGTTTCACATGAACTGCTATGACGCCTTAGTGTCTAATTCAATTAATTTGCAGTTTTAACTTGGCGTCACGGAGTCTACAGGAATCCTTCCGCAGGAAGAATTACGCGATGTTCATGAGGTCTATTAATCTGCGCATGCGTTTAGCACAAAGTATTTTCTTCCAGATAGAATAGTACCACAAGGAGAGCATATTACTCTCTGAAACAAATATATACCTTTGAGCTCTTCAATTGTATCGTAAATATACTTCCCATTCTACCAAGGGCACACGGTCTGTTGCTTCCTACCCCCTACCCCCTAACAGAAATAATTAATTAATTGATATTAATTAATTAATTGGTGATTAAAAGTTTACACCACGTTAGCGGTTTAGTGGTTTAGTGGTTTAGGGGTTTAGCAGACGACAACCCACCAAACCATCACAATAGTGTATTCTGCACTAAAAATAAACTTGGAGGGTTGTTTTAATGTTTGTAACATACATTTACATCCAATACTTATTTGATTGCAGGGTGCTAAAAACTTTGTTGCTGAAACTCTTTCAAGGATACATATCACAACAGACCCAACAGCAAATATTGCTGAAACAGATCTGGTGATAGAAGCCATAGTGGAAAACATACGCACCAAACACAAACTCTTTACAGAGCTGGACAAAGCTGCTCCCAGGTATAGCTACAGATCATTACTGACAGTCATAAGTTTTAAGAGACCATATATTTAGGGATTTGGAAAAAGTGGAGTTGATGGCTTAATGAGCTACCACTCATTGAAATGGTAGGAGTTTGTTGCCTACAAGGGCTTCTAAAATACCAAAGACATTTTACAAATAAAGTGCCATTTACTAAAAATGTTCGGGTTGTAGCCAGGCATGTTAAAAATTCGAATTAATAAGTTGACACTGGCTAAAAACATTGTTTTTGGACGTTTCGACCACTACTGTTGCCTTCTTCAGCAAGATAAAAATGCAAATGTTCAATGGCGTCCTGTTAAAATATGTAACGAATGTGTGAAAACTAAATGAACTTTCCGAGTGCAACAAAAGTCTCTAGAGCATTCTTAATGAGTCTATGAATTCTTAATGCTATTGTAAACGTTTGGTAGCGCTTTGGTTCGTTTATAGCGTTCCTATCTCGCACAGAATGCCAAGCTTCAAGAATTAGTCGTTGTTTCCACACCGTTGACCTGTCAACAATTTCGACGCTCTCCAAATCTATTTGATGGTCGTTAAGCATATGGTGTTTTGCCAACAAAGAGTTTTTATCCAATGTTGCGATGGCCTTTACGTGTTCTTTCATATTGGTCAGAATTCTGACCAATCACTACCGGAGAGAACCAATTTGTCCATCCAAAATATCATGGCACTTCTACAGTTCGTCCTCTACAACAATTTCTTTGTATTCCAAGGCAACCATTTCCAACAAATTTTTGGTTGTCCGATGGGATCCCCAGTGAGGGAGTAGCGAAAGCCCTTGCCACTAGTAACTACCCTGCAAATTTTCACACATTCGTTCAGTGCCATAGCAAGGGTAAAATAAGTGGAGGGGCAAGTGAGCGCCGGAGGCGCGAACCGCTAGGGGGGTCTGGGGGCATGCCCTCTCAGAAAATTTTGAAATCTAGAAGCTTGGAAATGCTATTTCCAGCATTCTCCAAGAGCTATTTGTGATTTACGCATATCGCGAATTATTTACTTCCTACACTGTCTCAGCAAACCACTGAAGAGAGTATAACACTTGCAACGTCAATTGCAAAAATAGAAAAGCGACTGTCTCTGTATCTTGAAACCAGCAAATGTTTCACCTTTCAGAGTCATCATAGTACGTTCTGGTCTTAATTTCTGGTTTGTTTTAGTTTTTGGCCGTTTAACATTGTTGTGCATCACCCTACGTACGTTAAAAAAATGAAAAGAACTACAAATGTTTTTGTTTCAAACCTCTCGGGAGATAAAATGTTATTTTCAACATTTTATACAGGTCTGTTTTTCCTTTTTGGGAAAAAAACTGGGGGGGCACGGGCCCCCCCGGCCCCTCCCCTTGCTACGGCACTGTCGTTACATATTTTAACAGGATGCCGTTGAACATTTGCATTTTTATCTTGCTGAAGAAGGCAACAGTAGTGGCCGAAATGTCCAAAACAATATTTTTAGCCCGTGTCAATTGCAACTTATTAATTCGAATTTTTTGCCATTTACTAGCATTTACTAAGAAGCAGCTTAAAGGTTTTGTGATGGTAGTCACTGAGGAGAGCAGAGTGCTTACTTGAGTGGCCACCAGAGGAGCTTCAACTATACTTCAGTGTATTAAGTAGTATACCATAGGCTGAATGCTTTAAGCAATGTAAATCCTGTAAATCTGTAAACTAAACTGAATGAACCACATAAAGAAAGCTTAGACAATCCAATTTTACTGCAGAACCATCCTGTGATGTGGAGAATGTGTGCATTCTTACTAAAGGAGGAACTATACTAAAGAAAGACCAATTGATTGTTAAACCTTATAATGATTTGTTAGCACTTGGGTCAAACTATAAAGTTTTAAATTTATTCCTCATTTGATTTTTTTTTTCAGTCACACCATCTTCGCCTCCAACACATCTTCTCTGCCAATAAATGAAATAGCAAGTGTCACAAAAAGAAAGGACAAATTTGGAGGACTTCACTTTTTTAACCCTGTTCCATTAATGAAATTGGTTGAGGTTTGCTCAATTTATTTTTCACTTAATCATTTATTTTGGATTTGGTTACCTCCTGAAATTGGACCTTTCCATGTAATCCCAGCAGCCACATGCAAACAATAAATTTTCAACCTCCATAACTAGGCACATTTTCTGGTCCTAAGGGTATCCCCTTGCAGAAGGTTGGGCTGTACTTGTAGCCACACTATGGGACATTTTCTCTGAGGGAGACACAGTCTGACTTGTGGTCTCAGCCACATACAAGCACTACCTTTCTAATCTCTAGTAAGGGGATACCTCCCATACAAGAACACTCACTAGGTGGTGCATCTAGCAACTTCTTCCCCCCCCCCCTCCACCCTTTAGAGCAAAAAAGGGCCCCACCTTTGCTTTATTCCCTCCTCTTTCTGAGGAAGAGGTAGGGGTAAACAATTACAAAGAAAGAAGAAATGCCCATCACCACTTGATCCTCTCACCCCAAATTTTCAGCCCCTTCAGATCTGTTTGCTTTAATGTTGACCCAACTACACAGGAACACTCAGTATTTTACGTCTGTTTTTTTAATTTAATTTGCATCGTTTGTAGGTTGTTCGTATTCCAGAAACAACAGATGAGACATTTGATGCCCTGTTCCAGTTCAGCAAGGAGCTCGGCAAAGTACCAGTGTCTTGTAAGGTTAGTAGTGAATGTGTTGTTCCAGAAAATATCCATACCCCTCCCACAGAAGGCTTTTTGGTTTGAATCCCCCCACCCAGCTGGAAATTCCAGATAATTTTCATACTTTCCTTTAAATTTTTGGACTTTTGAGACCCCCCACCCCCTTGGAATTTCCATTGACCATCCATGGGGTGGGTATGGATATTTTCTGGAACTGCACAATGCAAAATTAATGTATAGTGAGTGTAGTTATGGCCAAGCCATTGACCACTTGGGCATATAGTGTGGCTGGCTATTGTCCAAACAAATAATTCCAACCTTTGGTATTTAAGCCAATCAGAGCTGCAGTTCTTAGTACAATACATTTCAGCTTCCTTAAGTTTAGATCTGATGAAAAGAAAATTCACCCCAGGGGGGTACTTGGGATCTCAAGTGACAGGGATGATTGAATGACAGCAAAAAATCAAGATCTCAAATAATCCCTAGACCAAAACTTGACCACAACAAAATCAACAGCAAAACATGTTTTTTTATATTTTTAATTCATACACTATGCAGCCAAAGCACTACCACAAATTTTTAGTTTGTATTTAATACCCCAAAAAGTTCCTACTTAAATCAAAACATACTTGCCAAATTTTAATTCCTACCCAAAAAAATTCCCGAAAACGAAATCCCCCCCCCCCCCCCCCCTTTTTTTTTCTACATTTTTTTTTTTTTTTCTTTTTTTTTCTCCCCCTTTTTTTTTTTTTTTTGAGTGAGTAGTGTGTGTGCTAGGCCACCCAAGTTACAGTGCACTTGGGAGGCCCCTATCAGGGCATACACCTGATTGTTGCATTGGTCATCATCGTGCATCTCTCTTGACTAATAATTTTGTGTTATATTTCTTTACTTGCAGGATACCCCTGGGTTCATTGTTAATCGACTGCTTGTTCCATACATAATGGAATCTGTCAGAATGCTTGAGAGAGGTAACAGTTCTGAAAGAAAAGAAAATTAAAGTGTCTAAACCTTGTTATAATGACAAGATTTGAAGAATTTGACATGATTTGACAATGAAAGATTTTTGCAGGGCAACTTTGTGACATTCTGGCAAATTCTTATATAAAGACACTCAAAGCTATCAAAAAGTTGCAAGACTTGCAAAATCCGCTTGTTGCTTTGGGATATGTTGTGTTTCCTGGCAACACTGCTGACAAAAACTGCAGGCTCAGTCAATTCTTGGAGATGATATTTGAACCTCACAAGATTCTGATACATTGGGTAATTTCCCAGTTTTGTTGGAGCACAAATTGCACTGAAATCACTGATGGAAAATTCTGTGACCAGTTGGTCAGTGCTGAAATTGCTTTAAACTGCGTGACGTAACGTTTGGTTCGCAACGGGAAAACAAAACTATCCATTTTTGCAGGTGACGCATCAGCAAAGGATATTGACACAGCAATGAAGCTTGGAGCAGGTAAGAAACTTGTTTTAGTTATTGTTCATTGCAAGCAACAACTAAAAAGCTGATCGCATTGTTGAAGTACTTTGTTCACACATTTTGCCTCCCCCCACCCCTGTTGAGTGTTGACAACAAGCTTCAAAACTGGTACATAAGAGCATTTTGCTTTTTTTAACATTGCAAGGGGTAGACAGAAGGGGTGTTGACACTCATTTAGACCGGGATACTGGTGGGATTTCACGCCCAGTTGTTTGTTTTGAATACAAAACAGCCACACACGAAATTCCGCCAGCTACAGCTGCACAGGCTAACACACATTAAAATTAGTTATTGCTTGTTTTGACTTTTACTTGTTTGTATTGCTGTTGCTACTTTCTGAAATTTCGCATGCAAGTTACAACCAACCAGAGAAACCACATGGATCTCTGTGGAGCTATTATTTCCCAGGCAGTATTTTTGCCAAATTGAATGAAATAACAATGGAACTTCTGTCCTTTATCAAAGTATTGTAAATTTTACTGCAGCCCAGTCTAGTCTGAAATGACAGCCGTCCTCTCGTCCCAACCCCCCAATGGAGCGGCACGTGCGAGAGGACGGCTGACTTTTGAGACTACAGCCCAGACCTCTCCGGACGACTGCTTACTGGGGCTTTTTAGTATTGTGAACGATTTCGTCTTCGGCAAATCCTCGTAATCGTCCCGAAGAGATTCCAATTTTAACCCACCAATCACATGTTACGCGACTTTTACGATAGGTGTCACGTCAGTTTGTCGCCATTAAGGTTACCATCACGTTAACGAGTTCTTGAAAACAAGATTTCGAGCCAAAGATGGTGAATATGTTGTGGTTTTAAATTTTTTAATTGGTTTAATTTTTTCTTGGCACAGTTTTTTGCCGTTTATAATTGTCTTTCGTGTGTGCAGCTACCTAGGAACATGATTTTAGCTTATAGCAAAATTTGAAACGACAACATATAAACTGCAAAATCAAATCACTTCAAACAGGTGCAAAAGGCAAAAGATATCTTTTTTTATTTTTTGAGGTGTACTAACAATAAATAAGAACAGAGATGGTTTGAGACTGGAGACGATTAAGACGGGTCATCGACGAACTTTTAACGCCATATTCATTTCTTCGATATGTATGAACATATACCTCCAATTTTTTTGGGTAAGGGTGAGATTTTTTCTGGGTGGGTTTGATTTAGATTTTTGTTTAATTTGGGTTTATTTTTTAAAAATTTTTTTTTTTTTTTTTTTAATGGGGAGGAAAAATGGGGGGGGGGGGGGGGCGAAGGGGGGAGTATGAACACCGAGGTAATTGCTCACCAAAATCTCGTTTTCGTCTTTTCAATCGACCTTCATTTGTTTTCCGTTTTAACGGCACAAATTGTTAGCTAACGTCTTTTAATATATTCATTTCGTCTTTACTTTTAGCTTCATCACTTATTGATAAGCTCTTTCGTGAAGAATTGAATAATATTATATTTGCCAAAAAAGTTCAGCCATAAGTAAGCTGTTTTGTTGTTATTGTTGAAAACATATTTTTCTCCACTTGTCTTTATTTTCTCTCCAATGACGTTGAGAATATAAGGTGTTAGACAATTTTTTTTTTGTGGAATAAAATTTTTTGGACGGCAATCAAAGTAAGTCACAAAAACAGCTGGCGGTGCTAATAAAATTGGATTCAATAAAGAAATTACTCTTCAATTTCTAATGGCATCAACCAAAATTTAGACCGTAGAGACTTTTCTGATATATTCTTAAGGCTAATGCTTTTACTTTGGAATTTTAAATTGTCAGTTTTTGGGCGGTTTTGGGTAAAAGAGGCTAATATGAATGAAAGGTCTATTTCACACGCAGTACGGGTAACTTTTGCGGGCAGTGTTTCGGATTAGGTGGGTAACCAAAAACGGCGGGAAATGACCGACAATCGGCGGGAAAACCGTCCAACGGCCGCTGCGAAGACAAAACTTCTTTTGGTTTCGCCTGGCGCTGTTGGCATGAAATCTTCAACCGCGCGCTTAAATCTAGAAAAACGTTTTTACTTCGTCGAGCTAGGCCTTGTTCTTGTTGAAATAGAGAAAGCCTTCGTTACACTGGAATCCAGTTCCTAATCGAAAAGCAAATAAGGGAAAAACAACGCACAGGAGAAGTTATGACCAGGTACGGGAGATCATTTCGGCTTGAAAAAGAACTCTGCTTGGCGAGAAAGAAGATTGCAAAGTTCGAGACTGTGGAACGAAGTTCTTACAAAAGGAAGGTCGATCTTCAACAGGAGTTTGTCGTTGTGTCGAGAAAAGTTGGCCGTTTAAAAACGTCGTGTTGCAGCTCTTTGGAAAAAGAAAACCGGATAGAGCAAGAGATTTTGCTTTGCCACGATAAGACTTGCCATTTAGAGTCGCACTTGTCGGTGTGTCATTGCAAAGTTAAGGATTTGGAAACAACAAATGAAAGTTTGGAGAATAAAAAGGAAGCTTTACACCGAGAGCTGTTGAAAACGCACGAGAAAAATGCTGACTTCGAAATTGCGCTCGAAAGCATACAGCGGGAAAGAGGTGATGTCAAAAATGGCGAAGCACAACTGTGCGCGGAATCTTATGAGTATGCGAGTAAGATAAGAAAACTTGAAAGCGAAAAGGAATTCCTCCAAGCAGAGCGGATGAAATTACAGGAAATTATTACTACGCTTGAAAACCAGATTGATACTTTAATTGATGGGAAGTCTGAATTGTCGACTGAGTTGAAAAAAGGAAAGAAAAGTGTAAAAGAAGACAATGCAGACCGTGCCAGTGTCTTTGACAAACGTTTTAAAGATGGTGGAAATCACGAAAAGTCGACCCTAAATCATCATTTTATTCTGGATACCCACCGCGAAATGTCCACAGATGAAATCCGCAAGCTCCACGAGGTCGCCACAGATTTAGAAACAAAGTACGCCACCTGCAAGACAGAGCTGGAAAAACAACAAACGCTAATCACAACAATCATTACACGCGAGAAAGCTGCCTCGCGCGCAGTACGCGAGACCGCGCGAGATTTGCAGCTGCGACTCGACAAAAGTCGGCGAGAGATTGAAAAGCGTGACGTTATGATCAAAACACTGGCGGAGGACAAAAGAGGTCTCGAGCATAACATTCAGGAATTTAAGCGTAATTATCAACAAAAATGCGATTTTGGTGACGCTGAACTTGACGAAAAAAGAACTCTTAGTGCGAGGCAAAGGATAGGGGCACACGCAGTCAATACAGAACTGCAGGATTACGTCGGAAAATATCAACAAGGGGTCGAGATTGTTAGCCAAGAGCCCAACAGGCAAAAAACTGTCTCGTCGGGGTATCATTCACACGAACAAAAGGCGGTCACTTCGCTGCACAAAGGGAACAAGTCGGCCCACGATGATTATGCAAAACTCAACCTTGGAACCATCGAGAGCGTAAGCGCAAGCGAATCGCTTCGGCAAGATCACGGCGAAAGGAAGAAAGACATTTTTCGCGGTCGTTTGTCAAATAAAAGGCAGGAAAAGTTAATAGAGGCTCGTTCAAGGCGGCAATTTCACGCAAGTGTGAAAAGCGCCAATGAGAGCGAAGATCTCGAGTGGAACGAACCACACGCTGATTACGAAAGCAAATACCGCGAGTGTTGTCACGAACAGAACGTGCTAAAGACGTTGTTGATGGCGGCAGAAGATAGGAGAGCGCCAACTGCAGAGATGGAGGACGACTTGGATGAAAGTTTAACAGGATATAACGGCAAGTGCGAGGAATATCAAGGTGGCGTCGATGGAGTTCGATCGGAGAACGGTGCGGCAGAAATCGAGAATTGTTCTTTGACCCTCCAAGCTCAAGAGCTCAAACAGCCTTTGGATGTTTCTAACGGCGACGAGATGGCGTCCTCGACCGTAGAAAGTGAGTTTGTGAATGGCCATGCGAGTCCTGTGCCGGACGAAGAGAAAAACGATTTTGTAGCTAACGTGGATCAGGCGACAACTGATTTCGACTCATTGAAGACGCGCAAAGAAGAATTGGAGCAGTTGTGCGAGGTGTTAATGGACGAACGAGATAAGGCAACGCGTTCGCTCAGAGAGCGAGATGAAGAAGTGCTGCGGTTACGAATGCGTTCTGTGGAAACTGAACACGAGAAAGCGGATTTGAAAATCCAATTAGCCAAAGCCCTTAGTCGTTCAGACCTGCTTGAAAATGAGCTGGCGTCCGTTAAAGAAGAGAACGAAAAACTACGAGCTGAGGTCGAGAGACTGAGGAAAAGAATTGAAGAATTAGAGGCGGAGAACCGTGACCTCAAATGTAAACTTCAAGCGCGTGCTGATCAAGATCACGCTGATGGAAAGAAAACGGCAGCGGATTTGGAAAGCGCTGAGTTAACACGCGCATCGGCGGAAGAACCCGTTTCTGCGCTGGACGAAGGAGGGGATGAAAGTAATCGTCAAGAACAGGAGCCTCCTCACGTCGCGGACAAGACAGCAACAGTAGAAGTCGCTGCAAACGAGAACGCACCTGCGGCAGACGAAGTTGTCGTGAAACGAAGAGAAAACAGGCGCACCGCACCGAATTATTATCGTCACTCGTTCGCTGGGAGCCTTCCGAGACCATTCCACAGCTTCGAGCTGCACTCGCAACATTCCTTTGATCACGGCTCGAAGCACGAGCGGTCGGAATCGATTCATTCTGATACGAGCGAAGATAGCGAGTCTGGGAGTCATGCGGCTGCAAATGTGCCAAGTTTTATGAGAAGGAAGGTGAATAACCCGTACCTCAAATCTGGTTTTAGCCCCGTACAGTTCAATTATCAGCCGCTACCCGAGAGCATCTCGAGCAGACGCGATAGCTGGCTGGAGGGGGTACGAGCTAGAGGGGGCAGCCTGAACAGAGCACACGACAGCTCTTCCGATAGCGAAAGTAGCGGGATAGGAAGCAGTGTGAGCGCCTCGGTGGAAAAGAATCAGGAATGGGTTGAACGTGATGAGATCGCTAATGCGCTGAGCTCTGCGCCTGATGAGCTAGTGAAACACGCAGAAAATGCCGAGAATTCCACCAAGGATTTGCCCTCGGCGTCAGCACAGTCTACGCACGAAGACCGCGAAAACGTTTCATCAGAAAAGACACAAGTTATCCAATCGAACGGTCAGTCTCAAGTTGACGGAGTAGACCAGCAGAGAACTGAACACGTTTCTGATTTAGTGAACATGTGGCAAAGCAAAAGAACAGAAGCGCTGGACGTGTGATTATTATTCGAATGAAACCGATACGCTGCGGCCGATCAAGCGTTCGAAATCGTGACATACTTAGACCTGAACACATGTTATAACAATTGTTCATTCGTCAGAAAAAAAGAATGTCAGCATTTCTTCATGGGTCAACGAATGGCAAGCTTGTGGTTATAACAAACACAAGCGAAAACGCACGTACAAAATATTGGCCTTGGAAGAAATCACGCAGAACTAATTGTATGCGAAAGTATTTTTGATTTTTGTAGGTGGTTTGTTGAGTTCTTTAAGACATCCGTTGTGTCAACAAAGCTCTTAAATAACAGCGATCTTTGTATGTAGCTTTGTCTGCGCAAAGGATATTTTTCTCATAAACGTGATATGGATGATTGAGGTGATCTTAGCAGATATTTTATTTTAGTCATTAGGTATTCGTTCGCCAAGCGTAGACTAAATTAGGCAAGGGCGGAGATTTAAACAGACGCGGGTCGTTTTTGAACCTTTAAGTAATATAATTAATTTGGAAGTTTTATTGATTGGAATGTAGAAATATATCACTCAGTACCGCGCGTGATTTAAAGAAATGAACACTTTTAAGTTGTACATTAGTGTGTGTCTAGACAATTGAAAAACTGGTCTGTATAAACATGACAAGTTTTATCAAAACAAAAGTGCTTTCTTTATGGACTGATAAAACTTAGGGTTTAATAGTTCATTGGTTTACAGGAATGCAAATCGTTTACGCGACTCGCGAGGTTTGCGTGGAACGTGAGGAACACGGGTGACACGCGCGCGTTAAACACGAAAGATCGAACTAATCGTTTTTCACGACGACAATATGTTACAATGGAAACCAAACATTGTTACCAAGAATTTATCATTCAATCTTTATGATGCGTTCCATTTTGCATTTTTTCCCATTAACGTGCATTCTTCGTACTGGAAATATTAGAAAGGTTATTGTGTACGGCAATAAAATACCACTATCGTGGACAAACAGGAGCCGGCCAGTATATGCAGATTATAAGTTTCTTGACGTTGCATCAATATTGTTTAAGATGCTGGTAGTTAAAAGCAAGAGCAGTATTTTAATTCTTGAAGATAACCCAGCATGTTGAAATAAAAACTTGTTGTATTAAAACTAGATCTTTGCATTTTACAAACAATTCGTATTATCAAAGTGTCGAGCTGTTGTAACGAGGGTTGTAAAACTGAAAATTCAAAAATTATCTTGACACTAAAATTTGTTTAAAATTCTACCTGAATAAAAGTTAATACATTTGGAATATACTATTTACAGTTGACGCATACGTCAATGGCTAAACGATACGCATAAAATATTTTTAAATTGTAATTAAATTCTTATATTCATTCTAGTTCGAAGTGATCGCATACAGAAGAGAACAGAAGAGCACAATTATGTGGCTATTCATAGCAATCTTCTTTTAGAGGATTAATAGGGGATTTAGACCAAGTTGCCATCTTACAAATTCATTGTTTTGTCTCCTTTCGATTTCACAGCGTGAGGAGATTGTACATAACTACGATTTAAGTTCGGCACAAGTCGTAGCACCATCAAGTCTTGCAGAACGAAGCGTTCTCAGGACTTCGTCACTTCTCGCTATTAATCTCGAACTAGCTTGTTTATAATAGAACCTTATATTGTATATATAATATATATTGTAATTAATAGTTTACTTTTTTTTTTACCTTGTGTTTTACTCTGGAATTCAGTTTTTTACTGCAATGAGTTTTATTAAACATTACATTACAGCAAGCCAGATTTAAATACCTTATTACATGAAATTTTCGCGCGACACTTTAATTTCGCGATTTATAAAAAATCGCGAAATTAAAGTGAAGCGAATAATAAGTGTCGCGAACATAACATGACGCGAAAATTAGGTGACTCACATTATGTCAATAATCAAGAAAAAATGAGTTTAGTACCACTGAAGGGAGGAATTTTCAATGTAAAGGGATGTTACGGTCAATTGACTCAAGAACAATAATTCACGTACAAGCATGACCTACTTGTAGACATTCTTGTGAGAACTGCTCTGTTGTTACCGTTGACATTAAGTCTCGCTGTTGCGTTTTTGTAAATTTTGACGTTATTGTTCCTTTGATAAAGTCGTTTTATTTAATTCAAGGACGTGTTAAATAATATTGCCAAGGAAATGTCAATTATGTCTTACTCAAAAACGCGAAATTTAAGTGATTCAAAATACAAAACTTTCGCAAAATCGCAAAATTTAAGTGTCGCGAAATATGCGCACCTCAAAATCGCGAAATTAACGTGTCGCGAAAATTTCATGTAATAAGGGACGGTTCATTTTTTATGAGATAGGGGGGGCTGGTGGGATTTGAGGGGGGGCCATCCGAAAAAATTTGGCTTTAAAGGGGGGGCCAGCCAAAAAAATATGGCCTGTAAGGGGGGGGGGGGGTCACTAAATATAATTGTACTTTAAGTGTTGTAAAGAGGCTTCTGTAAGAGTAAAAAAAATTGCCAGAATGCCCAAAATAACATTCCTGAGGTTCTCAAAATTCAATTTTTCCCGGGGGAGCATGCCTCCGAACCCCCCTACTTTGTTATGTACCAAATGTCATTAACTCAACCCAACAGCTTATTGGTTACAAGTGCAGACAACCCATACTAACAGACGACATCCACAATAAACAGTTGAGGCAATGCCAGCTATTTGGGATGTGTTTTTTGTACACTGATAAATTCTTTATTCACAAGGCTCGATATATTTTAATTTTTTTTTTTTTTTTGGGGGGGGGGGTCATCGAAAAAAAATTTGATTTCGAGGGGGGGCCAGGCAAAAATTTTCGATGAAGAAGGGGGGGTCATTATATATAACAGTGACTATCTATCAAATCCCACCAGCCCCCCCTACCCCATAAAAAATGAACGGTCCCTAAGGTAGCGTTATTTGGGCGTCACGCAACGCTGTAACCCCACTGAGGGGAGTATTGCGTGACACTCCAAGTAGTTTCTTCGCGGATATTTAGACCACTTGGGGATCAATTCTCCTGCCTTTTAGAATTAAAAACACTTCCCTAGCCGTACGGATTATATTAAGCATAACTGTTAAAATCCATTCAATCTTCTGCAGTCTAGCCATGTGTACATTTACCTTTGGTACTTTTTCTACGTTTAAAGCCACACAAAGATTTTAACCGAAGCTGACGTTTAACCGAATCGCCTAGTATTCTGCTACCTACAATTTGTAGCCCGCGTTGCAGACGAACTAAACCCAGGCGACGGGGTTTATTTTGTCTGTAACGCAGGCTAACAATTCGCGCCACAGTACAATTCACTTCCCTTCAGTGTTGAGTGACATATTTGCCCCTTTTCACAAATTTCTTTTGTGAGCCATGTATTGTGACCTAAAGTGAAGTAACCCAACTACAATACTAATTTTGAGGTGTCCTTTGTAGTTGGTGTCGCGGATGATAGTGCGATCACCCAACGGTGAGCTGCGTTACGAGCCCGCAAAACACGCGCGTAAAGCGTGGGACTCTGCGCGGTCAAAAGCTTCTTCCTACCTTCCTCCCTTTTAATACATGATTGGTGTTTGTTTATTGTCAGGTTACCCAATGGGTCCACTGGAGCTTGCAGATTATGTGGGACTTGATACGACAAAGTTTATTATTGATGGTATGTAGTCTCTGAGCGTGGGATTAGAAGCAAAAACGTTTGGATGAAAGTACTTCTCAGTAGATTTAACTTTAATGGTCACACACTACTGTTTTGTCCACATTAAAATCACAAAGTACAGCATAAAAACAGTACCATATGAAAGTACTGCCGGATAGCCTTTATTTGAATGGTGACACTGGGGTTGCATCCACAGATTTAAAAGTTAAAACCGCCTTGTACAGCATAATAAACATAACTACATGAAATGTACTGCTCAATAAGATTCTAACACATTAACAATGAAAACAACGAACCCACCATGGACACCGCGGCTAAAAGGAGTTCCTCTGTATCTGTGGGAATAAAACGTGCCCCAAGGGACAGGGTTCTTCGATGGTAAAAAAAACTATTGCTGCTTTTAAATGAGGGTTTTTACTGACAAATACTGCTAGCGGCTTTATTCTGAAAAACCCGGGGAACTCCGATCGTAAAAACTTAACATTTGTTTATTTTTTCAGGCTGGCATGAAAAGTACCCAAGCGAGCCGCTATTCAACCCAAGCGAAATTGTGAACGACCTCGTAGCACGTAACAAGTTAGGGAGAAAGACTGGGGAAGGATTTTACAAGTATGACTAGGAGTCAGGGTACAACATGCCTACACGAACACAAAAAAAATCTTCTAAGTAACATCAACTCTCTTTGAAGCTTAAAGCGTCTAACAAAGTTGTTAAGTGATTGGTCTGTTAGCTGTGACGTATGTTGGAATGTAACCATTTTCCAAAATGTGCATTCTGTTACCATGGTTACAATTTTGGCCGATTATCGCGCAGGTATTTGCCTCGTTCCCAGTCATCTCTGTCAGTTAGCCTTTGTTGAACGTTTGAAGGTTGGATACGAGGTTAGATAATTGTATATTCGGCCATGCTAAATCAAAATGCGAAGGTATTTGTAACATTCAACCTTGCATTAGTAAGATGTTTAAAATGTTGTTCCTACAGTGTTGAGTTATTTGGTGTTTGTTAAATAAAATAAGCTCTTCCAGAGTCCATTGTCATGTGAGATGTCTTTGATTTTGTGTGAGGATACCCGAATGCTCACGAAAGCGTAAGTTCGTCTAGCCTCGTTGTTAGACTCCAATCGCCCAAAGATCTCTTCTTAAAGGGGCTCAGCACCGACCAACTGGTCATAGAAGTAACTACAATATCACAATAACGCCTTAAAACTGTAAAAGAACTCAGAAGAAAAAGGGCCAAGGATTGGCAAAATTGGAGGAGATTAAAACGGATTGCTTTCAGCAAACCTTGAAAACAATTTTTAAGTTTATGTCAATTTGTATGAAAGTGTAATTTATAATGCTCGGAAATTATCGCTTTTTGTTATATAGCCGTGAGTTGCTAATAGCAGACTGATTTGACGTTGAAAGTAACTAAAAGAATTGCGTGAAATACTGGTACCTAGCCCCTTCGAGCTTTCTTCTTTTCCTTACAGTAACAAGTAAAGCCTCTACGGAGCACAGTAGCTCACGATGCCGGCTTTTCACTTCAGTTTACGTACTGTGAAGCGACTAGGGATGTTTTCCATTTAACCAAGAGTCCTCCCGTTTTTAAGAAGCTATCAATTCTTCTTTTTGACCAAAGAAATAAAGAGAAAACAGTTTTATTTATGTTTCGATTCTTTAACAAAATGCTGTCAGCGACATTTGATGCATTTTTCACCATTAATAGACCTTTTTCGCTTGGGCGGTTTGTTTTCCCATTACAGACCACGTGATGTACTCTAGAGAATTTTCCTTTTATCCACATAAAATTTATTCATTCACGCGACTATTTGAAAATTTGAAAGCAAGAATTCTCAAGAGTATCATCACATGGTCTGTAATGGGGCAACAAAACCCCCAAGCGAAAAGGTCTATTGAGATTTCCACAACCGCTACATAAGATTGTCAACGAAGATTCACAATTAAATATAGAGAATTCAGGTTTGGAACAGCCTTCCAACGGCTGTTAAAACTACCAAGTCAAGTTATATTTTCAAGAAAAAAATCAGAATGTATCTTCTCTATGAATGAATCTTTAAAAAACGACTAAGAATTATGTAATTAATCGATTGGAGAAGTAAAGGACAATCAATAGACCTACATATAGAACAACGCTATGTAAAGATAAATTAGATAATCAACAAAATATAAGTAACAGGGGTTTTCCTTTATGGAGCCGTTATTGTTAAGACTTGTTCTTTATTCTCCAATACGGTGAATACAGTAATCCTTTTCGATACTCCGACTGACCTCCCCTAGTGCGCATGACAGTAACGCAATACAACGACACTACCGTATTTACTCGAATAAGCGCCGCCCCCGAATAAGCGCCGCCCTCGAATAAGCGCCGCATTTGAGTCAAAAAAGTTAATAAGCGCCGCAGTCCCGATGCGGCGCTTATTCGAAGAATTCCGTTTTACTAAAAACTGCACTTCAAAGCAACTCAAAAACAAACTTGGAAAGTTCTTTTCGTCAAGAGCGATGCTTTGCAGTTCACAGTGATCGTTTTCTATCCAACATTCTTACAATACGTAGCTCTGTAAATGTTGTGAAGGCCGCGAACCTTGCCAGGACAGCCAGCGCTACTCTCTTTTCAGCAAGAGACGAATACTGACAATCAGAAGACGCTATTTTCGATAACTGCAAAATATTTGATTCTTTGTGGCGTCCAAATTTTAAATAAGCGCCGCCCTCAAATAAGCGCCGCCCTCGAATAAGCGCCGCACTTGAGGCGCGAAAAATTTAATAAGCGCCGCGGCGCTTATTCGAGTAAATACGGTACATCTCTCCTTTCCTCTGAATAATGAGCCAGGTAGAGCTTAAAAACGAAACTCGACATGTTTCTTCCTAAACCTATCAGTCCAAAAATGTTCACGCAACATGGTCCTTTTTTTTAGGCCATTGATCTCAACAATGTCCAAGTAACATAGTCTTTGAAACGTTCAGGCACTAGTCTTGCTCTTGCTGGTCTGTGAAGGGCAGGTGGTTCAACTAGTTCAACTACTTCAGCTGCCTCAATGTTGGATGTAGACTTCTCTTCCACGTCATTTGGAACAGGATACACAGGTATGTTGGAAGGCAGCTTTTTAAAGAATGATGCATTTCTTGTTACAGTGTGTGCTGCATTTTGGGCTGAAATCATGCTTCTTTCCTTGTCTTTGATCGCAAATGGCTCAGGCTTGAATGGTGTAGACATCTTGTTCTGTGTTGGTTGTTTTATCAATACTGTGTCACCAACATTTAGGTTTCAACATTTCTCTTAGCATCAGCTTGTCTGATCTCTGGAGATGCCTGATCAAACTGCACCAGTGGTAATGTGGACTTGAGTTTTCGTCCATTCAGCAACTCCGAAGGAAACTTCCCTGTGGTGCTATGAGGGGTTGCATTGTACTGTCGAAGAAAGTTGAACAATTCTTGCTTCCAGTTCTTGGCTTGAATGACGGCTGTCCAAACTGTTTTCTCTAGTGTCTTCATCAGCCTCTCCGCCTCTCCATTTGCTCTGGGCCATTCAGGAGTTATTCTGCGATGTTTGAAACCAAGTTGAGTTGCAAACATTTGAAAACTTGGTCGCTGTTAAATGGTGGACCATTGTCTGTTCTTATTACGTCGCAGATTCCTTGCCTGGTAAAGATGCTGTCAAGGTGAGGAATCACTGCCTTTGATGATGTTGACCTCAAGATTTCAACTTCTGGATACCGGCTGAAGTCATCAGACTTCAAGTAGTCTCAACTTGGAGAAGAATCAGAAGTCCATGGAGAACTCTTGCCCCGTGCCAAGTGGTAGGGGGGCATTTGTAGAAGTTCAGATACTGCTTTTGGTTCATGGTTCGCAGCTTGGCACGGTAGGCACCCTTTGACAACTTCCTCGACCATTCTGACTATCCCTGGAAACCAGACTGAATGTCGCAGAAGTTGCTTCGTTTTAACAACCCCTTGGTGGCCACTGTGGGCTAGCCTAATTATTCGATCTCGTAACTTCTCAGGAACTATTATGCTGGTTCCTCTCGGAATTACGCCATTTCATACTGACAGCTCCTGTTTGATTTGTTGGTACTGGCTGACATCTTTTCTAGCCTCCGGCCACTTTTGAGTTGCTAACACTCTTGCCAGACTCTGCAATGTTTCATCAGCGGCTGTCGCATCTTTCACTTCTTGAAGCGTAACGACATGCGGGCACAGCATTATTGGCCCGGATTATTGGTTGAAAAGTTAACAAAGGCATCAACCCGGCCTTGATAAACGGTGGGGAGCCTGCGATTGTTTTGGATCCGTATGGCAACTCATGTAATCAACTAGATTCTAGGCTGTAGGCGTTGCTGTAACCTCTTCGGTTGCATTTTTCAGGGAACTGGCATTGATGAGGGATGCAATTTTCTTATCACCTGCACTGATGTCATCCTTAGAGAAGTGATGACCAAAGAAGTCAATGGATGGTTAGGTGAACAGACACTAGGTTTGCAGTGCACAAGGCGAAGATACAAAGAGAGCAACTTCTTGTTGTCTTTTCAAGAAACGAAACATCCTACACTTAAATTGTGTTTCTCCGGTCGAGGAAAATTAGCTAAAGTATTGCGGGAATTTTACGCCGAAGTTCAATTTGAAAATGTAAGTGTAGTCATGGTAGTCGCCAGAAGTTTTCGTTTCGTTTAGTTTTAGTTTCATAGTTTCGTGTTAGTTTTCCTTTGTTCATTAGTCTATTTCCGTATTTTGCATATCGGTATACATTCTGTTGCGTGTAATTTATGAGTTTTGAGTTTTCGGTCGAGTTTAAGTTAACGGGTCAAGTTGTTATATTTACGGTTCGTCTTATGGTTTCGAAGTCGTAGCATTCGTCTTTTTAACTTTCTCGTTTATTTCGCTTTGTTGTTTTTCTGCTTTCCTCCTGTCGTTCGCTGTAAGTTATTTTATGCTCATTTCTGTGTTTTTAATTTTGTTCAGTTTTCAGTTACCATGTTCATCTTCGATTAAGTGTGTTTATTGTGCAAGATGGATTACGCGTGAATTGAGTTTGCGACTACATTTGTAAAAAGACGAATACGTACTGTTGGATTATGTTTAAATGTTGGACGATGTCTCGCAACGGTACGGATGAAAACTTGTCAATTTCTGGCGAGAAAAACGGCCAACCTGTACAGCGCACAAGTGCACGTATTTGTAAACCTAGCTCTTCTGTGGATCAAGAAGGTATTGTACTTGAACGGATTCGATCGCTCAGTAAGCAAAGAGGAGGAGTGTTATCCTCTCTAACCGCTACACGGAGAGAGATCGACACCCTTTTAACGGATGAGAATAATCTGGAAGCGCTGAAAGCTAAACTGTCGGAAACCACGTCGCTATTTCGGAGGTTTACTGAAGCTCACGACGCGTACAATGCGGCTTTGGTTGAAGAAAGTCAACGACAACAGTCCGACGTCTATTTTGCCGACATCGAATCCAGTCTTTGGACGAGAATGATATCATTTCCTTGTCGGAAGTACTTTCCAGACCAGCCTTGCCTGTAGCAAAGGACGAAATCCCTAGACAGGAGGATGTGGAACGATGGCTAGGTTATGTGCACCTGTCAGAGTTGAATTCTAAAGTAGATTTGTTAATTGGAGCTAATGTTCCTGAAGCCCTGCAGCCCAGAGAAGCTATCCCTGCTTGTGATGGTGGTCCATATGCAACTAGAGTTGACCTTGGCTGGGTCATCAATTGCCCAACTGGAAGGAAGCAGAATTACGTACCCTCCTCAAGTTTCTTCATTAAGTGTAAGGAAACTCATCCTATGTGTGCAGCATGTGCTGATTTTGCGGATGCATCCCCTTCAAATGGTTTAAGTACGTCAAGGGATGACTTAACGTTCATGAACATTATGGAGGATTCATCTGTGAAGTGTGAAGATGGTCATTACCAGGTAACTCTACTGTTGAAGAATCCTAACTTGCAGATGCCAGCAAACAGGAGTCAAACAGAACGCTGGACTCTCTATCTCAAACGTAAATTCTCCAAAGATGTAAAGTTTGGCGAGGACTATGTTGCTTTCCTTGAAGAAGTGATCAGTGAAGGTTTTGCAGAAAAGCTCCCCCGGATGTCCTAGAGAGATCGGATGGGAAAGTGTGGTTTATTCCGCACCACGGCGTCTACCATAGTAACAAGCCGGATAAAATACGTGTGGTTTTTTTATTGCTCTGCCCAGTTCCATGGAACGTCTCTGAACAATGGACTGTTCCAAGGACCTGACTTAACCAACAATCTGGTGGGTGTGGTGATTCGTTCCCGCCAGGACCCAGTCGCGGTAATGGGTGACGTTCAATCTGTTCCATCAAGTGCGTGTCCGGGAAACATATCGAGACCTCCTGCGGTTCCTTTGGTGGCCCCAAGGTGACTTTTCCAAGAAATTAGAAGAGTATTGGATGACCGTGCATCTTTTCGGCGCAGTTTCGTCGCCCAGGTGTGCTAACTTTGCCATGCGGCGGAATGCTGAAGACCACAAGCACTAGTTTTCCACTGATGTGGTTAGTACTCTTATGAAGAATTTCTACGTTGACGATTGTTTGAAGTCCCTACCTTCGGCCGGTGTTGCAGTGACACATGTTTTTGCGTCATCGAATGCTAAAAGGGGCCTTCAATTTGACCAAATGGACCAGCAACAATCGAGAAGTCTTGGAATCGATTCCAGTGGAAGTTAGAACAAAGGATGTCAAAGAGCTCGATTTCGATAACGACGTGCTTCCCACGGAGAGAGCCTTAGGCGTATCATGGTTTGTCCAGACAAATACGTTCGGTTTCAAAGTGAACATTAAGGAGAAACCTTGTACTAGGCGTGAAATTCTGTCTGTTGTAAGTTCCGTTTACGTTCCTCTCGGTATGGCAGCGCCTTTCGTCCTTCCAGCGAAACTGCTCCTCCAGGATTTGTGCAGAAAGGGCCTGGGTTGGGATGACGAGATTCCCAGCAACAACTTACCGTATTTATTCGATTTAGCGCCCAACCTCGAATAAGCGCCCACCCTGTAGGTAGAAAAAGTTAATAAGCGCCCAGCCTCGAATAAGCGCCCACCCCCACCCCACTAAAATGAGAGCACAAGAGGAAACTTGATTATTGTTGAAGTTGAGATCAAAATTGACTAAGTACTACTAAGAGACTATCCCGAAGACCGAGTTTTGTTTAGTTTTTTTTACTGAAACTTTCAATGAACATTTAAAATTCAGCTTTCGTACACCTTCACGTTTAGTTATTATACATTGTTTTCTTGCAAAATAAACATACTACTTGCTGAAAATGGTGAAAATTCAATAACCGCCCAGCCTCGAATAAGCGCCCACCTCGAGTAAGCGCCCACCCTGAAGGTCTAATAATTTAATAAGCGCCCAGGGCGCTTAATCGAATAAATACGGTATCTCAGTGGCGAGTGTGGCTTAACGGGTTGCCAAAACTTTCCCAGGTCTCAGTTGATCGATGCGTTAAGTGCGGTGTTGCCGGAAGAATTGTTTCAAGTGAGACCCATCATTTCTGCGACGCCTCTCAGTCTGCTTATGGAGCCGTTTCATATCTTCGCGTGGTTGACTCTGATGGTCAAATTCACTGCTCTTTCCTGCTAGGAAAGTCCCGTCTCGCCCCCTTGAAACAAGTCACTATCCCTCGATTGGAGTCAGCAGCTGCTACTCTGTCCGTCCGTTTAAACAAATTTGAAGAAGGTGTTAGAGATTCCGATC
The DNA here is from genome assembly GCF_052425735.1 of Oculina patagonica. Taxonomy (NCBI): domain Eukaryota; kingdom Metazoa; phylum Cnidaria; class Anthozoa; order Scleractinia; family Oculinidae; genus Oculina; species Oculina patagonica. The sequence continues at coordinate 6,008,444 of NC_135766.1, forward strand.
GATAACATCACTTTCTGGTCTGATAGCATAACTGTGTTGCGTTACATTGGAAATGAATCCAAACGTTCCCACACTTATGTTACCAATCGTGCCGCCTTCATTAGAGAGGATTCAAGTCCCTCAAAGTGGAGATAAATCAAAACAAAGTCTACTCCTGCTGATGACGCGTCCCGAGGAGCTACTGCAGAGTTCTACATTAAGAATGACCGCTGGATATAAGGGCCGGCGTTCCTCCTGAAACAGAAATCTGAATGGGAGAAATCTCCTCAATGCAGTGCAGAATTAGAAGAAGACGACCTTGAGGTGAAGCGAAGACCGAAGTCCTTGGTTGTTCATGTGAATAAGGCGTATTCAAGTTTCATTTCTATCGTCCAGCGGTTCTCGTCCTGGTTCAAAATTGTTGAAAATTATCGCGCTGTGTTTTCGCTGTCAGTCGAGATTCCTGACAAGGAAACAAGAGACAAAACAACGAGATATCAGCCAAGATGACAAGTTTAATGTTAAAGAATTGGAGAATGCAGAAAGAGAAATTCTTAAGTTCTTCCAGATTGACGCCTTCTCAGAAGAGTTGGAAGCCGTCAAAAGCGGGACATGTGTTAAGAAAACAAGTGCACTTGCAAGTCTACAACCCCAGACAATACTGTTGGGAAGGTCACCTAGTTTGCGCTCCCCTCACCCCTCATTCAATGTTGAGGTATACCTAGAGACTTCAATCACAGCATATTGTCTATCATAATGTTCAGTAATACTTATGGGGGATATGGGGGAGAGGGGGGCCCATACATCTTGTGTACGTACCTAGAGATTAGATTTATTTAAACGTTTTTGAAATCTCAGTGCTTATGTGCAACCTTCCCAAGGAGTATTGTCTTGGGTTGTAGATCCGATACTTATTGATGTTCTTCTCCGTGTTGGTGGACGCCTTAGAAGAGCGCCTCTAGCTGAAGATTCTAAGCATCAGCAGGGCCGTAACTAGCAAGAGGCAAGACGAGGCACTTGCCTCGTCTTGATTTTAACCCAAAATTAAAACAAATTCTGTATAGTTGGGAAGAAAATAATTACCAGTTGAACAAGATTGATTTTTTTCAAGAAATACCTTATGAAAAATGTTAAGAAAGAGTATCAGAGCTTCTAATTTTCCAACTTTCCTGGAGGGCATGCCCCCAGAACCTCCTAACAAGATCTTGCCTCGTGAGAATAAGTGAAACTTAGAATAGTTAGTAGAATAGTTAGAGTCTATTATCCCAGGGGATAATAGACTCTGCCCTACGTGTGAATTAAACCAAATTGAAGACGAAGTTCATTTACTTTTCCATTGTACTAAATACTGTAGTTTTAGAGATGAATTTTACAAAAAAAAAACAGAGAATCAAATACCAAACATAACACAATTACCTCCTATGCAAGCCACCAAAACATTAATGAATTCTGATAATTATTCAGTTTAACCCTATTCAGACCGGGAGGGGGGCTTTTGAGGCCTGCGTTGACTTTGAACTCTTATAACTTTTTTAAGATTCAACCAAACGCTGCCAAACTTTCTGACTTTTCCTAAAATTTATCTGGCAATAATTTGGTAGGGTTGCATGATGTGTCAGAAACTTGACATCGCCATGGCAACGGCATTTTCACAGGCATGTTTTCCCAAATTTGTAATTTTCGTGTTTCTGTTAATAAAAATTAACTTTAATGAAATTATTTTTACATTTTTACGGTTTTAATGCACATTTTTATTGATTTTGAGTACTTTGCAGTAATTTTGGGTGGTTTTCTGACATTTTGGAAAAATTTTGAAATCCAAGATGGCGGATCCAAGATGGCGGCTGTTTTGACATCATGATGTAATTGTCACGTGATGTGACGTCACCATCCCACGTGACGTATACCAAATACATGCTATAAGTTTCATTGTGATTGCTTAAATATTCTGGAAGTTACATAAGGGGGGCTTCCGAAGCCCCCCCCCCGGTCTGAGAAGGTCAAAAAAAGCCCGGTCTGAATAGGGTTAAATACTCAACTAATGAAGTTCATTGTGAGATGCTTATCCTTACGAAATAATCTTCTATCGAATAAAAGTAATGTAACACATACATAATTGCTTTTTTCATTCCTAATACATGATTATTATTGTTATAAGTTTCGCTTTAGTTTAGTTGTACGCTTTTGCAATACTGTATTTACTTATAGTCATGCAAACAAAGCTTGTTGTTGTTGTTGTTGTTGTTGATGTTGATGTTGATGTTGTTGTGTGTGCCAAAGGTCTGGTTAGGGACCGGTCATTATTTATCGCCTGGGGGGAGCGGAGGATTTTGGGGGGATCACTTGAATTATAGATGAACAGAAGGGGGGGTCAGTCGTAACTGAGAGCCCAAAAGGGGGGATAACTGAAGATTTTGGAAGGATTCAGATGCAGGACCACTCAAATCTGTTTGGATAATGCAAGTTTATGAGCATACAAAATAAACGCGCCTTTTCTACTGGGACATGATTGCATTTGCGGTCTCAATTTGTTCTAACACAACTTTATTTATAAAACGGAAACTGTCATACTGCGGAATGTGCACAATTCAATTTTTATCGAGAACGTTTTGTGTTAACACATCTATATTTATCCTTTAAAACGTGCTTAGCTTATATTCATCTTTGAACATGACAGGTGAATGCTAAATTGTCAACCATAACTCCTGATAACTAAAACATTGTGAAATAGCATGTTTGTTTAACATGAAGCATTTGTCGCCTCTCCTGGGGGTCAATCCGCGCTTTTGTAAACCTGTAGGGGCGGACTGAGGTTCCGTGTGCAGCGCAGTGATTCGTCTTTGTGTTTTTTTTTCTAAATAGGCGAACTCATCGCCTTCGAATGCAACTCTTTATTATGCCTAAAATGCACTTAAGAATAGTATTCTCTTTGTTTGACAGGTCCTCTATCTTATCAAGTTAAGCGCCAATCGCATTTGCTATTGTTCAAGCAACTAGTTCCTGATTCCCAGATTACTTGCGACGAAACACAGACTCGTAAATATGTTGGCAATGCTGTTAAAAATCTTCAATTCCGTGGAGTGTTGGTTTGGCAGAAGATATTTTTGCCATGGCTCCATAACTGGTAACTGCATATGGGTGCAAAGACATCGGCAGGGGGGGGGGATCACGAAAGTTATCAATAGTAATGAGGGGGGATCGCTTCATGGAATAACGTTTTAAGAGGGGGTAACCTAAATTTCACCATGTTTATTCCAAAATCCTCTGCTCCCCCCAGGCGATAAATAATGACCGGTCCCTAATCCAAACGTTCCCACACTTATGTTACCAATCGTGCCGCCTTCATTAGAGAGGATTCAAGTCCCTCAAAGTGGAGATAAATCAAAACAAAGTCTACTCCTGCTGATGACGTGTCCCGAGGAGCTACTGCAGAGTTCTACATTAAGAATGACCGCTGGATATAGGGGCCGGCGTTCCTCCTGAAACAGAAATCTGAATGGGAGAAATCTCCTCAATGCAGTGCAGAATTAGAAGAAGACGACCTTGAGGTGAAGCGAAGACCGAAGTCCTTGGTTGTTCATGTGAATAAGGCGTATTCAAGTTTCATTTCTATCGTCCAGCGGTTCTCGTCCTGGTTCAAAATTGTTGAAAATTATCGCGCTGTGTTTTCGCTGTCAGTCGAGATTCCTGACAAGGAAACAAGAGACAAAACAACGAGATATCAGCCAAGATGACAAGTTTAATGTTAAAGAATTGGAAAATGCAGAAAGAGAAATTCTTAAGTTCTTCCAGATTGACGCCTTCTCAGAAGAGTTGGAAGCCGTCAAAAGCGGGACATGTGTTAAGAAAACAAGTGCACTTGCAAGTCTACAACCCCAGACAATACTGTTGGGAAGGTCACCTAGTTTGCGCTCCCCTCACCCCTCATTCAATGTTGAGGTATACCTAGAGACTTCAATCACAGCATATTGTCTATCATAATGTTCAGTAATACTTATGGGGGATATGGGGGAGAGGGGGGCCCATACATCTTGTGTACGTACCTAGAGATTAGATTTATTTAAACGTTTTTGAAATCTCAGTGCTTATGTGCAACCTTCCCAAGGAGTATTGTCTTGGGTTGTAGATCCGATACTTATTGATGTTCTTCTCCGTGTTGGTGAACGCCTTAGAAGAGCGCCTCTAGCTGAAGATTCTAAGCATCAGCAGGGCCGTAACTAGCAAGAGGCAAGACGAGGCACTTGCCTCGTCTTGATTTTAACCCAAAATTTAAAACAAATTCTGTATAGTTGGGAAGAAAATAATTACCAGTTGAACAAGATTGATTTTTTTCAAGAAATACCTTATGAAAAATGTTAAGAAAGAGTATCAGAGCTTCTAATTTTCCAACTTTCCTGGAGGGCATGCCCCCAGAACCTCCTAACAAGATCTTGCCTCGTGAGAATAAGTGAAACATAGAATAGTTAGTAGAATAGTTAGAGTCTATTATCCCAGGGGATAATAGACTCTGCCCTACGTGTGAATTAAACCAAATTGAAGACGAAGTTCATTTACTTTTCCATTGTACTAAATACTGTAGTTTTAGAGATGAATTTTACAAAAAAAAAACAGAGAATCAAATACCAAACATAACACAATTACCTCCTATGCAAGCCACCAAAACATTAATGAATTCTGATAATTATTCAGTTTAACCCTATTCAGACCGGGAGGGGGGCTTTTGAGGCCCGCGTTGACTTTGAACTCTTATAACTTTTTTAAGATTCAACCAAACGCTGCCAAACTTTCTGACTTTTCCTAAAATTTATCTGGCAATAATTTGGTAGGGTTGCATGATGTGTCAGGAACTTGACATCGCCATGGCAACGGCATTTTCACAGGCATGTTTTCCCAAATTTGTAATTTTCGTGTTTCTGTTAATAAAAATTAACTTTAATGAAATTATTTTTACATTTTTACGGTTTTAAAGCACATTTTTATTGATTTTGAGTACTTTGCAGTAATTTTGGGTGGTTTTCTGGCATTTTGGAAAAATTTTGAAATCCAAGATGGCGGATCCAAGATGGCGGCTGTTTTGACATCATGATGTAATTGTCACGTGATGTGACGTCACCATCCCACGTGACGTATACCAAATACATGCTATAAGTTTCATTGTGATTGCTTAAATATTCTGGAAGTTACATAAGGGGGGCTTCCGAAGCCCCCCCCCCCCGGTCTGAGAAGGTCAAAAAAAGCTCGGTCTGAATAGGGTTAAATACTCAACTAATGAAGTTCATTGTGAGATGCTTATCCTTACGAAATAATCTTCTATCGAATAAAAGTAATGTAACACATACATAATTGCTTTTTTCATTCCTATTACATGATTATTATTGTTATAAGTTTCGCTTTAGTTTAGTTGTACGCTTTTGCAATACTGTATTTACTTATAGTCATGCAAACAAAGCTTGTTGTTGTTGTTGTTGTTGTTGATGTTGATGTTGATGTTGTTGTGTGTGCCAAAGGTCTGGTTAGGGACCGGTCATTATTTATCGCCTGGGGGGAGCGGAGGATTTTGGGGGGATCACTTGAATTATAGATGAACAGAAGGGGGGGTCAGTCGTAACTGAGAGCCCAAAAGGGGGGATCACTGAAGATTTTGGAAGGATTCAGATGCAGGACCACTCAAATCTGTTTGGATAATGCAAGTTTATGAGCATACAAAATAAACGCGCCTTTTCTACTGGGACATGATTGCATTTGCGGTCTCAATTTGTTCTAACACAACTTTATTTATAAAACGGAAACTGTCATACTGGGGAATGTGCACAATTCAATTTTTATCGAGAACGTTTTGTGTTAACACATCTATATTTATCCTTTAAAACGTGCTTAGCTTATATTCATCTTTGAACATGACAGGTGAATGCTAAATTGTCAACCATAACTCCTGATAACTAAAACATTGTGAAATAGCATGTTTGTTTAACATGAAGCATTTGTCGCCTCTCCTGGGGGTCAATCCGCGCTTTTGTAAACCTGTAGGGGCGGACTGAGGTTCCGTGTGCAGCGCAGTGATTCGTCTTTGTGTTTTTTTTTCTAAATAGGCGAACTCATCGCCTTCGAATGCAACAGAATGCAACTCTTTATTATGCCTAAAATGCACTTAAGAATAGTATTCTCTTTGTTTGACAGGTCCTCTATCTTATCAAGTTAAGCGCCAATCGCATTTGCTATTGTTCAAGCAACTAGTTCCTGATTCCCAGATTACTTGCGACGAAACACAGACTCGTAAATATGTTAGCAATGCTGTTAAAAATCTTCAATTCCGTGGAGTGTTGGTTTGGCAGAAGATATTTTTGCCATGGCTCCATAACTGGTAACTGCATATGGGTGCAAAGACATCGGCAGGGGGGGGGGGGGGATCACGAAAGTTATCAATAGTAATGAGGGGGGATCGCTTCATGGAATAACGTTTTAAGAGGGGGTAACCTAAATTTCACCATGTTTATTCCAAAATCCTCTGCTCCCCCCAGGCGATAAATAATGACCGGTCCCTTAGGGCCTGATCAGATTATTATTCCTAAAGGGTCCCACCTCGCTCGATTACTTATCACGCACTTTCATGAAAAGAGTGGAATATGTCCTATCCCTTCCGTGAGAAAGGTTCTGGCTGATTCGTGCTAACTCAGGTGTACGTGGTGTGCTTTTGACCTGCTTTGCGTGTAAACAGCGTCATGGTTCTGCGTGACTGCTCAGGATTGCGTGTCTGGCATAGACATTGAGTAGCAATCATGGCTTTAGGTGGCAATAAAATTGTTGACAAATACAAGGTTTTCACCCTCGTATTTAGGGGCCGGAATGTAGGCCCAGAATTTTTCGTTTCGTTTAGCTTTAGTTTCATAGCTTCTTGATAGTTTTTGCGTTTTTTAGTTTCCTTTGTTCATCAGTCTATTCAGTTATGTACAGGTTATATTTATTTGAATATCGGTATATATCCTGTTGCGTGAAATTTATTCAGTTAGTTGGTTTATGAGTTTCGTGTTTACGGTCGAGTTTAAGTTTACGGTTGAAGTTCGAGGTCGTCACATTCGTCTCTGTAAGTGTCTGGTTTATTTCGCTTTGCCGTTGTTCTGTTTTCCTCCTGTCGTTCGCTGTAAGTTATTTTTTTCTCGTTTCTGTGTTTGTAATGTTGTTCAATTTTCAGTTACCGTGTTCATCTTCGATGTGTTTATTGTGCAAGATGGATTACGCGTGATTGAGTTTGCGACTACAGTAAGTTCTTAAAATAATATTATCCATGAGTTCATGACCCACAGTTGATTATTTTCAGAGACATTGCAGCTCTTTTCAACTACATCTATAAATAGGCCTTGAGCAGTGCAGAATAGTAAAAGATTTTCAATGCGAAGTTCTGTCTTGTTTTATTGGAAATGTTAAGCTTGCTAAATGTGTTCGCTATCTGTTAGCCTTTTATTAAAAACTAGCCATGGTACATTGCAATTCCTGAGTTTTTATTGGTTTACAGGCCATGGTGTTTGAGCTCATATACCATGGACCAAAAATATGGTAGTTATAGCCACCTCATGACTTTGAGGAATATTGTTAATTTGCTCCAATTGTAGTGATTAAGTAATTGTTAAAACTATTAAATATTGCGCTTGTTGCCTGATATGCGTACAGCTACGAACTAACTTAAAGATGCATTGTATTTATGCAGATGAAAACTCATGTGGGTGTCTATTTCGAGCATATTGCTTGAGCGCAACAGAACAATGAGGTTTAGGACACGAAGGAGAACATTGCTTTTGATAGTCTGCCTTGCCGGTGCCGTTTTGTTATTCCACACGGTCTACATGAACTGGTTTGGAGCAGTAGATACAAATGGCATGGAAGGTAAATAACCTTCTGAGTATATATATATATATATATGTTATTTGCCGGCTGGGAGGTCCGTATAGGAAAAAACTATACTGGTCTTGGCACAGTATAAATTCGTTAAGCCCTGGCCAAACGTAAACAAGTGAACGCAAGTAGTCTCAAGTTGAACTTGCGAACAGACTTGTGTTGGCTGCCCAAACGGACTCGTAAGTTTACTCGAAAGTGAACGCAAGTTGTCAAAAAGCCATTTTAATGCTAGTTGCAATTCAGTACTTGAAGTAAACAGCAAGACTTAAGTTAAATTGCGTTGGGTGGCTAAACGGTGAAAAACTTGCGTTGACTTACGGGCGTGCAGATATGATCTCCACCAAAATGAACGCAAGTCAACGCAAGTGTACGCAACTCCTGGCCAGTCAGACAAACTGAAATACGTCGAAATAAATAGCTAAACGGGTTTAGTTGGTCAACGTCTTTGATAACTTCAAATTTGCGTAGAGTGATTTTCCATTTTTGTTCGAGAAAGCAACTTTTTCTGCCCGAAATGATCCGAAATTATTGAAGGTATGATCGGTGAAAATTAATTTTAAATATGTATCTGTAGGAACAAAAAGTTGTTGACTTCTCTCCTTTTTGTGGCTCTCCAATTCCTGTGGCGGCTATTTCACATCCGAATTAACAAGACGACCGTGCAAGTCTCATTCTCGTTCGCCCTAAAAGAGGACAACAAGAATTTTCGTTATTAGCGGTCATGTTTGTTTAGGTGGTAAACCATTATCTGCGCATGCTGTTCAAGCAAAATAACTCAGGCTGAAAAAAATCGGGGCGGAACTGATTGTTTGTGTGACTGCCGGCGGAGCAGGAACAGGTCACGGACGGCCGGAGCACGGCGATGTGAGTGGGGCAGCACAGCACAGGGCGCACTGTGCGCGAGACCCAGTCTGACGCGGGAGGTCGCAGAGGGCGACGGGTCGGCGCGGCTAGTGAAAACCAGGCTTAAACTTTGTTGAGGATTTGATTTGGCTATTGGCGGTTTTCACCCGACGTCATCAAAATTATAAAATCTTTTCATTCTTTTCATGTATTCTTGGCATTAAGAACGAACATGAACCTCTATGCAAATTTTGTTATCGATTCAGTGCTTTCTTTAGGAAATAAAGTATTTTGAAATTCTAATATCCTTGATAAACATGTTCCTTACTGTCACAAAAACGGATGTTTTTAAGGTGGAATCCGCCAGGACTTCGAGTAGTTATTGGACAAAATTATGTACCACAAATTATTTACACCTTATTGCAAGCTATTGTGTTACTGCTTCAAATATCTTATCAAAATAAATCTTTTCTAACAACACCAAACATGGAAAACCAGTTTCGAAGTTCCACTGAATTCCACTGAATCGTTAAAAGACGGAGCTTTTGCCTATAGCTAGTGAACTTTGAATTTCATTTTCTCAGACTCTGATAAGAAATTGTTGTACCAAAATTATCTGCACCTTATTGCAAACTTTTGTGTTACTGCTTCAAATATCTTATCAAAAGAAATCTTTTCTAACAACACCAAACATCGAAAACAAATTTCGAAGTTCCACTGAATTCCATGCCACTGAATCGCTTAAAGACGATTTTACAAAATGGCTACTCGTGAGATTTTGCCTATAGCTTGTGAATTTTGAAATTCATTTTCTCAGACTCTGATAAGAAATTGTTGTTGGTGTTATCACGGATAGTTACTTACATATTTACCTTTTATTAAGGGTAGGAAATAACGCAATAGGATAGAAAATTATTCTGGTACTCGATTTTTGCCCAACTTAAATAAATATTACTCGACTTCCTGGTGGATTCCATCTTAGTGGTATTTTCAATTTTGCACGAACACCTTAAAACTAACTCCTGAAAGCTCTTCCGTGCTATGTGAGTGAATATCACGTGAATCAGGCTAATTCAAACTTTGCAACGATAAGTGAGCGCTTTGATTCAAAATTACGATCAGCCAATTAGGATCGAGTGATCTTTCTACTCGGCCAGCCAGAAGCAGGCAAGTTACAATCGATTAAAAGAAAATTTAGAAAAGACCCCCCCCCCCTCCCCACCCCATGTCTCAGCCAATTTCCATTCTTAGTGTATATCCCTCTCCCTATGTTATAAACACTATAAAAGGAATTATTGAGCGGATCTAAAATGTTAAGTGAAAAATACTTATTTTCGCGCCAACATGACATTTTACCTTTTAATTTTACACTTTTTAGGTTATCGTCCCATTTTTCCCGACGTTAAATTTGACACCGAGAATAACGATGAAAACAAATACGACATTATCATCATTGGTTCAGGTCCAACAGCTCTAGGCGCTGCTCATCGACTTTTTGAGCTAAACAAAAAGTTTCCTAACCTAAAGGTTGCTATTCTCGAACAACATGGCAAGCCAGGCGGGCTTGCTACGTCTGAAAGAGACGATCAAGGCTTCCTCTGGGACATGGGAGGACATGTGATATTTTCACACTACGAATACTTTGATGACACTCTGGACAGGACCATAAAGAGTTGGAATCGAAGAGAAAGAGCGGCATATGCCTTCATGAAGGGGTCTGATGGCATTAGAAGATTTGTTCCTTATCCCGTTCAAAACAATGTCGAGTTTATGGACAGAGTGGACCAGCAAAGGTGCTTATCAGGGCTTGAAGAAGTTGCAGCAAATAATGTGACAAAAGGAAGGCCTGTTAACTTCGACCAGTGGCTTGTTCGTAACTTTGGTGTTGGTCTTTGCGAAGTATTTATGAGAAAGTACAATAGAAAAATTTGGACCGTAGATCCTTCTGAAATGAACTCTGCCTGGGTCGGCGAGCGCGTTGCAGTTCCTAATATCACCAACATCAAGCATAAGATTAAAATGTACGACAATGAAACGTCAGCGAAAGATTCGGCCTGGGGACCTAATAATGTCTTTCGATATCCGAAGTATAATGGAACGGGTGGAATATGGCAAGCCCTAGCTGACCGGCTTCCTGGTATTTGGTTTAAATTCTATAATAAAGTCATACGGCTGAATATCGACACAAATACTGTAATAGTTGAGAGGAGCAAACCAGATAAATCAGTGCAGACAGAAGCATATAACCCCATGCCTCTGGTGCAGAAGATTCGATTTAACACTGTAATCTCAACAGTACCGCTCGACGTATTTGTAAATATGATAACAGGCAGAGACGAGTCTTTAGAGGAGATGAAGGAATTGACATCCCAACTGGTTTATTCACGCACTCATGTGATAGGTATTGGCCTAACTGGTCAACCTCCTCCGATGCTTTTACACAAGTCCTGGATGTACTTTCCTGACGCCGACGCCCCATTCTACAGGATAACAGTATTCTCCAGTTACTCAGACGATCACGTCCCACAGCCAGGAAAACAATGGTCACTGATGTGCGAGGCAGCAGAACCTAAACAACACTCCAATTTAGAATACTGGAGAAAGGACAATCTGATGAATGCCACTATTCATGCATTGATAGTTTATGGATTTATTACATCAGATATGATTGTTTCCAAATACTATCGACAGCTAGATCACGGGTATCCAATTCCTTCCATCAACAGAGAAGCGATTCTGGACAAGGTCCAGCCTTGGTTGCAATCTAAAGGTATCTACTCACGCGGTCGGTTTGGAGGTTGGCGATATGAAGTTTCAAATCAAGATCACTCGTTCATGCAAGGTGTTGAAGTCGTCGACATGTTGCTAAGAGGAATTCCCGAGGAAACTTACTTTGACCCAAACTTTGTCAATTCCAGGCGAAACACTGGTCGGCTTTTTTCTTACGAATTTGTGATTGCTCATTATAATGAAAATCTTGACTGGATTACACCGATAGCCAGCCACGCTCATGTCTATCATAAGGGCAATGATCTTCACCCTCCGCCCTTGCAACTATATGCCTGGGAACGCTTACCTAACGTTGGCCGGGAAAGTCACACTTATCTGTACCACATCATACGCAATTATGACAAATTGCCAGAGACAACTATTTTCCTACAGGCCGATAACAGTCACTGGCAATGTAGATTCTTTACTCAGCCTCCTATGGATTACGTTTATGATATCAAAAGCATGACATCATTGAAAATTACTTGTAATAAACCCGTACGTTTTGCGCCGTGGGGAGGAATTCGCTACTTGCCCAAATGGCGTGAGATGTTGAGAAGTGGTGAAATTCGTTGTGCTAATTTGACTTTGCGGGATTTTTTCAAGGAACTGTTTGGCGTTCCACCTCCAAGATTCGTTTATTTTTGCCCTAGTGGATGTTTCGCTGCAACGCGAGACATGATCAAGAAGCATCCGAAAAGCTTTTACATCAAGGCTCTATCATTCTTAGATGACCATCGTAACCCTGAGGAAGGTCATTATTTTGAAAGGCTTTGGTCTGCAATATTTTCATTACCCTAAATGACTCGTGGTTTCATTAAGTTCTTTTGTACTTGTACACGTTAAACTTAATTTACGAGTTAATTGACTTAATGGGAGGGTCAGACGGGAAAATATTTGGCTCCGGGTCTTGGCGCACAGACCGAGCGCAGTGAGGTCGCTGCAAATTGACCCAAAGTCATCATTTTCACTCGGACCCGACCTAGGTTAGTCAATAACTATTTAATCATACTACATAAGTTACTTAATTTTGATTTTTTTTTGCGGGGCTAGACGGCTTGGCTCGCGTCAAAATGTGCAGCCGTACACAAGTTAGCTCGCGATATTATTTTTCTAATATTTTGCTTCAGCAGTAATAATATTACTTGAGAAAAAACATTGGTAGGCTACGTTAAGTAGTAAAGACGATACGCACAGCATCTCCAAATTTTGGCTTATACGCAAGCGCCAAAGTCAAGTTTAGTACATTTTTACATGGAATCTTCCTCAAAGTCTTGCTGCAGTGCGAAAAAGTGCTTTTCTAGCAAAGTTTAGAGAAATTTAGCGTCGTACCCCCCTCCCCCCAAAAAAATACAATTTAACGGTTAAAGATTGCTTTTTTAGGAAATTCAACAGATTAAGGGTTAAAGGTCTGCTTTAAAAAAGTGTAAAGGAAAAATAAAGTTCCTTAAATAAACATTTACGCCAGCTTTACGTTCGCTTTACACCGCAGTTAAGTTATCTTTTCTTGCTGTCATGGTTATGGTTAGTATTTTTTAAGTATTTATAGTTTTTAAGTATCTTTAACTGGTGTCCCCAATTAGCCCACAAGGGCTATATATATAGACATGGTAATAAAGTTTTGACGTACTTACTGACTGACTGACTGACTGACTGACTGACTATATATGACTGACTGATGATGATGACGAATGACAGATGACAGAGATGATATGACTGATGATGATGATGACAGACTGACAGACTGACAGACTGACTGATGATGATGACTGACTGATGACTGATGAATGAGACGACAGAGAGAGAGATGAGAGACTGACAGATGATGATGACTGACTGAAGACGACGACAGCTGACTGACTGACTGACTGACTGACTGACTGACTGACTGACTGACTGACTGACTGACTGACTGACTGACTTACTTACTTACTTACTGTATTAATAAGAACGTCACAGGGACGCAAAAAGGATTGACCGCGCACCCAAATAAGGAATCCTAGCTCATTAACAATGTTTTAGTTGATCAATGCTAAAATCCAGGAAAGAAGCAATAGTCGGCCTTGACTGAAGCACAGACTTGAGGATGGTCACAACTGGGCGTGATAAGCGCAAGCATGCGCATAAACGCATGAGAAGGACGAATGCACTCGTTCTTCTTAATTATGCTGTCCTCACTTGCAGTACGCATGAGCACAATAAAATGAAACGATGAATAACTATTTTGGCACAATAAACACATTTATCGCAAGAAAAGCCAACAATGTTGTTTTCTTGTGTTTATACTTATGGCAGCGATTCCTAGTGAGACACAGGGAATGCTTGCGTTTTGCTTATGCTTGTACCTAGTGAAAACCAGCCAACGTTTTTTTACCAAAATGGTTCACACTGGTTTACCCGCGCGCAATGTTTTATTACTGGCAAATCTCGTACTGTGCCTTGATAAAACTTAATATTAGGTCAATCTCTAACATAAACTAAAGGATCAAAGGAAACAGAACGTTAACAGGTAATTAAGGTCATTGCTTAGTATTGCATTGCGCATAGTAACTGTGCAGAATTTTAAGCGTAGTTAGCGCTCACCCTGAGGTGAAGCGAAGACCGAAGTCCTTGGTTGTTCATGTGAATAAGGCGTATTCAAGTTTCATTTCTATCGTCCAGCGGTTCCCGTCCTGGTTCAAATCGTTGACGATTATCGCGCTGTGTTTTCGCTGTCAGTCGAGATTCCTGACAGGGGAACAAGAGACAAAACAACGAGATATCAGCCAAGATGACTTGTTCAGTTAATGTTGAAGAATTGGAGAATGCAGAAAGAGAAATTCTTAAGTTCTTCCAGATTGACGCCTTCTCAGAAGAGTTGGAAGCCGTCAAAAGCGGGAAATGTGTTAAGAAATCGAGTGCACTTGCAAATCTAGATCCGATACTTATTGATGTTCTTCTCCGTGTTGGTGGACGCCTTAGAAGAGCGCCTCTAGCTGAAGATTCTAAGAATCAGCAGGGCCGTAACTCGCAAGAGGCAAGACGAGGCACTTGCCTCGTCTTGATTTTAACCCAAAATTTAAAACAAATTCTGAATAGTTGGGAAGAAAATAATTACCAGTTGAACAAGATTGATTTTTTTCAAGAAATACCTTATGAAAAATGTTAAGAAAGAGTATCAGAGCTTCTAATTTTCCAACTTTCCTGGAGGGCATGCCCCCAGAACCTCCTAACAAGATCTTGCCTCGTGAGAATAAGTGAAACTTAGAATAGTTAGTAGAATAGTTAGAAGTCATATTATCCCAGGGGATAATAGACTCTGCCCTACGTGTGAATTAAACCAAATTGAAGACGAAGTTCATTTACTTTTCCATTGTACTAAATACTGTAGTTTTAGAGATGAATTTTACAAAAAAAAAAACAGAGAATCAAATACCAAACATAACACAATTACCTCCTATGCAAGCCACCAAAACATTAATGAATTCTGATAATTATTCAGTTTAACCCTATTCAGACCGGGAGGGGGGCTTTTGAGGCCTGCGTTGACTTTGAACTCTTATAACTTTTTTAAGATTCAACCAAACGCTGCCAAACTTTCTGACTTTTCCTAAAATTTATCTGGCAATAATTTGGTAGGGTTGCATGATGTGTCAGAAACTTGACATCGCCATGGCAACGGCATTTTCACAGGCATGTTTTCCCAAATTTGTAATTTTCGTGTTTCTGTTAATAAAAATTAACTTTAATGAAATTATTTTTACATTTTTACGGTTTTAATGCACATTTTTATTGATTTTGAGTACTTTGCAGTAATTTTGGGTGGTTTTCTGACATTTTGGAAAAATTTTGAAATCCAAGATGGCGGATCCAAGATGGCGGCTGTTTTGACATCATGATGTAATTGTCACGTGATGTGACGTCACCATCCCACGTGACGTATACCAAATACATGCTATAAGTTTCATTGTGATTGCTTAAATATTCTGGAAGTTACATAAGGGGGGCTTCCGAAGCCCCCCCCCGGTCTGAGAAGGTCAAAAAAAGCCCGGTCTGAATAGGGTTAAATACTCAACTAATGAAGTTCATTGTGAGATGCTTATCCTTACGAAATAATCTTCTATCGAATAAAAGTAATGTAACACATACATAATTGCTTTTTTTCATTCCTAATACATGATTATTATTGTTATAAGTTTCGCTTTAGTTTAGTTGTACGCTTTTGCAATACTGTATTTACTTATAGTCATGCAAACAAAGCTTGTTGTTGTTGTTGTTGTTGTTGATGTTGATGTTGTTGTGTGTGCCAAAGGTCTGGTTAGGGACCGGTCATTATTTATCGCCTGGGGGGAGCGGAGGATTTTGGGGGGATCACTTGAATTATAGATGAACAGAAGGGGGGGTCAGTCGTAACTGAGAGCCCAAAAGGGGGGATAACTGAAGATTTTGGAAGGATTCAGATGCAGGACCACTCAAATCTGTTTGGATAATGCAAGTTTATGAGCATACAAAATAAACGCGCCTTTTCTACTGGGACATGATTGCATTTGCGGTCTCAATTTGTTCTAACACAACTTTATTTATAAAACGGAAACTGTCATACTGCGGAATGTGCACAATTCAATTTTTATCGAGAACGTTTTGTGTTAACACATCTATATTTATCCTTTAAAACGTGCTTAGCTTATATTCATCTTTGAACATGACAGGTGAATGCTAAATTGTCAACCATAACTCCTGATAACTAAAACATTGTGAAATAGCATGTTTGTTTAACATGAAGCATTTGTCGCCTCTCCTGGGGGTCAATCCGCGCTTTTGTAAACCTGTAGGGGCGGACTGAGGTTCCGTGTGCAGCGCAGTGATTCGTCTTTGTGTTTTTTTTTCTAAATAGGCGAACTCATCGCCTTCGAATGCAACTCTTTATTATGCCTAAAATGCACTCAAGAATAGTATTCTCTTTGTTTGACAGGTCCTCTATCTTATCAAGTTAAGCGCCAATCGCATTTGCTATTGTTCAAGCAACTAGTTCCTGATTCCCAGATTACTTGCGACGAAACACAGACTCGTAAATATGTTGGCAATGCTGTTAAAAATCTTCAATTCCGTGGAGTGTTGGTTTGGCAGAAGATATTTTTGCCATGGCTCCATAACTGGTAACTGCATATGGGTGCAAAGACATCGGCAGGGGGGGGGGGATCACGAAAGTTATCAATAGTAATGAGGGGGGATCGCTTCATGGAATAACGTTTTAAGAGGGGGTAACCTAAATTTCACCATGTTTATTCCAAAATCCTCTGCTCCCCCCAGGCGAAAAATAATGACCGGTCCCTTAGGGCCTGATCAGATTATTATTCCTAAAGGGTCCCACCTCGCTCGATTACTTATCACGCACTTTCATGAAAAGAGTGGAATATGTCCTATCCCTTCCGTGAGAAAGGTTCTGGCTGATTTTTGCTAACTCAGGTGTACGTGGTGTGCTTTTGACCTGCTTTGCGTGTAAACGGCGTCATGGTTCTGCGTGACTGCTCAGGATTGCGTGTCTGGCATAGACATTGAGTAGCAATCATGGCTTTAGGTGGCAATTAAATTGTTGACAAATACAAGGTTTTCACCCTCGTATTTAGGGGCCGGAATGTAGTCCCAGAATTTTTCGTTTCGTTTAGCTTTAGTTTCATAGTTTCTTGATAGTTTTTGCGTTTTTTAGTTTCCTTTGTTCATCAGTCTATTCAGTTATGTACAGGTTGTATTTATTTCAATATCGGTATATATCCTGTTGCGTGAAATTTATTCAGTTAGTTGGTTTATGAGTTTCGTGTTTACGGTCGAGTTTAAGTTTACGGTTGAAGTTCGAGGTCGTCACATTCGTCTTTGTAAGTTTCTCGTTTATTTCGCTTTGCCTTTGTTGTTTTCCTCCTGTCGTTCGCTGTAAGTAATTTTTTGCTCATTTCTGTGTTTGTAATGTTGTTCAATTTTCAGTTACCGTGTTCATCTTCGATGTGTTTATTGTGCAAGATGGATTACGCGTGATTAAGTTTGCGACAACAGTAAGTTGTTAAAACATTATTATCCATGAGTTCATAACCCACAGTTGATTCAGAGACATTGCAGCTCTTTTCAACTACATCTATAAATAGGCCTTGAGCAGTGCAGAATAGTAAAAGATTTTTAATGCGAAGTACTGTCTTGTTTTATTGGAAATGTTAAGCTTGTTAAACGTGTTCGCTATCTGTTAGCCTTTTATTAAAAACTAGCCATGGTACATTACAATTCCTGAGTTTTTATTGGTTTACACGCCATGGTATTTGAGCTCATGTACCGGGGAGCTAAAATATTAAAATATTAAATTCGCGCTTGTTGGATATGAGATAGTTACGAACTAACTTAAAGATGCATTGTATTTATGCAGATGAAAACTCGTGTGGGTGTCTATTTCGAGCATATTGCTTGAGCGCAACAGAACAATGAGGTTTAGGACACGAAGGAAACTGAGAAGATTGCTTTTGATAGTCTGCCTTGTCGGTGCCTTGCCGTTGCCGTTGTTCCACACGGTCTACATAAACTGGTTTGGAGCAGTAGATACAAATGGCATGGAAGGTAAATAACCTTCTGAGTATATATATATATTTATTATATAGCCGCGAGTGTTTTACTGGAAAATAGACCACTCGTAAAATTCATACGAAACTGCATCTGGGACTGTTGTGGTGTATTTTCCATATCCTCACTAGTGAGGATATCGATGACGTCATTTCCCATCTTCTTCGCGCCGCCGTGTATCGACCGTGTAATATCCTCTATTTATATATATATGTTATTTGCCGGCTGGGAGGTCCGTATAGGGAAAAACTATACTGGTCTTTATACCTGTCCCTGCACAGTATAAATTCGTTTAGCCCTGACCAAACGGAAACAAATGAACGCAAGTAGTGTTGGCTGCGAATTTTCGTGTCAAAACCACACTTGAGCAAAATGCCCTAAACGTCCACTCGGCCGTTTCTAGGATAGAAAGAAGGCTTGGAAAAGTCCTTTTTACCGTGCCGTTTTTCTGCAAAAGAACCCCAGGGGTTTACGATCCGGTGAGACCTAAAACTTTCTTGCGGGCAGATGCTTGTGAGTTCTTCTTTGCTCTATTTCAAAGAACTGCTTCACTTTTAGATTATACACCGTGCTTTACATGAGCCGAACTTCTAAATACAGTCCGACAAATTGAAATACGAAATAAATAGCTAAACGGGTTTAGTTGGTCAACGTCTTTGATAACTTCAAATTTGCGTAGAGTAATTTTCCATTTTTGTTCGAGAAAGCAACTTCTTCTGCCCGAAATGATCCGAAATTATTGAAGGTATGATCGGTCAAAATTAATTTTAATTATTATTCATTCAAAATATTTCTCTGTTTCTGATTGGCTTTCAATCCCCGGTTAATTCCAGCTAACCGGCTAGCGCCGACCAAATTTGAAAGAAGGTCCAATTATACGACGATTGACTAAAATGACGTCAATCATCCAATATCAAAAATTAACGGATCGCAACCTCGTTCCCAAGGATGATTAACCGATCGCAACCTCACTCCCAAGGATCGCTGACGTCACGCAACAACGGCTTTGCGTGCCGAGCAGGTTGAAAGCGCGAAAATGGCCGCTAGATTTGAGCATTACGAAGAGGTAAAATATTTAAGTTATTAGAAGACAAGGAAAGTCAAAACATGGAAAAAGCAACGAAGGGGAATCGATCGATTTTGAAAGCGTATCTTCAAGAGGAAAAAATCCCTGATCCAGCCACAGCGGAGGATTTGGAGCGGTTTTACGAAAATTCTATGTCGAAATAAGCAATAACGATGGAAACCTGTACTCGAAAACATCGTTTTGTGAGTTTGTGTCATCAGATTTAGCTTCAATAGACACTTCAAGCAAGTGCTAAATATCGACACTATAAAGGACAAGAAATTTAATGAAGGCAACCGAGTTTTTGAAGTTTAAATCAAATTTAAAAGCGAACGTTGTTTGTATTTGTGTACTTTGCCTACTGTCAAAACCCTATTAAATTCATTTTGTGCATTTGGAGCTCTGGAAATATTTTGAATGAATAATAAAACAGTTATTGAATTCGGCTTTCGTATGATATGAAGAATTATGCGGGTCTCGGAGGGTGTTATCCGCCGAAGCCGATAACACCCTCCTCGATCTGCATAATTCTTCATATCATACTCTGCCTCATCCAATAATTGCTAAATCTGCGAAAAATAACTCAGGCTGAAAAAATTGGGGCGGAACTGATTGTTTGTGTGACTAACACTTTGTTGAGGATTTGATTTGGCTATTGGCGGTTTTCACCCGACGTCATCAAAATTATAAAATTTCATTCTTTTCATGTATGCTTGGCATAAAGAACATAAACCCCTATGCAAATTTTGTTATCGATTCAGTGCTTTGTTTAGGAAATAAAGTATTTTGAAATGCTGATATCCTAGATAGACATGTTCCTTACTGTCACAAAAACGGTAAAGTGGTATTTTCAATTTTGCACGAACACCTTAAAACGAACTCCTGAAAGCTCTGCCGTGTTATGCGAGTGAACATCACGTGACTCAGGCTAATTCAAACTTTGCAACGATAAGTGAGCGCTTTGATTCAAAATTACGATCAGCCAATCAGGATCGAGTGATCTTGCCACTCGGCCAGTCAGAAGCGGGCAAGTTACAATCGATTAAAAGAAAGTTTAGAAAAGACCGCCCCCTGTCTCAGCCAATTTCCATTCTCGGTGTATATCCCTCTCCCTATGTTATAAACACAATAAAAGGAAATTTTTGAGCGGAAACATGACATTTTACCTTTAATTTTACACTTTTTAGGTTATCGTCCCATTTTTCCCGACGTTAAATTTGACACCGAGAATAACGATGAAAACAAATACGACATTATCATCATTGGTTCAGGTCCAACAGCTCTAGGCGCTGCTCATCGACTTTTTGAGCTAAACAAAAAGTTTCCTAACCTAAAGGTTGCTATTCTCGAACAACATGGCAAGCCAGGCGGGCTTGCTACGTCTGAAAGAGACGATCAAGGATTCCTCTGGGACATGGGAGGACATGTGGTATTTTCACATTACGAGTACTTTGATGACACTCTGGACAGAACCATAAAGAGTTGGAATCGAAGAGAAAGAGCGGCATATGCCTTCATGAAGGGGTCTGATGGCATTAGAAGATTTGTTCCTTATCCCGTTCAAAACAATATCGAGTTTATGGACAGAGTAGACCAGCAAAAGTGCTTATCAGGGCTTGAAGAAGTTGCAGCAAATAATGTGACAAAAGGAAGGCCTGTTAACTTCGACCAGTGGCTTGTTCGTAACTTTGGTGTTGGTCTTTGCGAAGTATTTATGAGAAAGTACAATAGAAAAATTTGGACCGTAGATCCTTCTGAAATGAACTCTGCCTGGGTCGGCGAGCGCGTTGCAGTTCCTAATATCACCAAGATCAAGCATAAGATTAAAATGTACGACAATGAAGCGTCAGCGAAAGATTCGGCCTGGGGACCTAATAATGTCTTTCGATATCCGAAGTATAATGGAACGGGTGGAATATGGCAAGCCCTAGCTGACCGGCTTCCTGCTAATTGGTTTAAATTCTATCATAAAGTCATACGGCTAAATATCGACACAAATTATGTAATGGTCGAGAGGAGCAAACCGGATAAATCAATGCAGACAGAAGCATATAACCCCATGCCTTTGGTGCAGAAGATTCGATTTAACACTGTAATCTCAACAGTACCGCTCGACGTATTTGTAAATATGATAACTGGCAGAGACGAGTCTTTAGAGGAGATGAAGGAATTGACATCCCAACTGGTTTATTCACGCACTCATGTGATAGGTATTGGCCTAACTGGTCAACCTCCTCCGATGCTTTTACACAAGTCCTGGATGTACTTTCCTGACGCCGACGCCCCATTCTACAGGATAACAGTATTCTCCAGTTACTCAGACGATCACGTCCCACAGCCAGGAAAACAATGGTCACTGATGTGCGAGGCAGCAGAACCTAAACAACACTCCAATTTAGAATACTGGAGAAAGGACAATCTGATGAATGCCACTATTCACGCATTGATAGTTTACGGATTTATTACATCAGATATGATTGTTTCCAAATACTATCGACAGCTAG
Organism: Oculina patagonica; assembly: GCF_052425735.1. NCBI lineage: Eukaryota > Metazoa > Cnidaria > Anthozoa > Scleractinia > Oculinidae > Oculina > Oculina patagonica. The sequence goes on from NC_135766.1 coordinate 6,030,074, forward strand.
ATCACGGGTATCCAATTCCTTCCATCAACAGAGAAGCGATTCTGGACAAGGTCCAGCCTTGGTTGCAATCTAAAGGTATCTACTCACGCGGTCGGTTTGGAGGTTGGCGATATGAGGTTTCAAATCAAGATCACTCGTTCATGCAAGGTGTTGAAGTCGTCGACATGTTGCTAAGAGGAATTCCCGAGGAAACTTACTTTGACCCAAACTTTGTCAATTCCAGGCGAAACACTGGTCGGCTTTTTTCTTACGAATTTGTGATTGCTCATTATAATGAAAATCTTGACTGGATTACACCGATAGCCAGCCACGCTCATGTCTATCATAAGGGCAATGATCTTCACCCTCCGCCCTTGCAACTACATGCCTGGGAACGCTTACCTAACGTTGGCCGGGAAAGTCACACTTATCTGTACCACATCATACGCAATTATGACAAATTGCCAGAGACAACTATTTTCCTACAGGCCGATAACAGTCACTGGCAATGTAGATTCTTTACTCAGCCTCCTATGGATTACGTTTATGATATCAAAAGCATGACATCATTGAAAATTACTTGTAATAAACCCGTACGTTTTGCGCCGTGGGGAGGAATTCACTACTTGCCCAAATGGCGTGAGATGTTGAGAAGTGGTGAAATTCGTCGTGCTAATTTGACTTTGCGGGATTTTTTCAAGGAACTGTTTGGCGTTCCACCTCCAAGATTTGTTTATTTTTGCCCTAGTGGATGTTTCGCTGCAACGAGAGACATGATCAAGAAGCATCCGAAAAGCTTTTACATCAAGGCTCTGTCATTCTTAGATGACCATCGTAACCCTGAGGAAGGTCATTATTTTGAAAGGCTTTGGTCTGCAATATTTTCATTACCCTAAATGACTCGTGGTTTCTTTAAGTTCTTTTGTACTTGTACACGTTAAACTTAATTTACGAGCTTATTGACTTACTGGGAGGGTCGGACGGGAAAATATTTGGCTCCGGGTCATGGCGCACAGACCGAGCGCAGTGAGGTCGCTGCAAATTGACCCAAAGTCATCATTTTCACTCGGACCCGACCTAGGTTAGTCAATAACTATTTAATCATACTACATAAGTTACTTAATTTTGATTTTTTTTTGCGGGGCTAGACGGCTTGGCTCGCGTCAAAATGTGCAGCCGTACACAAGTTAGCTCGCGATATTATTTTTCTAATATTTTGCTTCAGCAGTAATAATATTACTTGAGAAAAAACATTGGTAGGCTACGTTAAGTAGTAAAGACGATACGCACAGCATCTCCAAATTTTGGCTTATACGCAAGCGTCAAAGTCAAGTTTAGTACATTTTTACATGGAATCTTCCCCAAAATCTTGCTGCGGTGCGAAAAACTGCTTTTCTAGCAAAGTTTAGCGAAATTTAGCGTCGTACCCCCACCCCCCCCCCCCCAAAAAAAAAAATACAATTTAACGGTTAAAGATTGCTTTTTTAGGAAATTCAACAGATTAAGGGTTAAAGGTCAGCTTTAAAAAAGTGTAAAGGAAAAATAAAGTTCCTTAAATAAACATTTACGCCAGCTTTACGTTCGCTTTACACCGCAGTAAAGTTATCTTTTCTTGCTGTGATGGTTATGGTTAGTATTTTTTAAGTATTTATAGTTTTTAAGTATCTTTAACTGGTGTCCCCAATTAGCCCACAAGGGCTAAATACATAGACATGGTAATAAAGTTTTGACGTACTTACTGACTGACTGACTGACCGACTGACTGACTTACTTACTGTATTAATACAATGGGCTCCTGATTAATAAGAACGTCACAGGGACGCAAAAAGGATTGACCGCGCACCCAAATAAGGAATCCTAGCTCATTAACAATGTTTTAGTTGATCAATGCTAAAATCCAGGAAAGAAGCAATAGTCGGCCTTGACTGAAGCACAGACTTGAGGATGGTCACAACTGGGCGTGATAAGCGCAAGCATGCGCATAAACGCATGAGAAGGACGAATGCACGCGTTCTTCTTAATTATGCTGTCCTCACTTGCAGTACGCATGAGCACAATAAAATGAAACGATGAATAACTATTTTGGCACAATAAACACATTTATCTCAAGAAAAGCCAACAATGTTGTTTTCTTGTGTTTATACTTATGGCAGCGATTCCTAGTGAGACACAGGGAATGCTTGCGTTTTGCTTATGCTTGTACCTAGTGAAAACCAGCCAACGTTTTTTTACCAAAATGGTTCACACTGGTTTACCCGCGCGCAATGTTTTACTGGCAAATCTCGTACTGTGCCTTGATAAAACTTAACATTAGGTCAATCTCTAACATAAACTAAAGGATCAAAGGAAACAGAACGTTAACAGGTAATTAAGGTCATTGCTTAGCATTGCATTGCGCATAGTAACTGTGCAGAATTTTAAGCGTAGTTAGCGCTCACCCTGAGGTGAAGCGAAGACCGAAGTCCTTGGTTGTTCATGTGAATAAGGCGTATTCAAGTTTCATTTCTATCGTCCAGCGGTTCCCGTCCTGGTTCAAATCGTTGACGATTATCGCGCTGTGTTTTCGCTGTCAGTCGAGATTCCTGACAGGGGAACAAGAGACAAAACAACGAGATATCAGCCAAGATGACTTGTTCAGTTAATGTTGAAGAATTGGAGAATGCAGAAAGAGAAATTCTTAAGTTCTTCCAGATTGACGCCTTCTCAGAAGAGTTGGAAGCCGTCAAAAGCGGGAAATGTGTTAAGAAATCGAGTGCACTTGCAAATCTAGATCCGATACTTATTGATGTTCTTCTCCGTGTTGGTGGACGCCTTAGAAGAGCGCCTCTAGCTGAAGATTCTAAGAATCAGCAGGGCCGTAACTCGCAAGAGGCAAGACGAGGCACTTGCCTCGTCTTGATTTTAACCCAAAATTTAAAACAAATTCTGAATAGTTGGGAAGAAAATAATTACCAGTTGAACAAGATTGATTTTTTTCAAGAAAGACCTTATGAAAAATGTTAAAAAGGAGTATCAGAGCTTCTAGTTTTCCAACTTTCCTGGAGGGCATGCCCCCAGAATCTCCTAACAAGATCTTGCCTCGTGAGAATGAGTGAAACTTTATAGAATAGGTAATCATAAATTATTGATCGAAACTGGCAGATATGATCAAATCCCAAGGGATAATAGACTCTGCCCTACGTGTGAATCAAACCAAATTGAAGACGAAGTTCATTTACTTTTCCATTGTACTAAATACTGTAGTTTTTGAGATGAATTTTACAAAAAAATAGAGAATTAAATACCAAACATAACACAATTACCTCCTATGCAAGCCACCAAAAAATTAATGAATTATGATAATTAATATTTGAATACCCAACTAATGAAGTTCATTGTGAGATGCTTATCCTTACGAAATAATCTTCTATCGAATGAAAGTAATGTAACACATACATAATTGCTTTTTTCATTCCTATTACATGATTATTATTGTTATAAGTTTCGCTTTAGTTAAGTTGTACGCTTTTGCAATACTGTATTTACTTATAGTCATGCAAACAAAGCTTGTTGTTGTTGTTGTGTGTGCCAAAGGTGTGGTTAGGGCCTGATCAGATTATTATTCCTAAAGGGTCCCACCTCGCTCGATTACTTTTCACGCACTTTCATGAAAAGAGTGGAATATGTCCTATCCCTTCCGTGAGAAAGGTTCTGGCTGATTCGTGCTAACTCAGGTGTACGTGGTGTGCTTTTGACCTGCTTTGCGTATAAACAGCGTCATGGTTCTGCGTGACTGCTCAGGATTGCGTGTCTGGCATAGACATTGAGTAGCAATCATGGCTTTAGGTGGCAATTAAATTGTTGATAAATACAAGGTTTTCACCCTCGTATTTAGGGGCCAGAATTTTTCGTTTCGTTCAGCTTAAGTTTCATAGTTTCGTGATAGTTTTCGCGTTTTTTAGTTTCCTTTGTTCATTAGTCTATTTCTGTAAAGGTTATATTTATTTGAATATCGGTATATATCCTGTTGCGTGAAATTTATTCAGTTAGTTGGTTTATGAGTTTCGTGTTTACGGTCGAGTTTAAGTTTACGGTTCAAGTTCGAGGTCGTCACATTCGTCTCTGTAAGTGTCTGGTTTATTTCGCTTTGTCGTTGTTCTGTTTTCCTCCTGTCGTTCGCTGTAAGTTATTTTATTCTCGTTTCTGTGTTTGTTGTTCAATTTTCAGTTACCGTGTTCATCTTCGATGTGTTTATTGTGCAAGATGGATTACGCGTGATTGAGTTTGCGACTACAGTAAGTTCTTAAAATAATATTATCCATGAGTTTATGACCCACAGTTGATTATTTTCAGAGACATTGCAGCTCTTTTCAACTACATCTATAAATAGGCCTTGAGCAGTGCAGAATAGTAAAAGATTTTCAATGCGAAGTACTGTCTTGTTTTATTGGAAATGTTAAGCTTGTTAAATGTGTTCGCTATCTGTTAGCCTTTTATTAAAAACTAGCCATGGTACATTGCAATTCCTGAGTTTTTATTGGTTTACACGCCATGGTATTTGAGCTCATGTACCGGGGAGCTAAAATGTTAAAATATTAAATTCGCGCTTGTTGGATATGTGATAGTTATGAACTAACTTAAAGATGCATTGTATTTATGCAGATGAAAACTCGTGTGGGTGTCTATTTAGAGCATATTGCTTGAGCGCAACGGAGCAATGAGGTTTAGCACACGAAGGAGAACATTGCTTTTGATAGTCTGCCTTGCCGGTGCCGTTTTGTTGTTCCACACGGTCTACATCAACTGGTTTGGAGCAGTAGATACAAATGGCATGGAAGGTAAATAACCTTCTGAGTATATATATATATATATATGTCTGAATTTATCAAAACCGGGTCAAAGAAAAGTGACGTCAGTATTCTTGAACAAGTACGTTACTGCGCGAATTGGCTTAAAACGCCATAAGAAAGGGGAAAAAAAAGAAATACAGCGCTGAAAGGTAGAGAAGAAAGAGGAGAAGAGAAAAAAAGACTGACATTCCCTTTAGTTTTTATATCATCGAGTTTGGAAAAAAACGCGTTTACAGCGATTTGCGCTTAAAACGGTGAAAATTTCCTTGACCTGGTTTTGATAAATTCAGACATATGATTCAATAGTATGACCGGAAAGGCCAAGAATGAGCTTCTCGAGTTACAATCAATCATTTTCTATGCATCTAGAGAGAAATCCAGGCTTTCCCTGCACCGGGGTAACATTCACTAGCCTCTCCGGTCATACTATTGAATCAATTGATTCAATAGTATGACCGGAAAGGCCAAGAATGAGCTTCTCGAGTTACAATCAATCATTTTCTATGCATCTAGAGAGAAATCCAGGCTTTCCCTGCACCGGGGTAACATTCACTAGCCTCTCCGGTCATACTATTGAATCAATTGATTCAATAGTATGACCGGAAAGGCCAAGAATGAGCTTCTCGAGTTACAATCAATCATTTTCTATGCATCTAGAGAGAAATCCAGGCTTTCCCTGCACCAGGGTAACATTCACTAGCCTCTCCGGTCATACTATTGAATCATATGTCTGAATTTATCAAAACCGGGTCAAAGAAAAGTGACGTCAGTATTCTTGAACAAGTACGTTACTGCGCGAATTGGCTTAAAACGCCACAAGAAAGGGGAAAAAAAGAAATACAGCGCTGAAAGGTAGAGAAGAAAGAGGAAAAGAGAAAAAAAGACTGACATTCCCTTTAGTTTTTATATCATCGAGTTTGGAGATAGTTTCTGGCGAGAAAAAAACGCGTTTACAGCGATTTGCGCTTAAAACGGTGAAAATTTCCTTGACCTGGTTTTGATAAATTCAGACATATATATATATATGTTATTTGCCGGCTGGGAGGTCCATATAGGAAAAAACTATACTGGTCTTGGCACAGTATAAATTCGTTAAGCCCTGGCCAAACGGAAACAAGTGAACGCAAGTAGTCGCAAGTTGAACTTGCCAACAGACTTGTGTTGGCTGCCCAAACGGACTCGTAAGTTTACTCGAAAATGAATGCAAGTTGTCAAAAAGCCATTTTAATGCTAGCTGCAATTCAGTACTTGAAGTAAACAGCAAGACTTAAATTGCGTTGGGTGGCTAAACGGTGAAAAACTTGCGTTGACTTACGGGAGTGCAGATATGATCTCCACCCAAATGAACGCAAGTCAACGCAAGTGTACGCAACTCCTGGCCAGTCAGACAAAATACGAAATAAATAGCTAAACGGGTTTAGTTGGTCAACGTCTTTGATAACTTCAAATTTGCGTAGAGTGATTTTCCATTTTTGTTCGAGAAAGCAACTGACTTCTTCTGCTCGAAATGATCCTAAATTATTAAAGGTATGATCGGTGAAAATTAATTTTAAATATGTATCTGTAGGAACAAACAGTTGTTGACTTCTCTCCTTTTTGTGGCTCTCCAATTCCTGTGGCGGCTATTTCACATCAATTAACAAGACGACCGTGCAAGTCTCATTCTCGTTCGCCCTAAAAGAGGACAACAAGAATTTTCGTTATTAGCGGTCATGTTTGTTTAGGTGGTAAACCATTATCTGCGCATGCTGCTCAAGCAAAATAACTCAGGCTGAAAAAAATCGGGGCGGAACTGATTGTTTGTGTGACTAAAGCCTGGTTTTCACTAGCGACGCAAGCACAAGGATAACAGGTCTTATTTCACCGCGAAAACGGCTTCAACTCGAGCAAAAGCACAAACGCATTGCATTTTGATTTTTGTGTCAGTGTTTGCGGCAAGCACAAGCACAAGGGTCAAAATCTGCACTTGTGCTTGCGTAGACTTTCGCAAAGTCTTTCGACGCGCGGTTTAGGTCGCCAATAGAGGGCGACTTGGTGCAAGTCTAGTGCTTGCGTCGCTAGTGAAAACCAGGCTTAAAACTTTGTTGAGGATTTGATTTGGCTATTGGCGGTTTTCACCCGACGTCATCAAAATTATAAAATCTTTTCATTCTTTTCATGTATTCTTGGCATAAAGAACTGAACATGAACCCCTTTGCAAATTTTGTTATCGATTCAGTGCTTTCTTTAGGAAATAAAGTATTTTGAAATTCTGATATCCTAGATAAACATGTTCCTTACTGTCACAAACGGATGTTTTTAAGATGGAATCCGCCAGGACTTCGAGTAGTTATTGGACAAAATTATGTATACCACTGAGAAATATTTACACCTTATTGCAAGCTTTTGTGTTACTGCTTCAAATATCTTATCAAACTAAATCTTTTCTAACAACACCTAACATCGAAAAACAGTTTCGAAATTCCACTGAATTCCACTGAATCGTTTAAAAGACGTGAGCTTTTGCCTATAGCTTGTGAACTTTGACTTTCATTTTATAAACATTATAAAAGCAATTATTGAGCGGATCTAAAATGTTAAGTGAAAAATACTTATTTTCGCGCCAACATGACATTTTACCTTTTAATTTTACACTTTTTAGGTTATCGTCCCATTTTTCCCGACGTTAAATTTGACACCGAGAATAACGATGAAAACAAATACGACATTATCATCATTGGTTCAGGTCCAACAGCTCTAGGCGCTGCTCATCGACTTTTTGAGCTAAACAAAAAGTTTCCTAACCTAAAGGTTGCTATTCTCGAACAACATGGCAAGCCAGGCGGGCTTGCTACGTCTGAAAGAGACGAGCAAGACTTCCTCTGGGACATGGGAGGACATGTGGTATTTTCACATTACGATTACTTTGATGACACTCTGGACAGGACCATAAAGAGTTGGAATCGAAGAGAAAGAGCGGCATATGCCTTCATGAAGGGGTCTGATGGCATTAGAAGATTTGTTCCTTATCCTGTTCAAAACAATATCGAGTTTATGGACAGAGTAGACCAGCAAAAGTGCTTATCAGGGCTTGAAGAAGTTGCAGCAAATAAAGTGACAAAAGGAAAGCCTGTTAACTTCGACCAGTGGCTTGTTCTTCATTTTGGTGTTGGTCTTTGCGAAGTATTTATGAGAAAGTACAATAGAAAAATTTGGACAGTAGATCCTTCTGAAATGAACTCTGCCTGGGTCGGCGAGCGCGTTGCAGTTCCTAATATCACCAAGATCAAGCATAAGATTAAAATGTACGACAATGAAGCGTCAGCGAAAGATTCGGCCTGGGGACCTAATAATGTCTTTCGATATCCGAAGTATAATGGAACGGGTGGAATATGGCAAGCCCTAGCTGACCGGCTTCCTGCTAATTGGTTTAAATTCTATAATAAAGTCATACGGCTGAATATCGACACAAATTCTGTAATGGTTGAGAGGAGCAAACCGGATAAATCAATGAAGACAGAAGCATATAACCCCATGCCTTTGGTGCAGAAGATTCGATTTAACACTGTAATCTCAACAGTACCGCTCGACTTATTTGTAAATATGATAACTGGCAGAGACGAGTCTTTAGAGGAGATGAAGGAATTGACATCCCAACTGGTTTATTCACGCACTCATGTGATAGGTATTGGCCTTACTGGTCAACCTCCTCCGATGCTTTTACACAAGTCCTGGATGTACTTTCCTGACGCCGACGCCCCTTTCTACAGGATAACAGTATTCTCCAGTTACTCAGACGATCACCTCCCACAACCAGGAAAACAATGGTCACTGATGTGCGAGGCAGCAGAACCTAAACAACACTCCAATTTAGAATACTGGAGAAAGGACAATCTGATGAATGCCACTATTCACGCATTGATAGTTTACGGATTTATTACATCAGATATGATTGTTTCCAAATACTATCGACAGCTAGATCACGGGTATCCAATTCCTTCCATCAACAGAGAAGCGATTCTGGACAAGGTCCAGCCTTGGTTGCAATCTAAAGGTATCTACTCACGCGGTCGGTTTGGAGGTTGGCGATATGAAGTTTCAAATCAAGATCACTCGTTCATGCAAGGTGTTGAAGTCGTCGACAAGATGCTAAGAGGAATTCCCGAGGAAACTTACTTTAACCCAAACTTTGTCAATTCCAGGCGAAACACTGGTCGGCTTTTTTCTTACGAATTTGTGATTGCTCATTATAATGAAAATCTTGACTGGATTACACCGATAGCCAGCCACGCTCATGTCTATCACAAGGGCAATGATCTTCAGCCTCCGCCCTTGCAACTGTATGCCTGGGAACGCTTACCTAACGTTGGCCGGGAAAGTCACACTTATCTGTACCACATCATACGCAATTATGACAAATTGCCAGAGACAACTATTTTCCTACAGGCCGATAACAGTCACTGGCAATGTAGATTCTTTACTCAGCCTCCTATGGATTACGTTTATGATATCAAAAGCATGACATCATTGAAAATTACTTGTAATAAACCCAACCGTTTTGCGCCGTGGGGAGGAATTCGCTACTTGCCCAAATGGCGTGAGATGTTGAGAAGTGGTGAAATTCGTCGTGCTAATTTGACTTTGCGGGATTTTTTCAAGGAACTGTTTGGCGTTCCACCTCCAAGATTCGTTTATTTTTGCCCTAGTGGATGTTTCGCTGCAACGAGAGACATGATCAAGAAGCATCCGAAAAGCTTTTACATCAAGGCTCTATCATTCTTAGATGACCATCGTAACCCTGAGGAAGGTCATTATTTTGAAAGGCTTTGGTCTGCAATATTTTCATCATTACCCTAAATGACTCGTGCTTTCATTAAGTTCTTTTGTACTTGTACACGTTAAACTTAATTTACGAGCTTATTGACTTACTGGGAGGGTCGGACGAAAAAATATTTGGCTCCGGGTCAGAGCGCACAGACCGAGCGCATTGAGGTCGCTGCAAATTGACCCAAAGTCGTCATTTTCACTCGGACCCGACCTAGGTTAGTCAATAACTTTTTAATTATACTATACTTAAGTTTGATTTTTTTTTTGCGGGGCTACACGGCTTGGCTCGCGTCAAAATTTGCGGCCGTACACAAGTTAGCTCGCGATATTATTTTTTTAATATTTTGCTTCAGCAGTAATAATATTACTTGCGAAAAAACATTGGTAGGCGATATGCACAGACGATATGCACAGCATGTCCAAATTTTGGCTTAAAAGCATGCGCCAAAGTCAAGTTTAGTACATTTTTTACATGGAATCTTCCTCAAAATCTTGCTGCAGTGCGAAAAAGTGCTTTTCTAGCAAAGTTTAGAGAGGTTTAGCGTCGTACCCCCCCCCCCCCCAGAAAAAAATTAACGGTTAAAGAACTTTTTTTTTAGGAAATTCGACAGATTAAGGGTTAAAGGTCAGCTTTAAAGAATGTAAAGGAAATATAAAGCTGCTTAAATAAACATTTACGCCAGCTTTACGTCCGCTTTACACCGCAGTAAAGTTATCTTTTCTTGCTGTGATGGTTATGGCTAGTTTTTTTTTAAGTATTTATAGTTTTTAGGTATTTTCAATTGGTGTCCCCAATTAGCCCACAAGGGCTAAATACATAGACATGGTAATAAAGTTTTGACTTACTTACTGACCGCGCACCCAAATAAGGAATCCTAGCTCATTAACGATGTTCTAGTTGATCAATGCTACCATCCAGGAAAGAAGCAGTACTCGGCTTTGACTGGAGCGCAGACTTGAGGATGGTCACAACTGGGCGTGATAAGCGCAAGCATGCACATAAACGCATGAGAAGGACGAATACACGTGTTCTTCTTAATTATGCTGTCCTCACTAGCAGAACGCATGAGCACAATGAAATGAAACGATGAATAACTATTTTGGCACAATAAACACATTTTATGTCAAGAAAAGCGAACAATTTTGTTTTCTTTTGTTTATACTTATGACAGCGATTCCTAGTGACACACAGAGAATGCTTGTTTTTTCCTTATGCTTGCTAAATACCTTATTTTTACATTTTTACATGAAAAATGTTTAAAAAGAGTATCAGAGCTTCTAGTTTTCCAAATTTCCTGGAGGGCATGCCCCCAGAACCTCCTAGCAAGATCTTGCCTCGTGTGTGCCAAAGGTCTGGTATAATCTGTAATAATCTGTAATAATCTGTAATAATCTGATCAGGCCCTAGCCTAAAGGGTCCCACTTCGCTCGATTACTTATCACGCACTTTCATGAAAAGAGTGGAATATGTCCTATCCCTTCCGTGAGAAAGGTTCTGGCTGATTCATGCTAACTCAGGTGTACGTGATGTGCTTTTGACCTGCTTTGTGTGTAAACAGCGTCATGGTTCTGCGTGACTGCTCAAGATTGCGTGTCTGGCATAGATATTGAGTAGCAATCGTGGCTTTAGATCCTGTTGCGTGAAATTTATTCAGTTAGTTGGTTTATGAGTTTCGAGTTTACGGTCGAGTTTAAGTTTACGGTTGAAGTTCGAGGTCGTCACATTCGTCTTTGTAAGTTTCTCGTTTATTTCGCTTTGCCGTTGTTGTTTTCCTCCTGTTGTTCGCTGTAAGTTATTTTATGCTCATTTCTGTGTTTGTTGTTCAATTTTCAGTTACCTTGTTCATCTTCGATGTGTTTATTGTGCAAGATGGATTACGCGTGATTGAGTTTGCGACTACAGTAAGTTCTTAAAATAATATTATCCATGAGTTCATAACCCACAGTTGATTATTTTCAGAGACATTGCAGCTCTTTTCAACTACATCTATAAATAGGCCTTGAGCAGTGCAGAATAGTAAAAGATTTTCAATGCGAAGTACTGTCTTGTTTTATTGGAAATGTTAAGCTTGTTAAATGTGTTCGCTATCTGTTAGCCTTTTATTAAAAACTAGCCATGGTACATTGCAGTTCCTGAGTTTTTATTGGTTTACAGGCCATGGTATTTGAGCTCATGTACCGGGGAGCTAAAATATTAAAATATTAAATTCGCGCTTGTTGGATATGTGATAGTTATGAACTAACTTAAAGATGCATTGTATTTATGCAGATGAAAACTCGTGTGGGTGTCTATTTAGAACATATTGGTTGAGCGCAACGGAGCAATGAGGTTTAGGACACGAAGGAGAACATTGCTTTTGATAGTCTGCCTTGCCGGTGCCGTTTTGTTGTTCCACACGGTCTACATCAACTGGTTTGGAGCAGTAGATACAAATGGCATGGAAGGTAAATAACCTTCTGAGTATATATATATATATATGTCTGAATTTATCAAAACCGGGTCAAAGAAAAGTGACGTCAGTATTCTTGAACAAGTACGTTACTGCGCGAATTGGCTTAAAACGCCACAAGAAAGGGGAAAAAAAGAAATACAGCGCTAAAAGGTAGCTAGAGAAGAAAGAGGAGAAGAGAAAAAAAGACTGACATTCCCTTTAGTTTTTATATCATGGAGTTTGGAGATAAAAAACGCGAAACGCGAATAATGAATATTGAATATTGGCTTAAAATTGTAAAGGAATATTGAATAGTGGCTCAAAATTGTAAGGAATATTGAATACTCAGTTTTTTAATCAAGAATATTGAATACTTGCAAAGAGAAAATAAGTTCTCCTCACCCTCTGTCTCCAAATAAGAATCGCAGGTGTTCTATATTTTCGATATTTGGCAGGCGCTCTGCCTCATGTTAAGCTTACAAAATTTGCCACGCGGACTACTCCCCAAGGGAGATATTATTTTTGTGACGTCACTTTCAAAGCACATGCTTCAGTTGACCGCTTTAAATTTCGACGCTTTGGTTACGGCCTAAGAACTGTTCGGATTTGTAAAGATGGGAAAGAACAGGAAAGACAGGTAAGTAAAGCTTTTAAACTTGAACAGATTTCCAAACCATAAGCTTACAACAACGACGACAACAACAATAAAAATCGAGAGTTCTTTTCTAATCGATTTTTAAGTGATGTGTTTAAAATCCAAGTAGATCCATGCATCTTCGCCATTTGATCGCTAATAAACTCATCCGAAACTCATGTTGACTTCAGTCTGCCAGCGAAACCAAACAACGCTACAGACAAGAAGTCACAGTGAAAGGTGAAAAGGATAACATACTATTTTTCTGCAATTGAATGAACAATGATAGTTCACAAGCCTCAAAGTCGATCTCAAAGTAGACTTGAATCGAACTTGAAAACGTTTGGCCCTTCAACTCTGCTAACTAACGAATCTAAACATTTTTATCCGTTTGTTAGCTCACATTGAAGCTCACAGATTCCACGTTGGAAAACAGAACACCACGAAAAAAATGTTTTAATTGGCCTTATCACGGTTTTCTACGCCATCTTGACAGGTAGGCAACGCAGTGAGAAATTATAGTGTGTGTGTATGGAAATCCGACGGCAATATTTTTTTCAAAAATTGAATTCTGGACAAATTATGAATTATAAAGTTAAAATGCTAGGCAAACGTTTTTATTCACCAAGTTTGAAAGATGTAGCTTGGCTAGAAAGCGTTTAGTTACGTTTTTAATTTTCCATCCAGTTGTCTATATGTTCCCGTAAATTGACTGCATCTTGTGTACCCACCTAAGGACACGCCTACCAACATTCTGCCTGTAGCATTAGCCTTCCAGGAAAATAAGTTGTATGTTGCAAGTAACTTGACAAGTAATCCGAATATTCTAGTTATTGACTCGAGGAATGGAACGTTACTGTCTTCTGTTGCTTCTGAATTAATGTTCTCTCCTTCTGGACTTTGCTTCCTATATTGTTGCCTTTACGTATCAAACTCTAGCAATCATACGATTGTAAAATAATCTGACATTGAGCATGTCCCGAGATACCAACTAGTGGCCGGTAGTTCGAATGAAACTGGAGACATGGATGGAGTAGTGAGCTCAGCAACGTTACACTCACCTCATGGCTTGGAAACGTTTGGAAGGACACTTTTCGTTTGCGACAGTGGAAATAAGGCCATTCGGATGATAACGAACGGGAAACCTTTCAAGAAGCTGTCAGATATCTTTTATAAGTATGCTGAACTATTTAACCTTGATCACTACCGTGGCCCACCAAGATTTTACTTTGATCAAGGAATATCGATCATTGACAATGTTGTTGCTTTTCTTTTGACCCGGGGAGAGGAAACACGTGAGCGAACGGGCCGTACAGCTACTCAAGGTCCCGACCAAATAATACCTCATTGTACAAGAAGGTCATTTCAACTGATTCATAGCCTTGGGAAATTAAAAAATCTTCTTACAGAATTAGGGGGAGAAGACCTCGTCAACCAGATTCTGTTTTCCGCACTTACCACTTTAATCGTTGGGAATTTTTTTCTCCTTAATGCGGCAACAGGACTCGATGCCAACGCAGCTCGAATACGGAATCCGGCGTGCCGCCTGTATAAGAGAGCTGGAAAAGAGAATGCACAGTGGTGATTTTCAATATTTCACTGGTCCCAAGAGTTATTATCCTAACAAAGTGCTTAACACTCCTCCGCCCATTCCACAGGCAGTACAAAGTGATCTGCAAAATTTATCTCTTGAAAAGAAGAAAACTTTACGTGAATTTGCCATTTCATTTGGACGAAGCGTTTGCCAGAAGAAACAATGAGGAACTCTGGAAAATATACCGCGAGCTGCGAAACAAAGTAACGTTAGACGTCAGAAAGGCAAAGTGCAAATATTACACAGAGCTATTTGCTGAGGTAAAAGATTGCAAGTCCTACTGGAGGCTGATAAAGGAATCTGCTTGCTATAAAACATCCTTACCAATTATGGCGATGACAGGACCTGGCGGAGAAACCGAAACATCAGATCTGGCTATTGCGAACATTTTGAACGAACATTTCGCTACAATAGGAGAGAAACTAGCCAGCGGCCTTCCTCAAGCAGAGCGACGGCACCCCTTAGCAAACCTATCCCGTGTCACACCCACGGTAATGACAATTGATCTAACAACAGATATTCTAAAGAAGGCACTTTTTAAGTTGAAACCAGACAAAGCAAGTGGCCCGGACCACGTTTCCTCCAAACTTCTAAAGTATGCTGGTAATGTCATTATACTGTCACTGATGTCTGTCTTCACTGCAAGTACTGCATCCAATTCTGTCCCTGCTACTTGGAAATTAGCTAATGTGTCGTCATTGTATAAAAGTGGTGACGAGACAGACAAGCATAACTATCGTCCGATATCCCTTTTGTCCGTTCCTGGGAAGCTGATGGAGTCATGTATAGGCTCCATCATCACCACGCATATAACAAATCACGACTTAAGAAGCGGGAACCAGTGGGCATATAGAAAGGGCTACTCGACAGAACTACTGCTGGTGAAGATGACTGAAGACTGGAGAACGCGCTGGACAGTAACCTGGTGGTGGGAATAGTGTTTGTGGACTTCCGCAAAGCCTTTGATTCTATATCCCACTCGCTGCTGCTACAAAAACTCCAAGGGCTTGGCATTTCAGGAGACCTTTGGTCTTGGATCAAGGACTACCTTTCAGAAAGACACCAGGTCACGGTAATTAACGGCAGTCGATCCAGCCTACAGACAGTGAAATTTGGCGTACCACAAGGATCTGTCCTTGGTCCTCTACTTTTTGCATTGTTCTGCAACGATCTGCCAAATATAACCGATGGTAGTGAAGGAGAGCTTCACATGTATGCTGATGACACAACCATCTACGTCGCGGCCACAAGTCCGGACATGGTAGCCACCGTGCTAAATTACATCTTACGGAAATTATATCGCTGGTGTTGTCAAAATTTGCTGACGCCACACCCGGGAAAAACAGAATATATGCTGCTATACCGAGGATCATTTACTGGCCCTTTACAAAGCATTAAGCTTGGGGAAAATAACATCAGGCAAGTCACTTCAGCTAGGTGTCTAGGTGTCCAAATAGACAGTGCACTCAAATGGAACATTCATGTCAAAAAACTGTGTAAACGTTTCACCCAGAAACTGAACCTTTTAAGATCATTGTATTTTTTGCCAATTCCTGCGAGAGTAGACTTTTATTTTAAAGTAATTTTACCGTCTGTAATGTACGGTATAATAGTCTGGGGGTCGTGTGGCTCAACACTTTTTAGTGACTTAGAAAAAATCCATGTGCGTGCCGCCAAGATAATTTTCGGCTTAGACTGGTTCACCCCTTCAGAAGACGTACTGCGTCAAGCAAAGTGGATACCATTGAGGCAAATGTACATCCGCAGGGTACTTTGTTTTGTCTTCAAATGTGTATCTGGAGGTGCTCCGGTCCAATTACAACACTTCTGGACGGAGCAGAAGACTAATTACAATCTTAGAAGGAAAAATTGCTTGTCAGTACCAAGACCAAAGACTGACTTTCTCAAAAAGTCGATTACTTATGAAGGGGCCACATTATGGAATTCTTTGAATAACGAGGCCCGCCTTAAAGAATCGTTGGCAAGTTTCAAGGGTGCTTTGAAAGTATTAGGGATTTAGAGGTTGTGTATTTTTGTTTGTTTGGAATGCTTAGTTTGTAGTCTTTACTTGTTATTTAAGGGTTTAGTTAGATTCAATAGTAATTTGTAAACACGACCACATCAGCTATGCTGCAAAACATTTATCGTGTATAAATAAAAGCTTTTATTATTATTATTATTATTATTATTATTATTATTATTACACAGTAAGAGACAAGAGTAAAGAAGAAACCGGCCAGCTACCTTATCCTATTTCATTCTCTTTACAGCAGCGCCAAGATTCGAGTTGTGATGTCCTCACAGAAGACTTGGCCGCAGGTCATGCTGATTCGTCAACCTATTCCCAGGATAATCGAGTTATTCAGTGCGACATCTTGTTCAAACAAAATGAGACCATTGCAGTGAAACACGCTAGAAAAAAAGAGGAATGGGGATTTTTCCTTGCCGTTCTTATGAAAGATTTGCTGATCAAGAAAGGGAGCAATGACGGGATAGATTTCGTTGACGACTGTATGAGCATAAAATGGCTCGACAACTGTGAAACGGGAGACAAATACACCTTTAAAGAGTCATATTCAGATTGTCGAAATTCGCCGTATTCAGTTATTGACCGCGTCGAAGTTGTTAAGTAGTCAATGAGGGTCTGCCAAATGAAAAACTGTACACAATTTCGCAGCAAGAAGTTTTAAGAATTGAGCGGATACTCAAAGGAGGCGTAGACAGTGACATTGACTCCGAGGATGAGGCTTCAGATGCCTCAGACGACGAACAGCCGGGAGGACCATCCAGAATGCTTTTTTTAAATTATGTGGCCCGTTGACGTACTTGTGGGCACTTGTACCGTTCCTGTTATTCCTGAAGGCAAACACTACATTTATCTTTTATCCGTAGACAAGTCGTTATGGTTACGTACAGTTGTTGTCTTTGTACATGCTTCAAAAGACTATGCTTCGCTTAAAGCGGGTGTGATATTATGTATTTCTGTTAGGTGCACTAATTTCGACTTGATTGCACGAGTGATGATGTTAAGGAGATAAACGCGTTTTTGAACAAGTTTGTACAATGGCCTACAAAAGAACTTGTTATAAACATCGTGCAACACTTCATTGTTTTCCAGATTATATAGACTCATTGGTTGGACCGCATTGTCGTCATTGTTTGTTTAATAAAGCTTTTCACTGAAACATGTCCCTTGGCTTATTTTTTGGGGGGTAATATTTTGGTAGTCAGCAAATAAAGAAGCCACATGCGTCTTACACTTTAATCAAGGCCATTGAAGGTGTAACTAGAGGGCACCATTAAAAAAGCATGTAATAAGTGATGAACTAACACCTTCCAGAAGGATAGCAGCAGAACAATGGCAGTGTCCTGTGCACAACTTGTGAATTGGAATAGAATATTTGACCGCTCTCGTTTTGTGGGTCTGAAAATTGTATAGCTGGGAACATCAACCTCTTTAAAAGAATAATGAATATTGATCTCAAAATAGGCAAGGAATAATGAATACTTGTGAAAAATGGGCGGGGAATAATGAATATTTAAAGTGAAAATATTCCGCTTCAACCCCCGATTCTACTGAATTCCACTGAATCGCTTAAAGACGATTTTACAAAATGGCTACACGTGAGATTTTGCCTATACCTTGTGAACTTTGAAATTCATTTTCTCAGACTCTGATAACAAATTGTTGTCGGTGTTATCACGGATAGTTACTTACATATTTACCTTTTATTAAGGGTAGGAAATAACGCAATAGGATTTAAATTATTCTGGTACTCGATTTTTGCCCAACTTAAATAAATATTACACGACTTCCTGATGGATTCCATCTTAGTCGTATTTTCAATTTTGCACAAACACCTTAAAACGAACTCCTGAAAGCTCTTCCGTGCTATAGATAGATAGATAGATAGATAGATAGATAGATAGATAGATAGATAGATAGATAGATAGATAGATAGATAGATAGATAGATAGATAGATAGATAAGATAGATAAGATAGATAGATAAGATAGATAGATAGATAGATAGATAGATAGATAGATAGATAGATAGATAGATAGATAGATAGATAGATAGATAGATAGATAGATAGATAGATAGATAGATAGATAGATAGATAGATAGATATGTGAGTGAAAAAAAGTGCTATGTGAGTGAATATCACGTGAATCAGGCTAATTCAAACTTTGCAACGATAAGTGAGCGCTTTGATTCAAAATTACGATCAGCCAATCAGGATCGAGTGATCTTGCCACTCGGCCAGTCAGAAGCGGGCAAGTTACAATCGATTAAAAGAAAATTTAGAAAAGACCGCCCCCCCCCCCACCCCATGTCTCAGCCAATTTCCATTCTCAGTGTATAACCCTCTCCCTATGTTATAAATATTATAAAAGCAATTATTGAGCGGATCTAAAATGTTAAGTGAAAAATACTTATTTTCGCGCCAACATGACATTTTACCTTTTAATTTTACACTTTTTAGGTTATCGTCCCATTTTTCCCGACGTTAAATTTGACACTGAGAATAACGATGAAAACAAATACGACATTATCATCATTGGTTCAGGTCCAACAGCTCTAGGCGCTGCTCATCGACTTTTTGAGCTAAACAAAAAGTTTCCTAACCTAAAGGTTGCTATTCTCGAACAACATGGCAAGCCAGGCGGGCTTGCTACGTCTGAAAGAGACGAGCAAGGCTTCCTCTGGGACATGGGAGGACATGTGGTATTTTCACATTACGATTACTTTGATGACACTCTGGACAGGACCATAAAGAGTTGGAATCGAAGAGAAAGAGCGGCATATGCCTTCATGAAGGGGTCTGATGGCATTAGAAGATTTGTTCCTTATCCCGTTCAAAACAATATCGAGTTTATGGACAGAGTGGACCAGCAAAAGTGCTTATCGGGGCTTGAAGAAGTTGCAGCAAATAATGTGACAAAAGGAAGGCCTGTTAACTTCGACCAGTGGCTTGTTCGTAACTTTGGTGTTGGTCTTTGCGAAGTATTTATGAGAAAGTACAATAGAAAAATTTGGACCGTAGATCCTTCTGAAATGAACTCTGCCTGGGTCGGCGAGTACGTTGCAGTTCCTAATATCACCAAGATCAAGCATAAGATTAAAATGTACGGCAATGAAGCGTCAGCGAAAGATTCTGCCTGGGGACTTAATAATGTCTTTCGATATCCGAAGTATAATGGAACGGGTGGAATATGGCAAGCCCTAGCTGACCGGCTTCCTGCTAATTGGTTTAAATTCTATAATAAAGTCACACGGCTGGATATCGACACAAATTCTGTAATGGTTGAGAGGAGCAAACCGGATAAATCAATGCAGACAGAAGCATATAACCCCATGCCTTTGGTGCAGAGGATTCGATTTAACACTGTAATCTCAACAGTACCGCTCGACTTATTTGTAAATATGATAACTGGCAGAGACGAGTCTTTAGAGGAGATGAAGGAATTGGTATCCCAACTGGTTTATTCACGCACTCATGTGATAGGTATTGGCCTAACTGGTCAACCTCCTCCGATGCTTTTACACAAGTCCTGGATGTACTTTCCTGACGCCGACGCCCCATTCTACAGGATAACAGTATTCTCTAGTTACTCAGACGATCACGTCCCACAGCCAGGAAAACAATGGTCACTGATGTGCGAGGCAGCAGAACCTAAACAACACTCCAATTTAGAATACTGGAGAAAGGACAATCTGATGAATGCCACTATTCACGCATTGATAGTTTACGGATTTATTACATCAGATATGATTGTTTCCAAATACTATCGACAGCTAGATCACGGGTATCCAATTCCTTCCATCAACAGAGAAGCGATTCTGGACAAGGTCCAGCCTTGGTTGCAATCTAAAGGTATCTACTCACGCGGTCGGTTTGGAGGTTGGCGATATGAGGTTTCAAGTCAAGATCACTCGTTCATGCAAGGTGTTGAAGTCGTCGACAAGATGCTAAGAGGAATTCCCGAGGAAACTTACTTTGACCCAAACTTTGTCAATTCCAGGCGAAACACGGGTCGGCTTTTTTCTTACGAATTTGTGATTGCTCATTATAATGAAAATCTTGACTGGATTACACCGATAGCCAGCCACGCTCATGTCTATCATAAGGGCAATGATCTTCACCCTCCGCCCTTGCAACTGTATGCCTGGGAACGCTTACCTAATGTTGGCCGGGAAAGTCACACTTATCTGTACCACATCATACGCAATTATGACAAATTACCAGAGACAACTATTTTCCTACAGGCCGATAACAGTCACTGGCAATGTAGATTCTTTACTCAGCCTCCTATGGATTACGTTTATGATATCAAAAGCATGACATCATTGAAAATTACTTGTAATAAACCCAACCGTTTTGCGCCGTGGGGAGGAATTCGCTACTTGCCCAAATGGCGTGAGATGTTGAGAAGTGGTGAGATTCGTCGTGCTAATTTGACTTTGCGGGATTTTTTCAAGGAACTGTTTGGCGTTCCACCTCCAAGATTCGTTTATTTTTGCCCTAGTGGATGTTTCGCTGCAACGAGAGACATGATCAAGAAGCATCCGAAAAGCTTTTACATCAAGGCTCTGTCATTCTTAGATGACCATCGTAACCCTGAGGAAGGTCATTATTTTGAAAGGCTTTGGTCTGCAATATTTTCATTACCTTAAATGACTCATGGTTTCATCAAGTTATTTTGTACTTGTACACGTTAAACTTAATTTACGAGCTTATTGACTTACTGGGAGGGTCGGACGGGAAAATATTTGGCTCCGGGTCATGGCGCACAGACCGAGCGCAGTGAGGTCGCTGCAAATTGACCCAAAGTCATCATTTTAACTCGGACCCGACCAAGGTTAGTCAATAACTATTTAAATGCTAGACGGCTTGGCTCGCGTCAAAATGTGCAGCCGTACACAAGTTAGCTCGCGATATTATTTCTCTAATATTTTGCTTCAGCAGTAATTATATTACTTGAGAAAAAACATTGGTAGGCTACGTTAAGTAGTAAAGACGATACGGACAGCATGTCCAAATTTTGATGTGGTCACTGCAGGATCTCCCTTTACGGAAGCCAGCTTGCTCTTTACAAATGTCCTTCTCCGGGGCAGCAGTCATGCGTCCTAGTATGATCTTGCTGAACACTTTGCTTGTGACACTCAGGAGTGTTACACCCCTCCAGTTGTTACAATCAGATACGTCTCCTTACGATCAAGCCAGTCTTCCAATCTTCAGGCATGTTCTCGGAAATCCAGATTTCTTGGAAGATCTTCTGAAGAATGGTGGATATCAGAGTTTCTTCCGCTTTTAGCAGTTCAGCACAGATTCCGTCTGCTCCAGGCGCTTTGCCGTTTTTCATCTCCTTGATGGCCTTCTTGATTTCTTGGATTGAGGAGGGCTCAGTGTTGATGTCAACGTCTTGAGTGGCTTCGGGTATTGAGGCTGTGTTTTCAGGGTCTGGTCGATTGAGCAGGCCCGTTGGGTGGATTATCTGGAGGGGGGTTCTTTTTTTTTGGGAGTTATTTTTTAGCGCCTTGCGCCAAAGGCGCGTGCCTCTAGGGGGTCTACAGACACGCCCCCCCCCCCCCCCCAGGAAATTTTGCAAATTTAGGTTCTCTCAAGTGTCATTTCCTGCATTTTGACATCATTTCTGAGGTGGGGTGCATTTTCCTTCAATATTAGCTCTTCGGAAAGTAATTTTCATTCTAAAAAAAATTCTGAAATGTTCAGAAATGAGTGTGTGCATTTAGACAGTATTCAAAACACGAATATTAAAATAACATACTGGGTGAATGAATGGACAAGAAATTGAAAGAATGATGAATTATCTGACATGTTATACAATTATGTATTTTAGAAACAACAACTGAACATGTTCTATGTCTTGGCAAGTAGTTTGTTTCCGGGAGTAATTCTATAACTTTCAGAAATTTTGGTTAGGATTATTTTACAATGCTCGCACATTGTCTTAGACTAAGAGCTTTGTCCAGAAATCCACAAAACAACAAATGCGCATGCTTGACCAATCCAAAAGATAAAACTTCTCATTATAGTGCCAAAATGTTGCGGCTCCCTCCGATAATCCTGGCAAGGAAGGTAGTCCTCCGTGTAAGGCGACCGGTCACAGTCTTTTGATTGTTTTGTGTAAAATTTTTTATCTTTTCGAACCCCCAAAAATGCCGACTTCGACGGTGGAAATGCTCTTGCCATCTTTTCAAGTTGTCATCTACTCGAGATAGGACCCTGCCATTCTTATCCTTAACGGGCCTGTTTCCACTGCTGTATCCACCTCAGAGTGTCTTCAAGATGGTATATAACTTTTTTTTATATATTTTATTAATTTTTTCCAGTTTTACAGATTTTTAAAAGTAATTAAATAAAGTAACAAAAAAATATATATAAGTTAAAAGGTAGATAAATAAGTAAATAAATAAAGAAAAAAAAAGAAAAAAAAGGGGGGTGGCTGCAGAAGCAAATTAAAACTGATAATTTCAACTTAGTGTTTCTAAAAGTATTTCCCGTTTCTCAAGGTGCAGATTTAATTTGTTCTTTTCTTTGGCAAGGTATTCCTCTATTTTGAAAATCTTTTTGAGGTGTGCAAGGAAGATGATAAGGCTTGGAGCAATGGATTTTCGTCTGCAGAAAAAGATGGTCTGCTTTGCTATTAACACGATATGATTCAAGAGCATAAAGTGGCTCTTGGCATCAAACAAACCAAACATAATATTAACTTGATTGGTTAAATCAGGAAGCGTATCGATACCGCATTTACGTAACCAGCTAGAGATTTCTTTCCAGAAAACTCTAGAGGATTGGCAAAATACAAAGAGATGTTCAGGGGTTTCCTCGTCATTGCCACAGAAAGTACATAAAGGAGAATCAACTAGTTTAAGCTTGCTTAATATTGCCGGCATTAGTAAATAGGATTCTGTTCAAAATTTTATACTGAAAATCTCTGGTATATGTATCTAACGCGACTTGGAAGGGCAAACTATAAATTTTTTCCACACTAGCTCAGAATCGGGAAGCATTTCATTAAATCTAGATTGTGCTGTAGGGATTTCACGTAGATCAGACACCTGTGCTTCGTACAACTTTTTGGTATTGATTTCTGATACAGAAACTTTTGCAGAATTTAGCACCAACGCATACTCAAGAGGGTCGAAAGGGGGAATATGCGGGAGCGTGTTTGATTTCAGCTCTTTTTTCCAATTGATAGGAATAGCGTCTATTAATCCGTGCCAAAAGAGGAAATTTTTGGACTGAAGACCTTTAAGCTGCAAATCCGACCACGTATAAAAGCTGCCCTTGGCCTTAACCATATCGCAGATTCTATGTATGCCAACTTCAACCAAATCCGGGTAATTCAGCGTAAAAAGGGCTCACTTTTACAGGAAGACCATTAAGACTAAAGTTACACTTCAAGAGATAAGGGCCTCCGACCTGCTTTAAAAGTGTATCCAAGACACGTTTCCAGTCAGCAGCGTATTCCGGGTCCACATAGCGTTTAAAAAAAGACATTTTCTGCGCTTAATAATGAATAAGAATAAGAGATTCCAAGTGTATCATTTTAAGCCCCCCATTTTCCATGTTATTTATTAGAGCACGTCTATTAGAGCACGTCTTTTGACTTTGTCCTTTTCTTTTCCATATGAAATCAAAAATAAGTTTGTTGGCACTCTTAATTATTTAAATCGAGAGAGGTAACTGTGATGCACGATATAGAAACTTCGAGATAGAAGTTAAGCTAGAAGAAGACCCGATAAATTATTTTCTTTGGTATAAAACATAATATCATCTATTATTCTGGTGCTATCAAAGATTGATCGGCCCTTAACATAGGCGCATTGATTTTCATGAATAATAAGAGGTAAAACAGTTTCTAACCTTTTGGCAATAGCTTTGGATGCAATCTTGACATCCACATTTAGGAGAGAGATCGGCCTCCAGTTTTTAATATACATTTTATCTTTTCCCTTCTTTTCTATCAATTTAATTATGGCCATTTTCTGAGAAGTTGAAAGTTCACAACACTCATAGGCTTCATTGAGACAGTCCACTACAAGATTACCCAGGAGTGGCCAAAAGGCCTTAAAGATGGTATATAACGTTGGTATAT
This sequence comes from Oculina patagonica, assembly GCF_052425735.1. NCBI lineage: Eukaryota > Metazoa > Cnidaria > Anthozoa > Scleractinia > Oculinidae > Oculina > Oculina patagonica. Next base: position 6,054,476 of record NC_135766.1, read on the forward strand.
AAGTTCTTGGTATTTCTTTCTGCAGCGGTCCTTCACCCTCTCTGATCTTGTTGAATTTATCTTCTCCTTCATTTGTTTCCTTTCACTGATCTTGTCCCATGTTCCTTGCTGTATCCATTCATCTTTCTTCCTTCTTCTGAATCCCAGAATCGCCTCTCCTGCTTCTCTCACTGTCTGGTGGAAATTGCTGAGGTCATGTTCGCCCGGTTCTTCCTCAAGGGCTTGAAAGCGGTTTCTGAGTTCCAGCTGAAATGCTGTTTTTAGTTCTGGAACTTTAACTTTGGCGGCATCGATCCTCTTTGCACTTTCTTTTCCTCTCTTGGTTTTGTGCAGCTTGATAGCCAGCGTTGCCATCAGCAGCTGATGGTCACTCCCAACATCTGCTCCCCTTCGTGCCTTCACATCTAAGAGCGAGTTCTTCCACTTGCTATTGATTATAACGTGATCAATCTGCGTATGTGTCTTGCCGTTTGGGGATGTCCATGTCATCTTGTGTATTTCTCTGTGCGGGAATAGGATTCCACCAATAGCCAAGTTGTTCTCTACGCACAGGTCACAGAGTCTGCGTCCATTATTGTTGATGTTGCCACACCCGTTCTTCCCCATGATCTTCTCGCGGCCTTCATTGTCGTTTCCAACGCGAGCGTTGAAATCTCCAATCACACACAGCACATCGTGTGATGGTATCTCTTGAACAGCTTGCTGAAGCTGGTCGTAGAAAACATATTTCTGTGCCTCCTCTGCATCTTCTATGGGTGCGTAGCAGGTGATGACAGTGAGCTTGGTGTAGTTAGAGTTAAATCTAGCAATGATGAGTCTTTCTCCCAGTAGTTTCCATTCCAGCAATGCCTTTGCTGCTTTGTCTGACATGACGATTGCTACACCTTCTGTGTGTTGGTTGTCCTCTCGTCCAGAGTGTATCACTGTGTGTCCAGATTTTTCGCCATTCCTGATCCTATCCATCTTGCTTCACTTATCCCGATGATATCCATTCTGTATCTGTCCATCTCCTTCACAATTTGGGCCAGCTTGCCGGTCTGATACATGGTGCGTATATTCCAGCAGCCAACTCTGATCTTTATCTTTGGCGACAGAAACTCGGCTCTCGAGATGCTCGGGTTGCAATTTAGTTTTAATAAAGCATCTATTTATCTATCTTCCCCGCATTCCACTTCAGTGCGTTCGAACAATAGCACCAGAACGAGGTTAGGGTGGACATTTTCATACATTTCTTGTATTTTTGTCCACTCTGACCTCGACGCGGCGCCATTGTTCATTGAAATACGGGAGAGGTCTATAACTTTATTTTAACCCATTTAACTCATTAGGGGCTAAAAGCATTTTCTAAAGTTGCAAGGTGGATGGAAAATTTAAGCGTCGTTTTAGTCCCTAACATTCTCTTTAAATCTAATTCAAATTCAATTTTGACAGCTCTTAGTTCTACTAACTTAACTTGTAGGGCTTGTTTTGCGCTCTTTGACAGCACCTGTTTGATATATGTAACCCGATAAGAAAACGACAAAGGAAAAACTGCAATCGTTCGATAAAAACGGCTTCGATTTTTTTGACTCCAAAGAATAAGAATATCCAGGGTCTTAACAAAACTTATGCGCTTTTTCTAAGGTCTCCATGGTTTTATATGAGTTAAAATCACTCGAAAAATGGGGAACAAAACATTTTTAACCCTCATCCGTTAACAACCGTTAACGCGGCAAGAAGCTAGAACGTTGCTCTCGGCTTCCTTTCGTGCTCTCCAAACTTCCCGCGTACACCATAACTCGATAGTGCACGCTAAAGCATGAACCAATTGTTAAATTTCGTATGGTAAACAACTTTCGAGTTGAGATCGCACTTCAATAGACCTTTCCCGCATTCCACTTCAGTGCGTCGAACAATAGCACTAGAACGAGGTTAGGGTGGACATTTTCATACATTTCTTGTATTTGTGTCCACCCTGACCTCGACTCGGCGCCATTGTTCATTGAAATACGGGAGAGGTCTATAACTTTATTTTAACCCATTTAACTCATTAGGGGCTGAAAGCATTTTCTAAAGTTGCAAGGTGGATGGAAAATTTAATGCTCTTGTCATCTATAAGCGTCACTTTAGTCCCTAACATTCTCTTTAAATCTAATTCAATTTTGACAGCTCTTAGTTCTACTAATTGTGTGTGACAATGTTCCATTTGCTTTTAACTTGTAGGGCTTGTTTTGCGCTCTTTGACAGCACCTGTTTGATATATGTAACCCGATAAGAAAACGACAAAGAAAAAACTGCAATCGTTCGATAAAAAACGAGTTCTTTTTTTTATGACTGCAAAGAATATTGATTGCGTGGGATTTTGGCAGTATTGTCAATGGAGTTAATCCAGCGTTTATTTTCCACGAGTGACCAATAGATAATTTCTCCTTCCTAGATAATTCTTTATTAAGCAGACAAGTAATGAGAATAAATTAAATCATCAACTTGCTCTCTATGGCTGTGCATGGAGGTGGAGGGTAGCCTGATGGTTAGCGCGCGGGGCTCTGGATCGGGCGGTCTGGGTTCCAGTCCTGGCCGGGGTCATTGCGTTGTGTTCTTGGGCAAGTTACTTTACTCTCACAGTGCCTCGTACAGTAGCTTACACAAGAGACGCGTAGTTATTAATGTCCTTTCACTCTATTAAAAATACATAGCTGTTATCAAAAACACAGAAATCGGACACGAAATAAAGATGTGGAAGACCTGTGACCTTGAGCCTACGCGATTCGTGGGCGATTGCGATTAGCACGCGAGCAGCTTGCTTCAACGAACTCATCACGAAAATGAAAAGAGTCAATAATCTAGAAGAAATATCATTCACTGCCACACATCTCTTTTACTGCTGTATCTGAGAATTTAACTTTACTTAGTAAAGCAGTGTTTCTACTGCTTGACACATAGGTTTTTTTCGTACCCTTAAAGATGGTCGAAAGTAATAGCAAAGCGTTGGTCGCGTATTTTAATTCATATCGAGTAAAACTGTTGTTTTTTTTTCTAATATGATGACCACGTGCTTTCGAGAATTAAAAGCCTAATGACATAAAAAGTGGCCGCACACTTTTTTATCACTCAGAAAACAATTTTATTTTTAATGCAAAATCCATTTAGGTGCTTAGAGGAATTAGAATGAAGATGCTTCATAATTATCATCTTAAAGGTTTTCTTTCTTATCTCGTTTCCTAGTCACTTCACTCGCAATTATCTCCATTGCGGCTGCCTATATTTTTTTCACTCGATAAAAAAAGATCTTTTAAGAGCATTTAAATGTGTTTTTTGCTTTGACGTCAATAAAATAGTGCTTATCTTTGCCCATTAGTGGATGGACTGTGCTAATCTCTGTGCTTTGTGCTCTTTCTCATCGTTTTCAATGTCAAGCTGTTCTAATTGAAGTATCTGGACATGTCTAGTTGTAACATTTAAACCGTTCGGGTTCAATGTTTCATTTTGAGCACAGTTTAGTTCACCTAAGTTAGAAAGGTTCAACCTTGCCTTGTAGTAACAAATTCTTTTTAGTCTGCAATGATCAGCGCTTGCAGAAGCCAGATCAATCTCCTTTTCGGATAAACGCTCTGACAATGTTTTGGCGGAAGTGCTCGCTCGGGAGATCCGAAAACTAGAGCCTAGTCCACCGCTGGCGACGGGTGTCCGGCTGCAATCTGCGCCATTTTTGTCTCGTGTCGTCATGACGACGTTGTCATGACGACACGAGATAATTGTACAGGGAGATATTTTCCCGCCATGTCAATATTTTTCCCGCCATGTCAACATTTGCTTTGTGAGGCCGCGGAATTTTCCCGCCATGTTATGAAATTCCAGCGGCATCCGATCACAAAACAAATGTTATCAAAGAATAATTGTTTCTTTACAAAGGTCGCAACTAAAGCGCTGGTTTATCAAACAGTAAGTTAGGAGTATTTATTGTAAAGGGCTTATTATGTAAAAATACAGGCACGCTATAAAAAAGAGATGTGGTCTAACAGGCAATAAAAATGGAACAGAAATAAGGCCCCTTTTAGCTGGCAACAGCGCCTATCCGCTAACGAACTGGCTAGTGAAACCCTACCCGGACAGAGGACGCCTGACTCAGGAGCAGCGAAAGTTTAAAACCTAAAGTTCGGTGCGCTACGATCTGTAATGGAACAAGCATTTGGCATGTTGAAAGTTCGTTGGAGAATTGCGTTGAAAAAGGTTGAACAAAAAACGACATCCTAAAAAAGACTATGATTGCTACGTGACTTTTGCACAACTTTGTATTGAAAGGGGTGACCTTTGTGGCATGAATAACAACAATTTAATAACAGAAGATAAACGATTAGATAAAGACAATTATTTTGATGCCAAATCTTTAAAAATGTCAACTGTGGCGTTTGTTTGTTCAAATCTAGCGTTGTGCTGTTCCATACTTTTTCCCACATTTCAATAAAAGAACTCCGCCAGTCTGGAGTCGTACTTTTTTGCCTTTCTTTTTTCAGGCGGTTCTGATTCATCGAGAGAAACATTTACACTTTCGATTTGCAAAGCCTCGTTTACACTCGGCTCTGAGGTAAAGGTAGAACTCAATGTATGACCGAAAGAGGGAAATTATATTTGATGAGTTTTCTTAGGATTGAAGAGCAGAAATGTCAATCTAAAGCGCAAAACATACATTGCTTTTTGTCTCGTGTTACGGCACGGTCACGTCGTAAACGACGTGACCGTGACGTAACGCGAGATATTGCAGTTGACTCGGTCGCTCAGGATAGTGCTTTGTGTAAGACCTCACGTAAGGTAACGAAGTGATAAGGTAGCAAGGAAACAAGGTAAGAAATAGACCTTTCGTTGTATTCCAAGTGAACTTTTTAGACCTTCATTCTAACGCTCTTGGCATAATATGTGGTTTCCCTTCGAGTTTAATTGTTACACATATATTGTAAATTCTCGGAATATAAGGTACGTAGTATTTTGCTTTTAGGCGATATGGGGCAGGGGTTTGGGCAATTTTTCTGGGCAGTATTTTTTTCGCTTTCGGGTTATGCAAAAACAAAATTTAAGATTTTCTTCTTTTTTTTTCCTCATGGTTCTCCTTGCACGATTTTTTTCAGCTTTATTTTTCTGTGCTAGAAATTGTTCTATCTGTTCTCTCTCCTCTTCTTAAAAAAATAATGGACATTCCCGTCTCTAATGTGATGTATTACATGAAGTATTCTCCCTTTGTTAGTCCGGCAAAAAGCCGACAATATGATAAAAAGATTTTATCTGATTGAAAAACAGATGCTAATGTTTTGAACTTGGTTGTCATAGTTGTGGTTATTTTAAGACCTCACGTAAGGTAAAGAAGTGACACAGTAGCAAGGTAAATCTCTCAGGTTTGCAGTCGGAGAATAAACTCATTGTCTCTTGTGTGTGGTTAAATGTGAACGATTAGTTGATTCTTATTTGTTGCAAGATTATAGCCGGCGTTGTAAAAAGATGTCTAATAAATGGTCGCACCAATTTACAGATCTGTCAAACAATGTGTCAAGAGGATTATTATTAAGCTAAAATTGAGTCAAGTTATCACGCAATCAAATAAAAGATTGGCACACAATTACCGCGGTTAACGTTATCTGAAAAAACCGGAAATTAATTTGCTTTGTAAATTGTTCATGATTGTACTTATGTCTTACTAATCACAAAATCATCTGTTCTCCATTTTTTACATTTCAACTGATAAAAATAAAAATCTGTTTCAAAAATATGGCATCTTAACAACTTTGAAAACAGGACTATGCATCTAAGACCTCAGTAAGGTAAAGAAGTGACAAGGTAGCAAGGTAAATCGGGTTTGCAGTGGTAGAATAAAGTGATTTCTCCTTGTGTGTCGTAAAATGTGAACGATCAGTTGATTCTTATTAATGAATTCCACAAGTATCTTGCACGGATGTGCGACGGGTCACAAACGGGTCAGATTAGTTTGAAGGTGTGGAAAGAATAGGGTTACATGTTAAGTAGGCGTCCTTATTGTTCATATTGTCATTACCCGTACAAGTAGGTAAGCATCACAGATATATTTAGAGCGGTTCGTATGTTAATGAATGTTTTCAGTTGTTACTTAGTTTAGAGAAGTAAGAAGTAATTTGATAGACGTTTTGATATTTAAGACAGGTGAGTGATATGAGTACGTGATGTTATGTGTTAGTTTTCAGTAGTTGTTGTTTTAATGGAATGATTCTTGTTTTGTTTTTGTTTTCTAGGTTTTGACTAGAGTGTCTGTTTGCACTATTTCGGCAACTTGATGGGAAAATGTGTTGAATTCGCGGCGAAGAAAGAACTGCTTTCAGTGGAGTATTTATTCAGTGATTTATTTTTCTAGAGCTGCGTTCTGTAAATGATCATTTTATTCTTATTTATTACAAGATGAAAGCCTTTGTAAAAAGCTGTTTAATAAAAGGTCGCGGCAATTTACAGATATGTCAAACAATTTGTCAAGAGAAGAATATTATTAATCCATGCGTTATCTAACCGGAAACTAATTTGCTTTGTTAATTTCACTTATATGTCTTACTAATTAGGTAGCTGTGTCAACGATTTGTCATGTGAACTAAATGTCTGTGCAACTTTTAAAAACGGTATTGAGAATTAATAATCTAATCAAGGTTATTAAATTTTACTGACTGGTTTTTACGCATAGTTGTACCTTATTTTCATTGAGAATTGTTTCAGATTGAAGGTGTGGAAAGGATAGGGTTACATGTTTACTAGGCGTCCTTATTGTTCATATTGTCATTACCCGTACAAGTAGGTAAGCATCACAGATATATACAGTTACCTTTTCTATCAAAGTCTAACTTTACTTGGTTATGTAGGACAATCCAAAGACACGATGATATCAGTGGGTCTGCAAGAAGTGTGACAAGTCGGTAAGCCTTGTTAGAGATGTACCCTAAACCTTTTACTTAGTGTCCTCTGCAGTGTGGGGTACAATATGCTTGCTGTTCTCTGTAGTGTGGGGTAGAATGTGATTACTGTCCTCTGCAGTGTGGGGTAGAATGTGATTAGTGTCCTCTGCAGTGTGGGGTAGAATGTGATTAGTGTCCTCTGCAGTGTGGGGTAGAATGTGCTTAGTGTCCTCTGCAGTGTGAGGTAGAATGTTCTTACTGTCCTCTCCAGTGTGGAGTAGAATGTGCTTAGTCTCCTCTGCAGTGTGGGGTAGAATGTGCTTAGTGTCCTCTGCAGTGTGGGGTAGAATGTGCTTAGTGTCCTCTGCAGTGTGGGGTAGAATGTGCTTAGTGTCATCTGCACTGTGGTGTAGAATGTGCTTAGTGTCCTCTGCAGTGTGGGGTAGAATGTGATTAGTGTCCTCTGCAGTGTGAGGTAGAATGTGCTTAGTGTCCTCTGCAGTGTGGGGTAGAATGTGCTTAGTGTCCTCTGCAGTGTGGGGTAGAATGTGCTTAGTGTCCTCTGCAGTGTGGGGTAGAATGTGCTTAGTGTCCTCTGCAGTGTGGGGTAGAATGTGCTTAGTGTCGTCTGCAGTGTGGGGTAGAATGTGCTTAGTGTCCTCTGCAGTGTGGGGTAGAATGTGCTTAGTGTCCTCTGCAGTGTGGGGTAGAATGTGCTTAGTGTCCTCTGCAGTGTGGGGTAGAATGTGCTTAGAGTGCTCTGCAGTGTGGTGTAGAATGTGCTTGGTGTCCTCTGCAGTGTGGGGTAGAATTTACTTAGTGTCCCCACTTTGGAGAATGGAACAATCCAAAGGGGAAGTTTTCACTCAGATTGGTCAAACTCGTGTCAAAACTACAATTGGTTTATTATGAGACAATATTGTTTTCATTTGCTCTCAATTAGGAAGAGAAAAGTGAAGAAGATGTTGATATGGAAGAAACAAATAGCGCTGATTACGAAAGTGAAAGAAGCGTGAAACAAGAAAAAGACGTGAAACAGGACGGCAGTGAAAAGGACGCAAAGAAAACAGAGGAAAAAAAAGACAAACGAAAGGATGTTGAAGAGAACTCTTCCTTTACAAGCCCAGCGCGGAAAGACAAGAAAGTTATTGCATAAAGGAATCCGACTTTTTCATTTACTGTATTGAAGTGCCAATTTTTCTTTTATCACCTGGTTAAAGTTTTACAGAACATGAAATTAATATTTGTACGTTTTAGGTATAAGCCATTTACTGAACGGACACGTCAAGTTTAGGAATAAGAAGAAATGTCACGTGAATGCTGGTTGTTAATTGAATAATAAACAAATAAATGCTATATTATAATATTACCAGTATAGCACCGATAACGACTTAATAATGCCTGCCTTTTTGTTGACGTTCTATGCTTTAGTTACTCAAAGACAGAAATGTGATTGGATTGGGAGGCAGAGTGATACGTCGTCAGTTCACAGAATGCAACTTCACCCGCGAAAAATTATTATGTAGAGCAGAACCTAGCTTCCAGTCTTTATTTGACACCTTTCACAAACCACGCCTTGCAAGTGATAGCGACCATTTTCACGAGTGTTAACCTTTGATACAGTTATGCAACCAAACAATCCATCACCTTAGTAAGCCTATCTCAGTCTTTTCTTGTAAGCTCATCTCAAACGGTTTTTTATGTAGTTTATAATACCCCCACCGACCTGTCACCAGTCGTGTTCATACAGCGCACGGTGCGAAGTGAAAAGCGCTCCCGACCCGCACTTCACGCTTTTCACCTCGCGCGGTACGAAGACGACTAGGGAAGAGCAAGAGCTCCCTCAGCTATACAAACGAAGTTGCATAGGCCGAATACTGATGCCCCCTTCGCCCTCCCGGGAGGAACTTATGCAGTCGTTGTCCATAAATAACGCAACGTTGTGTGACAAATCGAGAGTTATACACTCTTCTTGCAAATCTAACATTTTACACCTTTCTTTTTTGCGACGTTAATTAAATGTTAATTGCAAAGAGCTGACATGCTTCGGTGAGTTTTAGTCCGGCGGCTTAGCTCGAAATTTTAGTTGAATTGTGCACTTTTTGATACAGGCATGAAAGTTGGTACACTGAAAGTAGTAACCAATAGAAGTTTTTTCAGATATTGTGCAAAGCCCAAAAAATGCCAGCTTCAATGGAAACCGGAATTTATCAAAATAAATGAAATTTCGTGAAATATTTGTTTGTCCTGGTTTATAGAGAAATACTATCATTTCAGGTAGTGATACCAAGCCGCACGTACAAAATTTATAATAAAATGCTGTAATTTAGACTGTTCACAGCCCTCTTTAAGAGAAAACCCTGGGAACGAAGTTGTATCACTTTTGAGCAAGAAGGAACGGGTGGGTAATAAATTTTCAAGTAATCACTTTTCAAATTCCTCAAGCCCCCCCCCCCCCCCCCCTGGTACTTTTTGACCAGTCCCTAATACTATTTTTAACGCTGCTCCCTTGATAACCGAACGCCTGGAACACGCTACCCAGTACTAGCTGTGTTTGGAAATCTATGTGATCTTTGACGCTGTCCTCGTAGAGTTTTTCACAGAGTTTTATTTGTAACTTTGTGACTTTCTTCTTTGCCATGTTGCAAGTAAGACTTGAACCAGCGTCTCTGACAGCGTGAGGCGTCCTACATGCCGACCACGCTGTAGATGGTACGCAAGTTTCACTCAGTTAGGAGGAACAACACGTTTTTCTAAACATTCCATAATTCAAACTTAAAGCATTTTATTTCATTTTTATTAAAAATATAATTCTTGAAATCAATAATTCCTTGTTTAAAAATGAAAACGATTAAAAGTTTTAATTGTTCTTTCTGAGAAAAAAATTAAGCTGCTTGAAAATTTAAACACTGTTAATTAAACTTTACATATCCCATGTACTATCTTTACTGATATCTTCTAATACATTGCTTCATATCGCCAACCTGAAACAATAAAATATATATAACAAATTTAGCTACTATAAAACAAAAGCAGTTTTATTTTATTTACTAAACATCTATACTAATCTGTAACACGAGACAGCCTATAGGGCACTTTGATTTATTTTTTTGACCCGAAGATTGACCTGAGTCAAGAGGCACTACATGTAGCTTCATATATCCTGCTGTGAATTCCACGCTACAATGGACACAACTTTAATTTATAGACGACAACAACAGCCTTTTCAGTGCATGAATGAAGCTCTTAAGAGGAATACACGTAGATGTGACGCATTTTTTTCTTTAAATTAGCTGTACGCTTTTCAATTTTGGATATATTTGAGCTGCAGCCAGCAGTTATCAAGAAAAATACAGACAAGTTTTACGTTCTTAAAATAACATTCTAACCTTTGCCGACAAGATTGTACTGAAAATCAATGAAATTAATTGTAACTCAAGCAGAAAACGCGTAGAAGAAGAATGAAATACACCAGGTTATTACAAACGCATAATACAATGTACTAACCGAAAGAGAGAAATTATATTGATGAGTTTTAGAACGGATCTGAAAAGCAGAAGTGTCTAATAATCAACAAGATGTCATTAGATGGACCTGCCTGTAAATTTTTCGTTGTCGTTGTTGTGGCATATAACGCTAGTATACCGCAACTTAAATTGAGCGAGAAAAGCAGTTTTTAACATGAAGCTCTAAAATCTCTTTGGAGTGTCTTGTCTTGTGGTCGCTTGTAAAGTTTTAATTTGTGCAATTGTGAGATGTATCAGAATAACAGCTTCACGTTGCCAATTTAAAGAATAGCGTGCTTTCATTTGATATCTATTATTTTATCTTGAGAGTTTTGGAAAGTAGTTGAAAATCATTTCTGTTTACCAAGCGTAGGAAAATGGTGGATGTTTCAACAGGATATTTACTGTAACAACTGTATTTAAAGAGATTACAGTCGTGGAATATAGCAGATATGGTAAAAATGTTGCTGAAAGAGAGGACGATGTAAATATCAGTTGTTCGATCGGTAAGCATTGTTCTTATCTTTGTGTAGACAACTTTTTTTAAATTTAGCCGCGGCAACAGATTGTATCGGGGTTAAAGAGGGATGGTAATCTTAGCAATTAGTTGGTCGGGATTGAATGTCAAAGTTAATCTTGCACACATAACACATGTCGTTTGAACAAAAGGTTTGAATCGTTTGAATCGTTAGTCGATTGAATACCCAACCATTTTAAAGTTATGACCAGTTATGGTACAGCATAGTAAGCTCTGTGTAGAAGTTAAAGTCTCTCTTTAAAAGTGAGATTTGTGCGAGTTAAACACTACTACATAGTTTATTGCGTACGTTCGCGCGGAATCACATGTCAAGCAAGATCGAATGTTTTCCATTAAGCAGAACCTAGCAGAATATTTCATTCAGTAGATTTAAATAGCGAAGAAAATGACTGTAATTTACACGTTCTTCAGCCGCTGCGTTGTAGCTTTGGCGTTACAAAAACATTAAGACCGGCTCAAGAGTGACCAAAACCAAATTTCTCCTCACAATATCAATACTAAATCAGGAGAAGAGGTTATAAGAATTAACAAAATCATCACCACTCGCATGTCATTATCAAATAAACACCCAAAGCGATATCTCATATAGCGTGTAGAAGGCACATGGAAGTCATAGTATAAGTATACAGTAGAATGTATGCTTAGTGAACCAAAGTGCAATACAGTGCAATGTCTGTCATCTTTTTCTGCTGTTATTGGAGTTATATAACTGATCAACTTTACAAGCAATAAATAGACGTGAAAAGCGATCTCTTTTTTAAATAAACTCTAAAAAGTGACACGAGACACTAAGCCCAGAGGGCTTTTGATCCCTCTTCTTTTGACAAACCATCCCAAGAAAGGCGCTTCTGAAGCGATAATTCAGTACAGCGTAAATGAAAGGGTTATATATGATCCCAGAATAGTCCATTTTACAGTTGCCTGCCAAGTGACCTGGCCTTTGAATGGTAGTGAGGCTGGAGGTGACCTTGCATTGATACAAACCTCCCTGCTTTATTATGTAAATACAAACTAGTTAACATTAGAACAACATGATTAACACAACAAAAACAGTGAGGTCTGTATCAAAACAAGGTCACCTTCAGCCTCACTTCCATTCAAAGGCCAGGTCACTGAGCAGACAACTGTAAAATGGCCTATTGGCAAGAAGCAATGTAACTTCTTGAATCAGAATCGAAATTTTCAGTCCAAACGAAACGCACAATTAAACGATCACGTGAGGAGACCAACATAACAGGAACACGAATATTACCACAACAATTATTCAAGCGGTGCGCCAGTGAGGCAAACGAACAATTTTGTTTCCTTGTGCTATGACAGCGATTCCTAGTGAGACACTAGAAATGCTTGTGATTGTGTCTTTGCTTATCTTGCGCCCAATAACATAAACTTAAGAATCAAAGGAAACAAAACGTTAACAAATAACAAATACTTATACGTGTGTATCTTTTTGAACTGAAATAAATTTATGACGATCTTTCAGTGAGTGAGTCAGTGATCTTTCTGAACTGGTTGTAAGCTTTGTACGTGTCTCTAAAAAAATGGACCTCCAAGCAGATCATTTGGTTGGTAACCTGCAAGCTCTCTCTTTTTCTTCACCAGGCTCAATGACGACAAAATGTCCATTTTGCGCGCTGGAAACGTTTTTGCCAAAGCGCGAAGAAAGTGAACATTCTAAGGAATGTGCCCGGCGTGTCCAATCGCTGAAAATCGATCATCGGAAACCAATCGATATAATCAATATAATCGATAAAACATATCGATTGGTGCATTAATCGATGAAAATGGATACTCACAATTCACATCCTCTTAATTGAATCGATTTTCATCCATTTTATCGATTATTATCGGTTATAATAAATAATAAAAAAATGAACCATTTATCATTTCTTGCAACATTTGTAAGGCGGTACGTTACGCATCCTTATTGCCATAGGCGTACGAGGCGGGGGGGGGCGAGGGGGGCTGCAGCCCCCCCAGTGCCGAAATTTTTCGGGCAAAATGCTTAGAATTCGGGCAACAATGCTAGAGAAAAAAAGAAAATAAGCCGAAAAGTCTAGACAACATTACGTTCAAAATGAATTACATCAACAGCAAAAGTTAGAAATATGCCAAACTTTGTGAAAAGTCCAAATTTCTTTTTTATCTGCTTTCGTTTCCTCCCGCAAATTGCTATAATCATGTTCGATTTTTCTCGCAAATTCTGCGTGACCCACAGTTTGATTCAGTTGCAATCAGCTTTTCTATAGCTTGAGTGTTTGCGCTCGATGGATTTAGTGGAAACAAAGCTGTTATAAATGTGATGAAGCTAACGCTTTCGACTCAAATGTTTAGTTTTCAGGGCTAACTTAGGCAGTGTGAACCAGAAAACCGTAAACACTTCACTCTATCTTGCATGTGTAAATTCCTGCAGAAAACCATTGAATGATAGCTCAAACTGCGAGAAATATAAACAAATGTACCGAGATGGAGCCAGCAGGTTATTTTTCGTGAATAATTTTCAACTATTTCCTCTACTTTCTTTTTAAAAAGTATAATGAAAGTGTTCACGGTTTTTGTGTTCTCGCTGTAAAACTTTCAACGAAAACCAATTGTTTTACACGCTTTTGTATTTCTTTCAAATTCGGTGAAAACCATGAAAGTTCGATCCCCAAAATTGATTTTAATTTTGTTAAACTAGAGTGAATAAATAAAATATTTCTGAAAGAGGATTCGGTGCATTGACACCTTTGGACAACGCCACGAAATTAATTAAAGAACTAAAGCAAGCAGGCGAAGTTTTGTACACAGCTGTTTCAATGCACGTTTTATTTTCCATTATATATGCCTTTTTATTCGGCTTTCAACCTGTGCCAATTTTTTTCGGGCAAAAAGGTCTCCGCCCCCCCAGGTCCGAAGGTGCCCGTACGCCTATGCTTATTGCTGCCGATAGGCAGTCTTCATATTCTTGAAACCATTTGAGAAGTTTCGTTCGTTCGATCGTTCTATCGGATCGTGAATCAGCCAATCAGCAATCCCCTTTAAATACAAGCCAGCCAATCAGCAGTCCCCTAATAATCGATGAAATTCACATGTGCTCCGTTTTGAAGGAAAGTTTATTTAATGGCGTCTCGGACGGTGAATTCAGGACGAAGTTTATCTCTCCTTGTAAATAAGAAACACATTTTTGGAGTTCAAAATGGAAAGAACTAACCCTAGAGAACACTCGACCGCCTAAAAACAGGATACCAAGGTCTTCCAAGACCTAAACAGCGATGAACCAGAACAAAGTCAAGTTCAAATGGATGGTAAATGTCTTCAAATGTTGATTTGCTTTATAATCGTTTAGGATTTCTTGAAACTGGATTCAATAATTTGGAAATTTATGCTTTGTTGCTTTCCGTGAGCATCTGGGGAAAAACATGCGTGTATTCCCGCACGCAACATTGATGCAAGGAAGTCGAAAGTCGCTTGCTTCAAAAGGCAAATGTACCGTGCTTTAATATTTAAATAAAATGTGGCCGACCTTTTAGTTTTATTTTGTATTTGTAATTCTCTGTTGCTTTCCGTGAGCATCTGGAGAAAAACATGCGTGTATTCCCCCGGGGGGGGGGGGTACTCCCATAAATTTCGGATAGGGGTGTGCCACCAAGGTTCTTAAACCCTGACCCTATTTAAGGATAAATAAAGCGAAAATTGATACCCTTTTTAAGGCCCAAAACCGAAAAATGACACCCTATTCAAGGGGAGAAGAAGCGTTCCGTGACGACCCAAACCGGCTAACCGCGCACGGCAAGACATAAATCTTTATAAAATCGCTTTACTAATACCTGAACAGAAAATTCAGTTTTAAGAAACCTTTTTTTTTTCGTTTAGCTGGGCGTTTATTTTAGCTTATTTAATTTAGGTACCCTATCTAAGGATTACACCGGGAACACATTGCCAAAAGCAGCAAAAATGATACCCTATTTAAGGACCGAGAACCTCAAAAACCATACCCTATCGGGCGGCACATACCTATATAGGCCACATATGGGAGTACCCCCCCCCCCCGGGTATTCCCGCACGCAACATTGATGCAAGGAAGTCGAAAGTCGCTTGCTTCTAAAGGCAAATGTACCGTGCTTATTGCCAACGAGACAGCCGAGCCCAGAGGCGAGGCTGTCGAGGCGGCAGAATCATAGAGCCGTGTGCGTATGAGTGTATAGGCAGAGAAAATCTTAAGTTCTGCGTAAGGAACTTTTTTTGACCATATTTGGGTGTAAGTAAACCCCATATTTGGGTTGTATTGTTCTTCCCAACTAGTTCCCAGTCTCTCACTCCTTGCAAGAGAGCAAATGACCAAAATGGCGTCCACGCGGCTCGCTGTTAAAGTTTTCAATGTGGTCATTCATCCCTTTACCGATAAATACACCTTTAGGGAATTATAAATCGAAAGAGAATACCCTACAGAATATTCGAACGTCGAAAAAATGAACATCAAGGTCTTCAAAGCGATGAAATAATCTTTCGACTTTGGAGTCCTTAAAATTTACGATCGAAGAGAGCCGGACATGAAAATCAAAAGCGGAGTTTTCTTGACTTATGAGAATGCTGAAGTCGGGTAAATGCTTCCTTTTAGTGTTGATTGTGTTTATATTAATTGTTTGACCGATGATTTATTCCAAATCAAATACCGTTTATATTTTATTTGGCACGCATTTTCGCTACGCGTTGGAATAACATCAATACAAAGCGACGCTCACTAAAATTATTGCATGTCATACTCACAAGAAAGTCAAAAGTTTTTTGCTTATGACGGCAAATGTAATGTTAACTTGAATAAAAATTTTGTCTCCAAATAATTCTTGACCGTTCAAGTTTTGTTTTCTGTTCAGATTTTTCAAGATTTGCGTAACTGAACATGGCACTTCGCATGCGAGACTGAAATCTGACCCGTATTACTGTCTCTGATTACTGAAAATTATTTTTAAAAAAGCATCTTAGCAGTTTTAAGCCGAATCACGCGCCGGAATCCCTTATACTAACACGCACATGGTGCTTATCGATAAACTTTTCAAGGCAGGTTAATATTTCAAACATAAACGATTGTAAGAGATTCCAATTTGCTCGGTGGATGAAAATTTCACATGCGAAAATGCTTGATCAAGAAACCGACAAAGGACTGTCACGCAATAGAAACTCGATATCAATGCAATCACCAGGCTGTGAAAATTGACCTCTCGAGTCTGTCAAAGATTTTAATAACCTTAGACCAAATATATATTTTTTTTTATTAAATGCTCATTTATTCCATGTGAACTAATCCCTTTTATTTGTATCGTTATTAACAATATAGTTAAGTGACAAATAAAACAGGTATGTGCAAACAAAGAAGACGTAGTTTATTGGGATAACATAATGACCTTTACTCCTGCACATAGTGATTTATAGGTATTTGATCATCGTCCCAAGAGTACAACGAACAGCCAAGGCACAAAGATGAATAAAGAAAATCTCGAACGTTGAAAACGTGGTAAGGACAAGACATATTAAAACGTCAGGAGAGAGAGATATATTGGGGATCAGGGGATACCGAAATCCCTAGTGATATGGGTATCCCGTCCTACTACAATGGTCTTGGTCTTGTGATCTATTCGCGTCTCAATTCTGGGGCTATATCTTCTTCGTCGAAGGGTAAATCGCACTCTACACTGGGCGTACTGGTTCCGTACAATTTCTTCTCTTCTGGCTTCTTGAATTATACGGTTTCTTCTTTTTACGAAATAACTTCGGCATAAATTTTCAACAATATTTTCATTTAACTTACTTGGGCGTCCTTTTGTTTAATATACGCACCAAGGGGTTACATTCCGTTCAGAACTTTTCAAAATGTCTCCAGATAACTTCCACTGCAATTACCACGCTTCTCCAACCACTGTGATAATAGGTTTTTGGCCTGGGAAAGCCCTTTTTTAAAACCTGAGGGAAAACTCCACTTCTGGGGGACCACGCTTGCTACGGGAAGGCCGGAATCTATTGCAGTATTTGGAATATCCAGAGACGTAACAGACAAAACTTGCTCCAACTGTAGACTTTACTTCCAAAAACATAACCAAAGAATATTTTACAAGGCACTTCAATTTATATAGTAACTAAGGATGCTATTTTTAAAAACATTCATAAACTTTCCTTAGAACCATTGGCTAACGTTAATCCTAGTTCTGAAACATTAATTACTTACAAAACCGCGCAGGTGGATTACAGTTTTCTACAGGTTGTAATTAAACACTTTTTAATCGGGCGTGGCCGAGTTATAGTTTACCCTTTGGTCGTCCTAGACGATAGTCTCCTGTCGGCTAAAAATTACGGGGATAGCCTGGACCAATCGGTTTCATTTCAGTTTTGACAGTAAATCGTTGTACTGAATACTGGGTCGACTTTTGGGCTAATCTGCAATCTGGTTCTCTTCTTTGCTTCGGCGGGAGGACAGAGGAAAAAGCTTAAGGGGTAAAGTACTAATAATCACCATTGTGAAACTGTAGTTGCTTTGACAAGTTGAAGCTATTTTTGTAAATAAAAGGGGTAACGTCATTGATGTCACGCAATGTTTTTGTGGGAAACTTTTGAAACTAGACGCTTTGCAGGTTTCTACAAATAGCAGTGTGATCTGGCGGTACATTTTTTGGAGGCGGACTCCACTTTAAAACTATTTTTTATATATTTAGCAAGAAGTATGTCGATTTTCATTTCCGCACAGTTGGGCGTCAAAGTCGCCTGTCACAAAGATTAGAATGCTTGCACAACTTGGTTTAGATATATTTTAGATTTGACTAGTGACGTTAGTAAGACACTTCTCAAGACATCAGCAAAACATTGGCAGTGTACAGTATTGGTGTGAACTTGAATGAATTTTTTACGAGATCAGTAAAGCTATCGAATAAAAAGATGACTTGAAAATGAAAACTTCGAATAATTATAATTAAATACCAATTGAATTTTAGATGAGAAATTCCGGAAGTGACATCTGTGTTTAAAATAGGAATTTTTGTACAACTTAAAGTTCCGAAAAAAAGACCACATGTTTGGTAAAAATCACAGACAAACATGATCAGGAAAACAAAACAGGCCAATTGGTTTTATTCACGAAAATACAACTTTCTTGAGAATGAGTTTGTAAACAAGACAATGAAATCGAATTACATTTCACACGAAATTTGCATACATTTGAACTTGCAAAAAAGAAGTATCTCTGCCGAGACATAATAGCGTCAGACCTTACATTAATAATTATTGTATTCTGATCTGATTGTTATTTTTTATGCATAACTATTTGAAAGTTCGATGAAAACAAAACGGTTTTTCATTCACTGCTTGAAGTATTTATAGACGTGAAAACATTCGCTTATAGTCCGGCGGCTTAGCTCGAAATTTTAGTTGAATTGTGCACTTTTTGATACAAGCATGAAACTTGGCACAATGAAAGTGCTCACCAACAGAAATTTTTTCAGATATAGTGCCAAGCCCGAAAGGCTCCGGTTTCCATGGAAACCTTAATTTATTAACCCTATTCAGACCGGGCTTTTTTGGATCTTTTCAGACCTCCGTAACGTCCAGAATATTTAAGCAATCACAAGGAAACTTAGGGAATATATAGTATGTCCAAACAACTATCTTTTGGTATACGTCACGTGGGAATATGACGTCACATCACGTGACAATTACATCATAATGTCAAAACAGCCGCCATCTTGGATCCGCCATCTTGGATTTCGAATTTTTTCCAAAACGTCATAAAACCGCCCAAAATTACTGCAAAGTACTCAAAATCAATAAAACTGTGCTTAAAACCCTTAAAAAGATGAAAATTATTGCATTAAAATTATTTTTTATTAAAAGAAACACGAAAATTAAAAAATTGAGAAAACATGCCTGTCAAAATACCGTCGCCATGGTTACGTCAAGTTCCTGACACAACAACTTATCCAACCAAAGTATTTCCAGATAAATTTTAGATAAATTTGCAAAGTTTGGTAGCGTTTAGTTGAATCTTGAAAAAGTTATAAGCGTTCAAAGGCAGCGCGGGCACTTTCCAACCCTCCCGGTCCGGATAGGGTTAAAATCAATGACATTTCGTGAAATATTTGTTTGTCCTGGTTTATAGACAAATACTATTATGCCAGGTAGTGATACCAAGTCGCACGTACAAAATTTAGAATGAAATGCTGTAATTTAGACTGTTCTCAGCCCTATATTTTCCTATTTTTCTTCTGTTAGCGAGCGATTCACCCATCGAGAGACCTGGACGCTAGCGCAAAACGAAAGATGCGAGGGAGCAGAGGGCGGGGAACGAAAAATATTTTCCCATGCAATAATTTCCTATTTAATTATTGGTATCAAACAGATAATAAAAAAAAACAAATGTAAGCCTAATTAAAAGCATTCATATCTGTATTTATGAATAAAAATCAACAATAAAAGGTTTATAAAAGTACAAGAAGAAATACTTCGTGGGGAGGGGCAGGGGGGCCTCTCGGCTGAAAATTTCATTGCTGTTTACTGGCTGAAAATAGGAAATTGGCGTTGGCACTATATCAAGAATTGATTAGTATGCGAATGCTTGTAATCCTGCAAAGTTTGCTGCTTGTATCAAAAATCGCACAATTCAGGAGCTAAGCCGCCGGACTATTAATCAAATTACATTCTGCACGAAATATTTTGTATCCATTTGTCCCGAAACTTTGAGGAAATTGAAATCTTTGTGGACAGTACTGCATAAAAGCAGTTTATAGAATTGAATAAAAAGATAAGAACCATATTGATAAAAGAAATTTTAAAACTTTATTTTGGCTCATTTTGACGAAATTCAGGATTTTCAAAGACTGCCAGTAAACGGCTGTATGGTAGCGGGCAGAAGTCGGTTCGTTCTGAATTTTTCAATACGGTATACAAGTTACAGGTCAATAAACAGACCCTCTGTACAGTAAAAAACGTTTTGGGAACAAACCATTGTGAACTCATTTTCTATGTTGATCAGTAAAAATCCTTAGTACGACATGGGGCTTGTTATCAAGTTTGTTAGTACGTTAATACTGCAAGGTGTATAACCTCAGAGAATTATTATCAGTGTGTTTTGTTTTATTAGCGGTTTATACTCCAAGGTCTTGGAATGGGAGATCAAAATTAAGGCAAATTTCTGATATTATCTGATTGCTTGGCACAGATTAGTACGATACTTAATTGGTTAGGAAATTTAAACAAACATTAAATTGAATGAGAGTAGAAAGGGAGGGACAGGTGGGGGTGAAAGGCTAAGGAGATGGAAAGGGAGGGAGAATTAAAATCCATGCTTGGTTATATCACGCAACCTTTGACTTCTGTTGTTTTCTCACAAGAACAAAAATTAAGATGGGGTTCTACCTGAATTTGAATGGAACTTTAAGAGATTTAAAGAAGGGATTGAAGAAAAGAATGGAAACACCTTCAAACAGTTGACCCCCCTCGCAAGAGCACTCCGGGTTGTCAGGAGACTGTTAATTTGGTGTCCGTCCACCAATTTTTAACTTCAAATTCAAATTTTAAAATCACATTAAATCTTTAATATTTCTTATTTGTCTACATTTTACTAATCCTTTGAGAAAAACTATCGCCTCCCGGACATCCCCCAAAATCGTTCAAAAATTAACAAAATACTGCAAAACAAATATATATGGGATAAGTAAAGCTTTTTTGGATTCCTTGAAACGCGGCTGAAATGGTTTTCAGTGTTTTCCAGCCCTTATACTTTGGGTCAGTACTACTATTCTTCACCAGTTTCTATTACAGTAATGGTATGAAACAAATACCTAATCATTGGTCAATAAGTTGTGATCATTTTCTTGACAATAGTACCTGATTAGGAGTTGTATACTGTTCCATTAAAGTGTAAGGACTGGAAAATACTGAAATGCGTCAGCCACCTAAAGCGTTGGAAAACTTGGTCTTCAGGTAAAACCCCGCCTTTATTAAAAGGCTGCACTTTGCTAAGTGTTACAAATTTATATTTTCTAGACGTCTAGTTCAATCGTTTATTTGTATTGTGCGAAATATATTTTTATAAATTGAGACCATTTATGTCATTAAGTAATAATGCAATCTTGAAAACATTCCAGATTTTCATTATTAAATAGAAACACGAAAAATTCAAGTTTGGGAAAACAAGCCTGTCAAAATGACGTTGCCATGGTGATTTCAAGTTACTGGCACAATAACTAATCCTACCAAATTATTGCGAGATAAATTTTCGATAAACGCGCAAAGTTTGGCAGCGTTTGGTTGAATATTGAAAAAGTTATAAGCGTCAAAAGTCAGCGAGGGCCTCAAAAGCCCCCCCCCCCCCCCCCGGCCTGAATAGGTTTAAGTGACTGTTTTTGCAGTGATTTTTACTGTACTGTACCCTGCCTTTCAAGTCAAAACAGATAGCTAATTATCAAGCGCCCGATTTTAAGCTTCTCAAGCTTCTCAAGCTTCTTGTTTTATAGTTAGGATTTCACGGACAATAAACATAAGAGCAGGTACTAGTTTGGCTAATGAGCTAAAGCGTTATCCTGCCAAAACAATAATTCTACGTTGGATTTTCTATGTTTTTTAACAGCTAAGCTTGTAAACAAATAAAACTAAATCATCGTAATTTCTCTCCTAACATTTCGGCGTTTATTTTAGCTAATAGAATTTAGGTACCCTTTCTAAGGATCACACCGGGAACACATTGCCAAAAGGAGCAAAAATGATACCCTATTTAAGGACCGAGAACCTCAAAAACCATACCCTATCGGGCGGCACATACCTATATAGGCCACATATGGGAGTACCCCCCCCCCCCCCCCCGGGGTTTTCACGCCTGGCGATCGCATTCATATCGAGTTGCAATATTGCGTGACAGTCCTTTGTCAGTTTCTTGATCATGTTCGCATTTTTTCTTAAATGTTCATTCACCGAGCAAATTGGAAGCTCTTACAATGCGCTTTTTATGTTTGAAATATTAAAGGTTAGCCGGTATAAGGGATTTCGGCGCGTGGTTCGGTGTTAACAGGTTTTAAGAATAATTACGCGGACTTGAATCAAACGGTTGTTTAACTTTGCGAATATTTGCGAAGTCGTCAATACTGTTTGCTAAGAACGATTAAATTTATGAAGACAAAGCATTCTAATAAAGCAAAATGGTTTTTGAATGGAATTGTGGTTTGCTTCACTTGCCCCAGTCTGCTGTATTCAACGCTGTTAGTGATCTTGGCATCCCCTGAGGGGATGCCAAGATCACTAGGGATCTTGGTACGGGGTGCCTAAAATTGGGGGATGCCAAGATCACTGCGACAGCGGCAATAGGTCTCCGTGAGACGGGATTCGCGTCAGTATCACGCAAAATTGAATCACAAAAATCACATCATTTAGTGTATTGACTGTTAATGTCAGAGTTCAGATAACGGATTAACGCGCATCAAAACTTCATTATTATTCACACACCTGGTCTAAACACGGATGTGTTCACAATAGACACAACACGTGCTGCACGCATGGCAGATCGCGCTTTCACTTTCGAGTTCCTGTCAGTTCCTAGCGTTGATTGCAAGCGGGTCTGTACTTCTGTTCCTTGTTTGGCAGTATTGCAGCTTTCTCCAACCTCTGCGAAAACTGTCGAAGCGGTGAGTATTATCTATGTTACTGAGTCTCACTTTCAAACAAACTAAATTGATCTTTGGGCTATAGTCCCCCCCCCCCCCCCCCACGTGAAGACGAATCGGCAGCGGTGTCTGTTTGCCTCTTATAGTTCCTGATTTACTTCCAACCTTCTGTACTCAAAGCCTTCTGTATGGACTTTTACCACTATTTTTGCAGCAAAACAATCTTTCCCTTCTCCCATCCGGTAAAAAAATGTTTGGGTTTTTCCGTAAGATAAATCTAGGCCTCGTGGACGGCCTCGTGATTGCAACACCTGGCAATTTTTTGAGACATTGTGCGCT
Source organism: Oculina patagonica (assembly GCF_052425735.1). Classification (NCBI taxonomy): domain Eukaryota; kingdom Metazoa; phylum Cnidaria; class Anthozoa; order Scleractinia; family Oculinidae; genus Oculina; species Oculina patagonica. The sequence goes on from NC_135766.1 coordinate 6,077,355, forward strand.
GTTTCAGGGTACATCTTTTTATATGTGCATCTTTCCCCTTCATTTCCAAGATGAAGAAAAGCATTTCTAGATGTCAATAGTTGTATGTTACAGACATAACCAGAGCCAAATAAGTTATAATTCTTCCTTACTCTAAACTTAAATAACTTCAGCGAAGTCAAGCTGCGAAGCGGGTAGAAATTAACTCTTGTGTTTTGCATTCCCGCTTCAGAAAAGCGGAATGAATCCATCTTAGACCAAGGTAAACCTCACTAGAAAAGGAAACGAAGGAAGACTTAAAAAACGTTTTAGTTTCAACCTCTTCACTTTTGTACGAATTATGTTACTTCTGTTCCTAAGAGTAACTCAAAACAAACATTGAACATTCGTTACACGAGGCGGACAAGGCAGTAACATAATAGCGAGTTTCTTAAAAATTTCTCGCAATGATTCGTTCTGCTTGTCTAGCCCAGAAACACAGGTGCACTGACTGACCATTGGAAAAGCAGAATGAAGCATAAGATGCCAAATAATGTCTTCGAAAATAGTGTGATTTGTGAAGCCAATCGTGCGTTTCATTATTGTAGGACTGCTTATAGCGGCATAGAAACGAAACGTCTCGCATCCACGCCCACAATGATATACAAATCTATTATTCGAGTCAAAGAAGCGAGACGTTTTCGGTTTCAATGCCAACGGGCGGTGAGAAGCGAAACATTCGTTGTAGCTTCCACGTCTAAATACAAGTATCAACTACATTTCGGTGAAAGAAGCGAGACGTTTCATTCCTACAACTTCTTATGAAGGAACACAACAACGATTTCTCTAAAGAAATAAGGACCTCGATTTTAGAACCATAAAGCCAACTTGAGCAATAGCAACCTAATAATTTTCCAATGAAATGATAGGATTCAAAACAGTAACAAGAGACATTTTATGCGTGTATTACTTCAGATACGTTTAACCGACTGAGCCTAAAAACGCATTTTTAAGACATTTTTGATACTTTCTGGTCAGTTACGAGCTAGATTAGATCCAAACTACCCAAAATGTCATCTGCAACCTGAAAGCATGCCTTACTTTTCCACTAGCATCGCGTTTTATGACATTTTTGCTCGGGCATGCGCACAAATCAAAACAAACCTTCGTTTTGGTCAAGAAATCGACTTTCCGCTTTTATTTATTTTTTTCTCTTTTCCTTTTGCTCTTTTCTTGTTCTTTCTCTTTTTTTGCTGCTGTTGTTAGCCTTCTGCCAAGCTTGCTTTCAGTTCAAAAATTTACGAGAAAGCATCAACGAGACGGGAAATTCTTACGGGAAATTTTCCTCTGAGGTTTTTACTTGAATCTGTGCATGTTTCAAGCTCAATTAACCCAATCACTTTACTTTGAGCATCATTAGAATGATCTTTCGCTCCTGCAGAGATTAAGTATAAATGATGCATTTTTTGGTGAAAGGTGATGACGTCAGAAGTGGGACAAATGCTATGAAGTCAAGAGAGGATAATATAACAAAGCATTTTAACAACGCGAACAAAATTAACGCGTAATATAATTAACGCGAATTTAAGAAAATTTCTGGTCAGATGCTTATAGTAAACGTGTTAACATAAATAAAATTAACGCGAGTTTTTGAAATTCGCGTTAATAACATGTATCGTTAATTTCCTATAATAAGGTAATTGTTTGTCATGGCCGGTTTTAGCTGGCATAGGCGTCAATGGGTTAATCAGAACATTCCATCTTCTTAATTTGGCCTTTTGTTCATATATATTCGTTTTAATAAACTACATTCTCCTAAAGGAAAGCCAGTCCTTTATGGAATTTGATTCGTGTATCCGCCTTCCACCGCCCCGACTAGCTTTTCGGGAAAACTCAGCCTAGTCCCTAGGCGTTCTCCTCCTCTTTCGGGCAAACGCGAGGTCCACCTAAGGGCCTGCGAACGGGTTGGCGTGCCCGCTCAGTGTCATTCGGTGACGTCAGTGACGTAGCGAAATTTCGCGCCAAATCGATAAGCGGAAAGGGAACGCCTGGGTACTAGGCTGCGGGAAACTGAGATTAGAGGCGGCAATACAGTATGGGGCCCAGTTCTCGGCCACTTTGTGTTCAAAGCGTATTCTGACTACACTAACACGAGACATTCAATGTGAAGAGTTTATTGAGGATGCGTCAGTCAGTCATCTGATGCAAAATGTATCCTGATACAGCCATCTGATACAAAATGTATCCTGATTACAATCTTGAATCTAGCAAAAAAAAAAAACAGTTCGTTCTAAGAGTATTTTAAAAGTTGTGTGCTACGCCAGATACGAAAAACCACTAAAAACCACCCTTTAGAAGTGGCCAAAAATAAGTGGAAACGTATTCCTCATCTAATGCAGCAGCACGAGACCCCGAGAGAAAGGGTACTAAATAATCTAGAGCATTTTTCAATAGACTAGTTACAAAAGCTGAACAAACAACACTTATAAGTAAAAAGAAATGCAAGCGAAGACGAGGACTGGCGACGTAGAATGACCTAAATCTCCCGCCAAAACCTAGGCATCCCACAACAACCCGCGAACCTCTCAACCATGCCGTCAGAATAGTAATCAATAATAGTAATTTCTGTCTTATTCATTCATTCAGAAATTACATTTTTTTCACGCCCCAGTTGAATTAAAAGAAAAAGTTATTTCTGTTGGTGAATTTGTTTTCCCGAAAACTTGTTTGTTTACGGCTCCTTAAAATTCATGGATGTAGTTAAATTCGTACTTTATCCCAAAGCCGCTACCAAACGAGCTAATTTTTGGTATGTGAAACGTTGAATAATTCAGCTTTCTGCTTAAGTTAACTTTTTGTTGAACCGTTGTATTTTACTTCGAAATTTTTCCGTGCGACTTTTGCGTATTTGCTAGTTCTCGGCCACCCTGCTCGCTATTACAGCAAAGCGCTTTGGTTTTTAATATAATTTCATCTGCTGCAGCCAGAATGAAAGAAAGAAATGTTGTAAAATAAAGTTCAATTAAAAAAGTTTAAGTGTTGAGCTGACTCTTGTCTTGTCTATTATTTTTACAACGCCTAACTCTTTCAAGACCTTTTCACTGCAAAATAAACAATCTAAATGCAATGGTCACACAACGCAATTCTGCTGTTTTGCCAGAACCTGCACATAGGCAAGCATCTAGGCGCGTTAAAAACCGTCTTTTCTAAAGTAAAGCAAAGACTCAAAAACAATTTGGGATCGAAATAACATAAATAAGTGATTTTATAACTGTGAAAATTAATTGAGCCTGTTTAGAATAGAATTGAAACAGCTGAACATCGCCTGGTATAGGGTAAGGGTTCCAGAGTCCCAGCGGCACACCCTACCTAATATAAAGGGTACCCCCAGGATTTCGGCGTGCATTAAGGAGCCCCCGGGGGTTATATAATTTTTCACCCTTAACTTCCTACCAGACTCTCATAACTCGTCATAGGCTTACTGATCTCTTTGGACCACGGGGGGTGGTGGTCAGGGTGGGGAACGAATAACGTAACGCGGGAATATTCACAAGTCGCCCGAAAAACACAGACGCCCACAAAATGGATAACAAAACGTACCACTTCGAGAAGTTCTGGACTAAAAATGGCAAACGTTAATTGCGTTAAAAATAGTTGTATTTTTTTTTTATTCTTCAAAGGGCTACTGCCTGCATTTTTAGAGGTCTTAACAAAAATATTTAGAATTCCCCCAGATCCTACGGCATGGTTGCCATCAATGATATAATTCGTCATAGCTTGGTGAGCTAAAGACAGGAATTTTCTTAACGGAGACTGAGTAAAAAACTGTTTTTAAAATTTTCTAATAGAAACGTTTCATTGTACCAAAGGTGACACAAGCCGAGTATGGCCGCTGCAACCGAATACACTAAAGAGCAACTGAACTATTATAGGATTTGTTATGTTACCACTGACATACTAGCTGATGGTCTGCGATCAATCTTTAAACAAGAATGGGACAATCGCTACAAGGCTACAATGGGAGAATGGAAAGACGAGCCCAGAAATGGACAGGACTTTTCGAATGGGGAGACGCCTCGAAACCAGCGAAGAAATGCCCGTAACTTGGCTACCATTGTCAAAGGAAATAGAGCTGAATGGGATTGTACTGTGTTGTTTTACGCAATCCTTTACTCTGATTGTATCCACGCTCTCAATCCAGTAGTCCAATCAAATGTAGATGATCTCAGGAAGTTCCGAAATGAAGAATTTGCGCATATTCGACAAGGTTATCTCACAGACGCAGAGTTTCAAAATGCCATCGGCAAAGTTGATGTTGCCTTCCAAGCACTCGGTCTCCCGACTGTGAAGATTCAAGCGATCAGAAATCAGACAAGTTTTCCCACAAAAGAATTAAAAGATGTTTTGAAGAAGGTTGACGACTTAAAACAAGAAATTCAAGTCCTTGAAGATCAGCTTAACAAAGATGTTTCCTCCTTTTGCATTCTGCCTCCTAAACCTTCACACAACGTCGAAAGTCGCGACGGTGAGGTGGCTAACGTTACAGAACAGCTGAAAGAGCTTAAAAAGGTCAATGAAAACAGCTTAAGTTATCTGTACATCTCAGGAAATCCAGGAAGTGGAAAATCTCAGCTGGCCGGCCTTGTAGCTAAACGATGCTTCGACGAATTTAAAGGAAATCCGTCTGCTACTTCATTTGTCATGACGGTAAATGCTGAAAGCCCAAAAGCTCTCTTGGAATCGTATGTCTCCTTCGCTCGGCTTCTGAAGTGTCCGGAGAATACTGTTTCAAAGACCCGTTTCTCCGGCGAGTTGAACACAGATCAGAAGATCTCTGATCTTAGGACATTAATTAGCACAAAAATCGAGCATTACACGTCATGGCTACTGGTAGTTGACAACGTCACTAGCATATCTAATGTGCATGTTCATTTACCAGAGCGTGGAAGTGAGCAGTGGTCAAGGGGCCAATTGCTTATAACAACACAAGACACTACGTCTATTCCACCGACAAGCTCTTTCCTTCAACACATTTCAGTGAGCAAAGGTTTGAAACCTCTCGACGCCAGTTCTTTATTATCGATGCTTTCTGGTTTCGCCGACAGCGAGATGGAACAAGAGGTTGCACGAGCATTGGACTACCAACCCCTTGCGTTAGCAAGCGCCACCACCTATGTCCAACAGGTTCGGCAGAATAAAGTGACTTCAAATTTTGGCTGGAAGGACTACCTGAAGAAACTAGAAAAAGGCCAGCGAGGTGCCACTGAGTCCCTTCTTGCTGAGACCAACCCAAGCTACCAAAAATCGATGACCAAAGCAATAACACTAGCCGTGGAAGGAGTGATGGCATCCGACAGAGTCATAGATCACACGTTTACTTTACTCTCTCTGTGTGCACAACAACCGTTAAGCCTAGAAATCGTGATCAATTACATTCTCAACGCAGATGAAGAAATTGAAGATAAAGAAGGGATAAGAACGAGGATCCAAAGATGCTCACTGCTGTTATTTGAAGAAGAGGAGAGTGGCGTCTTCATTCGAGTACATCAAGTTGTGCATGATGCCATTAACACTGTGATTAAGGATCTTCCGGAGATTCAACACATTCAAGCTGTCAATGGGGCCATTACATCATTCAATGAGTTCATGAAAGACGACCTATCAATTAACTCGGACGAGCCAGATTCCCCAGTAAACCGCAAGCATACTGTTCCACATTTACAAGCCTTGGTTATTAAGATTGAAAATTTAATTTCTAAGCAAATCGCAACTCAAGTCGCCCAAAACAGTGTCTTAAATATTCAAAGTTATCCAAAACACTTTCTTAAGTTTGCCAATATTTGTGAAGACGATTCTGAATTTTATGCAGCAAAGAAGTACTATAATCTAGTGTTGTCAATCATTGAGCGTGGTGACGCATGTAGTGACAGGGATTTGGCGATTGCGAGTGTATATTTCAGATTGGGTAATATACACTCTCGCCTGGGTGACCTGGAGGAAGCAATAGAGTATTACTTTCGTGCTCTTAACATTCGTCTCCAAAAGCTTGGACCTGATCATGTCGATGTCGCGGCTATTTATGGTAGTCTGGGTATCGTTCAAAGGAAACTTGGAGACCTGAAGCAAGACAAAGAGTATTGCGAAAAGGCGCTGGCCATTTTTCTGAAAAAGCTCGGACCTGACCATGTCGGTGTCGCACGTACTTACAATAACCTTGCTGATATACACACTGGCCTGGGTGACCTAGAGCAAGCTAAAGAGTATTTAGATAGTGCACTGGCCATTTTTTTAAAACAGCTGGGACCTGCGTCTGCTGATGTCGGAAGGACTTACCATAATCTGGGTGTCTATTACATACTCCTGGGTGACTTGAAGAAGGCAAAAGAATATCTTTGTATTGCACGAGACATTCGCCTGGAAAAGCTCGGTCCTGAGCATGTTGATGTTGGGAGGACGTACGGTAAACTGGGAAATGTGCACAAGGACCTGGGTGACCTGGAGCAAGCAAAGAAGTATTATGATCATGCACTGTCCATTCTTCTGAAAAAGCTTGGTCCTGAACATGTTGATGTTGCAAGTACTTACAACGACCTGGGTGGTCTACACAGGGAAATGGGTGACCTGCAGAAGGCAAAAGAATATCATAATCATGCCCTGGCTATTCAGCAGAAAAAGCTTTGTCCTGAGCATGTTGATGTCGCAGCTACGTACAATCTTCTAGGTAATGTACACCTCAGCCTAGGTGACCTAGAAAACGCAAAAGAGCATCTTGATTGTGCGCTGGCCATTCGTTTCAGAAAGCTTGGACATGAGCATGCTGATGTCGCCGAAACGTATATAAACCTGGGTGTTCTACAGAAGGAGCTGGGCGACCTGGAGCAAGCCAAAGATTATTGTGATCGTGCACTGGCCATTTATCTGAAAAAGCTCGGTCCTAATCATGTTAATGTCGCTACTGCTAACAATAACTTAGGTTTTGTTCACAAGGAACTGGGAAACCTGGAGCAGGCACAAGAGTGTTATGAACGTGCACTGGCGATTCGCATGGAAAAGCTCGGACCTGAGCATGTTGGTGTCTCGAATGTTCGGCGTTACTTAGTTGAGCTACAACAGCTGATGGAGATTCGCCAAGGTTTGAAGCGAATGAGTACGTCATGAAAGTACAGTACAGTGGTTGTTGGCCTAAAAGGACAATAAATTTAGCTATTTGGTTTTACACAACATTAGGCGACTATTTAATATTAATCGCGTGAAATTTATGTGCATGCGATTTTTTTAATATTTTCTCATTGTACTGGTATATCATTACAAATTCCCTGGCAGATTTTGCTTTCAACTCTCGTTTCTCTGCAAAAAATGTACTAGTTTTCTGTAACAGCATGTTAACATTTCGAGTTGTTTCCCAGCTCGATTTCCTGACTGGAGAAGACGAACTAACCAAACCAGCCCCATGTGGGGATTTTAGTAGTTACATACACTTTCCTTAAATGTACACTACCGTAAAGTTTCATTGTTGTTAACAAATCCTGAAAGTAACGATAAACTCAAAAGTAACTGACTTTTGCTATGAGAAACAGTGAAATGCAGAAAAACTAGCTGTTTCAAAATGGTATCATATTTATTTGAGATGACCCTTATTTCAAGTCCTTTGTTCTCTGTTTGATACAAGTTCTTTTCAACTAGATTTTCTTTTCTCAATATGCTGAGAATGTCCTGTTTTTATTATTAAGATGGATCGGCCAACAATTGGTACGCGGTTTCTTTATATTAAAATAATTATGAAATCGAAATTGGCGAGTTAAATGACCATATTCACTTGTATTTGGAGAGCAATCTTTAGACAAGCTTCTAAAGGCACAATGCTCTCATGGTGTCTTAAAGAGCGAGACCCCTAGGGGGAATTCCATCAACCACAAACCGCCCTTCGTTGAAATTAAAATTTCAATGTACCATGTGTACATTCGAGGGTTATTTAAAGGTATACATTATATTGTGCATTTGTATATCTGCTTTCAGCAGGAAAGTATAAAATAATTGAAGGCAAAGTACAGAAAAGATTGCATGCATGATGTGAAACTTTTTACACAACTAGGAAAGAAAGCAATAATTATGTTTTAATTAATCAGGTTAGTCCCGCTTGAACATGGTGTATCCGGAGTCTGTCTTTTGTTGCAAACTAAATGTACTTCTAGAGCTGGTTTTTACAGCTGATTTACTGATTTACTCTAGCTATAGCTGTCGTAAGGAACTTTATATTCAAGTAGTGAAATAAAACTGTTGACTCTGTATTAAGTCAGTTAGTAAATAAGTAAGCAAATTTAGTCACGTATAATGATACGCACTGAGTGATGACATTTAACAACAATTCACCGAAGTGGAGGTGGCTAGTGTTGGATAAATATAAAAAATATCCACCACTAGCCACCGACACTGAGGTAAATAGTTGTTTTAGTATATACTTAAACAGTGAGATAATATAGCCCGAAAGAATGACTTTGCGCAAGATGCTCGGAGGTGAATATCAAAGGATATTCGGAGTTTGAGTAGCCAATCAGCGCGCGCCAAAAATGCTATCCACTGTCTGAGTATATACTAATAAAAATCTATAGAAAACGAAAACCTAAGCAGGTTATTGAATAAATTAAAAATTGATTAAAAGTAGTTTTAAAATTCTAAAAAAAATTTCTATTTAATTTTGAATGATCATTGTACGTTGTGAGACCGTACGTATGCTGGGCGCGATAATTTAGGGACGCCAAAGTTAAAACTGGAAGCAGCACAACACAGACACCTTTGCACGCCCACCCACAAGTGAGATGTATGGATAACCAATCAGATTTGAGAATTCCTTCAAAAATACCGCTTTTTGATATTCGACTAATGGGCTCCTGCATTCGATAGGAAAAGTCAATACCTGGCGCGCGAACTTCTCGTAAAATGTTTCGCGAATAACCAAACCAAATAAAAAATATTAGGCAATTTTGCAAAGCAAAGACACATTTAAAAATATGTACGTATGTATATTTAACTAGCCTAACAGACGTCTCTATTTTTTCCTTCGCTCAAGAGATCTATGAAATTTAGGCTAAAAAACTACATACTGATGACGTAACTGCTTAGAAGATGCGTGCAGCGTCTTTGATTGGCTGTCATTTAAGCGCGAAAAATCAAAACCCAGCAACAGTCAGTAAAACATTCTCACTGTACACAATTGCCCTGACACGGGAAGCTAAGTTATGGGAGGATACCCGCGACTGCCAGGGCAATTGACGTGTAGAATGTAGGATACAGTAGTGATCGACCGCCACCAGGGGAGGTGGGAGGGGCGAAACTTTTACCGTCACTTCACCGAACTCCGTTGAACTGGCCACGAGGTGACTGAAACTGTGATATTTGAAGCGAAGGTCGCCATGCATCATGCTACTAGTGCGCAGGTGCAACACGCCGGAATTTAACGAACTTAAGCTATTCCCGCGTGTCGGGCTAATTATGTATGCAGTGAGAATAGTCAAATACACTTCATCCTCTGAAGAGTTTCGTCACCGGAGTTACGTCATCTGAATAGAAATTTTCATGTCAGATTAAAGTTTAGCGGAGGAATAAATGAGTGCGAGAAGAGAGATGTTAGTTGACTCAGGGGGGAACATTCGACACACCGCAATGATTTGATTTAGCCGTCATTTAATTTGTGGGAGCTCAAGGCAGAGTGCTCATTTGAGACAGGGCGCAATCTGAAAGGGATACTTAATGGACAAAAATTAACTAAGTATTTAAAACATCGATCTCAACTCAAGGCGTCGCTAATCTCTTTGTCACTTTTTCCATGTTCCCCTTTACGCTATACGTCTTACATCTTGCCAGTTTAGTCTATGTTTTATCAAAAAGGCGTATATAAATATAAGCACATGTCCCTATTTTAGCTATTAAAATGACACCCTTTGGAGTTGGATATATAGCTTATGCAAAGGACTTTCCCCTACCGGGTTTTTAATGACAGTCGAATAACCAAAACGAAAGAATTTATTCTGGCCAATCACAGTACAGCAAAATATCGTAGTGAACCAATCAAAGCAGTAATACCTTGCAACCGGTGAAAAGCGCGGGAAAATTCGCCAGCCTAATTCACAATTGGTGTTGAGTTGTAATCTGATGAGAAAGCAGCATACCTAATCTGACAAAAGGCTAAAAAGTGTCATTGCTCATCTTTTTTGGCTCGTCTTACCATGACCTCGTCTTACTTACCATGCTTATTGAATTCAGTAAATTCGTGCTACTTTGTGGAATAGCTGGCAGTAATCAAGAGACGCGCGAATGTCAGAGGCCTTAATTGCCTGAGGGACCCCCCCCCCCAAGAAAAAAAAAAGCTTAGTAGGAGTGAAAGAGGACTTACTTGTTTATTGTGTAAAGGTTTCACTCCAGAGTTTTTACAAAACTTATGCGCTTTTTCTGATGTATCCATGGTTTTAAATGAGTTAAAATCACTCGACAAATGGGGAAAAAACATTTTTTAACCCTCATCCGTTAACAACCGTTAACGCAGCAAGAAGCTAGAGCATTGCTCTCGGCTTTCGTTCGTGCTCGCCAAACTTCCCGCGTGCACCATAACTCGATAGTGCACGCTAAAGCATGAACCAATTGTTAAATTTCGTATGGTACACAACTTTCGAGTTGAGATCGCACTTCAATAGACCTTTCCCGCATTTCACTTCAGTGCGTCCGAACAATAGCACCAGAACGAGGTTAGGGTGGACATTTTCATACATTCCTTGTATTTGTGTCCACCCTGACCTCGACGCGGCGCCATTGTTCATTGAAATACGGGAGAGTTCTTTAACTTTATTTTAACCCATTTAACTCATTAGGGGCTGAAAGCATTTTCTAAAGTTGCAAGGTGGATGGAAAATTTAAGCGTCGTGTTAGTCCCTAACATTCTCTTTAAATCTAATTCAAATTCAATTTTGACAGCTCTTAGTTCTACTAATTGTGTGTGACAATAGTTCATTTGCTTTTAACTTGTAGGGCTTGTTTTGCGCTCTTTGACAGCACCTATATGTAACCCGATAAGAAAACGACAAAGGAAAAACTGCAATTGTTCGATAAAAACGGCTTCGATTTTTTTGACTCCAAAGAATAAGAATATCCAGGGTCTTAACAAAACTTATGCGCTTTTTCTAAGGCCTCCATGGTTTTATATGAGTTAAAATCACTCGACAAATGGGGAACAAAACATTTTTAACCCTCATCCGTTAACAACCGTTAACGCGGCAAGAAGCTAGAACGTTGCTCTCGGCTTCCTTTCGTGCTCTCCAAACTTCCCGCGTACACCATAACTCGATAGTGCACGCTAAAGCATGAAACAATTGTTAAATTTCGTATGGTACACAACTTTCGAGTTGAGATCGCACTTCAATAGACCTTTCCCGCATTCAACTTCAGTGCGTCGAACAAGAGCACTAGAACGAGGTTAGGGTGGACATTTTCATACATTCCTTGTATTTGTGTCCACCCTGACCTCGACTCGGCGCCATTGTTCATTGGAATACGGGAGAGGTCTATAACTTAATTTTAACCCATTTAACTCATAAGGGGCTAAAGGCACTTTCTATAGTTGCAAGGTGGATGGAAAATTTAATGCTCTTGTCATCTATAAGCGTCATTTTAGTCCCTAACATTCTCTTTAAATCTAATTCAATTTTGACAGCTCTTAGTTCTACTAATTGTGTGTGACAATGGTCCATTTGCTTTTAACTTGTAGGGCTTGTTTTGCGCTCTTTGACAGCACCTGTTTGATATATGTAACCCGATAAGAAAACGATAAAGGAAAAGACTGCAATCGTTCGATAACATGAACGGGTTCGTTTTTTATGACTGCAAGGAATATTGATTGCGTGGGATTCTGGCAGTATTGTCAATGGAGTTAATCCAGCGTTTATTTTCCACGAGTGACCAATAGATAATTTCTCCTTCTTAGATACATTCTTTATCAAGCAGACAAGTGACGAGAATATTAAATAAAATCGTCAACTTGCTCTCTATGGCTGTGCATGGGAGGCGCAGGGGGTGGCCTGATGGTAAGCGCGCGGGGCTCTGGATCGAGCGGTCTGGGTTCTAGCCCTGGCCGGGGTCATTGCGTTGTGTTCTTGGGCAAGTTACTTTACTCTCACAGTGCCTCGTATAGTAGCTTACACGAGGGACGCGTAGTTATTAATGTCCTTTTACTCTATTAAAAACACAGAGCTGTTATCAAAAACACAGGAATCGGACACGAAATAAAGATGTGGAAGACCTGTGACCTTGAGCCCACGCGATTCGTGGGCGTGGTGAGTGTAGAAACAAGACCACGTGCGATTGCGATTAGCACGCGAGCAGCTTGCTTCAACGAACTCATCACGAGTTCGTTTATTATCGAAAATGAGAAGAGTCAATAATTTGGAAGTATATCATTCACTGCCACACATCTCTTTTTTACTGCTGTATCTGAGAATTCAACGTTACTTGGTAAAGCAAGGTACCCTTAAAGATAGTCGACACTAATGCCGAAGCGTTGGTCGCGTATTTTAATTCATATCGAGTTAAAATGTTTTTTCTAATATGATGACCACGTGCTCTCGAGAATTAAAAGCCTAATGACATAAAAGGTGGCCGCACACTTTTTTATCACTCAGAAAACAATTTTATTTTTAATGCAAAATCCATTTAGGTGCTTAGAGGAATTAGAATGAAGATGCTTCATAATTATCAACTTAAAGGTTTCCTTTCTTATCTCGCTTCCTAGTCACTTCACTCGCAATTATCTCCATTGCTACTGCTTATATTTTTTCTATTACAAAATTCACTCGATGAAAAGATCTTTTAAGAGCATTTAAATGTGTTTTTTGCTTTGACGTCAATAAAATAGTGCTTATCTTTGTCCATTAGTGGATGGACTGTGCTAATCTCTGTGCTTTGTGCTCTTTCTCATCGTTTTCAATGTCAAGCTGTTCTAGTTGAAGTATCTTCACATGCCTGGTTGTAACATTTAAACCGTTCGGGTTCAATGTTTCATTTTGAGCACAGTTTAGTTCACCTAAGTTAGAAAGGTTCAACCTTGCCTTGTAATAACAAATTCTTTTTAGTCTGCAATGATCAGCGCTTGCAGAAGCCAGATCAATCTCCTTTTCGGATAAACGCTCTGACAATGTTTTGGCGGAAGTGCTCGCTCGGGAGATCCGAAAACTAGAGCCTAGTCCACCGCTGGCTACGGGTGTCCGGCTGCAATCTGCGCCATTTTCCCTCTTCTTTTGACAAACCATCCCAATAAAGGCGCTTCTGAAGCGATGATTCAGTACAGCGTATATGAAAGGGTTATATATGATCCCAGACTTGGCAAAAAGCAATGTAACTTCTTGGATCAGAATCGAAATTTTCAGTCCAAACGAGACGCACAATGAAACGATCACGTGAGGAGACCAGCATAACAGGAACACGAATATTACCACAACAATCATTCGAGCGGTACGCCAGTGAGGCAAAGTAAATTTACAATTTCCTTTTCGGCTTCTTTTCAGGCGGGTATTTCTCTTCCCTCGCTTGCGAACCGACGCGAATATCGAACAATAACAATAAACCATTATCACAAACGGAACCAGGAATAGAAACACGGCCATTGCTATGGAATATGTTAGAGTTCTTGTGTCGTTCTTCTCGAAATTTAAATAACACCCGGTGAAGTATATCTCCTCGTGAAAGCCAATCCAACCCAACATGATCGGCAGAGTGAAAAGCAATGTGTAAAAATACGTTAAAACGACGCAGAACACCGCGCGTTTTACGGTGATTTTCGCGCCAAAAGAGGGTTTGGTGATAACCCAGAAGCGATCGAGTGATATCACAGCCAGAGTGTTTAATGACATGGCGTTTAAAAAATGATACGCAAAACCAAATATCTCGCACGCAACGGTGCCGAATAGCCATCGATGTTCAACTGAAGAAGGAAACGAGAACGCCAGATCCATAAAGGCTAAAAACAAATCACACCCAGCAAGATGGACGATAAAAATGTTTGTTGACGTTCGTAGGTTTTTGTAGCGACAGAACGCGACTATGACCCACAAGTTTCCAATAAAGCCAAGAACACCTACTATGAAAATATACGCGCTTATAACGGCGAAGTCTTTTTCTCCTAGATGTCCTGCTTCGGTTGAGACGCCTGCCGAGAAGTTGGGGGTTGCATTCGCAGTATGTTTCATTGTAATCGGTGAGTTAAATCGAGCAATTTTCTTCTGTTTCGCTGTTTATCTCCAGATCGGAAATGATTCTTCCTAGCAAGAAAAAAAGGAAAATGTTATTACAAAATATTACAGAACATAGTTTTGTTGCATATGTTTTAAACTGCGAAAGTTGTATTAACAAAGTCTTTTTTTTCGAGAAAGGGACTACCTGAGCATAACAAGTGCATGTTTAAAGTTGAATCAGATATGTTTGGATTGAAAAAGCTTTACATGTGATATTATAAACAATAATAGCTAACAGCTCGTATCATTAAAAAAAATTAGACGTAAACAGCAAAATTATGTTTGGATCGATGAAAATATCAAGGAAAACGGTCTTTCAAATAGAACTTTAAAAACCAGGGAGGTTTATACGACAGACTACAGCTGACTTTCTGCAAATAAGTATAGGAAATTGGCAATATCAATTTTAAAATTTCGATTTTAAAATCTTAAATTATAAAAAAGGCTATTAAAATAAGCTCCGACGTAGCTTCAGAATATATAAACAACTCGGTTTAGAAACATTTCTCAGCAGTAACGCCTGAGATAGGTTCAGTTAATGAAATATTTACGTCTTACAAAGTATATTTTTTTCCAACGGCTTTAACCAGAATAAATAGGAAATGAAATGATTTTTTTGTCAGCCGCCTTAAGGCTTTCCGCGAGATTATTAAGCTTACAGTCTTTTGTACAGTAAAAAATAAAACATTTTAAATTCGTTTTTGTAAAAATTCATCAAAAATTTGACATTCAGCGCTAGTTCTTACCTCGGATGGGGACAAATATTGAGAAATATCACAGGTCGCTAATAAATGATAAACATGCAGTAAACTACATTCCCCAACTATTAAACTGCCGTAAATCGTTGCCACCATGGAATGAGGTCAGGTAAGGTTTATCTCAGGAGGCTCAAAAGCCTGTGTGCGTCAGTGTTATACCTTTCCGTTTGCACCATTCGCAAACGCATTCCCAATTACGTTTTTTGGACAATTTCCTCGTTTAATTATTTCACTCGCCCAGCGCGTGGGAGTCTGTTTGAAAGGCCAAATGGACTCATTACATTTGCCGTTGTTTTCCTCAAGAAAAAATATTGGCCAAAATGCAAATTTTCTAATGCGTCCGCCTCTGTTGTTTTTAGTAAGTGTGATTATATTTTTCTAGCGACGTTACCGGTCAAATTCCAAACGAAGTTTTGAATTCTGTTTGTTGCCAAGTTTTGCATTCGGTCTCTTTGTTGAAGCCAACAAAAATAAGCCTTAAAACAAGGAAATGATGTTTCACTTTTTTTCGAGACTGATATTTTTCCTTTAGCTTATGCACAAGAGGAACTTGGCGACGAGAATTCGTGGGCGGAGACTCTTTCAATGTAATTTATTATTATGTCTAGCTTATGTCAGAAGAAGGTTATGAAAAAAGTCTTTTTGCGCCGCGTATATATGATCGCGTCGCAACCCCTTTGACTACAATTCTAAATAGCAATTTTCTATAAGTTTTTCTATCTGTAGCATGCATTTTTTTACATGTATTTGGCCTAGCAAAGACGAATTTCCGCCGGAGTGAACCTATCATAGAATGTCGAAATAAATTTCAAGTATAAACAAGCTGGGAGGAACTGCTTAAGAGTGTCTAGTTGGAGAGCTATAAATTACATTGAAAAAATGCCATTTTAAAATTTGTTATTTATTTGCTTGTTTTCAGTTAAAAGTTTGCCCGTTTTTTAGGAAAAGGAGATATAGTTAAAGCTGAGGTTGAGGACATTGGCCGTTTACTGAAAAAGATATTGTGATACGATTTCTCGTTTAAATAAAATTTCGAACCACGCGGCCCGCCATAATGAAACGCGCCGCTACTTCCGCGTGTTGAGAATTAAAACTCTGTCAGTTCGATTGTGGAAATATTCTTGTCTTCAGTTCCTTGACAAACTTTTCTTACCCATTTAGCATTTTTAATGCTCTTTTTGCTTCGCTAAGATTATAAATTTTGTACTAAACAAGTCGGTTCCAATTTTGTGGACAAAATGTTTCCTAGTCTAAACCGAATACCGGTTCCGGTTATAAGGCCTGGGCTTATACAATTCGTAGGGGTTTTGGGTGGGCTTATAAGCGGAGGGGCATATCCGGGAGGGCTTATAGAGAATAAAAAAACGTTTCGAAACGAGCCATGGGAGTGTTGATCGAAATACGTTTTTAGGTTAAAAACACATAATAAAGTAACATTTAGCCCTGTTTAGTATCGTCATCAGCAGAGGGGGGCTTATATCCGGGGGGCATAACCGGATTATTTTTTGTTTTAAGGTAGATGGGCTTATAACGGGGGGGCTATAAGCGGAGGGGCTATAACCGGAATTTTACGGTATGCATTGTCGTAAATCCGTTTCTGCATCTAACAAATTTTCGGCAAGGTTGTAATTTTATTGCGTAGTCATTATCTAGAAGGCATTTTCGCTCTTCCTTGTAATTTGTTTTAAGTATCTTTCTATTTTCCTCTCGCAAACCAATTCCCCCACCGTCTTACAATTTAAACATTTTCTTGTGTCAAGCTGGTTTTACATTCAGTCAGCGACCTGGAAATTTCTAAAATGGGCCATCAACATTCTTTGGAAAAAGTGGACTTTTTAAGTGGTTGCGTAAACAATCGCAAAATTACAACTTTTATGAAAATAAATGAGTTAATTTATGTCCTTTGCAGGCTCAACTCAAACATGTCAAACTCGAACTTGGGAACTCGTACGGCGTAATTCTCTTTATTTTTTTCCTATATTGCTTGCGAATTGCAGGCAAATCGATTTAGAATCAGTTTATAACTGGACTTGGCCGATGAATTTCGGTGAACTCAGCAACACCTACCTAGCAGCAATCTGAATGATTTAATTGCGTCGATAGAACAGTACTCAACAAACGACAGGAACCTGTTGGGTCAGTTAGGAACTGAGGATGACTATAAACGATGGCGAGAATGGAAATAGATTTAATCGTTCAGCTTTGGATCGGATATCATTGACCGCCATTAATGACATTTCACAAACTCTGCCGCGGCGACGCATCATAGATAAAAACAACGGATGCGCTATACACGTGATTCCAAATGAAAGTAATGCTGATTGCTGTAGTTCATGTACAGGTGTACTGATAAGTGTAATCTTACTGAAGTAGATAAATGGACAATTAACCGATTATTTTCCACTAGCGAGAATATCAAATTCAGTTGATGAGAGCCGACTGTTGAGAGTCATGCGACAATGGGCTTAAACTAACAAGTGAGACATTTCAAGTAACAGAATTTTTTTTCACTTTTCATTACACTAGCTGAAAATAAAGTGTTCAAAATTTCCTGCCGCTAAAACAAACGACCCAAAAAGTACCGCCAAATTGTCATGGGCCCGATTTTTTTACAGGTGGAAAGTTGTCTCATTTTCTCGCCATGCAAACTGAACATGACAGATAAAAAAAAATTTAAATAAAATGGCGTAATTAACTAACCAGAGCTGGCGAGCAGCTCGTAGTGGGGAGATACATACCTACCCTGGCCCCTGTAGCTATAGGGAGTCGACAGTTAATCCCATTTCGGAGTAATCGCTTGCTATTAAACCTGAATCAGTCGACAGCATGAGATCGGGAAAGAAAAGGCCTTTTTAAAGACCTTTAAACTGAGTTTTCTTAAGACTGTTAAGATGCTGATAACCGCCTTTTTAAAAAGGAGAAAAAATATTGGCAGTCTCGGATTTAAGTGTAATAAAAATGCTGTTGATTTTAAGTATTTTTTCAACAGAGATGATGCTTTTACATATTCATCAAATCAATAGTATTATTTTAATGCAAATTTTACCGTCTTTGAAGGGGTTTGTTTTGGCTATACGAAGCGTCGCGACGAAATTTCTGCGACAGAAAAGCCAATATTTTTTATAAGCTGTTTGTTCGTTCGTCTTTTGTTTCTTTTTCGTGACTAAAAGAAAGTTATAGAAGTGTTTTTTTTAATCAACCCTGTGATTTAAAGTGATGATATCATTTTCACGAGCACACCAACACTTAAAAAGTTTCTAAATGTACCTTTCGAGAAAACTTTAAACACCTAAAAAATAACAAAATATTAAGGTTGTCTATTCTAACCTCTAATGTTTTTTTATTTCTTTACGAGGAGGCAAAAAAAAACCTGCTATAGCAGGCAGTATATATTTTTCGGCGTCGTAAAAAACCGGCTTATTGCAGGGCAGGCGAGATGATCCGGTCACAGTATTCTCACATGTCGATTAATTGATTTGGTGTGGCTTATCCGGTGCCAAAAATAAGAATAAAAGAGATTAAGAAAGCAAAAAGATAGCAAAATTGATATATAAAAGCCATTAGTTTTTAAAGAAGCTTAAGCCAGTAAAATGCGTTTCGCATGTTAACTTGGCAGATTGGCTAAATAATTGTACTTAAATAAATTTGCGATCAGCATATCATTCTCGGCTACATTTATGATTTGAGACCGAGATTGCTCCTGAACTGTGATCTTTCCAACGTTATATTTATCAACGGAAATTAATTCTTTTTTGCCCTAGCTAGCCATTTGCAGATTTGATGTATGCTATAAGAAATATTGACACCATTGTCAGAGGCGAAAGTTATTCAGATACATATGTCTCAGCAGTGATGTCTAATTGTAAATCATTTGATCAATCAAATATTTCCCCACGATCGAAAAGACCGGCGTTACACAAATTCGACAGAAAAGGAAAAACTCGATTGAAAAGACTATTAACGCGTCCCTAAAAGAGAAACTTTGCCTTTCTAGCGTCTTCTTTCCAAATAAGTGGAACCAATTTTGAGAATGTAATACAATGCAGGAATCTGGGCTAAAAATCGCGAAGTCAAGAGAGTTCACGTTGCCATGCTAAGCTTCTTACTTTATGAACTTTAACTAAGATTAAGTAAGCACCAAAAAATCGATCGATCAAAGTTCTAATGAAAATAATGGTGCGCATACATACCAATAGCAAATGGTTCAAGACTCTATCAGTTATCTATACACCGTACTCGCTAAAGTCAGGAAAAGCGCTTTACAATATCGCTTAAATTGGATGTCCAAACCGTCAGCAACCTGTGTTAAACTGGTTAAATTATTTCAATTTTTCATTCTTTGTCTTCAATCTGTTTTACCACTTATCTCTTATTGTCCTACGCCAAGGAACTTGCGTCATTTCACGACAGATGATTTTTCTAAATCTTGAACCGGATAGCCGAAGCGATCATTGACACTGCTTGATCTTGAAAGCGAGCTTCTAAGCAAATCCCCCCATTAATTTAGTTTAGTCTAGGCGGCTTTTTTTTCCCACGAGGATGAACAATAACATTTGTAGCTTGTTATTTTTTTATTGGAATAAAATAAATTTAATTTAGATCTTTTAGCACCTGCATTATATTAGGCCGGAAAATGTTGAAATGCGACAGGAACACGTACACAGCTTAGACGAGTAAACCTGGTGACGAAACTGTTCAATTGTTGTTTAAATAATAACATTCAACCCCCAAATACACGTGACACCAGGATGGCCGAGTGGTTAAGGCGTTGGACTTAAGATCCAATGGACGTATTGTCCGCGTGGGTTCAAACCCCACTCCTGGTAATAGTTTTCGACTTTTTTTTTTCGAAAAACTCGTTTTCTTTTTTTTTATTTTTACACAATTAGTTTATCTTTACTTTCTTTTTATATATCCTTTTATATTTTTCATTTTTTCTTTATAAAGCAATTTAATATAAACTGTAGTGGTTTCTATCGACGAGAAGCGATATTGGATAAGCAACATTTTACGTTTTGACTACATCAAAGTATAAAAATCTTTGGGAATAAGAAATGTCCGGCTCCTGAGAAATGTTCTTTTTATTGTTAAATCATATCCTTTGTAAAAGAAAACTCGGACAGGAGAAAGTTGAGAAATGGCGGTTGATTTGCCGATTTTCTCAAAGCCTAGCCCGCTCGTTCGCCGGTCACCGCGGATCGATTTCAATGTCAGGCCGTTTTTATATCAAACTTTTTTTGTGGGCGTCGGTGCAAAACGGCTACCAACTGCCACTAAAATCCCAAAGATTATGCCTCCGAAATCTCTGGATGGCGATTCCGCGCGAGCCCCTGAGGTCTCGCGTGCCAGTGACGGCAAAGGCCCTTTTATGGAATTAATGAAATTTGCAATTTAAAACTAGGAAGATCTGTGTTTTCCTTGTGGGACCATATTTTATACTGAGCATGCGTTAAAGGCCAAGTCTCTGAATTGCCATTAAATTAATACGACAGGCGTTCTTTTTTTCCTCTTTTGGAGATATAAAAAAGAAGGCCCTATCGACGTTATCGCACGTTACAAAAATCTGAAATTGTAAAAATCTTAATTTGCACACAGAAATTTACATAACTTACCTAAGATGTCATCGCCAACAGATAAGACGTTTTCACCCTCGCTTGGCAACGGAGGGTCTCCGATGGATCCCTATGTCCCTTTGCAAAGTCCAATCATGTAAAAATATTGGCCCTTTCTCGCGCGTCACGAACAATCAAGATGAACTTAAAAATCGAGATGATCACGTTTCACGTACGTAGAAAATCATAATTCTACCAAGCCGCATACATTCAACAAAAGGTGACGATGCAACATCTTACCTGTTTAAAACCAAACCACAGCGCTGAAAACAAAGATATACATTCACTAGAACACTAAAAATAAACAAAAATTAACCTACGCAAAACAAGATGATTAACGATCCTCGTTTAATCTAACCCCTTTTCTTTCACGAGTTACGTTTTTAAACGGTGCCATTTTAAAAAAAAACCAAAAAAAAAAAAACCGGGGGAAATGCCGCGCGAGAAAAAAAACGTCATGCTTAACCTCTCTAATTTTGTTTGGTCACGAAGCGTAAGACCTCTACCGGCAGATCACTAAGTTTCACATGACATGTATATTTTAAACCCCGCAAATCACGCCTAGCTCTTAGTTGAAAACCTCTTCACAACTTCCTGCTTACAGTTGCGAAGAGAGTGATTAGAGAATCCGTGTGGTATTTTTTTTATTTTTTGGGGATAACAGATACATGTATTTTCAGTAAATTATCTGCCAACGCCAAAATTAAAGCAAGTTATAAATTATGATCCGCCGAAATTTTCGATAGTTTTTTTTGTGAACTCACGAGAACAGAATCTTAACGGGCGGAAGGATATATATCCTGTGTTGTCAATCGACAGGTGAATCGTTTCTGGGTTCCTCGTTACCGAGGGTGCACATGCACTCGCGCCGATGCGCGCACTCTACGGAGAACCATGTGACCCCTCTGGCCGGGCGAAGCTTAGCGGGGCTACTTCTCGGTTTCTCGCTTTATCTCATTTATTTCATCTTAAGCTACCGACCCATTCAGTATTTCTAATAAGGTATTGCTTTTTACAAGAAAACAAGAAAATATTCTCTTGTTTTTTACCAAGCCGGAACACCGTTAAGATATAGTGATAAAAGTTATTTTTTAGCAGACGGACCGCGCGCAGTCGGGACCTCGTTCCCAGGGCTTTTCCCTTGGTATTTACCAAGGGAAAAGCTGGGAACGAGGTTGCAGCCAGGCCTGTCTTGCCTGTAAAAGCGGCCAGCTCAGTGACGCCCCCGAAAAAGACAGCCGGCGAGGACAAAGTGGAACCCCCGTTAATACGGACATCAAGGGGATATGCCAATGTGTCCGTATTCTCGGGGTATCTACGCATGCTCTCGGACTAAAATCGCCATTTACTCGGTTCTTGAAACTGGACAGTGGACTCATTTGAAAACAGGGTCCGCGTCTTTCCTTCTTTACAAGAAATATTAAGCAGGCATTTTAACAGCAATAAAACACTGCAATGGCTGTAGCAAAAGACCAAGAATGTGAAACTTTTGAATAGGCAGATCATGCAAAAAAACTTTATTAAAGGACTGCAGTACAAAGGACAAACACCGGAAGAAAGAACTGATCAAACCGGGCAAGCTATTTTGCTACTCTTTTTGTAATAAAACTGTTTTAATCGGCCAAAATCTGTCACTATTCGGCCTGGGTACGATGTTTCCAACTAGCAAATAATCCTGACATTGAAAATTAACGGTGCACAGATAAAGTGTCCGTAAAGCGAGGAGTTGACGATGTATATGTGTATAAGAGTTTGTCACTTGGGACACCGGAAAATTGTCCGTTCCCCGTATTGACGGGTGTCCGTAATAAGCGGGTGAATTTTAGAGAAAGTATATGAGCTTTTTGTCGGGACAAACGAAACTGTTCGTCAGTAATATCGGGATGTTCTATTAAGCGAGTGTCCGAAAGTGGGGTTCAAGTGTAATTTTTACCTGCGCTGGAAAAAATGTTGCTTTTTCAGACTGATTGTGAAGTGACTCACTTTGTAGTCTGAAAGTTAACACTGCATGGTATAGAAGAAAATATCGCAAGAAGGGGTAGTCGAATCTTTACGACAGGATACGTACTCTTTTGAGCTTAAATTTCAGGACTTTCCATGATCTTTTCCAAGACTTTTCAGAAGTTTTCCATGACCAAATTTTGACCATTTTTCTTGGAAATTTTCAAAAACTACCGGTATTTTGTTTTCGGGTACGTTTTCACCCCTTTCTTCACAGAAAATACCCTGCTTAATTTATTTTGTACAATCAGTACCATTTTCCATGACCCATACTTAAATTCCATGACTTTCCGGGACTGGAAAATAAAATCCTAACATTCTATGACTTTCTAGGTTTCTCCATGACCCGTACGAACCATGTCTGATCAGCAACGATTTGGGAGACTCTGGTCCAGTTTATTGCAACTTGCAACAAAACGCTGTTAACAGCAGCGAAAGTTCGTCTTCTTCAAAAGTACTCAATAGAACAACGTTGTCCGAACTGAGATCTACCCCCATTACGAGAGCTGTCAGCGAATAAACAGCTGCTTACAATAGTTTTTTTAGCTTTTCTTTATACTTTGTAAACCTTGCACGTTTGTTTGAGGGTAAATGTTTTCCTTTACTGTATTATAACTAAGAACGACTACAATCAATTAATTTGACGCATAGTGCATTTTTATTTAAAATTTACTTCAGAACGTATTTCCAGTTTTCTTTTGATATGAAACATCTTCTGTAAAGACAATAACAGTATGATATTAACGAATGTATAGTCTTAGCTTGGGCATTGAACGAAATGAAAAAAAAAAAACACAATGAATTTTGTACAATGAGCGTGACAGCGCTTGACGCGCGAGTTACACGCGTGACGCGCAAGAAGAAAACTGTCACAAATTTCGAACCGCCATTAGAATCTTCGAAAGAATGTCGCTGAAAGCCATAACGATAACAAAACAACCTAAAGAATATCAACTTTACTTTTTCAAAAATATAACATTTTGAAAGCTGCTGCTTTGCATAGGAAAACCCAATAATGTCCTTCTTTCAAATGGATTTCAAATAACAAGCAATGAGAACGAACGATATTTACAGAAAACAGTTTATACTGAATTACTCCTCGAATGAAATTTACACTGAGTAAAAATAGAAAGTCATCTCAACAATAAATATTCTATACAAGTTTCAATTTCGTAGAGTCTGAATAAAAAACAAAAGAAAGACATTGTGCCAAACAAATCAAGATTTCCACTTTCCTTCTCAAACAGCCACAAAAAAAAATTCAAAATCACTTTAGTTGCAAGCTGATAAAACCTTCCAAAATAGCTAATTTCAGTCAGTGTCAGTATTTCAACATAACAGTGAGCCACAGGTTAAATTTGAAATGTCACTGAGGGGAGCAGTAACATATTTTGCAGGTACTAAGTTGAGCGAATTTAGTTAAGCATTAATAAAATCACAAATTCGTTAGTCTCCCAAAAATGTAGCCTATTTAAACGATTTATTTGAGCAGGAAATGCATTCAGAATGGAAAGACTGTTGGCTGTTTGAGAAAGAGGCACAAAAGTTGAGTATTTTTATGAAAAGAAGGTAGGCGGAAATTTTCGATGCTGATATTAAAGGCACTTGAAAAATAACAACCAAACTTGACAAATTGGATATTATAACAATTGTGTTATGTTTCAAAAATAAAGTAACACTCTTTTATAAATATTTGACCCTTAAAAATACTCTTATTACACTGTAAGAAGTTTTTTCCCTTTACGCACCAAAATCAAGAGAATAAAATTTTCTTTTGTCAAAATTTAGCACGAGCGAAAGTATCGCGCGCGATGTCGCGCGTGAAGTGTGGACCCGCGTGGTCAATTTCATTGACGTAAAGGAAAAGACTTCTTATAGAAAAATATTTGTATTTAAACCATTTCCATCTCTCTGGTTACTTCATCCAGATCAATATCGTCTAAACAGAGACTCATTCGCTTCCAGAAGTTCTGTATTTCCAACAATTCTTGCGCTGAAGTGTGTAGTGGGTCTATGTTGCCCCTTCTGCCACTAGCATAACTTTTCCTCCGCGAAGGCGCGTGATGTGCGTTTGTTCTATTCCCAGATCGCGGCTTTTTAGGCCTCTGTGAACTGCTGGCTGATCGCTGAACAAAAGATCCCTCGCGAGAATGCCCCCTCGAGAGATCGCTGTCTTGATCTGTGCTCGTGCTCGCGCGCGGAAGACTCGAATCGGGAGAAATCTTTTTCGTCACGTTTTGCGCGCTAATGGGACGCGCACCTTTCTTGTACAATTGAGAAGGCGACGATAAAGTTTGCGAGCGTGGATTCTTGGCCGACCTTGACGAATAAAGGTGATGAACACGTTGAAATTGTCGGCCGGTTGATTCTGTTGGTAAACTACAAAGCGGTGTTTCAGCGGTCACATGTGATTCTGTTCTTTCGAATTCTCCGCCAGGCAGGATACCATCGCGAGACAATGTTACATATTCCGAATTCAAATTCGCACTTTTTTCGCTCGCACCCTGCAACGAAGCAATCTCTTGAGGCGTTCTATCGTCCGCGATAACTAGAGATCCATTACTAGCACGAGTCACATCGGAAGGTCGTTGGATCTTTGAGACTTTCTTGCGTCGCAAGGAAAGCTCAGAATAAACAGCACCATTTGACTCGTGCGGAACCGTGCCATTGCCGTTTATAACAACTTCTAACTCCTCTTTTGAAGTTCCTAACACAGTGTCCCTTCTTTGACCGTCCTTGAACTCTACGCTCTTCACAACACCGTTCTTTAGCTTAGGAGTGAAGGGCGGAGAAAGGTGGTTCGAATATTGGTCTTGAACATTCTCGGTGGATTGTTGTATTGTCAACGTACTCAGTCGATTCTTTTGAGCTTCCGCGATATGAGATGGTACTTCTGTTTCGCTTAGAATTCGACTGATTCGATTCCTGTTTGGGTTATTTCCGGAACTAGGGGAACCGACAAGCGAAAAACTTTGCCGTCCACAGCAAATTGCGTCCAACCTGGTCCAAGATCGCAGCTTTTAGTTTGCGGTTTAGAATCGCGTAGATAAGCACATTGTAAATCACGCACGACTTAGCAACGAGAACAGTAATGTGTGACACAAGCGGGTCAATATGGCCATTAGCTGCCTTGATCAAGGAAACAACCACATAAGGTACCCATACAATCATGGAGAAAAATATGACAACAATTATCATTTTGGCTGTCTGTATGTGAGTTCTTTTCAACAGTGGGTATTTCTTCTTGACAGAAGTCGGCGTGCCAAGCGTTCTTCCAATGGTACGCTGTGTGCTCCGGCGAACGGCGAGGAAAATTCTTGCGTAGCAATAAATCATCACTGTAAGTGGGACCATGAATAGAAAAACCGGTGCAATTATTGAATAAACGATAGACGAGGTTCTCTGATCGCCATAGTTGACATAACAACCACTGAAGAAGATTGGTTCCTCCACAAACTTGTTCCATCCGACACATGGTGGAAAAGTAAACATCAGTGTGTACAGATAGATTATCAGTAATATTCCAATCGCCTTTCTTTTCGTAATTACTTGAACCGCTCGAGTTTGGTTCGGCCTAGTAATAAAGAAGAAACGATCCACAGAAATCGCAGCAAGCGTTGAAACAGTACAACAGATGAAGAAGTAATGGAAAAATCCGTACGAGATGCAACCGGCTCGACCAAATAACCATTCCCCGTACAACGTGGAAGCAATGGAGAAAGTGTTGTCAAAAATCGATAGCATCAAATCACAGAATGCTAGATTAAGTATAAACAGATTAGCAGCCGTCCTGAGCTTTGGATATTTCCAGAATACAAAAATCACCAGAGAATTTGCAATGATCCCGCAAACTCCGACAGCACACAGATAAACAACCGACGCAATTCTTGCACTTCCATATTTGTCTTCGAGCAAAGAACCGTTATAACTTCCGACACCATTTGTACTCATGCTTTGCTACCGGCTAAGCCTTGAATCCATCCAGATATAGCCTTGATTTCCTCTTATTTAAGTTAAAACTCCAGCAAATCAATTGAACTAAATAAAACTTCTTGTTATCCACAGATCTTGGTTAATTTCACGCACGAAAAATTCTTCCTGTGGTGAATAGATTTGTTACCTCAATCGAACGTACGACAGGTCTGTGTTTTAATGGTCCCAATGTTGACCAATAGCCTTTTAGTGTTTAAACAGTTCTTTGAAGCTATTACCATAAGAGATGATTGTGTATTATGTAAGCCTTTGTAAACTTTGCGCCATTGTGTTGAAGTTCGTTGTTTGATCGTGGTTCGGCGTATTTGCTTTGAATCCCAAACTCGACTCAGAAAAAGTCCTGGGGCGAAATGGTTGCCTTGGTGATGTCACCAATAATTGTTGTAAATTCGATCAACGCAAGAGCACTATTTGTTGAAATTGGTTCAAGAACTCAACTTTGTAAACACTGGTAAACTTAGCTGACCTTTCTAGAGCATCGGAAGTTGAATTTGCAAGTAGCTGTCATCAAATAAACTCTATACCCATATTATTATGCTAAATGACGTAACATAAAACCTCAAATAGCTTAGATGAGACGAAAATCTTATGATAAAACGGCCGATATAATAAAACACGCATTTTCAAGCCGCTTTTAGTTATATTTAGCCTGGGAAAAAAGAAAACACGAAAGCGCTTAAGAGTGTAGTTTTCATCAAATGAGGAGGGCATGTGAGATAGTTGACTCAAGATTTTTTAAAGCATCTCAGTGCCTGAGTGATCTTGAGAAACTCGCGTTTCCGGCGAAAAATTTCGTGCACAAAAAAATATGCGAAAGTCATTTAACTTCGGGGGGTTATAGGTTAACTTTTTCCATAAATGGCCTGGGGGGAGGAATTTATCACTGATACGGAAGCTATCAGCTTTGTAGCTGAAAAGATATAGTGTTTTGACACCATGCAGAGATAGCGAGCCGAGATGGCGTCTTTATAATTATCCTAACGATAGAACTTAACTTTTTCTTCACGCCGGATATATATGTACAACGTTTCCGTGTTTTTAAGATACAGCGATAAACTTTAGCTTGGCTTATTTTAATCTTTTCCTCCTTAGATTTTTGCGTGTTTCTTCTTATTATTTAAACTACTGTTTTCAATTTAAGTTTTTGAACTGTTTTTTTATCTATATATAATTATTAATGTTGGGCTAGACTCCGTGCAGTCTGTCTAGATTTTGACGAAAGTTTTCAAATGCCTTATAGGGCTTGATTGCTACTAATGGCGCGTAACGTTTACGTGCCTGCGTTAAACTGTTTTTACATGCTTTAAGAACACGAACAAAGAAAACGTACGGACGTCCATAAATTGTCTAGCTCTGCGTTATTCTTAGCACGTAAAGCCAGGTGAATTCACAAAAGTCCCCACGTATAAAAAAGATTTCGCGACTGCGAGAAATAACCAAAGTTGTCGATTTTAGGAACCAAAGTTGTCAATTTTGCGCGCGCGACAACCTCGTCTCGCCTGTTCGACGGTATATCCTGCGTTGGAATGCTCAAGCGACAGTAGCTGTTTTTCTCATTTACTTTAACCGTCGAAAACAGATTCCTTAATAAATTTTTTGTCTTGAAATTTAAGTGAGATTAGAAACAAATCTTATTGTTTTAAAACCCACTGATAGTCTCAAAGTTCTCACAATCAGCATATTAAAAAGCAGATTCGTAACCCGTTAGGGTTGTCAAATCGTAAAAGCGGTCCGCAAGTTACAAGTTTCAATGTTTACGTTATATTGTTCGGACTAAAAGAAATATCTGTCCCTTGAGCTCTGCCGTCTTAAAAAAAATATATAAAAAACATGTCGTGAAGCACAGAGCCCCGTTGTTCAAAGCTGGTTACTAATTTCTTGTCCTTCACTTTTGAAATTGACTAATGCTAGAATCTACAACAAATAAACAGCGAAAAATACTTTTAGGCAAAAAACGTCAGAAACCCTTGATTGAATTAAAATCCTGGATAACCGGCTACATACGCCCTATATTTTAATCTGATACACTGGCTGAGAAATTTTCCGGCTACCGGCTGCGGATAAGCTTATTTCAAAGGGAAGTGTGTGGTTTAATTTCTCTGAAAATTTTTGAACGCGAAATTTTATACTTTATATTTTTCATTTAATGGTCGACAGGTTTTATCAGTATATCATTATATCTGTGGCCGTTCAACTTATCGAAATTTCGGCTTTTAAATATACCTTATTTTATTTTCCATTTCAAAGTGCTTTTTTAATTGAAAAGTGAAGAATAAATAAGGGTGCGGAAAAATAAGCGAGATCACAGGTTAACTAAATTTTGTAGTTTTCTTTTTTCCCGTTTATTTCAAGTGGAAAATATTTCCTTGGAATTTTTACCTACCCAGACTATTATTTTGTTCCTAGTAAAACAGTTCTACCCAGTATTTTAATCTGTGTATTTAAATCAGTATTTCCAACTGTTT
Source organism: Oculina patagonica (assembly GCF_052425735.1). Lineage (NCBI taxonomy): Eukaryota > Metazoa > Cnidaria > Anthozoa > Scleractinia > Oculinidae > Oculina > Oculina patagonica. The sequence continues at coordinate 6,106,415 of NC_135766.1, forward strand.
AATCGGCTCGTTTCTGTTTTTATTCTCTTGGCGTAATGACCAGTATGTCTTACCACGGTGATTCTGTGTGCTTTGCCCAATCCTTTAGAAAATGAAGGAAATTTAAGTTTTAGTTTATTTCGGGACTTATCGTCATGCCGGGCCGGGGGCTAATCGCATGTCTAATCGTTTTTAGGTTAGGAGCTAATAACCACTAATCATCTTCAGACTTAGGGCTTCTCGTCATGGGGCTAATCGTCTTGGAGCTATTTAATCGACCGACAGTGCTTATCATCTGTAACATCAGTCGGTTTCGAAATTCACCGGCCCCACGTTTTGGGTTACCGCAAAGCTACGATAGTCACGTCTCTCGTAATTAGCATTCTTTTCAGGCTGTCGTTACATTCGATCCGGGGAGATGCTACTAACACTTAGACTGCGAGTCGAGCTTTCTGTCGGCTTGTAGTAAGAATTTTTTTCCTAAATTTAGGACTCTTTCCAAAATTCTGAGGCTTAATTAAATGTTTCTGGAGACTTTCCTTAACCCAGCTTGGCGCAAGATTTAAAAAAATCCCTGACTGGAAAAATGTATTGCAGTCCTTTCTCTCTTCCCTTCTGTCCAAAAAGGTGGGGCCCAGACCCCTCCTCTGGATCCACCACTGAATATGGAAACCCAGCTAAAGGTATCCAAATTTTATTGTACAAGTATAAGAAATTTTACATAAAAAGCAATATGGCATTATCCTCAGTTTTATGTATAATCTATCTCTATGCACCTGTTTGTCTGTTACTGATGTTTTTTTTTTTGGCAACATGAAACAACAGGCAGAAATCTGCTTTTGTTTACAGGTTACTAGGGACAAAACTGCCATTACAAGTACTGCGCTGGTCAGTACGTATGTACAGTGTGGTTCAGGAAGTATCCATACCCACCCCAAGAAAGGGCATTGGAAATTGAGGCTGAACTGGAATTTGCAGTTGGTTGGAGGCTCAAACCAAAACCACCTGTTCTCACATGGGAGGGGCATGGATAGTTCCAGAACAGTACTTTCTCATTCCAATACAATCTAGGCTTTTGAAAGTAAATATATGAAATTTTATATATTGGAACTGCAGGAGAGAGACTTAACACATGAAAGATCATCATAGTTATGTAAGTTAGTTGCAAAACGAAAGCCTAAAATCCTGTTCAAGCCTGATTTTTTTTTTCAGGCTTTCTTTTCACAACTGCTCCTATCAATATTAAGCTGCTGGGGAGGGGGGTGGGGAAGCCGGGCATAGGCAGGCTTTTGACCCTTTTAATGGACTTTCTTACATTTTATTGAAGTTAAGTGACTCTTTTGAACATCCACAAAATGCCCTGGGGTTGGGCATTTGAACAGAAAGTCTCAGCTTAGTTCAAATGCCCGGCCTATGCCCAGCCTTCCTCCCAGCGGCTTAACATTGATGCAGTTGAATCTTGATAACTCGAACCTTCAAGGGGAATCGAAAAAGGTTCGAGATATTGAGAATTCGAGTTATCAAGGGTAAGATTAGTAAGAACATGACTTGGCGGGGAATCAAAAAAGATTCGAATTATTGAGGGTTTGAGTTATCGGGATTCAACTATAGGTTCATAAGTTGCCTACATAACTGTGATGATCTTTCATGTGTGAAATACAATCCTTTTGGCGAACAATGGCATTTTCTTATGATCAAACTTTGCACTCTTTCTAAAATGTTGTTTAAAAACTGCAATTTTCTTAATCTAGTTAAAACCGTCAAATCCTTATAAGGTATATCTTTCACTTTGCCTAACAATCTGTAGTTCTCATCAGGCCTCTAGCAGATCCCACAGCGAGTTCACCATCTCGTATTTTGACTTCTCGCTTTTGTTAAAACAGAAAGGTTTAACATCGTTCAAGTTTGCAATGAATCCTTTTACTTGGTCTTCTTCACATTCATAATCCCATCTAATGTGGCTGACGTTTGTGTACAAGCTGAAATTATATTTCGTTTGCGGAAGAACTTCGACGCTGTTGGTTTTTACTTCTGTGGCCTTCTCCATTAATTCCTTGATTTCGTCCTCTTTGCCAGTGATTTTTTTCTCAAAAACTTTAACATCAGCTTCCAACTTTTCGATGTGCTTTATGGTAGAATCTTTCTCCACCTGAAGGGTTTCTACTCCTTTTGAATTTTCGTCGATTCTCGAAGCTTTCTCCTCCTCTTCTTTCTGAGCCAGTATTTTACTCAGGCCTCGTAATGTCGATTTTACGCTTTCTTGTTGAACCGATCGAGCGTCTTGGATGTCGTTGTAGATATTTGCGACCTTTTCCAGAACCTCTTCGTCCTCTGCGCTAGCAAGAACTGTTATAACTTCATTAGGGGTTGCTAATGCTTCTTTGAAGGACATTGTTACTAAAATTGCGAAGGTTTTACAGACTTGATCAGCAAATTCGTTTTACAAACAGTAAACAAAACTGTAATTTTGAAAAATGGCGGCCTGCCTTCAAACTAGTTTCCAGTCCCAATCGACTAGTGCAGTAGTGTCCAGACTTCTCTCGGCCTCCAATATGGCGGACAACCTTGCAGTTCTTTACGACCGTGCAAAGCTTTTACAAAGTAATGGATGTCACAACGACGCCCTAAAAGAATTAGATAAGGTCACTGAGCTTGCTTTACAATACAAGGAGCAATCAGAATCCTTAAAACGTTTGTTATCATGTGCATGGAATGACAAAGGACACTTGAAATATTTGCAAGTCAATTTTGATGATGCCATTTGTGACTACACTCGGGCCATAGAACTTGATAAAGACTTTGCAGTACCTTACTACAATAGAGGACAGATCCATTACAGAATGGGTATGTTAAGTTACTTAAAAAATTGCTCTTATAAAATGGAATGCAATAAAGTCGCTAGGTATTCTGCAGTTTAGCCTTTTTTCGACTTTTTTTGCTTGTTTACAAGCAAGAAAAGTAGAATAGCGTTTACCTGGGCTAAAATCTGAACCGGAAGGGATTGCATTCTTGTTAACTCTCAAGGGACTGTTTTAATTTCTCAAGGGAATACTTTCCGCTGTGGGTGATCAAAGCGCGTGACTTGTAAAGTGTCGCTCTATAGTTGTGCTTCAGCACTTCCGTTCTTGTAGAAAAAACGTGACTTGTCAAATTTACAAACATTATATAAGAATCAAAAACGTGAGTAGCCCAAATCTTACGTCACATAACCAATTAAGAATGTAAGGGGTTCAGCGCTCGGAGGCAGCGAAGTTTAAAACGATTAAGAACGCAATTTTTACTGGTACAAGTCTTTAGGCGCTAATATTAATTTAACCTAAAATCACATAGCGAAAACAAAGACCGCTTGGACATGTCCAAGCTATTTAAAACTACCACTACGTCAGACCCATGTCACGCGATCTCTCGCTTGTAGCTATAAATAATCATTCACCTATTTTCAGTTTGAATACTCTGCGCTCTGTTTGTGTGAAATATTTATTGTTGTGTTACTCAAGCGTTTGGCTCGGAGCAAGTACAAGTCGTACAATTTACCCGGAACGTGTTAAATATTGCAAAACAACGACTTATTTTCTGGATATCCCAATTTTTGTTTTGAGTTTACGGTATTTTGAGAATCGAAACGTAAGTTGCAAGCTCAGCAAGAATGTGTCAAAGCACGGGATACACGTCATCGCGCCAGGGGAATTACCAAAAGCTTGTCGGAAGACGCTAAACGGAGAAACACAAGGACGCGAATGAGAGGCGGCTGTATTCGCAGGCTAGGCGTGATTTGGCTTTCTTTTAAATGAACTGGTTTGGGTTATTTTATTGAACATTCGGAACAAAATAAATATTTGCATGCGTAAGCAGGCATTTTTCCGGCTAGGCTTTAAAAAGCAAAAGATGACGTGGTAAAGGAAATTCATGTCACGTTCACTCCGTGACTAACGCAAACACGACTTGTGTGTTTCTCAAGTGACTGCTTTTCTAAAGATTTTACTGTGCGGCGCCGTGCCTTTAATTTAGCCAAAGCACTGAAAGAGGTCAGGAGGTCAAACATTACCCGCACGAACACACTAAAACGTTGCTAATAGTTAACCAAAGGGAACTCATTTCGTGACAATTGATTATTTCTGCTGAGTTGCACAATTTAGAATTGCAACATCACCTAGCAAAGCGCACTATTACTAAAAATAGATTTCACCACAGTGAGTCGTGAGTCGGACAACAATTTTAGTTTTGGCAAAGGCTTTGTATGGAGGGTACGCATTCTTGACAAGAAAAAAAGGGCGAGAAAGGCACAATTTGAGGCCGAGATTCTCGAAAGGCTCGAAAAATGATAGATTTCAAACATTTTTGCTTTAGTAAGTGAAAAACAGATTGAAGGTATCCAAAAAATGGCCCAAAATTGAATTTATTAGTTGAAGATCCGGTAATGACACCTTGATTTCCAGTGCAAAATTATTCAGGCTGCCGAGAAATTTAAGCGGCGGATAGCGAATTACTATCGAATTATATAATTGCGAAGGATAGCACTTGTATGTTTGCTTCATTTAGACACCGGAAAGATCGTCGGTTGCAAGAAGTTCAGAATTCTTCCCGAATTTGACGGCACTGATCGCCGGCCATCCGATCTGTTTCGACACATGATAGATAGAGGGCGAAAAGATTATGCTATTCAAACGCCTTTCTAATGGAATTGACGGCGGGTTTGATTTAAATAAAGCTATTATTTATCCCCATTACTATTACAGACTGCAGCTACAGCTGCCGAGCTCGAACAGTGTATATTAAATAGTATTTGCCCCGACAATTGTGTAACGAAATTGACCTCTTTAAATATTCGAGTCAGGCAAGGGGACCGATCTGACGAGCGTTTCTTTGTGTAATTTTGTGGTGGCATAAATCTGAGGTTAGCTCTGTTGTGTTGCAAAATGTGCCACTAAGAACAGTGTAAACGCTTTGCATTTCTCATAAAAATAAATGTTTTCTTTCAGCAAATCGCGGCAGCAAATCAGGCCTTTATAATCCATTCAATAACTGAGAGTAAAACATTTTACACATTTATTGAATAATCGCTCTGTTTGACAAACCTTTTGTTTCAAACCACGGTTTGAGCTTTCTACGTTGCACAGGTAAGGCTTTCCGAAGTCCGAGCCAATCTGGCCATGGTTTTGTGAAACAATCGCTAAATATGCCTCCAAAGTGCCCGCCAACCATACATTGCTCTTACAGAGCGGTGTCCGAATTTTGACTCACACCGGGGGTCAAATTCTGTGACGTCATTAGTGCGCTTCGCTAATTGCAACATCATTAAATGTGTTAAGTGATATTTATAAGTGTTTTTGTAGCTTTCGAATAACAAAATGTTTTGTGAAACATTTGAGAAGAAAAATAAGCGATAGGAAAATAGAACGACGTTTCGATGACGCCATGTCATCATTATCAAGTTTTATTATAATAGGAGAGTGCGCATGACTCCACGTGGATAGGACGTTTCCTCCGAGCTCTCTGCCATTTTTGTTATTTTCCCGCAATTAATCGCAGATGTTGCAGCTTTTTTGATATTAATCTATTTATGAGTATACAAACAAGGTCTAGAACGCGAAAATTGGAAATGACGGCCGACTCTGTCAAACTGGACGACATTCTTGCAAAGATGGACGTGCTTATTACAGCGAAGACCGAAATGTTAAACAAGCTTGACAAGCTGGAGAAGGCGCAAAGCACAATTAACAAGGACGTGGAAGACTTGAAAAAAAGCTTTCAGGAAACAGACCTGCAAATCCAGGAGTCTAAGTCTAATTTACTGCTGAAAGCGGATAAGACGGAGGTTGAAGTTCTGAAGGAGAAGATTGACGACCTAGAAAACCGCTCCAAAAGAAACAACGTGGTCATCTGGGGCATTCAAGAAGGCAGTGAGAAAGATTATACCTCGATGGAAGAATTTATTGAGGTTGAACTCTTTCAAAACCACATGAATTTTGAAAGGAGAATTGAAGTGATGAGGGCGCACAGAACCAGCATTAAACGAAATCCTTCTGAGAACGACACGCCGAAGCCAAGACCGATACATGTGTACCTACTCAGGTACACCGACAAGGTATTTCTTCTCAAGCAAGCGGCAAGCAAGTTAAAGGATAACAAGTATAAAGAAGCAGGAATTTTCATATCGGATGATGTCTCGAAAACTGTACGCGACGAACGATCGAAGTTGAGGAAAGACTTTCTTCCAAACATCAAAGCAAAGCCTGGAGTACAGTTCGCATTTATACCTTGGAGTGTTCCCGCCAAAATCTTGTACAAGGAAGAAAGTGCAGGAAACTTAAAGTCATTCTATTTACCGAAAGTGTAGAAGACATTGTCAAGACATTACTCTATTACAAGACCGTGATGACAATTATTTATTCAAAATTTCTTTAACCTTTAGTTAACTTAGCTTAACTTAAACTATTCGACGAAATTGGCTAGAGATCTCGGCGAAAGTGTACCGGATACCTGGCAGGCAGAGCTGCGGTGAGTACGCTTTCGTTTTCATGTTTGTGTGTGTGTTTGTTGTACTGTTTTTGTTTCGTGTCTGCAAAAGTCCACATATTTTGCCAATTGCGAACTTATCAATTGCTCAGACATGCTAATTTTTTGAAAACTTCAACAATGACATCTCTCAGGGGAAAAACATTTCCTAGGCAAATGACAAATGGCAAATTCTAAGATCAAACCCGATAGTCTGAAACTGCTATCTCTTAATGTGAGGGGCCTCAGCAACTTTCGAAAACGTAGGGCTATTTTCACCTGGTGTAGAAAACAAAAAGCAGATCTTATCTTTCTTCAAGAAACGCATTCAACAGAAAATGATGAGTGTAAATGGAAAAAAGAATGGGGCTCTGAAATCATTTTCTCCCACGGGAGCTCGAACGCCAGAGGTGTTGCTGTATTAATTAAGAGCGGTCTGGACATTGTAATTCAACATGAGCTTCTAAAGTCCAATGGCAGGTCGATAGTACTTAAGGTGAGAATAAAAGACAAAAATTATTTATTAGTAAATCTTTATGGTCCAAATAAAGATGCAGAGGCAGTTCGATTTTATCAAAATCTGTCGGCAACATTGCGAGAAATGGATCCTGACAGTGATGACAATATCATCATAGGCGGAGATTTCAACTGTCCTTTAAATCCAACCTTAGACAAAAAGGGTGGAATACTAATTCCACGCCAACATGTGATCAATTCAATAGAAAACATTCAAAATGAATTTAGTCTTCATGATATATGGCGTATTAAAAATCCGAACACTTGTAGCTTCACATGGAGCAAAAGCCACCCTTTCATCTTTTGCAGACTTGACTACTGGTTAATTTCAGACAAGTTAAATGACTTAGTTACGCATGTTGATATTCAAGCTTCAATAAAAACTGACCACTCGTCCATAATATTAGAACTAGAAGATATTAAAGATAGTCAACGGGGACCAGGTTTCTGGAAACTAAACACTTCCCTGCTGGCCAGGCCTGATTATGTTGAGATGATAAGTAAAGAATTACCCAATTGGCTGGAAGATGCAAGAGATCTGTCAGACAAGCGAGCAAAATGGGACTGGCTTAAATTTAAAATCAAAACTAGCTCAATTATTTATTCAAAGCAGCTGTCAAAAGACCGACAGAGAAGGGAGGAAGAACTTAACGCCAGGCATCAAGACATGCTAAGAAAATTTCAGGAAAACCCTTGCGAAACAACTAGACTAGAAACTGAAAAACTTAAAAGTGAGTTAGAAGCATTATATGACGAAAAAGTAGAGGGAATTATCATTCGCTCCAGAGCAAGGTGGCACGAACATGGTGAGAAAAATACTAAATATTTTTTAAATTTAGAAAAGCGTAATAATATTAAGAAGCATATACGTAAACTGTTTGTCAGTGGGTCCATCTCAACTGATCCTTTCGAAATACTCAACGCTGAAAAATGCTTTTATAGAAAGCTCTATAGTAAACAAAAAGTTAATCTAAACGGTGATGAAGCTAATTTCTTCTTTCAAAATCCAAATTTAAAAAGACTCTCCGAGGAATTAAGCACAAATTGTGAGGGAGAAATAACTCTTCAGGAATGCGAAAATATATTAGGCTCTTTTCACACGGGTAAAACGCCCGGAAACGATGGAATTCCAATAGAATTTTATAAAGCATTCTGGCCTTTATTAGGCAAATTTATGGTTGATTCATTTAATGAAGCTTTTTACAAAAAGGAAATGTCTCACTCACAGAAACAAGCTGTTATAACACTTATTGAAAAGAAAGGAAAAGAAAGAAACTATCTTGAAAACTGGAGACCAATATCATTGACTAATGTAGACGCGAAAATTGCATCTAAAGTAATTGCAGCTAGAGTTATTAAAGTCCTACCGGAAATAATTCACTGTAATCAGACCGGTTATGTAAAGGGTAGGTTCATTGGCGAAGCAGCAAGATCAATTATAGATATTATGGACTATACAAAGAAGCAAAATATACCAGGTATATTACTTTTTATTGACTTCGAAAAGGCATTTGATAGCATCGATTGGGAATTCATGTTAAAGTGCTTAGACGTGTTTGGTTTTGGACCTAGTTTTAAAGGATGGGTAGAAACATTTTATAAAAATATATCTAGCTGTGTGATAAATAATGGGATGTGCACATCTTACTTCGATGTACAGAGAGGAGTCAGGCAGGGCGACCCATTATCACCATATCTCTTTATTATTGCAGCTGAAATTTTAGCTACTGCGATCCGAAGTAAAACAGAAATTCAAGGACTTAAAATAGGGCGAGAGGAATTTAAATTCGTACAATATGCTGACGACCTCACTGTGTTTGTGCCAAATCTTGATTGTGTACAACGTACCTTTCATTTGCTAGATCAATTTGAAACTTGTTCGGGTTTAAAGGTCAATTATACCAAAACTGAAGCTATGTGGATTGGCTCTTGTCGAAATAATACAGCGGCACCTTTGGGACTTAAATGGGTAAATACAGTGAAGGCACTTGGAATAGTTTTTACATATAACGAAACTGAACAATTGCAGAAAAACTTTTATGAAAAACTAAAAGATATTAAGTTGCACACGCGGTTATGGCGTTGCAGAGGTCTCTCACTGCTTGGAAAAGTTACAATAATTAAATCCTTTTTGCTTTCGAAGATGATATATGTATTCTCAGTTCTCCCAACTCCACAAGATTTCATCAAGCAGATTAACACTATTATATATAACTTCCTATGGAATGGGCCTGACAAAATAGCACGAGCAGCAACAATTAATGACATTAAATTTGGAGGGCTAAGGCTGATAGATGTAGAAACTTCAATTAAATCTTTAAGATTAGCCTGGCTTGGTAGAATATTTTCTGAGGGCTCTGCACCATGGAAAGCTTATATTAATCAAATGCTTGACAGTTACGGTGGCACTTTTCTATTGAGATGTAATTATGATGTTAACGATTACAACTTTCAATGCCCTTTCTATAGCGAATTTCTCCAATGGTGGGCTGACTTTAGAAATGATTCCTCTACCAGGCCTCTTATATCTGAACGTATAATCTGGAACAATAAGCTAATTAAAATAGATGGTAAGAGTATATATTTTGACAATTACGTTAAAGCTGGAATCATTCTAACCAACCAGATGCAATTTAATAAGGATAACGTGGAATCATATAATAGGGCAAAAAATGAAGGGTTGAGACACACAAATTTTTTAACGTGGTCAGGGATTCGATGTGCAATTCCCACCCACTTAAAAGCCTTAGATGGAAATGAAAGTGAAATAGATTCACTAACATTTCATTTTAATGAAAAGGTACTTGACCCAGTAACTTGTAAAAGTAAGCAATTCTATGAACTGCTACTCTCAAAAAGGGCAACGGTATCGAGGGGTTTTAATAAACTTAAAGAAGATTTTGGATTAGATGATACAACTGTGTCAAAGGCTTTTCTTAATTTAAAGTCTATTTTATCGGAAACCTTTGTTAGAAGTTTTCAATTTAAACTGTTAAATGATATTACATTCACTAATACGCGGTTAGCAAAAATCGGTTATGTTCCAAATGATACTTGTACATTTTGTAAAAATGAGTCAGAAACAGTATATCATTTATTCTACCACTGCTCTTTGACACATCTCTTTTGGGAACACTTTAAAAATTTCTGGTTTGTATTAACAGGCCAACAGGAGGAACTTACGCTAAAAGACGTGTTCATTGGGAAAATAGAAAAAAGTGATTTGTTGAATTATTTTTTAATTCTAGCAAAATTGCATATCTGGTTGAGTCGGAAACATTCAAAAATCCCAAATATTGATGTATTTAAAGGACTAGTTGATCTAAAATATAGAACTGAGAAGTATATAGCAGCAAAAAATAATATGCAGAGCAAATTTCAGACTAGATGGCATTTATATGTAAGTAATAATAGCTAAATCATAAGTTCTTACGAGTAAGATAATGGTAAATAGATAAGATAGTACATAGGTATATTGTAACGGTGTCATTGGTTTATATATGCACCGCAAATTTGTATATAAGTCTGTAAAATTGTAAAATTTCTGTTTGCAAAACAATGGCAATAAATATGTGGAAAAAAAAAAAAAAGTTTTATTATAATACGGAGTTCAGGCTTATATAGTGATCTAGGGTGTGATAATATACAGTCGAACCCCTATTAAGCGGCCACCCATTAAGCGGCCAACCCCTATTAAGCGGCCAGTGACTAAAGACCTGAAAATATTGTCAGTGAAATACTGTAAATATAACCCCTTTAAAGCGGCCACCCCTATTAAGCGGCCGCGGCCACCTTTCTGCCGCCCCGATGAGCGTTCTTCTATTGTTTTTACCTCTATTTAGCGGCCAATAAGAATGTTATATACGATATTTAAATTAATTTCCAACAATCTCAGACCGTGACGGCCGATAAAATCATTCAAACACAGGTTTATTGTCGTCTTCCTGTGATTCCGTTATTCCTTTTCACCTTATTTTGTATTGAAATAATGTTACCTTTTAAAAAGACCTTATGCTAATTTCTGACAAACGCCTATTAAGTGGCCAACCTCTATTAAGCGGCCAGTTGCTATTTCCCCGAGGGTGGCCGCTTAATAGGGGTTCAACTGTATTAGCATATTAAGATTTTAAATAAACAGTTTAGCACGCACAGAATCTGATTGCGTGTTAAGTTTCGGCTTTATGTTTCTAATAAAGAGCATTTCGTAAATTAAACAGTCCAACTTCGTGCGGCATTTCTTTAAAACAGAAAACTGGTCTTGTACATTGTAGACTTGCAGCTGGTGGTCTTCTTTTAAGTGTCGGTTTTGTAGCCTGTTGTGAAATTACTTCCGGTGGAAGCAGTAAACGTTAAATGTTTCTTCCGTTCAGAAGTTAATGCATCGCCATTAGAAAAATAAACAGCAACTGTTTTGCTGGAAATGTAGTCGTTAGAAATGGGATGTGTAGCCGTAAGGTAAAGAATAACGAGGAGAAGCGGCTTTTGGTAATATCCAAACGAAAATATAACTCTCAATGTGGGGTTAAGATTGCGTGACGAGACAAAAGGTAACTCTGTCGTGCGTAACCTAACCTGCGATCAGGCGTTATTTTTCTGCATTAAGCCAAGTAGAAATCTTTCTAACTCGAAAGGAAACAACTATTTCGATTAAACATGTTAAAGGCAAACGTCAGTTTACCTTTTTTAACCAAGCCAAAGTATATGAGTCGCAAAGCACCCAGCCGTCGCGACTGACAAGTACAGCATTTACTCCGCGAAAATAAAAAAATGCTTGAACTGAAAGACGATTGAATTCTTCCATGATAAGTTCGAACAACAATGCCCAGGATAAACCTTCTACTCATACTAACTTCATGCAAAAAAAGTCGATATCTCGAAGAGATCTTTGATTATTTTACCCCAAACAATACTTGACCAAGGGGGAGGGGGAGGGGGTACTCCCATAAGTTTTGGATAGGGGTGTGAAAAAGTTTCTTATACCCTGACCCTATTTAGATAAAGAAAGCGAAAATTGATATCCTTGTTAAAGGGAGGAGAAGCGTTCCGTCAGTGTCGAACCAAATAATGGCTAACGGCTCACGGCAAAACACCAATCTTTATAAAATCGCTTTACTTATACTTGAACAGATAGTTCAGTTTTAAGATACCTTTTTTCTCGTTTAACTGGGTGTTTATCAAGCTGATAGAAATAGGCCCCCTTACTAAGGATCACACTGGGAACACAATGCCAAAAGGAGCAAAAATGATACGCTATTTAAGAACAGAGAACCTCAAAAACCATACCCTATCCCGCAGCACATACCTATATAGCCCATATATGGCAGTACCCCGCAGGACTTCACTCCTCCCCTACCCACAGTTTTGGCAACATTGATAATTATCAAGGTCAGCACACCCGCAACAAGTCCATTGAAAAGTTTTCATGAGGGGACTAGTTCAATCACCTTGTGTACTAACCTTAAAAAACGTTTGGAGACATGTGCCAGGTTTAAAAGGTACAAGGTGTGATAAAGCATTTATTGGACATTCCAGTAACTCAGGAAGGAATGGAGGTAGAAAACATTATGACCCTCCCTTCTCCCCTCCCTGACCTAACCTTGCTTTACCAGTTTTGGTGGTTCATAAAGGCGACACCCCTCGTCAATAAACTTATTAATTTATTCTTATTATCTTTGAACCACAGGTAGATATAAGGAGGCAGTTGAAGACCTTAGACAAGCCCTTAGGATTGATCCAAGCTTCGAGGATGCACAACATAACCTAAGGCAAGCCTTACAAGACTGGAATCTTAATGACAAGCAGAGAATAATTTCTAAAGATCTATAATTAAATAGCATAATTTCAGTGCTGAAGCTAGATAAGCAAGTCTACCTGATTGTTATACAGCATTATTTACATTTCTGAGACCCCTTTGGCTAGTCTTATTCATCAAGTTCCAGTTTAACAAAAGCATCTTATCTGATGTACACAAGAATGAGATGGGCAATGGAGGGTTCTGAACACTGCATTACTGTGAAAAATTGGCAAATGCGGCATTACTGAAAAAAACTTGAAAATACTGCAATGTCTTAGTAAGCCTGTATAGCTGGCAGTTTTGCCACAGGGTTGTCTGAAAGTTTTGAAGTAGGCAGCTTTATTGTTAAGGTAGGTGGCTTATTTTGCCATCTTTTACTAAGAATCAGAGAAAATTCCAGCAGAGTAATCAGCCAAAACACAAAATAGATGGTGATTAATTTGCCAGCTGTCAGCTTCTTTTAAAAGCCCTGTTTGCTAGGTAGAACTGCTTGCATTTAATAAACTGTCTCATTTACTTTAACTCATGTGACAGAATAACGATATTTAAGGTCGCGCGGGACCCTTGCTCATTAATAAATTCATTAGCCAAATTTCTTGACGGAGTGCTATCTTGTATAGCTTTGATTCACTACATTTTGAACATCGATTCCTCTAAAATTTAACAAGGATATTCGGGGATGATGGAATTACATCATGATTGTCCTTTTACTGAGTTTTTTTTTTCTTTTGAGTTTTATTCGCTTTAAAACAGCATAGAATTGTAATTGCTTGAAAATTAATTTTATTAAAGCATACAAACTTAATTAACCTTTGTTGCTCTGTTGTGAGTTTATTGGGGGGAGGGGTGCATGGCAAGGCATGACGCACAATGTGACAACATTTCTACAATGATCATCCTGGAGCACAATGTGTGGTTCATGCTCATGTTCATACTCTCCCCACAGAGGGGATTGGAAATTCCTGGGGGTGAGAGAGGACTCAAGGCTGAAAACTATAAGGAAATGTCTGAACCTTATTGGAATTTCCAGAGGGGTGGGGGGTCTTAGGAAAAATCCTAAAATTCACCAATTAACTTACCATATGCTGTTGGTAGCCAGCATGGCCTGGCTTCCTAGAGGCTGGCAACTCATGACTTGAGCTATTATAAGAGGACAAAGGAGTTTCAGATCAGCACATCATTTGTTCCCAGGGTCCTCTCCTTCCCATCCCCTGGAGTGGCAGAGAGAGGGTGACGGAATGGACAGGAACCTGGGAATGATGTTGCACAACATAAACATAAACTCCTGGCTGTTGTCGAGAAATGACCGATTTGGCAAATGAAACACGGAAGTGAAGATTTCTTGACTACAACCTATAACCTTATATTCAGCGATCTGGGGTACGGTGGGGCAGGCTGGTTGGGTTCAAAAGATTTTTGGGATATCTTTGGCAGCTTATAATCAGATAACGCTTTTATAACAAGGATCAAACAAAATGCAAAATGATATTTTGGATGCTACGAAAAGATTGGATCATGAGTTCTAAAATGACTGTACAATGGTGATGACCGTTGTATGGTTAATCTCCTGTACCATTGGAATGCCAAGAACAGGTCTTATTACACATAGTACAGTGCCGTAGCAAGGGGAGGGGCCGGGGGGCCCGTGCCCCCCCAGTTTTTTTCCCAAAAAGTAAAAAACAGACCTGTATAAAATGTAGGCTCGATTTCCAGCCGTTTTTCGGGAAAATGAGCCCGCGCAACAAAGACCGGACTCGAGGAGGCGGCGGAAATCGAGCCTATATAAAATGTTGAAAATAAAATTTTATCTCCCGATAGGTTTGAAACAATAACATTTGTACTTCTTTTCATTTTCAATGTACGTAGGAAGATGCACAACAATATTAAACAGCCAAAAACTAAAACAAACCAGAAATCGTGACAACAATGTGTAAAAAATGTCTCAAAATGTCACAAAAATGTCAAAATGTCTCAAAAATATCTCAAATTTGCGATATGCGTAAATCACAAATAGCTCTTGGAGAACGCTGGAAATAGCATTTCCAAGCCTCTAGATTTCAAAATTTTCGGGGGAGCATGCCCCCAAACCCCCCTAGCGGCTCGCGCCTACGGCGCTCGTGTGCCCCCCCACTTATTTTACCCTTGCTGTCACCCTTGCTACGGTCCTTGCTACGGCACTGTAGTAAACCTATAATTTTATGTGACATCAATGACTTGCAACACTCCCCACCTTGAGACCGGTAAGCGGTTACCAAGCTGTCACATGTTCGTTTCACCTTCATTGGGAGTTTTGAGATGTGGAGGTAGGAAGGAATCATTTGGACGTCGATTTTCAGGATGGTAAATGTCACGAAGGGTGTTCTAGTCGAATGGTAGGTTCCTTTGACATTTTTTGAGAACAAGAACGTCGGAGAGTTCGAGTTTTTTCCATTACACAGTGACTAAAATACTTGCATTATCGGACATTTTGATTTTCTTTTGCATTGCCGGGTCACTGCTGCCTGGCTATGAATGCTAGTAGCTATTAAAGTCAGTACAGATCATTCTATTTTTGCAATATAAAGAAAATTAAAGCTTAATTTTCCATGCGTTAGAAGAAATTCTACTTACAATGGTTATGATGTGTCCCACTGTCGGACACTTTTGACTTAATTTTTTTTCTCATGTT
Source organism: Oculina patagonica (assembly GCF_052425735.1). NCBI lineage: Eukaryota > Metazoa > Cnidaria > Anthozoa > Scleractinia > Oculinidae > Oculina > Oculina patagonica. The sequence goes on from NC_135766.1 coordinate 6,121,867, forward strand.
GTTTCATTCTTTTATATACTGGTCTATACTGCCTGCATAAAGCTTACGCTTATACATTAAATCAATATTTAAGGGAAAGTTCATTTAATATGACAAGGAGGGGATGAAGATATTGAGGGGGGGCTCTGAAAAAATTGTTGGGCTAGGAAGGGGGCTCCGAAAATTTGTATACTTCAAAACCAACACATGACATCATCATACAGATCGGATGGTTTTCAACTCAACAGATTAATGACCTGTACAACTCAGCTATATCACATGGTTTACAGATATAACAAAATATTAATGTAGTCTCAGTAATTATTACTCTTGTTCATCCCAAAAATGCTTTAGAAAATTTTAAAAATTAGAAATGCCCAACCTTTGGCCATCCCAATAAAATGTTTCGTTTCCCATCGCCCGACCGACCCATTTTTTTTCGAAAAGTAAAAAAAAAAAAATTCCAGATTTACTAGTCAGAGAAGCAAGTACTTTAATTTACAAGCACACGATCTTGTTTTATAATAATAAACATCCATACTAAGTTATTTAAAGACTTTTAGACATTTGATAAGCCCGATAAAGAACGAAAAGACCACGTTTTCGAATTGACTTTGTAATCAAGCTATCTTACTTAGCAGCCCGACCTAATCTGAAGCCCAGAACCCTTCAAGTGCTCATTCTTTTTTTTTTTTTTTTTGCCCGACCGACCGACCCACCATCACAAGAGACGGGGCGATGGGAAACGAAACATTTTATCGGGATGGCCTTTTTATAATAAAACCACATTGTTTCAACAAGATTTCAAAATCTGCTAACGGGAACTATAAAAACGATTACTCTGTAACAAAAAATTTTACTGTTTGTTTCTTACTGGATGTCAGATTGATTGCAAAAACTTACTACTTTGCAGCTTTAATAAATCTATCAATCAAGTATTGGTAGTTCTCAGTTCTCAGTGACCCTCTGCGACAATAAATCAATAAATACTCAAGAACTCAACAGGGATCTCATCACAACTGGATCTCAAGTCTGTCATAGTAGAAACCATTGAAGACAATAATGGTAAATGTATTTGAGACAGTCTAGCGATCTTTTATCAGGGGAGCAAAGGAATTGAAGGGGGGGGGGCTCTGAAATTTTTTCTACTACCAAAGGGGGGGCTCCTAAAAAATTGAATCGCTAGCAAGGGGGGCTGCTAAAATTTCAAGCTTCGAGTTTCAATATTTTCATCCCCCCCCTCTTGTTATATTAAATGAACTTTCCCTAAGTTGAATTTATGGAATATCTGTCATTCAGAACCTAAATAATGACATTATAAATTATATATGAAATATATCACTGGAAATTGCCAGTGAAACTGGTACACAGCCCCTATGCTTCAGCCTGTTTACATGACCCCAGGTTGGTGGACTTAGCACCCAGGGTATAAACGTGGGTACTGGAAACCCTTTTTTTATTCTTGACCACCCTGCAAGCAGAACCCTTTCTTTTCCGCTGATATACTTGACAAGAAAGGGCTCTGCATGAATTGCATCAAATCTTTAAATGTTCATGTGCAAAGCTTGCACATTAGCTTGCATGAAGAAATGCAAGGACAACGAGTATTGCCTGGATCATATTTAGATCCCAGCCTGCCAAATTGGAGTTGCCACCAAATTACCGTAAGAGACAACAGTGTTGTTGCAGGCATATCGCAATAAGTATGGAACACTTGCCTGTGCCCCGATTTATGCAGAGGCTCTTATTCTTCCCAAATATTAGCCACAGCGAAGGTCCAGGGAGGTGGATTTCCTTAAAAAAATGCTTGGGACGCTTGTTGTCTCGCTAAGTGGTGAAATAATTATGTGGAATGTGGTTTCATTGGGGGGTGTTTAGGACAAAATGTCAGTATTTTTAGTCATCAAGGACAAAAATAAATAAAAAATGCAGTCATACTGTGTTGGTGATCTGGACCAACAATGCATTTGGGAGGAAGACTAAGGAAACCCTTGGAGGCTTTTACAAAGTAGTCTCCCTTTTAGATGGAAGTCCCCTACCCATTCTCTTGAGATGGAGACCAATTCAAGCGATCATTTGTAAACTTATGTTATGTTCTTTTTCTATTTAGTGATCCTGCAGTGAAGCAGTTTCTTCTTCACCTTGACGAGAAAATAATTTTGGGTAAAAAGTTTGTGATAGAGGATCTGGATGAGACACACCTTTTTGTGTCTGCAGAAATTGTTCCAATTCTGCAGGAGAAAGTATGGGAAATTATGGATAATAATTCCTTCAACGTCGCACAAACCAACTGAAAATTAACAGATCTGCATGGAACTGTAATCAACCACAACAGCTTCTATGTGAATGGGTTGATGTGTGGCAGAGGTTTAAACCGATGTTCTAACAGCCTGTTATGGAAGGCTGTAGCATTGGACTAATATTGAAAATGGATGGTCATTCAATTGCCAGTATTGGATCAACATTGTTCCTCATTGTATAAACCAAAGATCTGATATGGTGAACATGAAGGATAGACAAGAGAGCATTTGCTGCTGTCAAGAATTAACTTCTAATAATTATAGACATGCAACATGGCAAATCAAGCTTACCATACAATGATTCCAAACTAGCTTTTGAGAGAATGAGTATTGTGTTTTTTGCTTGGATCCCATCGCCTTGGTTATTGCAAAATGATAATAAAATAGTAGGCAACATTTTTACCTCAACTACAACGTCATGTTTTCTCTATTTAACCTAAGAATAGCTGAATGACCTGTGATTGGGTTTATTGAATGCCTGACTGCAGGTAAACCTGAGAAAGAAAACAGCTTTTTTTTTTTTTGGGGGGGGGGGGAGGGGGTGGTGACTAACTCTGACATAATAACAGAGTTTATTAAAAACTAGCAATGGTATATTGTAATTCCTGAGTTTTGATTGGTTAACAGGCAATGGTATATGAGCTCATAAACTATTGACCACAAATATGTAGCTGATACGTGTCAAATGTTGTCATTCTTTGGGCATTTTTAATTAATGAAACAATAATATTATTCCACTCACGCTTGTTGGATATGGGATCATTATAGCCAACTCGGCACTACACGCCTCATTGGCTTTTTACGATCTCCTAACCAGCGCTTGCTCATGTAAATTATTATTGTTAAATATACACTCACCACAGAAAATATATGAAACTTAATTGGCCGTAAATTGTGTGGTGGATTAAGGAAGAAATTTTTTGCCTCCCTCTCCCCCTCCCCCAATCATTAAACTGCTTCCCTCCCCCATTTCGAGTACATCTGGATGCTCCTTAGCCTGAATTTCAGACATCCCTCTGTGGTCGCCTACTTCCCAGAAGGGACATCAAAACACATCTGGCTCTAATGCCGTCCGGTGACGTCACTATCCGAAAACCGGGTAGTGATTTTGATTGGTTGATTTAAAAATTATTTGCATAATTATGTGAAATTATGACTGAATTTTGCCGCACGAGGATTGTAATTTGAAAATGTTTGGAAAGAGTTCAAAAGAGTTCACCTTCCTAGAAATGAATTTATTAGTCATTTACCTTGAGTTTATTACTTTATTAGTTTAACTACGGATGAAGATCGGTAGGTTTTTAGCTTCGACATGCAGTGTTTTTTGGCTTCGACATGCAGTGTTTTGCCAAATTTATACGTATTCTTGTTTTGTCAACAAAGCCGCTCGACGCTTATGTCCTGCAGCCTCAATGAGCCAGTGATTTCTGAACTCAGTGCCCACGATCAAGTAGGATATTTTTGTATTGAATTCCGTTTCTTGATGCCTCTGTAACCATCTAAATTGATTCATTTAAGTACTCACGAGTGTGTTGTATTTGTCCGCTGCGTAACATAAATTTTGATCGCTAGATAAAGCAAATCAGTTCAGATTAAATCGGTTCCGTAAAAGAATATACGGCCTGCAGTCGATTAAAATCTCATTCATTTGTCTGAATTTTAAATAGTTTACTATTAGAACAATTTTATACCCTGTGTTCCTTTATTGAAGCGATTTTTCATTCACAATTTCATGGCCTTGACAGAAACTTTTCCGCATTAATTAAAACCAAAGTGTAGTGACGGCATTAGAGCCAGATGTGTTCAGACGTCCCTTCTGGGAAGTAGGCAACCACAGAGGGATGTCTGGAATTCAGGCTAGATGCTCCTCAGATTTCCTTGATTAACTGTCATAGGAACTGGAACTCCCCCCCTCGCCATTTTCCCATTTGAAGCCTTTGGTCACGAATGCTCACAGAAATTATGCAGGATTGGGATATTTACACTTAAACTGTACACCCCTTTTTCAGAATATTTGTGAAAGCTTATTTTTTCAAGTTGACAAAAAATTGTCAATGATCCATAACACAAATTTTTAGCTTTTTCAGAAAGAACAGTTTGTAGATCCCAGATCCCTGCTAATACTCACGTTTTATTGCGTAATGACTATACGCACGCGCAGAAGCCGTTTCTGCACGAGGTTGCGTAGTAATTTTTGGTGCTCTTCCTGTAAATTTTCTTTCCTTCTTTAAATCTTTGTCAAAAATGGACTACGGAAATAAAGGAGGTGATTACTCAGCACAAGATCCAAGTATGGGATACTCTGGTAAGTTAATGAATCAGATTTGATGGTACGTGATGAAACATGGACACAATCGCCGAAGTTCGTGAGGATGTATGCGTGCACGTGTTCTGATGTGACAGATAAATTTTTGCACTATAGACTTTCTGTTTAGCGGTTAGTTTTAGAGTTAAGAATAAGACGTGAATAAGTTAGGAAGTGGTGAAATATTCTGCATGGGTTGTCACCCGAAGATGGGTAAAGTTAAGATCATTTGCCGAGTTTGTCGACGGCCATTTGCTGTCGTCCGTTTTTAGTCACGACGAAAAAGTGAACGCTTAGGCTTATGTTGTAAACTATAAGCTTATGATTTTTATATTTCAAAACTTAAATACCCAAGACCATCTGTTGAAAACTGTTAAGATCGACAGTGGTGGATGTTAAAATTCAGTTAATCTTGTCGTGACATTTTGGTACATGTAGTCACGGACAAAATATGGACAACGATTTACTGACCAGTTAGGAAGGCCACATTGCATCATGCACATGAGAAATAGCACTGAAAAACCCCCAGCATATTCACATGGTATGGGATGATGACACTCTCTGTGCTATCATCAATTGTGTCAACTCATGTGAATTTGACTGTTGCATGCAACACAACCTTGTTGTTTAGGGGGGAGGGGGGTAGTACCAGTTGATGGCAAATTCTGGTCCAAACAACCAGACTGTCCTTTCTAGTGCTTTCCCTTTTCTTTGACTGGATAATAAAATTCAGCTTCAAATAATGAAGTGTTACCCAAAAAGGCACTTATACCCCCCTGACTGACGTTACAAGAAGTGTAGATTGTTTGAAAAGATTTTCAAATAACCTCATATGTACTTACTGCATACAAATTCTTCCATTCAATTGTTCACACAAACTACACTGAATTGCAGTAGAATCCCGATTTCTTGAACCTCCAGGGGAAACAAAAATTGCTTCAAGAAATCGGTAGGTTCGAGAAATCAGAGTTAAAATTTCAGAGAAGTACTATCCAGGGGAAATGAAAATTGGTTCAAGAAATCAAGAGTTTTGAGAATGTGGAATGCTAGCCTTGTGTTTTTGGTTAGGAAAAATGAGAGATACATCGTTCAGGCATTGTACAGATTCAATATTCATCTGTCAATCAGTCGTGATTGAGTTTTCAACAAAAATGATTGCATGGTAGAATCATGATTAATCTCTTTTACTAGTAAATCTCTCCAACAATGTGTATTTCTTTTTTTAAATTTCAGTTAACAGAGGTGCTTCACTGTCACCATATCTGAATATTGATCCAACATATTTGAATCAGGTAAAAAGTCATATTTATTTTATTACCGGTATATTTTGTTTAAAATCAGATTTAGTTTAAAATTTGCCAAGAGCCTTGAAAACAATTTTGACTCTTGATGTCTTATCCATGTAGAGACTGCCCCGAGGGCTCATTATTCATTGGGGTTAGAATAAAAATGATCATTATTTTTTAGTTAATTAATTTTCTTTTCTCTGCACTTTCAGGGAGGAGCAGAGTTTGTTTTCCCTACAGACAGTAAAAAGAAGAGAAGCTGGGGTGAACAAATGTTTTCTGGGATTGGAACTTCATATATGTGCGGTATGTTAAAGCTGCTCAAATTTATTTTTTCTGTTTGCTGTCATTTTTTACGTTACAGCTGCAAATGTCTGAAGGTTTTGTTTTAACGATCTAAGCTGTCAGAAATAGTAAGTTTTTCCTCTCTTTTCAAAGGTTTGGCTGCTGGAGGAACATGGGGTCTGTATGAAGGTCTACGGAATCCAGATGGAAAAACTCTAAAGCTCAGAGTAAACAGGTCTTGCCTGAAGTTCATTTATATTTTGCCAAAATTATCATTTAAAAGACTTTAAATTTGTAATCACAGGAAGCAACAAAAGTTGATACTGACCATACTTAGCTTACAAAGTTTTATTAGTAAAAAAAATTTATAATGGCAAGTAGTAAAGCATGTGGAATAATGTTGTTTTGACTTTTTCATTTACAGTGTGTTGAATGGCTGTACAAGAAGGGGTCCCTCATTTGGAAACAGTTTAGGAGTTCTAGGTAAGGAAAAAAATTAACTTGATATAGACACTAAATGGTCAGCTGAATGTCTGTATTGTGGAGTTGTCTGTACCACAACAGTGAATATATGTACTCAGTGAAGAGGTGTTTGTAAGGAGAGATACAAATGTACAAGCAGGGCTTTCAATAAAAATTGAAGTCACACTGATAAAATATCAAATCTGCAGTTGTTACCTGGAAAATAGGTGTATAAATGGGAACTGGCAAACCATGGTACATAATTCTACAGAAACTCCTGTGGATACCTCAAGTTTAGTCACCATGGGAGGGCTAAGGGACTCCTATATCAAAAGGAGGTGGGTGCTTGTCCAAAATTTGAATTAAACTACTAAAGGAGACTAATCTGGGTGGGGCTCAAGCTTCTCCCTCTAAGAGACCATTTGCAAGCCTGATTGGTCTGGACTGCTACACAGTATGACAGCTTTTTCTGCAACTGTAACCTTGACTGCTAAAAATATTGGTGTTCTGGCAACTTAAGCGAGACCTAAATCCTTAAAGTCTATAATAATAACATTTATTTTATTTTTTATGTATATAACTATTGACAGACAATGAACATCGATCGTCATCCCTTTCATATGGGAGTCCCCCTCCAGCAGTTACCCATCCTGTTCTCCAAAAGTCAGCACTTGCTTGAATGCAGTCCAGTGATTGTTCATTACTTTTTTGTCAACAGCACTGATGTACTGCAGTCTGGATACATTAATTGGCAAGTTACGAGGGGGAGAAGAGGATGAATTTAACTCAGTTGGAGCAGCTACTCTAACAGGCATGATATTTAAATCAACAGCTGGTTTACGGCCCATCGCCATTGCAGGAGCTTTGGGCGGTGGTCTTGCGACAGCATATCACTTTGGAGAAAAGCTAATTAATAGCAGAGGACACTCAATTTCGACACCCAACTGGGCGTGAATTCTGTTAAACTTGCTTTGCTGTTGCGGACACATACAATCTTCAGGACTGCATGCCCAGTAAAATTTTCAAGAGGATAGAAGACTTTGTTTTATGTATGTTTGCTTGTTAAATTGCAATTGGTGGGCATCTGTTCCGAGGAAGTTTAAGGTTGGAATTTGATGGACGACAAGAACTAGAACATTACCATGCCAGTGGAGAACTGGAAATGTCTGCAGAAATACAAAACGAACAGTGTATGTGCACTTGATGTGCCTAAACACAACCAAACTGTTGAAGAGGAGACCTTGAATGTTGTACAGAAAGAAGAATGATCCTGGGTTTTAAAATGTAATATTAAAGAAAACAATAAATTTTAAATTAAAAATTTAGTTAACAGTGTTTTTGAAATACAAAAACAAGTAAAAACAAATGTTATTATGTCCAGACGTTTCGGCAACCTCGTGACACCATTATCAAGGGTTTGATTGAATTCAAGTCCTATAACTAAGGTAGCTACACAACTTAGTCACGTTCAACTACAGTCTAATTGCTTGATGTGTAGCATCTCGTTGACAAGACAATCAATTTTGATAATGGCGTCGTGAGGTTGTCAGGATGTTACATCGTTTGTTTTTACTTGTTTTTGTATTTAAAAAATTAGTTTCCCACAAAACAGCCCAAGTCTAGCATAAATCAACTGTGCAAATATGGTTTAGAACTTGGAAAATACATCAGCATGGTAACCAGGCAAGTTTTCACCAACTTGTCTCTGAATTTCAATTTCCCTCAACACAAGTTGCATGAGTTTCTTTCGATCTTCCACGGAAACTCTGTTTGCAGGGTGGATAAGAAATTACCCAGTGTAACACACTCTGAAATAAACATTCTCACACATTGAATGTCATTTGTCTTCCACTCTAGAATGCAACAGCACTTTATTGACATTTTATGCATTGCATTGGGCGTGTTTTCTAAGCAAGGTTGTGCAGCCAAATTTTTAGCCAAGTAGTAGGAAACATTGCCTGGTATATTAACATAGTTGATATGCCTTGCCTGGAATATTACTCGCCTCCCTAACCTTTACCCAAACATGTTGCTAGGGGTTAACATTTCCAACTAATTTATCACTTATTTAGACATCTTGCATTGCTGTTAAGACCGGAAATAATGTTACAGTTGCAAAACCCCTTCCAAATATAACACCAAACATTTCTTTCGAAATAAGCCCTGAAATTAGCCACCTCCCCCTCACTGCTACCCGATAAGATCCCTTCCCCGATCAGGCTAGTGCCACATGATAAACTTGCCCTCTCCCTCATGCCAATGTAAAGGGTGTGTGTCAGGGTGTGAGAGAAAAGGGCCTCTTCAGGGGCGGATCCAGGATTTTTCTAAAGGGGGGTGGCTGTTGACAAATATTTTTGTTTACTGTCCCTTTTTTAAAGGGGGGGGGTATCAGGCTTTAAGGCAGGATTTTTAAAGTGGGAGTCCAAATTATTTTGTGCTAAATTATTATGTGCCGCAGACTCCATGCCCCTACGGGGGTCGGGGGTATGCTACCCCAGAAAATTTTGAAAAAGTGAAAGCCTCTTAGATGTGATTTCCGTGATTTTCTGAGCAGCTTTAAACATCTTTCAATTAAGCTATTAAACTGCTGTTTTTCCTTGATAATTTGACAAAACTATCCTTTCCTCAACTTACCTTGTTTAACATTGAATTATATTTAGGACAGCCTGAAACTCTAGTTCTTAAGAACAGTTATTGAAATTTGAAGTTGAACTTACGAACTTACACGAAAGAACAGATATGCGTTGTTTTGTTCACCCACGAGCGCGGAAATTTTTAGCTCCTGGCAAAGTGGCCTGGGGATGACTTGGTGAGTCAATGCTTTGCTTATGAAATCGCTTCGTTCAATTTTGATTCATGCAATGAAAACAGTAAGAAAAGTGGCTAAAAGGGTGCAATTGCTAAAAATATTAACATTTTTTTCGCCTTACCCGGCCCGGTGTCATTGTCCTTATTTTCTATTTTTTGTGTTCATTTTCATTTTTCTTGTGGATGAAGGGGGGTGGCTAGCCACCCAATCCACCCCCCCCCCCCTGGATCCACCCCTGCTCTTTTTGGATGAGATCTTGGGAAGTTTCGCTTTTCAATATCTTATTTTTGTGTGAGGAAAAATAGAGATTATTTTGCACTCTACTTGCTGCACTGCCTTCAATGCAAATACATTTTATTTTTTTAATTCCAAACTTTAAAAAAATAAACTCGGTACTGACTGCCATGTAATTCTTCAAATTAACAATCAGACAATGCCAAGTTTTCTATGAACCAATAGTCAACTAGGGGCAGTGGAAATTTAGGCTGGAAAGAGTGAGACAAAATAGGTCACTAAGGATAGCATGTGGTAAAAATTATCCTCTACTTCCATTGTGGAATAAACAATGAAAGTGAATAATTATTTTTAATTTTCATATTTACATACAGTCGAACCTCTCAGTAGGGACACCTCTAATATGATCACCTCTCTATTACAGACAATCTCCGATGTCCCAACAAAATTCTAATACAAATTATTTTCTTTAGAAAAAACCTCTATAATACGGACCCTCTCTAACACGGACAACAGACACTAAATCTCAGCCCCAGGGACCAAGTTCATATAAAGTTAACCTTCTAATATTACGAACACTGGTTATCAGGCGATGATATTTTGTGTTCGTAATGCAATTTCTTGTTTAAATGTTTTTGGATTTGTGCTTAGTGTTAATTTTTTACCAGCAATATTGCGTAGCAGAACATTTCGAGTTACTAAATACTTTAAGTTGTCAATGAAGTCAAAAGTGACGTCGTAGCTATAATACGGACACCTCTCTAATACGGACACTTTGCTCTGTCCCTTCGGTGTCCATATTAGAGAGGTTTAACTGTACTTTGAAACCACGACAGTCCAAGTTTGTTGGTGTAATAATATTAAAGACAATAAATTATTGTGAAAATAGGTGAGTTTAATACATGTAACACATTGTTACTCTATCAGCATATTTCATCTGCTTCCTTATATCTCCTCTTGGAGAATAGGGCCTTATCAGCATATTTACATTGGTTATAAAATTTTGTCATTTTATGCTACACAGCTTGCTGAAAGACCACATAAATATAAGGATATGTGCTGTATTTAAATAAACCTTTATACAGTGGAGTTCCGGTTTCTCAAAGATCCCAATTTTTTCAAAACAATTTTAGTTTTCCCTAGAGGTTCAAAAAATTGAGATTCTACTGTATGTGAATTTTATATTCAAATCAGCAAGTGAGCAGACAGCACTTTTTATTAGCCTAATGAACCTCCCCTGACAGACACCTCCTTTTGGAGAGCATGTCCTGTAAGCAGCTGCTTAGTCATGGCCCCAGTCACACTCAATCTACATTTTTAACCTCCCATAAGTGGACAATAATTATTCTTTGAAGCAAACTCTTTTTTGGTCCCAAGAGCAATTTATCCTTAAATTTACAAATCCACGTCTCAGCAATTGTCTAGATAAAGTTTAAACTACAAGAAGTCTGAAGCACAGCGCAGAAAGTCAATACCCTTTGGTGCAAAGCCCAACATTAAAATACTACCCTTTCAGTTCTGTTGATTAGACATGTACTTTTTTCTTTTAAATCTCTTTCACTCTAAAAAGGGGCCCTTCCCATATAATACTGGAAGTACTGATCTTAAGTAAATGCAACGTACATTGTGTAAAAAGTGGCTGTCATTGAATCCTGCTGTTTGGTCAGGTTTCTTAAAAAGCTGATGGTGACACTCAAAAATATATGGAATTACATGCCACACTGAGGAGTTTTAGTGTTTTTGGTTAAAATGCTGCGAATTTATGACTCATTTAAATTTAAGATATTTGTTTGGAAAAAGCCACCCTGGCCTGCCTGGCCTCTTTTTCATGTCTTGAATAATAAATATATCACTGCAACTTGCCATAATTAGATGAGAGTATTGAGTTCAAACTCCATACACTGATTTACTTTGACTTGATCTTTAAGGTGAAGTAATTTAATTCTGTTGAAAACTGATTCTTCTGGGAGCCAAAAGTCAATGGCAGCCATATTTGCATAGCGTCTAAAAAAAGCACTGAATTTTGCTTGGAAAGTTTTTCACATATTGCTGAATTGAGGGTCTTTAGCAATTGGCAAAGCATTTGGTTTACAGAGAGAGTTGAAGAGAATCTATTTACCATTAAGTGCAAAATATATTTTGAAGTAGTTCATCTTCATTTCTTGCCAGAGATTGATTTCAGGATCATTTCTTCTGGCAAGACTGAGGATTGATGACGCCTTCCAAGGGGTTTTGGCAACAGGCAACAATGCTCCAAAATAGCTAAAGATGTAGCATCAATCTCGTTTCAGAGCACTGACAGCCGACAGAAACAAGCACTGCGACAGCAACAATGTTTCCCTCACCAAATAGGTGACAGGAGGGTTGTAAACGAGCAACAAAGCGACATCAGAAAAACCCTTGGAAGGTCTCGTTGATTCCTGTTGTTATATAGTGTGCATCTAAGTTAAAAATTTAATTGAAAAACATCTGTGAACTCAGAATTTTTTTCTGAGTTCTTTCTCTCCACACATCAATCCATTATTATTATTTAATTGAAAAACAGTAACAAAAAATTTTCATTGAAGATCGTTTTCCTGAAGAAAAAATCTAAAAATTAGGTGGAGGAGGAGGTGGTGGGGGTGGGGGTGGGGGCATACCAAAGTGTAAATCCCTTGATTGAAAGCCAGGATTTTGAAATCCTTGAGTTCCTGGTAAGGAATATCTTGGGGCAAATCCAGAGGGTGGACCAACTGGCCAGTGTCCTTGCATATGCTGAGCATCGATAAACGGCCTAGATGTTGCAAAGGAAGGCATAGGTACATTTCCCATCAGGCCAGGATGTGGACCAGAAAAAGGTCTCATGGCTTGCGGCATCATACCCAATGGGCCTCTTGGAGGTACTCCTCTTGGAGGCCCCATATGTCTCATCTCAAAGGGTGGTGCTTGTTGGGTTGGGTGGCTTATGAAGGGGCTCTGTGGTGGAAATACAGGCCTATGTACCATATGAGCTGTAGCCTGTGGAGGCAAGGCAGCCCCTGGCTGAGGTGAAGGGCCTCTGAAGGCTGGGTTCTGCATTGGGGTGGGGTAAGTGCTGGCGGTCCCTTGATTCTGGTTCTGATTGGCTATTTGTCCTCTCCCGCGACTTCGCCAAGTTCTTTTCCTACCACCTGTCAAAACAAATCAAAAAGGCAAAAAATTACTTCTCTACACAGAACTGTTTTCTTAAATTATTAGCCAAGGCTAGTTACCAGTAAACTCTCAAGTGTACAAATTGGTATGGTCCAGTGGAACATTGCTGGGAATAATCCTACTAAATACTAGAAGTAACCTGTGATGGAACAATACATGTAGCAGTCCATTCCAAGATCAGATTTCCTTCTTAAAAGGCTGTGTCCTGTCTAGGTGTTTTTCATATATTACTACATAAAATTAATTGCATAATCTGTCATTGCCGTTTGGAAGTGAGGATATCATCGCCACATCATGATCAGTTGGATTATCAATAAAAGAAGGAAAATTAATTCCTAACCTCTGTTAGTTCCCTGGTGATCACTGGTTCCACTTGGTTCTGTTTTACTGGATTCATCATCACCTGCACTGGAACCTTTTCTAGCCATTCTGGAAATTAGCAAAAAGGCCTTTTATCATATATTTTGACAAGATTTTATTAACTTTGTGACATATGCCACAGTCTCACCACTTTGTTAAAACAAAGCAGCCATTAAATGTTATTTTAAGACACTTTTCAACTGTGCAGTACAATTTTGTTCCTACCTTTCTTTCTTTTTATTGGCCCTAACTTTAGCTTCTTCTTCATCATCAGAATATTCAATGGCCTAAAATAAAAATAACATTATGCTGTTAGTGTCAAGATATTTGTCCTTTTGTTACAGTCCCATAAAAAGATCCATAATTTGATCTGAAATAAAGAGAGTTGAAACCCTGCTGACACTTCCCGCAAGCAATCAGTTAGTTGTGGCCCCAGCTACATATAATCATCCCATTTTAAACCTCCCATAAGCAGATATCTCCAGATCTCTTATAGAGTGTCAAGTTTCCATAAGCCCAGGGGGGTACTCAGAATTTCAAGTGACGGAGATGATCGAATGGGGACAAAAATCAAGACTCAAAAAAATCCCAAGGGCTACCAACAAACCCAAAAAATTGCTGGACCAAAAAACCAACCCCCTTAAAATCCGAAAATGCCGAATTTCTGACCCTTAAATTTCGAGAAAGGGGGGAATGATATAACACAAAGAAAAATATTAGAATGCTTGTGTTTTGATATTCATTATACCATCTGAATTTATCTTTCCCTACTAATAATACCCCAAAAAATCCCTTCTTGAATCAAGCCAAAAAAACTTGTCAAATTTTCCTACCCCAAAAACTCATTGAATAAGAAAATTGAAACTCAAAAAATCCTTGGACCATCCCTGTTACTTCAAATCCCAAGTACCCCCCCCCCTCCCTACTTGGGTCCATAAGTGTAAGGAGGCTCAACACTCACCTCTTGTGGAGGTTCTTCATCATGTTCCCATGAAGCATCAGATCCCCTTAACCTGAAAACAATGTCATAAAAAAAAACAGATTTAGAAGATAAAGTTGATATATAGTGAACAGATTGAAGAACATTTACTGGAAACTCTTCTCCATAGCGGCTTGCACTGACCAAGGATTTTTGCTATCCACCCCATAGGCATATGCCAATTTCCCACCCACTTCAAAATGATTGCAACTGAATCAAACTGAGGTGTCATGCAGTATTTACGAGAAAAATCGTGATTATAGTATTTTGTGAAAGGAAACGAAAGCAGATATAAATATTATTATGAGAAATTTTAACTTTTGAATCACAAAGTTTGGTAAATTTCCAATACCTTTTTGTGTTGATGGAATTCATATTGAATGTAACGTTAAGAATTGTCAGTCTGTTACCAATTTTTTTTTCAAGGCTTAATTGTTGCCCGAATTCCAATCATTTTGCCCGAAAAATGGTTGAAATGTCTGACACTAGGGGGCCCCCAGCCTCATACACTTAATGACTCACCCTTTATTGGATGCTAGGCCATTGCAAGTTACCCCCTACCATTTTGAGAAGTTACCCTTCTGGCTAACAGGTCACCAGTACTCATTTTATACTTCTTAGTGAAGATGGCACTCTTCAATAAAAATATTTCCTCACCACAGTTATTTAGGATGATTAGGGTGATTCAAGGCATGATCATGTGTATCAGCTAACAGGGTCCGAAATTGCGCCTTCCTGGTCGCCAATGCGACTAAATATTGAGAGCTGGCGACCAGAATTTCACAACTGATCGCCCGCTGGCGACTAAGATGCTTTGTAAGAGTATTCAGAGAAATTGATTAACGATAAAATTCGGAGCCGTTTTTTAACAATTTATTGACTCACTTTTTATCTTGGCGATGTCCTTGAAATAACAGTGAAGTAAATTTCTACCTACATAATGTATAAACTCCCCAACAGCTCAGCCAACAGCTGCGATCAACACGACTCGAACATTGTGAGCCGCCATGTTGTTTATCTCAGCGGTTTTCCCTATGACGTTTTTGCGGGCGCGCCGAGCAATGTGCTTTCGCTACAACGTTCCACGAACGCAACATTGTTGTCACTGTGTTGAATGAAAAACTGCCTGTCGAAATATGTCAGAAAGTTGGTGGAAATGATGTTTTTTCCCGGTGTTTTTTTATATTTAAGAGCGGAATGTTTGAGTAAGACTGTAAAGTATTTTCCGTTTAAATGTTAGAGAGTTAACATTCGATAAAGAAGACTTCTTAAGACTCTACTTATAGGCAAGTACAGCATTTCTTTGAGTGGTTACGGTCTGTAGAACTGGCTTTCATATCGTCGTTGTTTTGTGGTTTAATTAAGCTGTTTTTGAGTATACAAAGCAGAAGCAGAAGCAGAACAAGTGTTTCATCTTAAAGTATAAAAGGAAAGTCAATCGAAAAAATTGGCGACCAGAAATTGCCATCTGGCGACTAAAACTTTCCGTCCGGTCGCCAGCTGGCGCCGATGTAAAAAAGTTAATTTCGGACCCTGGCTAAATAGAGGCATGATCACCTCTCATCACTGTGTGATCATTGCCGGGGGACTCACAGGTCAACTGTTTATACCCATGATCACACTTTGTGTGATTACACCCATGACACACCCACCTATATTTTTGCTGGGCTGTGACAGCTGAGTGTCTTGCCCAAGAACATGACCCCCCCCCCCTCCCCCAGCACCTTGCATGTTAACCACCAAGCCACTGTCACCTCCCATGTTTGATGATATTACTTACTTTTTAAGCTGTGCCACAAACACAAAGTTGGAATATTCCATCATATCAGGAGCATAGAATACTTTGTCTCCTTTGTGAACATTTTTATCACTAATGTCTGTGTTGTTGTTAAATCTGACAGAATAAAATGGGGTCTGTACAGGTCCAAATGTCTCAAAAACCTGTCAAGAGAAATCGCCACACTTAAGTTTAGTCTGAATGCCCTCAATTTATTCAAAATAAGTACTATTATCATTATTTAATATGAAGTTTCCTTTTTTTGAAGATGATGAAAAATTAATATAAAATTTTAACAAATAAAGAAGCCTAAGCCATGTTTTATACTGTCATAAAACATGACGGGCATTTGAGAACACGAGGGAAATGTAGAAAACATGAGCCGCAGAAAACGAAGATGAAAAGCAGAAAATAGTTTACAGGAAGACCAGAAAACAGACACAATTTCATTCAGTGTTCGATGGAAAATAAGGCTAAGCATTTCAGGTAAGTTTGTTACCTTTCAATCTTGATCTTGTCTTTTTGAACTTCAATAAACTTCTGTCACCGATTCTGAGTGCAATTTCGTCTCAGCATAACATAGTAGTCTCGATGACATCTGTCCCTTGCTAGCTTCGTTCGACTTGAACAAGGCGTATAATTTCCAGAAAAGCTATTGCTTCGGATCTTCCCGTAAACCTTAATAATTGTTGTCACAATCAAGTTCCAGCATGAATAGACGATTTAAGAGGAGATTGTAGAAGAAAATCTTCGAAAGAAAACTTTCTTTCCTTGCGCGTTTCATTCAACTCAAGCAGTGAACACCGCGCCACAATTTTTCCCGCCTCACTTCATTTACACCAATTAAATGTCCAGTGGATTTATACTTAAAAAGGAATTCATAAAACAATCATTCCATTCGCCCTTGTTGGATACGAGTGGTTATAGCCAATGAACAGTCAACGATGCGCGAAGCACTCGAGGAAAGCGGACGAAAAACAATAAAACATGATTTTTCTATGTTTTATACTCTGATAAAACATAGGTTTTTAGCCAATCAGAGCGCGCATAGACTCCTATCTATATTATAACATGATTTAAAATGAAAAATTTTATTTATTATATTAAACACTTCTGTTTTCCATTGGTCACACATTTATATTACCACAAAAATTGTCTAGTTTTTAAACATTTAAAAAGTGCATGTTACAAGATTGCAGCTCTTTTAACAGGTCATCATGATCACCTTTCTGTAAATTTTCAAGCTTGTTGTGACTTATAAGCTTTATCAACCATCAGAGACAGTTGGGTTTTTTCTAAAATAAACTGATAATAATTAAGCTGTTTATTTGGTGGAAGGGAAGGAAACAATTTTGGTCATAACATGTTGTTGAATTTTAGAAATTTTATCTGCTGCAATACAAAAGCCAGGGCCTGAGCAGAAGAAAGATTGTTTGATTAGATTCTAAGAAGGGTAATGCAAGATATAACTAACCAAGCCTAGACAGGATCTGTTCTCCAAGAAAAGAACACTCTCTGAATCCAAAGCTGGAGTCTGTGGCAAAGCTTTTACTACCACTAAAAAGAACAAAACAATGTTAACAGTAATGTTGGAATTTTAAAATATAATTTTTAATTTTTTTATTATTTCTGGGTGGATTTAGAAACTTCTCCTCCCATGAAATGGAAAAGCATCCCATCCAGGGACAGTAGTCGCACTGTCTTCAGTTAGGTGCAAAAAAAACTGTGTCCCTTAAAGAATCTGGAAGCTGTGGGCACATACTTAAGAAATAATGGACATATATTTATTAACAGTGGACTAAAAGGTAACATTAGTTCACCCCAGAATTTTTACTTTGGCTAGTAAAAACCCTTTACAAGTGGGTAGCCATGTCGCAATGTTCCACGCTTCTGAGGACCGATGCCACCTAAACAACAGCTGTAAATATCATTGTGGTATTTTGAAATGGATGTTTGTCATTGCTTTCTTTTTTCATCATTCTTAGTTCTTTTTTGCTGCATCATAGCAGTTTATATCATGATTTAGTCATTGATCGAGTGAGTATGTGGATATAATTATGAAAAACTGTTCTGTCAGAGGACCTTAGTGGGACTCTCATCATGCTAAGCAAAAATTCACTTCGAGCGGCAAACCCATGTGCTGGAAAGGGAATGAGGAAATTTTGAGAATCTAGGTTCTCAGAGATGCCATTAGCTGCAGTGTGGTCACTTCCATGCACCTTAATTAGATTCTGACCATTTTCAGTAAAACCAATCTGGTATCATGTTGCACATGAAATTATGCCAAGTTGCTATACTAAGAATGTTTGGCTCCCCACTCCCATCAAAGAGCAAACCTACCTAATGACTCAACAGTACTCAGTACAAGACCAAGTTCCACAAGCTGAATGTTGTCATCAATGGTTATATTAACCTCTGGAATTTCAGGAAGATCCTGGAAATTAAGTATAATTTGTTAGTTTATTTTTGTCTTCAAGCAGGCTCTTTGTAGGCTTAAGTGAAGATCCTTATCAAAGTTGATAGATACAGGGCTTACATTGTATTTGAGATGGGTACATAAATTAAAATGTAGAAATAGGGTAATATTTATAATGGAATATTGTTGTTTTTCTTATTCATTTGAGGTACTCACCGAAATGGGAGGAGGTGTGAAATCTAATAATTTATTACTGGCAGTAATGATTTTTTACTTGGTTATGGTTTCCTTTTATAAAGTATTTTGAGCTCAATTAAGCCAACCGCCCTGCTTTGGGTATCATTGGAAGGATTTTTTTCTTCCACAGAGCTTGAGTAAATGTGATGCCTTATTTTGGCAAATGTGATGATGTCAGAAGTGGAACAAAGGCCAACAAATGTCACAGCCAGTTTTGGCCAGCACAGACAACAATGGGTTAAGGTTACACAATACCTTCGCGGGTGTCCTTCAGAAAAAAATTCGCACACACGTTGTTTTTAAGTAAACTACCACAATCTATATATCAATAGAAAGGTAAAGAACTGTAGAATTCGAAAAAAAATATCCGATGTTTGGCAGAGCCGTTCTTGAGAGGTTAGAAGCCGGTAAAGACAAAAAGACCGAGTGTCATTCCGCTGAATTAATCGGGTATCAAACACAACCACTACTGCAAAAGTACTGCACAATTTTAATCAGCAAGCATCAATCTCTCAAAGTGTGTCAGGCTTTTTCTTAATTCTTATTGGTTATCTTTTTATAGACCTGCAAAGTTTAAGTATCGAATAATTTGCCGACCCTGTTGCGTCCGCGGCTGTCACAAGAGAAATATCAAAAATAAAGGAAATCCCCGACACACTTTTGTTCTTCGATGCTTTGCGAATGTTCTGGCCAAATTTCGTAAGAATCCGCCAACTCTACATGCCCTATTAATTCATTCAAAGAGACGGTATTCTCGCGAAAAACAATTGTGAGTTTTCGCTATTTGAAGATTTGTAAACATGTTACGCTCTTATGTCAACAAGATATGCCGCCGACCAATGAAATGTTGGCACCCCTGCCGTTCACAGCGAGCGAAACGATCTTCGCGGGAATTCAAAGGCAATAATAGTGTGACAGTCACGTTCATTCTCCTTGTTGAACTTTAGCGTACAAGAGAATGGAAATACCGAGAAAAATGTGCGGGAAAAGTACAGAAAATGAAGTAGCAACGGGTAGTTCAATTTGTTCGAAGGATCTCCCACCCGCACATCGACCAACATTCCGCTTTTGTCTTCTTCTTAGGTCTCGGCTTCGATATTTTCGCTGTCCAAGGATTTTTCTCTTTCATTGTTAACTTTTTTCAAGACCTCAATTAAGTCAATAACGAAAAACGAAGAGCGATGAACCGAATAGCGATATCTAAAATGTAAGAGAAGGAAAATTGCATGTAAACAAAAAATGCTAATGAGGTTCTCGTAATAAGAGCTCCGGGATGTGGCTCTTTCGCGCAAAAACGTCACCTGGAAGTCAACGCGCTTAGGATTATGACACCTAACTGTGTTATTAACTTTTATTTTAAAAACCTTTTTTTCAAAATAACTTGCGTGCGTTTTAAGATTTTTCTTTCATTTTTGGGGAAATGTTAGATTTATAGTAAATCTTGAGTTTAGTCCAAAAAAAATGTTTTTCCTCAAAAGTAGCCCTCTGAAGGTATTGTGTAACCTTAAGGTATCACGGAAGGAAAATTGGCGTTTTCTTTCCAAGTCAAATTGTGTGCAAACCAACAATGGTAACCCCAATAAAGTATATATTTTCTGAAAGCTTATTGAATAAAGATTGTAATTTTGGATTTTGTTTAAATTATATAGACCATAATAAGCAACGTCAGCATTTTGTTTGCAATTATGATGTTGTGCAACTTTAGGTTTATTTGAGAACACATTTATATTACATGAGAGCTAAAACTTTTATGTGGAATTTGATCTTCAAGTATTGGTCTAAAAAACGGTGTCTCAGATTTTTCTTTTCTTGCTCCATTTATTTTTTATGAATTTTTAAACTTTAAAATGGCGTTTTTAGGGCTTCTTTAAGATAAAAAATTCATAAAAAATTATTGGAGCAAGAAAAGATAAATCTGAGACACCGTTTTTTAGACTAATATATGTAGAACAAATTCCACATAAAAGTTTTGGCTCTCATGCAATATTAATGTGTTCTCAAATAAACCTAAAGTTGCACAACATCATAATTGCAAACAAAATGCTGACGTTGCTTATTATGGTCTATATAATGTAAACAAAATCCAAAATTACAATCTTTATTCAATAAGCTTTCAGAAAATATATACTTTATTGGGGTTACCATTGATGGTTTGCACACAATTTGACTTGGAACGAAAATGCCAATTTTACTTCCGTGATACCTTAAGTTGCATGATAGCAGTACTTGGAAATAGGAGGCAAGTGGCCAAAAATAACATTTTGCTAGCAATGCTCTAGTTGACTACTGTTAGTGTACCTTGACTGACAGTTCACTCTTTGTTTTCAGTGGCCCTGTGTGAACATGTTCTTCCTCTCTCTCAATCTTTTTTCTGATGTCTTCCAAGTCTTCACTTGGAATTTTGAAGAAAACAAATATTGTGAATCAGAAATTAGAAAACATTAAAATGACTTAGTTCTATCCACTTATGGCAATCTGAAGGAAGTTTAAGTGAATCTTGATTAGTAGAGATAAAGGATGCCTTCAATAATATATTATCATTAAAACATATTTGTCACCAACATTGGCTACTATCCCAGAGCCGAGTAGCTACAACAAGTTGTAATTATACGTCTAGTTTACTTACTCGGAACTGGATTCAGAACTTTCACTTTCACTCGATGAGCTCTCATCATCTGAAGAACAATCACTTGAAGAAGAGTTATCTTCGGTTGTGCATTCTGTAAGTCCTCCAGTCTGAGAGGTACCTCCAACCTCACCAATGCTTTCTAGCTCTTTATCAATACTGCTCATAGCATAGACTTCATGACCTTTATCAACACATGAAGGTGTATCTCCATGTCTCTCTGACCCTATGAGTGAGGACTTCTCACGTTTAGTCTCTATAAGTGTACACATTTCACTTTCTGGCTTTACAGGGGATCTGTACCCATTACTCTCTGGCGCTGTGAGTATGTGCTCATTACTCTCAGTATTCAAGAGTGTGTGTTCACCATTCTCATTCTTTATGAGCATGTGACCCTCACTGTTGGTCTGTGTGGGTGTATGTCCAACACAGTCAGTCTCCATAAGCATGGGTCTGTCACTCTTAGCCTCTATAGGATTGCTTTGATCACTTGCTGGCTCTTTATGCATGTGTCCATCACTCCCACTCTTTATGGGTATGTTCTTATCACTGTCAGTCTTTACAAGTACATGTCCATTACAGTCGGTCTCCATAAGTTTGTGTCTATCACTTTTAGCCTCTATAGGGGTGCTTTGATCGCTTCCTGTAGCTTTAAGTATGTTTCCACTTCCTGGCTCTACAATTCTATGTCCATTGTTCTGAGGCTCTATGAGTGTCCAGTCTTTTGAAGGCTCTTTGGGTGTGTGTCCATCACTGTCCGTTTCCATAAGTGTGTGCTCATCAAGTTAGGCCGAGTATGTGTCCATCACTCTCTGGCTCCATGAGTATGCACCCATCACTGTTAGGTTGTATGAGTGTCGAGTCCATCATTCCGGGTATCCATAAGTGTTTGCCCATCCCTCTCTGGCTCTATGAGTGTGCGTCCATCAGTTTCAGGCTCCTTGAGATGCTGTGGCTCTACAATCATTGTATTTTGGGTTGCAGCATCCGCCAAGTTCAACTTGATGTTATTTAAATTGTTGTTTTGTTCTTCCAAAGATGCACCCTTTTCAGGAGCAGTAATTGGATTAGCACCTACGTTTACAAAGTTATTGATGCCCATTTCTTTTCGGCTGTCATCTTCAGCCAGAAAGATTTCATTATTAACTGGCTCTGCAGAATTTTCTGGATTTGCTTCGTCATCTGAACTTGAGTACGTTTCGGCGATTATAGCAAGGCAATTTTTTACATCATCAGAATTTACAGAAATACTAGACATTTTTCTTTCTTCTCCTGAGGAAACGTCGTCACTTTTGGATTCTTGCTTTCCCACTGATTCATCTACTATTTTAGTTTCGTTTCTAAAGCTTGATTCGTTCAAACTGTTTGGCTGACAAGAACTGTCTTCCTTTCTCGACTGATCGTCACCAAAATCTGTTTCCAAGACGTGTTCGTTTTGTTCCATATTTTGCGACTTTGTGAACTGGCAGCGCTTCGTCCGTTACACCACGGAAAGTTTACACATCTACCAACAAAATAATTCTTGAATAACTACCTATCACGCAAAAGCACGACCAAAACGATACGTCTAAATTCGCTTCTTGCTCAAATTTATCCGCCACAGAGATTCCACCCTTGAAGGAAAAAGGGAGTATTAGCGCAAAGGTGTGCGCCTCAGGGGGAGAAGCATGCACGGGAATGCTTAGGCCCAGCCTTTCCGCATTTTGACATCATTTCTGAGTTATTCTATAGGTCTTATTCACAACATTTGGTACTTTTCTCTACTTTTGCTACACCAGACCGCAAAAAGTACAAAATTAGCAATCTCTTGCAGAATCAGAAAATCGGGAGAACTGATATAAATCGGGAGAGCGGGAGGCAACGCACAAACGGGAGACCCCGATCAAATCGGGAGGGTTGGAATCTCTGCCGCCATGTTTACACACACACGTGCTATGTACAACATGATCGCATGTTCGCATGGCCGAGTGCCCAAAATGCATTGCGCACCCCCATGTCGTCCTCTTCGACATCACCAACAAGTTGAAAGTACGAGACTTTTACCTTACCTTGAATAATCCGAATGAATCTTCGAAAATCCAATCATCGGAGTAGTTGATGTCTTTACAAATGAAGTCTGCAATGTTTCGTCTTCTCATTGAAGCAATTTTTATTTCAGATGGTGCAGCGACTGACCTACAGACGTCGACTTTCGTACAACACTAAATCCAATAGAAAGAGGATGTGAGTTCGAAATATTGCGTTGACAATCACATCATTTTATCTTTGGACTTTTATGACTTATTTTGTGATATTAATTGTTTTTATTTCTTTTTTTTTCTCTTGATACGTAATGCAGTTCCAAGACTCCTGGTAAGTTTGTTTTGAACATCAACATTATTTAACCTAAACTCGTGCAAACTGTGCAAACCTAAAAATCGGTGCAAAAAATCGTATCTTCACTGGAGAAATATTTATAAGGTTTCCGAAGTTTGTCCGTAATGTAGGATTGCACTGTTTCACTGGAGAAATATTTATAAGGTTCCCGAAGTTTGTCCGTAATGTAGGATTGCACTGTTTCATGAGACGAAGGCTAATACTGAAAGAAATCATTAATATCCATGTGTATTTAATATCTCTAAAACCATTAAATGTTAGTTTTATCACCAATACTTGTTACCCTCAGGCACAAAGGTTGTGTCTTGCATTAGCTGAAGCATTTGTTATTAGCAATCTCCCTGATTGCTTATGATGGTACACAGTAAACATGTTGGCTTGGGATGTTGCATGATTCAGCAGCTTTGTACTTATGCCCTTTTTAATGCTGTACCACTCAGCAGTGAAGCCACACTAGAAGCTGATCAAAAAGAAAAGATGCAGTAATTGCTTATAAACTCCTATATGAGAACTGGAATAAACAGAAAAATGAAAGCAATTCTCACAGTTGTAAAAGCAATAAAGAAGTTGCAATTACAAATTCATTGTTTGCCTTTGTTGGTTATAGGAGGAAAGTTGGTTTATCTGTACACAAAAAAGCCAGGCAAGGTTCCGAAATGTGGTGATTGCAAAACTAAGCTCCAAGGGGTGAGTAGATATTCCTTTTCCTCTAAGAACATTTTATCGTGTAGCGTTGCAGGACATTTTTTATGAGTTGCACTGCACTCAATTGTGCACATAGAGAAAGTGCTGCTATGGTGGAAGCCTCTATTGAAGAAGATTTATGGACAAAGTTTTGGTGTTAAAAGCACAGTGTTACTGTGGGCAACTGGCCCAGTTTCCAGTGGTAACTTGCCTGATATTGACATTCATAGCAACAAAGTAATGCAGTTGCTCTTATTGAGCAGCGTGGAGTATCAAGCAAAGGTCAAATTCATATCCTTCTAAATTCTTTGTCAGAAACCATTGGATCTGAATGAAAACTGACCTGACTTGCCCATTTCTGTCCCATCTCATTCAGCTTTGTGTTTATGTTTATTTGGCTTTCACCTGATACTCCATGCTGTTAAAACCATTGAACTTCACATGGTATTTTCCGTACTTATTGCTCCTGGTGTCAACAATGGACAAGTTACCGTAAGAAACTGGACCAGTTTCCACCTAACAATGGAGTGTAAACATCAAAACTTTGTCCCTAAACTTTGCTTGTACCTTACTTAACTGATAATCATAGTAAATGGGTACTGGTGAATTACTGTAGAGGAAATGGTATTAAGCTATACTCTGCTGCTGTACGCTACAAAGACTGGCTGAGACTCTGACAATAATACCCTGTCTGCTCAGCAATGTATTGATTGTGTTGTAGTGGGAGATAAGATCTGTTGGGAACAAATGTTTTGTCAAGAGTAAATTCAGTTATGGTTGCAGGGGAGACAGATTTTCAGTACTGGATGAATGTGTGTCTCTGGCCACATATGTAATACTGTGGCAAGTATCACACTTTCTTTCACAACTGAAAGTAATTGAACAGACCCACTAGTAATGAAAATCATTTGTTTATTCAATAACAAGATATTCTTAGGTATAAGGTGATCATGAAAATTAATTTCTAGAATAAAACATTACTCCTTCAACAAAGTCATGTCAACTGCAACAAACCTGGCACTCAATAAGAGTATTAAAGTGGCTATGTCACGCAATTTTAGGCAATTTCGGCACTGACCAACTGGTCAAAGAATTAACTGAAATATCACAATAAAGGCTTAAAACTGAAGAGGAACTCAAAAGAAACACAGAAAGGCCAAAAAGGGGCATGGGTGGGCAAAATTCGCGAAGATTAAAATGGATTGCATTCGGGTAAACTTGAAAAACATCGGCCCGACTTTTTTCAAGTTTATCTCAATTTGTATGAAAGTGTCATTAACAATGCTTGAAAATCATCCTAGTTTGCTGTTTGGCCATGATTTTGCCAATAAAAGGCTTTTGCTCTGCCAATTTGAAGTTTAGAGCTTTTAAATAACAAAAATAAATAAAATATCGTGACATAGCCCCTTAAAAAGAAAAGTTCTGTCCATATTAAGGGATTGCCATACATGTAAAGTTTCTTTGTTTTTCAACTGTGTTACATAGCTTCCAGCTGTCCGCCCTAAGAAGCTGATGCACATCTCCAAGCCACAGAAGACTGTTAGCAGGGCATATGGTGGTTCACGCTGTGCTCGTTGTGTAAGGGAAAGGTAAGTTGAAATATTACCATATAACCTGTATTTGTGGATTTTTCAAGCCAAGACATAACTTTGCTCCTCTTGGTATAACCATAAACCAAACATTTTGAATCTGACCTTTCTACTCAGTCATAACACGGGTATTACTGAGTATTTGCACTCACTGTTGCACATTTTAATGTGACCAAGACAACCAAATTTATATGATTTGCAGAAGTACCAGTAAATTAAAGTTATTTGCCTGATTGCCTCCTGAATTATACTCCAGGCAGTCACTTGCAATTATAACAAAATTCTTGAATCTGATTGGTTATCAACAGTTAAAAAAACCTTACTTTCTTTTTCCTGAAATTTTTTATACTGGTAGTTGTCATTAATTAATTAGTTTGCAAAGTCAAGCATGGTTACAGACCAAATTGGTCTACCCTCGTTGGTATTACCATTATTTTATTATCTCACTCTAAACTCATCAGTGTTAATTTTCATCTTATTTCAGGATAGTCAGGGCTTTCCTTATTGAGGAACAGAAGATTGTTGTGCGTGTTCTCAAAGCACAACAAGGAAAGAAACCAGCCTCTGAATAAAAACAGAAATAAATAAATGTTTCGTTGTACATATACTGTGTGTTTTCATTTCTCCCTTGTATTTGATGTTTTCCACTGTGTTTCTTAGTGGCTCATAGACTTTCTCACACCAGAGAAAAGAGTGAACTACGGTAATAAAACTGCTCAAAACCAGAATATTCGAGCTGAGATTTTTGACTGGGATTTACCAAAAACTGCATTCATCAACTATTTTCTAAAAATTCAAAACAATTTCAGGAAGTAATGTGTATCGATATGGAAAATTTCTGGTAGTTTGAGATGGGTGTACTGGGGCTTGAATTTCAGCTCCTTTTTGTAGGTGCTTGCTTTTGGGACTAAGCGACCAGAGAAGGCGGGTTAAAGTCGGGTCAAGATGGGTAAAAACAAGAAAACTCTTTTCTGTTCTTTCGTCATCCTCGGTATTTCTGTTTTTCATTTCAGTGATCGTGGAAGTAAGCGCGGAAAACTAGGCCGGCTTTAGCCGTCTCTTGTGCCCAAGTCTTCTCTCTCACTACACAGGGCAACACAAAGATAGTGCCAAATGTGTCTGACTGGAGTCAAGACAACGTTTGACTTCGTACCAAAGCTGTATTAACTTATGTTTGCTGAGAGGAGATATTGATACCCTTTGATCAGCCTTCTACCCATTCATGCATTTTCTACGCGGGAGCTTTCGGGTTCTACGCGAGCAGTAGGGTCGAACCTTCCCTTGATACTCTGCAACCTTGATCTTGTGCTCGTCCGACAATTCCAAAAAGAGCCTGAGTACAGAGCTTTGTTCCCGTCTTTGATGGTATTATAAATCAGAGGTAGTCAGATCAAAGCCAATTTTTGTGCAGTGGGAAAAACGAGAGAGGGGATTAAGGGTTGACTCTAACACTTCTCGCATTGATTTATAACCCCTTCAAAGAGAGACAGAGGGATCAATTCCTAATTTCTCCCAGCAAATTAATATATCGACAAGCAGACAGGTGAGGAGAATTTAAGGAAATCATCAACTCTTAATTTTTACCCAAGATTCCCTTGCGCTGAAAACATTAGCCGAACTATCACGGTAAAAGGGAATTTATTATTCAAGTTTGGGGTTATTTGAACTTCCGTTTGTTCATAGATTTTAAACCAATTTTCTTCATCTATTTTTTCCATTTTGTTTTGTTTTCTAGACAAGCTCTTGTCAATAGTTTACACAGCTAAAAAATACTTTTTGAGACCACCAGCTTTTATGCATAAATAATTAATTCCGGTGAGTGAGAAAAAAGTGTAATCGTATCGACCGCTCATTTCAATATCTGAAAATGAATCCGTCGGAGGCAAACGTTTTCAGCTCAGGCATCTCGGGTTTTCTTTCTTCAAAAAACCGCAAGGATGTTTCCTACAGCAGACTTAACCAAATGGATGACGATTCCGTGGAATTTTCCAAGGTTCACTTTCAGAAAGATCACCCCTCTCTCTGCGCTAAGATCTGTTTCAGTTTACTGGCGTTGATACTATTATTCGCTACTGTGGCTACAGCGGTGTTGATCATGAACTTGAAGAATTTTACGGTCAAAGTACAGCTAGAGAAAGGGAAGGTACGAGTATATAGATTTGATCAAGAGATGATCACAATCACTGGCAACGAAGTCACCTCAAGAAACATGTCCTTTGTTGTCTCTATGCATGTCATTAACAAAACTGAAAGCGAATGCTGGTTTGGAATAGTTCTAAGCTTTCCAAAGGACGCAACAAATATTCTTCCAGTTTACTCGAAAGATTTTGCGTTTTTGACGCGCGTTACCAGCGCAGAACTTGGCGATTTTCAAGACGGTCCTCAAAACCATTTCAAAGTTTTTGGAAATCGTAACACCAACCATGAGCTTTCATTTTACGTTCATAACATCTTGCATCAACTCCTTCCTATTATCAAAGTCAAACTCTATGAATTTGTGCTCAGCAAAGTATCAAGCTCTTCTAGAAAATCTGTGGTGGAAAAACATGGATTTTTGCCTGGGCGTGTTCATGTGAAGCGAACCATGATTACGAATCGTGATATAGTGACCGTCACAGCCCAGTCTAAACCACAAGACTTTGAGAATTTTATCAGCGGCGAGAATAGAAAATCTACTGAGAGGGCGACGTGGAAACTAACATACGACGAAACTACCGTTGTTAACAAGCAAACTGGTATGGTGAAGAGAAGTGATATGTCCCTCTCGTGCGATCTACCACTGAGTGATGGTTTCACGCCAGCGCGCGGATCTAACCCTCAAGGCTTAGCTGTGAAATTTCGAAGCGTTGTAAAATTGCTTGATAAATCTGAAGTGAAAGTAAAAGCTTGGAAGAATGTGTTAGGTGAAGAGAAAGATACAAACCATCCACTCAATCCGCCTAATGCTAAAGACTCTTCGCTGTTGTATTTTGCGCCACCAAAACACAACTTTAATAAAGGGCTTCCAGAGGAGTTAAAAGAGCTTATAAAACTGGGGAAAAACTCTGCCGGCAGATCTACGAAACTTCCTCCAATGATCAAGATTGTGCATCACAATATTCCAAAGTCCGCAGTGAATGCCGATGAGTCAGACGAAGATATCAATGATGATGATGACGATGATTACAGGCCATTTGACGAAAACAATGATGATGATGACGAAAATAATGATGACAGTGATAACGATGATGATAACAACGCGCCATACTGGCCCCAGCCGAATTTTGCACCGTTTGGTATCGGTTTTGAAGTCAAACGAAAAAGGTCTGTAGAAGCGAGAAAACCACATTTGAAGAAACAGAAAACTGCCAAAAATTCGCAACCTAAAAGAAAAACGCCTGGACTAAATGTAATTTGGGACGAGATTACTTCCTCTACTCCAATGCCCTTGCACGAAGCTCCCCGTCTTGTGCAGACGTCTATTTTGGGGCTGGATTTCCGTGCGGAAATTGACTACCAGGTTACAACGAATGACGAGGATTATAATGATAATGATGACGATGAGGATTGGTCAATAATCACTGGTTACCGGGTTACACTTGGACAGTATCGCATAGCACCTTTCAAACGAGTTCACACCTTGAACAAGATAAGAGACAAGCTACCAGGCAAAGGACAACGCAAGATCAGTCGCTGGACTGTTAATGCTGGAGACTTTGTAAGTCGATAACAAATTTTAATGAGTAATTACAAGTATACAGTTTGCCAAAAACATGAGATAAAGAAAAATCTCGAGTTCTCGATCAACGGGACTCGAACCCCTGACCCTCCGCACGCCTGCCGGGTGCTCTAACCGGACGTGCGACAGCTTTGGCAAAAAATCACATGGTCCACATGGATAGCTCGCTACCCTTCGAGAGAACAATAGAACAAACAACAGGAACAATGTCCCTAGCCCCCAAAACAACAGCAACTTCTTAATGAAAAGAAAAGTAAAATCACAAGCTGCCACTACACTGCTCCAGCCACTAAGCTATATATTTTTAATTTATGGCTTCTTAACTAACGCTGTTGTTTCATTTCCATTTCTGTTTCAGGTAATGTGCACTCCCTTGTTTTATATCCAGCGACTATGTACAGCCATACGACTGACATTTGATGTGACAGTCACCTACAGCTTACCTCGACTGTCCTTATCATATCCTGTTCAGCTAACTGTCCGCATTGGACAGACAGTCACTACTAACGCCACTTTATCCGGCCATGTCTCCACGTGGTTCCACAAGAGTGGATTATACACAAAAGGTGATGTATATTGTAACTAATGAACGAGCCTTGTATTCTGATTCTGAATCGGATTTTAATACGTTTATGCATGAAGTGTACAGGCTATAAGATGTTCGTTTATGGATTTTTATTATCATCTGGTGGAATAGAAAGTTGATCGGAAGGACAAAAGTTTCAGGCTTTTTCTTTATTGTGATACACACGTATTAAAGCTTATAAGAGTGGGGTCTGGACGTAGGCGCTGGAATTTCAATTATCAATTACTTTTTAGCAATTTCTCAAATACATGTTGAAAATTTTGACCATTACTTAGATCAGCTACCAGTAAATTTTGCAGATCTCAGCTAACAATTAGAAAACGTGTCATTTCTCAGCTGACAGTTAAAATTTTGACCAATCCAATTAAAACCCATCCTAGTCTCCTTCAAAGCTGTTATTTGGGATGTCACACAACGCTTCTTTTCACACAACGCTCTCCCTAAAGAAGCGTTGTGTGACATCCCAAACAACGGCTGTGTAGGAGACTAACCCGATCCAGGCCCTCTTATAAAGGTGTCCATTTTAATAAAATTTTTGTTTTCCTCTATTATTTGTTTAAAATTCATCAATCTTTTTGCTTTAGTTTTAGTTTCGGTGTTTGCTTTCCATGTGAGCTTATTCTGATAGTTTTTGTACCTGACTTTTTCCTAACAGGAACCGTTGCCATGTCTACACTACCTGTGAGTATGTCATTCAAAGAGGACACAGCTCCTGAATGGTGTATAAAGGGCAATCTTGAACAGAAAATGGTGCGAATGAACACCGTACCCCTGTCTTCGTGGAATTGCTCTCTGCATTATACCACGTTGTCTAACACTTGTAAGGGACTGCCAGCTTCAAATGCAACCTTGATGACCTTTGACCTTCGGTACAGCTCAACTGAAGGCACGATGTTTGACAACTGGCATTACCCCATCAGCTGCAAGCATCAAAAGGATTTCTCCTCGTACTGATAATTCGACTGCGGTGGAAATATTTTAGAGACAAAGGCTTACTTCTCAACCATTATGCAATAGCTATGGACGCGCCATATACGTATATGAACACTGTACATTTGTAATTTGAGCATACATCCGTTTTTTCAACAATCTTTACACCCGCTTTCCGTGTTATGTGCATAGCGGTTTTCTATTGACATCCATCTTTCGACGAGCTAAACAAACAACACGAATCGAAATCCGCCAATCACAGCCGACTAGTATGACCTTCAGACCTAGTGTGCTCATTTGCATGAAACCAACAACGGTATGTATCGGTTTTGATTGGCTCGTTTCAAACAGCACTTCGGAAGACGTTGTCGAAAGATGATGTCGAAAGAAAGTTATGCACGTAACACTGAAAGCGGGTGTAATGGGCTCTTTGCATTTGCAGCTAAGGCGGTCACATGGATCCTTTCTGGAGGGCAAGCTACTCTTCGACATCCAAAACAAAGGGATTTCAACCAGTCATGCCTGGCTTTTCTTTGTTTTGAATTTCCCAGAGCGTAGCTTGCCCTCCAGGAAGGTGTTATTTTGTACCATGTGACCGTTAGCTGCAAACGGCTCACAGGACCCTAACCTTTAACGTTTCAGCACACCCCTCAGGCTTTCCGTTTTCCGACCCGGCCGCACCCGTACCCACAAAGCGCACTTCCGGTTCCGGCATTTCAAGTGCATTTTCCTGTAGTTTTGTGGGATGTATTATAAAATGCTACATTGTTACGTTTCCTGATAAACGATAACACTGACTATATCGTGCTTAATTGTTGATATTGTCTTTATATTGTATTTGGTAATAAATGATTAAAAGCCATAGAAAAGGCAATTGACCTTGACATTTTTATACTTTATTTTATTTTTAGAACTTAGATAGCTATTATCATCTCAAGGAGAACAAGTGGAAACTAAGTTTTATTTTCCGGATATGAAAGTTGTCTCATTCAATTCGCCGCAATCCCCGGCCTTCCCAACCCCCGCCAACGACCGCCAACCCCTCCCCACCGGCCCCCTCTCCAACGTTGGAATTCAACGAAATGTTTGGTTGTCATAACGTTGTCAAAACGAGCATCAAATTATTTTGGAAACTGCCATCTCCTTCAAGAACATTTCATCTCCAGAATTGTATAGCACTCAAGGGATTTGTTTGTCTGAAAATATTGGACCGTCGATGTTCAAAAGCAATACACAGGGAAACAAAGGAGTGTCACGTCAACCCACGTCACGTCACGCTCCTGTGACCATTTATTTCCAGCTGAGAGAAGCTTGAAGGCGCTGAAAATGTTTTTCTTTTGAACTCGGCTTTTTTCGGCAGAATAGAACCTTACTTCGGAATCTTTTGTCGGAGACAGCTAGAGGGTTTGATCAAACTGAACATAGTTCAATATATACAGAAGGTTGAGGGACTTTTAAAATTGTCTTATTACGTGACTTGTAAAAACTGTGGGCGCACAAATTTCCAGCAGGTTTTATCGCAAGCTACGAACAATCGATCGTGCAGGAGCTTGTGAAATACAACGAAAAATCAAAGGGTCGAAGCCGGTAAGCATTGTTTGTAAACTTTGTGCCTTTTGTTGTTATAAGGTGAGTTAATAACATGTTAACAATGACCTTCCGATTGAATTGTTAGAATTGACAGATAATTTAAAAGCTTGCTGTAAATTTCATTTTCCAAGTCACCTCGCAGGTTCGATCGCAGGTTTATTACAGATCATTAATACGACGCGTCGCAACAGTTTTGCTTTTCCCGCGCCTAGTGTTGAATGGAACTTCGTCAATTTCGGACGCTGCACGATGCATGCATGTTGATATTGTACCGGCTTTCGTTCAATCATTTGTACTTGTAGTAGTAATTCCTGAGTGTCGATTGGTTGCCGTTTTGACGTACATGTATCCCCAAGCGAAATGAATACTCCCTCCGTAAACAAAAACATTTTCTTAACAGCATGAGTTGACAAATATTAAGAAGGCTGTAAATGTGTAACGCGACGAAACGTGTAGCCCCGTTCTCACGGTATTTCTAAATATGTCCGCTGCTAACAAGGAATTCTGTATTGTTTTTTCGTTTAATAGAATCGATTGACATGTTTACTCAACGACGTGATAACTGGCTAATATAAATAACTTGCCAAGACGACTGTGATTTAGTTACCTCGCTTGATCGAAGGATTTTTAGAACCATGGGCGAACTCACGATCGCGGATGGAAATCTACAAAATCACAGCAGATTTGAAAACGAATTGGAAGTCGAAGAACAAAGTCCTACCTGCGGATTGGTGTCTTGGAGGCCCAGGTTTCTTCAACGTTTTGCCAAGCCGAGATGGTTTCTGTTGTTCCAGTGCTGGTTTGTGCTTGCACAAGGAATGATCGTTTCTGGGTTTCAGGGAGTTGTAATTTCTTCCCTGGAAAGACGTTTCTCATTGAAGACCAACGAGGTCGGGGTTATAGTAAGCTGCTACGACATTTCTGCGGCGATCATGGCTATTTTAGTCAGCTACTACGGCCATCACCACAAACCAAAATGGCTCGGAATCGGTGCATTTATCCTTGGAATTGGTTGCTTTTTATTCGCCCTTCCACATGTTCTTGTAGGACGATACGAGCCGGGATCTAGTGCAACAAACCTCTGTTCTGTAGATTCCCTTCCAACGAACTTGATATGCCGAAGCTCTGTGTGGTATCACATATTCGTGTTCGTACTTGCGGAGTTTTTCATTGGGGTAGGTGCCACCCCTGTGTATATTTTGGGTACTGCCTTCATTGACGAGAATGTGCGCCATTCCACATCGGGGATATTCCTTGGTATTATGTACGCTGTTGCCACGTTAGGACCCGCCGTTGGATTCTTGCTTGGAGGAGCGTTCCTGAACATTTATGTGGATATTCAACAGGTAAGTAATTTCATGTATTTTGAAGGAATTTTCATTTACAGTTTAGAATATTTCCATAGCATTTACAGGGAATTACTATTTCTCTCAGATGGGATGGTTACACCCCACCCGCACCCCCCACCCCAACCTATCATTTTGTTCCATTACCCATTAACATTTGCACTGGGTGTCCAGAAAACCTGAGTTGCGAAAAGTACAAATAGTGTAGTGACAAATAGTCGCGAATCATGACAAATAATATCGTTGATTATTATTCAACACATGCACGCGCTGCCCATATATGGCTGAAATGTTAACGTTATCTGTCATCCGTACATAACAGATATTCGCGATATACGTAGGTTGCGAAGATTCGTCCGAAATCTTGTAAAGCGCTGCATAAATGCAGTTTTTCTATTTGCAAAATGTGTTTCGTTGACAATTTGTTGAATAATAAAGCAATTATCCTGCTCAGTGTTGCGGAATATCGTCTGATTTTAGCCCACTCGGCCTACGGCCTCATCGGGTAAGTATCAGGCGATATTCCGCACGATTTCGCAGGATAATTGAAAGATAGTTGCGAATAGTGACAATCAGTCATAAAAAATAGTCACCACTATTAGTTCAGCGCTTATGGCAATTGATGCAACTGATTCTGCTAACCATGAGAAATTGTAGCCAAAGATATATATGTTATTCCCACTTGGCAGGTCTGTCCATTTCTAGCCTGTGAACAGGCTCTCCGGTCCTACCTGGCTTGCTCAGCTCGCAGCCGCAGGAGCCTGCTCGCAGGCTAGTCCACTTCCAGTTTTGAGTTCAAATTATGAGTTTTGAGCTAGAATTTCAAGTTCAAATTACCGGTAAAATATCTAGTCAGGAAAAAAATAAAAGGACCTGTAAAATAACTGTGTTTGTGAAGGCAGATAAAAAAATAAAATAAAAAACCACAACATGGGGTACGTATTTCCAGTTGAATAGTTGCAGTATTTTAAACAATTAAATAATTATCATAATTATACTGATAATAATTTTACTATGGATTGTTTTGGAGAGTGTTAAATCAGAGCTTATTACCTTGCTGGGAGTCAATCCAACAAAAAGTCTACATGCTGCCAAGTGCATGCCACTCTATCATTATTATTACTAGAATTATTACTATAATTAATGCAAGCACTTGTGCTGTCTAAACTTCATTACAACGACGTAATCTACTACGCCCTTCCGGACTACCTCTTAAATCGTCTTCAGCATGTGCAAAAGGCGGCTGCGAGTTTTGTAGTGGGAAGATATGCTTCTCTAGACGATGTCCTATCCCTCAACTGGTTGCCAATACAAGAACATAGACAACTGAATTTGCTTAAATTAGTGCACAAAGCTCTGTATAATCCTTTTTGGCCGGAATACTTACGTTTAACTGTTCACAATCCGTCCAGAATCTTAAGGTCAAACAGATGTATTCAATTAGAAATCCCACTAATATCTAACACCTTTCAAGATCACGCCGCTACCCTATTTAACAAACTCCCAACGAACCTTAAAAACACTGTGGACCATAATGCATTTTGCAGGGAAGCAAAGCGCTTCCTTTTGAAGAAAACTAAATTAACA
Source organism: Oculina patagonica (assembly GCF_052425735.1). Lineage (NCBI taxonomy): Eukaryota > Metazoa > Cnidaria > Anthozoa > Scleractinia > Oculinidae > Oculina > Oculina patagonica. The sequence goes on from NC_135766.1 coordinate 6,157,499, forward strand.
GATTGATCTCCTGTAGCTTTTTATTTTTATTTTTCTCTTAGATGTATATAGTATAGTAATTTTTTAAACGCATAAATGTATATAGTATAATATTGCATAGTAGTACACAGTAATTTGATGATAATTATAGAATTTTAATTGTAAATATCATTTTATTTGTTAGGTTAGGGTTAAGTTTATTGGTAAATGTAGAGCTACTCTGTAGAAATGTTACCAATAAACCGTTATTATTATTATTAATTAATGACATTAACCACAATAATTAATCAATTAATTAAAGAATTAATGATAATTATTAATATTGCCAACTCATCTTTGTTTCAGCCAGATGGTGTGGAACTTACACCAGAGGACTCAAACTTTATTGGTGCTTGGTGGCTGGGTTACATCCTGGGTGGCTCACTATCCATCATGGTTAGCCTTCCAATGCTTGCATTTCCAAGAGAACTTCCAGGAACACCTGAAATCCGTGCTGAAAAACAAGCTTGTGCAGACACCCTTGATGATGACAACATGCCGCACACGTTGAAGCAGCTGCTCCCTTCATTAAAGGCACTTCTCACGAACAAACCTTTTGTATTTTTGTCTCTTGCCGCAGCCGCTGAAGGCTTTGCTGTTGGAGGATTCTCCACATTTATGCCGAAGTTTGTTGAGGCGCAGTTTCGTATCCCAAGTGGACAAGCAAGTACATTTACTGGCTATGTAGTGGTGCCTGGAGGATGTGGTGGAATGTTGTTTGGCGGCTATCTTATTAAGAGAATGAACTGGACATGTGATAAAATAATCAAAGCTTGTTTCATCATTGCTAGCTTGGCGACATTATGGACTGCTGGGTTATTTTTTGGATGTCCAAACAGAGCTTTTGCAGGTGTCACAGATCCATATATTAACAGGTATTTGGTAGCAAGACAGTTAAACAAAATACCCAACCCTCCAAGTTAAGACCATTTTAGTCGCCATGGTGACTAAAATTTTGGAGCTGGCAACTACACTGGAACTGAAGTCGCCAGCCTGGCAACTTAAATTGAGAGGAAGGATTGAAAGTAGCCTGAGTATCAGGCTTTTCTAAGGGGTAGGGGGAAAAGGAAGGAGCGCGGACGGAAAGAAAAGCCTGACACAGACGCTTTAATTCCAGTCTTCCACCCCTCACGGCGTGATAAGCGTCAACCAATCAAATTCATTTCCGGTTGTCACTTCGAGCAATACATCAATACATCTTGCAACAATATTTATAATGCCGATCCCGGCATCAATGAAATGCAAGTAATCAACGTTTTCACGGAACATATATCTTGTCCTTACACGGCGAAAATTTCCAGAGTTTAAAGTATATCTTACAAATAGAATTGAGCAAAAACAAGCTAGCAAAACATGTGGCAAAGAAGTGTGAAACAAACAGGAAACCACGCAGCGCAGACAATTATGCAATGACCTCTAGACATTTCCTTGGCCACAATCTTACGGCTCTATTTAATACATAATGCCTCTAAATAAAACAGTGCCCCTCAGAAAGAAGTGAGAAGAATTCGTCGAAAAACCGAATTTAACACAGAACAGCAAGGGTACAAATGTCACAAACGTAGGCCCGTCACCTTTATTTTGCTAAAACTCCGAGGACGTCGACTTTCCGTTTCACAAGCAGCTTTCGAGGCATAATTTCTGTCCTCTATTACGTCTAATTCCAGGAAAAACTGTAGAGCGCCTTTACGAGCCGTTTTGAAGTCGTCGCCTTCCATAAATACTCTGAAATAACGCTGAATAACGTCAAGCGAAGTTTTCGCTCACTGTTCGTTCGCGTGGACATCAGTTCATTGAAGACGCCGTTATGAAATTTTTATTTCCGGTGGTGTGACGTCAGGGCCCATTGTGAATTACCCAATCAGCGCCACATCCAGAATCTGGATGTTTGACATGACCCAATCAAAGCGTTTGTGTCAGGCCTTCCTCTCCTGTTTCCTTCCCCTACCCTCCCCCCTCCCCTTAGGAAGGCCTGATACTCAGGTTAGATTGAAAGCATGAGCTCAATTTCGCTACTTAATTTAGCGACTTTTAACTGGCGACCAAACCTGAGCAGTTGGTGGCCAAATGGCCACTAAGGCCAAGTAAAAGAAAAAAATAAAAGCGTGCACTTTTATTTTTGTTATTTGTTATTTCCTCCTTTATCAAATTCTCCAGTAGAGAAGTTGCAAAAGAAATCCTGCAAGGTAATTGACCTATCCAGTGTGTCCCTAGCGTACCAAGGCTTTAAAATTTTGGCCTGAGTTCGTGTTAAAGCGCAGAAAAAAGCCACCTCTCACATAATTTTCAGTTGTACTAATGTCTGGGTTTTTTTTTTCGTTCCAACTTTTCCAATGGCAAATAATAAAATAGTACGCGGCCCCCAAAAAATGAAGCGGGTGGGGACGAAAAACATTTGTTTTGTTTTTTACTTGGCCTAAAGACAAAAATACACTTGGAGGGTTGATTTTAGTTTTTACGGAGCACACATACTTCACTGAAATACTAAAAGTTCAATATTAAATAACTACTGCGCAGCTTTGAAAAAGCATTATCTGAAAATCTTAAATCTAAAAGTCAGACTTATCATAAAAAAGTCCATGGTGAAACAGTTAATGTTACTATTGGTTATCATAAAATACCACATATCAAAAATTCAGGTCGCTTCACTTTGTCACTGTTTTTCTTTTGTCTTATTTGCAGTTCTAGTTCATCACTCGTCAACATTACTTCATCCTGTAATGCCATGTGTAACTGCGACGTCAAGTACTTTGCACCTGTTTGTTCCAAGCAAGATCAACTAACGTTCTACTCTCCCTGTTATGCAGGTTGTACTGCAGATGATGTGCTGGAAGATAAAGTAAGTGTTTAAATTATAATTATTAATTAAATTTTTTATTATTATTTTTTGCTTCATACTACAGCCCAGTCAAACTCCTATTAAACGGTCACCCATAAAGTGGCCACCCCCTGTTTAGCAGCCAGTTATTGAAGTCCTGAAAGAATTGCCAGTATAAAACTCTAAATAAAACTCTTATTTAGCAGCCACTTCTATTAAGCAGTCTCAGCCACATTTCAGCCATCCAAATGACAACTTGTTTATTGTTCTTACCTCTATTAAGCAGCCACCAAGAATCTACATGTAGTTTGGCCTTGTTGTCAACAACTAGCCTGTGTAGCAGGCGTAAAAAGGGGAAAGGGGTAGCAAGAGGATTGAGGGAATTCGAGGAGTGAAAACAGTGGGATGGGGGGGGGGGGGGAGAAGGGAAGGGAACACCTGCTCTAAAGACCCCAGTTGGTTCATTTCTGCCCCCACTGGCGGCCGTAAAATTCTGATTGGTTAATTGGACAGTAGGACGGTTTGTGCTTACGAAGCAACAAAACAGAAACAAAAATAGCATGAAAGGTCATCAGGGAATTTGGCTAAACAACATTTGAAAACATCACCGGTCTTTTCAAGGATCAAACACGAATGAAGTTCAGCCGTTTGAATACCAAGAGAACACCTTCTATATAAGGGGACATAAGTTAATGTAAAGTTTTCATTTATTTGTCTACAGCATTACCAAAACTGTAGCTGTTTTTCAACCCCATCAAATGAAGCAGTTCAAGGCAGTGGCTGTGAACCTGAGTGCAACACTCTCGTTCCTTTTCTGATCTGCTTGTTGTTTCTGATGTTTTTTACATTTTCTAACAACATCCCTGCAACCACGGCAACGCTGAGGTATGCTGCAAGTCTTAAGAAAATGTGCAGTTCAAGAAGATATGCATACCCACCCCATGGAAAATCACTGGAAATCTTAGGGGGTGGGGTCTAAAAGGCCAAAATGTTTAAAGGAAGCGTGTGAGGGGTATGGATATTTTCCGGGACAGCACAATGGAGGGGTCTGTCAATTTGTGTGGGAGGGTAGACTACTTATTCCAATTTGATAAAGCTTGGATGAATAGGATAATATTAAGTGACTTCATGTAGTGTATTACTCATACGCTGTTGTTAGTTTAAAAGTGCGTCACAGTGGCCTAATGGTTAGTGCACTGGACTTTACAACAGAATGCTCCAGGTGCAAGCCTACCAGGGTCACTGTGTTGTTTTCTGGGCAAGACACTTTACTCTTGCAGCGCACTCTCTTTCAGTATTATGGAGGAAGGAATTCTTGATATGTATCTTTACAAATTCACTAGTAGACAATTGAAGAAAAATTGAAGTTTGAAGTTGAATGTATTCATCATCATTTGCCCATGGGCAAATAGTAGATGCTAATTTAACCAGTCAGAGCATGTGCCTTGCTACGTTGTGCTATAAGTCAGGTTTTTAGCCAGGATTTGAAAAGTGTGTGTCCAAAAATTTCTTTATGGCCTGATTCCACCCCTCCAGCAGGGTGCTAAGAATTAATATAAACAAATGTAAGGTGTATAATTCAGTCTGCAGTTTTGGGTGCAAATTTATTTAAAGAATTCGAAATTTGCTAAAAAAAAACTCTCAATACAGCGATCCACATTAATTTTTCTCAAACAAGTGGCAGACACCTGGATGCTCATCTAGCAAAATGCCTGTTGCCATGGAAACTGAAATTAAGTACCAGGGCTTAATTCAAGCCATAAGCATAGAGGCTTTACTAGTACTTGTTAACTTTATTTCAATAACATCAATGCAATAATTTCCTTTTGCTATTAGGTGCGTTCCAGAAAGTCAGGGTTCTTTTGCGCTTGGTATTAACCAGCTCATTGTACGTATTCTGGCTTTTATACCGTCACCAATCATTTTTGGATATGTAATAGACGCAGCATGTCGCTTACACCAAAGGGATCCTTGTGATGATGGAGCAGAGAGGAATTGCCTGGAATATGATACTGATTTGTTCAGGTTAGTTAGCCTGTGATAAACAACTATTTTCTCCCAAGAATTAAGAATTATTAAGCAAATGATATTTGGGGACCAGATTAGTTGACTAAGGATATTAACAACAAATTTTGCCATAATAACGTTTATAGACCTGTAGAAAATTTTCCCCAACAGTGCACAATCTTTTTGGCTAATTCAAGGTCATGTGACATCTGACAATAAATCTGTTTCCTGTCACAAGTAGGGCAACATTGCAAAATCTATGACGTCAGGGGGTAACATTGCAGTGTTTCTCCCGCAAATGTTGACAACGAGCACCATAATTATTTCTGAATCTCTGTCAAGCTGTATAACGAAACACTTAATGACTGATCGATCCCTCGGGAAACCAGTTAATTTTGTTTCCCTGGAATCTCAAAAAACATCGAAATTCTTGGGAAACAAAATTAACTGTTTCCCTTGGGAACAGTCTTTTTATATATTTAGTTTATAATATTGAAATATATTATATAGAAATGAGTGGTGATGTATACCTGCCAACTATCATGCTTGCAGATAAAAAACTTGACTTTTTTTTATGTAAAACAATACTTTCCCCAAAATCTCATAGTTTTGACAAGAAAAGCATTGGGAACCAGGTCATGTTTAGCAAAACATGTCCTGGGACTAGAACCGGGATACATTCGGAACGTCTTCAGAATACTTAGGACGTCTTCGGAAATCCTTTGGTCATGGTTGTGTCGTCTTCGGAATCCTGGCACTCTCAGGATAAAAATCTCACGCCTTTGACCCAGTAAAAGTTGGCAGGTATACAATAAGGTTAACAACAATTTGGTATTGCAGTCAAATGACTTAATAATGCTGTTTTCACATATTTTCTTGAAGGTATTTGATGTTTGCAGTGGGTGGTGGTTTCAAGTTATTATCTGCAGTGGCTTTTTTCTTTGCTTGGAAATATTATGAACTGCCATCTGCCCAGAGTAATGGAGATTCAAACCCTGACACCACATCCCAAACAACGATCATGGATGGTAATAAACCCAAAGACACTGACATGGATACCGAACTGATTCCAGTGGCGCAGTTTATTACAGTTTCCAATTCCAATGATGAAAAGACACAGCCTGCCAAGGAAGATCCAAGAATAACAAATTTATAGATGTAGTTACATTTGGTTTTAGCTAGCAGTTTAGATCAATCCCAGCCTGACCAATCAAGTCGAGAGTCAGTGATCCTCGATAAAAAAACAAATCCAATAATTGAACTGATATTGGAAATCAGATTGACAATCAATGATGGAAAATTTTGTGACTTTTAACAAGACTGATTCTCATTGAATTTCATCAATTTCTTTCATTGTCAAATAGTAGTAAATTTTTGATGACAATAATATTATTATTGATGTAACTGAGGGTGCCGGTATTTTACTTGTGACTATAGATTGGTCATTGATTGAATGATAACTACATCCCCAGGGGGGTACTCCGGCTTGTAAATGACGGGGATGATCGAATGGAGGCAAAACTCAGGACCCAAAAAAATCCCTGAGTCTTGCGACATTACCCAAAAAAATCCCTTGCCAAAAAATAACCCCCCCCCCAAAAAAAAAAATCCCTTGTCAAATTACCCCTAAATTGCCAGGAGGGGCAGTAATCTAACGCAAAGAAAACCATAAAAATTGAACGCTCGTGTTTGTTTATTCATCATACCATAAAAACGCCAAGGCCGTGCCAGGGCACTTTAGTTCGTTTTTAATAACCAAAAAAATCCCCTATATTAATCAAGTCGCCCAAAAAAATACTTGCCAGATTTTCCAACCCAAAAAAATCCCGTAATCGAAAATTTCAAACCCAAAAAAATCCTTTGATCATCCCCGTCATTTACAAGCTGGAGTACCCCCCCTGGGACTACATCATTATCAAAAATTTAACTACCAGTTGTCAAGTAATGATTTCCAATCATTGAGTTTTATCGATTGGTTAGGCGGGGATAAAAATTAATAATGTAAACCACTTGAGGCAAAGGAAAGTTTAGGACTGCTTATTTCATAATTTGGATATGTAATAGACGCAGCAATTTAAAACATACGTGATCAGTAAACTACAATCATTATTACTTCCACTATAACGGACACCTTCGGGGATCACAATTTGGTCTCCATAACAGAGTAAGTCTGTAAATACAGAAGTTATTTTCAGTAGTTCTTATTTGCTGGGACTTCGTGATCAAGTCCTGTTCAAAATAATAAGGTGTCCAAAAGGTTGCAGTTGACTGGAAATTACTAAACAAGTGAACCCAAACCCGATGGTTATTAATTCAGGATAATATAGGTCACCTATGTTGCTGTTTATAAATTATATAGGCACACTGTATAAATATGCATTTTAGCGCTTTGATGTTTAGCACCTCTAAACTCATAGCTGATTATGATTGATCAGTGAATAATTTAAATAATTTATTCTTTTGATACATGCGACTGAAAAAGGTTACTGACTGTTCAGGCCTTTCTACATAGCATCATCGGAATTCTTAAATTTGAAGAATATACATGTTTTGATCTCACAAAGCCATTCATTTCACATTATTCGGTACATTTTTGCCACAGTTGCCACATTGTCAAATGTGCTAGAAAATAATGAAGAGTTGTAGTACTGACCCCTCAAAGTATAAGGTCTAGAAAATGCTGAAAACCATAATCAGCCACATTAATTAAGCTCTTGTTTAGCACTTGTCTAAGAAGGGGGGACATTGAGGTTTGCAGTCGGTATTAGCCAATTTTTCTTGCTGTAAATACAGTAATTTTAGTCTTGAATTGCAGAATTGGAGTGTTCTCCAAATTTTGTGATGTATTTTTTTAGCATTTTGGTGGACAATAGTCGGTATAAAAAACTCATCCTTCACCCTTTTTTTGGTAATTTCGGAAACAAGCTGAGGAGCTGAGGCAGCCCTATTTTCAGTTAGTCACGAATTTTAATCTACAATTTGACTGCGCATTTAACAACCAGTTAACAGGCGTGTCAGTGATTGTTTCCTCAGTCCCACTGCCGTTTTTGCCTTGTTTTTTCCCCTTGGGTTAACAAATCCACCAGCTATAAAGGCTTACTATGAAATTGCAATACCTTCTGAATATTTTTTTTGCAGTAATACGGTGCTCCCCACCCCCAATGTTTCCCTCTTAGAGAGCGAGATCACATTCATGTTAAATATTCTTCATAGCAAGACAATTGATCATTATGTGTGTTACGTTCATGTCCACTTTATGTCCACTTGTGCATTTTTTTTATTATAGGCAAGCAATGCATTGAGAGAGAGATTATCTGGCATTGTAGGTCTGCAAAGCATGCAGAAAGAAGCCCTGTCATGGGCCAGGCTTGAAAAAAGTCCTGCCAGTCTTCCAGGCAAGCAAAATTATTTGAGAGCTGCTTGCCTAGAGGGCAAGGTAGAATTCAAGTTGTTTTACAAGCCCTGATCATAGGCCTGCAACACATGCAGAGAGATAGATAAAATACTAGAAAATGACTTTGTGCAGGCCTTTATTCAATCACTTTCAAATGTCAGCTTATTTTTTGTTCATTGCCAAACAAAGTTATTTTGTTTCTTTGAGATTATTTTTGTATACTCATTAATTATAATGAGATATATTCGATATATTTAATGATTATATTCCTCAGCAAGACAGTATGACTGCGGTAGGTTCTACACGTGTCCACTAATAGAGAGATTTGGCTGTCATAGGAACATTGTTGCTTTAATTTGGAGACAGTGCAGGTCACTGTCTCCATGTTTTGTTTCAGGTATTTCAATCCATTGCACAGTGTAACACTCATCTGATTTCACATGTCAATCAACATTACAGAGCACTCTCATTGGCTGTAGTCCCACTATGAAAATTACCCTTGGGGATAAGGATAAGGAAGTCGTATGCTCTTATTCTGTAACAGTTGTTAATTATTGCTTGTTGGTATGGACTGTTTGTTAAAATCTGCTGACCTGGAAGGAAAAATCCTGTGCCCATGAGAGATTATGAAAGGGCTGCACATCTGTGGTCGTTATTTCTCTGTGCAAGGCACATGCAGTCTCATTGTCAGTACTGAAGTACTGTAAGTATAGTGGGACTAACAGCCAGTGGCTTGACAACCATATAATTAAGTGTAATGTTAACATAATTTTCATTTTAAGCATTATTACACTTACCTTGAAATAAAGAATCGCAACTTGTTTAATTCAGTTTTCGTTTATCGTTAATTATTGGTCCTGTCCTTTTCACCTCTTCCAGATATCAAAGATTGATATAACAGAAGCTGTTTTTTTTTTTTCAACAATATAAAATTAGATCTTTGAATTCCTCTTACTGTTATCTCTAGTGTCTTCATGGTATAATCCAGCTGCCAACTATTGGCCAAATGCATAATTTGATTGGCTACGCTGGTGCAGCTCGTACTATGTGCTCAGTTTTTCGCTGAATTTTATCAAAACCTTCAATAAATCACTTCTAGCGAAATTCTGTGTTTAATAGATCAGCCACTAGAATATGCTAAAACAGTTCAACGACTTGTGCTTGATTTCAGCCAATAGAAACCTTGAGCTTGCCGTCTATTGTATTTGTTTGGTCAAAATCTGCTCAAAACTCAAAATTATCACAATACCCATAAATGGTGCAGCTTGCCAAGTCTTGCAAAGTGCTTCAGAGACAGTTAATCTAGCTGTTAAATGTATTTCATTGAAAATTTAAACAATAATCTGCTCAATCTTGCAGAATATCTGCTCTTAGCCCACTCAGCCTCATCGGCTAAGTATCATAGAACAATAATTAATTTTGATACTTTAATTGTGATTGGAAAATATAGACTGTCCACAGCCTCTCGCCGCCCCCACCCCCTTGCTTCTTCCATTTTGCTCTTGCGTCCAGTTCTCTTGCTGTTCTCACAGCGCGCTCATCGATCGAAAAAACACGAAAAAAAAAAAGGGCTGTGGACAGTCTATGGAAAATATAACGGTGATAATAAACCTAAAAGGAGTAAGAGTGGCTAATGTTGAGATAAATAAATTACGGACAACAAACTTGAAAGTTCAGTAAACTTTCAAGATTCAGACCACCACAGCTCCTTTGAAATTTCATCTTCATTTACGGAAAGTTAGACTACAAGCAGTCCCTATTTTTTCGCAGAGTCCATCGAGCATGATGCACAAATTTTTTTTTGGCTTCATGCTTGATGGACCCTGCGAAAAAATTGGGACTGCTCGTAGTCTAATGGAAAGTTAACCTTTGGATGAGACAAGACTAACAAAACATAAGCCTGCCATTAATGATGTTTATTCACATTATCCAACAATTACAACTAAGAAACTTGTACCAACACTGTTGCTTCACTAATTGCACAAATTAATAAATTAGTATTTAATATGTAGTTTACAACATTTGGTTCTCCTCTGACAAAGCCAAGCAGGAGTGCTGGCACAAAATGATCTTAGATCCAATTATAGAATGACGGCTAACAATAGAGGACAGTAAAACAATGGATAATAAAAATGGCTGTTCTTAATATTATTAGCACTGGTTTAAATAAAACAATTCCCCCATCTTAGGGTGTGACTTCATCAAGCACGTATGACTTTCAGACCAATACAAGTTTACTTTGGTAAGGCAAATGTATTCTAAAGATCACTCAACCAAAAGAGATCTCTAAGTTTAGGCTTGACTTTTGCCACTCCCCAGTGTCAGAATGCCAGATTAATTTTCAATCCAAGGTAACATTGACAAATGTCAAGTCATCATAAGAGATAAGCCTTACTACAACAGAACTTCTCTACTTATTTGTTAGCTCAGGTAACTGATCTCATCCAAGTTCTTTACTTGAAAGCTGTTTCTTCGACATGTTTATACTATAATATAATTTTTAAGACCAGAAGGAAACAAGAAAAAGTGCTGATTTGCACATTGTTATTTGTTTTAAAGAACCACTTTTAAAATAAGATTTTCCCCAAAACCATTCAAACCCTTATTTTGAAAATTATCTAAAAAACAACGAAGATGTACATGTACATGTGAAATATGGCTTTGCAACCACTATACCATTTCAACGACTGAATGAGTACACACAAAGCAAATGGTCAAACTGCTGCACTCAGAGAACACTATTTTATCTGTGGCATACAAGTATGGGGGTAGCTCTAATCCATTCAAACCTAATTGATCAGAATTTAAACCTTTCACAAAATGTGAAAACAGAGGTGAGTGCAGATGTAAGCAGAATAAATGAAATGGTCACCATGGAGAATTGTCTTGATGTTTATGAAAAATCTCCCAACCAACGTCATAAGAAATGTATGGAGACACAAAGAGAATTTGTTCAGGAGTTGTTTCATAGGAAGATATACAACAAGAGAAGACCATAAATTCATGGGTGCTACACAATTTCTGACTGGTGGCAACCCTAACTTCATTAAAATGATATAACAGCATTTATGAATGTACAGAGTCCAGAAAAAGAATTTGGACAAATCTGAAGAATCATGCCCAGCGATTTTTTTTAAATGTTCATCAATATGAAACTTTGTCTAACTGACACATATTTCACGTTTTGCAAACTTCTGCAGCTTGGACAAAATTCTAGACTTTCTCCATTTTCAAACTTTTCATGATCTGGAAAAACTTTCAGAATATTTCCATACCCTTTCCAAATTTCCAGGCTCTGTACAAACCCTGTATCCAGGTTAAGGGAGGGTGGTATAAAATAGACCACTTCCTTTACTCTGCTGTGCCAGCTGGCTGTTACTGCACACAGTAATTTTAACCACTTCTTTTACAAGAACACTTAACGCTTTTAATTTTAGTAAGAACCCCAAATCAAAAACTTCACAACAACCAGTTAAACTAAGTTATTCATTAGTACTATCCATCCCTTGACTTTCTCGGCATTTCATCTGACGTTTGTAGTTATAGTTAATCTTTCTTTGTCTGGTTTTCTCTTCCTTCCTCACTTGTAGTGACATCATTAGTGGCAGATGGTTGTGTTATAATGCCTCCTGCAAAGAGGGGATCAAGAACAAGAAAAGAAGAAGAAGAAATTTAAACCACAAGTGCAGCTTTTGCAAATATTATTTACAATTAAATTGGCATATGAAATCACAAGATCTAAAATTAATTGAAGAACTCTATTCCCCATTCTGTTTTCTGTTAGGTTTTAAATCTGTGAAGAGCTTAGAAATGGGTGAGTGTGCAGGTAACTTAAAGGACCCTAGTCAGCCTCCGCCATTTTCAATGGCATCAAAATTATGAAAATTGTATGGTGACGCGAAATCTTATTGCATTTGCATCGCTGTAAGTTGCTTTACTGGAAGTCTGGTTTAATTACCAGACTAAGTTTCACAGTGAACTCTTTGGTAAAGACACAGGAAAAATGTAATACCAAAATTCTCGTGTGTAAACCAAAACAATTGTGTGTTTTAAGGTTCTTTGCATTCATCTCAATAAACTGAAGATGGCGTAAGTCATGCCGAAACATGTCTTTAAAAAGTGTTATCATTTTTTTTAAATTTGAGAATTTGTCCAATATTTACCCTGCAAAGGAGCTTGGCTTTCCTCAAAGGCTTTTAGTTTGTTAGTGCGATCCAAGCTCAACTGTAGCAATGGTTTCAAGGCGTTACTCGCAGCTTCTTCGCGCGAGGCTTCCACAGTCGCTCCTGATCCATAACATGTTAGAGGGGGAATGGATGACACTGTTACAAGAGTAAGAAACTCTCTCTCCTGGAATGTAAAGAACACCATTCATTAACTTTTTTACAATTACCTGGGACATAAATAGAGACCAAACAAGAACATAATTATATGGGTCATTTCAGCTGCCAAGAATTTTTATTTTGTGTTCTTGGGTGAGGTACATGTAGCTTACGTGAAATCTCATTCTTTATTTCCAACCAGCTTTAGGAAAACTTGACAGAGTGCATGAGAGTGATATACAATAAATTGAAAAATAAAACAAGTTCCAGTATAAAGGAAGCCTAGCTTGGCCATTTTTTATTCCCAAAATGTGTTTTGACTTTTTGCTGACAATGTAATTTCTTTTTTTAAACTATCACATTTTTTGGTTTTGTGAGGTTTTAAAGTATGTTCAGTTTGCATGATGCTTGGCAGTGCAGTACGCCATGAATGAAAGAGTACGGATTTGTACTTTGTGCCAGAATAGTTTGACATGTGGGAGATTCGATTTCTTTTATAGTGTCAGAACATCTTCTTTGGTAAAATTGTAAAACAAACTCCAAGTCACGAAATGACGTGAAAAAAACAGATTTTTTCTTTGATTCTTACCTTAGGATAATCAGTAAATTGCACCCTAAATCCTTCAACCTCAGCCAGGTGTAGAAGCTTCTGAACAGGAGTGAGATGTTTACCAGGTGTTGTCTTGACCACAGGGGCACCAGGGGCTCGGTTCAGCCCGCCTTGTAGAGATGGCTCCTGAACAATGAAAACAAGACAAAATTGTACTTTCTGTACAAACCATGCCATTCTTGATTGGTACTGTGAAGACTTAGGGCCAGTATTCTCCCACATGGCCACTGTGCTTGGTTAAAAAGGTACTGTACATTACTGGCAAAAATTTCCGGACATTAAAATTTTGTACATTATATTTCAGATGTTTAATTTTTGGACAATTTTTATTACTTTTTGGACATAAATTTCGGACACCTTGCTAAAACGTAGCTAAGGTGAATTTACACCTACAAAACTCAAATTTATCTGAAACAATACCTGGGAATGCGATAGTTTAACTGCACCCTCATCGTCTGTTTCTAGTTGAACCCTAATGACTGCCTCCACTATCCCTGTCATCTCAAAACCCTTGACACATCAGCTTTGTTTGTATACTTAAAAGTTTTATACTGTACCATAAATATTTCAGACAATTAAAATTGTGTACGCTTAAAAAGTTCAAATAGTTTTATTTTTCTGACACTCATTTTGTCTGAAATTAAAATTGTCTGAATTTTTTTGCAATGTACATGTAAAATAGCAGAAACCCATAAGGGTTGAAACGTGAAACGCGCGCGCACAGCGTTTGAATATTCATTTTGCTAAGTACCATATTTGGAAACACGAAGAATTTGTTCGCGAATGCTTTATACCAGAATGACACACGCAACATAAATTTTGGTTTTGCGGTAAGTTGCTTGAATTTTGACCTAAACGCCGTAAATGTCATACAGAAACTTAAGAAGTACATTAAGTGTATCAAAGCAAAGTTATCCAGACTACTTCAAGAAGATGAAACAGGAGAATTTAACCAAATTAAACTTTATTCAACCAAGCTTGTTCAAAAACAAGATTACGCCATCGAGCGCGAGCTAGCGCGCGCTGTGAATTTAATCCAAATATGGTAATTTTGATTGGTTAAATGTTTCTCATTATTTTCCAAATATGGTACTTAGTGTAAATGAATGTGCAAACGCTTTGTACAATGCAAATCATAGGGAGTTACATGTTTCAACCCTTATGGGTTTCTGAAAATAGCCATATTGTAAGTTTATACCTGAGGTTCCTGCTTCACTTGTGCAATAGGTGCGACCACAGAGTTGATCATGTCTGATCGAGTCTGCTTGGCCAGTTCAGGGAGCATCAGCAACAGACCAGGCTTGAGCTGTCGGCCAAGAATGGTGACCGGCTGGCTAGCTGTTCCACTGCCGTTAAAAGAGGCCTTCTGCTCAGAGTCACTCTTTTCAGTCTTCACAGCTTTCTCTCCCTACAAGAAGAAGCATTACATTAATCAAGGTCTCAAGCAAGTAGCTTGGAGAGAGGCAGTTAGAAAGGTGGTATTTTTACAGTGTGACTACTCCAACCAAGGCCACTCAAGCGAATTCTTCACAACTTGAACTATAGCATTTTCATGTAAAAACAATAAAAAATTGCAAGGTTCATTGACTGCCGTCATAACTGACAGTAGCAAAAATGCAATTCTTTTTTAGCTTTCAACTTCAGAGTTTGTGTTATTAGAAGGCATAGTAACAAAGTTAAGTTACATACCTGTGAGTTAGTTGCAGCTGGCTGTCCTTCAGTGGAACGAAAGCCAATCAGCTGTAACATGGCCTCAGCAGCTTTCTTCTTAGCCTCCTTCTTGTTTGGACCAGCTCCAGTTGCCTTGTGCTGTCCAACAGTGACCTCCATGGTGAATTCTCTTGCTTGTCCAGTAGCCTTCTCGTGAAGCATTTGATAGGCAGGTGGTTGGTCATGCCTGCGCTGAAGAATCTGTCCAAGAATACTGACAGGATTCAGCGATGGATCAATCTCTCCCTTTGTTTTCTGGTTGTTTGAGATGCGCGGCCCACGACGAACAAACCGGCTGGTGTTCTTATAACTTGTCTCCTCTTTGGGAAGCTCAGGTAGTTTCTGTAGTTCTTCAAGCATTTTCTTTGCTGCTTCCTGCTTGGCATCTTTCTTCTTACATCCTTCTCCCATGGTGGTGAACTCACCCACTGTGGCACTCACCACAAAACGCTTCATGTGAGGAGGACCACTGCTCTTTACATCTTCAAATCCCACTTGCAGCTTCCGTTTGGAGGCTATCTCATACACTTGACTGATCTCGGATTTAACCTCAGTAATGTTGCCATTTGGTGAACTCTCTGGCTGGTCAGTTACAGTGCTTTCTCCATTCAACACTTTTGGTTCCTCTGGTTTACTGGAGCTCCCCTTTTCTCCAGCAGCAGCCAGCTCATCATGCAGTACCTTGATTGCTTTTGAGGCAGCATGTTGCCGTGCTTTTTGCTTGTCGCGCCCCTCACCATAGAACTCCTGATCTCCTACCTTCAACTTCACACAGCAGATCCTGGGTATACGGGGAGGTGCAGAACGGGGGTGAAAACCATTTTGGATATAAGGACGATAATGATTCTCCTGCCCTTGTTGGGGGATGCCGTAAGGGGAGCGTGGACGGGGCATGTTGTGATGCATTCCTGTAAACCGATGCTGCATCTGGAGACCATGGTAACCCATGTTGACAGGTGGTTGGTATGACGGGATCTTAGGCTGAAGGTCTTCATACTGTGTCAGCTTGCCAAGCTTCATTGCTAACACGTTTAACTCCACTGTTGGAACCACGTTGAATTGTTGAATTTGAGGTTTTTCTTTTTCAGGCATACTAAGTCCACAGTTCTCCAAACCCGCAGTTGCTGCAGCATGTTTGGCGCTTCTAATGCTTGTTGCTTTGCCTTGCCATGTGCCAACTTCGCCCAGGGTTAGTTGAACAGTGAAAGTACGCTTGTGAGCTGGTCCGGTCTCCTCGATCACTTTGTATTCCGGATTCATCTTGTTCGCTTTGGCAAGTTCGTTCATCAAGCTGACCGGCGTTTTCTGAGCCATCATGAGGATTTCAGAACTCGTTAAAGCGAAATATTAAAAGGCAATTGTATAAAGACGTAGAGAAGAGGCAATCTAGTGTAGAATGGTGTCGAGCAAGTAATAAATAAGTTAAGTTGAAAATGGCCGTCGACTCCAAAAAAGATTCGAGTGTTGTTGTTCGAAATTACTGCTAACTTCCGTGGGGAAATTGGCGGTAATGACAAAAGAAGGGAAAAAGAACTGAAAGATTGTGAAGTCGACGAGAATCAGTGAGGAGACCCCACACTTTTGAAGAAATTTGTTTTCTTTCAAAAGTGGACAAAATCGTCGGACATGAGGTCTGCTCGCCTTTGCGTCACTCGGAAGGAAGTAGTATCCCAGCAGGCTTTGCTGTATGAGAACAGGACGAATTTTACTTTGAGGGAGGGGAGACCGGGGGAGACTTACTAAACTATCGATGATGTCCTCGGTACCGTCTCTTTCTTCTTGCCAACAAAAACGAAAATTGAAAATATAGGTGTTACCGGAAGTGGAATCCCGATTTCTCAAACCTTCGGATGACACGAGACTTTGATCGTGAAATCGGGAGAGGGGGGGGGGGGGGGTTACGATTGCATATCGACTGAGTGTAGGAAATTAATCAATTTGTTTGAGGAAGCGAGGTTCAATTTAAGGATGGCAAAAAGTTTGATTTTCATACATTTTACATTTTTGACCTTTTATCATCCTTTTTGCAAATAGACAAATTCGGCTAACTCGCCCGTGCGGGTCACGTGACCTGAATTGGGTACAACAACAAAGTTTCACCACGTGCGCTCGTAACTTTGACTCAACTTTCTCCGCTATTATGCCGCACTTTAGTTGCGCTGGTGAGTGTACAAACAGCACTGCGAACCGAAACGATCTGTCGTTTCATGGATTGCCGCTTCATTCGAAAAGTTTATTATCCCTTTGGATCACGAAAATGAAAAGAGATCCCCGACATTTCAGTGTCAACTGCCATACAAAGATATGCAGCGAACACTTCACATCGGATGATTTTATTAATCCAGAGTCTGCTAAGAAACGACTTAAGGCGAATGCAGTTCCGTCGATTTTTGCTTGGACTAAAGAGAAAGCCCAGCCTGTGAAAAGATCTGTTTTGGAAAAGCTGAACGAAAGCAGGACCGAGGAGGAGGAAGCAACAGATACAGCATCAGAAGGAGAAGGTGACATCTTGGGCTCAAGCGGGACTGACCATCAGCTTGTTTCTCGTAAGACACAGACATTTGAAGATGACATATGCATTAAATTAGATGATAGTCTTAGAATTCCCTGTTTACATAAATTTTCCGTATCTCATCTGCTCTCAAAATGTACAACGCCAATGAGAGAAGAGAAGTTTTTCACTCATTTCACTGGATTTAATTCTTACATTGAGTTCATGAATACATTGCAATTTTTATTGCCTAATTTAAATAGAAAAATGTTGATTAACTGGGATACGGCTACACGGAAATGTAATATCATTGACACAGAGAAAGTATTTGAGGGTGATGATAATAATCAAGATAACAATGATGATGATGATGATGATTCCCAAAATAGCACAACTCTGACACGCCCTACTGCTCATAAACTGTCAGTTGAGGATGAATACCTTCTTGTTCTAATGAAATTAAGAATGGGCTTATCAGTCATTGATCTTGGAGAAAGGTTTTGTGTTTCTGATAGCACAGTAAATAATATATTCCTTACCTGGATCAACTACCTGTATGCAACACTTGGAAGTCTCAAAATATGGCCACATAGAGACATCATTTTTGAAAATTCGCCCAAGGAGTTCTTAGAGAAGTATCCAGGTACCATTGTTATTATTGATGCTACAGAACTAAAAATTCAAGTACCAAGTGCACTCCAGAAGCACAGTGAGAGTTACAGCACATATAAATCCCACACAACATTCAAATGCCTCCTGGGTGTTGATAGTAAAGGAGGGATTATGTTCATCTCTCAACTTTATGAGGGTTCTATAAGCGATAGACAAATTGTGGAAAGGTCTGGATTCTTAGAAATTCTAAGGCAAAAACTTATAACAGGAGAAATTAAAAGGGGAGATGCCATCATGGCAGACAAGGGTTTTGATATCCAAAATGATTTAGAAAAAATTGGCCTTCATCTTAACATCCCTCCCTTTCTTAAAGATAAAGTTGGATTTGAAGAAGATGATGTCATTAAAACTCAGACTATCGCAAAGCATCGAATTCATGTAGAGAGAGCAATTTGCAAGGTTAGAAGGTTTCGTATATTTCACTCAGTAGTTCCAGTATCTATGTTTGGAAGCATCAATCAAATATGGTCAACAGCATGCCTTCTCTCAAATTTCCAGAACCCAGTGCTGGCTTGATTCATAAAAGCCACGAACTACAACATTTAAAGCATAGCCGTTTGGTAGTCTAATAATGTTCTGGTAATCTGCTTCTTAAACAAGTCCATTATTACCTGAATAAGTGGTTGGGTTTCATGTTGTTATTGACTAATTTTAGAGCAAACATGTAAGATTTACCAACTAGTTTACTATAGTTCAACTAGTGAAATCATGTTTCTTTCTGTAATGTAAATAGCACTTTAAATCCAATAAGCTGACAGTATTTGTATGAAATGGCTTATTGCCTTTCCCTTAAAATGAAGGAATAAACAGAAAATGTTTGGGTTTAATGACTTGAAGAAAAACTGTTTACAAGAACAACTTCCGGTCTGCTGTTTGTACAGCTGTTCACTCTCCTTGCTCTGCCAACAAGAAATGGCAGAGCATGATGCATATAAAACTGTGATAGTTTGGGTAAGAGAGTATTTTTCCAATAGTTAGAATCAAAATATATCCTATCAACACACAGTTCATTCGAGTCAGACAAATAAATGCAAAAATCACACCATTTTAAACCGGTAAGAGCCAGCTGCCCCTGTACTTGGGCATAATATCCATAATGGCATAATGGAGTGCTGTATTGTCTGAAGGAACAGTAACTCCTGTGAAGTTGCTCACAAAGGTTGTGTTTGGTCGACCACAATCTTGAAGCTGATATCCTAGGCAAGCACCAAGGGGCACATTTCCAAATACAGTGTTCACTAACAAACCTGGTTCTTGATCGCATAACAAATAAGAAAAGGGGGGAGGATTTTCTCTTTGTTGTAGATAATGCACTTGATCCATCACGTGATGACTTGGGAGTCCACATCTTAAAACAGGTCCCCTAGCATCATATAGTTTACACCTGACAGGGTCTCTTTTCCTCTTTCCACATCTGTCTGTTTCTGCGCGGGCATAATGAGTTCCCATTACAGGTAAAGGGCAGATAGAAGCAGCTCTTGGAATATGCCAGGATTGGGGAAGACTTGTACAAGTTGCATCACTAGGGATTTCCTTTATATTTAAACATGAATAGTCGTTCAGCTGGAAAATTAATGCAAATATGTGATTGCAGTGTCCACCACTTCCCCCTTTGCAGGAACAGTGTGCTTTCGAAACTTTGGCTCTGCCATCGTTCTCCCTGAAGATTGCAGATAAATAATGCGGCTCTTCGCTTTTTCTTAGAGATCTATAACAGCGCGCTTTAACAGAAAAGTCACCCGATTCCTCGCAAGCATAAATGTCATAAACATACCCTTCTCGAAAGAACTTGTAGCTTTTTTCGCCAGCATTCTTTTTGCCTCCTTGTTCTAGCCACAAAGAACACGTTATTGGGCTAAACTGAGGAAAGTTCCTCATAGATTTTGACCATTTTTGATGTTTTTTCGTGAAGGAACAGCTACAGCAACGCACATGATTTGGACAACAATTACAAGCGGAAGCCATTTTGAAAGCAAACCAAAGGAGAGCCTCGTTTTCAGGCAATGTAAACACCCAATTCAAATCACGTGATGTGTTAGCCGAATTTGTCTATTCATTCACTTCTCATTGTGGTAATTATAAATGTCCCTGCAGGGGTAAATTCTGACAGGCTATCTGGCCCAAAAAGTAGCAACAGCGCATAACATGAAATTGTGACAAACAATAACCTTTCTCGCCAAATTCCAACAATTGGCAAAAAGACTGAAATGATCGATGAAAATGCGACACAAGGCATTTTGAAAACCAGACAAGCGATTTGGGGATCCCCCTAGCAGTGCCTTGTAAAGTGCATTTACAAGTGGAAATTGAAGAGACTTCTTACAGTTAAAAATTTGCCTGTGTCATCTTGCAAAGATGGCTATAATATTCCATAACCAAAGTTTACTAAAAAATGGTTTTATTATTTTCGACAAAAAATTCAACTTTATCACACTAGTATGTATAACAATGTACACTGATCGTACATTAATTTACAGTTCTCAAAGGCACAGGAAACCAATAGGTGTTTACAAATCTAACAACAGCTTTTAGCTTAGTACTGTGCTGATCATTCTAAAAATTGTTAGAATGACGAACCTCAACAATTATTTCAGAAAATGCACACAATGGTATGTGCTACCCTAATGGTGTAATAACTTATTAATAAAATAACAATATTTCAAATGGCTTAATAAAATTATAATACCATCATAATCTATTACTAAGAACCTAAAACTTCTGCTTGATACTGACTTCTGTAAACGTTTATTATCTTTTGCTGGTAGCATGTGCAGACTTGTGAACCATTAAAAAGCCAATCGTTCAGTTGGCTTTTTGAAAACCGATGAATTTATTTTGTCAAGCAGAATTTTAGGCTCTTAGCTTATTAACGATGTCCATCCCTGACTGCAATTTTGGCTTTTTTCGTTTAATACTATCATATTTTGATAAGAATTAAGTTACCGATGCAAAATAAAAATTAAAAAAGGATTTCACAACATGGAATAAATTATAACAAAAATATTATTAAAAATTATCAGGGTGTGCTCTACCTAAACTTCATGATTCTTCATCTCTGTTCTCCACAGGGAAGAGAGAGAAGAGATCAAAACCCTAGAAACTTCTCATGACTTTGCTCTCCCAAATCTCCACATTTAATCATGAAAGCTACCAACATGTAGAACAGAGGACTGCACAAGAAACAACAGAATGTGTTCAGGTTGCACACTGCAGACCAGACAGGACTAAAAATATTTACACCCTCTGTAAGTTCTTATTATAAACAAGAAAATTATCAAACTTTATGGCAATTTTTGTAGCCATTAGCTACATGTAGTAGCTGACTGAAGTTGTCATAGCTACTTTTATTTAGTATACGGTAATTGTTTGACACATTTCCTGAAAATTATTTAAGAACCCCTTGGGAAACGTCATTGCTTCTGCATGCACTGCATGCCGTTTATTTTATTGAATCATACACCACCCTTTAAATCTGGCTCTGTTAGTGAACTGAACCCGCAGTCCACACCAGAGAAGTTAGTAAGTACCAAAACATTTTCTTTATGCACATGTCAATGGCTTCTCCCTGTGATTAACCCCCCTGGCAGATCATATGTGGAGAAATACAGTGAGATTGCAGAGAATATTTACCCCAATGATGGGGGCGATCGAAGGATTTTTTTGGATTTGAAATTTTCGTTTCCGGGACTTTTTTGAGAAGGGAAAAATTTGGCAAGTATTTTGGGTGGCTTGATTTAAGTAAGGATTCTTTTGAGGTATTAAAAAATATCTTAAGATTCGTGGAAGGGCCTTGGCTGTGTAGTTTATTAAGTACAAAGAAATACATTCAGCATGGGATTTTTTGAGGTTAATTTTTGGTCCAGGGAATTATTTTTGGGGGTTGTAGAAAGGCCTAGGGTGTTTTTTGGGTCTTGATTTTGGCCCGCATGCGATCATCCTGTTATCATGTTACTTGAAATCCTGAGTACCCTCCAGGATATTTACCCCTGTGTTGGGAGGGATTCAACACTGTGCTACAGTTAGAAGAATAGGGGAAGTGGATTTTTTTAAGATAATAATAATAAATAATAAAAATTGTTATTATCTTAAACTCCAATTATTATTGGAGTTTAAGGGGGAATGTCTGTGAAGTAAAACATAAACCATGAGACATGACAATGTTTGGTGTAATTGAGCCTGTTTTGCTGGGTTTTTTTTTTGTGTAATAAATTATTCTTGATGCCTTAGCTGTCGACTTTATGTGTACCAATTAGAATCAGTAAAAATCTCTTGACTCTAGTATTTCTCATAATGAACAAGCCTCTTCAAGAATTTCTTTCAGTTGGTCCTTCTCAACAAGTTCAAATATTCCTTTAGCAAACTGTGAAAACAATCTTTCCATGTAGTTGCTCTTGTGAATTGTAAGGCCCTCAACGAAACCAATGTGTCCACCATATGACGTCAGTACCATGGAAACCATTGGGTTCTGTGCAAGTGCATCCAGTGGTATTGCTGTAAAACAAAGGATAAAGAACATTTGAGTATGAATAGCCTGCAGTAAAGCATGAGAATGTTTGCAAAGTGTTATAATGTGTAACTGCAGGACTACTCTACCTGGATTGCATGCTAGTTTGTCCAAAAAAAAAATATTAATGTAGCATGAAGTGATTATGAGTATTGGTACTCCCATTGGATGGAATACTGGTCCTTCACTGGTTACATAACCCCCCACCCCACAGCATTTCTAGCGGTATAATGGCAGTAAAAGTAAAGTGGCACACCATGGCAACACATTGAAATAATGCTCACAAAACATTAAATGACACTTGTCAGTGCTTAAACAGCTGGACTGCTTTATCCACACATCTACAGTTTATTACCATTAAGGCACCATGCCACCCATTTTTTCTGTGATCAAATAAAATACACTTTGAAGTACTAACCATGGAGAGGGGAAAAGGGATCGTCTGCAGCATTCAAACAGAGTACAGGCACTTTTATGGTATGCAGTGGTTTAGTGTGAAGAGTTGCGGCACTGTAGTATTCTTCATAGTTACGGTAACCAAATGTTGGGGATGTAAATCTTTCATCAAATTCACGTATGGTCCGAGACTGTAAAAAATAATAGAAAACCTTTTAAAGGATGTCCTTTCATTCAATAAGTATAATAAATTTATGCAAAATTACATATTTGAAAATAAAAATTATTAATATTACAGTCAAAACACCTCAAGCGTTCCTGTCAAGGGTGGAATAATGATTCCATTATTGCAAATTTGATGTCATTCTTTGCTTCAATATTCCATTCTTAATTGAATATTTCAATGTTCAAACGGCGACTCAGTTCAAAACTCAAATGTTGATTGGATTGTTGTCTGGCTCCATGCGACAGGCACGTGGGAATTCGGCCTGAATTTGCATAAACTAATCAACCGCCAAATGTCACACATCGTGTTTTCTCATCATTTTGTTCTTCACGTTCTTTTATTTCAACCCTATGATAATACCAAAAGAGAGAGAGACATTTTGGTGCACTGAAAAGGCACAAAAATACTACTGGCAGAAGAAAAAGTGGAAAAAATGTCGTTGACCCATTTTATGCAAATTGGGGAACTTTTTCAAATTCTCACGTGTCTGTCGCATGAATGAAATCAACATTCAAGTTTTGAATCGAGTCGCTGTTTGAACATTTCAAAACATTCAATTCAAGAATGGAATATTGAACCAAAGAATGAAATCAAATTTGCAATAATGGAATCATTAATCCACCCTTGACAGGAACGCCTGAGGTGTTTTGACTGTAATCTAGTACAAAATAAAGCAAAATCAGAAATTAAAATAGTAAACAAAAACAAGATGTCACATGTTTGTTTTAAAATGATATTGCTATTATCTGCAAGGACTTTCATTTTGAACACTTGGAGCAAAGGTTTTTACTTTGCTCTGATGAAGGACTAACGCTCGACACATAATTAAGCTATTCAACATTTGATACGGCAGTTTATTTACCTTAAAGTTTAAAAATCAACTGAGTGTTTTACTTGCTTGCTGATACAACACAACAGTTTCATTAGAAACTAATAACTTTAATTTCGAAGAAGACTTAAATGGTGATAGCTGTTACTTAAAATTAAATTAACAGCAAGGAACCTACAAGTTTGACCACTAATTTAAATGATTCACATTTATTTATTTTTTTGTGCAGTCATTATCCAATCAGAAGCTGAGGACAACTTCTGATTGGATTAAATCTGCATGGAGGAATACCGTAGTCACACTTTTGGGCTCTTTGCTGCATAGTACATAAAAGTGTTTACCTTCAATGCATGGTGAATGTCAAATGGAAGACTTCCCAAATGGCTTTCAAACACTTCAAGATTGCTAAAAAAGAAGTAAATTAAAATGATGTAGATTGATGAATATCATCGCCAGAGACTTGTTTGGTCAGCACCAAGAATGCAAACTCTAGCCATATCTGATATGAAAGTCTGCAATTCACGGACTTCTGGTCACTGTATACAGACTCAGAGATTATTTCACTCAAAACTGATGGGCCAACAATCAAAAATTAGCACTCTCTGTATGTGCTGAAAAAATCAGACTTGGCCAGAGTCTATGTTTCTGGGGACAAGATTGATGAATATTATAAAGTATCTTGTTAAAAAAAAGTGTTTTAAGACACAACACATTTACAGACTGACAGGACTCTAACACTTTTCAATCACAAACACTTTAATAGCTACTAGACCAATTCCCAGGCTCCAGATAGCATATTAATTCCACATGAACTAAGAGTTTCATCAGTTGTCCCCCAGCTGTTTGATAACATATATTTGATAAAAATAATGCAAGCACAAATTTTGACGCTGGTTGTTCTTTGGAATTTAGGTGTTAAAACATGGTTGCCAATTAAATTTTGACCCCTTGATTACCAGGTCCATACATTCAAATTATGAATTAACATTCATACACTATAGGTGTTACTTTGAGGTCTGGCATTTATTTGAATCCAACATTTTTGCAATTAGTTCTTGACAATAAGTTAGATGTATGATAAAAGTTTCTTCAGAACACCAAAATACACCATATTAATTTTAAGTTCACTCATTTCAACTAAAGGTAGTTGACATACCATATTCTTTACTCCTCTGAGTACCAAACTCTAACTCTCACCTTGGTTTTAAAGTTTATTTTTTGGTTTCAGAAACTGTCCATACTTACCCCACAGAAGGGATTGAAAATTCCTAGGGGTGGGAGCGGTCTCAAAGGCCAAAAACTTTAAGACAATGTAAGAAGCTTAATTGCAATTTCCAGAGGGGTGAGGGGTCTTAGAAAAAATCCCTTTTATGGGCGAGGCATGGATACTTTATGGAACTACACATGGCTACAGAAGAAGTTGGAGCTGGATGTAAATATAAAAATATAAAAAAATAAAATACGCCAGGGCCCAGTTGTTCAAAGAGCGGATAACGCTATTCACTAGATAAATCGCTATCCAGTGGATAAGTGTTAACAAAACATACTAGGCTATCCACTGGATAGCGATTTATCCAGCGGATAGCCTTATCCGCCCTTTGAACAACTGGGCCCAGGTCTTAGTCAAGGTCCAGCATATATATTTAACTGAAAGAATACAGCAAAATTTGGCTGTTTACCTATTCAGCATATTCACAAGATTCCTTGTCAGGTGCTTATTGAAAAGAAAACTGTTGATTGGTTGTTCCAGTGACATAGTAGACTCCATGCAGTTCCAAGGAATTGAAACAGCCATAACTCCGACAAGATTGAATTTGTCCTCTTTACTCATCTCATTCAAGTAGTTCATCAAAATCATGCTGTATGATAATAGTACTCAAATTAGAGTAGGTAAGACACAATATAAGGTCTGGATTTGAGCCAAGTGGCCCATCAGGCTAGAACTTATCCTGGTTTCTGTAACATTAAACAATAGGGGCAGATCCAGGATTTTTCTTAGGAGGGGCATCCCTGCACCCTCCCCCTACCTAGATCGGCCCCTGAACAAGTAGAGTATTTCTACTTCTTCCTGGATGGAATACTAGTCCATCACAGGGTTACCCTCAGCATTAAATTTGCAAGTGCCCATTTAAATACGTAATACAAATGGGTGGAGAGAGGCTCTGCAAGAGTGAAATGTCTTGCCCAAGAACACAACACAGTGACTGTAGTCAGTGCTAGTACCCAGACTGCTCAATCCAGAGTTCAGTACAAATATACAGGCCAGCACTCACTACAAGTATGTGTAATTGCATCCTTACATGTTTAAGGATCAAGTTTAACAATTTTCTCTGAAAATCAAGGACTTATCAAGACTTTGAGAACCTTGTGAAAATCCAAGGCTTTGGTCCTAGTTTTTTAAAGTGATAAAAGTTGGATAAGAAATACAAATACAACTTTTTAAACATACTTACCCTCCCATAGAAATCCCCATTGCCAGGATGGGTGTCTTGGGATAGATTCCATGAATGTGCGACAGAACAAACTTGAGGTCTTCAGTGTTGGCTGCACAGAATGTACGAGGTGTCTGTGTAAAAAATGCTTCATTAATGCTTAAGTTATGGCCACAAAAATTCTTTTTATAAAATTTTGACTTTTAGCAGACAGTCTGACTGGAATACTGAATATAATATTTTTCTTTCAAGCATTAAAAATAATTTTATTGTGCTTCTTTTAGTGTATTTACCTTTAACTGTGAAGCACCAAATCCTCTGTGATTTGCCACAATTGTCCTGTAATGTGAAATTTTCGAATAAAAGTGAATAATTTGTCAGTTGACACAGATCAACATTTTAGACTAGGAGATTTTGGACAATTGATATTAATTAATTGGAGATTAAAAGTTTACACTATAGTGCTTTAGTGGTTTAGCAGACAAATGCCCACCAAACCATCACAAAAGTGAATTCTGCACTAAAAATGCTGTTCCATGGAAATTCAAATAAATTTTTGCTTGATATAAAAAGCACCTGAACTCACCTTACTCCAAGTTTTTCACCAAGTAACACCAAGTGCCGACTGTAGCTTGTTTCACTTCCGCCTAAAACAAAAATCCAGTTGAATTTATAGTGCATTTTCTTTTTTTTTGGGGGGGGGGGGGGAGGCATTCTGTGTGATGAAACACTGAAAAGTGACGCATGCAACACTGTTGCACCATGCGACCAGGCCTAATTCTACAGTACAACCGAACCGCCGATAAAAAAATTTCTTTGGGAATAAGAGTGTAAAAAATAAGAGGAAAAATGTGCACTTTTGGTTCGAGTTACCAGGAGTTCCAAAAAAAACCTAGCCTCCTACTCACACAGATGCTCTTTGGGCTTGTCACATGTTCCTTCCACATGTGGTCGTGTCTTGTAGGAGGCTAATGAAATTTAGATTGATATTGTAATTCACTATTACAGGGGAGAACTCACCAGTTAAACCAGGAAGTAACAACACAGTGGGTCTAGTAGCTGCATCTTTATACACAGCACTAGTGTCGTTATCAAACCAGTCTAAGCAAACAATTCCACCGTCAGGGGTCTCCAATGTTTCCCTAGCATCAAACAGAAAGTAAGAGCTGATTATTTTAACCAACTTAAGACAATTTTTAATCAAGCTGTGATCTTAATCAGTTTAAAACCAATAATGATACTTGTTCCCGGGGTGTATCCAACAAGGCTTCAATCTATTTAGTTGGATTTATCGAGCACAGGCATTTAATTTCTATTTTTTCATTTGTGTTATATCATTCCCCTTTCTGCAAATTTAAGGGTCACAAATTCAGTACAAGATTTTTTAGGGGGTTTGTTGGAAGTCCTAGGGATTTTTTGAGTCTTGATTTTTGCCTCCATTCATCCATCCCCATCACTTGAAATCCCAAGTAACCTCTTCCCCTGGGTACTTGTCTCACCAAGGCTATTTATAATTACATGTTATCATTAGTCTCACTGCATAAGAACATGTATTGTAAAAAAACTGATTCAGGCACCTATTGAAAACAGGGCAGTTTGTACTAATTTTTTTTTTTACCTTGACATCTCTGTACCCAAACTACAAACTGCAAATATTGTTAAATTTGTTGTCTTGGATTTCTTGAATCAAGACAAATAGTTTTCAACTCAAAATTAAACTTATTACCAGTAACCTGCGACTTGGGGGGGGGGGGGGGTTTATTTGGGGGGGGGTTAAAAAAAATAATAATAAAAAAAAAAAAAAATTTTATTATTTTTTATTTTTTAAAAATAAACCAGTTTATAAAAAAAAAAAATAAAAAAAAAAAAAAAAAAAAATATTTTTTTATTGGACTGGAACTAGCTTGCAATGGAGGCTTATGTGGAGGAACATCATTAAAAATAGCTTCATGTCATTTGCATTTGAAAAGATTACCCACATTAGCCTGCACTGCAAGCTAGTTCCAGTCCAATAACAAGAATACGAATATGGTCTATTATTGTGCAATAACATTTTAATTTGTTACTGATTAAGCAATAGAAAACATGTTCCGTGTTTCTATCGAGTTTTAATTTAGAAAACACGGCAAGGAAAAAAAATAAATCACTCGTTTATTTTGATCATCAAAATCTAAATTCTCTTTGCTTGTGCCATCATTACGTCAACAGCTCGTGCTAGTTCTGTGTTTCTATTGAGTTACCGAAGTACAGCTTAGAGTGTGCACTTTCTTACAAGGTGTTTTTTAATTCGGCCTTTTTTTGGGGGGCGGCGGTAAGGGGGGGTTTTTTGAAAAAAAAAAAAAAAAAAAAAAGGGGGGTGGAAAAAAAAAGGGAAAAAAAAACTAATTCACATTAATGCATAGAGTGATAACACTTCTTTATTGTGCTATAATATTTTATTAGTGATTTACACCACTTGTGCTATAGATCTATTGATTCCGTCAACCATCACTTACCTAGCAATAACACATGTTGGGCACATTTTTTTAATTCTCATTCATTTTAGCTTTAACTTGTATTTGACTTAATTATTCAAATTTGCAGGTGCAAAATATCCTGACTCTGTAATCGTTATGTAATTGAATTAATTTTCTCCGGCTCGCTCATTTCATGGAGTAAAACCAGAAGATAGTGAAACACGGCTCACTCGTGTTGGTCAATAAAAAAGCAACCTTGTCATATTATTAAGAAATGACACTACTTTTTGAATTGGCCAAGCATGAAATCTTGCAGATGATAAGAGCTGCGCAATCAATTATTAAGACAATTACAATGAAACCGGGTCTCTCTGACAGCTTGTGAGCTCAGTACTGTAACTTTGAGGCAATAGGAAACCAGCAAAATATATTTCCAAGGACATTGCTCTAAAAGACAACTTACCTCCTAAAGGGAACAGATGGCCGCGATCGGATCAGAGCTCGTAAAACAGTTTGAGCTCGAGCTCCAAAACACCATATTGTTGGCCAATAATGTTCGCTCACCATCGGGCAACTTTGGAGAATGAATTGTCGAAAACGACCTTCCTTGCCAATCAACCGCGGCTTTTGAACGACGTGAAACAAGTAGTATGTGATGTAGATTATAAGAAGAACTGTCAAAAGAGGAAGCCATTGCCACTGATAAAGAATATGTAGAAACTCTTGCAGGGAAGCAGGCATCTTGACAACAGAATCGCTTGCAATCGATCTGTATACCGCGGAAAACTGCGAATGAATGGACTTTGACCTTTAGACGCGATACTAGCGTCCAGTGTTCCACTGTCAACAACAACCGAGGTAAACGAATAAGGAGACTGGAACATTGCATTTGATCAAAAAACAATGGTGGCTTTCGAAGTTCCTTCTATTTCTTTGAATATTGTTAGTAGTTTACGGTGATCTACACTTAAAAAGAACGTTTCAGAATTTTAGAATATTGTTCTTCAAGATGACTGAGTTATTCAACCATTACGAGCAACAGTTCGGGAATATTAGCGCAGAAATCACGGCGAGAATCTGCAAGATTCCCAATCTTCACGGATGTGAGTTTCGCGATCAATTTTGATCGATTTAGCATTATTGGTAGTTTGGTAGTTTCGGTATTGGCACATCTTAACTCGTTTTTTTTAAAGAATTATATTTTATTTATTTATTTTTTTCAGCTGCTAAAAAGAGTGCTGTAAGCGATGTGGAAAGATGTTTCGACGAAGCTCGAGAATTGGTGAGGAAAAGTTGCTTTATAAATGTCAAAATTGATCGAAATTCAATTATCACAAGATGAATTGATATTTGTTGGAGTGTGTTATCTATTTCGCCTTGTTGGAACTTCTTTTGATTTTGTTTATTTTGCCATTTTCGGGGGGGGGGGGGTTATTTTACAAGAAAAATTTGAATTTGTAAGCTAAAATGTTTTTATCTGACGGATAAGCTTACATATAAATGTAAACGTACTAGACTGTTTACTATAAGCTAACTATGCTATAAGCTTAGCTATTTCCTTAAATTCTGAAACAACATTTATAGTAAACAAGTAACAAATTTCCATATATGTCTTGAGAATATGAAAGTGGCATCATGTTTGGTTTGAAAAAATTGACAGTGGTAAAAATAAAAGAATGGAAAAACACTGGCTCCTAAATTAGAGCCATGATGTATTCCGTGTACACGTCATGCCAAAGATACGCCAAGCTTTTTTATAGGTCTACCGTAAAATTCCAGTTTTAAGCCTTCGGCTTATACAACTTTGTAAGGGGTTTTGGGTGACCTTATAAGCGGAGGAGCTTATATCTGGGAGGGCTGATAAGCAAAATGAAAAATGCGTTTCGAAACGAGCCACGGGAGTGTTGATCGAAATATGTTTTTAGGTTAAAAACGCATTATAAAGCAACAGTAAGCCCTGTTCAGTACTATCATGTAGAGGGGGACTTATAATCGGATGTATTTTTTTGTTTCCATGTACAGATGGGCCTATAACCAGGGAGGGGGGCTTATAAGTGGGGGGGGGGGGCTCCGTATAACCAGAAAAGCCAAGCTTTTTTACAGTATGCCAAGGTCCTATATTATTCTATATTTAGAATAAGTCATCTGTCAATGCCAGTTCAGAGGTGCCGACTATGATTGTATGCCAGTATGCTGCGCAAGTTTGAAATCGGCGCCAAAGATCTTCGGCATAACCTACGTTTATTTTATGCAGCCTGGAATTAGAGTGCTGTAGAGTGGAGTCCATGAATTCCCTTTTACATCCACACACCCACCCCCACCCCCTACCACTCCTTTAAGACATAATTTTCGGAAAGGGCTTTAAAAGGCATTTCTGAGGGGGCTGCATCATTGGCCTGCTGTGATATGTAAAATATTTTTGAAGGGGTTAGAAAAAAGTGTTTTTTTCTAATGGGGTTTTGAAAAATCAGGTTATTCCTGAGATGGGCATCATGTCGGCACTGGAAATACCAATAAAGTACAATGATGTCTTAAATTGAACAACTCATACAAGATCAAAGGTTATCCGAATACCATGAGGTGCCAGTTGATCATGTGACTAGGCTGATCACATGACTAGAGTACACCTGTCATATCAAAAGTGTTAGGTCCCATTACAGTGTGATATACTTGGACCTGTCCACTTGGAAGAAAACTGACCAACCAAAGCATTAATTAAGAAATTATAATGGATGACAATTTTTCACCAAACAAATCCAGTGGTTCCAGCAGGGACTCCAATATGAAATGGATGGTCATGCTTGTTGGAAAACTTAAATTAAATCCCTAAAGGAGACCAATCTGGGCGTGGCTCAAGCCTCTTTGGACCACTTAAAGATATCATCAACACAGGAGCAGTGTCACAACATTTTAAGTTATTTTTCTGATAATTGCCAGTACTTCCAAATTTAAAGAAAACCTCAAAATAATAGTTTTCTCAGCAGTAACATAAAAAACAACAAAGGAGTAATAAAAACAAAACGTGAAAATAACCAAGGGTCGTTTCAACTGACGAAGGTTAAGAAGGATTACGAACGAAAAACTTGAAAAAAACTTGCCAGTTTTTCAAGTTGAGATGCAGTGACGTTGCTCCTTTACGATAGAGATTATTTCTTGTTCTTTAAGTGTGAGCAAAGGGTGACTAAAGCTGGTAAGGGAAAGGACTTTAAACATAGGCCAATTGACCTTAAATGTCAGCAAACTGGTCATTAGCGAATCCACTCGTAGGCAAAACAACTGCAATTCTTCCTAACTTGTTATATGCATTTTTATGGTAACCTTAATATTAAAAGGCATAAATTTACACAGTAAATGTTTGTGTGCTAACATTGGTTTGTTTTCGTTGCCAGATTGAACAAATGGAATTAGAAGTGAGAGAAGTAACTGGTGAAGAGAAAGCTAAATTGGGACACAGACTCAAAGCTTACAACAATGAAATGCAGAGATTTCAACAGGACCTGGTAAGCTAATGACTGACCCAATACTGATACAAGATGTGTTATCTATCATTTTACTGACTATACTCCAAGGATTGGGTAAAGGAGATTTTACAAGAAATAATAAAAAAAAGAGATGGGCTAGTGAGAAAAAGTGCAGCCTTGATTTAGGGTGTTTAGGCAAAGTCTGTACCAGGCCAAAGTGTTGTGTACCATTTAAGCTTATCCTGGTTTTCTGTAGCATTAAGTAGCTAGGGATATTTCTTCTCCCCCTGGATTTGGATGCTAGACAATCACAGGTTACTGCCCAGCATTACATTTGCTGGTACCTGAGTGTTTATTCCTGGGCGTAGTTGTTTAAAGGATGGATAATGCAATCTGTCGAATAAATCGTTATCCAGTGGATGCATGTTGGTACTACACTATCCACTGGATAGTGATTTATCTGGTGGATGACATTATCCACCTTTCAGGACTTGGGTGGCGAGAGGATGGGATGCTAGTCTACTATGCTGTAGTCCATCCCAGGGTTAAGCCCCAACATTAAAATTGCCAATACCCATTTATAATACACCTTGGTGGAGAGGAGCACTGTTACAGTAAACCTCCTTGCCAAAGAACACAATGTAATGACCCCCAGGCCCCCTAAAATAAATTAAGAAAGAAAACAACCAAAACAACTGACAGAATATTTGTGATACTACATTCTAATAATTAGAATCTTGGAGATTTTATAACCTTTCACAAGATTTGGTATAATTTCCTCTGAGAGAATCCCAGGTTATCAATGAGAATTGGCAGATATACATCTGCCTTTTAGGAACAGCAACGCATGTTCTGTTTATTCTAAACTTGCAGAAAAAGGCTCGAGTTGCATTCTCTGATCAGGAAGGCAGAAACGAATTGCTTGGTGGTGAAGATTCTCATAGCTCTGAAGATCAGGTAAATCAAAAAAGTTGATTTTGCTTTTAGTTCATCCTGACCAGCATGAAAAAAACCCCAGACATATTCCTTTACATGCTCTATTCTTCCCAGGCTGTAAGTGAGACATTGGAGAGTCAAACTGAAAAATTCCATACTGATAACATAGCTCTACAGAGAACAGTCCAGGTACTCTGATTGGTTGTTGCTTGAATTTCACATCTAAGTAGCAGCCAGCCTGAGACACCAACACTGAACTCTGTACATGATCTACATTAAATATGGAATGCTTTGGGTTGAGCCTAACCCTGACTGATATGTCTATTATTCTGGTCCAGCTTGCAGATCTTTCCATAGCTGATCACAAACTGATCAATTGAGTTTGCAAACGATTTTCCTGTGCCCTTGCTCAAAGGGCTACTGAGCATAGTAAAAGTTAGTTACCCAGCAGGGAAATCTACTTGTCCCTGACGACTGGACTGGGCAATTTTTTTAACCCTATTTATGGCCCCATTCACCAGTGTCTCATCGATGCACTTAAGTCACCCAGAGAAAATGCAGAACTAGAATGGTGCACATGCATGCCTGTTCAGCCATAATATCAATGGTCGAGCCAGTATGACTGACTGACTGACTGATTTTTGCAGGCTTAGAATTGCAGGCTTCTTGATTTCTTGTTACAACTTTTTAAAAAAACTCTTATGAAGAGACTGTTTATAAATTAACTTTACAAAGTGTGTAACTGTTTTACATTTGTTGTATTCTGTATAGAGAGCCAGACTGTTGGACAATACTGAAAGAGTGGAGCGATCTGGGAGACAGCTAGACGAAGGTTACAAAATGTGTGTAGAGACAGGTAAGGCTGACATAGATTCTAAACCTTAGCCATTGTTTTGCTCCCTTCTCAGTAGCCACAGAGCAGCTCAAAAATTAGAATTAGTGCAAAGAACTGGCAGTGGAAAAATTGGTGAGGGGGGAGGGGGTATTCCTTTTTTTGCTCACTGTTTTCACTTCTCCCCATCTAACCGAACACCTGTCGCAGGCAAATCTCGAATCTCCCTGTGTGACAATCTCTCATGAGCAAGCACTGTTCCACAATACCAAAATTCGCCAGTCAAATCACCATAGTCAAAACCTCTCACAAGGAACCAACTCTCATATGCAACTGCACGCAAGCACTTTTTGGCTAAAACGGTTCTTTGCAACCTTGCAAGTATTGCAACTTAGGAATTGCACTGGACAGACTGAAATGTATTTGCTTAACTAGATGTGTTCCTGAGTAAAGCTTGTATGTTTACAGATGCATTTGTGCATGGATTAAGCCTCTGAAATGATGCAGATTACGACTCAAAATTAAGACCCTGGCTTTCTGTCTTTTTGTTACTGACCACCTCCAATAAGCAACCATATAGGCTTCACATTTCGGGTGGTTGCTTACCGAAGGATCAACTGTATTTTCACATTTCATATCTCATCTTTCATATTTCATGTTAATAAAATGTATACTTTACTTATACTTTACTTATACTCAGGTGATACAAAATCTGATAAAACTTCCGCATCTTAGCTCCTGGAATAAATTATCTTTTTTTTTATTCCAGAACAAATAGGAGTCGATATTATGAATAATTTACACAGAGACAGAGAAGTCATAGAGCGAGCAAGAGAAAGGGTAAGTCAGCAAGTTCAAATTTTTTGCATAAAATCCCAGTACTTTGGAGAAGTTTTTCAAACATGTATAGTATACCTTTATATGATTGTGATATATATGCCATGGAAAAGTCAAACCTTCATTTTCAAGAAGTTTTCCTGTCATTGCTTGGTCATGTGAAAGTAACATTACCAGAGCGTTCATTAACTTTTTAAGCAGCTGTTACATTGAAGTTATCACTCTTAGCATTTCGCCCTGTATGCAAGTGTAACATTATACCAATTGACACCTTCACCTGTAACATCAAGCGGAGAACTCAGCTATAACAGATGTGATGTGTTACGGCCCTGCATTACAGTGTTATGTAAAACATCAATAATGCAATACACTTTGGAAAAAGACCAAGAAAACTCAGCATATCAACCAAGGCTGACCTTGTATCCATGATCTGAATTTCGCTCGTCCAGAATCCAGGCCAAAATTCTCAGTTGATCTGCGATCTGCTCAGTGTCTTTTCAAAATACACAAATCCGCTCAATGTATCACAACAGTCCACAATCCATGCAATGAGTTTCCATATGCAAACCGTCTTCCCCATCTTGTAGCAAAAAAGGCTATTCTCATCATGTCTTACAAAGACTGGAATTTACCATTCACCACTTCTGAACTAAAACCCCACCCACTGACCACAGGTGTCCAATCACTGTTGCAAGTTTATTAACTGTGTATAAAGTCATTTCCAGTACTCATGTTTTTATTGTCCTTGCAGACTCGGGGAACTGACAAGAACCTATCTAAAAGCTCTAGGATTTTAACAGGAATGATGAGAAGGTATGACCACTAGTTCATGGTTTCCCTGTGCCGTTCTGTGGTTGCCCTGTGGCATTCTGCTGAGACTGTTAGGCTTGCATGTACTAATAATACAGGCAAAATTGTTCGTACATTAATATTATTTATTATCAATAATCAATTTTTATTTACATTTTCAGGATAATCCAGAACAGGATAATAATGGCTATTATCTGCCTTGCAATACTGGGAGTTATTGGACTTGTTATATATTATGCAACCAAATAATATCAGTCAGTCGAGTCACCCATAATCAAGATTTCACAAATTTTATGTATAGTAAATAATTTGAATTTGGTGGCAAAAGACAATAACATTAATTAATAATGGATAAATGGCGTCCTAGTACTTTTTCTTACACAACAGCATTGTTACCATGATGCAGCTAAAAATGGGCAAATTTCAAAATTGTCCTACAAAGTCATGCTGAACAATACCTGGTATTTAGCTGGCAAAGCCAATGACTGAGTTGGCTAAAATAAGACACCATTCCACAAGATTGAGCAGGACAATATTGTTTTTAATTATCATTCAACAAAATGCCGCAATATACATTCAACAAAATTATTATTCAACAATATCGCAGGATATCTGTTAAGTATGGATGACAGATAACAAGGATTGCCTGACCATATATGGGCAACGTGACAATTTTGTTTCATAATGACTATAACTACATCCTCAGCTACCTAAGTTTTCATTTTATGGATTAATATTATTGCTAAATTAAATAGAACAAATTCTTTTTCAACAGACTAGCAAGATATTTGAATGGCGATAAAATTAGACACTAGACAGCTTGGTTAATATCTCACAGACAGAAAAGATTTAACTGTTAACAATAAACTTATGTGAAAATATTTGAAGCATGACAAATTCAATGGTTCCGCAATTGAGTTTTAGAAATATGCACAGTTATTGGTGCTTGGATGTTATCCATTCCTTAATGCTCACAATTATTTCAGCATTAATTAGGAAAAAAATGTTCACTTCTTAGAACAAATAACGTTCACACACAAATGTCTGAGTATGTTTTCATGCCAAATAGAGATAATTGTTTAATCTACAATAACTTTTTGCACCCATCGTAGTTCAAGCAATCTTATTTAAGCTTGTGATATATGGTGTCATAATAAAATTATGATTACTTTTAAATTAAATGAGTTCAAGAAATAACAGTTATTTGGTAGAAATACATAGATGTACATGTAAGGTACCGGTATTTTATAGATGTACATGTAAGGTACCGGTATTTTATAATTGCCTTAAACTTAGTTCCCAAAAACTTTTTGCTGATTCACTCATTTAGATTAAGGCTCGATTACCATGCGCTGGTTAAGAAAATGAGCCTGAGTGCCTTTTGGGCAGGAACGAAGACTGGTCTCACGAGAGCATGAGAAATTGCATCTGTAATTTACTAAGTGATAAGCAAATTCAAAGTCAGGTGATAAATTCTATTTCATATACACTTTCCCAGAATAAAATTGAAAACCAATAACTGTCTTGTGGAATCCAGAATAATAATGCATTTATTAAACAGTAGACCAAGCCAGACACATTTTTAGGCTTGCTTTGTGCGTCAAACACACAAGTGTCGCAACTCATTCACATTTACTTTGGTTTTGCATTTATTTTCTATCTTTTCATTTTCTATTGTCTGGTTTCTACCCTTCCACCTGTTCGGCATGGGTGACCTGTGCAGGGTGGGAATTCGAAGGATGTGTGCAGTAAATGAAAGTAAACCATGTGCAGGGTGGAAATGACGACAAGGATGTGTGCAGTTAAAAAAAGACCCTATGCATGGCAGGAAAGATGTGCGCAGTTAATAAAAATAAACGCCGTGCAGAGTGGCAAGGATGTGTGCAGTTAAATTAAATAAACCGTGTACAGGAAAGGAAGGATACTAGCCTTCCACGCAGTCGTTCTTAGGTTGCCTCTAAGAACGACTGCGTGGGAGGCTAGAAGGATACGTGCTACTAGTGCAGCCACTAAAAGTGAACTTTGTGCAGGGCGGAAAGGATGTAAGCAGTAAATAAAAATAACTCACGTTTGCTGTGGGAAGGATCTGGGCAAACTCTGTGCTAGGCATGAATAGATTGTGCTAGTAAATTCAGGAAAATTTGCTTCACAATATACCCAAAAGTTGCTCAAATATCAAAAAGTTGCCACCAAAATTTAGAAAAGTTGCTTGCTCTCTAGAGTCGTTTTGTTTTAGATAAATACTCAAAACATGTTTGTTTGTTTGTTGCCATTCAAACATTTTCATTAAATATTCTTACAATCAAGAGGCCAAAAAGCCATTGTTATGCTGTGTGCTGCTCACTAGTATATTTAAAAAAAATTAAAAAAAAAATTTAAAATTTAAAAAAATTAAAAAATAAAAAAAATCAGTTTTGATAAAACCAGTTTTAATAAAATCCTTCGAAATGAAACGACCTGTCCTTTTACGGTTTGGATCGGTTTTATATCAATTTGTTGCTCAAAAGTTGCCAAGGAAGGCAAAAATTGCCCTTGGTTGCTGGTACTACAAAAAGTTGCTCAAAACGCTAAAAATTGCTCAAAAGTTGCTAAGCACAATCTATTTATGCCTACTCTGTGCAAGGCAAAAACAATCTGCTGTGCGGGTGATAAGGATGTGTGCAGTCATAGTAAGTAGAGGGGACATTCTTTCCCCTCTACTAACTATGGTGCAGTCCACAAAAGAAATCCAGTGCGGAGTGGAAAAGATGTGTGCAATTAAATAAAATGAACCCTGTGAGCGGTAGGAAGGACACGCGCAGTTAATAAACCAAACGCTGTGCAGGGCGCAAAGGATGAGCGCAGTTAATAAAATAAAAGCCCTACAAGCCGGTAAGGATGTGTCTAGTTAATAAAAATAAACCCTGTCCGTGCTGGGAAGGATGTGCGCCGCAAAAAAAAAACCAGGCGATACAAAAAGTGTGCGCGCAGTAAAAAAAAAAAAACTAAAAAAAAAAAAAATTTGCGAAAAAAAAAAAAACCCGCAAAAAAGGTGGGCCAAAAAAAAAAAAACCGGACAAAAAGGGCGGGCCAAAAAAAAAAAACCCCAGCGGGAGGAAAAGGAGTGAGCAAAAAAAAAAAAAACCAAGAAAAGGGAAAAAAAAAGGGGAAAAAAAAAAAAAGGGAGGGGGAAAAAAGGGGGAAAAAAAAAAGGGGGGGGGGAAGGAAAAAGATTGCAGTAGCTGATAAACGATTTGGATAACGTTACTTTTTCATAACACTTCATTAGTGTTTCCTGCAAGAGTGAACAAATAAGACGGTGAAAGATGCTCTGAGTAAGAAGGGCGAGTGTCGATCTGTTTTGTTTTATTTTAATGTTCCTGCAGTATCCGGCTAATTTACAAGACATTTTACGCCGAATTACGATAAAAGAATTGGTTGGTTTTCAATTGTTATACGTACTGAAGTTCATTATGTCTGGTGTCAGGTAACTTTGAAAAAGGACTCAGTCGAACGGAAAGAGCGAGAAGGTTGAACTATTCTGGAGCCTTGTTCAACAGTTTTCACCCAGGCACTGACGATACAACTAGTAATTGTTGTTCCGTTTATGCAGGAACCGTTACTGTACAGTTCATTTGTCGAAAAATTGTTACCAAAAATTAGCAAATGGTAACCACCATAATTCCAAGCCTGTGACACCAAGGAATTTTTTAGTGGCTGGTCGTTCAGGTTTGGTTTGTCATTGTTTCATTTTTTTTTCTTTTTCAACAATACTGTTATGTTATGCAATGTACTCCGGAACCTTTTATTAGGATTGGATAATTTCTGCTTGTCAATTGGCGTATTCTGTCAATTTTACCCTTTTGTTCTAGTGTATGGTAATATATGATAATGAATATAAAACAAAGGAAAATACCAATTTGTACCAGGTGTAAAATTGCACCACAATATATACAAAGATTGTAACGACAGTCACAACAACACTACGACGTAAACATATCGCAGTTGAGCATTTTAACTTATTTCTTTTTTGTGCCTGATTTTTTCCGAATTCTGCTTGAATTTTGCCGGCAGAATTTTGCTTGTTGCCGAAAGTAACTTATTCTTACTAATTTTCGCGCGTACTTAATTTCGCAAAAATTCGGGAGCTGAATTTCGCGAGTATTAATTTTCGCGATTGCAAGCAAAATACCTTATTGTTATTTATTTTCGCGGGAACTGAAGGTGGCTCGTAATAGTTTAGATATTCCCGTCTTTGGCATTCTATTGCTGCTACATCTGTAATGTTGAAGTATAACTTTCAAAACATCCTTGTAAAGGTTTTACTAATAAACAAATTGGAGTCACTGTGACGTCAAAATTCGTTGCCATGGCAACTACAAAAGTGGTCAAAGATACCATATTTTTGACCGTTTAAGGGCAATTACTCTAAAACTAGACGGTAAAAGTTTTTGTTTTTCAAATATTTTTGTTTAAAGGACAAAAGAAACGATCTGACAACTTTTTAAAAAATTCTGTCAGAAATTTCCAGAGCCACCTTAAATTTATGCAAAAATAACGTAACTCCAAATCCCTTTGACAGATTTCTTTGAAATTTGGCAAAAATGTTTATTTGATCAGTTGGATAAAAATATGTGAAAACGAAAAACTTTCACCCAGTAGGTTTTGAGTTATCAGCCTCGAAAGGTCCAAAATAGTGTATCTTTAACCTCATATGGCGTTGCCATGGAAACAGATTTTGACGTCACCATGACCTCAAATTGTTCATTGGTAAATCTTGTTTACATTTGTGTAAAAAGATTTTTCTTAACATTATTGATATAGCTGTGATAGAATACCAAAGACAGGCATATTTAGTTCTGACTAAACTATTGAGAGCCACCTTAATTTCGCGAAAATGGAACGGGAATATTTCGCGAGACTTAATTTTCGCGATTTGGCCAAAAATACCTAATTAGCATAAAAAATACAATAGAAATCGCTTAAAATTAATTTTCGCGGGTCTTTAATTTCGCGATTTTTTGAAAATCGCGAAAATTAAGTCCCGCCAAAATAAGTAATAATAATCACTTATCACTTTCCCCTAATGAAGGCTTTAGTTTAAGCCGAAACGTTGGGACATTGCGGATATTTTACGAACATTTTACTACAAATTTTTAACCAGAGTAACGTTTTCATTTCTTAATGAATAAGGTAAGAGCAAAAGTGTATTAATTTTTGCGATTCTGTCAGTGTTTTTTGAATCAGTCGTCAAAGACTAAGGAACTACTGGAAATAACTCAATACAAGGAGCCAAACGGAAACTTATGTAACTGTGCTTTTACGATATCTTGGCCGATTTAAAAGCTGAAAAAAAAACAGTAATCAGAGGTAGGGTGGTAGACGAAAACAAGACGGAACGATATTTTTAAGGATAACTAGTTGCAGTTCCTAAAATTATTGTTTCGATATAAAATATGGTATTAATTTTCGCGTGTTTAAATTTCGCGCAATGTTTTTTTTTTTGCGCGTATTTAATTTTGCGATTATTTTAAAAACGCGAAAATCGCGAAAGTTAGCACTCGCGAAAATTAGTAAGAATAAGGTAGTGAATTATGCCGGCTCATCCAGCCAAACATTTATATCGTAAGTTTAATTTTTTGGAAACTTTATCGTAATTTTTTTCTTTCTCTTGTCAATCAATTTTCGTGCATGACTCTTTTAGTTTATGATCCAACCTTTACACTGTATTTTAATGCTTGCATTTGGTACTTGCACAGTAACCTGAGCATTTTTTTTATTAAACCAGATTGAAAAGTTAATTCTCTTTACAGAAGTCGTACACACTTCTTTAGGGTTAGTTCTGAGAATTCGGTATGAAATCAAGACAATGTTCCAAGTTTTTGATTTCCTTTATTCTCGCACCTGTGTCTGTATTGATACTATAAGTTTCACTTTGTAACATATAAACTTGACCATAAAGTTCGCAATGACAGTGACGAA
The DNA here is from genome assembly GCF_052425735.1 of Oculina patagonica. Lineage (NCBI taxonomy): Eukaryota > Metazoa > Cnidaria > Anthozoa > Scleractinia > Oculinidae > Oculina > Oculina patagonica. Next base: position 6,199,221 of record NC_135766.1, read on the forward strand.
CCCAAATCGCGCGCCGCCTTACAAATTTGACGTTTAAAATCGCGGGGACCACATTGTTATTTTTGTCGTTTAGAGTTTCGATAGTGCCAATTGCGTTTGCCTGGCAGGTAATTAAAGTTTGTTTATTTTTATAATCATTAGTAATGTTAATTTGCTGGTTAATACCAGATATCTGCCTTGATTTTTCAACCATTTGCTGCAACGAAGCTGCCACAAAAAATTTTTTTCTTAGCATCAAAAATCACCTATTTTTTGCTGTGGAGAATCTTCGGCAAGTCACAGATAAAGTGAAACGGGAAAAACTTCTATTATTTGATTGAAACTTTTTTATCTTTTTTCCTTTGAAATGTCGTTGAAAGAAAACTTTGCATTTATAGAATAACCGGCTCCGAGAGTAAGAGATTCCTCTCCAAACCAAGAGAGGATGCTCATCCTCTCTGTCCAAACTGAATCCCGTAAAAATATGCTCTAGCTAATTCTATACCGACAACACGATAACTTTACTTTTTTCTTTTTTAATTTCTCGTTTTTTCGTTGGGTTTCCCTGCCAATTAACTGAGCAGTAAAAGTAGTTTGGAGAAGAACAGCAAAATAGCGAACTCATGCAATTTATACCCGTGTATTCCGGCAGAATAACGAGGATATAATAATTTATTATAATGTAAATCAGTCGTAAGTGTTGTGAAAGGTGCGAGCTGAAAGAGCCGGCTGCGAAGATCGCGAGCATTTTCTTTCGTTTGCGCGCGATTCACTCGGAAAAAGATGACTTTTTTAAATATCTGTAGCATTCATGAGGCCCATATGGACAGCTGCTTATTTCAAAATAAACTATACAAAATAAACCAGGATTACGCGATTTATGGCTTTCCAATATAAAGTTCATTCAAACTTTATTGTTTTTCAGTATAAAGTAAAAGTCGCCGTCCGTCGTATCATTTTGCTGATGCACACTTTTTATACGAAATTTACTATAACGACATGAAGCTGAGAAAGGCAAAATATAAAAACATGCCTATTTTTTCATTTCTTCACAAAATGTCATATACATGTGCAAAATGAATCAACTGTTGTTCCTTTTCAATTAAACTTGGAGTCAGTTTCATCTGCTGACAGAAATGTGCACGTATTATGACAATTTGAGTGCGTTTCAGAATCGAGGAACTGTCTACATCAACAATACTATTGGTAAAAAAAAAGCAGTTTTCAAAGCTGAAAACATATCAACAATATTTAAGAACATTTTAACCTCAAATCGTGTAAAAATCAATAGGCCCCAACCTCCAAGATAGAAGTTTTTGTAAACCAAATGGGTTTAGACAGTTAAACTGTAAGGAAAATAAAAAAGCACACAAATTTAATTCTCCCAACGAGAGATATAGCAAGTGTATGAGTACTTAGTATGGAGAATCTATGTTTTGATGACGACCAGGAGAATAACACGCACTGTACATTTATAATAATATAATTCGTCGCATTTTCTATGACGAAGAATTGAAGTTATTTCAAATAGCCATTTACGCTATGAGTTAAAAGCGTAATCAAGATTCATATTCCTCCCACGAATCTTAGATCATGATCGCTTTATAGCTTACAAAATGCAATCAGCTTCTTTTGAAAAACCCAACTGCTCGCTGAATAGTGCTAATAACGAAAAGTAAAATTACATTTACCGACACTGAAAGATCACCTGTGTTTTACGAATCACTTTGAATCCGTACGCCCAAAAATTAATTAAAAATATGGTACGTCTGGGCATTCGAAAGATATTGAAACACTGCTAAAAGAACATTCTGTAATAACGTTACGACAAAAAGACCCACGTGTTTGTAACATGAGTGCTAATATTCTAATCCATGCCATTTACGCAGATCAACCGAGTTTTTGATTAAAGATTAGGGCTGTGGGTTTTTCCGGATGATTTATTTGTACCACAACAGACTGTATTTCTGTCGAGTTTGTTTGTCTTGGGCTGCAAAACCGGAAAATTTAGGTCGTCTTTGGTATACCGCTCACAAATTTACCGACAACAGGTTGTCGGCTCTATTTGGGGATAATAAAAAGTGAAATCGATAATATGTGTTTTTTTAGAAAAATTGATATGGTTTCCGAACGCAATTAGCCGCGCATGGCTCGAGAAAAACATCGTTCTCGGCAAAAAACGATCCAACATTTGCTTGGCCTTGACCTAGAGTAAATAGACAAATAGAACTTTCAAAAATATTTCATCAGCACAAAGTTGCTTTTCCTCTGAATAATTTTTGCCCGAAGTTGAAGATCAAATTTGGCCGGCATATAAAAAGATTTTGACACGGTCGCTGTACCGTTTTGTCGATTATATCCGATGTTTAACTATTTCCTTAATTTAAATAACTTAAAATGTTGATATATTTTAATAGTTGAAACATTTTCTATTTGGTTTAAGAAACACAATGTTGCCCGTTTTGACCACGTTTGATTTTGGCTGTTGCGCAGTGAAGCACGAATGTCGGCGCTGAGAGATGTGGTTTATTCGCTTCCTGTTGTACTATTCAAGCTCTTTAGTATATTTAGGTTTGGAAAATAGCCCCATTCATAAATGCTCATATTTTAAAACAAATAACTTGAAAAACAGCACGTAGCGACACGCTGCGAGGCACAAGTTAAGCAGACATACGGAAGGCAAAGGGTGGTACCCTTGATACGTAACCTTACGTACACCCACGCGAAGTCACGTATAACGTGATTCCACGCGTCGCGCGTGATGCGTAAAATTGCGCGAAGCGCGAGTCAAGCTGCCTTTATTTTAAAAATTTTAATAGACCATTTTCAGTGCAAAAAGCACGTACGAGGTATTGTCAACGGTAATGTAAGTGTTTATTTAGCATTGCTTCAGCTGACCGATTGGACCCCACTTAAAATAAAGTTGACACTTGGTATAATTACGTTTTTACGAGACGTGTCGGTCCCTTTGATGTGTTCAACCCCGTTCTAACATCATTGAAACGACAAAAGGACGCTGCCATCAAAGACAAGTTGCGCACTTGAGAGGGGTGGGGAGGGTTAACCGAACGTTGAAAAAAAAAAAACAAGTTTTGAAAAGAAACTAAATCTTGGAATAGACAACATCTGGATTTCTTAAAAAGTCTTTAAAAATAGTTTGATGCATTCAAACAGGAATCTGCGGTGGAGAGAACTTAGCTCTTGTGTTCAAATGATAATTTGACACACGAGTTAAGCGGCGTGCTTTTAGCCGGCACAGATATTGCTGTGCTTATTTTCTCATAACGATTATGACCAGTAAAATTCGAGACATCTTTTGCAGACATAAACATATCTGTGATTCAATTATAATTGCTCGTAATAGCTCTGCCAAACAGCTAAAGCAGAGAGCTACACGGAATTTTGTGTTTTAGCTGGTCAAATAAATAATATTGTGCACAAGTAGAGAAAATTTTGAACACCTCCAAGGTACTTAACAGAGAAATGTGACTTGATCCCATCTCAGTTGTTGAGCAACACAACTCAAGCGTAATATCGAGCACCCTTACGTGGGTTTTGCATTTCTACGAAATTTCCTGACTAACAATTTTAGTTTTGGCTTCCTTTACGTATCTGTTGCTGACGAAAATCCCTTTTCATTACGATAACTGATAATAATTACTTGTATTGAAAACCTTATTTTTTGTTTAATTTCATGAACTTCATATAGCTAGCATTTTTCTCTCGAGCTTAAGTAGCAGATTGATTCCTGTCGATGCATGAATGCATGATTTTTTTCCACGATTTACGTCTAAGCCATGCTTATTTCCTGTTTATTGGAGACACAAGTAGGTTCTGCAACGTACAAGCTATCGAGTAAACATACTAAATAGTTCCGGTATTTCTGTGTTATGTATTGCTAGAAATCGATATTCTTCTCTAAGTCGACCGAAGAGGCAAAGCATTTCCCTTTTGCCAACTATAACTTCTTGTTGTCTGCGCTAGGAGTAAAATCAGTGCTGTCTCTTTATGAGGCGAAAATTCATTTAGCACGGGCTCATTTATAACGCCCGTGAACATTTGAAAAGGTTAGGCCATTAAGCAGAAAATGCGATTACATTCTAAATGAAAGCACAAAGAGTTTTACGTTCATCGCGAGGCCGAGGGGTCCACTAAAAAGTGCTCCTTATCTTTCAACAAAAATCTGCACTTCTTGGCCTATATCATGTGAAACACTCGTATTTTTTAAGGGCCGTAGGTGTGAATGGTTGCAGAGAAAAGCCGCTAACTCGCTCATGGGCTGGCCTGGCGTCAAGAATGTAGGAAATATAATTATGATGACGTCGGCGTCCTTCTCAATTTTCATTGGTCCCTTTGACTGATCGCCCGATTAATCACTGTCAATCATGATGTCGGCGTCCTTTGAAGTTATTCCTTTAGAGTTGCCGCCGACTCTTCAAGCTCATACTACCAGCACAACACAGCGAGTCGAAATAAATTCGAGACAGAGAAACTTGAGGGTTTTTTCACGACCAGCGAGGCTAAAATGCCTCAACTACCCAACAGCTCTACGGAAGATCTCGGCGCAGATGATGAAGTAAAAGAATATAAGCACGAAGACGGGGAAGATTCCGAGAACGGTGCGCATTTGGACCTCGTGAACGATATCAAGTCCGACCTGATCAAAAAAGAGACCGAAAATTCAGAGGTGAGCAACCCTTTCCATTTTTTAACTCTTATGCCAAGCCGTGTTCTGTCAGGATTAATTGTTTCGCTTAAGTTGGTGGACTTCTGTAGTGCTCCGCGCTTCGGTCTTGGAGCTAGCGACTTGGTCGTTCGGGATCGGACTGTTAGAAGCGGCAAGCTCAAAGTGGCGAATACAGAATCATATTGTTTGGGAAAATAGTAAATAAACTTCAATTTTTTTTACCGAAAGGAATATGCCGACCTAATTTTTGGTCTTGTTCTCCGCCAACAGCTAGGAGTTTAGAATACTCGATTAAAATTTGTGCTACTTTCGCTAACGTGTGTCTCACTAGAGTATGTTATTTGTTCCGTTTTTAAAATTTCTCGCTTCGCGGTATAAATAATCAAAGGATGCCGCCAGTAACCCCAAGTGGCCGCGAAAAATATATACATTGTCTAGGTTTTGGAGAAATTGCGGCAGCAAAACTTGTTTTGATGTCCAAATTTACAACGAAAGAGCAAAAATGAGTTGAGTTGAATGGCGCGAAAGTCTTTGCAAAGTCTTGCTAAATTTCATGGTTTTTCCCTTGCCCGCTATTTCTCCCTTGCCTTTAGCGGTTTACCGTAGGGATAGATAGTAAGTAAAGGCTTTTTAACACTTGTAATTATATCTTGGGATCGGATTTCACTGTCAGACCTGCTCAAGGTTTTCATAGCAAAGTTCGCCGACCGACTTCAAGTGATGGAGAGCAGAGATATTTTTTTGTTTAGAGCAAGTCTCAATGAGGGGTTTTATTCTAATTTCCTCCTCGGTATAGTTACTTTTTCATTCATTGTCCAAGAGATATCGTAGCTGATGTGCTCTCTAGTTTCAACGCTGCAAGGATGGGAAAAATGCAGTAAAAGTTTGTGCGAAGCATACGCTGTAGACGCACTAACGCACACCCTGCAAATGGGCTGCAGGTTTTGAAGAGAGCAGCTCTTCAACGTTTACTATTTAGAGGTACATTTCTTCCGTTGTTTAAAACATTTAGACAATGATTGACTTGATTCAGTGGTGTGGAAAATTGGAGAAAGATGCCAATCGTTTGTTGACGTGACTTTGCCAATGGAGACTTCAAACTCGAGAACGTTTGATTTCGCGGGAAAAGAGTTCTGTTTTCAATCGCGCGCGTTCGATCGTGTAAACACGGGCAAGGAGCACTCTCACCTCGCATTTCCGGTTAGTTTATTACAAAAGAGGTTTTTGGGGCGTCTCAGGAAAGCGAATTTGAAACTTGGTAAAAATTGCTGCCTTTCTCTTCAACTGTAAACAGCGTTTCTTTTGTTGTCGAAAAGAACTGCTTAAAATTGCAGCTCGAATTAACAGTTTCTGCGCGAACTTGCTTTAGAAAGGTTGACCACTTTTCCACTCAATAGACCTGCCACAGAAGTGAGTGTTAAAGAGGTTAATTGAAAAATCACCCAAACACCTATTTTCAAACGAAAAGATATCATCTGCTGTTTTGCTTCTCATTAAGAAGGGTTAAGAATTTGCAACTCGGTTCCATTTGCGCCTTTTAGTAGCTTTTAAGCTATATGGGAACGGGTGCATATGCGCTTTTATTGTACATAAGAAATGCTTAGCTCATGGGCGATTAATAAAGGCAGATTTCTTTAATTTTCAGTGTATTGAAATGAAACCATTCGCTTTCACGTTCATTGATCTCAGCCCATTTTTCATCAGTAAATTACATTTGAAATGGCAGATGGCATGATTGGTTTTATCAAATGCAAGGTTTTGAGAACGAAGTTGTCACACGAGTTTCATGTTAAAAACCTATAAACGCACAGACCATACGCTTACATTATTTTAACGGGCAATTTGATATTGACTCATCACTGGTTAAGTTTATAAAGTTGTTTTAACCGTAATTGTAAATTCTCTCTCTTTAAATGGCATTTTTACAAGGGCATTAAACACTTAAAATAGAACCTAGCACTTTCGAAGCAAGAACGTTCAACATAATTTCATCTCAGTCATCTGCAATGCTGAAAAAGTTTTTTATACTTAAACTGAAATTTGTCCATCTCTTACTACAAGTAAATTAACTTTTCATTTTCTTGAGATGCTTTCATGTTGCCTATACATATTGTCCAAATTCATTTTACATCTTTAAAAACTGAAAATTGTACTAAAAAAATGAACATCCAAAGTTAGTACCATACCACCTGGAGTTTCATTTTGTTTGTAAAGCAGGGCTGACAAGTTCAAGTTATTGCCATGACCAGGGGTTAATAATTCTCCATATAAGATGTTATTTGTGGACGCCAGCCAAAATTTGTAATTTACTTTAAGTTTTAAGTCAGTTTGTAATTACTTCATTTTTGAATAAATTCATAAGAGATGTTGTAAATGTTTACCAAGTCTGCAGCTGAAAAACCAGTCCATCATACAACAAAGCTGTTACTTGAATTAAAGGAGTGATTGACACTTTGCTATAAAGCAGTTGCTTTAATTAGAACATGACTAGTGCTGGGGCTTGGCAGTTAGTTGAGCAAAAACAGGCTTGTACTTAATATCTTCAATTTTTGTCACATGGTTCTAAATTTTATTTTTATCAGATGGCCACCTACATTAATAATTAATGTAGGTGGCCATACAATTATTGTCACCGATAACATCATCATCAAAAGTTATTGAATGCTATTTTACTCAGTGTAGAGCTCTGAAAAAACCGGACATGAAAAATTAACCCAAATAAGAGAAAATAAAGGGCCATTTACGTTAATGGTGCGCTTGTTTCTACAGCCTGTTGCTATCATGAGTGAAAGTTTGGAGAAATTCAAAAGTTTATTTAAAATACGAGTCAAAGGCGAGGGTTTTAATGAGTGCTTTCGAATTCTCCCAAACTTTCTCAAGTGTTTGCATCAGCTGGCTGTATGTAGCCAATGTGTAAACAGGAAGGGAACTGTTTTCTATTCCTCTTATGAAATAAAGTCAGCAAAATGCTGTAAGACATTTTGACTGCATTTTAGATAGTCTTGTGCAAAATTACCCCACATCCAATCTGAGCATGCCTTGTAGTTCAGAATCTTGTAATCAGGGCTCAAAAAAGGGACAAGTAGATTTCTTTGCTGGGCAAGTAACTTTTCATGTTCACTTGTCCGATGGGGAAAGGCCCAGGCAGGTCGTCTGCCTACAAAGTTGTAAAAAAATTGTAAACTTAAAGACAAGTATGCAACTGCCCCGGGCATGCAAAATTTTAGAGCTGTTTGTCAGAAGGTCAAGCCAGAATTCAAGGTTTTTTCAAGGCCTGTACAGTAACGTGAAATCTTAAATCTTAGTCCTCTATTGCAAAGGTAGAATACCGGTAAGGCTGTTAAGAGAGATGAAAGGAAGCTTTGAAAATTATGCTCCCTACTAAATACAAGGTTCTTTGTCATATATAGTTGAGCTTGTCAAGCCTGCCTGATTACTTAGCCTGTTTCTCAAAACTAAGACCCAAGACCTAAGATCTAAAACCCCCTCCAAATCTCAAAACCGAAGACCTGAGACCTAGGTATTAGTTTTGGAGATTTGGAGGGGGTTATGTTAGTTTAGGTGGGGGGGTCTTAGATCTTATGCCTTATTCTTAGTTTTATAGACACCCAGATTACTCCCACTAATCTTTTTACTTTAATTCTTAAACGCAGGATTCTAAACGACCATCCGATGCAAGCTCGGCACCTATTGCCCAACTTATATCATTTCAAGATCGTTATAATGAACATTTAAATTCAGGGTCTCATCCAGCTTACTCCAGAGGGGGGCCTCCACAAACACCTCAAGATGATATGAAACATGTTTTACAACGTGGACATGCTTCAAGACCGGCGGGTATCTTCCATCCCGCTCACCACCACCCTTACACTACCACCCCTCAGTATCAATACGCTATGTACCCTGGAGTAAAAGGTCCAGATAGCAGAAGATATCATTACGATCCTCCTTTGTGGTGAGTGAACTTTGTAATCTTGGGACTATTGTTTGTAGTGAAGATTTAAGGAGGCAAATTTTTTGTTTGACTTGTCATTTTGTACCTGAGCATGTGTACACAGGGTTCATACGGGTCCTGGAAAACCTGGAAAGTACTGGAATTTTATTGTGGCTCTTAACTGGAAAGTTCTGGGAAAAGACTATTGGTCATGGAAAGTTCTGGAAATCTGTTAAATTCAAGTAGCACCAGACTTCTCAGAACTGACAATTATAAGAAATGTATGTCAGACAGTAAGGGAAAAAATAATGTAAGATCTTGGGAGTGAAAGGGTTAATAAGAATTTTGGAGTCTTGGAAAAATCAATTTGAAATTGTTTGTGAAAAAGAGTACGAACCCTGTGTACAGTGGGATATTCTGATTTCTCAAACCTTCTGACAATTTGAACAAAAAGTTAATTCCATTGGAATTCCTTTGCTCAGTCGAACGCTGCATTGTTACCCTTGATTTTTCAAACTCCTGATTTCTTTCTTTTTTTTAACCCTTGGAGTTTTGATCGATATATTTGGATTCCACTGTACAGTGAATAGACAGTCAGCTTAGAACAACGTTGTCTTCAAATGGCTTATCTGTAATATTCCCTTTAGTGGAGTTGTACACGATGGAAATCAAATTTTGTTCACTAAGTCTCTGATGAATTAATATTTTTTTATTATGAACGGTAAAACTGATATTTTATTAAAAATTTGTGTGCATTTGGAAGTCTTACATGGGATTTTTGTCTTGTTAGGCAACCACACTCACCAATAATTGGTCAACCGTCATCTCAATATCCTCCAAACTACCCAAGCCAAGTTGGACCAACATCAGCTGGCATTCAGAGACTGAGCCACCCAACGATAACAGCAGACCCCCGTGGGGCTGTTTGCTGTCCGCCGCCACCCCCTAACCAGACGGTCATCAGCCGTGCACCCCCAACATGTGGATCAGGAAGGTAAAAGCTCTTTAGTATTAATCCTTCGATTGTAACTGTACTCAGCCTTTAGTGGTTCTGGGATTTGGGAAATGGATGTGAGAGCTCCCTTACGAGGCATGGTGGCCTAATAGTTGGCACACTGGACTCCCGATTGAGATGTACTGGGTTCGAGCCCTGGCCGAGGTCACTGTATTGTGTCCTTGGGATAGGCACTTTACTCTTATAGTAACTCTCTCCACCAAGGTGTATAAATGTGTACCAGCGAAATAATGCCAGGCGGAGTGGGGTACCCTCCGATAGTCTAGCATCCCATTCTGGAGGGAGTAGAAATATTCCTAGCTGCTTAATGCTACAGAAACTGGGATAAGCTCCGGCAGTATTGGCCGCACAGCTCAAGGCTTATTTCCGCAACTTGACAGAATGACTCAATTGCTTGTGTGTACTAATGCATGTGTAAATGGCTACTAATTAGACATTTTATTAAATGATGTGTCTTATTTAAGCATTCTATTTCTATTTTTCTCATATAAATAATCTTATTGTGTTCTTAAAACTAATAGTATCATTTCTTTTTTCTTTAGTTTATTAACATCACAGAGTATTCCAGCGATGCCTGATCACCCAGGAATGGATTCCTCAGTAAGTGATGGACTACTCAAAGGAGGCCACGTCAAGAAACCTCTTAATGCATTCATGTTGTATATGAAGGACATGCGCTCGAAAGTCGTATCAGAGTGTACTTTGAAAGAAAGCGCCGCTATCAACCAGATTCTTGGAAAGAGGGTAATGCCAAATTATAGATTACTGTAGGACATGGAGATTTTTTTCGTACACATCCAAAAACGCACTCACCTTTAGCTGCATGCCTGAACCTTGATTGGCCAAGGTTATAACAGACTTTTGCCGTGTATAATCAGTTGTATTAACTGAGAAGTTGTTACAACCTAGTTCCAACAATCTTTCCGGAACTTGCGGCAGGTCAAACTGCAAAGTTTGTTGGAAACAACTGGTTGTAACAATGTTGATTTACAAAGAAAACTGAATCGTGTTCTGCAGTAGTTTCTAATTTCATTACCAAAAACTTAAAGCAGCTAAAAAATTTCATTTTCTGGAAAAGAGCAAAAGTTGTAATAACCTGTGTAACCAATGAAAGGCTTGCGTTATAGTGAAGTTAACGATTTTTACTCTATGCTTTAATTAAACCTTCATACTTCTAATAGAGTCACGGGACTTGAATTTAACTCTTTCATTCCTACCTTGGCCTTTGTAACAGAAGTAACAGTACCATCTAAAAGTACTGCTCTAGAGCTTTATATATTTCAGTGGTCATATGCAAATCCCTGGTACAAAGAACTACATATCTGACCACATGGTGATTGGTATTCCTGGCCCTCTTCTCTCCTGAAATACCTTTAAGTTATCTGTATCTGCATTTTTTTTTAAGTTTTAAGTAAGCTTGCTTCTATGTTTAAAGGCTTCAATTCATGTAAAGCATTCAGGCTTGTACATGTAAATCCTCTTACTAACTCACCACACAGTTAGTTTGAAAAATAATATAAAATAATGTTTTATATTAATAATGTTTTTATTAAAAGTTAACACTAAAAAAATTGTTTCAAAATTAAATTAAAGCCCCAGTGACTTATTTTAACCATTTACTGTCATAATCTGAATTAAATTCTTATCATCATTTTCCATGTCATCATTGCTTTAAAATAACTACAGGTCGGAATATAAATTAAAAAACACCTAGAATAAAATTACATAATAACTAAATCAAGGTGATTTAATACTGCCAACTAAACCAGGGGTGGACAAGCTTGGGACAGGTTCTGACGGTCTGCCTGACGAGAGGTGTCATATGTTAGCGCAAGATGAAAACACAGAAGAATCGTGATTTCTTGAACCTCCAGAAGAAATGGAAACTGCATTGAGAAATCAGGAGGTTAGAGAAATTGGGGGTAAAATTACAGAGAAGTACTATCCATGAAAAGTGAAAATTGGGTTGAAAAATCAAGAGTTTTGAAAAAAAACACGGGTTCAAAAAATCGGGATTCTACTGTCTATCATGGCTGATTCTAAAATATTGTGAGAGCTGATGGGAATAATGAAATTCTTGAAATTGTTAATAATGTCATCAATGATGACCTCAAACTTGCTATACAGTGGTGAATCTAGGGGAGGGGCCCGGGCTCCCCCATTTTAGAACAAATAGAGGCCCAAAGGGTTGAGAAAATTTTTTCAAAACCACCCCCCCTTATTCTAGGATGATTGCCCCCCCCCCCTATCTGAAATTATGGATTCACCACTGCTATAGGTGGCAGGTGTACTGCAGGGAGTTGTCCGCTTTTAACTGAGGTGTCTCTGAGAGCAAGTGTTCACTGTACAATTTCTTTTCATTTAACTTTTTGCATAAAAGGATTGTTTTTTGTTATTTATTTTCTATAGTGGCATGCCCTCGACAGACAAGAGCAAGCCAAGTATTACGAAATGGCTCGAAAAGAAAGAGCGCTCCACATGCAGCTATACCCTGGTTGGAGTGCAAGAGATAATTACGCACAACAAGGGAAAAAGAAGAAGAGGAAAAGAGATAAATCTCAAGGTAAATATAAAACAGGAATTGTTTTATTTACAGTCGAATCCCGTGCGGATAACTCGAACCTTTAAGGGAAATCGAAAAAGGTTTGAGATATCGGGAGTTCGAGTTATCAAGGGTAAAATTAGTAAGAAAATGACCTGAAGGGAAATCGAAAAAGGTTCGAGTTAGCGGGAGTTCAAGTTACTGAGGGTTCGAGTTATTGGGATTCAACTGTAATTTATTGTCATTAAAAAATTTAACATGATTGAAGTGAGGAATTCACCTGCTGAGTTTTGTGATGCTATGGTGAGACAGAAAATTTTTGTTTTTACCTATTAATAAAAAAAAAAACAGACAGTAGAGTTATAATATTTTCTCTTTTTCTATTTTAGCAGAAATCACAAATCCGAAAAAGTGTCGAGCAAGATATGGTCTTGATAGACAACACGAGTGGTGTAAACCCTGCAGGTACGACACTATCACAACTTGTCTGGTTATGTTATATTGATATTTTTTCTGGCATGTTTCCTCTTAGAATACCTCTTGTGATTTTCACTATCAATCCCTGGTTTCCCACATATAATAATAAGCTAACGTATATCTCTAAGCCATGCGTCTCTATGCCCGCCTTACATTTCGTTCTACATTTTACTACATTTTGTTTTATTCCTTTGTTGGTTCCTCTTTCCATCGCTCTTCCATCTGTTTGTTTGTTAGTTGGTTGGTTTGTTCATTCATTCATTCATTCATTCATTCATTATTTTTATTTTAAGCATAATTTTAAGAAGCTTAATTAACTGATCAAAGCTAACTTTTTTCAGGCGGAAAAAGAAGTGCGTCAGATTTTTAGCTGGTGGTGCGGGTTCGCAAGACTTATCTCCATCTGGCGATGCTGCAAATGCAGAAAGTGAAAATATCGATGCCAATATTGAAAGCAATACCGCAATGATTACGTCGACGAACTCCTCCACGCCTACTACATAGCATTAATATTATGAATAATTATTGTAGAGTTCAAATTTATTATCTCAGAGCCTATTTTAGTAGGAAGCCAAATAGCCCATTGTCATATAGTTGCTCAAAATGCATTATGCACTGAGGCAGATTAATGTAACCATGTGTAATATGTTTAGAAATTTATAACTAATTAATTAGAAATAATTTAATGAGACACTTTTGTGTTATATCTTGTTGATATTTTGGCTAGCTGCCCCCCCCCCCCTCCCTTTACTTTTCAGTGATAGAAATAAGTTAAATTTTTTTTAGATAGTCAGACAACTGATATTTTATCACCTTCTGAGCAGAAGCTTTCCTCCATCCCTGTTACAATAATTTGCGATGGTAAAGAGATTGAAATCTTTGCTAATACCCAGTTGGAGTTCTTGATGTAAATTTACCAATCTTGCAAGTGTTAAATGCTTCAAAGTGTACTGGTTCAAAAAAGCAGTTACTAGATTGTGCTGGAAATGAATCCTTGCTCCCAACAGCAGAAAACATAGTGGGTGCTTACATGCATTTTGTATTTCTCTTTTCCATTGTTGCTGCTTGTGGAATGGTGGAAAACTTCTGCTCCCAGAATGTTTTTACAGATGCAATCCTGTGAGCTGAATAGGATTTTTCCCAGATCCTGTTTTAAAAGAAGAAGAATGAGGTTTTACCCATCTGCAAAGTTGTTTTATCAACAAGTTAAAAGATTTTCTTTTGAAAACAAAAAAGATATAAATAATGAATGCCTCTGGTTTATAAAATCCAATAGAATCTGATTTCAATTTTTGATAATAAATCCAGATATCCAAAGATAAAGGATCGTTTATTTTGCTGCTTGTTAATAGGAAATTATTCATATTGTTGTTTCTTAGTTAATATTATTATTAGTATTGCTACTAAAGAATACATGTACGTAAACTATGCAACTTTGTGTAATAGCCTGTCTATATCTGTATAAATCTTCTAAAGATGTGTAAAATAGCTGATTGCAAGTCATCTCTCCCACAGTTGAATTTAGTGTATTATTATCAGAATACAATTTCTCCACATAAAATCAATTCATAATGAAGTATAAGACAAGAAGAACTCAGGAAATGATCACCAAATGAAAAATTAATTGTTGATGATTTTTTGAACAAATTCTTCCAAAAAGTACTACAAGAGCTGTATGGAGACCAGTAAGGAGAATTTGTAGATTAATACATAAGGAGCTTACAAGTGACTGTTGGAAAGTTCACTTGCATTCGTGTTGATATAAAAGTAAGAAAACTTACTTGACGGTAATTGTTGTCTTATTACCATATAGACCACTCTTCTGTCCACTCTTACTTTTTTACCTCTGTAGTGGTTTTTATGTTTTTGAGTTTTTTAGGTCCAAAAGAGCACTTTAGGTTTTTAGGTCATTCTTGGTGTATTGATGTCGAAAGAAATGTATTCTGTGAAGCCTTCACTGTTATGAAATTCAAATTGAAAATCGTATGACTAAAAAATCAAGGTCATGCACAAATCTAAAGAAATATCCTGGCACTCATGTCCGTAGTGAGCTTATCTTGTCACCTGAGGAAGGAAACTTGTCATCAGGGACAAAGCAAGCCTACTACCCGTAGGGCTGACAGTTTGCTTTGTGAAAACTTCATAAGTAACCTTGTGTTATTGCTCTAGTGGTTTTAAATGAATTCATAATTTCATTGTTTTGCAACACCATTGTCATAAAAATATTCCTGAACACTGCTGTGTGTCACGCCATTGTTATGGAAGAAAGTTTTTGTTCAGTTTTTACCTCTTTGGAAATTTTTTCTGTGAGATTTGACCAATCAAAGCTACCTCAAAATTATGTGCATGGGGGACAGGGGAGGGAGTTGACTTGAACTAGGCACATTTGGTATTTTGTACGGTCAATAAAACAATGTCCCGGCTCAAGTCAACTCCCTTCTCTTCCCCCACCCCCTTTCACATACATAACTTTGAAATAGCTTTGATTGGTCAAATTTTACAAAACTTAAAAGGATGCCATAAAGATGACAAAATATATTTCAGAAACCTATTGATTAGCAATGGGTATGACACACAATTCTTAAGTGCTATTTAGGCCACACTGGATTTTTGGTATGGCTAGTAATGAGCATTGTCAATGCTCACAGCATTGTCAATGCATACATCATAAAATTTATTTTTATTAAGCTTATTTTTGTCCCAGCACTGAAAAAAAAAAAATAAATTTTTATCTATGCTCTGCCAAAAATCCAGTGTTCAATGAATGAGCTAATTATTGGTCATTATCAATCTCGCATGTAAATATTTTATGTGTAAAATTACGTCCAAGAACTTGAATTGTCTTTTTGGATTTGGAAAACTCAACTTCAGTCGATGCCTTGCATGTAGTGGTTTCAGGATTTAATTTTTTGTGCATGTGGAAATGTATTGCACCATGTACTCTCAAAATGTTCTCCAATCAAACTTTCAATTTATTCATTCTTTTCACTGGTCATGCAATCGTTCCTCATGCCAAAAGATGTTCTGTGTCAGAAGGTACAGATGGAGTTGTGTTAACTTTGGTATACATAAAAACATCTAGAATATCCTTGATATTATATTTTAAGATTCAATCGATTCCTGGAACCATTACATTATCAATGAACATATCCCCTTTTAAGGTATTTATTTCTAGTCGTTTAACTCTCTGGAATGTGTAATTTTTAGGGGAGACATTCCACTATGAAGAAATGTAAAATATTTTATTGTTTGTGGATAAATTGTTTTATATCATTGACTATAAAAGGATAAAAAAGTTTTGTTATACGTGAGCTATTCCACTCCTTGGTCTGGTTTCTTCCCCACTACTTCCGGCCAGTGAACCGGAAAACGGAACCGGAAGCTAGCGTAAGGCCTCATAGAGGAATCCGTACCTCGGTCCAGGCTCTGTTCTTTCCACCTGGGAATCTTGTACGCCATGGACCAACCAAATCCTATTGGTCGACGTTCCGTGACGTATTAGTTAAACTGAGATCTCTTGTAGCCGATTTTCATTAAGAATTTTCTCGACAAACAATACAATTTTTGCCTAATTAGCATAAGGCAAGCACATTTGCCTTGTTCCCAGTCGCCCGTTCAGGAGGGAGGGGGTGGGAGTGGCTGCGCAATCAGTTATCTTCTCCAACAAGAAAAGCTATCTTGTAGCAGTCGTTTCTTCTAGGCTCTGACGGAGCAAAAAATAATTGAGGGGGGAGAAGGAAGGCAAGAGGAACTCTCGCGTTTTCGTACCCATCGTTCGCAAGTAGGGAGGAATTATTTTTTGGGGGGGGTAAATTTTTTTTTTTTTTTTTTTTTTTTTTTTTTTTTTTTTTTTTTTTCCCCCCCCCCCCTTACAGAAGTTATAGGCGATCTTTGCTGACGTCATTGTTTACATTTTGCCTCATTAGCGTACGCCTTTGCGTAAAGAAGGCATCCTGCGATATCCAAAATAACTCCAGAAGTTTAAAGAGCTTATGAAATTTAATAATCAGCGTAATTTTCAGCTCTTTACGTCGCTCTAAGAGCCTGTAATATTCTAGAGGAAAGGAGATAATGAGCCCATACAATCTTTGTAAAATTATAAGTTTTCAAACCCGTGTCAAAGAAAAGTATTTAATACATCAGGCTCAAATTTATAGCAGAAGTTAATCGTGTCGTGGTCTTTCAATATTCATAACTGATATTTTTGTAGCGCAATCAGACACTGAAGCGCTTATGCTAATGAGGCAGATATTATAAACAAAGGTTTCACTACAGAAAATTCTGTGGAGGAGGCAGACCATTGGATGTGTTTTGGGTGTCTGCACTTATTTAGAAAGTGTGCAAATCTTCATTTACTTGTATCAAATGGGAAAACTTTTTGAGCAGTAACTAGACTCGGCTTCAACAGATCTGTTATTTTTGTTTCTGCTTTTTGCGCCTTTTTAGCTGAAAAAGACATTTTAAAACAATACTTGCAGATGTGGTGCGCAGCCAGAAAAGGGCCTGGACCCTAGAAATGCAATGTCGCGAGAGTACACGACGAGTCTGAATATTTACCTAATAAATATGGTAAAAACACAGACTCGTCCCGTCGCTATTTCTTTTTTTTTTTTTTGGGGGGGGGGGGGGGGAGAAGAAGAAAAAGGGGGGGGGGGGGGGGGGGGGGGGGGGGGGAAGAGAATCCCCCCCAAAAAAAAAAAAAGGGGGGGTGGTAAAAACATACTTTTGCAATGTTCTTAAAGTAGTTCTTGAAAGGGAGAAGACTACTATTGGTGTTAAAAAAATATGTATTATTTTAACTCTTCTCACTGGCCATCGGCCAATTTGTTCACGGCTTCAAACAGATGTTCCGATTAAACTTTGCCAAATTTCCTCTTGTTGAAACTTTGGCAAAATTCAAATGGAATACTTTTTGAAATAGGATTGTCAAAAGGACACATGTACAAAATAAAAGTATTTTAAAGGGGCAGTGTCACCAACATTTAGTGCTACTTGAAAACCTAAAAATGGTGTTGGTATTAATTGGAAATCCACTAACAGTGGCCTGGCCTTGCTAAAATGTCCTGTACTTGTTGTAAAAATTGTTAGAAAGTAGTGTGGCTACGGACTGGTATAGGAAAGAAGTGGCCTAAAACTTGAAAAAGTTGGGCCGACGTTTTCAAGTTTGACAGTTTCACTTGGAAGAACTTTCTTAAAAGCCATTGTTCACGGTTTTTTCACATCTTGGAAAATGAATTTATGCATTTATTTTGTTGTTCAAAGTTTTTTTTGTTTTAGTGAGTGCACCCTCATAATTCTAGCATAGTGAATACAAACACTGAGAAGACTTCTCGTGACACTGCCCCTTTAATTTCCTTTTAAGGCCAAAAAAACAAAACTGTAATAAAAATCATTCTTAGACTGGACTCGACGCACTAAAAACATCTTAAATTAATCATGGTTATTCTTGAACTCTTAAATTAGTTGTTTTTTTGTTCTCTTTCAAGAACTACGTGCCGACATGACGTCCTTGCAGCTAGAATGAACTAGAAACTCTGATATTAGTGATACGGCTGGGAATACACACCAGAGGATTGCATGGGTTGGCCGGGAGGGTTTTCGAAGTCCGGTTCAAGAAATCACCCTCCACGTACTCAGACATCCTTTCATCAGATTCTCTCGCGTAATTTATACACTCAGGAAAGTTGTTTTGATTTTAAACAATCCCATCCTGATCCTTTTCTCGTATCAAGGTATAATTTTACAAGCCGCTTAAATATTTCATCGAGTAAATAAGCCAGTCTAAGCCGCTAATACTGTTAAATTTTTGTGGGAAAAAAGAAAAACTGTGTTTGCATAGCTCGTTTGGTCGGTCTAGCTCCTGATCTTATCCATGGAAACTTGGCAATTGTTTTCCTTTTGTTTATTTCCTTTTAGAGAAAACTGTTTTCTAGAAATTTGTAAAGCGTCATACCGTGCCAATTAAAGCTGCTCATTGAAAAAACGGAAAAAATTGGTAGGGGTCGAGTGCTAGGAGTTATTTGCGTCATGAATGTTTCATGAATGAACGCACACGGTTACTGTTTGTTTTGTTGACATTATCATATAAAAGGAGCTTGAAATGGTAATTTTTTCATTGGCGTCTTGACCGCTACAAGACACATTAGCAAAGCTGGTCCTGTCAACAAGAGGTTTGTCATCTTGTGAAAGGGTTTCTTTTTTGCTTGCTAGAGAAAGGTAGGTTGAATTTTGTAAGTTTACTTTTGCAACTGCGATTTTTTTATTAAATCTCGGTGCTTTACTGCTTCAAATATTGACGGCGATACAAAGTTGTTATCATTTGACATCTTGTTTAGGCAAGGGAGCGCCATTTTCTTGAAGGACTTTAACCCTGTCAGTGCACAAAGGAAAAATCTACAAATATCATTCGATTCTAAATCTAACCATCATACGAGCTCTAGTTTTCCTCCATCCTTCGATTTAGACCCAAATAGCCCTGGAAAGAAACGTTCGTGAGCTACTACGTAAACATTGTTATGTAAATAATTAAAAAGAAAGATAACTTCTAGTTGTATTCATAGCACTGTCGACGCCCCTTGCACTGTCGCTCGATCTCTTTCGACACGTAACGAAATCTTTATTTCCACAGCCAGTATGCCGAAGTGTCCGAACTGCAACAAGGAGGTGTATTTTGGTACGTTTCTTTAAAAGGGTACAATGGTATATTCTTTAGTTATGTCGCTAATTTGAACCCGCAAAGTGGCGGTGCTCGTACATGTAAATTATAGATTAGGGTGTCAGTAATCTTGTCCTACTCAAAATGGTTAAGATTTCGCTATGTAATTTCAGCTTCTGCTACGTTTTCGGTATAAGGTCGTATAACATTCAGTCGAAGGCTCTGTTCATGAGAAAATTCTTGCAAATTTCGCTCAGTACATCTCGGCATTACAAATTAAGTGCTAATTGCAGCTATTGTTATGTAGTCAGACCACCTCCAGAGCTTTTAACTGTCGATTTTTGCTTCAGCAGATAAAATGATCGACGCTCCTAGAAAGCGGGAGAGTCTTAAAATAAGCCCAATTCTTAACTGTGAAAATCGCTTTTAAAATGCAATAGGCCTACCCTACTCTACCCAGACTAGCGTGGAAAGTTCGCGAAAATTTCGCATAAATTTTAAGATATTGCTAAGCCCCTTTAATTCGTGCCGTATACCAGAGTTGCATTTAAATAATTTGCACTAGAAAAGCGCATGGTTCAATATCACAACAGTCTTGCTCACTCATTTCTCGCGGCTCTGTTTTTAACATTTTATTCCCTAAACGCCCTGATGATCCGTAGAGCATAACAGTAAACAATGGATGTTTGATTATGTTTTAGCTGAGAAAGTGACTTCCCTTGGCAAAGATTGGCACAGACCGTGTCTGAAGTGTGAAAAATGTAAGAAAACTCTATCTCCAGGAAGCCATGCCGAGGTAAGGTGGTCATGTTAGTTCGCCGTTCTTCAAAATAACCTAGTGTCTGTGGTATTTGGAGAATTTTAATCAGGCTTTTAAACTCGGTAAAGAGGCTATTTTAAAAATAAACAGAAGAAACTGGAACTGAAGAAACGGAGACTTTACTCTGGTAGTCTTTTATACATATAATTGGAAGAGCAGCAAATTTCGCAAACCTCGTGCATATAACTAATTTTTGGGTCTGGGGTGCCTGTGCTTCTACACGACTTCGATTTGGGTTGTCTGTGCTCTGTTTGAATGCTGATGGTGTTCTATATCGCTTATTTTCCAGCATGATGGCAAACCATACTGCAACAATCCGTGTTACTCTGCAATGTTCGGCCCAGGAGGCTTCGGTCGCGGCGGCGCAGAGTCTCACAAGTACTAAGCACATGCTCTGCTCCACAAGTTAGTAAATATTTAATTTACATTCACGTAAAAGCCGTTTTCTGGATGTAAAATTCGTAGCTAATGCGCTCACATTACTAATCAAACGTCCAAAGATAGCATGAAAATTGACCAATCAAAACTCGAAGCGTAAGCGCGTCACCAAAGAAAAGCGCGGTAAAAGTCACGTGAGCCATTCAGGTTGGTTTTGGCGCCAAAAGCAAAAACATCTGGCCTATCACGACAAACGCAAGTCACGCGAACAACCAATCAGAACTCAAAACAGAAACATGTAAATATTTCCCGCCAAGCACTGGAAATTGAAAGCGGGAAGCCAAATCATTTGTATGCTCTTCATTGGATGAAATTTCTGCAAATTTCAATCACGGCTAAAAAATGCACTGAAGGAACTCAAGAAGACACTAGGTGACAGAGCTTTTTCGGCTGCTGCTCCAACTCTCTGGAATCAATTGCCGAGCGAAATAAGACACGAGGAGAATTTTAACCTTTTTAAATCAAAACTGAAGACATTTTTATTTAGGAAAGCGTATGAGTAAGATCATTTTTAATATCTATTAATTATATTTTTTAGGCTTCTTAATCTCGTTTTAGTCATATGTACATTATTGTAAATAGCTACTTTTTATAACTCTTATATTCCTAGTATTTTTATTTTTTAATTTTTATTTATTTATTTATTTTTTCTATATATTTGTAAGGCGCATTTGGTCATATTTACATGTTAATTTGCGCCATAGAAATCTTAAATATTATTATTAACTAACCTGCGATCAGGCGTTATTTTTCTCGCGGCAGAAGGTCGCCGCGAAAAAAAAGAAAGCCTGATCGCAGGTTAACGCAGAACAGGTAAGAAGGGGCATGGCTGGACAAAACTGGAGAAGATGAGAACGGATCGTATTTGAATAAACTTGAGAAACGACGGCCCAACTTTTTAAAGTTTATCTCAATTTGTATCAAAACCAGATCCGTCCCTTAAAACGTTGTAAAATCGATGGGTCAAGACGCTTCATTTTACAGGAACGTTTATATGTCTTGTTCTCAGAATTTTCTTCTTATGAAAACAGGTTTTCGTAAAATCATCATCGTAATTCAGGAAATTTTGACCATTCCTTTACAGGTCTAACCGGCAGCACAGTTGGAATGCGGTTGAGACGTTGACAAGATTTCAAGTTTCCTGTAGTTCATTTTAGTAAATCAAAAATAAAAGTGCATTTGCTGCATTTTATTTCGTTGTTGTTGTTGTTGTTTTTTCGCGTGTGGCGACGTCGATTTCGCTAGAAACCATTTACTAGGCACACGCCATGTTTTGCAGAATAGTTCTGAAATAAACCAGTTAGGTTTTGCCTGTAAAAGTGTCTCGAACTACGGGATGGACACCGTACAATGACTAAAAGCAATAACAATTATTCTACTTTAACTTTTAACATCATGAAACTAGAACGTTAATCGGAAGTCCGCAGAGCATGGGAATCCCCAAACCGGAAATTGTCATGTTTTCTCCCTGTTTATTTCCAAAAGAAGATTCTTATGTCATAATCTTTTGGGAAATCTTTTGTCATACATTTACGTGAACAAACCACAAAATTAAAAAGATGTCAGAACAGCCGCTAACTTATTTTAAACCGAAAAGACGAAATAGTCCAAGTCACGACCCTCGACCCCTCACCCTCTAGCCTCTCCCAGCCCGTTTCCACCGTTGAAAGCCCCCTTGGATTTATGGGATCACGTTATATTGGTGGAGCGCTCGTCTGCACAGAGAGGAGAGGGTTGCAGAGCGCAGTTTTATCTTTATTTCTTCCAATATGCCGAAGTGTCCGACTTGCGGGAAAGAAGTATACTTTGGTAAGTTTATTTTGTATCAAATTGGGCTTTAGGCGCTTTCAGAGGTTATTTACACTCGACAAGCTTTAAAATGATCATGAAACTGATCACATCAAATCGATACGAGCGCGACCTGTCATTTGTTCCGCGATCTGTTTCTCACACTTCGATTTGTTTGCATTGAATTTCATTTGTTTTGGTAAATTGAAGTAAATTTGACTGATTTAATTGCACAGTTCGCTTAAGTTATGGCCATTACCTGCAGTGATGCGATTAGAGAAGAGAAATCTAGTGGAGTTCTTCTGTCACAACACGCATTTTGATAAACTTAAGCTTATATCGATAGTCCATTTTCAAGTGTGTTTTAGGCCGATATTTTGCATATCGACTTTCTTGAAGAAAAATTTTTAAACCTTCACTTGGTTTGGAATGCTACACCAAGTGAAAATGAACACAGCTGTTTATAGGAGTACTGAGTATGTTTACCCAACAAACGGCAAATTCATTTACAAATTCTTTATTTTGTGTCTTTTGTGCACTTCTCATGCAGCTGAAAAAGTAACTTCCATCGGGAAAGATTGGCACAGGGCCTGCTTGAAGTGTGCAAAATGCGGCAAAACACTTTCCTCTGGAGGTCATGCTGAGGTAAATATTAATCTTGTCCATTTGAATTTCTCTTCAAGTGAATGATTTACTACGCAGATGCTATGCGTTCTGTGCACTGGAATTTAAAGAACTCATGATATGATCTGAAGTTAATTAGCTGGGTGTAACCAGTATTACAATCTATTATTTAATTAACTTATTAATCCCACAGTAATGGTAAATAATAACTTACAATATAATTATTTATTTAGTGAGCCCATTCATCAACAAAACAACAAAGCTGTTTTTAAAATGACTTGCATATACTAGTTTTTTTTTTCAAAATCATAACACAGAAAGTATGTACAGACTCTAAAAATACACATCAGTCCAAAAAAGGTCTAATGAAAATAATTGACAGTCATAAAAATTAAAAATATGCCATGTTTACACAAAGAGAATTTTATAAGGTAAACATTTTATTGTCTGCAAAATTCCATCAATTGTGTTAAACTACTTTAGATATAAATCATACACTTGACAGAAGAAATTAGGACGGAAACAATGTGAAAACAAAGTAAGGTTTTAGAAATATTCAAAGTCTGTAAGCTAACTCGCCTAAAGTTTGAGAAATGCATATATATATTTGTGTTGGTAATCATATAATGAGGTATTAAGACGGATTCCGCTGAAAGTTTGAGTAATGAGTGCAAAAATTAAGTACCATAAGTAACATTTTGTATACTGTTTAAAAGATCTTACTGAAATTCATTTTTCTTAGTGACCCTGTGACTAAATTCTAAAGCATTCTTGAGAAAATTAAAGTCAAACCTTGTAAAAATGTTTAAAATGGTGCCATTTTGTTTTAACTGCAGTGAAACATCTGATTTAACTGAAATGTAGATAAGCTGTTAGCTGTACTCAAACTGTAATCATGCTACAAATGCATGGAAAGCTGAAAATGTAACCACCCTCCCCCCCTTGGGGGCGACTCTGAATTTTTTTGGATGGGGGTGTGCTGCTGGGACTTTGAGACCCTTACCCTATACCAGACCATGTTTAGCTGATTTTGCAGCCCTGTACTAGACACTTCCTAACACAACAACAGGTCATAATTTTCTGCAATAATAATGAAGTATTATCATTTGTCTAACAATAATGTCACTTGTGATGTTAAATGGAACATTTTGACTGCATACTGTTAGTCTTCATCAGGCGCAGGGATGTCGCTAAGGGCCGGCTGCCGGCTAATTTCACCGGCTGAAAGAAAACTTAAATCCGGCTGAAGTATCACACGAAAACAAAGACTTAGGTAAACTTTTAGAGCTGTCAACATAAACTTTAGCCAGCCGACCTTGTTGATTAGCTGGCTAAGTGATTTCTTAGCTACATCCCTGCAGGCGATATGTTTATGCATAACCCTATAAAGCACAATGCTCTGTTGTGATTGGTTGGTTTGATTGGTGTGCGACTAACATAATTTACAAGTGACTACATCCTGAGGCAAACAATAATACTTTATTATTATAATAGCGGAGCTCCACAGCGGCCTGAAGGGCCTCAAAGCGGAGCCCCATAACCATAGAAAATCCACAGATATAGGAAAACCATGAACTGAGTTTTCATGGTCATCGCGGTTAGCGGCATAGTTCGCGGGCGCGTCCATCCGTCCATATGTACGTACGTCGCCCACTTCAGAAATAGATTAACCCTAACCTCTTTGATACTGGGCAACAACGTTATGGTCAATTGACAGCTGTCAATACGAGGCGTCTGCTGACCAGTATCACGTGACCAAATCGCGGGCTCAGGTGTATAACTCATCGAGGTCATGTGGTTTTTTTAAAGTTGACTGCTGACCAGAAAATGGTTTTTCTATTGGATGGCAGGCTCAAGTGCTATTTTTTTATGAATTAGATATATAAATGAAGGGCAAAGTAAATTACCGTGGAGCTCCGCTTTTATGCTTGGCTAAATCTATTTAATATTTTTATACCTTACAACAGTGAACAAGAACAACCTTTTTTGTGACAAATTTTCCACAATAATTTAAATCATTTTCTGGGCAACTTAATTTAGACACTTGACATATCTCAGAGATTGAGTTTTGTGGACATTACTTTTCTTTGGATTTTCTTTATTGTAACATGCTGTTTTTGTCCCCACTCCCCCTCCATGAAAAAAGGCTCGCAACAAAAAAGCCTTTTGAACAAAAAATAAAGATGGGGCGCAATGTAGAAGGTGTTCACAATGTACATGCCTGAGGTTATACTCTAACAACAAAATAAAGTGGCTACATTTCTGCTATGATTTTTTTCAACTCGTGTTAAAATGGTTTTCCTCTTGCTCTTTGCAGAAAGATGGCAAACCATACTGTCACATCCCCTGTTACAGTGCCATGTTTGGCCCTAAGGGATTTGGTCATGGCGGCACAGAGTCGCACACTTACCACTGAGAACAACAGACGGTCAGTTAGTTTAACTGATGACATATCATAGGTGAGTGAGATTCCAATAATGAGGGTGACATTGGGGTTTGTGCTGTTGCATTATTGGCTAATGTGATTAAAAACCAAACTCTCCTCACAATTACAATACTTTGCCATCCAGACTAGTGATAAGAACTTTTAAGTAAGAACAATTTATTGGAAATTCTCTCGCTAAACCAGCAGATTCTTAAAGTTAAGAAGAATGTTTTGAGTTTTAGCACAAGCAGGAGTCAAACTTTTAAACACTCGTAGGGACCTTAAAAATGTGACTTGCCCTGTGGCAACCACAACAAGGGTTTAAGTTTTAATCACTGACAAAAACCTCCACCAGTTGGACTGTGTTAAGACTCAAAAGCATGTGCTTTCAGTTCAGACTTAATGAGGCAAGTGTTACAGAACTTTCCCCCCTGCATAGAGCCATGTATAGTAATATTGTCAACCAATCAGACCATTAGCTTAGGTTTGTTGACTTACTGCAAATTTTTGTTGTTGCTTGCAAATTTTTCAGTGAGCTTGAGAGAGAAGACAGGACTTAAAGTGAACTTGAGATTTCTAAATTATAAAGTAGAAGCTACAAGCGCATTTCTCCACTAGCACTTAAAAACTAATTGCTTTTCTGTTTTTTATTCCTTAGGTACAAGTGCTAGTAGGCTAAAGTTTGAGAGTCACTGATTGTGGATCGTGATTTTGTAGATTGCAATTTTTTAGAATAAAGTTCGTTGTGGTTCTCAGAATTTTTCTTGTGTCTTGTCTCTATTGATTTTTACTTACCTTATTGTTATTTTCACGGGACTTAATTTTCCCAATTGAAAAAAAAAACCCGCGATATTAAAGACCCACGGAAAAAAGTTCTCTCGAAAATTAACGACGCGAACTAAAGGAACATGTCAAACTGTTTACAGTTTCGTTTTGTTATACGTATGATTTCGTTTAGTGTCATTGGAAACAAGAAAATAAATAACTTCATATTCTCTTGATTGGAAACTATTGCTTTGGGAAAACCAGTTGTGCCAATTCTGAGACGTAATGTTTGTTAATACAGACCAGTATTTTGACAATTTTCGCGAAATTTCCCCAGGTTAAATCGCGAAATTTAAGTCCCGCGAAATATGCCTGTTCCATTTTCGCGAAATTAAGTTTTCCCGCAAAAATAAGTAACAATAAAGAAGTTAAGTCTGCGCACTCTAGACAGAGATGAAGTGGCCTAGTGTGTGTGTTAATAGGTTAGTGTGTTGGTTTCTGAATTGACAACTGAATTCAGTGAATTGAGCTGCCTGGGTTGGAGCAATGATTGCAGTTACTATGTTGTAATCATTCACCATGCCTGTCCTCCCTCCGCCTGGGAATATGAATGTGTTACAGCAAATCATTAGGACTTAGCCCCCCTAATCAGTTACCGAAAAATAAAGAATTTCTAAGAGAAGAATCTCTAAAGCCCCCCACTTCAAGTCACTAGTCAGCCCCCCCCCACTCCGTGGTCTCTGTCAGACCCTCAAATGTTAAAATCCGCGGCGCAGATTTTTTTCATTTTTTTATTTGCGTTCATTGTTTTATATAGAACAGTGAAAACTCAAAACTGAAACCAGCTGAATTCCACGAAATTCCTGTTTCAGTTTCTTCAAACGAAAACGCTGATTTCGCCAAGTTGAAACAAAAATTGAAGTGATCGAAGAAAACTTTTTCACGTTCTACCAGATTTACAGCAAAATGGTCGACACATCCAATATTTTATTTTTTTTATTAAAATAAAAGAAAATCTATTTTCACTAATAACAGTAAAATACAGAGTAGATATGTTGTATTATCCCCCTAGTAGGACATCCTGGTATTAAAAAAAACATTTTTAAATAAACAAGAAGTTTTATTCCCGTTCTCAAGACTTTTTCGTTATATTTCGTCTCAATTTTCGTCGACAAGAATGCAAGAAAAAACTCCACGCAATTAAAAACAACTGAAATGTGCGAGCACTAGGAGAGAAATTAAAACTTCGCCCGCTCGTTTCCAACTATAACTTTCTTGAGACAAATAGACTATTTTTACAGTCTTTAATTCAAAACAATTCGTACCATGCCGCGCACTTTGCAAAATACACATCTTTCAATGTTTTGTATTGAATTATCTAACCAGCATGTGGGCTTTGAGAATTTTTATAGGTAAATCAACTGTTCTGTTCATGAAAAAGCTTTTCTTTTAATAGCACACAGCCCTGAGGCTACGAATCGACAAATCCCTAACTATGACTTTCTAAACATTCCTCTATCAAGAAGCTTTTCCTCCCTATAAATTGTTGTTGTCCTTACATTACAACAGCATATGATCTTTCAATTTTTATAACTCGGAGAGCCCCCCTGCAAGAGATGAAAAAGTGTATGCTAATTTTGGAAGATATTGAATGAAAGGATGCGAGCGTGACCAAATGTTCATATAATTTTATTCATAAAATTCGCAATTATTAATTCTGATTTTGACAAAAACATGTCTTTCAAAACGTTTTCTTGCGTCGCAGATTTTGTGCTTTTCGTCTAAAACAAAAAGCAATAAAGCCCAAAGAAAAATTTGCAAATTAGATAGTTTGACAAAGAGTTAGTTTCAAGTTGCCTTCACGTTTTATGATACTCATATTGATACAAATACTCTCTTTTTGAGTCTTTTAAAAATTGAAAATGTTCTAGAGCTAGCTGCAAGCTATATACCCAGTGAAGACAATGGGTTAAGATATAAACTGGACAATTAAAATACGTCGCTCATTCAAAATTGATTCACATTTTCCTTTCCGCGTGTAGCGATCGTTAAAACGAAATCTCATTGGCTAACAGCGGGGATCGCTCTCACTCAAATATATGCAATTCGAAATTTAAATGGGATTGTCTGCTTTTATCAACACGCAGGTGTGGTGAAATTACCAAAACGACAAGCGAGCCTGGATATTTTCCCCCAGAACTGAAGTTATTCCGAGTTTGATAATAACTAAAGACTTGAAACATGTCAAGGAAATGCCCTACTTGCGAAAAAACCGTCTATATGGGTAAGCGATGGATTTTCAGCAACAATTTCCAAACCTTAACGGGTTTTATTTTGACTTTGACACACAATTGTCGAATAATATTCTTCATAAGTTGCAGCGTAGCTTTCAAGAAATGTCAACGAATAAACTTTCAACAAAAACGCTTTTGATTTTCATCGTCGATCCAGTCGCTTCAGCAAAAGTTTCTGTGCCACAGTGTGGAACATTCTGTGCTTTTTTGCCAAAAATCAAAGATGTTGTCGTTTTTTGATCTCATGTTCTTTGTACATCCTCGTGCTTTGACAGGTGAGAAGAAAGAGTCCCTTGGAAACTGGTATCATCCTTTGTGCCTCAAGTGCAAAAAATGCGGCAGACAGCTCGCTACTGGAAACCATGCCGAGGTAAATTAACTATACATACTATTTGAGTTTATTTTTCGGTATAAAAATACAACATTCAGTTTATTACACAACCCCATACAATAACAACTGTTCGCCTTTGTTTATGCGTGATATTAAATGTCGTGACTTGGACACAACACGAAATGGCGAATGGAAATTTCAAGCGTCTGCTTAGCTTAATAACTTTGAAATATACAGTCAAGTTTTCAGTTACAACTCCATAAAAATCAGCGATAAAATTTTACGGTTGTTAGTTTCGATCCATCAAAAGTGACCCACAGTAACACTTTGTGTTTGCTAATAATATTAAACACCAAAAATAGATCCCGTGAAAGTAACAAAAGTAACATAACTTTAAAACTTCTTGTTTTCTAATATAGGGCAAAGCAAAACTATTCGCTTTTCACCAAAGTGCTTGAATGTAAAATTCATATGAAGACACAAAACGAACTAAACAATTAAGCAAAGACGCCGGAAAGAATTGACATTGCAATTGTAACTAATGGCTTTTGATAGAATAACGCAATGTACACAGAGTGCATCGAAAACTTTATGGAAATTATACAACAGTTTTTTGTTGTTGAAAAAATAACTGACTAATACTTATTTTCACAAAGATTGAAATTGCACGTATATGCGTTCACACTTGCTATGTGTGTTCATGCACCTTAAAACCAGTTGAACTCCTGGTACAGTGCCTTTTAACTTTAAGTTACGACACTTCGACTTTACTTTCCGATCTTCGCGGTTACTAGCCAAACAATTTGGCGCGACCTTCTACTGATATTCACTGATTGGTCATGTTTTTTTTTCCTTTTAGCATCAAGGCCATCCGTACTGTCATAACCCGTGTTACGCATCAGAGTTTGGACCCGGAGGATTCGGACATGGTGGAACTGAATCACACAAATACTGACACGTGACTTCTGTTGAGTACGTTACCACTTTTTCATAAAAGTAAACTACAGTTATTTTAGACTTGTCGCCCATTTTTGTCCCCTGAGGCGCTTGTTCCTATTAGCCGGCGACGCCTGTGCACGAGAAACAAGTGGCTCTGGGGGTTTGGGGACACATGACTTGATTGGCGAGATCTCAACAAAGGGAGTTTCAAATCTACCCATTCGCAATCAAATCAACTGTTTTAAACTCTCGTACAAGAAACGAATTTTAAAAAGGTTCACTTGTTAAAATCCAGCCAAACAAATCATGTGTCCTCAGAGCCACTTGTTTCTCGTGTACAGGCTTCGCCGGCTAGGAGGGACAAGCGGCTCTCTGGGGACGAGAATGACTATGGTCACCACCAAGAACGCGGACTCTGGTCATCCGATATTTTGAGCATGAACAGGGTGCTCATTTTTGGCGATTGTCAGCCAATCAGATTTGAGCGGAATAAACCCGCCGAGGTCCGTGAGAATCCACAATCTTGGTGTTCATCAAGAAAAACGGGCTCTGGGCACAAGGTTGACCAATCGCCATTTTGAAAAGGGTGAACATGTCGCGAAATACCGTGCTTAAAATATTCCTTATTTTCTTGTAGGCTCCAAGTCCATACCTGATAGATGGGTGTACCATAGAACGCACTACTGCACACGATGGATCAGACGGAAGTTCCCACCCCATAAACACTAAACGCGAGCTCTTATTACAAAGTTCAAGTTTTTAATAAAGTGCCTTCGGGACATTGTTAATATAAACATGCTAGAGTTTATTTGTCAGCTTGCGATTTAGTTTTGGTGATGTGTTATCAGCTGCTTCTCTGAGGAAAATGCCCTCTTCCCCAGCCCTGAGTTTTGATACCACTAAGGGTTTTCCATTACAATTTAACTGCATATGTGTTCACCAAATAGCGTAAAACAAATGAACGACATTACACTATACCCAAACCACAACTAACCAACATTAGTAGAAACTCAGCTGTGTTCTATTGGAAATCCGCGAATCTGATTGGTTCTCCCACTGATTTCTATTCTACCGATAGATTTTCTGTCGAGGAACAGTCGGCTGTGTGCCTCGCGGTATGTTCTTAAAACAAATATTAGCCCGAGTAGCGAATTTTGAGGGATATGTAGTTTTTGTCTTCAAAGTGCACAATATTGTAGGTTTTGGACTGAAATACTCTGTTTTTTATTGTTCACCACTAAATTTTCTTCCGCGCGCACATACAAAAACAGATGTGAATTATTTTTACTTCTCGGATAAAAAACTCGAATGAAAGCCGATATTTAACAAACTAAACGAAACCAGACAAGAAACCCACTAAATGCAGTGATTGATTGGTTTTTTTGTCTGCAGGCAGCTTGTTTACAAAAAACAGTCATGGGCGGGCACTATCGATCTAGCATTGTTAATTAGGAGAAACTTAGGCTGATAGTGCCCTCTATTGGACGGGACATCGCGTCACGTGTTAATTTAAACCGATCGGATTCGTCGCCACTGTTAGTGGTGAACTATAATCGCCGATAGAAAACAGTCGCGCGCGCGAGTAGCTTTTTAAGTGGTAAATTTTCTTAATTTTTGTCTTCAAAGTGCACAATATTGTAGGTTGTGGACTACAATCCTTTTAGAGTTTCTACTAAAACAATTAGACTACTCGCCCTCGTTTTCTATGAGCGATAGTCAACTCGGCTCCTCCTCGTTGACTATTTGCTCATAGAAAACTCGGGCTCGTAGTCTAATTGTTAAATAGCTTCCGCAACACCAAGACATACCCTGCAAGTGTTCATCGGAATATTTATAAAACACTGCAGTAATGCGCATAATGTCTTGTGCTTGTCTTTATCGCAAGTGTGAACATCCCTGGGGTTGTGCTCGAGGTTATCTCACAAGTGTGAAACCGAGGAATTTTAGGGTACGTTTCCAAAGCCACTAAACACGGGACACGGCAGTAGGTCGGCCAGTGTTACTCTTAAAACTTGTCAATGAGAGGCTAGATTGGTTTCTCTTATATACGACAAACACACACATATAACACTTTCACTGCTGTAAACAGGTGTATGTACAGTTCACTCTAGCTTAAATATAATATTAGGGTTTTCTCTCGCTTAATATCGACCAGACAATTATAACTTTCCTGAAAACAGAGAACAGAATACTCCTTGATTTTATCTTCTTTCATCGTTGTTACTGCCGAACAATCGTCCCGACTCACCAAAGGTCGGCATTTTCTTTCCAAACCGACAATTCTTTTCAAAAGTACAATACACTTACTGCTTTTTCCATGTCATGTAATGAAAATCTGTCGATACTGCTGAAGAGAGCACATCAAAATTACTAAAATAGAGTGGTTTGTGAGTCGTACCTTGTAAACTTGCAAAGTTATAGTTGCGCAAATTCGGGAAATTTTGCAGACGCTGGTATGCTGGGGGGGGGGGGGGGGGGGGGGCAAGTTTGAAACCCCCAGCATAAAAACGCTGTTAAGATTTCTCGACTTAGTAGAACCATATTTCCGCTACTTTGCTAGATATGACTCTCAAACGTGAACGTTTTGTGAATTTCAGGTGCTCTTTCTAGCAGCGTGGGTAGCTTTTCGCTACTGGTAGCCAACATCTGAAGCTGAAAAACAGTGGGACTATTATGACACTACTGTTGCGAAAACATGTAGCAACAATTTTTCATTCGATCTGAGTAAGGTGCACCAAGAACTTTTGTCGTGGATTGTAGATTAGCTTTCTTTTGTTTTCGTCGTCATCTTGCAGTTCTTAAGTTGTATCAACATGGCCAAACTAAAACTTAAACCTGTGTTAACCTTGCTGATTGTGAAAATGCAGAATTAGAACCTGTTGTCGTGGTTCCACAGTCATGGATTTCAAATTTGAACTGATTGGAGAAGTATTTCTTGCACACGTCGCACTTGTGAATGATGATCGAACTCTGTTCCTTTTTTCTCGTGTCTTCGAGGTTTGACTTCAGACGGGGCGGTATATACCCTGCACTCAGAAAGTCAATATGGCAGGCAAGAATACACCTGAAAAAAAAAAAAAACCCATTAATAGTTTCTTCGTCAATAATAGCAAGACCAGAATTTCAACTTCACACCTTGAATGGGATACTACTTATTCGCCGTTACCCATTTATACACCTCGGTGGAGAGAGGCATTGTAAGAGTCCAGCGCATCAACTTAATAATAGGCCACCCCTAACATTAATTTAAACAGGAAAAAAAAATTAGAAGGTCTGAGAACTGTCTATCCGTGCCTCCACATAGAGTTCTGGAAACACTTCTGAAAGTTATGGATGTTTCAAAAAAGCTTTTCTCGTTCTCTTAAGGCCAAACATTACTTTTGTTATTCTAACTCTGTAAAATTTTTCAGTGCATCACACAGAGAAACCGCCCTATTTACTTTTTTACCTTCCCCTAGTTTCTCTCCCCTATCTGAGAAAGGAGTACTTGATTCCTTAGACAACTGAATACGAGGCGAAATAAGAAGAGGAAAGTCCGATAGTTTTACGTTTTGAGAAAGGGAGGCAATGCCTGCCATGATGGCTGAACCAGTCTTAATTCCAGGGTTTCCTTGGCGGTGTTTTTCAAGCACCATCTTTGATTTCAACGCTGGAAAGACCCTGGGAGCGAGGTTGTGGCTGGGCATGTTCCGGATCTGTTATAGGATCGCAATACGTGCAAAGCTTGACGTGGGACTTGTGCTATGAAACAATAAAAATCTTGATATTCACTTACTTGATACAGAGTTCAAAAAGTGTTGACACTTCCACAATGCCAGGGCTGTCGTCTTCAGAGAACCATGCCTTACAGTTGTAAAACAGGTTTTTCCTGCTTTTCCTCTTTTTGAGGTAGCCTAAAATGGCTTGCAGCCCATCTTTTACAATTTCTGGTGGCGGTGAAGTTAAAGGGTTGTCCTGTACATCAAGGCTCTTTAGGTTTGGTAAATTGAGAAGCTCTGTTGGTAAATAAGTGATGAAGTTGTTTCTGTTTGGGGCAAAAAAATGAACATCTTATCACCTTATCTTTGTGGTTGTTAAATTATTATCACCCAGTTCTACAATGAGCTGTATGATTTAAAATGCACAGTTTAAAATTGAACATGCTTATAATAGGAAGGTACTCATAGACAAGTATCTCTTTTCTTACCGAACTGAAATAACTTCCAAGGTCGGAATGTGTCCTACAATTCTTGGAAGAATATGCTGATGAATGAATAAGATTTTGCACGCAATTATTAGCCACTCACAGATGATAATTTATGTTAATACTTTATAGAAAGGTTCACTGTAGCAATTTCATCATTAGTACACGTGATTCAATAATTTACTACCAAAGTAACATGATCTATTTATTTTTTGCTATCTAATTAATGATGTCAAAACATCTTGAGCAGATCCAGCAAATGGTTGATTAATCTATTGTAAGTATTTTAAGGAATTATTCAACTGGAAAGTTTAGAAAATGGATGGAGTATCCCTACTGTAAGTATGTGAAAAGGTTGCCATAATTTTCTATTAAAAGAATATGAAAGGGTTACCTTTTTTTGTCAAAAGTGATATATAAAATGGTAAGGGTTTGGACCTTGGGGTGCATTAATAATAATAATAATAATCATTTGTATAGCGCCCTTTCCATACGTTCAAGGGCGCTTGACAATGTTAAAAAGTAAAATATTAATTAAATAAATTACAATTTACTTTGAATTTAAAAAATAAAATATGATTAATATAAAAAGGCCTCTCTAAGACTTGATAATATTAAAAAGTAAAATATTAATTATTTAAGTAATTTACAATTTACTTTGGATTAAAAAATAAAATATGATTAATATAAAAAGGCCTCTCTAAAAAGCAATGTTTTAAGTTCTTTTTTAAAAACGTCAAGTGATTTAATAAGTTTAAGTTTCTTTGGAAGCGCATTCTATAGTCTGGGGGCGGCAACTTTAAAAGATCGTTCTCCATAAGACTTTAAGTTTGTTTTCGGTACAACCAACAGATTCATTGATGATGATCTAAGTTGCCTGGTCGGTGTATAGTGCTGGAGTAGATCAATTAAGTATTGTGGTGCCATGCCATTCAGCGCTTTATACGTAAGAAGTAGTATCTTATATTTGATTCGTTGCCGGATTGGGCAACAAAAATTTGCCTCCTTGAACAAAATATTTTTGGGTAGTGCTGCTGGTTCCAGTTGTTTAAAAGCTGAATAACGCTATCCACCGGATAAATCACTATCCCATGGATAGCGCAGTATATTTTGTTAACACTTTTCCACTGGATAGTGATTTATCCAGGGCAGTGTTGTCCACCATTTGAACAACTGGGCCCCGGGCTATAGGGTTGAAACTATATGTTACTGGTCAACCATTAAATAACAGTTACAGTTAATAAATGACATCACCATACTTGCAACAGACACACTGAAAAACCCTTTACTGCAACAGATAGCTAATGAATACTAACCAAAGCATTAAATGACATGTCAAGTTCTTTGAGATGCTTGAGGTAGATAAGTGACCAAGGAATCTCACTTATTTGATTTCCACACAAAATGACTTTCTGAAGGTTTGTGCAGTAGCAGAGTTGTATGGGAAATGAACATATTTGTTTACCTTTAGTTACAAAAAAGGAAAAAAAATAATTACTCAAATTACACCAAGAAAATAAAATCAACACAAGCTATCCAACTGAATTATTGACCTCTGAGTAAACGCTTGTCTTTTAATTCTGGAATTTTAATGTTATCTTAATAAAGCGTCAGTAAAATGAAGAGACCCTGAAAATTGTAGGGGGAGTAGCCAGCATAGCAGTTAAAGGTTATAGGTCTGCAGTGAGCCAAGTGGCCTGTACTGCTGGAGGTTACCTGGGGTTTCTGTTACCCCCCTCCCCCTAGATGGGATGCTAGTCCATGCATTGTAGGGTTACCCCACAACATTATTCAACGGTACCCATTTATACACCTGGGTGGAGAGAGGCACTATGAGAGTCAAGTGTCCTGCCCAAGAACACAACACAATGATCCCAGCCAGGGCTCAAACCCAGGCCGCTTGATCCAGAGTCCAGCATGCTTACCACTAGGCCACCGCATCTCCCTAAAAATCTTACAGGCAGTACTGCCAGCCAGCATAGCAGTGCCCAAGGAATTAAAAGAACTTGGGACTTTGGAGTGGGTACAAGAGCAGGGGCAGAGACAAGTGACTAAAAGGAAGGAGCCTTCCTCCTGGCTGCATTGTCTTTTCACTCTTGTGTGCCACTCCAACTCGCTCCTGCTGTTATCCGTGTGTCTGCTATGCAGGACTATTCAGGCAGTGGTATTTTTTTAAATTTTTTTTTGGGGGGGAAGGATGAGGGAAATGAGTAAAATTTGTGACCTCAAGGTCATGGGGTAAGGAGATAGGGATAACTAGTTAGATGAAAAACTTAAAGTCCTGGTTATGATTCCAGATTTTGTAGGAGGAGTCCTTACAGCTTAGATACAAGTAACACACCTTCCATTATAAACTGCTTAACCTGAAGCGGATTCTCAAAAGCCTTCAATATTCTATCTACATCTTCTTCAGATGAGACATCTACATCTTCAGAAATACATATCTTGGAAATAAACACAATGAAAATAGTAATTAACACTTTACTCGTGTTTTATTCATCTCATGCAGTGAACACTGAGCAACAAATTTTGCTGCCTTTTCATACCACCACAGACTTCATTTTGATAAATTAAACTGATATGTCCACATTATCCATTTGGTTTATAATTTAAGAAAAATAAGTTAATTGCTTGTTTTAGAGTTACGCAAAATTTAACCAGCGACCAATAAGAGCAAATCCTTGTTTGCGTGGCATAAAAAGACCCGCTATTTCTTCACTGTTTTGGCTGCAATTTCTTGAACAGATCGCGTCTGTAAGATGTGACAGCGGCAAGTCAATCAAAAAGTCGTTAGAATTTAAGTCAACACTTGAAATATAAAATGGTATCAAAAATGTTATTTATTTTTCTGGTCATCAGGTGTCAATTTAAGAACCATGAATGTGACCGGTCAAAATGACTGGCAAACTGGCAAACTAAAACCCATACAATTTTATAACTCTTGCGCCATCCCTGGGGGAGCAGGGATGGCGTAGTGGTTGAAGTGCTCGCCTCCCACCATGTGAGATGTGGCCTGGGTTTGATTAGCAGACTTGCTGTCATATGTGGGTTGAGTTTGTTGTTGGTTCTCGTCCTTGCTCTGAGGGTTTCTCTCCAAGTTCTCTGGTTTTCCTCCCTCCACAAAAACCAACACTTCTAAATTCCAATTCTATCTGGAAACAGTGGATGATATTGCTATTTAAGCTTATTTATTTATTTTTATTTATTCCGGACTGCCATTTGCGTGTGAAGGGGAAGGATTTTATGGAATAATTTGTATGCATAATTAAGCATGGGACTATACGGAAATCTGTCTCTCCTATTTTTCCACAACGATTACGATTTGAACGTTTATGAGAAAATAAAGAGTTTTAAAATCTCACCTTCTCCAACTGCTCTCTATTTCCAAAACAAGAAGAAATCAACTTCCTGAAAGGCTCAGAAAGGTGATCCATGGGCCTCCGATCCTTTTAAAATGATGTAAGGAATTAAAACGTCCTTCTCACTCGATAGACGCTGATTCGTTTCTTTCCACGTCGCCCATTTTGCGTCGCATTATTTCCGCTTCAACTGAAATATGCTTAGATCAGCGCCATATTTGTTTTCATCCATCTTAGCGTCATGTAAGAACCAACGAAAAATGACTAATTACCAGACTCCCTCGAACAATTGTAGCGTTTGGCGAAAAGGCTTATGGGCCACAATTTGCCTCCCAAAAGGTTTTGCATAGTGTGTAGTCGAGGAGTTTCGTCGATATATTTGCTGTTTGAACATTTCTTTCCACTCCTTTCCTTCTCTACAGCCTTTTTGAAGACGGGTTAACAAACTGGGACTACTAAGGTATTGCTTAATAACTTTTTTCTGCGCCTTCAGAGTACCATGTTGGCATTAAACCGTTTTCTCTAGACATCATGTAAGATGCAGTTTTTCGCAATTCAAAATTTGCTATACTGTTACGATTTCGGTAACTTCTGCTGAATACTTTTCGAAGCTTTTAAGCATTATAAATGTTTGTTTAAATCGTATTATTTTTTAACCCACTTGCAGAAAACTACTGGTTCAGTTCTTCATTAGTTTGTTTGTTGATACATATAACCTGACTTACTTCAGACATCGAGATTTCAACAGAAATATGACCTATATTTCGTTTTTCTTTTCTATATAAATATATTTTGGTTGAAGTGTGATGTAACTTGCTAAGCCCTAATGAATCAATGTTGTTTATAGATCTTTATAGGCAAGGCCAATATATTTTCAAAATAATTGGAAACAACGTTTACTTAATGAATATGGTGGAGGGAGGGTGTATAATTATACCATAAATTGTTTTATTTATCTAATAATTGTCGTTTTATGGTTTCTGGTTGAATTTTCTGAAGAGTGTTACAGCCATTTTACCCTGCATAATTTGTATGTAACCCTTCCCAAGGAGGTTACAAGTACATGCTATGGCCCAGTAGTTTATAAGATTCCCTGATCTGGGACCTAATATATGAACAAGCCTGGCTTGAAAATACCTGCCAATGTATTCTAGGTCAAAGGCATGAGATATTTATCCTGGGAGTGCTAGGATTTTAAAAGAAGACTCCACCATATCCAAAGGTGTTACTAAGATTTCCCAACTGAAGACGTTTGCAACGTTAACATTTCCCGGGTCCAGTCCAGGTGTTTTGCAAAGCACAATGTTGTCACCAGGACGTTTCCCTTTTAAAATCAGATAATTTGGTAGAAGTATCCTCATTTTCATGGATTTGTATTTGTTCAAGTACACACATTTTTTACCTGACGGTGTGAGATTCACGCCTAACAAATGAGAATTATTTTTTAACAATGTATAATATTCCCATTTCAGATGCCAAACATTAAGTTACAGAGCTCAGATGGAGAGATTTTTGAAGTAGATGTTGAAATTGCCAAGGCATCAGTTACGATCAAGACCATGCTTGAAGGTCAGTGAGAAAAAAACAAAATAAAACAATGAGCAATGCTTAGAATGTACATTTTTTGTTCATATGATATCAATGGAAACCTCAAAGCCATACAAAATGAAAGGAACACAAAAGGCTAAAGGGAACCTCGGCTGTAAAACAGTTCCAGCCAAAATAACAAGTTTACCACAGTCTAAATCCCTTTTGGTTGTTAAAAGTCGCAGATTCGTTTTTTCATTCCAATACTGGGCCTTTGATTTGTCAGTTTTAGTGCTTTTAAATTTCTCACTCACCTCCATTTTGGATTTTATGATGTCAGCGCATTGGCACTATTGTTAGGAAGCAGAAGTTCTTTTGTGTGAAGTAATTGGACAAGGCACTGAGATTATAAAATCCAAAGTGGCGCCGCAAAAAATTTTAACAGCCATAATCTTTTCCGTTTATAGTTCAGTGTTCTCCCTAGGTATTTAAGGCCAGGCGGGCCGCCTAGCTTGATTCACAGGAAAATCGTTGCCGCCTGGCTTAAAAATTGAAGATGTAACACAACATAACCCTACTGTTTGAGATATGGAACGAGAATTCCTATCCATAAGCAAAGACGAAATCACTTTTTTACTGTTTTTTTTTCACACCTTTAATATCCTTATAAAAGTCATTTACCCTTGCATAATTAATGTGTTTAAATCTGTGAGTGTGATGCATTCGTTTTGTTGAGCAGAAGCTACCTTAGCTTTATCAAACTGCTACAGAAACACAACAGCACTTCAAGGTGTCGTACATGGAATACTAAACGAAGTTCTCGTGTTCGTTTAAAGAATGGTGAACTCAGCCGACTTGGGTTGCTCAGAAAAGAAACTAAAATTAGTAAATTTTACTCTGGAAAAAAGACAGAAAAGTTATAGTAACGTAGGGAACAAGTTCCACAAATCAGGTTTTGACGGCATTTAAAAATCACAGTCAGAATACCGTCTGGCCTTCCCAAAATCCTAGGAAGAACACTGTAGTTGTCATTAAATGCCTATTTTTCCTTGTCTGCTAAATTTGAAATGTAGGCAATATTTCAAACATCTCAACGTCAACTTGCCTCAATAGCAGAGGTTCCCTTTAAGATTGAGGTTTATTGCAAGTAATAAATTTAACTTGAATATGTAATTTAGGAAAGAATTATTCTAGCTAGTAAATCATTGATGATATTAAGTCTTGCAGAATTATACAAAATACCTTTCTCAATCAGTTATAAGCTACACTGAAAAAACTAACTTCTCACATGCTAGTCAACGATTAGGTTTTTTGATGTATTCATTTGGAGACATTCACAGATTCCAAAATCCATTGATTTTCAGTTGTTTTCCTGTTATTAACTTTCTCTTGTAGATCTTGGCATGGATGAGGATGATGATGAGCCAGTCCCTCTTCCTAACGTTAATGCTGCAATTCTAAAGAAGGTACATTTAAAACTTTTGTTCCGAAATCCTGCTTTTATTGGATAGATTATGTGTTAGAACCTGAGATATGAGGTATACATGTACCGGTGTGTACTTATGCCGGACAGGGACAAATTTTGAAATCCACTTGCCCAGTGGGTCAGTAAATTTCATTTTAAACTTGTTCCCACTGAAATATTTCTTGCCATCACTCAGACTCACAAAACTACTGAGGCTAATTTCACCTGCCCACTTGGCTGCCAAACTTTTATTTTCACTTGCCCAAGAGCAAAATTAACCTGCACCAAGTATTCGGACCTAGGGTTTTTCCTGCCCTGTTAGATACTTAGGCTTCTTTATGCCTAAGGACCCAAGATGTGTGGTATTGGTTGCTAATACTGAATCTGAAACATAATCCAGCATTCACATTTAGTCATAAGTCCACAACAAGATTATTTTCATCAGATTTTACACAGTCAATGTTACAGGACAATTTTTTAAGTGACTTTTGTGTTTGTTTTGAAGGTTATTCAGTGGGCCACCCATCACAAAGATGATCCCCCACCACCTGACGATGATGAAAACAAAGAAAAGAGAACAGATGACATTGATCCCTGGGATCAAGAATTCCTCAAAGTTGATCAAGGAACACTTTTTGAGCTTATCCTTGTGAGTATTACTAGGAGTGTAACAATACATCAAACTATTGATGCATCGCGCTTGGGAGTGTTTGGATAGTGTTGCACCAAATTAAACTGTTGCTAACAATCGTGATAGTTTCGTCTATTATCGATAGTTAAAATAGTTTTTCAAATGATGCCCTGTTGTCCTTTAACCTCGATTAAAAAATACCTTCCTTGTTTTACTGCTGTCCTTTCTGTTCATTGTTTTAGAATCTAGGAAGAATACTTTATGATGAGTCATAAAACAAGCTTCATTCATTTCCAGGGTCTTATCCGCATGCAAAATGGTTGTTTGAATATCATCCCACCCGTCTCTTGGAGAATGCATTGTCTATACGACACAATGAAGTCACTTATTACAGTACTATCGCAATAGTATCACTACTATCTCAATAGTATTGCACTTGTAATTCAACTATTGCAATACCATCACAATAGGCAAAATGACTCAGTAGTCACCCCTAAGTACTTTATTATTTTAGACTTAGTACTATAAGTCACTTTTTATTGTAAAAAGGAAGAAACTAATAAACTTATAATGTAACACTGCTAAAACTTGTGCATGCCAGTGTGCTAAACTTTCATGTTACATTTCCCACTGAAATTAAAAGTTTCAATTCTCCAACAAGAAAATAAGGTTTTTCTTTATAGTTTTCAATGTTTTATTCTATTTCATTCCAGGCTGCAAACTACCTTGATATCAAAGGACTTCTAGATGTTACATGTAAAACTGTGGCAAACATGATTAAAGGTATGTCTACACCCTGCAGACTGTCACTACCCTACGAATACCAGCTAAGCATGATTTGTTAAACCAGTTTTAGAGTGGTTTTCTTTGAGTGTAGAAGGTAATTTGCATTTCCTTTGGTTTCTGTGATTTGGTTTAAAAAACTCATGCTATTTTAAATAATCCAGTGAGGAAAAAATAACAATCATGAATCACTCACACCCATTTTCCTGAGCTTTCTGCCAGCTACATGTACTATCCAATGTTTTGCTGGAGTTTTTGTTTGGGTCACTAGTTTGTCTGTGTCTTTTGTGTTTGTCCAAAAAGATTACTTTGGTAAATTGGTTTTACAATGGTCATTTAAAAAATGCTCTAGATATTATATATTTAACCCCCACTACTGTTTAAAATTGGAAACTTGTTGGTTGAGGTGAATTTCTGTTTACAAATCAGGTAAAACTCCAGAGGAAATCAGGAAGACCTTTAACATTAAGAACGATTTCACACCAGAGGAGGAGGAACAGGTAAGATTTGTTTGAACTTTCATAAAAAAGCAAAAAGAAAATGTTGGTGTGACATGTACAGGTGTATTATAAAGATTGGCTCAACACTAGGATGCTCCTATTGAGAACCATGTGGTTTAAAGGCAGTGAAAATCAAGGGATAAGAGTTTTCTACTTACATCCACTGCTGGGGTAAATGAGCCAAAGGAACCACCAAATGCATACTCCTTTATCAGTGGTCCTGTATTGTGCAGAAAACTGGCAGGGTTTTAAAACAAGCCGGCTTGTTCGTTTTTTTTTTTTTGTTTAAAAGGGGGGGTGGGGGGAAAAAAAAAAAAAAAAAATTTTTTTGGTGGAAAAAAAAAAATTTTTTTTTTTTTTTTTTTTTTTTTTTTTTTTTTTTTTTTTTTTTTTTTTTTTTTATCACCCCCTTTTTTTCCCCCCCCAAAAAAAAAAAAAAAAAAAAAACTGGCATCAGCTTGGCACTGTCTTTTGTGTCTTTTGGCAGACTACAGCTATTATACCTTTAGATAGTTTTATTTCCTGAGTAACATTTCTCTTATGGGTTTAATTCTTTCACTGCACAAGAGTCATCTAATATTTGACCGAAAAATTGTATACTGTCCAGTTGAAGACAGCTCTACAGAGATCAAGAAAAAAATCTTTTGTGAGTCTCATCATTCAGAGCCTTGTGGGACTCTTACTGGGGACAAAACAAAAGATGAGAAGCCATATTGTCCCAAGTAATGGTTCCACAAATGTCTGTGAGATGAGTCTTGCTACAGATTTTTTCAGCTTTATTAAAGGGGCTATGTCACACAATTTTAGGCAATTTCAGTACTGACCAACTAGTCATAGAATGAACTAGAATATCATTATAACAACTTAAAACTTTAGAAGAACTCAAAAGAAACTCAGAAAGGCCAAAAAGCAGCATGGATGGGCAAGATTCAAGTAGATTAAAACAGATTGCGTTGGGGTAAACTCGAAAAATGTTGGCCCGACTCTTTTTGAAGTTTATCTCAATTTGTATGAAAGTGTTATTTACAATGCTCAAAAATTATCCTTGTTTGTTATGTGCCCGTGATTTTGCCAATAAAAGACTTTTGTCTCTGTCAATTTGTAGTTTAGAGCTTTCAATTAAGGAAAATAAATAGAATTACTGTACCTTAAATACCATAACCTAGCCCCTTTAAGTGACAAATTATAGAGTTGTTGATCAATGTGTTGTTGGTTTGTAAGAAACAGCCAATTCTAGATGCTTCACAGATCTTGCCAGCATGGAATTTTTCGGGTTGAATCTCAGCCATCATTTTAAGGGGGCAGTATTGAGTGCGCAAAGACTCAGGCTATACTAAAGACATGGAATTGATGATGTTCTAATGTAGCAAATCGAAGGAGGTATTTATATTTTTCTGATGACGTTTGTTTGTTTCTATTTCCTATGACAGGTTCGGAAAGAAAATGAATGGTGTGAAGAGAAGTAAACAGTTAATTCTACTTTGTATTTACATGAAAATACTTGTTGGAGTCAAAGCTGCCTTTTTCTGGAGAACTAATCTTCATGAACATTACAATGATAAAAGACTTTTTTTGCAGTCCTCTAAATGATAAACTTAGCATCTGTTCAGGTTGTACAGTCCTTGAAAGTGGTAAACTTTGTGTAATTGAGCCATATTCAAGATTGTACCTTTCTCTAGAGTGGTTTCGTATAAGTCAAGCTGACTTTACCTTGATCACATCATTCACAAGTTGTTGCAAGCAAATACATGTATATTATTTGTTTCTTAAAGATATAGAAGTTATAACAAGGGAGCTACACTGTGTTATTGCATTTTATTTGACATGTAATTTATAATAAAAGAGTGTTAGTCTGTTGTGTACAATGTGACTTTTTATTATGATCTTATCTTGAATCATTCTGTCTTCAACCAAGGTGCATTTTGCTAAAGACCTGCATTTGCACAGGGTCGATTATGAAGACTGTAGATGTAAGAGAATGGCAGAAATCGAGCCTAGAACCTGGACTGCAGCAATAACATTGCTCACAATGTTACCCACAAAAAATTCAAAACTGAATAAAGTGTTCTCTGGTAAAAAAAAAAATAAATAAAAAAAACTATGAGTTTTTGGCAGCCAGCATGCTGTCTTCAATGGATAAGAAATATGTGATAAAACTCACAGTTTTTTAATAACTTTTTACCAGAGAACTCTTTATCCCGTTTCCTTTTGAATCCTGGTAACAG
The DNA here is from genome assembly GCF_052425735.1 of Oculina patagonica. Taxonomy (NCBI): domain Eukaryota; kingdom Metazoa; phylum Cnidaria; class Anthozoa; order Scleractinia; family Oculinidae; genus Oculina; species Oculina patagonica. The sequence goes on from NC_135766.1 coordinate 6,243,607, forward strand.
ATCCTCGATATTTTTACAAAAGTTTCAGTCCTGTTGCAAACACCACATTTCTTACAACATTCTTCAGTGGCACAGCAAGCCCAAAAAATGGTGACCCTAGTAGCCAGACCAAATTGCTGAGAATAGACTGCAGCTCTTCAGTAATTTTGCTCTTTCATTGGAGGAGAAATGTATTATATGTGATAGGGCTTTGCAGCTAACAATCACATGGTACAAACTGTTCTTGTTGGAGGGCAAGCAAGGCTCTGGAACATCCAGACCAAAGCGACTTCAGCTAGGCATGCTTGGCTTTCCTTTGTTTTGAATGTCCCAGAGCGGAGCTTGCCCTCCAGCATGGCAGATTTTGTACCATGTGACTGCAGGCTGCTAAGGGCCCATTACGACCAGTGAAATTTCAGAAATATCTTGACAGTTGGCCTTTGGTTCAGGCCTTTGAGCTGCAGTAAAACATGAGTTGACTTTGTTGTGATACCAACTTTCAAGTTTTTAGATGTAAAATATTTCTGTAGTTTCCGATCTCAATCTAAACTCGCCTCATCTATATAGAGTTTACATGTTCTGCTGTATATAGAGCCTATCTGTGAAATGGTCTACCACTTTATCCAGTGAGGATTTTGACATTTTTGTTCTAGCTACTTGAAGTCATTCCATTGAAATAGGCAATTTGAATGGTGTCATTTGACTTTGAAGGCTCAGTAATACTGGCAACATTTTTGTTCAACTTGTCTTGCAACATTGTTGCATTGCAGGTTGTAAAGTGTTGTTGCGTGTATTACCACCTGTATTGCAAGTTGCGGCAATATGTTGCGCAAAGTAGACATGAGTTCAACTTTGTGCAACATGATGCTGCAACTTGCAACAAGGTGGTAATACGCTCAACAACACTACAACTTGCAATGCAACAATGTTGCCAGACAAGTTGAAAGAAAATGTTGCTCGTATAACTAGGTTTTAACTACCTGAATCCTTTACTTTTTCTTTTTTATCACTCTAAGTAGAGCAATTGGTTGTTAAACCCCACTGTGGATTCAAAATTTAAATAATAAAGGAAAAGTCAATTGAATTCTGGTAGTTGTAGTCAGATGAGGACATCATGCAAATGTGGTATAGAACCTGCACTTTCTGTCAAACTCTGCTTATAGGTTATTTTTCTTGTAGAAATTTGAATTTTTAAATAAAAATGAGGAGTCCCCATACTGGCTTAGGAGCAACAGAACCTTATTTTACCCAATAATTCCTTATAATATCATGTTGATATTCATGTTTGCTGGCTAAAAATTACGTTTCTGACAGTTGTTTCTTATTCTACACTGGGAATTGGTCTATATTTAATTTACAAAACGAAAGTTACACTTTGTTCAAAATGAGAAAATCAAAGATCTCTTCGAGATATCGACTTTTTTTGCATGAAGTTAGTATGGGTAGAAGGTTTATCCTGGGCATTGTTGTTCGAACATATCATGGAAGAATTCAAACGTCTTTCAGTTCAAGCATTTTTTTTTATTTTCGCGGAGGAAATGCTGTATTTGTCAGTCGTGACGGCTGGGTGCTTTGCGACTCATATACTTTGGCTTGGTTAAAAATGGTAAACTTTGACGTTTGCCTTTAATCGAAATAGTTGTTTCCTTTCGAGTTAGAAAGATTTCTTCTCGGCTTAATGCAGGGTTCTCGATAAAGGTTACGCACGACAGAGTTACCTTTTGTCTCGTCACGCAATCTTAACCCCACATTGAGAAGTAAATTTTCATTTGGATATTACCAAAAGCCGCTTCTCCTCGCGTTATTCTTTACCTTACGGCTACACATGCCATTTCTAACGACTACATTTCCAGTAAAACAGTTGCTGTTTATTTTTCTAATGGCGATGCATTAACTTCTGAACAGAAGCAAAACCGTTTAGCGTTTACTGCTTCCAACTGAAGTAATTTCACAACAGGCTACAAAAAACACTTGTAAATATCACTTAACACATTTAATGATGTTGCAATTCTAAAATTGTGCAACTCAGCAGAAATAATCAATTGTCACGAAATGAGTTCCCTTTGGTTAACTATTAGCAACGTTTTAGTGTGTGAAAGACTTGTATCAGTACAAATTTACGTTGTTAATCGTTTTAGGTTAAATTAATATTAGCGCCTAAAGACTTGTACTAGTACAAATTACGTTCTTTATTGTTTTAAACTTCGCTGCCTTTGAGCGCTGAACCCCTTACATTCTTAATTGGTTATGTGACGTAAGATTTGGGCTACTCACGTTTTTGATTGTTATATAACGTTTGTAAATTTGACAAGTCACGTTTTTTCTACAAGAATGGAAGTGCTGAAGCACAACTATAGAGTGACACTTTACAAGTCACACGCTTTGATCACCCACAGCGGAAAGTATTCCCTGAGATATTAAAACAGTCCCTTGAGAGTTAACAAGAATGTGGTTCCTTCCGGTTGGCTTCCGGTTCCAGATTACCCCACATAACTGCTATTCTCCTTATTTTTGCTTGTAAACAAGCAAAAAAAGTTGAAAAAAGGTCACCATACTCGTTTATGAGAAAATGAAAATGTGCATGTGGTAATCCCATGTGAAATTATGCACAGTATGGATGTGCAAAGCAGTCCTTAAGAATTATCTTAAAGCTGTCACAGACAGTTGATCTTCAAAAAATAAATGGGCAATTTTTTTGCCTATAATCCATCTTGATCTTCCAACCATCCTTGTTTATTTTCGGTTATATTTCTTCTTTGGTGTTTTTCTGTGCTAGAAAACTGTTATTTTGAGGTTAACCTCAATATTTGAAAGTAATGAGAAAAATGACATAAAACGTAATTTGTAACATAGCTCCTTTATATTAGATGTGTATTACATGTAAAAAATTGAAGTAATTCATCAATTCCTGGAGGTCAGCCTCTAAAATCATAAGACTTTTCAACTTTATTTAATGTTGAAATTCCAAGAATTAATATATATATTTGTTTGTTTTAAAAGCCGAGTTGTGAGCCCCTTTATGGGTATTTCCAAAGAAATCGAAGGCGCGACAATTACCGCAAAGAAACAAAGATCTTAAGATTGAAGCTAAGATTTAAGCTTCGAGCTTGTGGGGTCGAATAAAATTAAACTTGAAAAGAAATAGATGTCATAAATAACATCAAACACTGCAAAAAGAGAACAATGTTGTCAACAAATCTAAGCAATCGCTAGTTTCCCTTGTTATTGTTTTAGCAACTGTTTGCTTTTCATGAGTTTAAACAGTTATTGATGCAATTTGTTGCTGAAGTGAGATATTTACTCTGCTGCGATTTACACTGACTACAGGGTCACGCAGTATCAATCCATAAAACCAAGATCTGCTTAAAAAAATCGAAGATTTGCAAAAAAGATGGACGAACACAAAGTCTGCAGGTACCTATAGAGAGGCTCAGTTATGGTTGTTTAATTTACAAGTCATATTGTGACCACGCCCACACAAGTCATACATTAAAAACTGCAAAGTCAGCATGACCAATATTAAAAATAATGGTTATATATTCCTTACAAATACATTCCATGAGGAACAAGTAAAATTTGCTCTACAGAGAAACAGAAATATCATATCAGGGCTTTCGTACAAGTTGAAATTCATAACAGTTCATTGATTCAATGATAATGACATATGTCAATACAGTGTAGAAACTGTGAACACACGCCGTCCCTTTGTAAAAGATAAAAATATATACATGAAACCTTTCCTACCGCGAATAGACAAACAACCGAGATATGAAATCGAAAGTTTGCCTCTTTTTAACTGGAAGTCAAGTTTTAAAAATATTTTGTAGAATTTTACTGATTTGTACACTAAAACATCACAACACTACAATAAGACTAAAGTATCGATATTTACGCTTGCAACGAACAAACATATACTTACGGCTTAAAATACACTGAATTACCAAAATATTGTTTTCCTATCGAGATAAACGCCATTCTTGAAAATCGGGGGACTTTTCTACGATCATAAACACGATTTGAGTTCAAACATGAAAATTGTATTGTCAGCATTCGATATCTGGTAGTTTGTAAACAAAGTCCGCCGCAATCCTGAATTGATAGTATTTCTCGTCGTTCATTCATCGAGATTCGTCGCCTTCATCTTCTGAACGAAACGAAGATTTCCTTGACCTCGATCGATAATCGTCTGAAAGATCAGAATCCTGCGAATCTTTATTTTTATAGTTAGTCTGGTCTTCCTCGATTCCTACCACGTCAACTTGGATCTCGTGGTCGGCCGTTGATGATGATTCGTGGCGGTCGACCCCAATCAACTGCAGACCCACCGTTTTTGTTCTGTTAGTCAATAACTTTTGCAGCGAATCGTATTTTTTCCTTGCTTCGTCCCTCTCTCTTTTCAAGTTATCGTTCTCTCTGGCAAGCTGCTCTAAGTCTGCCTGTAGCTGCTGCCGTTCTTCCTCTAGATCCTCTTTTTGTCGCACGCGTTTCGTGCGACTGTTTTGAGCGTACCCACGGTTCTTCAATGTTCTCCTTCTCTGCTTTATTCGGTAAATCTCGTCATCAGAGTGGCCACGCAGAACAGTGTTTAAATCCTTTACCGGTAGGCTCACTAAAACCTCGTCGGTTAAGTTGATATCTTTATCGCCACCCTCTTCTTTTTTCACTCGTTTTACTATGGCGGGCTTCTCATCTTCCGCCATGATGCCGCCCCAGCATCCTTTGTTGTCACGTCACGTAACACAAAGCCTCCTTCCTCATGTTCCTAGAAATCCTCTAATCTGTTGATCACCGGGGCACCCGGTAGGGCAAGAGATCTCTACTAGCGCGATAAAACGCCCCTTTTCTCTGTAAAATATTTACCGGGCGGACGGGACACCAGACTACAAATTTAAAAGCTCCTATTGAAATACAGATTTCTTTCCAAGACCTTTTGAGGGGGGTCCTGGGTTGGGGCTTAATCGGGAGAGGTGCTTTTTAGGAGGGCAGGCTTATTTCCAACCAAAACGAGGATACATAAATGAAATAATATGGACCTTCTAATGTTTTAGTGCTGTTTAGTAACACATTCTTAGGCAAAACTAACAATACAAAAAAAGAGCTGGACCTGAAGGAGTAAAATGGGAACTGGGATTTGGGCAAATATTTACTGGAAAAATGAGATTTGGGCCGGGGGGGGGGGGTGGGGTACTCCCATATGTGGCCTATATAGGTATGTGCCGCCCGATAAGGTATGGTTTTTGAGGTTCTCGGTCCTTAAATAGGGTATCATTTTTGCTCCTTTTGGCAATGTGTTCCCGGTGTGATCCTTAGATAGGGTACCTATATTCTATTACCTAAAATAAATGCCCAGCTAAACGAAAAAAAGATATCTTAAAACTGAATTTTCTGTTCAGGTATTAGAAAAGCGATTTTATAAAGATTTGTGTCTTGCCGTGCGCGGTTAGCCGTTATTTGGGTCGTCACTAATGCTTCTCCTCCCCTTGAATAGGGTGTCATTTTTCGGTTTTGGGCCTTAAAAAGGATATCAATTTTCGCTTTCTTTATCCTTAAATAGGGTCAGGGTTTAAGAACCTTGGCGGCACACCCCTATCCGAAATTTATGGGAGTACCCCCACCCCCCGGGGATTTGGGTCACTGGGACTGGCAATGATTGTAATGATTTACCTGTAGGGAGGGGGACTTAATAGAAGGGGGATACCATAAAGTTCCAGTTATAAGCCCCCCTGGTTATAGGCCCATCTACCTGGAAACAAAAAAAATTACATCTGGTTATAAGCCCCCCTTAACGGGATGATAGTACTGAACAGGGCTAAATGTTATTTTATTGTAACTTTTTAACTTTAGTAAAACGATTTCGATCAACACTCCTGTAGCTCGTTCCGAAATGTCTTTATTTACGCTTATAAGTCCCCTGGATATGAGCCTCTCCTATTATAAGCCCATCCAAAACCCCTTGCAAAGTTGTATAAGGCGTAATAACTGGAATTTTATGGTATTTAACTTCTAGATGGGGGCTTATTAGAGAGGGGGGCTTAAATGAGAGGGGAGAGGGGCATAATAGAGCTTTTACAGTATGTCATTTTGGCCTTTCAGTGAAAATACCAAAAAAATATTATTACGATAAAAGACCAAAAAACCCTTGATGTCAAGACTTGTGTGACACAGCAGCCTTTTCATTTGGGATTTTTAAGTGGCTCACTTAAATAATGAACTGCTTGACCTTTAAGTGACTCCAAGATGATGCATCCAAGTACTAAAAGTAAAGCACTTATTAGGAATCAGGACATCTCCAAATGGTAATGAGAGGATATTTCACTGCCATGAATATGAGTCAGCACTTTTGTTACCAGTCCCACTATACTATGCTATGGAATTCTCTATCCAATCATCATTTACCTGTACTTAATTTTTCCCAGCGTATCCAATCGAACATCCGGTAATTGAACCCAATTGAACACCAATTGTTCGATTGGGTTCAGTATAAATAGAACATAATTGAACTCACAATAAAATTTGGTCTATCGAACATTCGATTACCGAAAGCCTGTTTGTTTATATTGCAGACAATTTGTACGGTGCATCGTCCCCCTGATTAGTCCTGTGTGATTTACCTATCAAGAGACGGATTTTCAAACAAAATCAAATTGGATTGAGTTTGATTGTATTCGAAAATCGAAATCACAGCAAAATAGATGTTTGATTTTGTTCGATTACCAAACCCAATCGAACAATAATAATTATTATTGTGTGTTGGTGTTTGATAGGGTTCGATTTTGTTTGATTGGATATGCCGGGGTTTTGTAGAGATTGATATTTTTTGCTGTATTGTGTAGTTTTAATATCAGCTTCAGGTATTTTTTTGGTTCTACCCGGGGTATATAATTATTTAATTGATTGCAATATTTATTTTAAGGGGATGGGGGTAAATTTGAGTTTGTCCAACATTGGCTGTTTTTTTGTTGCGTTTTTTTTTCTTTTATTTACAATGGTTTTACAGAATGTATGGATTCTAGTATGTTACAAGTCCTAACGATTTCCTCCCAATGGAAAGTTTGAGAGAAAAATATCCACAAGTATTATCATGAAACCACTGTATAAGAAATTTATTGTTCCACATTATTCTTGTAATTTAATTAGCATTCACAAGATACTACAGGGTAATATGAGATACCACAGTAGAATATGCAGGGCTGTCATCAAAAGCCGTAACCCATAACACCTGTTACGGGTTACTTTATACTTGCATTCAGAACGAAATGCTACAGGTGATAATTTCAATGTTACGGCTGCATAAAAACTTAATGACAGCCCTGATTATATGTGCTCAAATTTTGTCCATGGGGAGGGGGGTGCAGCTAGGGCACCGATATGAAAGGGATGGAGATGCTTGTGAACTCGCTTAGGGGTGCAAATAACTGATCTTGGTCGTACTTAGGATGTGACAGAACACAAATTTCAGCTGGCAAGGTCTCATTAAGGATGTGTGAAGAAATAAAAAATGTTGTCATGCTGTATAAGCAGTCTAGTATGATCAGGCATAAACACTCCGGGACATTTTCTACATTCCCTTGACTTAAAGACAAATGACAAAGACTAAGAGCTGTAAATTATATATAAACATACACTATCACCCTGATTCTACAGCCAACATGGTGGTTCCCCCCCCCCCCAAGGGGGACTCCTATCTGAAAGGGAAGGGGTGTGAATTAAGGATTTTGGACTCACTTAGGGTGTTCATGGCAGAACACCAAAATTTTTATGTCAAGGTCTTGTTTAGGGTTGCACATAAAGAAATAAAAACAATGCCATACTGTGTTGGTGGTCTAGTATCTTAAGTGGTCCAAAATGCTTGAGCCATGCTGAAATTGGTCTTTTTTAGGGGCTTCACTCAATTTTTGTGACAAGCATCCCTGTTCCTTTCATATGGGAGCTGTCCAACCTCAAGTCACTAGCTTTGCAATCCAAAGCTATTTAGCCATGCAAGTACAGAACTGTCAAGGCTTTACTAAATATTTTGAAGAGTGATGTGGTACAGTCAAATCTCGTTATAGTGTACACGCTCGGGGTGTCGTTAAGTGCCCATTAAAGCGAGAGTCCATAGTAGCGGGCGTCATTTCCAGTCAAACGTCTGTTGCCTGGGTTCTGGATTTTGTCTGTAATAGCAAGTGTCCGCAAAAGCAGAGTGTCTGCAAGGCGAGAGTTGACTGTAGTATGTAACACTGATTGTAGAACCACTGCACATTATTTTAAAAGAACATATTACCGGTACTTTATTTAAACAATTTTAGCTTTTTAAAAAAAGACTGTATTTGTTCTTTGGGATATGGTTTAGTAGCAAGGCAAGTAGGAAAGTTCTCTGGTTGTTCGATCCAAAGCTTGTGATCAATTTGATTTGATGATAAATCCTGGGACAATTTGTGTAGTTCCACTTCACTTGGAGCCTGCAATAAACATATTTAGATATTATTAATTTAATAAATCTGAGATCTGTTTTACAGTTTCTTTAAGTGGTCAACATGGTGGTTTGTTATTGTTTTTATGTTGGACACTGTATTGAGTGGACCAGGTTTAAGTCCTCGCTAGGGTAGCCTGAAATGTCACCTGTCACCTGTCATCGTCATTACCATCGCCCTTGCCGTCGCCCTATGAGAGGCACGGGGGTCTAATGGTTAGTGCACCGGACTTCGGATCAAGTGGTCCGAGTTAAAGTCCCGGCTGGGGCCACTGTGTTGTGTTCTTGGGCAAGACACTTAACTCTCATAGTGCCTCTCTCCACCCAGGTGTATAAATGGGTACCAGTGACATAATGCTGGGAAGGGTACCCTGCGATGGACTACCATCCCATTCAGGGGGAGTAGATATATTCCCAGCTGCTTAATGCTACGGAAACCAGGATAAGCTTTGCCAGTTTGGGCCCCATGGCTCGAGGCTTCCCCTTTTGCCGTCGCCCTAACCATCATTAACTTTATTATGATGTTGAAAGTCTTCAACTAGCTGGTCACAAGTGGCCTTTTAATCAGGGGCATTTTAATAGCAACAATTTCCTGCCCTCAGTGCAGTAACCTTGGGGGTATAGGCAGAAGGTAACCACTACAGACCAGTTAGCTCAGTTGGTAGAGCCCCAGACCAGACCAACACTCAGGGTCTTAAAATAACTGAGGAGAGTGTGCTGCCTTTGCAATAACATCTGCAAATGGTTAGAGCTATAGATTCTTGTCTTCGTTGGATAAGGACGATAAACCATAGGCCCCGTCTCCTGCATCTTTGAAAACTGTTATGGTCAGTAGGGGACCGGACGTTACAGAACCCACACGCTTATCAAAAAAAACTCAGTATAGCATGGAGTTTTACAGTGCTGTGGTCTGACCTTGATCTGAAATTACATTTGGGACAACTGCAAAAAGTTCCTCATTTCCCCATTTATTTGAAACTGCTTAATAATGCAGTCTGGTCTAAGTCCCCCACAAAGTGTTGTAAAGCACATTTAATGTATGAAAATGATCTATGTAAATGTTCTGATTAAAAAGACATTTATGATAACATGAAAAGAGTTTTATGTCTTTTAGCCCGGGCTGAAATTTTGGGGCGTGTTTAAAACACGAAATGGCGAAATGGCGAAATGATAAGATAAATACCCATATATAATATAGTTTGGTTTCCCTTTGAACTTCAAGGCAGTTCTGTTTACATGTCTAGACTGAATTATTTCTAGGGAACATTTCAATGTTCTGGCCCAGGAATATAATGAATACTTGTCACAACGCCAAATTGAACGTATTACTGAAATGTCTCAGCAAACCAGGATATCTTTTTTTCATTTAGTACGTCTTGCCAAGTTACCTATCAGTATCTGCACTGCACTACAAAGCTTGCCTTGTATTTAAGAACTGATATAGACATCAAACGTCACTCCGTTTCTGTGCAAAGTACGTTTGCCACTTGTATTGTGTATAAACTTCATCGAGAAGTAGGTTCGGTTTTAATAATCTATTTCATGTGAATGTTGGAGCTCAAAGCCTTACTTCATAGCCGCTGCTCAGTGGTAAATACGAGATAAACAAATCATTTTCGTCCGATGTTGAAGCGAAACGCCGACATTTCGATCAAGAATGTCCTAGGCGTATCAAACAGCGCCTTGTTAACAAAGAGACACTGGAATCCAAATTACCCATTACTCCGTCAATGTAGCAACATATGAAGATTCCTGTAGAACGGTAATATTGTACAACTAAATGGCTTTTATCTTCAGTATCATTTCGCCATTTCGTCATTTCGTGTTTTAAACATGCCCGAAATTTTGAGCCTGGTTTTGCAAATCCGACTGGAAATTTCAACCCAGGCAAACAAGATGAAATACTTCATGTATAAATCACATTCAAATTTCAGCCTGTGCTGAAAAATTAGATTGGGGATGCACAGTGATAGTATTTTCAAGGGAACAAAAATTAATGGTGGCAACAAGAAGGTTTTTGTTTGAAACCGGCTGAAATTTGCCACTTAATCACAAAAAAATTTCAGCCAGCCCCCTATGCAGAAATTTAAACTGTAAGGCAACCTGATAAAAATTAATACTGGGGAAGGTAACTTGTAATGGACCAGTATCCCTTTCTGGGGGGGGGGGGGGCAAGGCTTCTGAACTCCCCGCTTCCTATATATCTCTTACTCGTGCTTTCCATACTTTATTCTCCCTCTTCATGTCCCTTTTGGTAGTGGTTCCCTCCTATTTGTCCTATTTCTTTTCCAACATACAATGAAATAATGAAAAAAATATTTTCAATTTCTCTCCGTTCCTGCCACCTTGGGATCCTGCTTCCCAACTTCTCTTCTCCTGCCACTTTTCTCCCGGACTCCTCCCTCCAAGGGGTGGTGAATGGTCGTTCAAAAAATTAGTATCTCGCAAAATTTCAGCCAAATTTCAGGGGTCTCGTCATCTTGAATTTTTCTTTGACGCCTTCTCGGAGTCTCAATTTCTTTTGCAAGGCTAACAAGATCTCAGTGAGTGGATTGCAGAAAAGATATCAGTGTCGCTGTCTCGCAAAGTCTTGCATTTACCATGTAACACCCCTCCCTTCTGTCCCCCTACACCATCCACAGGGAGTTACAAATTATACTTCTAGTCCCTTCATGCTATGGAAGCCACATAAACTGAATGGCAATAAATGTCACTTTGCAGACTTGACCTTTTCAAGCATTGCTTCCTGCCTCAGGGACTCACCTCTAAAATAACCTTGTGCATATGGTCTAAGTCACTAGTATACTGGAGTGTGTTTGAATCATTACGATGCATCCAGAGTACAGCTGTGCATGCATGACAAGCCTGTGCTATGACAGCTCCTGTCGGCCATGACAACAACCTCAGAAGATCACCTCTAACCACGACATATTGAACTAACTGAGCAGAAGTTGACGTCATTGGAAGATCATGTGGACCCTGCAAAATAATATATTACAGTGATGTTGAGTAAAAAATTAAACAACAATTTTATAGCAACAATTCGTTTCTTAATCTTTACCCAATAAGCAATGTTACATATATTGTAAAAGGAGACAGATAAGTAGATTGTGTACCCTGATATAATGAGCCCCTTATAATGAGAGTACCAGGCATAATGAATGATACAGTCAACTCTCTCTTAAATGGGCACTGTCAGGACTGGCTCCAACTGTTCATCTAATAAAGGTTACTATTTTTAGCGGCTACTAATTAAAGCGATTTTTCAAAGCAAGATGTAGCGACTATTTAATTTAGCGATTTTCTGAAAAATTTGAAAAGTTAGTAGGTAATATTGCGTAACCAGTTTTTAATGAACATATAGCTAAGAAAGAACAATTAAGTTACCACCATCTATTTTACAAATGAACAAATTGAAGTCAGTGTGACGTCAAAATTCGTTGCCATGGTAACATCATTTGAGGTCAAATATACCCTATTTTGGACCTTTTGAGGCTAATAACTCAAAAACTACTCGGTACCTACCAAAGGAACATTTTGGTCAATTTTTAAAAAAATCTGTAGGCAGGATTCGGAGCTACATTATTTTTTCATAAATTTAAGGTGGCTCTGAACCCCACCTACAGAATTTTTTTAAAAATTGTTAGATTGTTTGTTTTGTCCATTACACAAAAATATATGAAAAACAAACTTTCCCTTTCTAGTTTTCAAGATTTAGCCTCAAAAAGTCAAATATAAGGTATCTTTGACCACTTTGGACATTGCTATGGCAACAATTTTTGATGTCACAGTGACTTAAATTTTTTCAATGGTAAAATCTTTACAAAGTTGTAATAAAAGTTTAACCTCAACATTATTAGTGTAGCTGTAATAGAATGCCAAAGATGGGAATATATAAACCATTACGAGCCACCTTAACCTTCAATTTTAAGTCTTCTGCATCTTAAACCGGATGAAACTGAATGGTTTACAGCGCTTTCAGCCTGTGCCTTTTTTGGAAATTAATTTTATAGGCACACAAACTACATACGTCATGTCATTTGTTTACCGCTCGCTAAACATAAAAGTTTTGTACCTTTTATTTTTATGGTGCTTTATTATTATGACGGTTAGTGAAAAGCCACTTTTTATAAGTTAACTGCGGAAGGGTTTAATCAGTGCCAGTTAAAAACAGTTGAAAGCTAAGAGCTGTGGCCGCAGAATATTAAATATGATTGCTGTAAACGTGATCTTGCTGGGTCGATCAGCAAGAGAAAAAATTAATTTTTCTAAATGATCTGTAAACCATTCAGTTTCATCCGGTTTACAAACATAGAAGATGGTAAACTGAAGTGTATTTGTCACAAAAATCTTTAAAATGCCTTTACTGCAACAAAAAGTTAAATTTAATCAAATTTGTGTGGGCATAAAATCTATTTTACCATATATAACATTTATAGCCAGTTCATTTTCGTGTTCGCTCGTGCTAAGTGTTGTCTGACATACATTCCTTTGAATTTGAAGCCAATGGGGAAAATGGCTTTGTGACTTGTATTTCGTTACTTTACCCCCCGGTCTGCATTTTACCCCTGGTCTGCAGTCTGCAGTCCACAGTCTGCATTTACCCCCGGTCTGCAGTCTGCAGTCTGCAGTCTGCGTTTTACACTGACTGCCTTTGAAACCCAGTAAAAGTAAATTCAAATCATTTTCAATAAAAAATTATATCCAGAAAGTGAGCATCGTCATTCAAGTTTCAGTTAATTTCACACACTTCGGCAAAGTTAGGGGTGTCAAATGGTAAATGTGAGACTTTGCGTGACGGCGAGACTGATATCTTTTCTGGGAGCCCAAGACCTTTTTAGCCTTGCAAAAGAAATCTTCACTCTGAGAAGGCGTCAAACAAAAATTCGAGACGATGAGACCCCTGAAATTTGGCTCAAATTTTGCAAGACACGCATTTTTTGAAGGACCATTCAGCACCCCTAATGTTTGAAAGTCATCAATACATCTCAGGTCATCATCGGCAATGCTCGGAAGTCGTCCGAACATGTTCGGAAATCTCCAGAATACCCGGAATCTGACTTAGGAAAAGTTGGCAGGCCATATATAATATTGTAAAGCTTCATTAAATGGTGCCATCGATTCATATTTAAAGTTTAGTTTTACAAACTTCATAATTAGGTTTCCTGTTTTTTTATTTATTTATTCTTTTTCAAATAGATTTTAACATTGTAAAGCGCTCACCCGGCCATATGCCAGGAAATGGCAATTTAATATAATCCTTGTATTATTATTACTGCACAGTGCAAAAACCCTTTAGCCGGTATATTAAGAAAAGAAAAAAAATTGTTAGTTAACTCACCTTAGTAGCTCGTTTTGATCGTTCAGTAAAATGGGCAATTTACATTGAATTCCAACCTGTCAAACAAATTCAAAATGGCGCCGTCCAAAAAATCGCGCTATTGCAAATATAATTTATGCATTAGCATAATTTATGAGAAACGTCACGAGTTTCCACGGCGATACCCGGACCCCCCGCATGCGAACTGTTGAAGCACGCCCGCTCACTACGTCTTGTATCCAGCCATATTGGATCGTAAGAATTAGGAAAGACCGGCGGTTTTAGTCGGATAACGAACTTAAAACACAATGAATTATAATGAAATGACGCCAGACGAGAAAGTAGAGGCAGCAAAGCTTGCTGAACAGACAGAGAGATACGATGATATGGCAAAGTTAATGATGGAAGCGACTAAAGAGAAAAAGGCTCTTCTGAGTGAAGAAAGAAATCTACTTTCTGTAGCTTACAAGAATGTGGTTGGAGCGAAGCGTTCGTCTTGGAGAGTTGTGACAGCTCTGGAGGAAAAGCATGAGAATGATGAAAAAAAGGCGACCGTTAAAGAATATAGGGAGAAAATCGAGAAGGAATTAAAAACAGTCTGCGATGAAGTTCTGGTAGGTGTCGCACCCCTCCCTAGTCTGTAGTGTTCGTACATTTAACGGAAGTTCTTTAGATGACTTGCTACTATCTCAAAAGAATGTTCTTTTTTGTTCAAATTTTAAGCAAAGTTTGTCTCAACAGGACCTTTTGGATACTTATCTCATAAAAAGCAGTGAAAATGAGGACCTCGCGTCAAGCTTAAAGAAGGAAGAGGCCGAGGGTGAAGTCTTCTATCTAAAGATGAAGGGAGACTATTTGAGGTACAAGGCTGAAGTTGCCTCTGCAGATGATGATGCCCTCAGAAAGAGTGAGTTTTTCCATCCTTTTACTACTTGGAACATCCTCATGCAAATCCTATCGATATCTGTGGTGTCTGTTATTCTTGAACTGCTGTAGCTACCTGTCACAATTGCTTGAAATGTTCAGTTGAAACAGCATCTTACGATTAGTGCTTAATAGTCAAAACTAAACAAAAGAAAACAATGGGATTAGTTTCTAATAGTATATACTTGAGTAGTAACTATTTCACGGTTGAAGTAAAATTACTCTACCAGTCAGTAACAGATACCTTCTCCCCTCCAGTCCAATCCCCGGGCACCCCGGGCATAAGCATTTTGTGGAAGAAAGTGGACAAATTTCCCCATGGTGGGGATACCTGAGCTGCTCAAATGCCTGTGAGGAACCCAATTCAGTGCAATTCCTAAACAAAACTATATGTGGATAAGGATACTGTTGCTGTGTTATGCCATCATTCATGATCACAAAATTTCAAGTTACCAATCCAT
This sequence comes from Oculina patagonica, assembly GCF_052425735.1. NCBI lineage: Eukaryota > Metazoa > Cnidaria > Anthozoa > Scleractinia > Oculinidae > Oculina > Oculina patagonica. The sequence goes on from NC_135766.1 coordinate 6,258,743, forward strand.
CCTACGAAAAAAGACAGCGGCTTTACATTTTACCACAATGGGCGATTCCAGAAAATATCTGTACCATACCACGGACGGCTTCCATATTTTAGCCCCCCTTGCCTTCGGAAATTCCAAAATGCGTTATCCCCCCATGCCCTCGGAATTCCATAATCGTTAACCCCCCTCCCGTTCAGATTTTTCATTTTTTCGTCAAGCTCTTTAGCATTCCTGTCAAGGTTCGCAAATATGCCCAATGTGGCGTATTTTACATGAAATTATTTCAAATGACTCGATCTTTACATAGAGACAGTCATTATGACTCAAGAGATTCTGGGATGAAAATGTAAAAAAATAAGACTTTTCTCCTTACCCTTGTTCAACAGATACAACCTAAATTAACTTTACATTGCCCCAAACTGGTGCAGAACATTAAAATAAGAATATCGCGTGATGCATGTGTGTAAACTCGGAAGATAATACGATCGAGTGCACTGACATATCCGCCATCTTGAATTTGAGCCTTCAGGGTCAGCAGTCGCTCCCATCCCACGTGGCGTCTCGAAGCGTAGCAAAAGACTGAATGGACTAAATATTTGTGGATCCGCCTTGACAAGGAAACAAAGAGCAAATGAAGAAGTTCATCAATGTCAAGGCCTCTGAAGCTTGATGTAGAATCCACATTTTAGCGATTTTCTTTTGTAAATGAACGCAAACACATGCCTGATCGATCGATACTTGTCTTGTATCCTGCTTCCGCGACGCAGTCGTCAGTTCGTGCTTTATTTGCGAATTGGTAGTCCACAAAATAAGCATTTTCAAGGAACACACTCTTGTTTTCTCCTCTGGAAATCCAAGATCTGGAACTCCCTCATGCCTTCGGAATTCCAATCATAAGTATCCCCCCATGCCTTCGGAATTCCAGTTGAAAGAACCCCCCCTTGCCCTCGGATTTCCAAAAAGCCGTCCGTGGTATGGTACGGATATTTTCTGGAATCGCCCAATACCTTGCAGGGCTCAAAATAACGGCCGGTCAACGGACAATGTCCTGCCAAAATGACGATTTGTCCGGACAAAATTTTGGTTCGGCGGTCATTTTGATCGGTCAAGTACACGGCTTTCAAATAAATAACACACACAGTAGGAAGTGTTTCGAAGTGGACGAATTCTTCGAGCTTGTGCATACTATTAAATCGCTACGTTCTCGACATTCGGCATGCCGGTATGCACAAGCTCGAAGAATTCGCCCTGAATTCGTCCACTTCGAAACCAAAATAATTTTAAGAATCGCTTGGCATTTCTAAACAGGCATAGAATATTCTCACTAGGTTACTTAAGTAAATGGAGATATTCATCCATTCATTCGTTTGCGTGAGGTTTTCTGCAGTTTTCTGTTTCAATATTTCTTACTTCCGGACTGAGCCAAATTTTTTACAAGTGTCGAGAACATAGCGATCTTATGGTATACCGAAGCTCGGATATTTCGTCAACTAGAAAACCAAAATAATTTTTGGAATCGCTTAACATTTCTAAACAAACATCTGATACTCTCAAGAAGTTTGAAAGATTCTTTCAAGTGATTTGGTCCAAAGTATAAATGGCATCGACCGTTTCAAATGGCAACGACCGTTCTGAGAAATGGCATCGACCGTTTCAAATGGCAACGACCGTTTACGAAAGGGAAATTTGCGTAGGCGACCTTGAAAACTTGGAGAGATCCATGATTTTTGAAATGCGAAGTGACGTAGGCTTTCTCGCTAATCTCTTGGCAGTCTTGAAGAAAGAGAACTTTTAAAAGAGGGCATCTTTTAGGAAGCTCGATGAACAACGGGTCCGAGCAAAGGCAAAGTTATCTCACTTGTAGCATGGACATTTATGTCCTATTACTATTTAGTGTTCGGTAATAAAGACCAGTAAAGTGCTTACAACCAAGATCGCCTCCACCCGTAAGTCGTTAACTAATGTAAAACTATGCAGAGTAACATAACATTACGGCTACTGAGCATTTTATTTTATGTAGAGTAGAACGCAGAAGAAATGGAAATTCAAAAAGCGAACATAATAAAATGACACTTTTAGCGATCTTTAACAACGTGTGTTTTAGCTTATAAGGCGAAATTTTTGGCAGAATAGGCTATTGTTTCAAAGTAAATACTCAATATTTTGACCGGTCAAAAACAAGACATGACCGAGCAAAAATTGATTTGGCCGGTCAACATGACCGGTCAGTACCCAAAAATTATTTTGAGCCCTGCCTTGTGAACCTAACGCAGCAAATAGGGCACAAAGACAGTCAGGTTTCTGTGAAATTGTTCCTTGTAGTAACAACATTGTCCATGCAGTGTTTGAAGTTTCAAAAGCTTTTCTGTGCCTTTTTACCGGCATTTTTAGCGTTATTGTGTACGTGGAATTATAGGTAAATGTACCAGTCGCCATCTTTTTCAGTACAGTGGATTAGACAGCCACGTTCATGAACCATGCAAACAGGTTGTTTTTTTCCTAACCCTCCCTCTCGGTGTGACTTCTGCCTCGTCCCCCCTTCATGCCAATTTGCAAAATGCTTCACAAAACTAAACAAGGTGTTCTGTGGGTTACAACTCATTCAAATGAGGTTTGCTGACAACTTTCAAGAGTTAAAGACATGTTTTATTACAGAACTTTGTTTTATTTTGATGTCTGGTGTGCACCAAACTCTAAAGACAGGAATGGTATCTGTTTGATGTTTCTGATGCTAGGCGATTCATGATTAGTCACAACTAATGATTGGTGTCTTGGGCAAATTTTGGCGAGACTGGCTCAGGATTATGTGAGCAAAGCTATGATTGGTCAAAACCTCAGACAAGAATATGGTTTGGGTTTAGCAGCAGTTAGTGGGGAGAAGTGTTGCATGATGACCCAAATAACGGCTGGGAGGGAGGCTAGGGAAGCACCGATTACAAAAAGATGCCAGTTAACTGATTATACCACTTAGAAGGAACTTTGAGTAAATTTTATTATTATATAAGTGTAGTAACCAGTCAGTATCTTTTGATTTCAGCAATTACTGAGGAATCTGAAAAAGCATATGAAAATGCACATAAATTGGCACAGGCGAAATTAATTGCAACTCATCCCATCAGGCTTGGATTGGCCCTTAATTTCTCAGTGTTCTACTATGAAATTAAGAATAAACCAGAGGAGGCTTGTAAATTGGCAAAACAGGTAAGTAGACTAACAAATATAAGTAGAATTCTACTAGTATTCTAATGCAAATACTGCAATCTGACTGGCTGAACTATCATACACCATCAGCTATCAGTGTGGAGTGGCTGAAAGTTATCTACAAAATAATGATATTTTCTCATTTCCCTGAAGTTTCAGAAGAAGTTTGAAAATGTCACTGGATAATTCAATTCCCAAGGAGTCAGTCACTGTTACAGAACACTAAAAACGTGAAATTGTTGAATAAACTGATGAGCATTTGTAAACAGCTGGAAGTTTTTAATGATAATTCACTCTGCCAGGTCTTGCTATAAAGCGTGAAGTTATTTGAGGGAAATTCAGTTACCTTATGGTTACTATTTTTAGCAAATACTAATTTTAGCAATTTTTTCTGAGCAAGATTTGGCAACTATTAAATTAAGCGATTTTTCGAAAATTAAAAAAAAAAAAACAATTTTGATATATAGCTAAGATGAAAATAAATGCTCAGTAATAGAACAAAGTCATTTAAAATTAAACGAACATTGTCATTCTCAGAAAGAACAAAGTGAATTGCAAATGTTAGCAAATGGGTCCCTGTCAGGGAAATCTGTCATATTCTCCACGATTAATTTAACACGTATTAAATTTGACCAAGACAAATTTTAGCAAGTACTAAATTTAGCGATTTTGGCCCAACTCGCTAAAATTGCTAAAATTAGTAGCCGCTAACAATAGTAACCTTGAGGCAGAATTCTACTAAAATAAGTGTACTTCGTGTTTAATATAGCTAGGTGATGTAAAAAGAAAAGGTAAAGTCTGTGTTTGAGCTAAGTGGCCCACCAGGCAGGAGATTATTCCTGTTTCCTTAGCATTAATTGACTAGAATTGTTTCTGATCCTCGTGGATGGGATGCTTTGCTTGGCATATAGTTATATTTTCAAGTCATGTTAACTGTTATTTTTTGTTTTGTATCCCTCAGGCATTTGATGAGTCTATTGCTGAGCTTGATCAATTACAAGAAGATTCCTACAAGGACAGCACCCTTATAATGCAGTTACTGCGTGACAACTTGACTGTAAGTGATAAAATACCTGTTACAGTGTTGTACCACTGCTACTTGACAAGTTTTTGATTAATTTTTGACAGTTTTTTGACATATTTTTATAATTTTCTGAGAGCTTTCTTTTGAACTGGCCAATCAAGGTGCAGGCACTGTAATGAGAGGCTGGAGTTATCGAATCATAATTTTATGTTCTCTCTCCAGCAATTGTCAGTTTTGTCTCCCTCAATTCTTGCATTTTGATTTTCCATTAACAGAAGTTATCAAAAAGTTGTAAAAAAATTTCACAATTTAAAATTGATGTGGTTTTGAGATTTCTGCCCCCTGTTAGCGATTGTACTAGGACTTTGTGAACAAAACTGTATGAGTATACTGAACCATTGCCCTTCATCATGTTCAGATCTGCTGGCAAAACAGTAATGAATTGAGCCAAGTGGCCTTTTCGTAGAAAATTGATGTACGTAATCATTTGTGTACTAAAGCTGGGGTAATTTCTGAAGACATACAGTGTAGGCATGGCAAACTTTTCCTTCTCATTTTGAGGATACAAAAGTAGATTTTGATCATGACCTGAACAAAGCGACTTTTTGTCATCTTACATCTTGGTGTTTAGCACTGGACGCCATCTTGGAAATGTTGTTTTCTTGTGTTTGAGCAAGATTTGAGTCTGTAAGTCTTCTGCACATGTGTTAAGCCCATACATTCGTGAGCTTGGAAAGATAGCACCATAAGGAGAGCAGAAGGTTTTCAGAAACAAATGTATAGCCTTTGGGCATTTCATTTAAAGTAACCTAGATGTACTACGAGTTTGCCCAGTGCCAGACACAGTCATGTGCACTCCCCCCTCTACCTGCTTAAATTAATTCAATTAATTATTCAATTGAAATGTGGACAGGAATTGAGTGAAATTGGCCTCATCACCAATACTGGGAATTTTTGAGTTAAAAATGATTCAAGTTAAAACTTTGAGAACTATTTTTAGCATGAAGAACACTCTTATTAGCTGCAAAAGCATTCTGGTTAGCCTAATTAGCACTATGGTTAGCCCGAAAAGCCTTCTGGATAGCACAATTAGCACTCACTCCTGTTGGCCTCATTTGGGTTAGAGCTGTTAAAGGAACTGCGACACTGCATCATGGATTTTGGCTCAGTTCACGCATGCAAAATGACCATCAAATTCGTTGAAATATAAAAATAACCTCTTACAGTGTGAACCAAAAAACCGTGAACACTTTACTATATTTTGCATATGTAAATTTTGACAGAAAACCATCAAATGATAGCTTAAACTGCAGGGAATACAAACAAATGGACAGAGATGAGGCAGCAGGTTTTTTCATGAATAATTCGTCAACTTTTTCCTCTACTTCATTCTTCAAAGTATAATAAAAGTGTTCACGGTTTTCATGTTCTCACTGTAAAACAGCGAAGAAACATTTCAATAACACACCAAATACAAAGGAAGGTACAGATGGCCAAAAGCGACGAAGATTGAAACGGATTGCAATATGGTTTTTTGAAATATTGTTGGGCTAAACAGTTTTCAAAGTTAATCTTGTTTGCTTGTAACTTTGAATTAAAATGCCCGAGAGACATTGGTTGCATTGAAGCTATGGTTTTGTCATTTAGATCTGAAGAAGTAATTTCTTTGCAAACATTAAGTTTCATACCAAGTATTTGGCAAAACTTAATAAAATAAACTTAACTCAGCTGTGACACAGTCCCTTTAAGGTCATTTCCCTGTATTGCATTGCGCATCCTTACTGCGCAGAATTTTATGCGTAATTAGCACGGCACATAAACAAAATGGCGGATTTTTTCCATGCACCTTAGTCCGCAAGAAAAGTGAAGAAACATTTCAGTAACAACATTTGGTGTGTTATTGAAATGTTTCTTCTAACCCAAGTGAGGCCAACCCAAATCAGTGCTAACCATCACTGGTAAGCGACTTTCAAGTAATGTGTAATAAATGAGCAGCAGTGCTTTATCAAGTTTAAAACACGAGGCGCAGCCGAGTGTTTTAGACGGGATAAAACACGAACTGCGAATTTATTGAACGGCTTAAAAATCTTCTGATGTAGATCAACTCATTCTTGCACTAATATTTAGATTTGGGGTTATTTTGGTCTAGAAAATTGGACGTGAAGTTTAGCCGTGTCTTTATCAGATATAAAGACACTCATTAAACATTAATTTCTTTTGTATTTTCTTTATGAATTATTAATGAGTTTTTTAACCAGAATTAGCCATGACCTGGCTACTGCTGTTAGTGGAAAGCAACTTGAAAATGTCCGATGTGCAAAGCTTTTGGCTCTTGAGATCGACCATGAACTAACATTTAACCCTCGTGTGGATAAAATATGTATAAAATTGTCACAGTGGATAGGGATTTGAAAGAGGATCAAATGCTGCTTACCTCTAAAACACTTTTTTATTTCAAGGAGGCAAAGTTTGGTTGAAAATCTATGTTTAGTTCTATATCGGGGGAATGACCTTAAGGTGACACTATTTCAGATTTTTAGCTTACAAGGCTTAGTGATTGGTTTTAAAAGCTCAAGCCACTTTCTCTACTAGTCAGAAGTAAAACCAAAACAGATTGGGAAAGGCTGGCACATGTTTCCTGCAAAAGTGTCGCCCAGGTGTATTTACTTCTTGTTTTGATTTGTTTGCTGGATTGTCTTGTGTCTTTGAGATTGGCCAGAGTGTTTCTTTGTTTTGGTTTTAAGTCACTCAGCTCAATTTGTCACATGAAACAGTTGACCATGATTTTCTTTCTTTTTTTTTAACCAAACCTATTTTAGAACTTGAGTAAGAACTGGGATGCTGTAAAATACCAGTTTAATGTCCATGCTTAAGTTGATCAGTCACAGTTACTCTAAAAAATAAGTTAAATACTCTTCCTCTGCCTCTCTCAAGTCCACTGGCATAAGCAATTTAGTGGTATATATACACTTGAGACTACATCTACATGCTTAGGAAGCTTTACCAGTCTTAATAACATTAGCTATTTCTTCAAGTTTGGTTAACCTTGCCATCGTATCATTATGGGCTAGTGTGAACCAGGCCTTATCCAATAGCAAAATCCAGTACTAACACAATGTGCTTTCTATTACAGCTGTGGACATCACAAAGCAATGAGAATGATGATGATGATGACGGAAATGAGTGAAGGCTGTTGTGCTGGGTCATCTTCCTCAGATGCTAAACCGTTTCCCTTTCTTATTATGTATCAGAATGTCCATTTGTGTGACACAGGTGTTACCATTCCTTGTTTTTCCTTGCTCAGTAAACATGTCCTGGAGAACAATTAGATAATGTTTCCCATGGTCACTTGCACCTTTAGCTCAATTTATTGGGGTTTTCAGTGATATGCGAACTCTGAAATGCAATCCTCTTTTTGCTGCTGTCAATCATCTTCGGGGACCTCTTGGGAAACAGAAGTTCACCTCAACCCGGTCAGAAGGTCACGTCTGTCAGTTGTGATTGGAGGATTCTAATCCATTTTGTTTATTATTTTTTTTCCTGGTTTGTTGGTTGTTGCCATAATTATGATTGACAGCAGTGAAAAACACAATCCTTAAATGGATTTTGAATTTCAGAGTTCCCATATCACTGAAAACTGCAATAAACTAGTTACACTATTTAGTGCCTCGATTTTGCACTGGAGTTTAACACGAAATGGTAGCTACTTGTTTGATAAGATCCTGTACTTTTTCTATGGTGAAAGTTTCCGAATGCTGTGTTGTGATTGTTTTGGATAAGTCAAATTCCCCCTGTGGGTTTTTATTCATGTACACAAGCAAAGGAAAGGGGATGCTTTTGTTTGATTTGTAACCTTGTCAATGATCACTTTCCAGCGAGCAGTTCTGGAGCAAAGTGTAATTTTCCACACAATGTAACCAATTTGTTAACCATTAAATGTAAGTTATGTCATTGCTATGTTTCTTTGCTTACCTTTTATTTTCATCCTAATATGTTCTTACACTCAGTTCTCCTCTTTAAAAAAATATAACAGTCAACGCAAAACCCGTCGAATCGCTCATGTTTGCTGTCGAGCCGCAGAGCCGATGAAATAAACAAATTAGGTAGATTTACGTTTATTTTGAGCTACAATAAGCCCCTTTTTAAAGATCAATATCCTATCGGCTACGCCTCAAGCAACTCTTAGTATCTCTCGTGCTCTCCAAACTCCCCGCGTGCATCAGTGACTCGATATACGTACGCTAAGCATGCTACTAATTTATTTTAACTCCAGGTTTTTTATTGGGAGTGGGAGGGAGGGAGGTTGGATTTTAGCAAATACGTTTACGCCTTTCCCAGTGTCTTTGTCCTTTGTCTCTGTTTTAAAGTGTTTGTTTTAATTTTCTGTTGGATCTAGAGGGTGGCTGGATCCGCCCCTGGGTCTTCTCAACATAAATTCCAGCATGCCCTTTATTGTTTCTAATTCTATGCATAAGACGAATTTTTTTATGCCTGTTACCCAAGTAATTAACTCACAATCTTGAATGTATTTATTTTTGTCTCGCATAATATCAGAAAATTGATAAGCTATACAGCTAAATCAAAATACTTGTGAATGCATGTTGATTTTGTCCATTCAAAAGTCATAATGTCTTAATGCTATAACATGCACCAAAATTTCCCCAGAGAGGGGATGATGCTAAAAAATGGCAAAAAATGTTACGTCTTAATTTTGTTCGATCATGCTTGCCAACATCTGGTTAAACGAAGCAGGAACTTTCCTTCCTATGATGCTCTCGATGTGCTTTTTTGGCAGGCATCCATTGTAGTTATTCTGGGAAACTGAACAGCCTGCACGCCAAGTTTGGTTGAGTTTCGTCAGGGATAATCACGCTAAAATTACCTCCGTTAGTTGCTCTGACATAACCATCAGCTCCCTCGGGTTTGGACGGGTGCCATGCGTTCCTTTGAACCTGGGTGAAAACTCGCTTGTCGAACCATTCAATTCCTTTTGTAGTTGGACAGAACAAGACGAAAGAACGATCGGAAAGAGGGAACGAAGCCGGGTAACGCATGAATTTAACGACCCCTTGATTATCTGAATACGTTTCCAAGATTTCTTGGTCTAAGAAAGTCCGATCCCACTTGTCTCGTTTGTCTTTATTTCTTGGGTGCATCATTTCCATGTTCATTTTCGCCGATATTGGTATGTCAACCCAAGACAGTACCTTTATCGGGACCTCTGTTGCAAACGCTTGCAACATGTTGTGCAGAACAATGTTGCGATATGTTGCGTGCGTTTGGCCAGCTCCTTCACAACATCTCACAACATGACATAACCATTTTGGCCAATGTTGGAAAATGTTGCGTTAAAATGTTGCGTGCGTTTGGCCGGGCCTTAACGCCGTGCTGGCCCAGTGGAAAGTTTTTTGACCCTCCCACCTCCCCTTCGGCGACGAGTACCGCTTTCCCCATCTCTACCTTAAGACTTCCTGCCTTTGCAAAATCTCGCTTCCCATAACTTAGTATCGCAAAGGCAGTCAGTGGTTGTATTGACAGTGAAAATGATCTACTATGCTCCTAGCTATGCGAATGAATGAAAATTTATTAACACGGTTGAAATATACAATTCTCTGTAAACTGCTTTACGTATTTGCCACGAGGGAGACCGTTGCCAAAATCGTTTTGAAGAATTGACCCATAAAAAGGGCGGCCAGGGGCGTAGCCAGCCTATAGGCCCGTAGGCCTGGGCCTACAAATTTTTCGACCCACTCGTATTTTTAAAACGTAAGATAGAAAAAATTCAGACTCAAACGCTTTCAAGATGAAAAAGAAAGCCATTTGAAACGTACCTTAGCATTATATATTTGGCAACTACTCTTTTGCGATGAGATCAAGGCTCAGCTAGCAAGTGCAAACTCGGGAGCCTTCTAGACTAGGCAGGTGACAGACAAACGCATATTTGCATGCGCCGTAAAAGACGAGTGTGTTTACTTTGGAATGAGTGACAACTGGCGCAATTCCTTCTTTGAAATGTTATAATCTAGGTGCTTGTAAAATACACATAACATCAGCAGAAAGCCAAAGAGAAAGCATTTTCGAGAGCCTTTATAAAAAAAAAACCCACCAACAACAACAAGTTACAACAACAACAACAACAATTCCTCGGCGGACGTCCTCCACCTCTACCCCTTCGAAAAGCAGCCTTTACTGGCCAATTGACCAGGTCCACAACTCTCCAAAAAAGCTGGCGACGCTCCTGAAAGCACAACTGAGACTAATAGAGAGATTAAGCATGACGTTAACGGCAAACGGCAAAAATGAAACTTGCCGTGTCTCTTCAGTTGTGTGTACAGTAGAGTAAAATATTATTTGTATTTGCAATGAATAGTAGAAGACGTTATTCCGTTTTTGTGTGCTTAAATGATAAATGAATGAATGAATGTTTATTTCCCATAAAGCATAATACAAGTAGATTTTAGAATGTGTATTAGTATAATAACTTGGGAGGAGGACTATAGAAACCCTCACGGGCTTTTACAAAGTAGTCCCAAAGTAGCTTTATTTACGGATTAGAAGAAAAGAACTCAAAATCAGAAGTTATCTTTGCCGTTTGCCGTCTGCCGTTCACGTCATGCTTAAATTTCAGGTACAGTGGAACCCCGCTTTACGGACACCCGCTTAATACGGACACCCCGGTATTACGGACAGTTTCGTTGGTCCCGACGAAAACCTCATACATTTTCTCTTAAATTAACCCGCTTTATACGGACACTCGGTAATACGGACAACGGACACTTTTCCGTGTCCCGAGTAACAAACTGTCATACATTGTCAATCCCGCTTTACAGCCACTGTTTATCTGTGCACCGTCAATTTTCATTGTTGCGATTATTTGCTAGCTTCACCCTGGTCAAATAGGTACAGAATTCGACGAGTAAAAACGATTCTATTACAAAGAGTAGCTTAATAGCGTGACTTTGCAAAGGTTTTGTCGAATCTTCAGTCCGCCTGGTTGTGTCGCAAGCTAAAAGGTACCGTGCAAAGTAAAGTTACCGACTTTTTCAAGTGAGTTTGTAGAGTTTATGAACGGTTACGATCAGATTTTTAGTTTCAATGGAAACTTATGGAAAACGCCACATTGCTGTTGAAATGCGTTTTATTTCTTGTACAGTATGGGGCCCAGTTCTCGGCCGGGTCCAGTTCTCGGCCACTTTGTGTTCAACGCGTTTTTTCACGCCACAGTTGAATCACAGGCTTCCCAAGCTCAAAAGTCGTCTTTTTGATGTGTTTTTAGAGCCCTTCGGGCGGCCGACTCTACATACGTGGTGTATGCGACAGCTTGTGTATATAGAGAAATGTATGGGAAAATCACGGATTCTCTAAAATCGGGTAAATAACTATCTATTTTGAAATAAAGTTTATCTACCTCAAATGTGTCGCTTACTTGTGTCTTGTGCCGAATTCGAAGCCATTCCGACGCCATTTAGCGAAGTTATACGAACAACGACTTCGTACAACTTCGCTAAATGGCGTCGGAATGGCTTCAAATTCGGCACAAGACACAAGTAAGCGACACATTTGAGGTAGGTAAACTTTATTTCAAAATAGATAGTTATTTACCCGATTTTAGAGAATCCGTGATTTTCCCATACATTTCTCTATATACACAAGATGTCGTATACACCACGTATGTAAAGTCGGCCGCCCGAAGGGCTCTAAAAACACATCAAAAAGACGACTTTTGAGCTTGGGAAGCCTGTGGTTGAATTAAAAGAAAAAGTTATTTCCTTCAAACGATAGACTGATTCTTGTGCTCTTAGTATCTTGAGTTTGATCTTTCAACTCGCTATAGAAAGCTCACACGGTCGAGTTTATGCGAAGGTAGGTGAATTTGTTTTTTCGAAAACTTGTTTGTTTACGGCTCCTTAAAATTCATGGATGTAGTTAAATTCGTGTTTTGTCCGTGAGCCCCTATCAAACAAGCTAATTTTTGGCATGTAAAACTTAGAATAATTCAGCTTTCTGCTTAAGTTAACTTTTTGTTGAACCGTTGTATATTTTGGTCTTAATTTACTTCGAAATTTTTTCGTGCGACTTTTGCGTATTTGCCAGTTCTCTGCCACCCTGCTCGCTATCACAGTTTAGTGCTTTTGTTTTTAATACAATTTCATCTGCTGCAGCAATAATGAAAGAAAGAAATGTTTTAAAAATAAAGTTCAATTAAATATCTAAGTTTTGAGCTGACTTTCATCTTCAGTTTCTATTATTTCTACAACACCTAACTCTTTCAAGACCTTTTCACTGCAAAATAAATACTACTTATTAACCGAGAGCGAGGTCATTACAGGGGAATCTCAGACCGAGGCCGTGATGTATTGACCGAGCGACAGCGAGGTCAATACATCAAGGTCGAAGTCTGAGATTCCCATGTAATGGCCGAACGGACGAGGTTAATAAGTTATTTATTATATGGCCTTTAAGCACTATTCAAAAAAGAGTATAATCAAGGGAAAAAACACTGGAGGTAAAACTCGCTCTCTGTGGCTCTCTTCGTCGCTCATACTAAAGAAGTATCGGTATGCTTATATTTTTCTTTCAGTTATTGAAAAGATAGTTATATTTTGTCGGCATTTTTTGTTGTTTTTTGCCCCCTCGCTAGTAGCTTTAGTAGCTTTTACTCACAACTCAAAAAACCGTCGAGCCGAGAAAAAGTTTCATAATGCCCGGTCATTACAAGAAAATAATGCCCGCTCAGCAGCCAATCAGAGCGCGCGTACTATTGTAGACATATAATAAACCATCTAAATGCATTGGTCACACAACGTAGTTCTGCGGGTTTGCCAGACCCGGCACAGAGGCAAGCAACTAGGCGCGTTAAAAACCTTCTTTTCCAAAGTAAAACAAAGTCTCATAAAATGATTTGGGATCGACATTACATAAATAAGTTTACAGAGTGATTTTATGACTGTGAAAATTAATTGAGCCTTTTTATACAGAAAATTACGCACAAGCTTTTTGGTGGCCGAAAACTGGGTCCGGGTGGCCGAGAACTGGGCCCACAAACGGAGCTTTTATTTTTATTGTTGCTCGGGCAAATTAATTATTGACCGGTCGATAGCTTTACAACAAAAAGCTGAATAATGTAGTTAGCTCTGGGCGAAATTTCAAGTTCCTGCGGTTCTTCTGAGGTAAGAAATACAAGTTTACGTCAAAAGTGGCCGAGAACTGGGCCCCATACTGTATATAGTAAAGTTGCGACATTTTCAAATAATACCACTGTTGATTTCTGACTAGATCGTAAGGTTTTCGCCTAAAAACTTTTCATTTTAGTCAGAGAGTTCACAGTTTGCATTTGTTACAGTTACAGTTTAATCAAACAACGTTTTGTTACCGTAAAAACGTTTGCCTTCGTCTTTGTGTCAATAAAACATGTATCCGTGACTTTTTTCTGAGACCCCGCACCCCGTTAATACGGACAATTTGGCCGGTCCCCTTGGTGTCCGTATTAACGGGGTTCCACTGTAGTCACTTTCTAGTTTTGATATAGACAGTTTTTGTGTGCATCGCAAAGATCATAAGACGAAATTTTATGCATGTGACGAGACATGTCTGGCGTGACTGAAGACAAATCTCCGCAAGAAACTCTGTACAGCTCCCGAAATGATCCATTCGATCGCGTCCCCAGAACCGGCTAAGCCTGTGTACGAGAAACAAGTGGCTTCGGGGACATATGATTTGATTGGCTGGATTTTAACAAAGGGAGCGCTGACCAGTCAAATCAACCGTTTTTAACTCGGAAGAGAGTTGTAAAAAATATAGGCACGCAATGCGTGCAAGTGTTTTAGACCTCTAGAGAATGAGTCCTGTTCTCTGATTACTTACATTTCTAGTTAAATTACATAATAACACCATGCTTAGTTACCAGCCAAAATATTGTATTAATGTCAGTTTTCTTCAAATAGACCAAAACTTGATATTATTATTATTTTGCCTAACCTTCATGCTTCAAAAAAACAAGAAGGAAAAATAAAATGAAAGAAAACAATTTGCAATGGATGATATGGGAACTCTATCTCTTGGCCTTTCGGCCTGATCTCGATTAGCAGCTAGTTACCGCTGCCACCATGTAATACCACAAAGAGCAACACGAGTAAACGAACAAGTGTTTACTTTCAAATCTACGTTATACTGACAACGAACTAAGATCACAGAATACTAAGTAGCCAAGTAGCATCGCAAGAGAACACGTATACATGCCCATATTATAACAGAGATGAACATAAGAATTCTGATGGGATTAGTTCGATGTTGGTCAGGTTAATTCCGAGTAGGTCCATACAATGTTAGTGTTTCATTTTGTTTGTGACACCCAGTCCCAGTAACCCTATTTCCCCATGCAGAGAAAAAATAGGCGAAATCCTTTCAGACCCATTAGGATTGGACACTAATATTTAGTAACCTCGCCTTACGTTTTCCAAAATGGCGTCCAAAACACACGATGTGGATGGAATGATGCTAAGGTACTTACTTCATTCTGGAGATGCCATGTCCGTACAGGGAGCGTGGTATTCTCACATACACGAATAGTATTCATGCATAACGAGCGTACTTTTTCAGAAAGTACTTGGGAACGATTTCTGTGTCAAGATCAGGTGAGAATATTAGTGAACCTGTAATGAAGTAATGAAATGAATTTTATGGATATTATTAAACGTCATAATACAACTCATTCGAATTTTGATAAAACGCTCTTTACAATTATGCGTCAGTCAATTCTAGCAGTGCCAATCCTCCTCCACCCACCATCCTCACCCCAACTGGCATATTATCATTTTCTTTTGATTACTAAAATGGAAAATTCTCTACAGCGGGAAAAAAAGGCCTGTCAAATTTCTAACAATCTACCCTGCTAGCAAAGTCGCACAGATGCCAACCTTAAAATATTGAAATCTGGGAGACCACTTATTTTGCATCAAGGTACCTCTTCTGAACCCCCAAAACAGTGTGAAAAACAGAGCTCTACTGAGTCATCCACAAAAAAGACTTCAAATTTTAAAAAAAATTCTCCCAGAATCGGCCAAAATTAGTGTGAAAACACGTATTTTAAGTACTATCCTTCATATCCGGGAGATTTGGTGACCCATACGGAAGATTGGGAGATTCTGCCTGTATCCAGGAGACTCCTGTATAATCTGGGAGAGTTGGTATAGATGAAGTTGCTTTGATCTTTCCTAGCTATTGTAGGAAAGATCGAAGTGACTGTGTTAGTCTAAGGTCCTGTTAAGTGTAGCCAATGCAAAGAGACAAGACAAAGAAATATAAACTGACAAAACTTGCACCCCCACTGTCTGGGGGTACAAACAAATGCAATGTACCACTGCCACTTAACAAGTCAAGTTTTCATAATAAATTATGCATCATTTTTCCAATCTATCAGGTGGCTTTTTCAAACCATATCATTACATCTTCTTCATTTCATGTTGTCTGCTGTTTGCCAGCAGGCATTTTTCTTGTTTACTGTCATTGATAGTGCTGGGCTAAGGTAACATTAAAATGTCCTACCCCCAAAATTACATGCTGTGCTAATGCTTGATGTTGGCCTCAGAGCGGATGGGTACTGCTGGAATTGACTGGTACATTATATTCACAAATAATTTTACTTGTCAAAAGTTTTCATTTGATTTTGTATTTCATTAATCAGTGATTTTTGACAGCCATTAGTCTGACATATACTGAACCTATGGATAAAAATAGATTTTGTTCACTCAAGAATTTCTATGCTGCACATGCCAAATGAACTCCATTAATTTTAAGGAGGCTCACAAGGGTTTCCAGCACTTTCCAGCTCTTATACAGTGAAACCCTGTTAATACAGACACCAAGGGGACATGCCAAAGTGTCAGTATAATCGTGTGTCTGTATTAAGCAGGCTCTCAGACAAAAAGTCACAGACACATGTTTCATCAACACATGATAAAGGCAGACTTTTTTAGGCAAAAAAACGTTTACCGGTAGTTTCTTCTGTAACTGTAACTGCAACTGTAACAAGTCTGAACTATGGAAACCTTCTGCTCATCTGCTCATACTCTCAGACTTAAATTACCTTACTGATGGTGAAATTCGCCAGACAGTGGATTAATCATTTGAAAAGGTCCACAAATTTACTTTATTCAAGGAATATAGTAGGCATTTTAACAGCAACAGTTTCTTCTGTAACTGTAACCCTGACAAGTTAAAACTAGGGAAAATTAAACTCACGTTCATTTACTTGTACTATCGGGATAAAATTAATTACTGTTCATTGAAACTCAACAATGGACTCATTTGAAAAATTCTGTAACTTTCCTTTGACAATGAAAATTGACAGTGCATAGATAAACAGTGGCCGTAAAGTGGGGTTGATGATGTATAACAGTTTGTCACTCGGGACACAGAAAAGTGTCTGTTGTCCGTATTAACAGGTGTCCTATAATTATTATCTGTATTAAGTGTCTGTCCATAGAGGGGGTTCCACTCCTCTTTGATGGGTCAGTACTACAAATCTTTATCAGTTGCTGCAGCAATAACGATATCAAACAAGTGTCCAATCATTGCTGAACAAGCTTTTGGTCATTTTCGTGATGTCACTTGTCACCATAGCAACAGTATAGCCTGTAAAAACCCTACATTTTCACTTTCTGTGCTTATAACTCCAAAACGAGCTTGGTGACCCCCATTTTTTATTATTGAGTAATGATGATCAGCGTGTAAAGATTCAACTTTTTGCAAAGTAAAGTGTAGTAAGTACTGATCCATCAAGGTATAAGGGCTGGAAAGTGCTGAAAACCGCTGTGAGCCTCCTTAAGATACAACCCTCCAATTTTTTTTTTTTAGTGGCCATTTGGCCACCGACTGCTCAAATTTTTTCGCCAGTGAAAAATTTTAGTCGCTAAATTAAGCTCACGCTTTCAATCCTTCTTCTCAATTTTGGTCACCAGGCTGGCCGCGACTTTGGTTCCAATTTAGTCGCCACCTCCAAAGTTTTAGTCGCCATTGCAACTAAAATGGTCTTAACTTGGAGGGTTGCGAGAGGTCTAATGCTACCCAAAGTTTCAATTTACAAAATTTGCATGGACAAAAAAAAAAAAAAAACATAAAAACATAAAAACATAAAAAAATAATTAACTTGACAAGAAAGCCTCTGTTTATTTATATCTACAAAGTGTATTTCTACATTTCCTGATCTTACTTATTTTGACAATATTCACACTTAAACACCTGAGTGGAATTTTTTGGATAATTTTACTCTTTACCTTAAAAAGTAAAGTGGTTAGCTTATAACAGTACAGTGAAAATGTGAAAATTATTTTTTCTGACCTCTTTATGAGAGGTCTGAGTTCTAGCCCTGGTCAGGGTCTCTGAGCTGTAATATCAAGCAGGACACTTAACCCAGGAGTAGACACCGGTAGGGCAAATTATTAGAAATCCTGAAAATTCTGGGGAGGAGGGGCAAAGGAAAAAGGTGAGAGGGAGGGTGAGGGATGGGGTAAGAAGGACAAGGGAAGGGGGAAGGGGGAGGGGAGGGGGCAAGGAGAAACGGGGAGGGGGATGGGGTTTGGTTTGCAATTGATTAGCTCCCCATTTAGTAAAGCACTAGCACTGATAAGTCATGTTACTACACCAATTCTTGGGACTGGTGCAGGGTTTACCTTCACCATTTATACTGTAATCGAGCAGCTTATATGTTTTAAACAAATTCTTGATAAGAGAAGGTTGCTGTGCAGTTTATTAAATTTAAGTGAAACTTGTTGAAACTATGTTTTAGCAATCTGTAAAAGCGAAAACTTTTCTGCTTGTCGTGTCGTTTTAGTGTGGAAGTAAACGCACTGAAGCTCAGGGATAAAAACTCTATTTCATGACTGATTACTGACCACAAATCGACAAATATACTACAAACAAGGATTTCATGTTAGTGCAAACGCTAGGTTAAGCTCTTCACCGACGAAACTTAACTCGACTTCAATCAGTTGGTAAGTTGCTTTTGTACCCGGGGGGGGGGGGTCCTCCCATAAATTTCGGATAGGGGTGTGCCGCCAAGGTTCTTAAACCCTGACCCTATTTAAGGATAAAGAAAGCGAAAATTGATACCCTTTTTAAGGCCCAAAACCGAAAAATGACACCCTATTTAAGGGGAGGAGAAACGTTCGGTGACGACCCAAATAACGGCTAACCGCGCACGGCAAGACACAAATCTTTATAAAATCGCTTTTCTAATACCTGAACTGAAAATTCAGTTTTCAGATACCTTTTTTTGGTTTAGCTGGGCGTTTATTTTAGCTAATAGAATTTAGGTACGCTATCTAAGGATCACAGCGGGAACACATTGCCAAAAGGAGCAAAAATGATACCCTATTTAAGGACCGAGAACCTCAAAAACCATACCCTATCGGGCGGCACATACCTATATAGGCCACATATGGGAGTACCCCCCCCCCCCCCGGGCTTTTGTACAAGTTGACAACGAGAAAATTTACCATTTCTCTAAAGAAAATCGTAACAAACATGTCACATCCTTTCGGCTTTGGCATTTCAGTTCAGTAGCTGAACTGTAAAAATATTTCCTTCAGACCAAAAATTCCGGTCGAGTCTTGAAATCGTGCGAGGATGTCTATTCCCCAGACAGTGCCGTACTCAATAATATTTCTTCCCGTGGGTACACCCCCCGTGCTGCGTTTTACCCACTTGCTGCATCAGGACTTGGAACACGTGATATGTGTATAGTCTCTTGGTCTTCGTCTTCGGAAAAAATCGTCATGCTATCGCTTCCACGGGGCGACGACGGCTCTCGTTTCTCGGGCGGATATCTCACCAGGGAAATCTGCTTCTCGAAACCGTCTGGAGTTGTCACGAGGTAAGTCGTCGGAATAACGGGCAAACTCGACTGCCGGCGAAGTTTGCTTCGGAGTTTCTCGGTCCAGCTGCCGTTTGACGCTCGGGACTGTCGTCGGAAGACCTTCGGGTTTGTTGTTGGCTTCGGAGAAGGTGGCTTCGTCTCCTCTCGTGAGCTCTCCGAGGACGACGATACCGAGCTAGACCGTGGCTGGATTTTTGGTTCCACTTGGCCCACTTGGAGTTTCTTGTTGTCAAGTTTGTTTGTCCAGTTACCGTAGTGAAGATTCTCGGTCTTTCTAGGCTGCTTGACAATTTGTGGGCTTGGTATTTGTATTGTGGCGGGTTGAAGGGGCGTTCTGTTTCGAGGCATTGTTGTTTTCGCGTTTGACTGAGTACCACACGGCAACTGGTCGAAAGTGTTGCTTCTGCGAAGCAGCGAACCCGTACTCGAGGCTCGCTGCAGTTTGGGCGGTGAGAAATTAGCCGTGTTAAAGCCGCATTTCGGGCACTTGGTAGGAGCGTTCGCTTTCTCGTCACGCTTATTCAGCGGCAAGTCATTTGACACGTTCTCGGCGGAGCGCTGTAGAAACTCTTTCTCGTTTTCTCTTTTACTGTAAGCCTTCGCTACCTTATGAATCAGCCTTTCGATACAGGACTTGTGAAAGTCCGGTCCGTACACCATAGAACTTTTGAAATCGGCGATTAAGTGTTCCGCGAGCGAGGTTGTTATTTCAGCCGTCCGCTTGTCATCTTGGCTTGAATTGCGACTATTATCAACGATTTCCGTTCGGTAAAATTGTTCCGGCAGCGGATTTCGCAAAAAATAATTCGTTAGTCGCATGCCAACCACAGGAATATTGTACGATTTAGCAATGCCGTATTGATTGAGAAAATAACTGTCTTCGAGAGTTTTTTTGCTAAATATGAAGACAAACACGCTTGCATGAGAAATCGTCTGATAGAGTTCCATGTTGTCCTGTCTTGGATCGAGTGTATCGGCAGCAGGGTGCGTACGAACTGCCCAGCTATTGACTAAATCTCTGATCACCACATCTCTTAGCGAAGGACTGCCTTTTGGCGTATTTAAACTAGCTTCACCACATACGTAAACCAACGGTTCTGTTTTGAAATTGCTTCTTTGCGTAGACATGGCTTCCGCGAAGTGTGTGTGTTTTTTAAAAGTTTCGCTGACTGAAGTCGACCACAAGATATTTGTCTTGGCTGTAAAAAGTTGTGTTTCTTTTTTTTAACTCAAAATCTCAGCTCGAAAACCTTGAACATTAAGTCTCGCTGGCAAGGCTTCACGTCGATCTAATGGTTTTCTCGGCGTATTTTACCCGGCTCACAATAAAAGTTGCATGAGACAGGTGTTTCTTGCAGTTGCCATGTCGAGTGACTGACACCCGGTCGATCATACTTTTAATCCTCTCGTAACTACATGCAGAACTAATTTCAAAGGTTTGTTTTACAGCATGTGTATGTTTCTTCTTTACAAGATCTCCCAGCACTTTCGTTAATCCTTCAGTCGGCCACAAAGTAAAGTTTTTCCCGAAGCGAACAGCTGTGTCGTGTTTTCGTGCACAATCTAGCTGCAGAAATCAAGAAAAACATACATTACTTTTAGTTTTTATAAAGTCCCTTTATGTTGTTTCTACTTTTTGCCCGCAAGGACAGAAATATATTCTTTGTCGTATTTACGTCTTTTCTATTCGCCGTGACTACCAATTTGGTGATTTTCGCTAATAGTCAAAAATTGCATCCGAATTGCGGCTCTTTCCCTAACTTGTTCGTTCATTATGTTTCCGAACAATACCGCGAATTAGCAAAAGAATATTGCGTATTATCCCGTCATCTAAAGTCTTAGCTTCGCCGCTTTTAAGAAAGTAAATTCAATTTTTCATTTCCATATCAAAACAAAAAAGAAAACGAGAGGTAATAAGCGATATGAATAAACAGCACAGCAAAAAATGGATACCAACCCGGGTCTCAAACGATCGCCGTCCGACGAAGGCCTCAGAGCTGTAATGACTTTTTGGTCGATGTGATTCGTATTTTCACCTCGAGTCTTTCAAAGTATATAATTAATAATCTTCTGCGTGAACAGGAAAACCTATCAAAACACCTTCTGTCTTTGTTGATAAAAGTGAAAGAAATAATATTACCTTCATGCATATTCATGACAAACTCTTTGAAAGCGGTGTGCCACTTTGCAGTGGTTAGCGATCTTGCGCTCGTATTTGATGCTTGATTTTGCGTTAATAAACTCAATGTCAAACGGCTGCGTTTTATTTCTCAGGTTAATAGCGCCAATTTCATTAACGCGGGATGGAATGAGTAAAGAACCGAAAAAATTAACGAAAAAAGAAGATATATAAAATCTAGTTTCCGTAACATTTATTCAATAGAAGTTGTTTTTGATGTCTCAGAATGGTTTTGTACACATTGCTATAGGATAAGACCCCACTTATTTCATTTAAAGCGGCGAATTTACATAAATCTTCTGTGAAACATCATTTTTTTTAATGAGCTCCGCAGTTTTATTCAATGCAGTTGCCAATTCGCAGGTGAATCGAATTTTCTCGCTCTCTTATTGGTTGTTTTGACAGCCATACGCAATTAGAAGGCCTTGGTCTAAGAGGTTTCTTCTTCGGATATTACTTGACTTGTTTTCCTTCACATGTAACGCATCGATGCGATAAATAATGAATTTAAGCCATCGATCGTCAACGAAACACGCAGATCTATTCGGGAAATTAAAGATTGATATTCAATAAATGAAATCTGAATTCCATTTTGAGTAGTTTATCCACTAAATATTTCATTATGTTAACGTGTTCCTGCCTGGGGCTTATGTATTTCATTCAAGAATATTCTATAAATCGACACAGTTAACAGCTGTCTTATTTGCTGCAAGCTGAGCTTTAAAATATCTTTGGCAACCAAATAAAAATTTCATTTCAACCTAAAGCAAACAAAACAGAAACTACCCGCGAACTCAATGCAAAATGTTTTTTCACGTTTCGTTTACAAAACACTTCACTTTGCGAAAGTTTAAACAGCTCAAAGCTCATTGCTTTCCGGTTTTGTGTTGATAGCGTACTGATTTTAAGGTTTTTATCAGTTTTGCAAGTAATCAAAGATCGCTTAGTTTTGATAAGCCACGTTAGAATGTTCTGGAACAAAAAGTATTTTGACAAATTTTTAATTTAGTTCAGTGTTGAAACGTGCAAAACTCGTAACTTAAGAGCATTCGATTTCTTTCTCAAAACGTTTAATAAATGTAGCAAGTTTTTCCTATTTTTTTTTTGAGAAAAACTGAATAACCCTAGTTTAATTATCGGGAGTAATGAAAGGAGAAACTTGCATCGTCCCGACTCATAAACTGTAAAAACACGAGCCTAAATTTTTTTTACAAATTTGTTCATATTTTAAGCCATTTCCATTTTAATCATTGTTACTTATTTTCGCTTCCTGTTGGGTTCGTTCATGTCATTTGTCAAGCCGTACATTTCCACCAAATTAAACCATTAGCCGGCTATTTTATTATCTAGTCTTGTTTTTTAACTCCTTGAAGACATGTCACTGAATCTTTGTTCAGTTCTCGAATGAAATTTGACATTTGCTAAGTGCTTTATATTTGTTTGGTGAAGCTATATATATTTTTTCTCTTTACACAATTTAATTTCACGGAAATAGAAATCTGCAGTCTTCAGAGGGGAACGTATTCAAAGCGACACAAAGAGCGTGGGAAGAAAAGCTTTCCTGTACAAAGTGTGGGCTCCTAAAACTACCTAGAACAAATTAAACTCCAACAATAAAGACATCATTTTGTAGACCAGTGCTCGACACATGAACGCATTGGGTAGTGAGTATGACTAACGATGGCTAGGATGGAAATGAATAACAATATCGACCAACGAAAAATACATGAAGCTCGCATTTCATTTTGATTCGGAGTCCCTTGAAATGATTTTTTAATTCATTTTATATTTGAAACGTCAATATCCAGAACAAATACGCTGTCTTCTTATTGTTACATCTTTATTTTATATCGATTTTTGAATTAAGTCTTATCAACACTGATTCCAAATATCCGTCGGTACGGAAACAGTCCGAGCTGTAAATGGCTGTTGATAAAATTGTCCGCAGTTTACAGAAAAACCATGATTGCTCGTGTTTGTTTTTCGGCGGATTTTGTTTTTCATTAACACGGATTGTATTGTCTTTAAACGTCGGCAATTTCTCACTGACAACATTGCTCGGAAGTTGTTAGTTGTTATATCACACTTTGCAGAGTAAGTGAAAAACAAATAGAAATTGTTTATAATTGTCAAATTCATAGACATTATTTTTAGTTGTACGCACGCCGAAATATATGTAATTTTATTGAGCTGTTTGACCCTTGCCAATAAGCGTAGCTTTAGAGCATGACACATTTCCAAACAAACATGTATTCTGTTAATAACAAAGAATTTAAAATAACTGAATTCTGAGTCGTTTGGACAGAGGGCATTTTCGTTTATTTTTTGTTTTGTCTACGGTAATTTTTTTCCGAATACTCCCGAAGGTCGTCCGAAGACCCAACGAAATTAAAAGTTGCCCCGAAGACTTCAGACGATTTCCGAAGACGACCGAAGTCTTTCTAAGAACGCCAAAGATGACCCGGAAAAACTTGCGATGATCACCCGAAATTCAGCATATATTTTCAATAGTCCCCAAAGTTTGCCGAAGACCACTCAATGTCTTACCAGTAGACACAGATGAAAGGCATGTTATAGAGACCCGTATAAGTTTTGTTTTTTTTCCAGTTGCAAACAGACTTCTTTTTTTCTTGTAGGGTCTGGTTTTTCTGTTATTACAAACGTTTCTGAACCGACGATGATCGTTTTAAACGAAACGAGTAATTTCACCACATTGATTTATGTTGTATCAAAGTAACAAAGTGAGCGTTTTCATTGAAAACCGATTTTTGCAGAAAACGTTCTCCAAAGTGGATATTTTTGAAACTGACTGCACTGAACATCTTCGTGTGACGTTGAAAAGGAAGGTTTACTCCTCCAAAAAGATATTGAATTTTTTTCTCGTCCCCATAGCCGCTTGTCCCCCCTAGGCCCCTAGCCAGCAGAGCCTGGGGCACCAGGAACAAGTGGCACCGACATGCTGCTAGGGTTACCCTAGCAAAAAGGTTGCACTATAAGCACTATTAATAATAATAATAATAATAATAATAATAATAATAATAATAATAATAATAATAATAATAATAATAATAATAATAATAATAATAATAATAATTTTACTCTCCTGTTTTAAAAAAAAATTTTATAAATTAAAGGGTGGGGGAAAAAACCCCCCCCCCCCCCCCCCCCCCCCCCCCCCCCCTATTGTTACGCTACCTGCTTGTAAGTTTACTGGGCCTTAGTTCATTTTGCTTTCATACAAGACAAGCCTGTTCCAGGCTCTCAGTTAATTGGGGTGCAACCCGAAAACAGGATTGGCACAAGAAAGGCGAATTCCGAGGCGCCGTTCTTGGCGCTGTTTTCCAATTAACCGAACGCCTAGAACAGGCTAGTGTGGACGATGCTTAAAAATCAAAAACGTCTAAAAACAACAGTAAATTAAAGTGGTCTGAACATATCTCATCTATTTCAAGCAAGGCACGTCGGTCCTTGGGGCTGATCAAGAGAAATCTCTGGAACTGCCCCAGGAAAGTACGCGAAACGGCCTATACCAGCATCGTCCGACCCAAATTGGAGTAATAATAATAATAATAATAATACTTTATTTATATAGCGCTATTTCTATTTCTAACCAATAGCGCTTTACAAGTTATTTACAATTAAAAATTACATATCTATATTAAAAAAGTTACAATTTGTATATAATAAAAAAAATAAAAGATCAATAAAAGAACTAAAACGAATAAAAAGACTAACTAATTCACCTAAGTTAATTGTAAAAATACACTAAATTATAAAAATATCTAACTAAAGTTTGCGCTTAAACTCTGAAATGCCATTGCACGATCGAATTTCTAAAGGTAAGGCATTCCAGAGTTGTGGCGAGGCTACAGAAAAAGCTCGAAATCCGTAGCTGCGCAAATTATAGGCGACGTCATCCAAGCGATGGCCATTCATGGAACGTAGATTACGTCTCGGAACATATCTCTTGATCATATCAGACAGATAAGTTGGGGCTAAGCCCATCAAACACTTGAATGTTATAAGAAGCAGCTTAAATATTATGCGCTCTTCAATAGGTAGCCAGTGAAGGTTATAAAGTACCGGTGTAATATGTTCACATTTTCGCGTAAGTGTCACAATCCGGGCTGCTACATTCTGAACATGCTGTAACTTCTTTAAAGTTTGTTTAGGCAGTCCAAACAAAAGTGAATTGCAGAAATCTAATCTGGAGGATACAAATGCATGTACCAGCATTTCAGCAGTATGAAAACTTAAATATTTCCTAATGCGACTGATATTCCGAAGATGATAGAAAGCTGACTTGCAAATAGCAGTAATGTGGTTTTCCATGGACATAGATGTGTCGAAAATTACACCAATGTTTCTGGCTTTAGATGATAGGTCAATATCCTCATCACAGACTGAAATAGACGTCAGTGGGGGGAGTGGACGATGACGAGCCTTCAAGACAAGTAACTCGGTCTTGTCCCTGTTCATCTTTAACATGTTTGCCGTCATCCAAGTATCAATGTCACGCACACAAGCCTCCATCGCCGCTTTAGCCATCTCAGGGGACGATTTAAAGGTGAGATACAGCTGCGTGTCATCAGCGTAAAGGTGGAACTTGACCTGATGATGCCTCATGATATCACCTAATGGGGACGTGTAGAGCAGGAATAGAATGGGTCCGACTACCCTGAGGTACACCACAGCGGAGCTCACGACGGGAAGACTGACTTCCATTTACTTTCACGACTTGATGTCGGTCAGACAGATATGATCGGAACCACCCCAAAGCGTTGTCTACGATACCAAACCGTTGTGACAGACGATCTAATAGGATACGATGATCAACAGTATCAAATGCTGCTGAAAGGTCAAGTAGCAGCAGAATTACACAACAGTTGTTATCAATTGCCCGAAGAATATCATCTTGAACTTTGATCATCGCCGTTTCAGTGCTGTGGTACTGTTTATATGCTGACTGATAAAGTTCGTTTAAGTTGTTATCCTCAACGTGTTGACATGTCTGAGCTGCAACAACTTTTTCGACACATTTGGAAATGAAAACCAGGTTAGAAACTGGGCGAAAGCTGCTAAATTCTTCATAAGGCAGAGTTTGCTTCTTAAGAAGTGGATGCAATGAAGCCTTTTTAGGCGGTGACGCCTATATGCCAGGGCACGATGGAGGGTTCGTTCGTGTGAGAACTAAGGATGGGCCGATACTCGATACCAAATATTCGATACATCGATATTTTGACAAATTTGAAAAGTATCGATACTTTCGAAAAATATCGCACTTTCGATACTGAACACGTGACCTGAGCCTGCGGTCTTCTGGTCAGCACCTGAGGTTTAAAAATGCACTTTTGCGCAAACAAATATTGATTTTCTTGTCAATATTTGCATTTTTCTATTGCCTTGACTTGATCTAGTCCACAGTGAAACAAAAAGACCAAAAATCAACATTCCTGGCTAATATTTATAATGCCAGGACTGTCCTTTGTATGGTCAAACAAATCACGTGACATACCAATGACGTCAGTACGAAAGGGACGTCATAATATCGATATCGATATCGATATCGAGAAAAAAGGCAAATATCGTATCGATATCGTAGATTACCGTACCCAAATTCGCAAGTAGCCAATCAGAAGCGCGATCTACTGTCCTGATATCCTACGATATCAAGTCACTGACCTGATATGCCACCATATCACGGTCACTTTGAATTAAAGTAGTGTTTCTGTACGATGAATTGAAAAGAGGTTTTACCAATAAAACAGAAACTAGTATTTTTAATTAGCTGGTGTTTACCGGTCGTAAAATGAGAAAAACTTTCCCGCCAAAACTAAACTTGAGCGACGAGTACTGAAACATTCACACTGAAACAATGGAGTCGAAGTTTCCCAATTTTTCGCTAAATTTGGATTTTGAAAATTTAGGGAATGAAACTACAAACAAACGAGTAAAAAAATGTAAGAAGAGGACTTGATAAAAGTGTTGAAGACCAAAAAAGTATCAATACAAGCAGGTCAAATTTTGTACTACGTGTCTGGCAAGCATGGCTTCAACAGATCGAATAATACTCTCTATCACCGGATTTTTGGCTGAATTTGGGTACGGTAAATACCTAATAGTACCTTTTTGGTACGCTTCGGCGGCATATCAGGCTCGTTTGGTCTCACCATGGGTATTTTGGCTCGACTGCGTCTCGCCAAAATACGAACCATGGCTCGACCAAACTCGCCTGATATGCCGCCGAAGCGTACCAAAAAGGTACGATTAGGTATAAGAACAGAGAGAGGAGAGAGGATTGGTAACAAAGCACATGCGACAGGTCACGTGAGGTATTTGTATTTGCCTGTCCGCCATCTTGGTCGCGCGATTGTGAACTTGTGAGTATTTTCTTGTAGCGAGAAGCCTTGACTTCAAGATTTGTAGCTGTTATATTTTTGCGCTCACCTACAAACACATAAAGAACTCGTAGTGCACACATACAGCTAAATCGACATACTCGCACACGAGATAGGTCGAGGGTCTACATAAATTGTGGTTTACGCATCGAGCTCTACGCTACGTGTCGGTGAGCTGTTTTGGTCAGACCCTGTCCTGTCATAACTGAAGTTGAACTGAATATAACCATTGAAAGCAATATAAACACTGTCAGAATTGAAATATTTGTCATCTTAACTACTGGCGACATTGTGATTTGAGCTTAACTGAAGACGTGATCAGTACAGAAGAAGTTTACTATCAAAACTGCTGAGATTGCAAAAGATAGAAAGGTGAGCTATCTAAGTTTTATTTGCTTGAACGTGTATTAACTACCGTAGGTTATGGTGTCTTTAATGCAATATAGAGCAGCAGTGGGGTTACATGACGTTCATTTGAAGGCCAAAGAATACTCGGATCGTATGAAAGGGAAATTCTGGTCTATGCTGTTGTTTATGTTTTACCTGGAAGCGATATATCTGCCAACATTAAAAAGAGTAATCCGTTCATGGCAAATGGCTTATTACGCTAGGCTTTGGTTTACACAAATTTGTCTTTATCGTTTCTATATTCCCTTGTTGATTCGACTTGCCAATGATGTTGAGATGAATCCTGGCCCTTTTTACGTTGTGAATTCGTCAAAAACTGTCACGGCTGACTATAATCAAGGTGATGTTGCACTGTTTGGAAGAAATGCTGGCAACCAATGCGTAGCGATGTGCCTAACTGCAGTTGTTTACAATTGTAAAAATAATGCATCGTGGTCAAGAGATCAGCTAAATGAAGTTTTGATTCAAGGCAATGTGCTTTATTCTCATATTAGCAAGTCAGTAGGGAAAGACAGATTGTTGCTATCTGAGATTCCATCTGCATTGTCCATAAATGACGAAAACTTTTCCATTAATTTTAGCAGCAGTTTTGCTGGCGATTTACACATGTCTGATGTAAGAGACTGTTTTTTCCCATTGCAACATGTACTAAATATGTTAATAAAAGACTATGATGCCTTTCTGTTGACTGTTGAAATCAATACGGTTGCTATTATTATTGACAACAAAGGTAATTATAGAATTTTTGATTCTCATTCACGAGATATCCATGGTAACATTGCTGCAAATGGAACAGCAGTACTGTTGGAATTTACTAGTGTACAGGAAATGGTGCAGTATCTGCAAAACTTCTACAGAGAAAAGAATGTAGTGCCATTTGAAGTGTTGGGTATGAAAGTTGAAAATTTATCAGTTAATCAAAATTGCAGGTACACAAGTTCTAGTGCTCTAAGTGTACCATTTTCTACAACAGATAACACTGTAGGGTGCCAGGGATCATGCAGTCAAAGTCAATGTCACAATTTTGAATCAGACATAAGAAAAGAAAATGTAGTTAACAATAGCAGAAAGAGAAAACAAGCACAATCAGAAGAACACAAAGAAAGCTTGCTGATGTTTAGAGAAAAGAAAACTGCAAGGAAAGAAGCTGAAACATGTGGTGAAAGGAACAATATGTCACAAATGTATAGAGAACAGTATGATAGAAAAAAAGCAATTGAAACCAAAGAGCAGAGAGAAAATAGGTTAAGAAAGCCCAAGGAACAAAGAATTAAAAAAAAGAAAATTGAGAGCAAAGAACAAAGAGAGGATAAATTAAAGAAGCATCGAGAACTAATGAGAAAAAGACGAGAAACTGAAACCGAACAGCAGAGAGAAAATAGGTTGAAAGAGAGAAGAGAACGATATAGGAAAAGCAAGGAAACTGAAACTAAACAGCAGAGAGAAAATAGGTTGCAAGAGAGAAGAGAACGATATAGGAAAAGCAAGGAAACTGAAACCAAAGAGCAACGAGAAAAAAGATTAAAGACAAAAAGGGAATTAAAACAAAGAGTAAAGGAAACTGAAACTAAACAACAAAAAGAGGAGAGGTCGATTAAAAGAAGAGAAGCTTACAAGGCCAAAAAGGGTTGTGATAATGACAAAACACAAAAATCTTGTGATGAATTGGTTGTTATTTTTCGTGAACTGGTTGCTTCAGGGCCAACGTTTGTTTGCACATGTTGTGAGCAGTTATGGTACAAACATAGTCTTGTCAGAACTGATACTGTACTAAAACTTAATAACGAAGCTGTATTAAGATGCATAAGAAAAGATGAACAGTGTTGTACAGCTCAATGGGTTTGTCATACATGTTATAATCACCTGAAGCAGAATAAAGTGCCTCCATGTGCAGTCCAGAATAAAATGAGTTTTCCACATAAACCTGACCATTTAGACTTAACAGAACTAGAGTGGAGGCTTGTATCACCACGATTGATCTTTCAAAAGATACACGAAGCAGCTAGGGGAAAGCAATATAAAATTCATGGCAACATAGTGAATGTTCCTGCTGATGTTGTTAATACTGTGAATATCTTACCAAGACTATCAACTGAAACAGACACTATCAAAGTGCAGCTTAAGAGAAAATTAAAATACAAGAACTATGTCCTGTCTCAAAACATAAGACCATCCAAAGTTTTTGAAGCAGCTAAGTGGTTGACTGAAAATGGTGCACTTTACAAGAAAGAAAGTATCAAACTGGACCCAGATTGGAATGGTTTGTTTGCAGGGTCTAATGAAAATGACATGTCAAATGATAGTGCTTGCAGCAGTTCAAGCAACCTTACAGAAAACAATACACCTATAGCTTCAATTAAGTCACTGAATACCACTGTGCAATCTTTTTCAGAACACAGTCGATTGCTTTCATTTCAATTTGGTAAAGTTTTTATTTGCCTTGACTGTGAACAAGTTTTAATAGACTCAATGAATTTAGAAAATCATCTTTTGTATGATCATGGAGTAGAAACTGATACTGAGTGTTGTGAGGAGAGTAACTATATTCCATTTTTTCATAAAAATGACTGTAATAGTAATGAAGTGGTTTTCTTTTGTTCTTTGTGTAGTGCCTGGGAAAAAGAGCAATCACTTTTTAGTGAACACATGGCCATTGTACATGATCTACCACCAATGGAAGATGATGCATCCTCTCAATTCAGTGAAGCAACAGCTAATGTAAGTACTTCCGTTGTGGTCAAACTGTTCAGATATAAAATGCTTGATCCCAAAAATGTTGTTCTTGTAGAAACATGTTTGAAAGGCAGGGTCCGAAATTGCGCCTTCCTGGTCGCCAATGCGACTAAATATTGAGAGCTGGCGACCAGAATTTCACAACTGATCGCCCACTGGCGACTAAGTTGCTTTGTAAGAGTATTCAGAGAAATTGATTAAAAATAAAATTCGGAGCCGTTTTTTAACAATTTATTGACTCACTTTTTATCTTAGTGATGTCCTTGAGATAACACTGAAGTAAATTTCTCGCTACATAATGTATAAACTCCCCAACAGCTCAGCCAACAGCTGCGATCAACGCGATTCGAACATTGCAAGCCGCCATGTTGTTTTCCTCAGCGGTTTTCCCCATGACACTATTGCGGGCGCGCCCAGACATGTGCTTTCTTTCGCATGCAATGGTCTATGCAATGAATATTCATTCTGGCGATGTCATGTCCGCGGACACGCTGAAATATTTCCATCATTTACTTGAAACTGGTAAGGCTACAGATGCAAAAAACTTTGTGGAAGATTTAGATATTTCCAATTACATGCCAGGCTACTAAGCTACGACGTTCCACGAACGCAACACGTTCTTGTTGTCACTGTGTTGAATGAAAAACTACCTGTCGAAATATGTCAGAAAGTTGGTGGAAATGATGTTTTTTATATTATTAAAGAGCGGAATGTTTGGGTAAGACTGTAAAGTATTTTCCGTTTAAATGTTAGAGAGTTAACATTCGATAAAGAAGACTTTTTAAGACTCTACTTATAGGCGGGTACAGCATTTCTTTGAGTGATTGTCATCGTTGTTTTGTGGTATAAGTAAGCTGTTTTTGAGCATATGAATGGCCAAAAATACACAAGAAGAACAAGTGTTTCGTCTTTTAAGTGTAAAAGGAAAGTCAATCGAAAAACATTGGCGACCTGAAGTTGCCATCTGGCGACTAAAACTTTCGGTCCGGTCGCCAGGTGGCGCCGATGTAAAAAATTTAATTTCGGACCCTGAAAGGGTATGGATTAGCAAACACTATTTCTCTTAAAGCGTTAGTAGGTATACCAGTAACTTTGAATGTATCAAGATGCTCATCTAGTGCAACAGATGTGCATTTATCTAGTAGAGATCTTTGTAAGGATTCCTGTCCAACTGAAATGGAGGTAAATGACCCTTCAACCCTCCAAGTTTATTTTTTTCCTTAGTGGCCATTTGGCCACCAACTACTCAAGTTTGGTCGCCAGTGAAAAATTTTAGTCACCAAATTAAGCTGATGCTTTCAATCTTTCCTCCCAATTTTAGTCGCCAGGCTGGCGACCTTGGTTCAAATTTAGTCGCCAGCTCCAAAATTTTGGTCGCCATGGCGACTAAAATGGTCTTAACTTGGAGGGTTGCCCTTGGAATGAAGTGGATGAATCTGAAATGTGTGCTGGTACTTTGGACACAATGTTAACATCCCCGGACTTTGTAGAAGATTGTGAACGTGAAAAGGTTTTGAACTTTGCACCAGGTGAAAGCAATCATCCAATTAGTATTTTCAAAGACCAATATTGCGAAGAGCTAGCATATCCTGGTATATTCTGTGGTCACGCAAGAGCAGATAATAAGGAAAGAAATGTACCTGTGTATTATAGTGACATTTGCAAATCAGAGTTAAGGCGTTCTGATCGTAGAGTTGCTCAGTGTATGGAAAATATTTTCTTTAAACTGAAAAAGCTGCAAATGAAAATAATTTTAGGCAAGTGCCAGATTGCATTGCGAAAGCATAAAACAAATGGAAAGAGACTAACAGCAGGCGAGTTAAAAAAAGAAGGTGCTTTAGACAAATTAGTTCATTTGAATGAAGGGTACCGATTTCTAAGAGCTCTTCGTGGTTCCCCACCATACTTTGAGAAGTCTAAGAGAGATCTATTTGCCATGATAAGGCAACTTGGATCTGCGACACTTTTTTGTAGCTTTTCTGCAGCTGAAACAAAGTGGAATCATCTGTTAAGAATGTTAGGTGAATTAATTGATCACCAAGTATACAGAGATGATGAATTAAATGCCTTGTCATGGGAGGAAAAGTCAAGGTTAATTCAAAGTGATCCCGTCACATGTGCAAGGCATTTTGATTTCCAAGTTCAGCAACTAATTGTAAAATTTTTGCAAAGTGATTGTGCACCACTGGGGAAAATAGCAGATTGGTTTTATCGAGTTGAATTTCAACAACGTGGCTCGCCACACATTCATATGCTTTTATGGATTGAAGGTGCACCAAAGTTTGGTGAAGATTCAGACGAAAAAGTTTGTGAATTTGTTGATAAAATCATTTCTTGTTCAAAACCTGCAAGTGGCTGTGAACTAGATGAATTAGTTTCTCGTCAAGAACATAAACATTCATTTACCTGTAAAAAGAAGTTTCAAAAACAGTGCAGATTTAATTTTCCTCAGCCTCCAATGAAAAGCACTCAAATATTGTATCCTTTAAGTGACATTGAGAATACAAGTCTTTTGAATCAACACAAGGCTACTTGGAAAGAAATCAATGAAAAACTTAATACTATGAGGGAAGGAGAGAATATTTCATTTGAAAAACTTCTTAATGAACTTGCGGTCGCTGAAGAAGAATATATTCTGGCTATTCGATCTTCCCTAAGTAGGGCAACAATTTTTTTGAAACGAAAGCCAAACGAACTTCGAATCAATAATTATAACAAGCACTGCTTGCTTGCATGGAGAGCAAACATGGATGTCCAATTTATCCTAGATATCTACTCTTGTGCAACATATGTTGTTTCTTACGTATAAAAGGCACAGAGAGGTATGAGTGAACTTTTGAGAAAAGCATGTGAGGAAGCTCGAGAAGGAAATTTGAGTATTAAACAGCAAGTGCGTGACATCGGTAACAAATTCTTAAACAATGTTGAAATAAGTGCACAAGAGGCGGTATATATCGTACTTCAGTTACCAATGCGACGCTCCTCTCGTGAAGTGGTGTTTATCAATACAGCTTTACCAGATGAAAGAGTGTGTCTTTTGAAATCGATGGATGACATACAGCAGCTAGAAGATGAGTCTGAAGATATTGAATCAGGTGGCTTGATAAAAAGGTATACTAAAAGGCCATCTTGTCTAGAGAATGTGACATTAGCTGATTGGGCCGCTTGGTATGACAATAGGAATTCAAACCTTAAAAATCTACAAAAATCCAAAAATACTGATGTTGATGGTTTGCCATTAGAAATATTTGATGATGATAACAATGAAGATGATGTTGGTAAAGACATTACTGA
Organism: Oculina patagonica; assembly: GCF_052425735.1. Taxonomy (NCBI): domain Eukaryota; kingdom Metazoa; phylum Cnidaria; class Anthozoa; order Scleractinia; family Oculinidae; genus Oculina; species Oculina patagonica. Next base: position 6,292,834 of record NC_135766.1, read on the forward strand.
TACATGTAGCAATGAGCTGACATCAAAGAAGGGCAAAAAAGAACCTCAGAAGCGGTCAAAAGCTAGGGTAATAAGAAGTGTATGGTTTAATAGAGAAAGTCATCCTGAAAAGCACTATCGTGAGCTGCTAATGTTATTTACTGCTTGGAGAGATGAAAATACTGATTTGCTAGGAGACTGTGAGAATTACATGGAGAGGTGTCAGATATTGAAAAAACAGATAAATGACCAAATGGCTCAGTATGCACCATGTAGTGAACAACTAGAGCAAGCATTAGATGATGTACAAACTATAGAAAGCACTGATGATATGTGGGATTGTGTAGCTCCAAACACACAACATGTAGAACTGAGTCACCTTGCAGAAAATGAATGTCAACATGTATGCAACACAGACGAAGTAGGGAACTATGATCTTTCTGGAGATCTGGGAATTCCTGCTAGTACTACTAGTAATTATGAACATAATATCTCATTTGATGAATTGCCAGATGAAGAGTATAGGGAAGCTGTTCGTTCTCTAAATGTCGAGCAGTTAAATTTTTTCTACCATGTTTTACACCTTGTGAAGACAACCAGTGAACCCTTCTATTTGTTTCTTTCTGGTGGCGCTGGAGTTGGAAAATCTCACTTGACTAAAGTACTGTTTCAAGCAGTTTACAAATATTTAAACACAAGAGCTGGTGTTGATTTTCATCAAATTACAGCTATTCTAGTTGCTCCGACTGGTAAAGCTGCCTATAATATTCAAGGAAGTACAATCCATACAGCATTAGCAGTGCCAGCAAACCAGTCCTTAAAGATTTATAAGAAGCTTGATGCCAGTCGTTTGAATTCCTTGAGATGTAAATTTGCTGGTTTGAAGATAATTTTCATTGATGAAGTATCAATGGTAGGAAATTCCATGTTTAATATTCAAATTAACAAAAGACTCCAAGATATCATAGGTACAGATAATGATTTTGGAGGAGTGAGTATTATAGCAGTTGGAGATTTGTTTCAACTTCAACCAGTATTTGATGGCTATGTTTTTGAAGATTTGGAGAATGATTATGCTCCTTTAGCAGCTAATCTGTGGCAGAAACATTTTCAGATGTTTGAATTACATGAAATTATGCGTCAAAGAGAGAGTTGCGAGTTTGCAGAAATTCTTAACCGGCTGCGTGAGGGTATTCACACTGAGAATGACTTGAATATACTGAGAGCAAGAATCGTTGAAGATCCTGATCAGAACTATCTCAGACATGCTCCCCACCTATTCATTCAAAATGACAGAGTTGATGAGTTTAACAAGTCAGTTTATAATTCTGCAGCTGGCAGAAAATTTATTGTCAAGGCAGTTGATAGTGTCATTGGTGCTCAGTCTGAGGAATTAAAGGCACGGCTATTGAAACAGGTTCCAGATGATCCACGAAAAACTATGCAATTAGCAGCCTGTCTTGCAATTGCAGAAAATGAAAGGATTGAGGTCTGTCAAAACATCAGATTGGATGATGGTCTTACGAATGGTAGTGCAGGTTTAGTGAGATTTATTAGTCTGCTAAATTCTGATTGTCCTGATGGAATTGTTTGGGTTGAATTTGATCATGCTAAAGTTGGAGAGAAAACTCGGAATGAAAATAGAAGCCTTTACAGTGATAATATCCAGCAGAGTTGGACACCAATAAAACCTGTTTGTGTAACATTTTTTGTAGGAAGAGGTAAAGCTGCTCAGATCGTTCGAAAACAATTTCCTTTACGGCAATCTGCAGGAAAAACTATTCACCGTTCTCAGGGTGACACTGAAACCAAGGTTGTAGTTGATCTTACTTCAAGAAGAGCTATTCCTCACATTCATTATGTTGCATTAAGCAGAGTTACTACCATTGATGGATTGCATATAAAGAATCTCAATGAAAAAAAGATAACTGTGAGTAACAAAGTTAAGAATGAAATGCAGAGATTGCGAACAGCAGCTTATCTTCAGCCGTCTATAATATCCCTTGCAGACATTGGTGAGAATTTTGTCAAGATAGTCTTTCTTAATGCACGTTCTCTTCACAAGCACATATCAGATGTGAAAAATGATTTCAATGTTAAGGCAGCAGATATAAATATCTTTGTTGAAACTAGATTGTGGGTGTTTGACCAAAATGACGAATTTGAAATTAATGACTTCTCCTTGTTTAGAAACGATGCATTGTTTGATAGGCAGTTGCATACACAAAGACCATTCTATGGAACTGCAGTTTATACCAGAGCTCAGTGTTATGATGAATATCCTAAATGTCAAAATATGCATGGAGTTGAAATAACAATTATTAAAGTTGAATGTCTGCCAGATGTTGTTATTGCTGGCATTTATAGATCACCAAAAGTGCCAATGAGACATTTGCTTCAAGCATTGAGAGAACTTCATTCCATTATGTCAACAGAACGTTTTCATATAATACTTGGTGATTTTAACATTGATTTTAATGATGGTGTACAAAACAGCAGTATACATAATCAAATGATTGTAACATATGGATATAAACAACTTATTTCAAGCTTTACCACTGATAACAGAACTACAATTGATCACATTTATACAAATCTAAATGAATCAAGAGTCCAAACTGGTGTTCTCGAGACATACTTTAGTGACCATAAAGCTGTGTGGATAGCAACCAAAAAAGAGTAGAAACATGTACATTTTTGTAGGCTATAATGACTAGTAAATGATTAACCTTTTATGCCCCATCATCCACATACAAATTCTCCTGACTGATCTCCATACATTTTCGTATAGCAATTGTTTGGAGAATTTGTTAAAAGTTCAAAGCAATTTCCCTTTGGTGACCATTTTATTACAGTGTAATTCTCCTAACCTCTTCTCTTAATTTAGTATTGACATTGTGAGGAGAAATTTGTAATGATCACTATTAGGTCTTAAGGAAGCATAAATTACATGTAAAGTATGTGTTTCAGAAAGAAAGAAAATTTAAATGAATTTAGTATCTACTTGTGTTACATTTTAAGGTGTTGTAGTTCATCAGCCTTGGTGTCTAAATAAATTTGTGTAACGGCTCCTTTGAGTCCCTTGTGACCATTTGGGTCACACACCCCTCCTTGTGACCCTTTGGGTCACAAACCCACCATATTGCAACTGTACTTATTAGGTAAGTATACGAACAGTACACAATGTAGTTATTTGTTGTTCTGGTCCATGTAATTACACATGTATGTTAATAATGATCGATGTGACATCTAACAGGGATGTTGCTAAGAAAACACTAAGCCGGCTCATCAACAAGCCAGTTGGCTTTTATGGCCTTCGTAGCACTAAAAGTTTATCTAAGTCTTGGTTTTCATGTGAAATTTCAGCTGTATTTACCATAAGTAGTCTTTTAACCGGTGAAATTGGCTGGCAGCCGGCCGTTAGCGACATCCCTGCATCTACATGTACACGTAGTCGTGATATGTAAGTTACCGGTATAAATACATGTATGTTACCTCATAATATTGCACGTGCATTGTATTAGTTATTGTTAAAAAATTATTAATATTTTTAATTATTTTTTTTCTTTTATTATGTTTACAGAACAGAAATGTAAAACAACAAGAAAATGCACAAGATACAGTCTTCAGAGAATCCACTGATTGCCATGTTATGTCCAACACTTTCAATCTACATTATTATCTACAGATATTGAAACAACACACAGCAACAACCATGTAGCGGTAACATTCAAGTTGAAAAGAAACTGTGTTAAACATCTCCGGATTCACCAATGAAAAGACCCTTCAATCGGAGGTCTTCACTGGCTCACCACTGTATCAACTTTACTTCCTGGAGTCCACTTGTACTGTATGTGTGTATCACCTCCAAATGATAACATATCTTATTGGACTGTATATCTTGCATCACAGATTGTACAGTCAGTGTAGACAACTTTCAGCAGCATTTAAACAAGAGTACATCAAGATACTGTATCAACCTTACTTGCTGGACTTCACTTGTAGTGTCGTATTACCTCTAAAATGTAGTAACAATGTTTTGGACTTATTGGTCTTATCCTGCATCACAGATTGTATAGTCAGTGAAGACAAATATCAGCTGCATTTAAACAAGAGTTAATCAAGATGCATTATTTCAAGACAGTATTTTTCTGCCAAAGTTGTAACAGCTTCCTGGCTTTCTAGTACAGTTGCATACTATGTTGCATTCCATGTAACAAAGTGACAATGAAAGACATTTAGTTAGCATGGTTCAAGTTTAAATGTCAATTTTGTGATCAAAGTAGCTCAATATTTGCGTTTTTTTTAAATTGGTTAGAAACTAACCTTACCTTGGGATGCACAACTTAATAAAAAATACCATCCAAAGGAAATTATTGTAAAATTTTATTTACTTGACAAACTCCTTTCCCCCTTTTATAGCAAATGAGTCAGTCTCTAAACTATCAACTTTAATCAACGATGTCTATTTCAGTGTTTAATTACTTGGATATCTTTTGCTTTTTGGGCTCACATTTTCACTCACAACAATAGACCTTTTTAGCTTTGTGTGTCAATTGCCCATCACAAATCACACGATGCTCCCTAGAGAATTTCCTTTTAACTCTCTGAATATCGTGAAGTAATTCTCAAGGGTAACATCACATAGTCAGAAATGGGACAACAAACAAACAAAGCCCAAAAGGTCTATTCCCAGTCTGTCTGGGCTTCAAACATACTGACTTGCTATACTGAAACGTCACCGCCTTTGCATGCATTGCGTGCCGGTTATTTAGACTAGAAGGCACCACGGCTTCAGTTACAGACACATTGACTATCTTAGTGATGACTGGCAACAAATCAGTGAGACACTCTTTTAGTACTGTTGCTGGAATAGGATCCAGGTCACAGGACTTGCGCACAGATTTACCAATAAGCTTCGCTAACTGTACCTCAGTAACAGGCGTGAACTGACGAAGTAGAACATCACTTTGTCGTAAGCACGTATCAGGGAAAGGATTCTGCTGTTCCATCCTCTTGCAATCTAGTTCTGCTCTTATTGTGCTATCTTCTGTTCAAAATAATCGGCGAATCTGTTTGCTAGTTCTTCAGAAGAACTACAAGGCGGGTAGAGCTTCTCAGTTCGACCTTTCAGTAGCACCTCCAGAGTCCCAAACAGTTCTTTAGAATCAGACGCAAGTTCACTGATAAGCTCTGTGTAGTAGTTTTCCTTAGCCTCACAAATGAGCTTGCGAACAGTTACACACTGCTGTGTGTAGAGTTCTCTGTCTACCGTCAGCCTTGTTTTACGCCATCGGCGCTCTAGTCGTCTCCTAATTACCTTCTGCTTTTGAATCTCTGAGGTGAACCAGGGGGGGAGTACGCAAGTGCCTCGTGGGACCCACACCACAAAATAGATATTTCAACCCTGGAGAGAGTTCAAAGAAAAGCTGCCCGTTTTTGCCTTCAAAACTTCAACAAAACAGCTAGTGTGACAGACATGTTATCTGATTTGAAATGGGACACGCTAGAAACAAGACGAAAGAAAAACAGACTGACTCTAATGTACAAACTTAGTCATAACCTAGTAGACATAACTACGGAAAATCACTTAATACCAAACAGTGAAAAAAGAACACGCAATAGCCATGCTTTTAAGTATAGGATACCAAAAGTATCTAAGGACGTTTTTAAGTTTTCTGTTTTTTCCTAGATCAATAACAGAGTGGAACTTACTGCCCGCTGACTTAGTGAATTGCAATTGCAAGTCATTATCGAATTTTAAATTAAATTTAGAGAAGCATGTAAACAAGTAAATTGTAACTAAGTATTTTTATATCTTATTTATGCATGTAAATTTTGTTTTTTTATTTTGTATCTATTTTTTATAGTTGATGTGATGTCTTAAACGATGTTATCAACTTAATAAATGTAGATGTAGATGTAGAACAGCTAGCCAAGGTACAAAAACCCAGGGTAAAGTCCTTTCTTGTCTTAACCGGCGTTCAACTCTAGTTTTTTCGAACCTGTATAACCAGCGCACTCTTTTTTGCCTCCCCGAGCTTCCAGCAAAAAGAGAGTGCCTGATCGCAGGTTACTAAAAGTAGTGCAACTCCCCCTGGAAGGGATGCTAGTCCATTGCATGTTTAGCGCAGAATTTTGTCTCCAAACAATTCGCCGGGACTCATTTATACACCTGGATGGAGAGAGGCACTGTGAGAGTGAAGTAACATAACTCAATGACTCCAGCAAGGGCTTGGACTCGGATCACTCGATCCGTAATCCAACGGACTTCAACCATTAATTTTCGTGAGGAGATTGGGACATCAAATATTTTCCACGCCTCGATCAGTCTGATTGTTACATTCATGTATTAGCTGTCTAGATTTTCTTATGATACGGTTGCCATCTTTTAATATTCGACAGCACAAAATTGCAATTTCACTGTTTGATGTTATACCAGTTTCAGTTTGCCGCTGGCGCTATTTTTGATGGCGTGTATCTTTTCAAATTCAAAACATCACGCTTCGCCTCGGCGCGCAATCAAAACAACTTTACAAAGTCAATATTTGAACTCCAGTTTACTTGTAATGGACTTTCATGCCAGCATGATGTGGTTTTGTCTAAGTTGAAGAGCTAGATGAAATATTAATCGAATCTCTTTTATCTATTCAAACTCGCCCGCCGAAACAATAGCCGGACAAATGCCCTGTGTAATTGAGCCCTTTTCGCAGCCCAACAGATCAATTGCTATGGAAACAACAAGCTTATTCGTCTGTGGGCATTTTTTCGGGCAGACACACGCTATGTTTGAACGGTACACTATGATTATTGCTTGCTTTTGAAATATTTTTGTCATTATTAATCCGCGAAGCGTTGACTTTTTGACGCGAGATGTCTGTGGAAAAATCCGTCGAGCTGAAAGATAATGCGGAGTCATTCAGGAACAAGCACAAGGGTAGCGCTTACGCACTGGTCGAACAAACTGCCGAGGGTTTCCTCGCGGACGGACTTTGGAAGTCAAAACGCGAAGAGGATCTGCAGCGTGAAATAGAACTGATGTCTACAGAAAAAGCTAAGCGTTTATTTGAAGATGAGAAAGACAGAAAGGCTTGGGTGGCAGCGATTAAAAAATCCGTAGAGCAAAGTATACAATCTCAAGTACGGGCTGCTCTGGGTACACCACCGGGAGAGAAGCGAAAGAAATTATACGAGCAAAGGCTTGCTGAAGAAAGACGAAGGAGGGAAATGGAGATCGAAAACAGTGACAAACAAAGAACAACAGAAAACCGTAATTATAGCTATCCGTCTTTTCATGATGACGACGGGATACTGTTTCAAAGACGTCAACAATATTTGCAAAAGTATGCGATGAGACGAACGATGAGATCTCTCACCTTCGACAAAACCGCCTCACGAACAACTCATCACGGCTTCGATTCAGACAGCGATATAGATCCCTTATCCAGCGAATTTAATAAACGTTTTAGCATCTACACGCGAGCAGCTTTAGAGAATGCGGGTAAAACGTGCGCCAACTCAAGCACCGCTCCTGTTTATAAACGCTCTGCGGGTTGTATATGGGTTGATCACAATGGCGACCAACATGACATCCCCGGACCGTTTTGGCCGAAGGATCACTTACCGCGATTCTCATGCCAGAAACACATTCATTTTATTCCCGATTTTGTCGAAAGGTTGAACACGGAAGGTATGTGAGACTCATTAAGATTAAAATTCGCCATGCATGCTATTAAAACAAACTCATTTGTTTACCAATGGATTTACATTTCACACTGACTTCTCGCCTTGTTATAACTCGTGTGGTAATTACATATGTTGGCACTCACTTTACAGCTTATAAGGGAAGTCTAAACGTCAGTGATGGAATAAAAGAAACAAAGTGTTTTGTGAATGATGTTCGTGTGATATTCAGGCGAAAGTACGGTACTTCAAACAGTGCAATTAACAAGTCACGCATACGAAATCTACATTTGCGTTTAGCGGATTGAATTACAAATTCAATTTTTGTTGAGTTTATCGAAGACTTGAAACATGAGAGGAAGTATTCACGTTTGATACTGCGTATCCGCGTTCCATCAAACTGAAAATCTTTTAGTGGCAGATATTCTACAATTCATGTAATATTCCTGACAAAATGTTGCTCTTATAAGTTTCACGCAATAACGAGGGATACAGAGTAAACATATTGTCACGAACCCGACACCAAGCGACATCATTGTTTATTCTAAACATCTTTCAAACATTACGTACATTGCTATGGATGGTCTGCTCTAACAAAAATATTCTAATTATGAAAACTTGATCTTAGTGTAAATGGGCTGTAAAATACTAGCCGCCTCTCATTTGCTCCCGCTACTACGTATGAGAGGCGGCTGTATTCGCAGGCTAGTAAAATATTAGCAAGACATTCTCTCGATTTGTTGATTTTATTAATGAATTATGTTCCAGAAAATTATCTTATTGTATGAGGGTTTTTAATGCTCTTGAAAGAATCCAAAATTTGCACCATAATTTTTAAGAAAATGTTAGGTAAGGGGTTGTAGTCATGGGAGTTTTGTATTGCCCAAGAATGCATACAATAAGATGGTGATAATGATGATGACAATAACAACTAAATACTCCATGGGGAAGGGGAGGGTTGAGCTGGGTACACCATAATATTTTTGGTGTGGGTAGATCCATTGTACCACTGTGCTCCTTTGACCCAAAATGTCTTTTCCCCAGACACTTGCCTAATGGCTAATGTATTGTATAGCATTGGCACTGATAAGTTTTCTGGCTCCTCCAGGATTGGGGCAGGTTTTCATCCCACATAATATGACCACTAGATCACCTTACCTCTCAAATATCTCACTAATCTGACATTCTTAGAAGCTATGTCAAATGATTTTTTTGACTGAACAGAACTGCTTTTGTATTTCAGCAGAAAACTCCAACACTGCACACAGAGGGAGCAATGAGAATTTACTGTACCCTCAACAGTGGCGTGGAAACTTCACCGTCTATGAAAGACAAAATAAGGGGCAGGTATGCTATGCCCAGAACACATTTTAAACTGCTAAATTAAAATTTTAGATATCTTTACTTTTTAGAATTTATATAATTTTTAAAACAGGTAGGTAAAGGTATCGAGTTACCTAATCCTCTTAAAAATATAAAACAGTAATATATAGATTTAGGCAGGCCTAAAAGCGGAGCTCCCCATTTATTTAATTTTCACTGGAGCTTACAATGTTTTCATTCTGGCGAATAAGCGGCCAATGTTCTAATGTTAAGGGTGGTTTATAGGTGCAAGACAAATTTAAATCGCTCACGGTTAAATAATTTTCTTAAAGCAGGGCAAATGCCGTAACTCATGGCACGAAAAATTACTTAAGAGTACAGTAAATTATCTGCTTTCTAGCAATAGAAAATAGTTTCGCAATCCTGTTATAGTTTCGCTTACAAAAGAGAGCTTTATGCTTCTGTCCCTTCCAAAAATGCTGATGTCCCTCCAAAAATGCTTGAAAACTTGTAGGAACAGAATTTTTCCTCCATAATCGCTAAGAATCAAAGAGCTCTTCGAGCCAGAACTGAATTTTTTCACCAAGTATATTTGGTTTTCATACCTTGAACATATATGAGCAGCAGGTGATTCTAGATACATCCATCGTTGATGAAGCTCATGTGAAACCCGATTTAGCTTTCGAATGCTCCTTCATGTATGACGCTAGCTCTACAGATAGACACAAAAGTCATCGATTGCTTATGGCTCTCAATGTCCACTTTTTTGGCGGTAGATTACTTTCTACACGTAATTGTCAGCAACATTTTGTTTCTTAGCTTGTTGTTTTTCTTGTCAAACCCCTTTAAATTTTAAAGGCCGCCTTTATACGGCCGTCTTGCTTCACTCTTTCTACCATCAAACTATGGCCGCCATGTTGCACGACGTACGTACGTCGTACGCGCCCGCGAACCATGCCGCTAGCCATGATGACCATGAAAAACCAAAAGCATGGTTCTGTTAATTTTCTATGTGTATGGGGCTCTGCTCTGGGAGCTCCGCTAAAAAGATTTTGGTTATTCATCTTGGGCTCTTTTCATAGATCAGATGTTTTTTGACTTTAGTTCTGAGAATACATGTAGGCCCTTTGCAGCTGGGGTCACATGACCAAATTTTTTATTTGAAAAAATTGTTTTATGGGCTACAACTTAAAGAATGCCAGAAATGGAAAGAGCAAAAAAGTGCTTGCTGGAAGGCAAGACCTTGAATTCCAGCAACAATTTTCATACTACCGGTAATCTTCATTTTCAAACCTTCTTAAAATCCCATTCCTTTATGGCAGGGGCCTCAAACTTGGCCATTTTGCTATTTTGACATGCTCTTTTAATTTCTGGCATTCTTTAAGTTATAGCCCATAATTTTATGAAAAGAAGGTCATGTGACAGCCTAGCTGCAAAGCGTCTACCTTATTACATGAAATTTTCGCGACACGTTAATTTCGCGAATTTCGCGATTCCAAAAAAATCGCGAAATTAAAGTAACGCGAACAATAAGTGTCGCGAACATAACATGACGCGAAAATTAAGTGACAAACATTATGTCAATAATCAAGAAGGAATAAGTTTATTACCACTGAACGAAGGAATTTTCAATGTAAATGGATGTTGTCGTCAATTGACTCAAGAACAATAACTCGCGTACAGGCATGACCTACTTGTAGACATTGTGAGAACTGCTCTGTTGTTGCTATTGCCGAGATTTAGTCCCACCCTTGTGGTTTTGTTAATTTTGACGTTACTGTTCCTTTGATGAAGTCGGTTTTTTTAGTTGAACAGCCATGTAAAATAATATTGCCAAGGAAATGTAAATTGTGTCTTACTCAAAAACGCGAAATTAAAGTGATTCAAAATACAAAATTTTCGCAAAATCGCGAAAATTAAGTGTCGCGAAATATGCGCACCTCAAAATCGCGAAATTAACGTGTCGCGAAAATTTCATGTAATAAGGTATTTAGTGATACATCAAGAAAACATTGCCTAATTGATTGATAATATATTGATATTGTCAGGAGAAATTAAATGTTGATAACTCTTGGGGGGAGGGTACAGTGAGGGTGAGTGAATACTTAATTAATCGCATGGTGATGTTTCCTTTATTTGTGCCACAGGGTACCCACAGTCATGTTGTCCCACCTGGGTGCCCTCCAAGCCTCACATTTGAATCAAGGTTTGAATGTGGAAACCTGAAGCAGGCTAAGAGAGTGTAAGTACAAAATAATCCTCTTGAAAACAGGGTTGGTAAATTGGAACATGCCCACTCGCCCAGGCGAGTGTGAAAACTGTCGGACCAGTACAAATCACGGATCACTCGCCCGGTTTGGCGAGTACAGTTTTCAATATATTATTCAAAATAAGCGGAACTTTTACTTTCCACTTTAAAATAATCTACACTGTCCATAAGCTGATAGCTTACCGACATTTTGAAATCTCCATCAAAGCTATTTGCTTGTGTGCTCCGGCTTTTATTGTGGAGTAAGGTCTATTTTCGGCAACTTTTCATTTAAAAAATAAGCTTAGATTGCAGCAGTCTGTATCGTGATCGACCACTACGGTGGCACAGTGAGTATAAAATTTGCTTAAAAATAAATCTTTAAGTTGTATACATTTTATTTTTCGTGGGGGGAGGGGGGCTAAATTTTCCTTTTTTAATGGAGGAGACTGGGCGAGTGAAAACTGATCTGGGCGAGTGCAATTTGAAGGTCACTCGCCCAGATGGCGATTGCTCTGAAATTTTAGTTTCCAACCCTGTGAAAATAACCCTTTTATTGTCAAGCTCTCAGAATTAGTTATGGTTATAGTGTGCTGGACTTCCAATCAAGCTGTCTGAGTTCAAGCTCTATCTAGAGTCATTGTGTTGCTTTCTCCAGGGCAAGACACTTTGCTCTCAGAGTACCTCTCTTCGCCCAGGAAAACATAAATTATGTGTCCTTACAAACACCCATGGCGGCCCTATACCCACATAGGGTTATGGCAATAAGTCAGACAAACACCCAGGTGAAACAGATGGAGATGCTCATCAGAAAGTTTGAACTATACCCCTAAAGGAGACCAATCCTAGTGTGGCTTAAGCTTTTTTTAACTAGAATTGATATTTCTATATGTCTTCATGTGTATACACTGAGACCTTGGTGGCTACAAAGATTGGTATTTTGCCCAGAACACCCTTATTGATGATGCTTACCAGAGTTAAGCACAGCAGGTTTATTGAGACGCTAGGTTTAAAAGAAGTGACCAACCCTGGGTACCAGAGAGAAAGTATCTTGAGCAGAGTGTCTGGTAACCAGTATAAATTTTAAAGCAGGCCCTTTGTAAACAATGCTGTTCTCATCCTTCTGTTTTAGTGGAAGTTATGAATATGATTTGCTTCTGAGTTGTGACTTGTACACCAAGCGACACATGCAATGGTGAGTTAACTTTAAATGTTTATCACTGTTTTAACTGACTCGTACATACAATAATTCAAAACTAAGAGGTGATCTTTCCTATATAATTCCAATGAGTGTTTTTCTCAACTGAAGCTTATCCCCAGTTGTATATTTTTTTGATTTTTCCCATGGAAATTAGCCATTAACGGGCCTCAAAAGCCCGTTTAAGAAGACGGTTTTTTTACCCCTTCTTTCACCCATTTTGCAAACAGTAAAAAAAAGACTATCAGCCTCATTCCCAGACGGTGCGTGGTCGCTGAGGACATAGAGTTAGAACATGCAACCTCTAACCATCGGATTTACCACCCTTTAGTGTAAATAACTTTGGTATTTTTATTATGTAAAATAAGACTCTTTATTGTTCACTGTAGGTATTACTTCCGTGTTCAAAACATGGTACCTGGTGTTGTTTACAAGTTCAACATCATTAATCTGCTGAAGAAAGACAGTTTGTACAATTACGGTAAGTGTTTACGTTTGACTAAGTGGAACAAAGATAATCCCGTTCTGAAAAGTTGTCTGAGCCCTCGATGATGTTTTTTCTCGGCATAGGCGTACGGGCAATTTTTTGCCAGGGGGGGCGGTGAGACATTTGCCCAAAAAATTCTCGCAAATTGCCCAAATTTTTACGAAACAGTCGAAAAGAAACGAGGGTCATACGATGAACTAACATAGGCTTACAAATGAAGTGAAAAATTCTTACATAAGAATCTACGATAACATTGTTGGATTTTGTTCGTTCTAACTTTTCAAAAAACAAATAATAATAAAAAAGAGGCGGCCCCAAAAATGTAGCGGGTGGGGACGAGAAACATTTGGGTTTTTTTAACTTGGTCTTACTGACACGTTGTCGCCCCATCACGTGCTGCGGAGGTATTAAATCCGCGCACACGACGAAAACTCGCGCACATTTTCTGCTCAGCTTTCAGAATCTCGCCGTCGATTTTGTAAAATTTAGCAACGCGAAGAAGCTTTTTTTTATCAGGTGTTTAACTGTGACAGATATTTGCAGTAGAGTGCTCAACAGTAAAACAAAATTACAAATATGTATATACCTAATTGAAGAAACGTTGACCTCTTGAAAAGCATAAACCATGAACGATATGACCCGATGGTATTCTGGGTAGACAGCTTTGGTTAGCTCAGTAATATTCTTTTTATTGATAATCAAAGTTTTTTCTTTCTTTAAGAGCCTTGGGAGCATGACTAATACAACCGGTCTTATTATCATGCTTATTCTGTCAAATACAACAATTATTTTTTCGATTTCCCAATAAACATTTGGGTCACATCGTTCATGGTTTATGCTTTTCATGGGTCAACCATTCTTTAATCAGGTATATCAACAAATGATCCCCTTCACTATTAACCAGAAGCTCATCAGGTGCTAAGCAACCACTGTCTTATGTGAATTTAACTGGCTTTAACACGCCGACTTCAGGTTAAAATAGAAATTATCTATCTCTTCGAAAAAAAAAACTTCTTTAAAAACTAGCTTTGCCCAAATTTCTCTTGTTGCCCAAAAAATCTGACTTGCCCAAAATTTGGGGGGGCTGCAGCCCCCCCTGCCCCCCCGGCCCGTACGCCTATGTTTCTCGGTCAGAGACGTTACTTAGCGGCGTGGCATCGCCGTGAAGGCGAGATCGTGACGACACGAAATGACATCAGAGAATGCTCGGGTGCTCGGGCTTGTTTTCGACTGGAACTGATTCTTTGCGCTCACAGGCTATTAGACTAGAAGCAAAGAAAATGTTTTCTTGTGGCGAAAAGAGAACTGACAGCAATAGATAGCTAGTTTTAGATCTGGGAAAAAAATAATTGTCCATTAAAATCCTATTTTGATCAGTTATTTTTATTTAGGTCACTCGCGTAGGAAAGTCTGAAAATAAAACAGTCCCAGATATGACAGATATGGTTTGAATTTAAAACCTTCTCACACCAATCGAACTAACTTTTAGCTCACCAGGAGTTCTCAGTACATTCAAAGCTTACGATGTTTCCTCATTCCAGGAATGAAGCCGTTGTTGTACTCCGAGCGAGAGGCTACGGTCAGAGGCCTGGGTTGGAAAAGAGTCGGCTTTCACATTAGTTATTACAAGACTTCATCTTACAAGAATCCTCTACTGCAACGGGAATACGTTTATTACACTCTCACATTTTACATGGTAAGATTTTGTTGATATTCTTTTGCTCTGTTATACATAGCAGCCACTCAGCAGTTATGGTACTGCTATTGGGACTTCGATGATCAAAATTCTTGTCTTGTTGCCCTATTAGTGTATTATAAGGAATTCACTTCGGTAGGCTTTACAGTGGAACTCGTTTCAGTTTTCAATCGCTTTTTGCCTACGTTTTATAACGTTTCTGTTTGTTTTCTTATCTGCCATTCAAAAACTAATTACCCCAGGTGCACTTATCGTTGACTGGCTACTTTGACATCTTTGCCGTTAAGACCAATCCTGATTTCAGGAAGCTAAGACACTGTGTCTCGTTGCCGCAGGCTCGTGAGGATTCCTGGCAACTTATAGCTGGTAGAAGAGAGGTTTATAGTGGTTCCTAAAAACACAACTGGTGCAGAACCTGTTTTTAACGCAAACATTCTTAGCGCACTGGTGTCAAGCGTGGGAAAACGTTTTAAACTTTTCTAATTTAATTCCTTTTCGCTTTTGGAGAATGGATCATCGTCTGAAAACTATCTATAAATGTTATCTTTGCTTAGATATTTATTGACGGTGTTGTGCTTGATTTTCAGGTGTTTCCACACGAGGGCGACACATGTTACTTAGCTCACTGTTATCCGTACTCCTACACTGATCTGGAGCTGTATTTACGATCCATCATCGACAATCCAAAGATCTCACAGCATGTTCAGAAAGAGGTAACTGAGCTATGAGCATTAAAAGAAATTTAAAAAAAATACTCTTAAAACTTCTTGGCGTGAATGGAGGGGGCCGTAAAGGTTTGCGGTATTGCGGTTTCGCGTTATTTTATGGTGCGGTTTTCCGGACATTTTTTAATTTTAAACTGCGGTTTTACGGTTTACTAGACTATACGGTTTGCGGTATGTGAAAATGTTTTGGTTAAATTTAATGCGGCGTTGCGGTTTTTGAAAGTTTTCTGTGTGGTTTTAATGGTTATCGTACCCCTTTAAGCGCCCCCTATGAATATACAGACCTGTGTCTTCGCTGTTGACCTTCATCTTGATACTGACAGGACTGACACATGAAATCTCTTCACTTTTCACAGGTGTTGTGTAAAACCATGGCTGGAAACAACTGTTATGTGTTGACCGTTACATCGTCCCAAGGTAAGCCTTAGCTTTTCAAGACATGGATCTCAACTTGTTTTAACAGTAAAAGGAAACCAGATACAATGAAACCTCCAATACAATCGTGAACCCGCCTTTTCTAAAGAAAGTAGAGAAATATATCACGTTTGTTTTTACCGCGAATGACAAAAAACCAACTCTCTTTTTCGGGTCGAACTTCAGACTTCTATCTCGCTCGGAAAAAAGGGGTCAGTATTCAGACTAGTAGTAGTAGCGTCTTTATTTATAGAGGATTATTTATAGAGACTGCTTCTTAGGACGTCCTGATTTTCTTTTCCAGTTCCCGAAAGCGAGAAGCTTGGTGTAGTTATAAGCGCCAGAGTACATCCGGGAGAGACAAACGCCAGCTGGATGATGAAAGGCATGTTGGACTTTCTGACCAGCGGTCATCACATTGCAGAGGTAATGAATAGTTTCCAGTCCCTATTGCGAACATGGCCTGATTAACAAACTGCGTCAACACTGATTTTCTGTTTCTTAGTAAGTTTACACAAGTAATTCACGCTTGTTTTTGCTCTCGCCTTTTGTTGGAATGATGCGCGGCAGACCGTTACTACGTGACAAAGTTTTGACACATTTTAGATGTTATTGACAACTTGCTGATAGCTTCCGTTTAGTTTGACCAATCATATTGTAAGAAGTTTTTTTCTCGGGTGAGGGGGGGGGGGGGGGGGGGGAGTTGACATGACAAATTTTAGATGCACTGGAACTGAAACAAACGCAGGCGCGTGTTTCAATCTCAACCCCGCCCTTACACTTGGATTTGCATTGGTCAAATGAGTGTCATAAACGATGTAAGATATGAATCAAAAACTTTGTAGAGCGACAAAGGTTCGGCGTGCATCATTATCAATTTAATGGCGCAAAAAATGAATCATTTACTGCGTATTTTAAAACAATTTTTTTATTTATATGATAAATGCAAATCGATGAAATTGGCCTCCCGAGAGCGAAAAAAAAAATTTTTTCAGGTCTTCAGTAGTGTAAGACCGCTTATTTATATTTTCACTGCTACTGCTGGACACACATTCATTAATTTTTTTATTCTTCTGTGGACAGAAACTCCGCCGGAAGTTCGTGTTCAAGCTTGTACCGATGCTGAATCCAGATGGTGTGATTGTCGGTAACTACAGAACGAACCTGGCCGCGAGGGACCTGAACAGGACTTACAAAGACCCAAAGAAGGTGATTTGATATTTTGACTTTGTAGAAAGTGAATATTGAACGGTATATACCAGGCAAATGAACTTTAGTTTGTGTTTACCTTAAACGTTTTTTTTTAACCTTTTTTAAAGGAGAGTTTTCCAACTGTTTGGCACATGAAGAATATGTTGGAATCTTTCAAAAAGGACCATCAGGTGAGGGACTCTAAAGTAATCCTCAATAATACACGTTTTCAACACGATTATTCGCTTAGTAGGGGGTGTGGGTTCAAGCAATCTTGATGTCTGTGCCTGTACGATTCCAGTGTCCAACCCTCACACCCAAAAAAGAAAAGAAACGAAGGGGGAAATGGAAACAAATTGCTCGAAAAATTGCGCATTAAATGGTTCACATGCATTACGTGCTATTAAAGGAAACTACTGCCATTTCCAATCAAGTTTTGCCGTATTTTATTTTAACACAGCTATTGAAAGTGACGTTTGAACCAAGTTTGTTTTCTATAATTTTAGTTGAAAGTGCTGACTTATCTGGTTATTTAAAGTAACTGGTTTACATTAGAAATGTTTTATTTCAGGTCATTATCTATTGTGATCTTCATGGCCACAGCCGCAAGCCAAATGTCTTCATGTACGGCTGCACGGCGGATCCCAAGATGGCGTCCATGAGCAATTTTGTAGAAGAGCGGCTTTTTCCCTGGATGATGTCACAAAAGGTAAAAAGATGGACCCGTAATGCGGTTATTAATTGTTTTGTGCAGTTGTTACCATTTATATTTTTTACGGGTCTGCTTGACTGTTAAAAAGGTGAATTCAAGGTAAAGAGAGAAATTCAATGCTCCGCTGATTAGCCTTGTGACATGTTTCGGCCCACTGTGAACGCAGTATTAAACTGTTTAATTCAGTATTAAAGTTTTTTTTTCTTGTTTTCGTTGCCCCAGGCTCCTGACAAGTTCTCGTTCAGCGGGTGTAAGTTCCGTGTGCGCAAGTGCAAAGAGTCAACAGCTCGTGTTGTGATGTGGCGTCAAATGGGAATAACGAACAGCTTTACAATGGAGGCCACCTTCTGTGGCGCGAACTTCGGCGACATGTAAGTGAAAGATTGTGCATTGCTATTTATGATATAGATATAATCTAAAACGCAATATGATTGGCTAATAACGAAACCGACCATATAATTTCAACTATGTTTTTCTGGACTTAACTTCATTATCTAAAATACATTTTCCTGCTTTTAGTTTTTAAGTTTTTTAGCTGTATACTGTGGTGCGATCATTGGTGGGTTTGGTTGTTCATTACGATCTTTGTCTTCACAGGGAGAGAGGCAGGCATTTTCACGTGGGTGACTTTGAAGAGATGGGTCGCCATTTTTGTGAAGTCTTGTTGGAGTACTCAGAAGCAAAGAACGGCAATCGGTAAGAGAAGTTATTATCCAACTCCGCCTAGTGGAATACAAATAATGGCGAGTCTAGTTCAGATACCTGACGGTATTTGTACTCTACAAGACCGGTTTAACAGGATCTGTGTAGCCCTCTTATTCCTGCTAACTGCGCGTACCATTAAAAAACGGGGAAATTAAGATATATAGAATATATAAAATATACGTTCACGATACTACACACTAAAATGTCTAATAAGATTGATGTCATCACAAACGATAATAATTCCATAGTTGCAAACAAATCAGGTCTTTTAGTACGTAAAAAGACGGCGCAAGTTGTATCATGCACAAGTCATGTCTCGGATATTGACTGAGCCCTCAGTCAAAGATGTTGCCAAGCAACATGACGTATTCAATATGACGTCATGCCCACGAGACAACTCTCCAGCAAGTGCATCGAGTCAGACATCACCATCATCTGTTGAACCACATTGGCTTTTCTTGCTTGAAAGAAAAGTACATCCAGCAAGAGAAGTATATTTGGATCAACAACATTCACCTTAATCTCGTACCTAGAACTTCTTAACCCTAGGGAGTACATCTGGGTACGAGATTACATTCACCCATGAAAAACGTGTCAAAGACACCTAAATTCTAAGCACACAACTGTAAATGGGCAATTAACTCTTCCTGTTGTGGAAATTCTGGCTAGATTTGCCAGTGTCTTGCAAGCGTTTTCCTTTCTTATCAATTATTTCTAACCAATTCTTTGTTGTTGTTTTTTCGCGTATAGGAGTGAGATGACCCAAGCATTCGTTGAGCTGGCTTGCAAGATGACTCGAGATATTCTACGACAGACGCTGGGAAACTATCATCTAGATTCAAAAGACGGCGCTGTTATTAACAAAGAGAGCAATGCAGGAACAAACGAAGGGAAGAAAAGTGATGGCCCGTCCAAAGAAAACGAAGAAGCAGATAGCAAAACGAGAGGAGTTGGCGTCAAGGAATTTTCTCTCTCAAAGAACAAGCCGGTGAATTTTGTGGATGTTCGAGTCCAGGCTCCTACTACTGGACTTGAAGACGGAGTGGAGTTTTCTGTGAAAAGCGTTCACGTGGATTCGTTCAACGATTGCCTTAAAATACTGGAGAATTTAAACCTTGTGGATTGCTTCGATGAATCTGAGTAAGTCAAAAAGTTTTGTATTCATTTAGTTACTCAAATAGAGCGAAGCAACCGTTAAAACTCGAGTTAACGTATGTGGATGACTGTTCTGTTTGTTTCAGTTCCAGTGACTCGGATAGCGACGACGATGACGTGGACGAGAAGGAGGACGATGAGCCGGGGTCCAGCGGTATCACTGTAAGTATTAAAACAGTACATACTAGTCTTACAGGACAGCGGTCAAACGCAAAAATGTAACACCACTTTAGTTTCTTTATAAATTTATTACTTCAGTTTTTGTTGAATTTTGTGAGAGTTTGTAAAGGATGGTTCTGAAATATACAACGGCAAAACTTAATGCGAGACAACAAACAACAACAACTTTATTAACCCTTATACATAAAAAAGAAGAAATTTACACACAATAGAAATTAAAGCTAAAAGGGCGTACGCTTCCTGAAATAACTAAGGAGTTAACAAGTCTGCTTTATTGCAATCAATTTCTATCATATTTGCTCATACATAAGTATTCGGGGGAAAAACCCTCATGTCCTACTTTTATTTCAAGAAAAATAAGAAAATCAGTTCCCTGCCCGTACACTCAAGGTGGCCAAATTTTAAAGCCGAAATTCTCCTCGCGTTTGAAAACTAAAACGCACGGAGAAGTTTGGACAATTTGAACGACGGAAAAACTCTAATAGTCCCCGTTTGTTGAGCGCTGTAATGTCTTTACATTTGGTATGTTTTTGTCTTTTAAGGGCGAGAGAAAGAGAAAGAAAAAGAAGAAAAAGAAAGCTAAGCATTGGTGGGATACGTTATCGGTAAGAATATTTTCTAAACTAGTCGTTATCCGCAACAATAATGGCTTTTGGCGCAGGCAAACAAGCCACACTCCATTAGTCATTAAAGTTAGAGGACTTGGAATGTGTTCTGGGTCCGGAGCGCCACGTAGGCAAATTAAAATGGAAAGCATTTTTAAGCTCGGTTCAATGCAATCACAGGGCTATAAACAATGTTTTTCATTTCATGAAACTGGGCGCGCGCGCTCTTTGGTCTTTTAAATCTGACGTGCGATCGCGTACACATATGGAAAACGGTTTCACACTGAAGAAGGGCTATGCCCGAAACGTTTGTGTTTGCAAACTACACAAAATGACACTTTGTACACCTTTTTTAGATTTTTTGTTTATAGTAAATAATTCCTGCGGCGGGAAAAAATCTTGTGCGCGCTTGTTTCTAGGGTAATGGTTTTGCGTCTATGACGTCACAAGTTGCCATGGTTTCGTAGTAACTTTGAGTTTTCTCTCAAACGGCTGTAAGCGAAGCAGTGTATTGTTGCGAAACAAATACTGTAAACGCTCAAAATGCTAAAGCATTGTTTGTGCATCGCTGCGAGAAGTTTTGCTTCGTACAATACTGATTTGCTGCAGAAGAAAATGTTGCGGAGAACTATAGATATTTCGTGAAACTTGTGTCGCAGCTGGAAAAATCAGTTCAAAACAAACTACACAAAATTTACGGTTGCCTGGTTTAACATTATTTCATGTCAACATTCTTATTTCTAGTAATTTATTTTTTTGTTGTTTTACTTTTTTAAAGAAACCGCCTGCAGCTTCCGAAACAAGTAACAGTACAACAACTGATGATGATGATGCTAACAGGGAGGTAAGTGCTGAAATATAAGGAAAGATAAAAAAGATGTGAGGAATATTACCTTTAATAGAAGAGAAATTTAACCCTCACACTTAAATCCTGGAGCAGTGTTAATAGGTTTTCAAACATCCCGGCCCTGATTTAGACCTGGTGTTACAAGAGTACAGTGTAGCTATCGGTTTAAACCCGGTTCAGACCACGTTATCTCGCCTAAATAATCGATCTTAACAGTTTGCGTAAAACAAATACACGTTTGAGGATCGTTACTGACTTAGGCTAATAAATCTAGAGATAAAATACTGTTGCTGTCGACTAAATAAATAGCAGTGCATCAAAAATAAAAGTGAATGTTCATAAATATTTTTTTCAAGGAAGAACGCTTTTACTTTTGTGTCTAACCTTTTCTTTATCACTCGTTGACAGAAAACTAAGGAATGGCGTGGAAATATCCACAAAGTAATGTATTGTTCCTTACTGTAAAAACTTACTAATGTAACCTTTAAAGATTAACGTAGATTTAAAATATATAAAAATGTTTTGAGAAATAAAATGTAGTGTGGGGGATTGGTGAGAGGCTTGCTCTCTCGTACCCAGCCTCCGGAGTTAAATGAGGTTAAAATTGAGATGAGTATGAACTAGAAAATTTACTAATTTTGTTGCATGTAAAAGGTTGAAAAATTGACAGGAAAAAACTGTTAAAATTTTTTGAATATTGTATTCAGTCACCTATACTATCTCCGCGCCATAGCTGAAACCTGAAATTGAGGCGCGCGGTGGCAGGTGCCCGTTGGAAATTGCGCTCTCCGCCGTTTTCTTTTCTTTAAAAGTTCATAATAATTGGCGCATACTCAGATACGATCAGTAGCGGGGTTGCGTCCTTCTGCGCGCGCGCTGTGCTCTGCGCCTTTCCCTCCCTTGCGGGCGCCGCGCGAAAAATAAATTTGTTTTTTTCTTTTTCCCTGGTCTCTAGGGAGGTGTCATCGCGCATCTTTTGCGATTTCGCTTTTTTACGAGCCTGCGGTAATCTTTACCAAAACACAATATTCCCGCCAAACCACGTCAGGATTTTAAGATACTCAAGTAAAACTAAAGACGAATGTGCCTGTTTATCTTGTTGGTTTAAAGTAGATAAAACTGTTAAAATTTAAATTCAATATTTCCAAGTTTGTTACACTTGCGTATCTCAAGTAAATCTTTCAACTCTTGATGCAGCCCGTTCTAAATAAAATGATCTTCTAAAAACAAATTTAAGGAGAGCGCGTCTGCTTAAAACCCCTAATTGTTATCAAAGTAAAGGGTGAAGGCAGAAGGGCAGGGTTTGAAAAAGTTTGCCCGACTTTTTTAAGCAAAACCGTGCGTGCACTAGTATAGTAATTTCTAACAAAACCAGACCATTATTTTAAAGTTTTCATTGATGTAAATTTGTATTTTAGCTTTTGACTTTCTGATGTAATGCTCCCACCGTAACAACAACGTCTTTGCAAAAGTAAAAAATCCAGACTTGTCTTGAAAGCGAGACCACGGTGTTTTTAAGTTTGTTAGCATTGTAATCCATTTCCATCCTCGCCATCGCTAGTCATCCTCACTTTCTATCTAAATGAGTTCCTTTCATTTGGGGAGTACCGTTCTAAAAAATCAAGCCATTATTGTTGTTTTTCTTGCGCTCTGTTCAACAAAATTGCGGCATTGTTAGATTGTTATGTTCTACTTGTTTGCTGTTGCCAATCACGCTAAAAGATGATAACCTTGTTAAAAAGGTTTAAAAAAAAATCTTGCAGATTCCTTTTACGATTTCTTTCAATTAATCCACTGTGTGTTTTTGTAAACAGAAGAAGGTAAAATCAAACTTTGGCAAGTTTGTTAATCCATACAGCAATCGTTCAAATGGCGGCATCCCCATCTTCTCACAGGAGAGAATCCAAGAAAGAGCTAAAAAGGTAAAATAATTTATTCCCCTGATTGTTGAACTTAGAACTCGAAAAGATTGATAAACTGGTTCGCTTGACTGTTGAAAGTGATTGTACCTGCAAACTCTCTTATTGCTCCTGTTACGGTCTCCCACCAGTCAGAGTAAATTAAGTGTGTTATGCAACCAATCAGGGACAAAACCGAAATCACGTGCGCTGCTTTTACCCGCGCTTTCCACCGCTTGCGTGCTTGTGATTCAAGCCCTGATTGGTTAGTTGCACTGTTTGTGCTCAGATGTGAGTACTTTGGTTGTGGATTTACGACAGTCAGTAGAATACTGCTCTGTATGAATTGTTTTATTATGTCGGCTTCCGTTGATCGCGTGAAAAGTCCAGTCATTTTCTGTTGAATTACAGCTTTCAATATATTTTGTTGTTGTTGTATCACGGGGTTTGTAGATAGATTGAAATACCGTGAACAGTTGTATTCCTAATGCCCATGAAAACAGTGTAACACATTTTTCTTCCAAAATCAACAACAAAAAGAATAAACAAAAACATCAAACGACAAAGAATGGTATGTCCTAAAGTGAACATCTTATTGTTTTCTTTATAGAAAGAGGAACTGCAGCAGAATGGATCACAGGAAGCAGAGAGAAAAGATTTCCTCGTGAAGGTAAGAGTATGAAAAAATGCAAATAATCTCAATTACAGACGTCCACTCTGTGATCAAACATTGTGAAGAGGAAGATTTGGTTGTTCGTGAGCTGTGTTTGTTACGGATTATCGCGGTTTTCTGAGTTATTTCTTCTTTCTTAGAGAGATTCCTCGGTTTTCTTGCCACCGTAAAATTAAACCGGCAAAAACATCGTTCTTCTTGTTTTACAAAATTCGCTTTGTGTTGTTTTGAGCTCAGTTTTCAGGCGTTATAACTCCCTACCTCCTTGAATGTAAATAGTTTTCCATCCCCCAATCCTCCCCACCGTTTGATGGTCATATCCGTCATCTAACTGAATTAAAGCGGTGACCGAAAGCTGTAAAGAGGATTTACCTTTACTTTTTTCTCCGTCCCAGTCCCATAAGTAGTTTTTCCCCTTACCTCAATAATAAAGACATTCTAGCTCTTACCCTTCCTGAAAATTTAAACTTACGTAGTACATGGAGTGAGCGCCTCCGACAATCTAACCCGTAGTTCTTGTTTTGCAGTATGCGGCAGATGAGCCCCAACATTCCGCACCAGTTCTTGCTGTGACAGACGATACAGAACTCAACTTTATCACCGCCCAAAGACGCGTGGCATATTACATGTTTGCCGCGAATAAGAACCATCCCAGCTGGGGGACACCAAACATTCAGACGCGCAGTAAACCCCCGAGCAGTCCCCCCAAACAAGTTGTAGAGTTGGACTCATTCAAGTTCGATTACCTGACGGGGGATGGGTACGGCTTTACTATCCGTATCCCTGGGAGAAAACCGCAAAGATCTCGGACTCAAGACGTTCTCGAACGCGCGAGACAACAGCAGCCTCTTCAAACATTTGAAGAGGCGAGGAGCAAACCAAGGAAAAAACAGGTTACTCCTGCTTATGCTATCGACTTAAGCAACGAACACGTCGCATTCCCAGATGTGACCCCCAGTCTTTACACCACACATCACGGGCGTTACTATAGTAACGATTTAGAGGAAGATTCTGGCAAAAACATTCAGTTCAGAAGAGGAATGACTGGTTCATTCGACAGTGATGCTGTTGATCGTAAGAGAAGGAATTTTGCGAGATCACGCAGCGAGCATGGCATGTTAGTTAAGAGTGAAGACAATGAAGAAGTGAAATCACAAAGCGCTGGGCACAGACCGAGAAACGAGCGTCCGATGTTTGAACCATCGGCGCCAATTCCTTCCTACTCACACGTTTCCACACCGCTTGCCAACCGCAAAAGATGACAAACAACCTGGACACGTCCTCAACAACCAAGAGCCTGCATTGCCTTTGGTACATGTACATGACGTCATACCTGTTACTTGGCAACCGAGTGAGTGGAGTGGCAACTCCCCTGTGGGGGTGTGGGTCAACTGCACTAGTCTTTGCACTTGTCTTTACACAGCGAATAAATTCACGTTATCCCCGTGTGTCACGGTGTTTATCGAAGTAAAAGTTCAACAAACAAGACTTACAGAAAGGAACAATTTTTCAAATAGAAACATCAAATCACTATAAAATATCGTTTTTAAAGAGTATATATATATTTTAATAAGGATAATTTGTTTTTAAAAAGAATATTGTACAGAGAGTTTGCTAGAGTTAAATCGTTCTTTGTTAAAACCCATATTATATATTTATTCACTGCGTTCATGAACGTTGTTATGAGTTATGTAAAGCAGAACAATATTTACACGATATGAACAGGACCTGAGATAAGGAATGAATCTCAGTCAAGTGTTCGCCTTGAAGATGGAGTGTTGAATGTCTTCGATGTGCAAAACATTTGAGAGACATAAGGATGTGTTTGAGAGAGGACAAAATAAAGTACTACAGCAATTAATTTATCGCTTCATGTTTTAGTGAAATAAGTTTCTTGTGTTGCTCGGAAGAGTCTCTGCATCTCATTTTGAGGTCTGCGCACGAGCATTTGGAGCACACGTGATCAAGTTTTAATCTCCACCAATCAGAATAAGACATAGCCTTGGGTCACGTGAGTAATCGTGCGGTTTCTAATCCTGTTTCGTCCTCCAGCAAGCTGTTTACTCGATACCGCTGAAAATGAAAAAAAAAATAAAAAAAATAAAACCGGACATGTTAAGGTAAATGTTCAAGTCTTCTTCATTCCACTCAAAAAACTTTACGATAACATCTTTACTCTAAAAGCCCCTTCTGTAAATTTACTGTAAACCATTTTATAGGTTCGAACCATTTGAGTAGTGTTCGTTCTTTCTACAACCGAGTAGAACTTCACCGGGCATATGTTAGACTGTCCACAATCGATCGTCGAAAGCGCGTAAAAAAATCGCGAGAGAACTGGACGCAAGGGGCGCCGCTTTCACGTGCTTCATGCTCGCGCTTGCTTCCCTCGCTTTTTCTTTTGCGCTCTTATGTGTTGGAAAATAGAGAGGCTGAAAACAGTCTAGGCATGAGTACAAGCACAAGCGCTCAAAAAGAACGAACACGCTCATTCTTTGTTTTTTAAACCACCGTTGTTGTGGTTATGATTATTCCTAGTGAGGGCAGCATGAGAAGAATATAAAGTGTGCTCGTTTTTCTTATATGCTCAATGCCTGACCCAAAGAATGGCAGAACGATAGAACACACTACTATACAACGAAACGACCGACGGGGTAAGAGGAGTACCGCCGGAAAAAATCCCAGAAAACCCAGAGTCTTTTAAGGCTTCCTTACAATTACTTGCATCGCAAACACAAATGTGAGGATTATTTCTCCATTCCACAGAATGCATATCCGCAGTTCATGTACATGGGCACCAAAGATGCCGTAGTTTTCTACTTACAGTGCAGTTTGCAGAAGCTCTCGACTATGTGAACTTTTGCTCGATGAAGCGAATACCTAAAGGCTTGTTACAGTTTGCGATAGGTACTATGCTGCTCACTTTTCAAAAGCAGCAAACTATTGATTGTTATAAACAAACTTATTATAGCTTTATGCTACCTCTCAGTCTTTCTACAAGACGGACAGTTGAAACCGGTCCCAACGGTGTCCATCTTAGAGAGAGTTGACCGTATAAGCTTACCTCGTTTTTCACCAATAAATCCCTGATGTAAATCTTGTCCGGACTGGGAGGAACTAAGCTTTGTAAACGAACTGCTTTTAATGCTGTTGGCTGACAGGAAATCAAATGTGTAACCTCTGAGCTCTGAAACAGAGAAAACAGATTCCAGATACATGGTTACCACTCCCAAGTACTATATATACAAATTACTTACTTTTCCCTCCTGTTTTTCTTTTACACTTTACTTTTGAACCTAGATTGACGTTTCAGTAAAATTTGCTACTAAATTTGAAAAAGAAAGAAAAAATCGGACAAAAACAAGAACATTCAATTTTCAAAACTGGCTAAAATCAAGGCATTTTCATCAGAATCTGTCCATTGATTAAATCATTATGAAATATGGGCCTATTTTCAGTCACTCTTGTACGTGTTTTCAGAGTAGCTTACCCTGTTGTTTTGATATCTGAGTCTCATGAGTCTTATTCTGTTTCTTGCTTCAGCAGCTCTGTTTATTTAACAAGAAAGGAAAATAATTATCAACAGAATTATCTATACATTATTGGGGTTGGTTCATTAAAATTACAGTACAAGGAAACATATGCTTTTCCATACTTTCCCTACTATTTGAAAGAAGTTTTGCCCTTTTTCCTAGCAATTATTTTTCTCTTGTTGTGGCACAAATGTACTGGACAAACGTTTGGGTGAGATCAGCTTAATAATTATAATTATGCACTTGGCTTGAGGAAACAGGACAGAAATATTGTTTGTGGGTGCCCCTGATACCTAAAATAAGAGATATTTGAGATACATATTTATTATCTTGACATGTTGTTAAGACCAATGTTCTACAAATCCTTCAATGATGATAAATCATTCCAGTATTTCCACTGACAAAACATTGCACTTATCTAAGTGTTATTTTGAAAATTTAAAGTAAACTACCCTTGGAATTAAAACATTATTATTTTAAACCATAATAATTGAAAATAATATTGTGTTGTCAGTTCAAGAAAAAATCCATCCCCTCACACATAATTGTTTTTGGTATGCATCCCACCCCCTAGAAATTCATGTTAAGCTTAATATATTTTTAAAAGCTTTGCCTTTGCTTAACAACCCCCCCCCCCCATCCCCCACCTCCTTGAAATTTTTTAATGCCCTTTTATGGGGTGGGTTTGGATATTCCCTGGAGCCACACAGTGAGCATCTCTGACTGTACTCTGACCAAAACAATGCTGGGTAGTACTTACTTTAGTTGTCCTATTATCTTGGTATGCTTTTCATTCTCGACAACTTCTTCTATGGGTGCAGGTTTCTGTTGCCTTTAAATATCAGGAAACAAATACATAAAAATATAAGTTGAAAGCACCATTCTAGGTACATACATTGTATGCATGTCCTGGTGAAAACCTTAAATGTAAGGAACTTATGAAGATCACAATGAAGGTTATTGAGGAGTTAAATAAAGATAAAGGATCTTCAAGGGTGCTAGGCTGACTATGCAACAGAAGTTGTACAAATACAGTGAAAATTAAAACAGGGCCCTCGATTTAATGCATCTTTTACTAATACACAAACTCTGCTCAATCAGCCATAATTTGTGATTTTTGCTGCTGTATTTTATCAGACCTCAGAATTCACTTCAACAAGTTTAAAAGGTCGTGTCTCCAGGTTGAATAATTCATGATTTCTATCTTGATTGTTGTTATTATGATTGAGGGCAGCAAAAAACATCATAGTTATGTTTTGAACTTCAGAGTTCGCAAGTTATTAGAAGGCCCTGAGTAAAGACAAATAAAAGACAATTCTACACAATTATAATTTAAAAAAAATGTACTCCAACTTGCATCAAGCTGTAAATTAATGTGAAAGAATAACATTTCAATTGTTTGTGTCAGACTGCTTTGTTTTGCTTTGGTTTGTACTGTCATTGTCATGTTTTGATTGTCATAACTGCTCCAGGTGTAGTTAGAAACATGTAAATTACTTTCGTCTTGACTTGTCCAAGTCTTTTAATCTTTTCCTTGCTGCTGACATAGCTTCACTGCACTCCTTAGGGGCAGGCTCATACTGTAGGTAAAATGCACAAAAACATTGTCAGAGCTATGAATACTATAACGAAGCTGCACTGGCATTTATTGAGTGCAGTGTTGACTACGATATACTTCACCTTGTGAAACACAAATGTCCCTGACCAGGGCTTGAACCCAGGGCACTGGGGGAGGTGGCCTGATAGCCAGTATAATTTTTATGAAAAACATACAGTTTACTGGTACCTATGATTACAGAAATTTATCTATCTGTTATGAAGTGAAATGCAGATCATGTGGTCCACACAGTGTACAAGCAGAAACTTCCAGCCAAGGCTCAAGCCCAGAGCACTTGATTCAGAGTCTAGTACACTAACTATTACCAGTTTTAGGCCACCATACAGTGTACCCGGGGGGGGGGGGGGGGGTACTCCCATAAATTTCGGATAGGGGTGTGCCGCCAAGGTTCTTAAACCCTGACCCTATTTAAGGATAAAGAAAGCAAAAATTGATACCCTTTTAAAGGCCCAAAACCGAAAAATGACACCCTATTCAAGGGGAGGAGAAGCGTTCCATGACGACCCAAATAATGGCTAACCGCGCACGGCAACACACAAATCTCTATAAAATCGCTTTACTAATAACTGAACAGTAAATTCAGTTTTAAAATACTTTTTTTGGTTTAGCTGGGCGTTTATTTTAGCTTATAGAATTTAGGTACCCTATCTAAGGATCACACCGGGAACTCATTGCCAAAAGGAGCAAAAATGATACCCTATTTAAGGACCGAGAACCTCAAAAACCATACCCTATCGGGCGGCACATACCTATATAGGCCACATATGGGAGTACACCCCCCCCCCCCGGGACAGTGTACCTCCCAAGTGAGATATTTACATGTAGGAATAAGTTCACTTAATGACGTGTTGCCTGTTGCAAAACATATGAAATGCACTGTGCCTATTGTGTGTGCTAGAAAACTAATTTAGCAACAGAGAACTTATGCACAGTGATGGCAACCAGAAGTCAATTTATTTCTGATCCATGTGTGTTGTTGAAATATTAAGCTGTTGGAACTTGTTGCTAATGTAACATAATAGCTTTGCCTTTTTATGACACCTGTTAAACATAAGATTTGCCATATAAAGCAGAGTATTCTCCCGGGGGGGGGGGAGGGGGGTTCGCATATGGAAGTGACGGGGATGCTCGTCGTCTCGCTTAGGGGTGTAAATTTCGGACGTTTGGTCTCGCTTAGGGTGTTCCGGGAAAAAACGCCCAAAACGCCAATATTTTTTGCCATAATGGTCTCGTTTAGGGTTACACACGAAGAAATATACAAATATAAACTCCATTTTTAGTTTTTGGTATCTTTTAGGGGTCAAGAAAGGCTTGAGCCACACCCAGATTGGTCTCTTTTAGGGGTTCTTTTCAAAATTTCCGACGAGCATCCCCGTCCGTTTCATATGGGAGTCCCCCCCCAGGGAGTATTCTCTTGTTTTAAAAAAGACATTTCTCATGGAGATTTTTCTTGGTTTCAATACAAGATTCAGGAAACTGGTGCCATGAAAACTTCTTTTGCTTACTCCTTTTTAATTTGGTGGCAACAATAGCATCCTCTCTCCCCAGATTGACTTGGATACTGAGGTCACATTCACTTTAAAAATGCAGATGCTTAAGGCCCAGTTCAAACGTCGAACTTTTCATGACCCAAACTTAATACTATTTGGGTCGACCCAAATAAATAAATTTGGCTGGTTGATTCAAACATCAACTGTTCATGTGCCGAACTCAATCTGCAACCAGAGGAACACACTTAATGCAACGAATAAGGACACTGTTTAATGGAAGAGCATATCTCCTTGTTGTTTAAAAATTATACAAACAGCAGTTTTTTGAAGTACAGACGCCAGGCTTTGGTTAAATGTCTTCAGTACTTAATGGCGGCTATATGGTTTGATAATGACATGAAAAGTTCGACGTTTGAACCGGGCCTAAGTTTCCTATTATTAGTTCACTCTATAAATTACAATAAGAATTAAATTATATATTTTTCTTTGGTAGAAAGATTGCCTATATTAATACCAGGGAGATAATAAGTCAGGTTTTCAAAAAGCATTTTATGGCATACATAATTATTAATATATTATAAGCAAAATTATATGATACAGATATGATACAGTTGTGTGCACCACGTGATCGACATCTATCTGTTATTAGTCAAATGTGGATCATGTGATGCACATAATGTACAAGCAGCAACCCATTATTATAGTTTGTGGCACTATGTTACGATGTGCAAGGCACCATTTTGCTGTTGAAATAACTATAGACTCGTATGCATACATGTAGTCTCATAAGTAGCAAAAAGAACTAGCAAAAGAAAACACGCAATTTTCTTTGTGTGCTCAATAACTTTTCCCCTGCTCTATGCTGGGATGTTGTATCCTTATCAGGACCATCGCAACACAAAAACTAAATAACGCAACCAAATCCTTGACCCAGGGCTTCTACCTGAGTTATGAGGCTATATAAATAGCCCTGGGGCGGGGAAGGGGTAATACTTTGGGTCAGTTTTTGCTGGGTTATTTGTGCTGTAGGCATGCATCTTTTAGTACAGTATTGGTAAACATGTCCTGCAATATCGCCCCCAAACCAGTGATGTATAATGGTAATGTCATTTGCTTCTTACACATTATTAAAACAAGATATTTTTCTTTTAGTATTTATAGGCTTAAGCTAACAAAACGGATCTGTTTCTTACTGCAAGATATTTGCTCTTTTGTTGTGGAGGTAATTTCTGGATCTCCTTTTTGCTCAGAGCTTTCCAGTTTTTTGCGTGAAATCTCTCTCTGCCATCATTTCCTCCAGCGGAACTTTTCTTCTCTATGTTCGGCAGCTTAACACTTGATGACGATTTGTCCTGTGCGGTCCATTGAAAAAGTATAGAAGAAAGAGGTCAATTTATAAACACCGATTTTTTACCATCAGTTTTAACGAAACATTCTACACTTTTTTGATAAATAAACTAGAAAAAGGATCAATTTGAACCTACCATCGTTTATAGCATAATAACAGTAAATGGAATGGAATCCAAAAGATTAAAGTTCCATCAAAACTTCTTTACAAACAAAACAACGCGTTCCGCCATCTTTTCCATTTTTTGCGCGAGAAGTTGTCATGGAAACTAAAAGATTACAGCGATCATCAAGACGAGGCTGTTTACCGCTGGTCAACACGTGAGCGTGCGATACAGAAAGAAACATGGCGGCTTTCTAGATGTGGTGGAAGTCTTTTGAAGACTTTTACAGCCTTAAAAATGAAGGTTAAGGTGCTATCCAGGAACCCAGCTGATTACATAAGAGAAAGCAAGTCAGATATTCACAAGATTCATCGCAATTTTGATCCATCGTTGCATCCTTTTGAAGCACCGCGGGAGTACACGAGGGCGCTGAACGCGGTCAAGCTCGAACGTGTGTTCGCTAAACCATTTGTTAGTTCGTTGGACGGGCACACGGATGGCGTGAATTGTATTGCTAGACACCCTAGGAGTTTATCTGTGTTATTATCTGGGTCTTGTGATGGAGAGGTGGGTATTTAATAGTACTCATGTTTTGGTCACAAGCTTTAGCGATCACTACACGTGGTAACCTTTAAATAAATAAATAACACTAGTGAATAATATAAAAACCGCCATTGTCCAGTTGCAAGGAAATTATATAAATTTTATTTATTTATTGCAATTCTTGGTAATAAAAATGTTGCAGTTAGGAGCCCAAAAGAGTGACCACTTGTAATTAGCATTCTCAAGTGGTCATCATCCAATCAGAAGCTTAAACAGCTTCCAGTTTTTACTTCTTTTTGGATGAAATCTGCTGGAAAAACGTAATAAATTAACAGTGGTCACAGTTTTGGGCTCCTTGCCGTTAAAGAAAAAACAAAACAAAACAAAAATACAGAGAAAAATGTGCAGGCAAAAAATGCTATGTGACTTATAATGATAGTGATAAAAATGATTAATAGGAGCAACAAAGAACTCAGGGCCACTATGGCTCATCTCATTTACATGTGTCAGAACGCTTTGTAGAATGAGCATAACACAAGAGTTGCTATTCTTATTAATGACATGCAAATAAGTGGCCCTGTATTCTTTAATTTAGCAGGTGAACTGTCTTTCTTGACAAAGGCCTTGAATAAATGATACCCAAAGCTAAACCCCTGGGGGAAAATTGTTACATGAAATCTCCCCCATTTGTTCATTGCCTGTTCATCTCACATCTAAAGACATTTCAATGTTTTAAACGTCTATGCCAAGGTCCTTCTTTGTTTTAACCCAACATAAACATCCTGAATCCCAGGTGATTGAATTCTGGATCAACAAGTCTGGGTTCAAGCACTGGCCAGGATCAATTTGTTGTGTTCTTGGGCAAGAAACTCAGATTCACACATCCCCTATCTCCACACAGGAGTATGAGTGTCAAGAAACTGTTTGTTCATAACACATTAAAGTGCCTATGAAATGAAAATCAAGTTGAACTCATATAAAAGGCCTTTCAAAATGAAGAAAGATGGTGTTTTCATTTTTCTGATATCTTTTCTCGTTCCAGAGATGTTAACGATTTTGTATTATGCAAATTAGATAGCTGATGACGTCACAAGTTTGACAGAAATTGGTGTAAAAACACAAAATCAGTAATATCTCTGTAAATACTAAAGCAAAGTAAATGAAACTTGGCACCAGTATTGTACCCTAAGAATCACACCACATGGTACATATAATTATGTTGCTATGGCAACACTTTTGGTCCCAGTCTTTTTCTTCTTTGAATCAAATATCACGATTTATGGCTTTACAGTGAGAAGTAAATGGTGTCATTCCAAACATACGTAATGTGCTCATTGCGGTAGGCACCCAAATGACCCTAAAGATGGAGGATAAGGTTTGGAATGGATCAAAACCCGGGATTGCTATATCCACATGAAAGAGATCTGGAACCGAGATTGTTGCCATAGCAACATCAAAATATGCAACATGTGGTGTATTTCTTGGGGTACAATACTGGCGCCAAGTTTCAATTATTTTGCTTAGGTATTTACAGAGATATTACTGATTTTGTGTTTTTACATCAATTTCTGTCAAACTTATGACGTCATCAGTTATCTAATTTGCATAATACAAAATCATTAATATCTCTGGAACGAGAAAAGATATCAGAAAAAGGAAAACACCATCTTTCTTCATTTTGAAAGGCCTTTTATATGAGTTCAACTTGATTTTCATTTCATAGGCACTTTAAAAGTATCTACCCTTCTCTGACATGTATTGGTATAGACCAGTTGCTATTATTTTAAAAACACAAGGCTTTATAATTTTTAATGCTGAACATGTTTTAGATTCGCCTGTGGAATTTACCAAGACGAGAATGCCTCAGAACGTTAACAGCACACACTGGTTTTGTCCGTGGCTTATGTGTCAGTCCATCTGGGGATTCTTTCATTTCTGTAAGTTTTATTCAGTGCAGTTGTTGTTTAACCCCTTGCCTACCAAGGACTTATATATATGTCCCCTCTGTTGTCACACAACGATCGAGGACGTATATATACGTTCTCAGCCAAAGGACACCACTGAAAGCCTGGTTGTTCGCGATGCCTTGAATAAATCATCCCTGGTTGTTGAGAAAGGTCTGGCACTACTTTTGAAACACCGCTGACCGAATAAAATTGCTTTTTGCTCGGACAATTTACAAAATGGCGGCTCGTGTGCGTGAAGGCAGAATCGACACAGATGAAGCTATTGCTGAAATTTTTGTCAATCGCAACTCTGATGTAAGCGATTTAAGTCACATCGAATTTTAGCCAGTGATTCTGAAGAGTCTGGACAAAAAGAAGAAGAAGATGGCGAAGAAGAAGCCTCAATCGATCGAAGAAATTGAATCTCCAAGTGCAAATGGTCAAGGAGTTCACCAGGGAGCTGTACGAGGCAACTGTACAGCGAGAGATTGCGGAAAAAGGAGAGGAATTCATTTTAAATGCTCAATCTAGGTGTACTTTAATATTTTATCTGAAAAGATGTCATTACTTAGCCAAATTGAGAATCTCATTAAAAATTTAAAATGGCCGCCGGTTGCTTAGTGTGCTTATCTCTGGTATACAAGGGGTTAAGATGTCAGCATTATTGCGCTGACACCGTACCACGACTAGGTGGTAAATGGCATACAGGGATTTACTGTAGGAGGCATGGTAGCCTCATGGCTTGGCACTAAACTCCAGACTGATAGGTCCGGGTTCAAGTCCTGGCCAGGGTCATTGTGCTGTGTTCTTGGGCAAGACACTTTTCTCTTACATTGCCTCCATCCACAAAGGAGTATGAAAGGGTACAAACAAATTACATTTTGTTGTTGAAGCTGAAAGATTGTGCTGTGATGGACTAGCATCCCATCCAGACTTAACCTATGACAGGGATGTCGTAGAAATTTCTTGCATTTTTCAGCTAAATCATTGTATGTGACTTATGTTTTAAGAAGACAGCTTGTCTTTTGTTAATCACTGACAGCCACTAATTATTGCATCATAGGTTGGTGATGATAAGGTTATAAAACAGTGGAACATGGCACAGAGTTTTGATATCAGCTTACAGACTTCACAAGCTCCAATCAACACCATCATTGGCAAGGTATTGTTTATATTATTTATATGTAGATATTTGAATCATTCCAAGTGTAATATTTAATGGTGGAAACCACCCATTAAGCTCTATGTTAGGTACACAAACACAGAATAACATAATGATTGTACCACATGAATGTTCCAACTTATATTTGTGGTAAACAAAGCTTAAAAAGACCATTGCCAGAAACATTATTTTTTAGTTTAAAAAATTATATTGCAGATTTTGAATGTATCTAGTACATGGATCCTGATGAAAACAAAAATTAATATTAAATTGATTTCTTTATAAACTGTGTTTAGGATCCCATATATTCGAACAAGCAATTAAAAAAAACTGATATATACACTTTAATTTCTTGTAACATGGAACAAAGGTGATAACCCCCACTTTTTGTTGTTGTTGTTGTTTTCTGTTATACATGTATAGTAACAAGAGAATTCAATTCTACCTAGTGTCCAAATGTCTTTGAATTTTTGAGCAGTTCCAAACTTTGCAAGAGCTATGCAAGCAAAAGCTCTCTGGAGCATTAAGAGTTTTTTCAGAAGGACTTTGCTGTAGTATTGAGCTCATAATGTTTTTTTTTTTCTGATAAGAATCTCTACCATGGCATTGATCATCACTGGAGAAATTCTGTGTTTGCAACATGTGGAGAGCAAGTCGATATCTGGGATGAGAACAGAGCTGAGCCTGTCCGGAGCTTCACTTGGGGTGTGGATACTATCCACAGTGTCAAGTTCAACCCCATAGAGGTATGACTACTTCATGCTTAAATAGCCTATTTTCAAACTGATAGATATAAAACCAAGTTTCGTGTATGGGTATTCCATGAATCATCAATAAACATTGAGGAACACAAAACAACATTCAAAATACTCTTCTTATAATATGTTAGGCACACATGTAAATCCATAAACTATAGAACAGATGGGCGCCGAACAGATGTGTAGCTCTCAGTGTAAAAGTTAGTGCAAATAATATCCGATCACAAAAAGCACCAAAGTTAAAACTTTGTTGGGGTGGTTTATCATATCACATAGGGGAGGGGAGGCACAAAGGGATAACCATATATCTTAACCATGTCATGACCAAAAATTCGAGCAACAGATTACAAGAATGAAGGGCTTTATCATTTGTGATACAATCAATTGAATTGATACATGTACACTAAGTGATTTCAGTTGCAAGCTTACTGTATACACTGCACAACAGTTTTCTTGAGAAACTACTCGTTTGATCCAGTAACAAAGTGAATCCACTTAAAATCTTCAAACAGGCCTGTCCACCTGATTTCGTATACGATGGCATGTTTGTCTAAACCCCTTGCCATTTCATACCCAGACCCATCTTCTCGCCAGCACGGCATCCGATCGTAGCATTATCCTGTATGACATGCGCGGTTCCACTCCACTGCGCAAGGTTGTCATGGCAATGAGAAGCAACACGATTGCCTGGAACCCACTTGAGGCTTTCGTCTTCACCGCAGCCAATGAGGATTCGAATCTGTATACGTATGACATACGTCGCTTCAACCAGCCAATCAACGTGCACATGGATCACGTGTCAGCTGTGCTTGATGTGGATTATTCGCCTACTGGTCAGGAGTTTGTGACAGGAAGCTTTGATAAAACTATCAGGATTTTTGAGCGGGATTCTGGGCGAAGCAGGTGAAATTTTATTCCCCTGAACGCGTTGAGAAGATGTACATCTTTTGGAGTTTTTGTTTTAGTGGATTTGAACTCATCTTTGATTTATTTTCGTAGGGAAGTGTACCACACTCGCCGAATGCAGCGTGTGTTCTGTGTGCGATTTAGCGCAGATTCGACTTACGTTCTGTCTGGAAGTGACGAAACAAATATTAGGTAAGTTAAAAACATTTGAAGGCCAAGCTTAATATAATGTAAAATTATTTTAGTTTGCTGAGAAATGTAAAGCGCAAGTAGGCAAGTAGTCACAAAAACTTTTATAGTGGCCTATTGCATTTCTTTATCTTATATGATCGAATTGCTGCTGAAAATCGTTAATTGATTTACAGAATTTGGAAAGCCAATTCTTCACAGAAGCTGGGAGCGGTAAGAATATAGTTGCCGTCTTTCTCCCTTTGTGTTGTTTTGCATTTTTTTAAACTCAGAACACTTGATCAGTATTTTTCGTCTTTTTGCAGCTGGCTCCACGAGAAAAAGCGGCATTCAGCTACAATGCTAAACTAAAAGAACGATTTCAACATCACCCACAATTAAAGAGAATAAAAAGGTGAACTTGCTACTCGGTTAAGTGTTTGAAAAGTTGTTGTCATTTTTCATTCATTTATTCTTTCTTTCACTGTCAGACTTATTGTTGTTCTTTTTTGAATAAAATAGACATCGTCACGTTCCTAAAGCCGTGTTCAAGGCAGCCAAGGAGAAGAAGATTATGCTGGCTTCAATTAAGCAAAAGTATGTACTAAGTATTAACTTTTTTAACGTAAATAATGTGGAAAGGTTTGCTTTTTGATCATTACAAAGGTTTCCTTAGACGACACCAATTGCCCAGCGAAAGATGCCGCGAGCATTGTCGAAGTTGTTCCGAAGATTTTCACAGGTATTCCGAACATTCCAATAATGCGCCGAGCAAATCCGAAGACTGTGTAGTACAGTTGAACTTCGATATAACTAATCCCTTTATTATGAAGCCCCTGGTATAACAAACGATACTCTTCAGCCCGGGGCCAAACTTAATAGCAGTAAAATGTATTGGAGACAGAAGCCCGGTATAACGAGCCCCTGGTACAACGAACACATTTTTTCAGGCACTTCGTTCTATTGAATTTTAGTGTACATATATGCACATTTACTGCTAATACTCCATCCAGCTAAACACGATGCCCAGTTAAACAATCTCCACAAGATGGAACGGCTTGCTTTATTAAACCTGCGTACGTTTACTTGCGGTAAAAGGCCTGAGGAAGAATTTTTTCTAAGAAAGATTCACTTTTATATGAACCATGATGATATAACTTTGTGGTTTTTTTTTTTTTCAGGGAAGAGAACAAGCGACAGCACAGTAAACCTGGAAGCGTACCACGTGTGGCAGAGAGAAAGAAACACGCTATTGCTGTCGTTGAATAAAACACAAGAAAGACACAACAAAGCCCGCGCTCATTCTTCAAAGAAGAAATGATACCATCTCCAATTATTGTCTGAGCCCACGGATTTCTTCCAAGTGGTTGCCAAGTAACAGTGACGTCATACTGACGTGACAACATTCAAAGTTCATATGATTGGATGATGAGGTCGGAAACTATTCGTGTTCTTTTACGAGAATTTACCGACTGTACGAGCAAGGCGCACGAAGGGGTTACAGTGTTTCGGTCAACGCATGACTTCAGGCTTATTCTAACGTTTTGATTATTTTAAAACAAGTGCAAGGAGTTGAGTTGAAACAAGGAATGAAACGTTTGGATGAAAAGCGTCGTGTAAGCTGAAACGAGGTGTCTATTTATTGAAGCCGGTTGGCAAGGTATTGTAAGGAAGCGAAATAGAAGCAAATTTGTTATAAATACAATTCAAAAAAATAGGTTTCCTGGCAGTCTGTTTTGGAAAAGCGCCAATAATTATTGTTGAAATTTCAATAAATGCAATATTTTTACTGTGCCTTCTATGAATATTTACTGATTTCTGTTAGCCCAGGGTGTCGGAAATTAATAAAGTGATTTTTTTTCTGAGACAAAATAAATCAGGCTTTTTCATAAGATTCAAAAGGTTTACAAATTACTCTGAATTTGCCTAATGAGCGAAAAAAAAAGAGATTAGGAATAAGCCGAGTGCTGTCACTCCTTATTTATGAGAAGTCGCAGTCGCAGTTTTAAGTTGCAGATTTTTTGTTTTTAATTTGACAGAGAAGATTTATTTGTTTGCAAGAAGCCCCAATTGCAGTGGATTATCCTGACTTTTGAACGTTTTACATCAATCATAATTATTTTAAAGCTGATGTTTTTCAAGTTCTCCCCCGTTTGCCGGCAATATTCAAAATTGAATGGAACTAAATTTCTTAATACCGGAACAACATCGCTCTCAATTGTCAAAGCGACACTTGTGTCTTCTTATTTGTAAAATCCCTCGCATTCAGCTGTATTGAAATGTTTAGGGAACTTTCGAAAATCTGCAATACTTTCGAAGCCGCGCAAAGCTGGAAGTTTCGGCAATATTTGCGAATTATCGAAATGTGGTTTTAGCTCGTGGCATTAAACCCTTAATTTTCGAACATTTTTACTGAGAATGTAGGTGCCGTTTAATGACCTCGCAAATTTCGTTTTGGGGGCGAATAAAAGCGCCTTTTGTGTTGTTTTGGGTAATTTTAACAAACAGCCTTGGTATTATTTGGTTATCTTTGAATATTAATACTCATTGAGTAGATAGATATTCTAGTGTTTCAACGTGGCTCCAATTTAAAATCTTCGAAATATCACATAATTACACACAGTTTGCTTAGTATTAATTTATGAGAGAAAAGCAAACAGTAGAAAATTGAAGTTTATTTTTGCACGCGCGGCTTGCTTCGGACCCCACATGGTAATCGGCTTGTTCTTATCCTGTTTGTTGTGCAGAGGTAAGTTTTAATATTTGTAGCTGTCATCTTAAAGCGATTAGTTTAGTCTAAGTCTCTTGAATGAAGTCAGACGGCATGACATCTAGGCACTCAATCATCCTAGAGCGGCGCAAAACACAAGTCTATAATTTATGAGAACAAAACTGATTCCGAAAACCATTGAACAGCATTCTATTTTTAAAACAATTCTTGTCCACAACTGTCGCAGTTTTCACCGATGTCGAATTAAGTTGGACATTTCGGATGATGCCGCCACCGCGAAACTCTTTAATATCCGCAAAAAGCAACACCTGGTCTATTGACTTGTGCTTCTTGCCATTTGTAAACACGTCCCGCCTATTTTGAGTTATTTTATTGCCACTAATGGGCTAACGCTAGTGGCCAGTTTGTTCTTAATTTTCCACCAACTTGAAACATTGTCAAAGTATTAGTGACAGCGAGCATAATAAATTTGGCACGAACTGAAGGAATTGTTTAAAATCTATCCAACAACAAGACAACCGAAATACCGACTTATTGTAAAAAAAAAACCTTTTATGACGTCTTGCCAGGATTTACATTTTTCTCTGCGGAGTTATACGTCGTCGCCGTTCGATTTTCAGACCACGCTAACCAGGTTTTAACGCCATTTATTCAATTCTTTTCTTTTTTTACACTGTAGAACCGAAATTCCAGGAGATCAAGTTTGGTTGAAGTTCTACAGTCAGAATTTTAGGAGAAAAATTGAGAGTTTCTTGAATTTATGCCCAGCACCAAATACGGGAATAATATAAAGCAATTTAAATGCGCATTCATTTAAATGAGGAAGAACGGAATAAGGTTGTCTTAAAAACAAATCCTGCTATTTGAGTGGATTCTCCTATCATCATGAAAATCGCAGTGGTTTTCTTCGTATTTGCGTTCTATTTACGCGTTAATACTACGTGTGCTCGTTGGAGGAGATTTAAGGACGGCAAATTCATCATTGGCGCTCTTTTTCCTGTAACTCAAGGCCCGGAGTGCAAGGTAGTGCGAGGCGAAGGCCTGCTGTACGCCGAGGCACTGGTCTACACGATCAACATGAACAGCAATGGTGCATTGTCGAACGGTAACACTCTCGGCTACGACATCAGAGATAGTTGTTCCAGCCCTGCTATCGCGTTGAAAGAAGTTATGGATATACTGGCGACGGGAAAGGACGGTGCATCGTCGGGGAACTTTTCTGAAACTCAACCTGCGGGCAATAGTTGCGGAGTAGTTGCTTTTGTTGGCCCGGATTTTTCAAACAGTGCAATGGTGACCAGTGGGCTGCTGAGCGCGTATGGAATACCACAGGTAGGCCTGCAACTGTGCGCCTTGTTTCTACGAAACTTTTTTTATTCACTTTTGTGTGTTGAAAATTATGTGCAAAGCGTTTATTTTAATTAACGAAAGCGAAGCAGAGGGGATTTTGATATGATTATTAAAGAAAGAGTTTCGTATTTCCAGAGCAAAAATTGAAACATGCCATTTTGTAGTTGCATATGGCGATCGGGTTCTAAAATAGTTTTGGGTTATTTTCGGTTTAAAAAATGTAAGATTTACTTCGGTATGTTGCATGTAATATTTATTGAGAGGTCTTAGATTTTGCTGTCAAAACTATTCTTCGCGTTTTAGCCTTAGGGAGAATCTGTCGAGACGTGCTCGTTTAGAACTAGTTCGTTTTAACTTTACTGAAATGAGATGTTGAACGATAATGAACACTTCCCTTAAAAAAAAGCTTTGAGACTGATTCAAAACATGTGGTATTTCCCCGCCGGGTAGAATATCGAATATGGAAAGCCGGATTCGCTGAAGACTGATTGGATGAATTTATTGATATAAAATGAACAAATATATATTCCGTATTTGAGCTTGTCGAGCAAAACCTAACACATTGTGAAGACAGGATATACTTTGGTTTTATTAGCGTGGGATCTATGCAAAAAATTCTTCTTCCGGTCTTGATAAAAGATTATCCTAAATCCGTTCTTTAATGGCAATATTTCAACAAGCAAGTTTGCATCTCACTTCCTGCAGCTAAGAGACAGAAACACTGTTTTTTTTTTCTTGTTTTGATTTGATTCTGATTTTAAATTAGTCAATTTCGGTTCCGCGTAAATGACGCAGCGATTTCACAAGGATTTTATGACAACCTTTGTAAGCGCCATTAAATAACTTAAAACTATGAATGATTTTTTTTTCATAAAATCAAACCTTGTTTATTTTATTTTCCGTTTTAGGCTTCGTACGTGAGAGGAAAATTGATGCACATTTTTTGTGTGGTTGCTTTAATGAAGGCGGATGTTTTCCGTAGCGATTAGTTGTACTAAAATGATCTTATCGTTTTATCCTATAAACATTTTTTAGTATCGTGGGAAGACATAGGCTAATTAGCTGCGATGTGTGTTTTTTTTTTTATCAAATATGGTTGCAAGTGGTCCAGATTTGAAT
Source organism: Oculina patagonica (assembly GCF_052425735.1). NCBI lineage: Eukaryota > Metazoa > Cnidaria > Anthozoa > Scleractinia > Oculinidae > Oculina > Oculina patagonica. The sequence continues at coordinate 6,335,325 of NC_135766.1, forward strand.
ATTCAGCGGTAATATTTGCGAACATATACATTTTTTGTTGGGGATTTGAAATAAAACAACACATAATGTTGAAGGAAGCACAAGCGATGTCACAAACGATGACAAATTACCGGGTATTATGGGAACGTTTTCCGAAGGATTAACAAGTATTTTTCAGGATTTTTCTTTCATATTGTCTTTTAACAACGGGCTATTGGCTGTCATATTCTTTCCGTTTTAGATTCATTAGCCGCTTCCTACAACGATATAAAAAGTTAAGGATATGAAACATTTCCCGTGGAGAATGCTTGTGGTGCTACAACTTTTTCAAATAAAGAAAAGCAATTTCTTTTTGCAAGAATTATCTTTCAAGAGAAGGGGATATTCTATTTGGACATGAAGTTATGTATAATTTTGATATTTTGCTTGTTACTTTTGCTTACAAATTGTAGCTTTGTTTTATATTGTCGTTGTTTGTGTGTTCAGATTAATTTAAATGGCTTATTTTGCTGTACAATGGGTTTAAAATCGTTTATCCTTTGTCACATCGGGACGCCAGCGAAACCTTTCAAATGTTGAAAGCCATTTCAGATCCCCCTGCTGCGTGTAAGCCCTCAAATGGCTTCTTATGTCTTGATGGCTCTTGGAAACGACGAATCTATTGATGCAGTGGGACTTTTCTCTTTTACAAGCCCAAAAGAAATCTCTTATTCCAATTTGTAAGGCTTTTTTAAAAGGTTGAATTGCAAGAGCTTCGTCAAAACCAACACCATCATAACAATGTTGTAGTTTCTTTTAAACGAACAACAAATTTTAAACTAATAGAAGGAAACAGAAGCACCAATTTGAAACCATTAAAGTGCTTTTAAAAGTTATGTAATCCCCTCGAAGTCGCTATCAAATACCTGATTAGGTTTTTGGTTTTTGCAAATCCTTGATTTTACCCCTTAGTAATCATTCCATCTTTACTGTAAAATTCCCATTATGAGACTTGGGATTGTTTTTATTTATAAGGATTTTGTGGTGCCCTTTTTGGGGGGAGGGGAAAGGAAAATGTTCGCACAAAATTGTAAATTGTGTTAAGAATGTGATTTTGCATGGTAACTAGGTGACGTAAAAACTGACTGGAAATACGCCCAGCAAACACGATCATCAAAAACATTTCCAAAATAGTCTATCAAGTTAGAATTTCTCTTTACTGTAGGAGAATTTTGCCTATGACACAGCTGTCGAGATTATGGAAGGATTCCACGTGATGTTGTCTCGATCTACAACGAAATTGTCACAAAGAAGTAATATAAGCGATATGTGCGGTAACCCTGAGCAAGAATGAAAAATATTGAAAAAGAAAGGTTTGTCCACGAATAGGCGTAGTTGCGAGAAGATGATTGAACGATTTTTAAAACTACGTGGATTTTTATTTTACTTTTTCTATTATCAGTTAAGTATTTCCGGTAAGAATTGCAGAAAGATTTCATAAGATTGGGCTAAGGCTACACAATAAAGAGCTAAGGTTACGCAGCATTGCAGTTCTATATCAAAATCAACTTCACGAAGTGCTATAATTTTTCATAGCCATCATAAGCTGTTTTCTTCTTTTTTTGTAAAAGACCAATCAAAATATATTTACTTGACTCAATGTTGAAGGTTCTAGAAGCTTTGACGTTTTTAAACTGTTTTTGTTTTTTTCGGCGCTGGAAGATCCGGTTGGTTGGCAATTTTCCGGTCAGCTTGAAAACAAATATATTGGAAACGTCATTAGTCTGCTCTGTTGTTTTCTTTAATTCAATTTTTTTTCGTTTTTAAATGAAAAAACCCTTTTCAGTCTTGGAAAAGAATAAAAAGCTATCAATAATTTTCTGTTGTTGTTTTTTATCATTTAATAAATGAACAGTCTGAACATGTGCCATTAAAGTGTTTGTTTTTTGCAACCAAATCAAAACAATTTCATCTCTGCCGATCAATATTTTTTAAACGGATGGTAGTTCTAGTAACTTTGGAAAAACCATTCAAATGCATAAAAATGCTATTCAACTTCTCCCTACTTATCAGTGACGTCATAAGACGATTTGGGAGGAATTGAACACCAAGAAGAGAGAATGTAACAGTTTTGTTTTTACGAATTGTCCATCTCTTTTGAATTAACAATAATAAATGCTTTACGATCCGTTGGAAATAAAAAAAAAAACAGAGAAAGAAGCACAAATTAGATTTATAAGTGGGGTAACTGTGCCCAAGTTTGTGCGAAATTTGTGAAGCTAAACAAGAAAGTAATGATGAATCGAAATTTTATTGTTTCAATACCTGCAAACAATTCAAAGCATCCTTTATTTATCTTCCACTTCAGGCTGTTCTTTGCATAGACTTTTCTTTAATTGATTGATTGTTTGATTGATTGATTGATTGATTGATTGATTGACAGTTTGATTGACTGTATCTGAGGTATCCAACAGTTGTTCTTATGCCTCTTTTCTCAATTCTTTTGTTTTCCAACACGATCATGAGCATAACTTCGCAGAGTAAAAATCCAAAAGGCATATTCATGCCAATAGAAACCTAAAAATAATGGTCTAGTTTTGTTAAAAAATTATCGTCCTTTACTAATGAACTATACTATACTGAAGCTGTCATGAGTTGCGTACGCACGTAGTTTTGCCGGATCTCAAATTGAAAAAGTTTTGTAGACGTTTTCAAACTTATCATTGGAAAATCGCTAGAAACTTTTTACTGTTTGTTTTTCCTTCAGCATTTTACTTAATATCTTCATCTTGATGTTCAAGGCGCATTGCGTGTACGAGGTACCGTTCAAGTACTTAGTCGTATTTTAGCACCAAAACTGCAGCATACTCCCCGCGATAGAAAAAGTCACGTCACGGATACCGCTTCGTGAAATCTCCATCCTAAAATTTTCAAGTTGGTCGTTTGTAATCGGTCACACTCCTTTTAATCTTAATCATATTCCTGTTTCATTTTGGTTTATTGTAACCTAATTGGTTTTGTTCCACCTAACTAAGAGTTTGTTTCGAGGTTTCCAAGTGTGTGAATAGAACGTGACTTGAATTGCATTTACGATGTTTATTTTGGTGTTTCAATTAAAACAACAATGTAATATGATAATTAAAGACAAGAAAGACCTTCCTGTTTTTAAGTTAATGTGTTATTTTAAATTAGTTTGACATTATTTTTATACTTCTGCCGCTATTAATATACGCATGAAATAAACAGTTTTTAACTAACGTCTATTTTTTGCGTTGCCCACGCGGTACCTCCTATCGTTGAAAGATGTCACCAAAAATACTGAGTGGGTGTTTGTTGGTTTGTGTTTTTCAGCACGAAGTAGATAATTTGCTTTAGCCCGCAGTGCTGGCGTATTTTGGACGAGTGAGTTGCTGAATATTCCATCGAGTGTTTTGAGGGTTGGGGCGAGTGGAAAAACGGACAGGAGAGTGGGAGAGAGAGCCTGATAAGCGACTGACGCCCTCTTTCACTCACGTTTTTGAATTCAAGCCCTTGTCTCGAATTTTGCAAAGGTTTCAAGCGAAAATGTGCAAGACTTAAAAAAACGTTAAGCGTTAAAAAAAAAAACGTTTTGAGGTGAGCATGCAGTGGCATACAAAATTATGTGCCGATAAACTACGCGTACGTTGATAACAATTCGTAAATTTCTTATGCACTCACATGCAGCGAACAAAAATTAAATGGCCTGAAAGTGGGGGATTCGAAAATTTGAAACGTTTACTATAAGCGGTAGTTTTGGTAACTGCGAGCGCGGTTATCCCTTTCCGCCTACGTAGGACATCAGTTCTTTTTTGAACCATCGAATAGGTGTATGTAGCAGCTAAACTTTTTCTCTTATAATGTATTTTTTTGCGCCGTAGTTATTGTTGTTGATGTTAATTTGTATTTCCAGGTCAGTTATGGAGCTACAAGTTCGCTTCTTAGCGGCAGATCAATCTACAGTACATTTTTCCGTACGTGTCCTTCTGACCGACAATTTGCGATGTCGCTGGCAAGTGTCATTAGTTATTTTGGATGGTCTTGCATTAATATCATTTCTTCAAGGGACAGTTTTTATCATGGAGTGGCAGGAAGCCTTAAACGAAGTCTTAAGAAACACAATGTTTGCGTTGCGCTGCATGAAGTTGTCGCTCCTGGTGAAATTTCTCGCGTAGTGTCAGCAATTAAAGGCCGAAGTAGTGTTTTTGTCAGCGTTCTTTTGGGAAGCGAGGATTTTGTTGCTGATATTTTCGACGAAGTGCAGAAAAATAATCTTACAAAAAGAGTGTGGATTGGAACCGACATACGCAAAGACCGCTTCCGATTGGGCAAGATTTACGGTGACGTCATCGACGGGATGCTTGTCTTGTCTGTGCCCGAAGAAGACTTGGGCGAGTTTAATGATTACATCAGTGGATTATCGAGAAACATTTCAGGAGCATATTGCGCGTGGCTTAAAAAAGACAGCCGCTGGCCCACTGTTTGCGGGCCTCATAGTAAAGATAATGCCATTAGTTTTCAGAATTTGGCATTGGTCAAAAGTGCTTACGTCATGAATGCAGCGCTCGCTATTATTCAAGGTTTAAAACATGTCACTCATTGTGCCGCCCGTCAACAAAGTGGTTTAAACTGCCCAGCAGGAATTTTCACCCTACAGTACGTTCGTGAACGTCTTTTAAAAAGCTTAGAGAAGAATCCGTTCAGAAACAACCGAAACATCAGCGTAGCTTTCAACGCAAACAGAGAACTGAACTCAGAATATGAAATCATCAACTTACGAGTGACCAATAATAGAACCTTAGTCCCGTTTCGTGTCGGAAAGTGTACTAGAGATAGGAGACTGGTAATGAATGAAAGTGACATTCAGTGGCCTGGTAACGAAAGTAAGGTCCCTCACTCGAGATGCCGTGAGCGCTGTCCGCTGGGCACCTTTACCAAATATGGCTATGGGGCATGTTGGTGGAGCTGCCAAAAGTGCCCTCACGGGTCCTTTAATAACAACCACACGGCGACCCTTTGTAAAGTGTGCCCTGAGTACCAAATGACAAATGCGGCTCAGAGCGGCTGCGTGGATAAACCGCTGACCATTGTAGACTATGAAGAAGTTCTTGCAGTTATTCTACTGGGTGCGTGTGGCCTGGGGGAGATTCTTACGTTGTTTGTTCTCGGTGTACTAGTGAAATATCAAGACACGCCAGTTGTAAAAGCAACGAACCTCACTTTTACTGTGCTGTCTTTGATTATTCTCCTTGCCTGGTTCGCAAATCCCGTTCTATACTTTGGTAGACCATCTGATGCTGTATGCAAAGTGAGGACTGTATCGTTCGCTGTCCTGTACACCGCTATCACCGCTGTGCTACTCACCAAGACCAACCGCCTGATCAAGATTTTCTCCGCTATCAAGAAGCATTGTTTTCTCCACAATTGCTGGTATGGGTTTCTGACATGCGCACTGATTCTCGTTCAGCTCGCGTTGAGCGTGTTCCACCTGCTGGCTTTCCCGCCAAAAGTCACCCGCGACTTCAGCGTTTCCGACGCGCTTGTAATGTCATGTGACCAGAATCTCGGCGTTGATGTAGCTTCGCTGGGCTACAACACCTTGCTGTCCATAGCATGTTCTTATCTGGCTTACAAATCTCGTGTTCTTCCTCGAGCTTACAACGAATTCAAGTGGCTCTGTCTCAGCATGTTTACAAACTTTTTGTCGTGGCTGGTAATCTTGATTTGTCGTCACGTCTCGACTCACGGGAGGATAAACGTTATTTGTACAATTCTTGCGCTGATCTTTGGCGCGTATTCCATGCTTGTTCTGCTGTTTTTACCCAAAGTTCGCGTCATCTTTTTCCGACCTGAGAAAAACACAAAACAAGCCGCAATAGAGAGTACGAGGCGTTATTCTATCGACCAAGCTTCTGGAATAGATTTGTCGCCAATTCAAGGAGGAGGTTCTCGGCGGAAATCATCGCCAGCCTGTTTAGCGCTGCAGTTTATGAACGGCTCCGTAGGCAAGCTACCAGTAGCCAAAAACAGCTTAGGACCAAGACGCTCTCATGGTTCAATTATTGCAACGATAAAGGAGGTGCCCGAGGAAAGAAAATCAAGTGTTTAAAATGCTGTGATATGCTACTGCCAAAATTGGGGGCTCAAGTGGTATGGGTGGGGTGGGGTATGGGGATTTTCTGTTCTTCAAACTGGAAAAATGGAGTCACAAATCAGCGAGAGCAGATGGACTTTCTGGCGAAAAACTCAAACCAGTAGTGAAGAGGATGTTTTTATCTTTAAATTTTCTTCAATACTACAATAGTGGTTATTTATTTCTACACATATTTCAAAACGACTAAATTAAGCAGGAAGATATAAGATTGACATAATTTTCCTTTATCAGCGACCAAATCTTAGACTAAAAGGTCAAAATTGGAACCTCAGCCGGGCCTTCATCCACCAAACATATCCTGGCATAGGTCATTGGCTACCTGACAAGTTATTTAAGACATTGTTACTAATTTGCTCATATAGTCTTTTGAATTGTTCCGGTGAATCATATCAAATCGGCTTGCTCAGCTGATCTTTTAAAGCAACGTAGCTTGGTAATGATAAATAAAAAATTGACAGGAACTACAGTGGTGTACCGGTTTCTCGACCTCTCGATAACTCGAACCAAAAGTCATTTCCCTGGGATTTGCTTTACTCAGTTGAACACTGCAAGTTTACCCCCGATTTCTCGAACTCCAGCTTTCTCGCGTGCGCATGTGCAGGCTGGTCATGTTTAGCAGCTTTTTAGCAACACTTTTATTGACCAAGCATGTTTGGTACAAAAACATTGATCGTCGTATTGGTTTACATGAAAATGAAAATAAGGAACTCGTTGAAAATTAAAATTTTCTAGACAAGATCAAAGATTTATACAGAGAAGTATAAGTTGAAAAGAAGTGTCTTGTTTATGTTATGTTTATTGTGTAACTGTATATAGTAACTAGATATTAAATCTATTGTACGTCAACGTTTTCGTATCTCGACTTTCTGATAAAATTGTTTTGACCCTTCACTCCAAGTGTAAAACAACGACTATTAAACTGTTTAGTCCGTTAATAGATAAACCTTAATGTTACAAGCTGTTGAGCAGTAATGCGACGTGGAACTGTTTATTATGCTTAACAAAGTGGCTCAATCTTTTTAGGTTGTGGATAAAATCCTAGCGTGTAACTATTCAAATGAAAGTTACTGAGCAGTACTTCCACGTGGGACCTTTTAATATGCTGTACTAATTAAAGTGGTTCTATCTTTTCAGTTTGTCTACGACACCCTTGTGTATGTGACTACTTGAATAGAAACTACTGACTGTTCAAATGAAGGCTTCTGCGTAGCACTTTCATGTGATACTGCTTTTAAAAAATGCAAGTATAAGGACTCTTGGGAGTAAAAGGGTCAACGAGCCTTTGTTGGCATTGAAAAAGTACCCACGGTCACAACAGACATTCGACGAAGGTGCTTGGCAGCGGTCGATCCATTGCGCACGCGCATTGTGTAGTCCAGCATGCTGGCTCGCACAAGTTCGGTTTTGTTTTTCTCGGGTTGGAAGAAAATAATTCGTAGCCGAATGGAAAACATGCAAAAAAGGATTGTAAAGCCTGTCATGATAAGTGCAAAGGACAAAACAATGCTTCTGTTCTCTGCATTGCTGTCGTAGTAACAAGGCACGAATATTATCCATATCACACACACAGTAAACATTGTGAAACCGATAATTCGCGTTTCGTTGAAATTTGCCGGTAAATTACGAGCCCTGTACGCGAGATACGTCGACGGTATAGCCAGCACAGCGGCATACCCCAGTATGATCATGAGCAGTTTGTTCGACTTCTCGCCGCAGTCAACACCGACGTGAGTGTCGTAATAGTGCAGGGTCACTTCCGGCGGAAATGAGATGATCCATGGTATAATAGCTGCTATGATAACTAAAGTGAGAAAAACAGCAATTAAGAGCTGCAAGCGTATGCCGCAGCCGACCTTTCCAGGGAGTGTCTTGTTTTTAAAAATGAGCAAAAGACGCCTGGTTTTCGTAAGCATTAGCGAGGCCCAGAAGGTAACAACGAATCCGAAACATAACGGCTGCGCTTTGCAAACGATGTCAGAAGCTTTGCCTAAGTGAAGGAGAGGAAGAAGGAACATGCAGGCAATCATGAGTAAAATTAGCAGCGAATACTCCCGAGTGGATGCTTTCACAACAGCGCTATTCCGATATCTGTAAAACACCGCTAGAGTGAAAACTGTACTCAAGAATCCAAGACTGGAGAAAACTAGAATCGCACTTCCGGCTTTCGAATTCCATTCCAAGTACACTTCCGGTAGCTTCAAGCACTGCGTGTGATTTTCATCTGAGGTAAATCCCAAGGGACAAATATCGCAATCTGATTGGCCACTTCTGTTTGTTATGGCTCCAAACGGGCATTTTACACATTTCCAGCAGCATGACAAATCACCTTGGACTTTATAGTACCCAAGCTCACATGGTGAACTGCAGCGCGAGTAAGGCACCCTGGGATTCCATCCGTTCCACGAGATGTTTATAGCGTTGTGGAAATGCAGTTTGCGCGTGGCCCAGTCCCAGGTTCCCAGCGTGATGAACTTTTTGCCATGTGCGGAGTCTGGGTCCGGTTGTAAACTCTTAACTAAGTAGTTACCTGTCAAAACAGAAATTATCAAAGTTGTTTAAAGTAAAAATAGAACTGTAACCAGGATAAGACATAATACAAGGGTAAAAAAACGTTCTCTAGTTAAAAAGGGTTTAAAAATATAAGCTTTCGGCTATCAGACTAAAGCGTTTAACGAATGAACGTGTTAGTGCGCGAATGGAAATATATACAGAAAAAGGCTGCAAAAAACTTTTAAAAAACAAAAATATGCAAAAGAAGTAAGGAATATAAAAATGATAATATTTTCCTTTAAAGACTCATCATCTTTCATTTATCGAATTTTATTTTGCGTAAATTATTTTGGATCCTCTTCCTCGCTTTGGTTCTATTTTAATTTAATTAATTATGTAAAAAAAAAACTCATTGACAATGAATTTTTCTATCTTTTGTTTTGTTTTTCAATTTCCCCTTTTAGCAGCCTTTTTTACTTTTTTATTTGAGTGTGAATGTTTATCACACTAACTCGCTTCTTCAGTTGAAATTTAACACTGATTTGAATAATGTCGCCAGCTGAACTGGGCTCCTGATTGTAAACAGTATTTTTATCATTTGCAATAGAAAATTAAAGACAGTTTTCCGCTCGTGTAATTAAACCAAAGATTTTTTTGGTCTTTAAAATGGATTAAAACAATAAAGCAGTAGAGAAAACAGGCCATGGAAATTTAAATGTGAAATCACGCATAAATGGGCTGCCATTTAACAGTATGAATTGATAATGTTTATGTCTTTTAAATTCAGCAGCAATTTTTCCGGTCGTCAAGGCTCATGTGGAGATCTCCTGCCTGTAAGGTGGCCTTGAACTTTAGACGAAGGTTTGTAACATAGAGTGTTGTTCGTTTTTTTTTTGTTTGGTAGAGTTTAAAAATTCGGTAAAAATTTGCCATCAAGAATATCACTTCAGTGTAGATGTTTTAAATTTGTTGAAAAACGACATTAAAGGCCGCCGTAAAAACAAATAGTGTTTATATTGGAAAACAAGTTGACTGAAACAAGATGATCGGTATTTTAAAATTGAAACTGGCGAGCTGTTGTTGTGAACGAGAATTGTAACATAATACGACTTAAGGGTTAAAACCGAATTCTTCTTACTTTTGATAAAAGCGTCAAATTAAACGAACGATTCCGGAAAATTTAATTTTGAAATAAAAAACGTTCTTGTTTGGTTTTCAACTGGATTTAAAAATGCTAAGTTGCTGTTATCTACTTGGCAATTGTTACAATTATGCCTTAATAAGAATCGGAATGAGATCTTTTTGTGGTAATTGGTGCCTCGTAAATGTCAGTAGCATTAACAATATTTGTACAGTGTGGTGTTCTTAAAGGTTTTTATACGCTCGTTCTTTGCATGTTTATTCAAGTTGTTATACAGCGAAGGCCGCTAAAACTGTTTCGAGTAATATTCAAGTTCGTTTTTTCCTGAGTACTATTAACAAAAGAGGGGTTTTAAGAGTCGGCCTTGTAAATGTTTATTATTTTTAATTAACAGAAATAGTATTTCACTCACCCTTAATGTCGCCGTACTTGTCAAACACAATTGGGAAACCAAGTTTACCGGTAAATGACAAATTCTTGATATAAGTCAGAATGTCGGACGGGTTGACTCCATTTTTCACGCTGGGACAGGCCCCATTTGCAAGAAGTCCACGTCCCTTTTTACATTTGATTATGTCATCAAGTGCTAAAGCTACCGAATAAACTGCGTCCATTACATTGGCGGCCTTGTTCAGCTCCAGACTGGCTGCATTTGGAAGTCGCATGCCGCTTGAAAACCCATTGCAGCTAACACTATGCAACGAGTGATTTTGTTGGTTTACTTTACGGCATCCGTACGTTCCTTGCCAGAAATCCTCAAACCAAGGGTTATGTTCTGTGTTTAAAGGTGTTAAGTGCGCCATATGTCGTTCAAATTTCTCAATGTTCCCTGTGCTTGGTACTATACCTAACATCCCACCAACTGTTGAATCTTTAAACGATAAAATAGACTTCTTATCTCCCCATGAATCTGTCCCGATCCAGGTTTTTCCGACTAAGTTTTGTCTTTCTGCCTCTTCTAAGAACGCAAGTGCGTTAGGTATCTCACAGAAAAGCACAACCACCTTCGCGAGTGTGTCAGCTTTCAGCGCGCTCACAATGCGCGCAATTTGCGCTTTCGTCTCGGGGAGCGTATAGTCGGGGTGAAAAAGCTCATCGACTGAAATACAAACATTTCTCGTCTTTATTTCTCCTTTAAACGCTTCTATGCCCAATCGCCCGTAATCTTCGTCTGTCGCAACCGTCGATACATAGCTCCAATTAAAAAAAGTCACCAGATCCGCCATGACTTGAGCTTGGATATAATCAGGTGGGATCGTTCGTAAAAACGACGGAAAGTTCGCTTTGTCGCTTAGGGAGGGACTCGTGGACGAATAACTAATCTGCGGAATGGATGTTACTCCCAACACATAAGCAGCCGCCTTCGATATTTTTGAACCAGCACCACCAATAACAGCGACAATAGAAGAATTCGAACAAGTACTATTAGTGCGGGAATCTTTATTATACATCATTCCTCTCTCCGTCGAAGAAGAAAAATCCAACGCATCGTTCATAGCGAACTGTACTTCATTTGCGCTGTCCCGTATATCGTACCCAAGCGTAACATTGGAGAGAATTTTTGTGTTGTTGTTTATTTCCTCAATTGCGAACAACATCGCTTCGACCCACATTAATCCAAACAAGTTCATTCGGTAGCAATTGACAGCCTCTCCGCGAAGAGATGTGAACAGTTGAAATCGTTTAATATTGCTGTTACATTTCGTCGCGTTTTTCTCGCTCAAAAACACTGGGAACAAACCACCGAGTATAAAATCGCCGTTTAAGTCTTGTGCTCTTTTTGGCGATCTAACATTCGTATCTTGTGCACACGAGGCATAAGTGAGTACGTTTGAAACGAGGAAGCATAAAATAGTTACAAAGCAGCGGACGTTTCCAGAGTTTCTTTCAGGAGTAGGCGCCATTGCAAATCAGCATAGTGTCTCGTCAATTTCAGTGATGTGAATATCTCTTGACATGTCCAAGTGGTCGTGCGTAGCTAAACAGCCGGTTCTAAGGCGAAAAATTTGTGCAATCTGCAATGAAATATGCGTGTCAATCTATTGTCTTATTAACAATAAACGTTCTGTGTTGTCTCTGTAGGAAATTAAATAACAAAAAGAGTTAAACAATGGTTATGTTTTAGCAATTACTAAACCTGTTCTTAGAAAAATAGCGATTATTGCTAAGCCCGTACACTGTTGAACCGTGACTAAATTTTTAAAAAAATATAAAGTAAGAAAAAAAATCATTTTTCTTGCCTTTCAACCATGTAAGCCAGCTGCATTTTGCAATGATTATTCGAATAATTTTTTTTTCGATCTGTGTACATTTGTTTTCGGCGATAGGTAAGCTGATTCAACCAACACCTTTTACTGTTTACCTCATTTGCTTTTTAGTCAAACAATAAAATAACTTATGGTTTGAGTTACTCAAATGGCACCGCCTAATTTCGTCAATTGTGTACCTTAGTGCTGTAATACAACAGCAATACGTAATTCTACTAATTGAAATATGTCCTATGTTACTTTATTCCCTTTTTTTTTCAAACAGTGTACTGTCAAATTCTAAATAAGCCCTGAGCTATTAGGTGGGCTAGTTTCCTGGGAGGGCTTATAAACAGGTGAGTGGGGGGGGGGGGGGGGGGAGCTTATTTTTGGATGGAAATTTGCGATTCAAATATCGTTTGGTTTCTATTTGGATATGATACCGTCACTGACATCAGTTTTGGTGCATACAGGAATCAGTACATGGTAAAATTATGTAAACATAAAGATATAAAACCCAAAACAAGTATTACACTCGCTCTGAGCATTCTCCAGCAACGTTAAACATAAAGCTTCAGCTTAGACCTAAAACTAAACATTATCCCACGGGCTAATATTCCGGAGGGTTTATTTCACGGGGCTTTCCCGGGGCTTTCCCGGGCCGATAGGATTTTTGTTTTAGAAATAATTTGACGACTGAAAATATTTGAAATCGGTTTTCGGCATATTAATTCCGTGCCAGAAGAGTCTCTATTTCGAAAAGGAGACTCTGCAAGCAGGGAACTGGAATGCGCAATCAGCCTGTAAGCGAAAAAAACAACAGAAACTGGTAACAAGTTATTTTGACAACTGGATGAAAAGAATGAAAAATGAATCATGAATATCAAATAAAATTTATAATTGAATCATAAATCATTGAGGTGAAACAAGACTCAAACAAGACAGAAATCATTAATATCCAAAGTCCAATGATTTCGCTTCCGCCCTCGTTACAGAGGGTCATGATTGCGTTGACTGTAAACTCTAGAAAAATGTATGCGCCTACAGACAAAAAGACAGGAGAAAATTTTAACGGCACCGCTGTAGTGTAACCCAAAACGATTGGTAAAAGTCGCCAGACAGTCTCCACTGGTTATTTCAACAGCGCACAGTAAAAACCTATTCATTGTCCAGTTATACAAAACGACATAAAGTTTTCGTCTTTATTTCTGAGTTAACGGAGAAGAAAAATTTGAACAAAAGAATGGCGAGCTTACTGGCAGGCATGTTTTCAATTTCTTTAGCATCTTTAATTGACTGTCTAAATATTCTTACGGGAGATTTAAGTCGCTTTTAGTCTTGTATTGAGTGCTTTTGACTTCAAAAACTTCTCAATTCCGTACCCAGCCTGCGTGCCTGAGCTAAACTTAATTGCCAAGGTTTGTTCTCTTTACCTTTTGTCACTTCAAGTCTTTTGGCTCTTCTATTAACTATTTTTCAGCGGAAACGGATAAGGATTTTGCATCTCTTTTTTGTTTTTAACTTTCCTATAGAAAATGTAACAGCTAGATGGGAAAATATAGACCGCAGTTTATATCGATTATGGCTAAAAAGACCTAAGATTTATGAATGCAGTGGTTAACTACTTTGGGTACAGACAACTCCCTAAAAATGATTTGAGCTCGAGGTTCGCTGGCACACTTGCAGATTGGAACATTATGGAAAAAAATGTTCTTTGTAATAGTAGTCAAGTACAACCAATTGCTCTGTTCACACAACGTGGGTGCTCCATTGTAACTTCTTCGTAAGCGAGGAAGTACAACTTGGTAACCTGGCTGACGTTTCAGTTCAATATGGCGTCCCAATACATCCCAAACGACGGTGACAATCGAATTAATTGTTTTTGTATATAGTTGAAAATAAATTATTGAACAAACCAGTTTTTGTCAGATTTAATTTCAAACTTTTATGACGGAGCTCCTATGGAATATTCATGTTCAGAAAGAATGAGCAAATCTTGTAATAAATGTTAATACGAGGGAAGTTTCCTCGCGAATTTTACTGAACTATAAGATTTGAAAAGGTTGTTGAATTGACAGCGTGTAATGTTTAATTTATCACCGTTTTTTTTGGCGAACGTTTAGTAAATTATGGTTTGGGCCTTTTATGAAATTAAATGAAATGCGATATAAATTGCCTCTACGTATTTATTGTTGTGTTGGATGCTGTTAACAATTGAAGAAAACAGTTCAATCAGTATTGTCGGATATTGAATATTGTTAAACAGTCAAGTGAGGTAAATAAATAAAATCATCAACAAGGGAATATTGTCTCAGAACTGCGAGGAAATTATAAGCAGGGTGGTAAAAAGGTTATGCGTGACGCGTGATTTGAACGAAAATTAGCGCGTGAAACGAGAAATCAGTTTAAATATGACCTTGATCCGTGAATTGCCACTCAAGTATAAGTGATCTGCCTATTTTTTGGACTGTGATTCCGGCCGAAAACGCTCGTGAAAACCGAAATAAATTACGTACTGGTAAATTAATTTTGTTAGTGAGCCAAAATTGACAATCGACACAAGTTATGAAACAAAGACTGATTGTGTGGATAGGTTCTCTCGTCCCGATTCATGCGCTTTAGGACTCGACATTTCTTCTGAGAGAAACTGAGCTGCTAGGCTTTAATTTTTAGAGGTAATTTCCACAATTACGTATATCAGTAAAATCACATTTTCTTTAATTATATATGTTAAATACGTGTTTCGTGAAATGGTCTAAAAATTTTACGTTATTTGTGATTTGAAGTGAAACAGGCTCGTGATTCGTGATTGAGAGCCCCCCTTTACCACCCAGCATAAGGACAATTTATATTCATAACTTGAGTGTCTTACCTTTCTTATCGGTGATGTTTCAGTTTGTTGCTGTCTGGAAATAACTAGATGAATAAGTCGTTCACTTCCAGTTTTTTAAATTATTGCTCGATTATTTTGCAGCCCGGAGGGTTTACATGAAAATCTTGTTCAAATATCGATAAACCAAAAATGAAAAAAGCATCAATAAGGAAAAATGGACATTTCGGTTAAGTGAAATATCGATGCACAGTAATTGACAAAGAAACAGCCAGATCGTCGACGTGAAACAAACGTAAAATGCGTTCAAATGCTGAAAAGACAAGTCGTGAATATTCGCGTAAGGTAAATATATGCAAGCAAACAACAATAACTGTCAAGTGAAGGGAAATGAATTTTTAAGTTCTAATAATACTGATTTGGTTGTCGATTAAGTTAATTTAATCTGTTGTGTCAAAGTTAATTTGGAAGATTTCGGTTTTTACACAGCAAAATAACATTCAAACCACGCTAGGAGAAGAAATGTTCTTTGAAAGAAAAAAAAACTCCTAAGAAATAGGCGTCATATTAAAAAATGCAGCAAATATCAACAGAAATAACCCAATATTAAAAATTAATTTTAACTGTCTCAAAAGGTAATAAGAGATCGGTAGGAATTTAATAAAGTGTAAAAAGGGTCTGTTTGCCTATCCAGTTCGGTCTGTAATCATACAAGGGATTAACATTATCTGACGACCACCAGGCAGAAGTCTTACTTAGTAAGGCAAGGGTATTAAAAGAGACCAAATACAACAACACGAAGTTGACAATTAACATGAGTTAATCATCTCTATCTGCACAATTCGCTGAGAAAGGCCATTAATTACTTTTGTGTTGAAAATATAAAGAAGGAATATTCGGATTAGTGGAAAACACGGGGCCGGGGTCCCGGGGTCCCGGGGTGTGGAAAACGCGGGGTGTGGAAAACACGGGGTGTGGAAAACGCGGGGTGTGGAAAACGCGGGGTGTGGAAAACACGAGGTGTGGAAAACACGGGGTCCCGGGGTCTGTAGAAAACGCGGGGTCCGTTTTTTCCATTTTATAAAATTAACAATTTATCAGGTATCCGAAAATAAAACTACTCCAAGAAGAACACAGTACAAGCCAATAATGAAACGAGAAATACAGGCAGACAGTTTTCTAGTCATAAGTAATTTATCGTGCCAGGAAAGGGTTAAACCGTGGACCTTATTGTGCTCTTATAGTGAACGCTATATATTTCAAATTTTAAAAATAGTTTTTGTTATCAAAAGACCAGTACAAAAATGTAGATCAGATAAATTTAGCTTTCTAATTTCACAAGCAAACCTGGTGTTCTGCCGAATAGGAGGACCGCAGTATAGCTGCCTGCCTCTAATTAATTTCACCTTAGCGGCGTCTGCGTACAGGTTGCAAACATTGTCCGTCGAATTAAGTCAAAATGTAATTCTTTTATTAACTACCACCCGATCGTGTATAAAGTCTGTCGCTCTCCAGCTAAGACTCAACATTGATTTGCTATATTCATGTAGCTCCAAGCTACAGCTAAAAGTAAACATTGGCATATGCGTGGAATAACTATGACATGCTACCGGTCATATATCAATGCACAGAAAACGGAGATTAGATATAACAACCATAATCAGTAGAGTACGGTAGATGAGTTAACTTCAAGGGTGGATCCAAATGAGTCCCTCCCGATTTCTTCTTTCTCGCTTATTTCTTTCCACTGAAACTACGCAATTCCATCCACACTTAACTTTTTTTTTGGCCGTGTTATCACGGTCGGCAGCTTTCTTTCTTTTTAGTGCTGACACCACGGCACCACACAACGATTCATGAATGAAACTAGGTGAATGAAGTCAGCGCCTGTGTCAGATATGGGCGAAGTTGGCGCGTAGTTTGTCTTAAAGGAGAAGTTCACTCCAGAATGGCCATTAATTTTCTTTGCGCCAATAAAAAGTTTACACAAAGATATGTTATTCACCAAAATTTCAGCCTCCAACTTTAGCTGTAACCCTACGAAATCTTATCCAAAACTCGACAACTGGACGCCGCCATCTTGGAGCTGGTAATGTATGCGTGACGTCAATGAGCTCAGCCTGAAGTTTGGCGGGATTAATTTAAATACTCGAAACTCCTTGTTTCTTCGAAGTGGCTTTTGTTTGACAAAATGCCTGTTTGTGCAGCTCCATTTTTCTCAAACAGAGCTCCAAGAAATACAAAAAACAAGGAGTTTGGACTATTAAAATTTCCCCGTCAAACTTCAGGCTGAGCTCTTTGACGTCACGCATACATTACCTGCTCCAAGATGGCGGCGTTCAGTTGTCGAGTTTTGGATAAGATTTCTTAGGGTTATAGCTAAAGTTGGAGGCTGAAATTTTGGTGAATAACATATCTTTGTGTAAACTTTTTATTGGCGCAAAGAAAATTAATGGCCATTCTGGAGTGAACTTCTCCTTTAATATTTATTTTCGGATACCTGATAAATTGTTAATTTTATAAAATGGAAAAAACGGATATTCCCAAAAGATCACAAGGACAAGTATATGATTCACGAACTTGAATTGCATTTTTACGACATGTATATAGGCTTTTCAACGCAAGGAAAGACGTTTTACGAAGATCCTAAGTTTGGTGGTGATAAATTATTAAACTTGTCTTTTTAGCCAGAATTTTTTTTTCCTTCGTTTTATTTTCAGACCCCGGGACCCCGCGTTTTCTACAGACCCCGGGACCCCGTGTTTTCCACACCCCGTGTTTTCCACAGACCCCGGGACCCCGCGTTTTCCACACCCCGGGACCCCGGGACCCCGGCCCCGTGTTTTCCACTAATCCGGAATATTCAGCCACTGGAGAACTCAGTCAAGTGCACGGCACGCGAATTTTGTTATTATAAACTTTGTTGATATTGGACAGCTTATTGGCTCGCTCTCACATGACACTGCATTGGCAAAAGGAACCAATCATTTTGAGAATGTGATTAAACAAGTTATAAAACTACTGACATTAATTTGTTATTGTCTATTGCCTTGCTTCGATGGCGATGGTTTTCTTCAGCGTCTCAAGTTTACATTCCTTGCCTGTCTCTAGTTGTTAAAATGCTGAAATAAAGCCAAAATAAATGACACAACAGGGCCTGATAAAATATTTTGGCCAAATTTTGCTGTTAGATTCTGTAGATTATATTATTCATGACTAAAATACTGAGTTGGAAAAGAGTATATAGAAAATGACAGCACGTACTGCACTCTATGTATCGGCCATGATAAACTTGACCAAACCTTTGCTGTAGCTTTTCATTGCATTGGTTTTGACGTCACGAGAGCTTGTCAATCATAATATCAGGTCATGATAAGAGTAGCTCAAAATAACTTAAAATGTCACGGAGTATTTAGCAAGCTGGCTGTTTTCCAGTCATGAATTAGATGCTTGTCAAGTCGAATAGCTTTTTGATTGATAGCCACTAAGAAAGCTTGATAATAATGAGTTCCGGTCCAACAAAGAATTATTTCAAATTTTGGAAATTGTATCAGAAGTTAAAAGGCCTGTGTATTCGCGATTTAAAACGAAAACAACAGAAAGCACATAAAAATCCGATAATATTCCCCGCCGAGAATTAAGCTTCCACCCCTCAAAAAAAATTCCAGATACAGAAAGCTCTCCGATAATACATCTACATAGAAATTAACCTGATGGGCCTCCAGCAATATAAACCCATGGCCTAGTATTTAAAATTAGATATATTCAGGTTTTATCTGATCAGTTAGCCTCCTAGCTAGACCTCTTCTCCTGCACATGTTCCTGTAGACCTTGTTTTGCATTTTACATCGTTGTAATATGCTCAGAGACTTTTGGCATTCATTTGGCGACTGTATTACTTGTTTTGTGTTTCATATTGTCATGTTAATGTGTTACCTACAATTTTCTTATGAGCAGCCAAAAGTAACAGGTACAAAATCCCTAATTATTTTTAAAACCAAAACTCTTTCAGATCATACCCCATCTGATAATAGTCCCACCAAAAATCCTTTGAACAAAAGTAGCACAGGGCTTATTTTCGAAATTTTAGTGCGGATTGTTTTAATATACTCCGTAAAATGGTCCTAGCTATAATAATATATAGTCCGAATTTAAATGTAAATTGTGCCTGGTATATATGTATATAAAAATCAGTACATTTTGACGAAGGACTCCCATCGTTAGTTTATCTTCGAGGCTGGTAAAGAATTGTGGTTTTGAGACAATTTTCTCAACGGGCGTGTTTTTAAAGTCATTTGGAGTTAGAATCAGTAAGGGTTTGTTCTTACGCAAATTTGTTGAATTTTTCGCGGAAACAAACTAAGAGTGCCGAGAATAACTGCTATTCAGTAAGAGTTTAGCTTTTATCCAGTTTTCTGTAGCTCAGTAACTTAACATTAGCTGTTGTTTTGTATTTGAAATCTACTCCAGCTCAACGAGAATTCCTCTTTTTGTAGTCTTTTAGAAAGAACTGAAATCAGTGGGAATACTTTTTTTAAAAAAATTGCATGCGTTTCTCCATTTGTGTACTTCTCCTGTGAAGTTAAAATTTCAGTAAAACATGCAAAAATATCTACTACACAAAAAATGAAAACCAAGATCTACGCTTTTACCGTTTTCATTCGATGCAGAACTGGAAGCCTTCTCAGGGAATTCGTTGCAAAATACTCAACATCCAAAACCACAACATCGCCAACTGAGCGTCACCAAGGAAGTCGCGAATGCAAAGGTGTTTTTTCATCGTGAACAATATTTTAATATCAATATTAATGTTTAATGATACCCCTGTGATGTTTTTGTCTCGAAACAAAGCTTCACAGCGGTTGAAAACCCATTAGTACAAGACAGATGACCAGATCAATTTTCTTCTTCGTGTGATGAATAGATCGATATTCTAAATAGCCTGCTAGCAGACATCCTTCCTGCATCGTTGAAATAGAATTAATGCTCTATAGGCTAATTGTCAAAGAGCTTTGTGCAGTGTGTCATAAAAGTTTTTTTTACATAACAAACTGTTTTAAAATCGAATAAAACCTCTGGGTATTTGTATTAAAAACAGGAAAATACAAAAGGAACCGTAGAAAGCCATTAAAGAGAAATGGTTCAAACTGTGTTGGATGAAAACGAATTTCAAAACTCGTAACTTGACATCTGTCGTTCAGTTCAAAAAATGGTGCATAAAATCAGGCACCACCAACCCCCTCCCCAGGTGGAACTCTTATATGAAACGGACAGCAGTGCTCGTTAAGAATTTAGACAAAGGATCCGTTTGGGTCGGGTGTTGTTTGAGTTCATCTTTACTCCTATTGCAATTGATAATTGTCTCTCGTGTTTCGTGCGATCTATGCCTTGCTGACGAGCCCCAATGAGGGCTAAATAGCTTTCCCCGGCTGTTTTCTGCTGTAGCCGGGGTCTAGATAACCGCATTTCTGTGTAGAAAGAGCTTGAAGTATCTTTGAGTCTATCTTAAAACTTAAACGACCTACGCCGGCGAAGAGTCAATTCCCAGACAAAGTGCCCATTTCATTTCGTGATTACAGTTCCTGTTTATTTTCGGGTTTTTTGAAATGTTCCCGAAAAGGTAACATAATAGAGCCGTAACATCTGTGAAATTTTAAAAAGTACACGTATGTACATTGTATTGACAGAGAATTGTTCTCGGACAATACTGGCTTTTGGGTAAAGTTGATGTTCCTTACACAACGTATACATTTTCCGTTTGCAAACCGCTGGATGTTGGAAAATAAGGTTCCCTAAATTTTAGTCGTATGCCACTTGTAAAGAGTTGTTGACCAGAAACTGACATATTTCCGATACACATGCATAACTGTTTGGATTAATCAACGGTATTTATTTTATTTTCACTTTCAGTTTTAATAATGAGATAACGAATTTCAAACACTTGACTGTGATGTCGGTCATTACTTTTGCCGTTCACATTAGTATGAATTCAAATTGGTCTCCTGAATAATTAACTGCTGTTTATTTCCTACGAGAAAATTTTAATATAGCACTTACGGCTTTTATCATAAAGACGTCAGCTTTTGGCATGTATTCATGACTGTATTTAATCATGCAAATAGAAAAGAAGACTGTAGAACGACGAGTCACAAAAGCGCCAGCTAATAAGCGACGTTGAATTGTGCCACATTGTGTTCAATTGGTTGCCTTGTGGTAAACATACGATTTATTGCTCGCTCAAATTGTTCATGGAAATTACTCTGTGTATCTTGTGTTGTTTTGTTTCTGTGACAGGCCTGGGATGATTTAAATTAAAAAAAAAATACTTCATCTAATATTTGCATTATGTCAGCGTAGATCGACATTATTCCGTTGCTATTGACACAGAAAAGTTTGCTTTTTTAAAAGAAATAAATTTTTCACTATTCAAATTCTGATTTTAATTAGTCAACAACGCGCTGCTCTATAAAACGTTAAAAATGACGCCTTCCTTTGCATTTTAAAGGATTTTCTACTCAAAAGGTATTGTTACGAAACAACTGGTATCGTATCTTAGAAGCAAGCGCGCGTTCGTTAATCAACTTATCATAGTTTGCACGCAATTACAGACCTTCATATTGGCGGTCGCTGGATCGCTTTATGATATGACATGACAGTTCTGTTTATCCATAAAACCGCCTGTTCGCTTCTATTGTTCCGACGCCATTGCCTAAGACAGCTGTACTTGGAGCAATGAGACCGGAAAAAAATTAAAATACATTGCTCAACCGATGTGATCTCCATTTTCCGGAACAATTAGATTCGACTTTGAGAAATTCACGATTGAACTGAACATTTTCGTGAAGATTCAAGACAATGGGGAGTTCAGCCTGTTTCGCTGGCCGCTGTTTTGTCAGCGCAATTCTTTTCGTCTCTCTTTTTTCATTTACATATCAGCAATTCCATGAACACAACGATGAGCATAAGTGGATTTGGAAAGATGGAGATGTAATGCTAAAAGGATTATTCCCGATTACATCTCAGGATGGAGGGAAATGCGAGCGTTTGGATTCGAACGGCGTTGCATGGATGTTGGCAATGGTCTACGCAGTCGACAAGATCAACAATTCGACTTCACTTTTACCAAACAAAACCATCGGTTACGAAATCGAGAACACATGCGAGAGTATTCCTAAATCGATGAGCTACGCCATTCAGATCGTCTCAAAATATCGGCCTAATTCAATTTGCAGAGGGCACGACGATTGTTGTCAAAATGGCAGTGATTCCCGCCCAGGAGATAAGCGAATTTCCGCGGTTATCGGCCCGGCCGTGTCGTGGATTTCAATTCCTGTTGCGAGGCTGCTGGGTTTGTATGGTATTCCTCAGATCAGTTATGCCTCGACGAGTCGCATTCTTGGCGACAAGACACGCTACAACTCATTTCTGCGTACCGTGCCCTCGGACGAGTTCCAGTCTCAAGCTATAGCTAAATTCGTTCATCATTTTCACTGGAATTTCGTGTTTCTTATTGCAAGCGACGATGATTATGGGAAGATGGGAGCTGCAGCGTTTAAAACCGCCGCCAAGAACTTGAGCGTGTGCATTGCTAACGATGAATACATCGCCTTTGGTTCGCCGAATTCTGATCGGCAGATCGAGGACACGATAAACAAGTTGAAAAACACAGAGCGTGCAAAAGTTGTTGTAGTGTTCAGTTACTTCGAACAGGGAGAGAGATTGTTGAAACAGGCGGAAAAAATGAAGTTAACGGATCGGACATGGGTGGCAAGTGATGGATGGAATTCGCTCAACTCCGAGCTGGCTAATTTGAACGTTAGCGAGACCATGTTACAAGGGCTGTTTAGTTTCTCAATAAGATCTAAACAAGTGGAAGAGTTCGAGAAGTCTGTACGAGAATTGTCGATTCGAGCTGCGCAGGCGCACAATCCGTGGTTTACGAGATACTTGGAGGAAACTTTACACTGTCAAGTTTCCCAAAACTCTGATTCATCACAGCTGAAGAAGACATGCAATCCTGATGCAGTACTCCCCCCTGACCACGAAATTGGTAAAGATTTCGTGGCAAATGTTATTGATGCTGTTTACGTCGTTGCTCATGCAATGCATGATATTTTAACTTGCAATACATCACAGCGTCTGCGGGGCCGGTGTCCGAACACAAGTCAGCCCATAACCCCAGAGACGCTGTTCGAATTTGCGTCAAACGTCGATTTTCATGGATTTGATTACAACAAGGTCCAGTTTGACAAAGATGGCGAACGAACTGCCAGCGACTATGTTATACGGAATCTTCAGCTGAGCAGTGAAAACCGCTTGCAGTACGTCGAAGTCGGTTACTGGAGTAAGAACAACCAACATTCAAGCTTCAGTGTTAATGAAAGTTTGATTAAGTGGAATTCTGGAATAAAGCCACTGTCGACCTGCTTCCGCGAGTGCCAACCCGGCGAGCGAGTGGTTGGACAATCAGAATGTTGCTGGAACTGTCAAAAATGTGACAAGGGCAAAGTCAGCTTTAAGTCGGGTTCCCTCGCTTGCACACTTTGCAATGACACGCATTATGCAAACGCCGAGAGAACCCAGTGTGTCTTACGTGAAGTGGTCTATCTCCAGCCCTCAGATCCTGCTGGTATTTCCATTATAACTCTAAGTTGTGTTGGGATGGTTGTCTTGACCGCCGTGACAGTTATTTTCCTCCTTAAACGGAAAACACCTGTTGTTACGGACTCGAGTCCCTACCTATTTATTTTGTTTTTCATCACACTGTACATGTCTTTTATATTGACCATTATGCAAGTTAGTAGTAAGCCCACTGATGGTTCCTGCATCGCGGCAAGTGTCTTACTGCTGTTAGTATTCGTCTTTTACGCAGCGTTTTTCCTCGCCAAGTCAAAGACAGCAACGCAGTTACTCCAGTCAGCAGTTTCTCATCTGACGAACATGCCCACAGCTTATTTACAGCTGGTCGAAGTAGCTGTGATAGTTTTACTTCAAGCTATTTTGATAATCGCATGGCAGGCGACGTCGTTATCCATGGCTCGCTTTCAAAACCAAGAAGACAACACTCGTTTACTTGAGTGTTACGAGAGCTTCCCGGCCGCTCATATCATCGCTATTTGCTATCCGATTATTGTTCTTGTGCTGGCGACTCTACTAGCATCCCGCGAAAGGCGTTTACCAGACAACTTTAACGAAGCGAAAACAATGAGTTTCTCTACTATCGCTCTTTGCATTCTTCTCGTAGCTTTCATTCCGACTTACCGCTTCGTCGTGGGTAACAATCGGATCCTTGTAGTCGCATTTACGTTGTTTGTAGCAGCGTTTGCCTGTATGGGCTGTGTATTCATCCCTAAACTGTACATCATCTTTTTCAAACCAGAAATAAACACTGAAGCGTCCAATCATGAAACAGGCGAGCAGTACGTCACACATCCGGGACCCGCTCCTAATCAGGCCACTTCGGACACCCAGACGAGTCAGAGCCTGGGTCACGTGAATCATGGCGCCACGTTTGGCTTAACTAACGGAAGAACGACGTCGCAATTGTCACGTGATAGCTTGGCTCCTGTTGATGAAAGGAATGAGGAGGAGGTAGCTACTGATAATGGTCCCACACAAACCAAAGGAAAGGGCTCGGCGACACCTGATGTAGACGAAATAAGTAGCATAAGTGAAGTACTGACTTACGCAGTGATATGAGGGAGGAATAACCAGAACTGGACCATTAAATTAGTCTTACAAATGACTGTTAAGTCTCCAAGGAAAAGACCGCCTGTCATTCTCAGACAAGCTGGTCTTGTAATATAATCTGAGATGACTCAGGAAAGTGTCGCCAGCGACCACGTCAATTCCACTTGCTCGTGTTGATGTCAGAACGTTCAGAAAGACTGCAAAGAGCTAAACTTAATCAAAACAACTTAATAAAAAACTTTGTCGGAGTTGCAGAGACACGGCTCTCGTCACTGCAAAGTATTTACAGTTGCTATTCTTATAAGAGTACGGGACACCTCCTCGATGTAACAGTGGGTCTTCCTTTGCAGCCGATATTTGGGTCGTCACGACACGTTTCTCCCAACTTGTGTGACGACTTAAGTAACGGCTGCAGAGGAGACTAATTATTAGCAGGCATCTGCTCAAAACTGGATAAAAAAGTAACAAAAGATTCCATTGTACAACAAAATTTTCGAAAAATTTCAAAGGAATTTCATGAACGTAAGACTCGTTTTCGAGTTTGTCTACATTCTAATCCATTTCCATCCTCGCCATCATTATTCGCTTTCAAATTAGTTCCTGTCATTTGTCGAGTATTGTTCAAAAGGAAAAAACATTATTATTGCGCTTCCCATGATCTAGATAACGTGTATTAGCTTTTAGATATCATGCTATTAATACATCACGGTATAATTAAGTATTTAAACTTATTCTATAACATGTTCTATAAATTCTATAAATTCCTACAATTATATAGATGGCCAAATTAAAGTAGCTAAGTTGCGGTATTTTACCTCAAAATGATAATTTTTTAGAAAACCTCATAGAAGTAACAATAAACCGAAATAAATGGAAAACGAAGGATACGATAAACTTGGAAAAAATTGGCCAACATTTTTTTTAAAACGCGCCGCCGCGACGTAACTCGTTTAAGTACTGCGAGTTTTGAATCTTACATCCGTGAGGTTTACAAATCGAATGATTATTGAAAATGTGATTATTCATTAAAACATATTTTTTCTTACATCATTTCATTTTTGGATATCTTTTTTTATGTAGTACAAGTGAAACATGATTTGGATAATTTCGACTGTAGTTATATCGCTCGCCCGAAATCACATCCAAGCATGTGCACGATTATGTGATAATTTTTTAACTGTCGAAATTATATGTTCACAAGTAATGTGACTAGTGTCGTCTGTTTCACGCGCGATATAATTCAAACGTAATAGGACTGCATGCTGTTCAACTTAGAAATAAATGAATTGAATTCAGAAATTTAATTTCGAAATAACTGAATTCAATTTGGACAAAGCCGTAGGCGGAGTCCAATTTTCGACAATTTGGCAGGCCAAGTTTTTTTTTCCATATTGGACAGCATGTAGTTTTATTTACCGTAATGATTCGATTTAGCGCCCGGGACGCTTATTTACTTTTGGCACCTCGAGGGAGTGCGCTTATTCGAGACAGGGCGCTTATTCGGGACAGGGCGCTTATTTAATTTCTTGAGAAACAACCAAATGTATCTAACAATAACAGAAACTGTAACAGTTAGAAATTGTTTAAAGTTCAGTTACTTTTAAAATAATTGTTCATTTTAGCAGTAAATATATACATGAACTGTACGGCGAACGGTGAGGAGTTTATCTAGTTGACATCAATGACTTCAGTATGGGCAGTTATCCACAATAGGGGCACTTATTAGAATAGGGGTGCTTATAAGAACGGGGGCGCTAATTAGAATGGGGGCGCTTATTGGAATAGGGGCGCTTATTTACAAAAACACATTCGAAGGGGGGCGTTTATTCGGAAGGGGGCGCTTATTTGAAGGAGGGCGCTAAATCGAATCAATACGGTACATTAAAGATTAAAAAGCAAATAAATCAAATGTAAATAATGAGATGATCAGGTTTTGCTCAATAAACGTAAAATTACAATTCCACAATGGGGAATCGGTAATGCAACTTATTTTGATCAGTATTACCTTTATATTTTTACTTATTTTTCGCGGGAACTTGATATCAGGCGAAAATGAAACGGGCATTTTAATTTTTGCGTGACGTTTTGCGATTTGGCCAAAAAACACGTTTAAATACTTTTTTGCAATAGTTACATCCCGGGAAAATAAGCAGCAGTAAGGTATACCAGTACTCTGTACTGGAAGTTGAATCGTCCCCAGTCAGTCTCTTTTGTACTCGCAGAGGGAGACTAGATGAGACTAAAAAAGAATTTCCGCGACACCTTAATTTCCATTACTATTACCCAAATTCTGGATCTTGTCCAGATATAGTCGACTTTCTTTTTCTGGCAACTGTATTTCGATCATTTTCAATGCAAATAACCTGCGGCTCGGGCTAAAATGAGCTCTGAGAAGGGCCAAAAACATATTTACGCCCAAGAACATCAACTCTATTACTATTATTACTATTATAATCATTTCAGCATTTTCGTTCAGAGGGCATTTAGCTAAGGAATCAAAAATAGTAAGCGATATCTTGAACACTGCCGACTTGCGAATCGGCGTTTATTTCTCATTGTAAACCAGGTTTAAAAGTTTACAAAACTCGGCAGAAAACCGCAAAATTACTCAAAACAATCTTTTGAAAAGGAAATTACAGATAAATAGTCGTCATTTAGAAGTGTTTAAATTAATTGTGCTGTAACTGAACTGGCAGTTTGGAATATGCCTGAAATTCAACTGAGCGAGTTTCGCTCTTCGAAGACAAACTTTTTTTTTTTTTTTTTTTTTTTTTTTAATAATTTTTATTTGCATAACACATAGTTACATACACTATTTACAATACAAGCTACTACTTATACCACTAACCATACTTAACAACATTACGAGTTTTTACATTAAACCTTAAACCTACTTACCCACTCGCTCGCTCCCTCATCACACAATCACACAATTACATACAAGAATTACATAGCAAAGTTACACCTGTTTGAGCCTTATACAATGTATATCTAAGTTAACAACTTAGCATTTACATTTCCCATTTCTTCTTTAATATATCTAATGTATTATTTTTAGTACAAATGTATTTCTCTGTTTCATACTTTAATGCTACTTTTAATTTATAACCTCTTATATTCGGAAGTTCATTGTTTCTTCTGCAACCCCATAAGTAAATTTTTCCTACAAGTAATAGATAATTTAGTAAGGGACGTTCCGGAGTTAGAACACCGACTACAACATCTTTCAAATTGAGATGTATTTGTTGCTTTGTCAAAGTTAAGTAATATGATTCAAAATCCTTCCAAAAGGAAATTGAGTAGGAACAGTCAAAAAAGAAATGTTGTATTGTCTCTGATTCCCGTTTGCAGAAAGAACACAGATCATCTTCAATGTAACCGATTTTATGTAATTTTGAATTTGTATAAAGTATCGAGTTTAATACCTTAAACTGAAAGGCCTTGACATATGGCTCAAAAGCGACTGAATGAGGAAGAAAAAAATGCTTTTTTCAATGCTTCATCGGATAAATTAAATTTACACTTAAGTTTTTGTGCAATATTAGGAAAGCGTGCCTTTTTACGGACAAAAAGAGAGTAGTAATCCTTTGATTTCTTTTTAGTAACATCGAAAAGGCAGCCGTCAATCTTAAAAGATGGATTCAGTTCTGCGTAATCTGGAACAAAATTGGTATTTCTTAAATTGGGCGGTACAGAATGGCGTAGACCAGTCCATTCCAGAAAGTTCGTCTTCTCTATATGTTTCGCAAGTAATTCATAGGAATCAATATTGTCAAGATCAAAGCGCAGATCTTCCACGGTCCGAATTCCATAATTAAAGTACCTTTTATAGAAAACTGGTTTGTTGTTTATTCTTATTTCGTGGTTATTCCAAATTAAGTTTTTCCAATTGGTGTCAGCTGCATTTTCTGTGCGAAATTCAGACCACCACTTCAATAGTTCTCTATAGAATTGAGAATTTATAGTTAAATCTTTAATGTTATAGTTGCAATTGAAAAGATAGAAGCCACCTTCCTTCGTTAGAAGATATTCTAAATATTTCTTCCATGTGCCGGAATTATCACTAAAGATTCTTTTCATCCAGGAGAGGCGGAGAGATTTGATCGTGCTTTCAATATCAACCATTTTGATTCCTCCTTCCTCATAGTTATTTATCGCAGATACCCTGGTTACTTTGTCTTTACCTTTCCATAAAAATTTGTATATCAATTGGTTTAGTTCCTTAATTATATTTTCAGGGGTAGGTAACAAAGAGGATATGTAAACAACTTAAATTTACTTCGCCGCCTGGATTCTTCTTTAAGTTTCTGTAATTCCTCTTCATCTAGCTGAGAAGACCGAGAATTGGCGTCCCCGTTCAGTCCTTCAACAATTTTTTCGTTACAAAAAAAGTTTGCAAGTGCAGATGGAAGCGTCTCGACTCAAGGAGCTTGAAGTGATGCCAGCTTCCAGGTTTGCCAGCCAGCAAGAAAATGGCGCGAACAGTTGAATGGTTTTCAGTTCTGATTGGCTGGCTTCGTTATTTTCTTGTTCCTGATTGGTCCACGGTACGATTTTAGCCCGCAAAAGATGCCACAATGCCCGATGAACATGATGAAATGATTAGAATTCCAGTTAATGCCTGCTTTCAGAAGGGTGGTTCGACATCTGACACAACAACTTATGATTTCGGCCAAAAAATTAATGTTGAAAAAACAAGGTTCTTTTTGTCACCACAAATTGCGCTTCGTTGTGTTAAACGCGTTTATACACGTAATCTCCTTCATTTTAAAAATCTACCTCCTCTTTCGCGTTTTTTTTTATTTAGAAGCGAGCTGCCCTCCAATTCGCATTAATTTCGCTGTTCCTAAATAAAAAAGGAAATTGTCGAAAAAACCTATTCCCTTCAAACAATTAAACGTGTTGTTGACTCTGATTGCAGATGAGAGAATTATCGCTTTTAGGGAAAAGGGTTTGTTTTCTTGGAGTATCTCCCTGATTGGAAAAAAAAAATTATAATCACCTTGTGCACGCTAGGCTTCATATTATACATATGATCTGAAACAACTACACCAGGAGTAATAGTTTTAATTTTATTATTATTATTATTATTATTATTATTATTATTATTATCATTTCTATAATTATTATTTTTATATCAAAAATAAACGTTTTTATTTCGCATAATATTTAATTTATTATTATTTTCATTATGATTATTATCATCATCATCATCATTATTATTATTATTATTATTATTATTATTATTAATTGACTTTCTTTTCTGAAATGAGATTAAAATGAAATTGGTGAAAATCGGTATTAATGATTAAACGTAAGGTCCAGAATGAGAAGTATTTACCAAGTTCATTTTGTTAATTCATGGCGAATAAGCGACGTCAATATTTTTACATCATGACTGAATAAGCTTGGTCCATAATTTTTGTTTTGTCATTTTCGTGACATATAGAAAGGATGGCAAAGATAGCCATTGCACCCGAACTGTCGAGATAAAATTTAGCCAATCAGATTGCGCGAATTAGTTTATACTATTCGCTTGCGGTGGGAACGGAGCAATAACCCCGTAATTCGTTATTTTTATTCATTATAAAACTCAATACTTGTACAGCCTCGTAGCATTGAGTCCATTGAATAAAATCGATTACAAATTTGGCGTGGGTTGTACATCAGTACAATACAATCGGCGATGAAAATTTTTCCTTTAAAAAACTGTCAATGAAGAAAAGAGAAGACAAAGACAATCGCCATTGGAGGGAAAACATGCGCAAATTTAGTATTTGACTGATCATTGAGAAAGAACAAAGCAAATACGTCTTGGCTGAAAGGGAAAATTAAGGCTTTGTCCTGATTGGTCAAAACACTTCAAACAATTCTGCCGAGCCAATGAATTTAATGCGTTTTCCTAATTGGCACGAAACTGAAACATTTGGCACGTTGTCGTCAAAAAGCCGTTCTGTTCTGCTTGAGGTTTTTTGTTTACATTTAGCCATGTTTGTTGTGATGAAGCTTGAAGAGCAGGTGTTTTCAATTTCAAAACAAACCCATTGGGAATCGAAATTAGGAACCTTGTAAATTATTGACTCTGTCTAACTATTAAAAAAGAACGTAACATAAAATAAAGGAAATGACGAAAAAACGAGTTGTGATGAAAATTATATACCTTTTAGGGCGAATTGATTACATAAAATCGCACATTCAGAATAATTTAGCGATAGTAAAGTCGAAACAAATCCTGGCATGAATAATTTAAGTTTTTGCGGCCCTGTCACAAGATTGAATTTTAAAGCCGCGAGCATTTTATCAAGATCTACAAATAAGATATATTTTCGAAGCAGTTAAAATGCTTTTTAGTTAGCATAAAAATGCAGAGTCGCAATTAAAAACTTGGTATTATTATAAAGACATTTAAATATTTTTCGCGGACTTTTCCTTTCTATGGAAACTTCAAGCTTTCTTTCATTTGTAATGTAAATAAATTCAAAGGCATATTTTAATTTTTTTTGGCAATGTTATCATCGAAAACGTGATTTTAAAATTTTATATCGTCGCGAAAAACAGAATCGCAGGTTTTTTCTTTTAATTACGGTCGAATTAAGCAAGGTGAGGGATATTTAGAAACTGAAAATAAACATATTGAAAGCTTTGGTCAAATTAGTATTAAAGTCACTGAAAACTGAAGTACGATTTTAATTAGCATAAAAAAGAATTAGTTCCCAAACCCGCCTTTTAAGGTCTTTGCGCAAAAAGGCCTGTCATTATACTGACAGCAAAATGATAAATCCAGTTTGTCTATTGTCAAGGCACAACTGAAAACCTTCTCTATTGTTTTGTAAACTATGCCCAAGCTATTCAGTTTCACTTGGCCCTCGCTCAGACAATTTTTCGCTCTGGCGGCTACGGTAGGTAACCGCAGAATGTAAACACCAGTGTGCCTAAAGAGGCCAATTTCACAGGAAGTTGAAAAACACACAGGAACTCCTTAGCTGTCCTCGCTTGTGCGATACATCAGGCCTTTCATACAGATCTGACTGACGTTTGGCAAAGAGCGGGAAAAAAGGAGAGAGCGTGCACAAAAGATGAATTAACCCTTTTTATTACGGTTCAACTGAAAGCTAGCGCCGTCTGTCGCAAGAATGGAATTTATGATGAAGCTTTTTCGATTTGTCATTTGTAGTGCGGTAATTTATGGTTGTTTTGAAGGCAATGTCGCTAAAATTGGAGCCGAGAATGCAGCACTCGAAGAAAAGACAAACAAGGTAGGCGGAGAGGAAAACAAATTTGTGATTTTAGACGAAGAGTTTCCCAATGCGTCGTACCCCGAACTCAAGACCAAAAGTGAAAAAGATGGCGAGAGGAAAGAATATTCGGCTTACACTGTTGACGATGAAGATGGCGAGAAAGAAATAAGTGGCGACGAAGAAGATTACGTGCAAAGCGATGAACCATCACCTCTTGACGGAAACGATAAAAGTGTGAACGTGCAACCTGAAAGCAGCTCGTACAGCATTACTACCTCGACCCGTGCACTAGAACAGACCGTCTCGGCGAACGCTACGACGACTTTTGTAACGACTGCCCCAATAGGTAATGCCACGGTTTATATAACTCCAACCAAAAGAACTGATGGAAATTCGAGTAATACTGTTGCTACTAATCCGCTATTCAGCTCTCCATACATGAGTGGAGGTAACACAATCGACACGGCCGCCGCGGCCAAAAGTTCGATTCATGCACCACCGCCGTCGTCGAGAGCTTCGAAACCTTATAGCGCTATAGTTAGTCGCTCGATGAGTGTAAATCCCACCGGACTCACTACAAAACAAACCAAAACAATTGAAACTACCACAAAAGGCGGCGGCGATGTACAAAATCAAAAAGATCCTACGCCGAATGAAACCGAAGACAGAAAAACTTTATTTGGATTCGTGACGATCGAAATTCTAGTGGCTCTGCTCGCTGGCGCAGCTTGCGCAGTAATACTGCTTGTATTTTTGGTTCATCGCTTGAAAAAACGAAATGAGGGTAGCTACGAGCTTCAAGAAACGATCAACTTGAAAACAGCCGCTTATGCCGAAGAGAAAGAGGTTTTTGTATAAATTAGTGATGTTTGCCTTTTGCTACAACGCAAAGAGCGCGGTACATTTGTGACTTTATTATGGTCCTTTTAATTTAACGGATTGTTTCGGTACGCGTGCCTAGCCGATTTGAGAGAAGCAATTTGCGAAAGGTTATTCGTCAAATTTTGATTGGAAAACGCTTGGTTGAAAAGCGCTATTGCCGAAAATTTTCTTATAGGAATATTCTTTGCTTGCAGTGACAGCTTTGGCTAGCGGAAAGTTATTTTATAGGACAGGTGTTTTTATAATGTTTAAGCGCGCTAGAAAAGATGGCGAAGTATTTAGGTAGGCTGAAAGGCCTTTTTACTAAGTATCGTTTAGATCAGTTTGCCCTTTAAAGGATATATTGCAAAATGTATAAATAATTCTCAAATAGAATTGGACTTATTGTACGACGAAGAGAAAAACAGACAAAAGAATCAAGGTTTTAATAGTAAATATATGCAAATATTTGAACTGTCGAATGCGATGTTTACGTTGCAAGCAGAAAAGACAGCATGACCTCTTGTTGTTGAACGCAGTTTATCTGATCGAGAACATTTTCTCGGAATAAAAAATGTTATTTATACTTTCGAAAGTCTTGTTGAAATTTTCATGGCTTTTTGACTTACTATATAACTAGTAACTATTGTCAGTTAAATTACGTGACCGTCAGTTGAAAAAGAAATAAATTCAGTATTTAAATGTAAATATTCCGACTAAAAATAAAATCTGTACTTTAAAAAAAATGTATAAATATGACAAAGAGTTCATTGTCTTTATCTATATATTATGGCTCGCGGAATGGATTATTAATGCTTTTAAAACTGCTTAATTTAGCAAACAAGGCGAGCCAAGAATGTTTTTAATACGTGTATTTTTTAAATCCACAAAGTAATGTTTATTTTTCTTTGTCTTATTTGTGGATTTTTTCTGTATTTGACGAAACCTTGACGTCTTTGTGGTGAAACGCGACAGATCTTATATTGAAAATAGAATCAAATAAAACTAATATTAGAATCAGATATGAAAAGAAAGATAAGACTTGTTCACTTGAAACTTCTTTTTTTTCAAATGTCAATTTTGCTTCGATGTGACAGATAAGCTTCAACTGGCCTCAAGAATATTTCAAGTTTGACTGGTATTTCCGGATTTGTTTCCAGTGCTATTTTAAATTCACTTATTCTATTTTTGTTCGGAGCGTTTAATGTGAGCTAAAATATTACTGTTTAGAAAGGAGACGGTTTGAATAATGTCAATAATATTTAGAATTTGCGAAGTCTTTCCGGATTATGTACCCCTTTAGGTCAAATAATAGTGTTATTAATTTAGATGTTAGCTTAAAATAGTTCGTTGAACGGCCGTAAGAGCACCGTTGATAAAAAAGCACCCAAGGAATTAAGTTCATTCCTTTTTTTTAACCCTTTAATGAACTTATTTCCGTAAATTTTATTTCATCGCAATGTAATTTATATACCATGTCAAATCATGTACGAAAGAGATTAACGCCTGAAATAAGTTATAGGTCGGGTTGTTTACGCTTAATAATAAACAGAAAAGCTATTACAAGTGATTTTCTTAGCCTACAGGCCGTGTGACTCATTATTTGTAGCCCATTATCCACGAGTACTGCTGATTACTTCTTGGTTATCTTTAAATTTCGTATTGTTACTCCATTATTCACGGTGACGGGATCCATTGTTTTGGGTTAGAAAACTGAAATATTCAATATTCGTTTTCTTAAACCAGTAGTCAATATTCCTTTGCGATTTTCAAGCAGTATTCAATCTTCATTGTCCTTCTCAACACTGACGTTTTTGGATGATCTGATGATCTCAAAAGAAAAAATTACATCATAAGTAAAACAGCCATTACAGACCACCTCATTACAAAATGTAACGAAGTGCTAAGTTTCTTGCTGACGAAGGAAGCAGGCACAAAATAAATAGAAGAAAAATCTTGCCACCCTGCAGTTTGACAGTAACTCATTCGTTTTAAATCAACATAGTAAAACTAACTGACTGACTGACTGGCTGGTCGACTGACTGACTGACTGACTGACTGACTGATTGATTGACTGACTGATTGACTGACTGACTGACTGACTGACTGACTGACTCAGCTGGCTGGCTGGCTGGCCGGCTGACTGAATGGCTGGCTGGCTGGCTTACTGACGGACTGACTGAGTGACTGGCTGACTGACTGACTGTCTGACTGACTGACTGACTGACTGACTGACTGACTGACTGACTGACTGACTGACTGACTGACTGACTGACTGACTGACTTACTTAAGTACGTACGTACGTACTTATCTACTTTCTTTCTAGCTAACCTGATGTGTCTGCGCCATTTATACGAGGATGTTGAATCGATGTTAAACTTAGCAGTATTTATTCAGCCCGCAAAAAAAAGTAGAAGGGAGGAGAAGACAAAGACAATGAAAAGTAAGGAGATTTTACGTAAGAGACTAGGCAGCTGAGTTGAAGGAGTCTCTTTTTCCTTTTCTTTTATAACTTTCGTTTTTTTTTTCTAGCTGTATTTGACACTATGAATTGACTTTCTTCGCCGTTTTTTATGAGTTGTTTTTGTCATGAAGAAATGCGGGCATGCCTGTTCCAGTTTCAAATGATCTAACTTTTTTCAGGGAAAAAATATTGTTACGAGTTTGGAGTGATATTTACTCGCACGATCCAACGAGGTTTGAACATTTTCAACATTTGCAAGGTTTGTTTCGTTCAACAATTATTAGCGAACTGGAACAAGAACTCTGCTCAAGAAAAGGCAGCCTTATAATTGCGTATCCAAATTGAAACAAAAAATGTGCGGGCACTTGGACAAATTGTTCTAAATAGGTTGGTCTTTTTTTCCTTGTAAGCTTTCACAGCTGATAAACATTAGAAAAAGCCTAGCGTTTTATACTAAAAAATGCGAATCTAATTGGTTTTCGATGTTATGTTCACAGTACCAATAAACAATTGGACTGCGAGCTGCAGATCAGAGGTTTCTATCACAAAACAAACCACGATACAAGTAGAGTTCAGAGCCACCTTAACCTTATCCACCTTAGGTCCAAATCCTTCCTATAGATTTTGCAAAATTGTTCCTTTTTTCGGTTAGACAAAAATATATTAAAAACAAGAATTTTCACCGAATAGTTTTTGAGTTATTAGCCTCAAACGGTCCAAAATAGGGTATCTTTGACCTCTTTTGACGTTGCGATCGCAACGAATTTTGACTTCACAATGTTCTCAAACTGTTTATTGGTGAAACTTGTACAAATTTGCCCTAAAAGAATTCCCTAAACATTATTGGTATTAATGGTAGAGCTGCGATAGAACACCAAAGACGGGCATGTATAAACCATAACGAGTCACGTCAATCAATATATGGTACAGGATGTGACAGTACAATAGAAGCCAAGTAGAATTAATAATGAGCAACATTGCGCTGCGTTACCGTAACTTACAACACGGATGGTATTACGCGCAACAACGCTTTTTAGCTTGCATTGCAACATTGTTGCGCAACAAGAAGCAAGAAAATGTTGTTAATGGGCAAAATCTTAATAATGACGTCACGAGATACTAGTACCCAGGCGCTCTTTCTCCGCTTGCTTTTGACATGATGCTTTTGTGACGTCATGGACGGTGGAATGCCTTCTTTCGCCAACGGCCTCGCTCATCACTCGCGCCTCCCACCAAGGAAAAGACATTTATTAGGTACCAGGCTGCCTCTTGCGAATATAATGTCCTGGACATAAACACTTGCGCTATATAACTCAAGTGTACTCTCAAGTCGCAGTTATCTTTGATATATTTTTTATAGCTACTTGAAATTCCACAGCCGTTGTGCCCAGACACATACGCATGAGTGGTCAACTGATACAACATGCAAATTAACTCACAACAAACAAAGCATCGAAAAGAAAAGCCATTATGTTAAACACCGCAATTAAAAGCTCTTGCTATCTAACTATTGTAGTTTCCACTTACGGCAAACGGATGCAAATAGATCTAGAGTCGTTAAAAAATATTTGTGGGAAGGCGGTTGGATTTTATTTTATTTCAATGAATGAACTAATACACAAGATATGAGTTGCGCCCCTTTATGGCTGGGAATCTCTTAGATCTACACTAGTACACTTTGCATATTCACCTCTGAAAGTGAAAAGCACTGCCTGAAGCAAACATAGAACTTCAAACATTTCGTCAGCCTCGCCAGCCATGACTTCTCAACAAATTACAGCAAACATGGTTCGCAAGGCTTTCTTGGTCTCCCGTCACGGATTCTTTTTGCGCGTAACAGAAGACACGGTTGAGGGGAGTCAACATCGCACCGAAGATGTTTATAGTAAGTTTAATTATTTGGTTTTGTACACACACACATACTGTACGCAACTCAAACATGCCGCAAACAACGATTTGAGTTTTCGGAATTAGTTCGTTTATAGATGAGCTTTGTACAACATGATAAACAAATTAGTCCTTGTGATTTTAAAGTTTGATTTTTTATTACTTTTATTTATGTATTGTTTACAACTTCTGTTGAAGATTGTAACAAACCAGAAGTTCTTTCTTCGTAAAGCACTTGAAAATTTGGCAAGAATTATGTTGACTTGACAGGTTTTTCACAGCAAAAGAACTTGGTTTACTATGTGTGCTGCCTTATGAAGTCTTTATCAGTTGATATTTCATGATCCACTATATTGACAAAGAAAAGGAGTCAGTTCGCCGTTCTCTCGCAACGGCTGAGAGGGTCGCGTTTCAGACTCGCGAGACGAGTTGAAGGGGATGATTAAAATATTAATTTTTCAATAAGGATTGAGAGAAAAATTACAAACGCTCGCGTGTGATTTTTGTCCTGCTTGCAAATATGAGTCTTTATTTTAAAAATTATTGGGAAGACTCGATTACTTGACCAAACCACGCCGCAGGCCGAGGCGATCGATTTGACGAGAAGTTTCGACTTCTCATATGTTCAGTCGAGTAGGCGGTAATTTTCTTTGTGTAATAAAGCAATGACTGAAATGTACGATGACTTGATAGTCGTGTTATGTGTGGCTTGACGCACAAACCGACTAGCAGATAAGAAGTGCTGAAAATAAATCCTGACATCATGTTGTTAAGAGATGGTAATTTATTTTAAATATCTGACCAACGAACTCAAAGTCGCAAAAGAGCATTTTCTGTTGTATTAGTCAGTTCCACGTGACTGAAAAATGGCAGGGACGGGACCAACACCAGGCGTCCGTCTTATGTAGGTGTCCGTCTTATAGAGGTGTCCGTTAAGAGAGAGAGAGTTTACTGTATTTGCGTCGGGTGCGACGAGAAACTTGCGTCGATGCACATGCAAGTGCTAACAAACAGAGCTACATTGAAGTAGACTCAGGTTTTCTATCTTCTATTGATTCGTAACTCCGTTTTTGCAGTATTTTAAGAATAACTCTTTATTGACCTGCAGCCACCCTTGAAATGATATCCGTTGCTCCAGGGGAAATCGTATTGCGAGGAGAAGTATCTAATCGATATATTGGAATGGATAGTAATGGAAACCTCTTGACTTACGTAAGTATTTGGAATGTACGTATATTTGTGTCACTCACCCACTACATGCGCGCACGCGCACGCACGCATTACGCACTCACTCGTCCTGACAGCACCTGTTTCCTTGCTTACACTGCTTGCAGTACGTTTTTTCTCTGAACATTCAGGAAGGAAGTGCCGGGCATTGAAGGGTTTTTGTCGCATGAAAAGGAGTTGGGACTCTGCGTTGCCTTCCCAGGGATAAATTAAGAAACGCCCTCGGCCCCTAAGAGAAAAGACGGACTACACTTTCCACTCGATCACTCGCTCGCTGGCGTGATCGCTTTTTTGTTGCAGAAAAGTTAAGACTACTGCGGATCCAATTGTTGATCTTATCGATTCCAAGAGTAACTAACGCCGTGGCGATTTGCTCCTATTTTTGTTCCAGAGTCTCTCGTTTTCTTAGTCGGCTGGGCTTGGGCGCGAGTCTTGTGCTGAGGGGGACGGGAACAATTAGTGTCTCCATGGTTTAGTTCTCGTTTTACAATAGCATAAAAATTGCTCATTAGATTAAAGGCTATTTAGCTCAGTAAGACACTACCACTTTCGACCGCTGTATACACTGTTGTTATTCAGGGCTAGAGGTATTGTTATCACCTGTTATCTATTGTTTAAAGAAGCAATGAAGTAACTCGTTCCAAGAGGTAGTGGGTGACTTTACCTTGCCGCGCTCCTCAATAACACGCGAAATCTAAAGTTCGAAACCTGACCAACGGTTGCGTTTTCGCTAGTGTCAATCATAATTACTACAACAAATGCACAATCAAGGAACCTTGAGTTAAAGAAGGAAACAAAAGGGAACTTAATCTTCCAATCACAACCAACAGATGTTACCTTTCTTGTCCCCTCAAGTGACTTTGTTCCCTGAAAGGTCCACTTATAAAGATGATTGATGGCAGCGAAAAACCCAACCGTTCATTGAGCAGATTTCGCGTCATATTGAAATGCGCAGTAAACAAACCGTAAACAGTAAGATGTGGTTTGATTGTTTAACAGAGTTCCTTGATGGAAGATTGTGTATTCAAAGAACATCATGGCGTAAATGGCTACAGCTCATTTGAGTCCAGGCCACATTCCGGCTGGTACCTGGCACTGACAAACGATGGCAGCGCAAAGCCTGGACCCAAAACTGCGTCCGGCCAGAGGGCCGTGGAATTTTTAGCGGGAAGTGTATAATCTGTCGTAATAATTCTCAAAGCACAAAGACAATGAGCAAAATTTAAATAATTAAAATAAGGACAGGACCTTTGACGAAGCTCTAACGCATACCTAGATAATAGGAAGGTTTGATTTTCTGAAACAATACTCGGAAAAAGCAGGATCCCATGGGCTCCTGGCAAATGACAGAAATTCGTTAGGAAATAACTATGGCCACGATAGAAGTGAATAACAATATGAAAAAAATGAAGATATGAGATGACTTTGTTTTGGATGGGAACGTTGAAAATTTCGAAATTATCCTACAAAGGGTGGATGCTTTGAACGCCATTTTCGCGAGTACCTTTCATCTTCCCTTTTTTTTCGTTCTTCGCGAAATTAAACTGGAGTTCAAAACAACCACACAACGCGCGAGGATAAAAATCCGAGGAAGCCTGGAAACGAAAATCATGATAAAAGAATAACTGGAAAAGTTTTAAGATATGAATGGGGTATTATCTCTCTTATCCTTCACGCTTTGTATACATTTATGGCATATACAAATTACCCCTGTCGATCAAAGGATGAATGACGCTATCCACAGTTCTCGGTTGTATAATACTATCTACTGGATTAATCGCTATCCAGTGGAGAGCATAATTTCAAGTTTGCCAACATTTATCCACTGGCCATGAATATCCAGTGGATAGCGACTGTATAGTTATCCACCCTTTGAACAACTGGGCCTGAATCGGTATCCAGTAGATAGCCTAGTTTGTATTGTAAAAGAACTTATCCAATAGATATCCATTTATCCGCTTGACAGAGATTTTATATCCACTTGATAGCGTTATTCATCCTTTGAAGGCATCTTTAATAACCGGGCCGGTAGTTACTTTAAAGATATAATTCATGCCTGATCGACCTATAACATCAACGCAGTATGATGGCGCTTCGCGTAAAATCCTAAAAGATGCCTTAATGGGATAAAAATATTGAAGCTCTATGCTGAACATCCTGAGTGGCACCAAAAAATTTGCAATTTA
Source organism: Oculina patagonica (assembly GCF_052425735.1). Taxonomy (NCBI): domain Eukaryota; kingdom Metazoa; phylum Cnidaria; class Anthozoa; order Scleractinia; family Oculinidae; genus Oculina; species Oculina patagonica. Next base: position 6,375,716 of record NC_135766.1, read on the forward strand.
AGAACGAGACGACAAGCATTCTCGCCCCTTTCACAAAAGGGTACCGGTCCCCCCGGTTGTAAACTTCCTCAGAATACAAATCATTAAAGGAAACAGTCTTTCGATTTTTATTAACAGTATGCACACTTCAGTTTCAGAAAGCAGGAATTTACATTTGGAAAGAATTCAGTTGCAAAAAATAAATGACAAAGGCAATTTTTTGTGTCATCTCCACTGAATAATTTACGTCTTGAAACTAAAAGGAAGGAACTTCTGACTGTTATTCAAAAAATAGCGCTGCATATGTTAAACGAGACGCGAAAAAGAAATTTAAGATTTGCTCTTCCCATTGATAACCTTGCAGTGATTGTGGTGGTGCGCAAAGACCGAAATTTATAATTGGGAATCTAGATGATAATCTTAAAGTCATTATAATTACAAGACTAACAGTATGCGAGGAAAATGTTGTGAATAAGTTTATCGTCATTTTGGCTAACAAAGTCCAACAAAAGAGTCTCGTTGGGGGGGGGGGGGGGGGTACTTAAAGGTCCAATGGTCCAAACGTCAAGGTTCAAATCCTAACCCTTTTATATACCATTTTTGACAGAAAAATAACCCTTCTTTTTACTTTCGATAGAAAATGGTGGTCTTTTGCATACCTACAGTAGGAATACTGATTCTATTTTCTTGAGTTATTAACCCCTTAAAATATTTAGGGTCTGTTCAAGATAATTTGAAAGGCCTAAATAAATAAATATCTACATGACAGTTTTCCTTACCCTTTTGCTGTAATACCTCCACCATGAAAAGTTACTCCTTTTGGGTGGAGCCTCCCCGTTTTGTGCATTATAGGGATTCCACCACCCCCCCCCCCTCCCCCAGCTTTTTACCCACAACTCTCACGCGCTCTATTTAAATTTGAATTGGATAGGCATCTTCGTGCAGGATAAAAGTTAACGCGCTTACATTTAATAACGATAAAGGTCCATACAAATCCACCCAAATCCAGAGTTGTCTGGGTTCCCCTTCCCCTTCCCTGCTGGCCAAAAGAAACGATGTAAATGAAAAGTAACATCACGTGTCATCCTCGTGCAAAAGTTATAAAGAGGATTGACAGGGGCGGGCGAAACAAAAGACTTTGCGTCGACCACGGTTTATCAGGGTGTGCCAACAATTTAGACTCGTCCATTTTAAAACATCTTCGGTGTATCACAGATCAATCAGACAGGCGTGAACATGGGTGACTTAATACCAAGCTACTCGCTTGAAAAGCGTGTGAAATGCCGCCACGGCTACTACCTTAAAGTCACTGAGAACGGAGTAGAGGGTAGCAGAGACGAAAACGATCTTTACAGTGAGTAAAAAAAATATTCCGCTATTTTAATTATTTTATGAATTTGTAAGATAGAATAATATTGTAATTCAACCAAAAAACGCTTTAACCTTTTATCTCGATAGTAATCTACTTCTTATATCTCGAAACAATATCGATACGTTATTAAGAAAAAATATGTGATGGGAATATTGAAAATAAGTGAGGGCGGCATCTCTTCTTGATATATTGCCTAATTCTCAGAACTTACATTAAAGGAAATGTCAAACATTTCGTTAGGAGAATTAATATTTCGATGTGAAGAGGGAAATCTTTAAAAAGGCTGTCATTTGATCTGAAGAAGTCCTTTCATTCTAATTCTTATTATCAGATTATCTATTATTATTCAAGGTTGATTTTTGAAATGTTTATAAACAGTTGTTTTTTATAAAACTGAGCCAAAACAGGTGGTATTATCTTGAAATTCGATAAATTAACAAAAAGTTATTTGTAACAAAGGATTTAATAAATCCTGCACATTTGGAAAAGTAAGCTTTTTAAGTTTTTGCTACAAACGTCCGCGTGTTTCATTTTTAATTATGCCGCCTTCCAGTAGAATTTTTACTTTTCTATCACCTCTTTTAACATAGTACTTCATCAGTCTTTTCATTGCTTATGCATGTTTCAGTTTCAAAAAACCAAGTTTTGCTTGTGACAGAACCCAAATCCTAAATAACAAAAGACCAGTCTTTTTCATGTCATCTCTACTGCTTTATTCAAGTCTTGAAACTAAAAGGAAGGAACTTCTGGCTGTCATTCAAAAAATAGCATTGTCTGCGTTCAACAAGACATGAAAAAGAAAAACACGACGAAAAATAGCATTGTCTGCGTTCAACAAGACATGAAAAAGAAAAACACGACGAAAAATAGCATTGTCTGCGTTCAACAAGACGTGAAAAAGAAAAACACGACCCATACTATGATCACATTAAAGCTGCCTTGGTTTTCTTCTCATATATTGTCGTACATTTTTAAGCCAATCATTCACTGTTAGTTTTGAAAATGCGTTGGTACATAGATCATAACCCCCCCCCCCCCCCCGAGTTAATGTCATCAAACTTCATCATAATACTTGAATTTAATAAAAGGTAGCCATGATATATTGCAATTCCTGAGCTTTGATTGTTTTTTTTTTTATTGTTTTTTGTTTGGTTTACTCCCCGTTATCCAATTCCACAAAATGACCTTAGAGCCGGAGATCTTGAGAAGTTTCATGTTTAAGATTGTTAAAGATTTAAAACTCTTTAATCCCCAGTTCAAATATCTGGCACTTAACTACCTTAGTGCCTCTCTCTACCCAGGTGTATTATGAGTATTATGTAAATGAATTGTCGGCAAACTGATAAAAAGTTGAGGTTTTCTCCAGTCTTGTAAGAAACAGCGTTTTGTTTCCAGTGTCTTTTTAATTTGAATTTCTTGCTATTTACCTTTTCTTACTCTTAATAGCATATCTTGTAATGGATTCTATTGAAACAGCTGAGGTCATGATCAAAGGAAAAGTTACAGGAAAATACATTGCGATGAATGCAAAGGGGGAATTATATACCACAGTAAGTGATAAATATAATGTCTTTGTTGACTAGTTTTATTTGGACTAAACGGTAAACTGTGATGAACACGGGAGTGGGAGGGGGGGGGGGGGGGGGGTGGAGGTGACAGACACCGGCACCGGCCATAGCAGGAGGAGTGCTGTGCTGTTCAGTTTCGCAGTTTCGAATTCAGCGAGTGATCGAATTCAGTTTCGAGTACAGTGACCAAAGGGGCTTTCGCTTTCTCGTTATTGTCATGTACAAGCTTGATTGGCGGCTTATATGGGAAAGAAAAGTTAACATACACAACCAGTATATAGGTACTTTAATCAATACCTCAACTCGAGATTTTGCACACAAAAAAAAAACAGCTCAACGAATTTTCTGCCTGCGTTTATTTTGGCCGTCTTGAAAATTATTCGCTTTATTACTACCTGAGTTTAACTGCACGCCATTGCTTACTATTAAGCTACTGTGTTTTTTTAATTCCACAGACCCGCCCATCTCGGCCAGAATGCGTCTTCAAAGAGATTTTTGAGACCAAATACAATTCTTATCGGTCCATGTTAAATCCTGACTGGTATCTAGCGCTGACAAAAGAAGGCGAGGCGAAGTCTGGGCCCAAAACTAAACGTGGACAGAGGGCTGCAAGTTTCTTAACACAACCTTAACGGAGAAAGTCATTAACCTAAGGGACGAACCATTAGATATAACCGGAGTGAGGGGGGTAAAAAATTTTCGGTGCACGATTTTTTTTACAGCTTACTTGGCTGCAAGAATTTTTTCTGGGGGACATGCAAGCTTTGCACGAATTTTTTTTTCGCCTACCAAATTTTTTTTGGTAACAAATCTAACATTTACGTGAGAATTATTATTAATATCATTTGATATTATTTTATTATTTCATTTCTCAGATACGTTCTCTGGATTAAGCGGCATTTTATAATTAAAGTTTAAGTCATAACTTTGTTATAAAGAAAAAAGGATTGTGGCACATTCATAGCATTACTGTTAATGTAGTAGACAGGTTACCAGCGACTCAACAACTAATGCTGACGGCATAACGAGAAAACTCTCAATGGTATTTTCGAAGTATTTTCCAACAACAGAATCATGTTAAATAATTAACAATTGGTTTTCTTTTTGTCCTGTGTCTGTTTAGTAATAGATCACAAAAGTTGTCAAAATGTGGTATTGATGAGCACTGAAAAATGTCACATAAAATGCTGTAGGCGTCAGTCACACTTTTGACATGTTTTGTGATCAATTACAGAAAAGATCGGCACAAGGCAAAAAAGTATCTATTTATATTATGCAACTAACAGAAAAGAAAATCAAACTTGCCTTGTAGAGATTGGCCTGTCGAAGCTCTGTTCCAGTTTAGGCATTTTCCAAGTCCCCTGTGACGTTTAGTTTTGGATTATTCTTTTCTGCTTTACTTTTACTTGTTAAAAGTACTTACTTTTTCAACAACTTCATGAACAAAATTATGATGTTAATATGGTTAAAAAATATATCAGTTATTATTTATTAAACTTGATTTTCTATCTAAAATATATTTAAATTCAAGGCAGATAGGAGATATTTTATAGTATAATTTTTGTTAATTTTAAATATCAGGGAAAATGTGTGATCGAACAGAAAGCAAGATATCACCATTTTTAATATGTTTTGTTGTATAAACAAAAAAGTGTTAAGTGTTACAATAAACTTCCTTTAACTTTTTTTCTTTTACGTTGCCCTTTAATGCTATGCATGTCACTTCCGTTGCACGAATTTTTTTAGGCATAACTGCTTGAACCCAGAACTCAATCTAGAATCCAACGGTTACCTTGTTTCACAATTTACATTATCATCCAGATGAGATTATCAGAATGACCCAGCAACATTTATTAAACACCCCATCTTCGAGCGACTGCGTTGGAAAAAAAGTAATCGACAAAAAAAGATAACTGACCGAGTCAGGAATAGATTAAAATGCTTCAAACAATCACAACGTAGATTTAATTCATTTTACCGCAGCATATCAGATTTCACAAAGTTGATAAATGATTTTCCCTAATAAATATCACGATGACAATCAGTATTCATCTTCATCCTCTTGGGCTGAAGTAGCTGTGGAAAATGACATAAAGTATCAGCTATGATATGATGGTTTTTTACATTAATATTTTGCCAAAGTATTGAAACAAGTTTATTAAAAGACAGATAAAGTTGGAGTCAAACGTTCTATGTGTCCAAGAACTAGGCATAATTATATCCAAATGTTTTTTAGCTGAGCGTTTCTTCTTTTTCGTTTCTCTTGCATTAAAAACACCAAAAACCCAGAGATTTTGGAGTGAATGGAAAAAAATAAATAAATAAATTGCCCGAATTTAACTCTGCATTGTTTATTGCAACCAAGTTACAACAATGTTTGGAAAACTAAGGCCCGATTCAGACTCCGAACTTTTCATGCGCTGAACTAAATTCGAATTTGGACTGACCCAAAATTAATAAAAGTACACCTGTTGGTCCTGTTTATTCAGACGTCAAACGAAATAAGCCGTTCTGCAGCCGTTCCTAAAACATTTGTTGGTAAACACTCGCCACGACTCATGCATGCTCTCTGATTTCAACTGCTTGCAAAATGCATTAAATTAATTTATGCATTAGCATCGGCGCATGAAAAGTTCGGCGTCTGAACCAAGTAGAAATTCCTAAGCCAGGCGAGAAGAATTGGACTTACGCCCGATTAATAACAGTTTTCCCTACCCTTTCGTTTACGCCAACTCGTGAACTACCTGCCCTTTTTATATACGAAGAGCCTGAAAAACGTTATCATTTCGGGCGCAGTCTCCCCAAGTAGTACACTATAGGGAGTTTACCCCGGGTACCCTCCCCCACAGGCCTATTGTTAAGAAACAATACCTATTAGGGCAGCTTCGCGAATCTGGCCTAAACATCCGTCACGGTTATAGTTCTTGTTAAATAAAACATTAAATTAAAGAAAGCGATAGATTCTTTTGAACAAAAAATATTTTAAAAAGCACATGGAAGTGCATCGTACTTTTTCAATTTCCGTTTGCCTTTTTCATCCTCTTACCTTTGGGCAACTCACAAACAAAAGCTCTACGGTGGTAATTTGCAAGATCATTTAATAGGCCTTGTGATGTCGGCGGGTAATCCTTTGAAATCACTGCTTTTGGTCCGTCACCAGATGGCTGCCCTTCTTGCCATTTGTTGATCGTTAGAGGTCTTCCATTTACCCACTTCCAAACGCTTCCCACCTTGTTCAAGCCTACGTGCCATTCGTTGGGTACTCCAATGCAAAGCTTTTGAATCTCGCCATTGATGTACTGCCATTCGTCTTCGGTTTCTATGGAAACAAGATCGCCTCCTTTACCTTGGCAGGTGACTCGGTTCTCAGACCATGTTTTGCCTGATTCTGCGTCTGAGAACGTGTAGCAAGAGTTACCAAAGCATTTATCTGTGCTTCCTGTGGAGCAGATCAGAAGTAGATTAATCTTGATATACGATATGTTTAGTTTTAAAAGTTCAGTAAATAAATAAATCGTCTTTATTTTACGATGGTAGCACTTAAAAGTCATTGCGACTAACAAACCTGTGACCCTCGGATTCCCGATCGAATTGGAATTTAGAAGTTTTTTTTTCAGTTTGTTTTGGTAAAAAGCTTCCTTTGAGCATAATAAATCCAACAACGTTTATCTATAGAGGCTCAAAACGGTTTCCAGCTCTTATACCTTAACGATTTCATGAGGAGAAAATTGTATTTCAGGGATTTATGTAAAATATTTTGTAATCGAAAAGACACTACAGCCATAATCAATAACGAAGCTTGATTTACAGATCTAGGGTGGTCTTATGGACACTTTATCTCCGGCAACGAGTTCGGTGGCCCACAATTTTTTTTTAATTTTTGGCATTAGTAACTCATAATCTCAAAGTGGTGATAGTTTTAAAAAAAAGTCAATGTGGGAAGGTTTTCTCGCGAACGTCCTTAAATGCACGGATTCCAATAAGTTAAATCTTATAGATGTAAACTTTTGCAAATGTCAGATTGTGTGTAAAAGTGGTCAACGAAGGTTAAACACGTTTGAATTCGAAGTTGTTTAGGAGTCCGAAAAGTACATTTAACTAAACGTCGCGTTATTCGCACACAACGCAGAAATAAAACGCGTCGAACCGCAGAACTGGACAAATGAAGTAATTGTTAAAAAGGATAGGTAAGGATTTGTATTAAGCGAAAGTGGACGTTCGTGAAAAAAAAAATGAATACATATAAAATGGGAAGATAAGTACAAAAAAGATAAATATACTTCATTCTCGAACAACATTTCTTACCACTGGCAAGTCCTTGAATGCAAAGGAATATGAAGCCTATCGCTGCTAAAAAACACAACTGCGCCATGGTGTCCCAGAGAATTTGTAAATGAAGTCGGCGAAATATCTTTTGATGTAAGAAAGAAAGAAATGTGTGTGGTCACCAGGGATTTTGGCTGCCATAAATGATGTACGCGTTTAAGCAGGAAACCTATTATTAGAAGATACGGTTCAAGGCACTTAGTAATTTGAGTAAGGCAAAGTTCTTGCCGCTCTTAGGTCATGTTCCATTGAGATGAAACATTTCAAACGCAACCTGCTTTGCTGGATTTCGTTAGTGTCCCAGTTGAACAATTTGAAGGACTGTTGAAGCAGTAAATAACTGTAAGGCTATTTTCTTATGGCACAAACCATTTCCGGTGAATGCGTTTTTTCGTGATCTACTGAAAAAAGTTTTTCATTGTTTGGTTAAAACGATTTAATATTTAATTTTGATCAGCCGTTTCAAAAGAGGTTTGTGCTAATCGTAAAACCGGTCAACCAAACTCCCCGAAAATGGTATTTTTCCAATAGAACAGGATTAAATCTCATGCACTCAACCAACCTGAAACGATTGATCTCAATACAGTGAATGTTCTTTTGTAAAACTCATTTCGATATGAAAGGTTTTGCACCGGGACTTGTTTTAAAACAGAGGAAATAGGCATTTTGAAATTGCCTATTAGGCGAGCAATCACTCATTCACTAATTCTTTTTACTGAAAGCATCGCTTGCTTGCTTTTTTGCCTATAAGATAGCGTAACGATGAATATCATAATTTTGAAGGTGTGTTATTATATTGTATAAGGAAGAAACAGATTGTGCTTACTTCTTTTTAATTTTTTCCGTTTATTTGGGATTTCCTATATCAACGCCAGAAAAGGTTGCTAGAGAAACTACTGACAATATATTTGTGTGTCTCTGATAGAACACAAAAACCCTTTGCATAAATGGCGTCTTCATTTGAATAACAATACATATACATCCTAAGCCTCACTTTCACGTAAAAAATCCTTTGTCTATAAACATCCACATGAGGCTAAGGGTGTACTAAGTATTGATATGCAAATTTGGGCGCCATTTATGCAAAAGATCTATATTGCAAAACACGTCCCATTTGGTTGTAGATCATGAACCCTTTACAGTGCGACAAACCTTCAAGTTTTACCATTCAAGGCCTTTTATAAGTAAACATATACCAGAACACGAGGGGAAAACATTAGTAGCTTCCAGTAAAATACCAGCTGAAATACGTCGCACTCTATTTTTCTGTCAGTTTATCGATTTCCACAGTGTTTTTCTAACTGGAAGTTCATTATGTAAACTAACACACTCAAGCGAAACAAAGCAAAAAGAAAGGCTTAAATTGGGCTTACACTACCTTTGAAGATATATTGCTACTTTAACAGGTAAATGTCATAGAGTCCTTTAAAGACCACCTAGCACTTTTTTTCGAAATGAATACCTACATTTTGAGTTTCCAAAGTCTCTGGTTACCACAAATATTCGTCTTCCTGGCTGTAGAAAGAGCAACGGTTATTAAATCAAGCTTTCCAAGAAAGAAACTTGGCGCAATGGTGTTTTATTCCGTCTAGTTTGATCTTTCTTTGTATGACTGGACTTGTTCAGGGTAAGAAAACTTGAAATAGAAAAGGAGAAATGATACATGCTGGTGTAAAGTTATCATGTTTACATACCTTTATTGTATTTAAACCGCTCAATTTATAGTTATCCTTCAAAGATACCCTTCTTTAGTTTTCACAATCCCTAATCGCATTGCTTTGTTATGCTGACATAGTATTATTACATATTGCAATATCGGCGGATTACACGCTATATCCCATATGGTTTATTTTAGAGCCACGTAAAAAAGGGGAGGTTCTGACTAGAATTTGTCATTTTGGCAAGACTCTGTTCACCTCTGTTATTCATGCAACGCGGATAAATTTTTACATAGTTGGTCACTCGTACGACCAACTTGTTTGCAAATTATTCTTAAAATAACAATATATTAAAACCTATTAAAACAGTTATTTAAAACCTTTAAGGCATCGAAGGCTCGTGCATTCAAGAAATCGAAAAAAGAAAAACTAATATTCATTTAAGCAAAAGTTCTAGCCAGACTGCTCGCTAGATTATAAAAAAAATTCGAAATGCCAGTTTTAAATCTTGAGATCTTTTAAAAGCTTTCTTTTCACGAACGCCCAACATCCCAGATTCTCCCCGAAACAGTGTTGCGAAAATTTGAGAGCTAGCTTATTTTTTCTGAAAAAATAAAATAAAAAATACTGCCTTCAGTGTTCGTCAAATATTCTTGCCACACAAAATCAGTCAACACGCGATGCACGTTTCTGCTCTGCTGAACCGAGACACCAAATAACAGGTTCATCTCTTGTCTTAGAATCTCAAAGCCCACTTCAGTTTCATTATTTATGCGACAAGGAAATCTCTAGTAAACATATCTATTGTTATATTGGTTGTAAAAAGGAAATTTTGTGGTAATTTTTTAGCATAGTCACCGATCTTAGGTTAGATAAGGAACAAGAATATTGTGTGTTCTACCTTTCTTTATGATCAAGCTTGCTTAGGGGAAGTAAAAAAAGGGATGAGAACAAATTCGTTAAACTTTACAACACAGTTTATTACATTTAATCACAACTATTCGAGGTTGACAATTTTATGAGGGATTTAATTGTTGTTAGTCACCTTCCTTGAATTGTGCTTTAGTCAAGTTCTGCCGAGCTTATTTATTTTAAAATATGATCCGAAGTTTTATAACCTGTATTTTTCATCGTAGCAGCGCATTTTAAAACTGCCGAAACTTTGAAATGGATGCAAACGTAATTTTGAACGTATTAGCCAATTTTTTAATTGCAAAGCAGCAGTGTATTAACTCGCTGCTGTTAGAAAAAGTATTTTATTTCTCAGAAGTTTTCTTCGACCTCTAAATACTCAAAACGTTATGATATAATTCACTCGCTGCCCAACCGTATCACCCACTTCAGGTTCATTTCTGGTGGCCACTTAGCATTTCTATTCTCCACACCGCTTGCATTATTTATTAACCTGCGATCTATTTTGTAACCACATATAGAAAAAGAAACACTTTTAGATCTCTAGCACAAATTGTTCGGAGACCATGGCGCGTTGGTGTTTTACAGTTGCGATAGGTTTCATCCTCCTTTGTATTCAAGAATTTTCTTATGGTAAGTCATACTTACAGGCAACGCTTAATACCTTTTTTTTAATCGTCATACCTTTTTTAAAAAAAAGTATAAGGGTTAGATTATTTTGCAATACTATGCTAGTCTCGACACTGTAAATGCTTGTTCTTGTTCATCAGTCCTCCCACAAAAAGTATTCGTTTTCAGTTTAATCCGCTATTAAATGGTGCTTTTCGTAGTTATCTTAAAGGCTTATATATCATCAGAGAGACATAAGTCACTGTCAAACGAACAAAAATATTAAGAAGATGCGATTTCATTTCACAATTTCTACACAGGGTTCAATTGCAAAGTATGTAAGGCGGGTTATGGTCTTGATTTTTCGATACACAGTAATTGTTAAATTGAATAGAACTGAACATTTTGAATAGGCTAATGATATTTTGAACGCCGACAAAATTACTTCGACCGCTAAGGCCGTGCCTTTTTTTTCTCCGTTACTGTCGAATGCGTTTCCTAATTTTTGGGTCAGTCGGTCGGATAAAAAAAAAATATCAGGAGCAAACTGAAACTAAAAATCAACATGGCGGCAATGGAAGGGGTCATGAACGGTCCATCAAAAGTTTGCAATGCTCGCAAAATTTGAGTTAGTGCTCATTTGTTCTTGGTCGCAAATTTTTACACGTGCTTGCATTCTCGGTTTTTAGTGGAGGTAACTTTTTCGATACCCCTTATTTAAAATTATCGTTTAAATTTTACAGAGCATGCATGCGACGCTCTTCGCTCAGAGCTTAGTTCAAGGTCCACCTAATCATGAAAATGTAAGGTCCGTTCGCTTGACAATCTTACTTACTTTATGTGAGAATGCTGGCTTCGCTTGTCATCCGAGCAAATGGCCTAAAATTCATATCTCTTAGTCTAATTTCATCCAAACGAACAACGCAAATCTATATGATTCAAACAGGAACCTGGCTGCGTTGTTATTTCGCTGCTGCGGCCTATTATTGGCTCACTGCTGTTATGAGCAATATTTTCCTGCACGGTTTCAATGCCCAGTTCAACTTTCTCAAGTCCTACTTGATACTGTGGTTGCTTCTCTGTCATTTTGGATGTGCTTTGTTCCGATTGGAGGACAAAGTTCTCGTTCTGAGCAGTTTCAGGGCTTTTCAAATCAATACCAGCGCATGAAGCGAGGACTAGTCTGTTTTTAGCGTGGGCTGGATTTCTTCCCTCGCCATGTTCTTCCTCTGTGTTTTTGGAGATGCTGTTGAGTGCATTTGAGGAGACAGGCTCGTTCTGTGTAGCGAGGGTGGTGTTGTCACCGACATTAGCGCCAGTAAAGACTTCAGGATTATCTTCAAGGTTGTTTTTAGCGCCGGTGGGCTGCCAAGTTTCCTCCCTCTCCATGTTCTTCTTCTGTCTTTTTAGATGTGCCATTGGGTGCATTTGAGGGGACAGGCTCGTTCTGTGTAGCGAGGGTAGTGTTATCATCGACATTAGCGCCAGTAGCGAGGACTTCAGAATTATCTTCTTGGTTGTCGTTAGCGTGGGCTGCATTTCTTTCCTCAGCATTCTGTTCCTGTCCTTCGCCTTCTTGTCGATTTTGCGGCCTCACAGCATTGTTTGTTAATCCAAACAGTCTCATTTCAAATTCTTGAGCTTCTTGAAAACTTTTTCTTAAAAGCAACTCGATTAATGCAATTCGAAACTCCCTTTTTCGTACAGTGTAAATGACTGGATTAAGAGCTGAATTGATACTCGACAGCAGCAGAGCTAGATGACGAACTATTAACCCTTAATATGCTGAAATTATTCCTAAAAACGCGTATTTTTTAACCGTTAATCGATTTTCTTGGCTCGACGGTCCAAAAATTCTCTAATTTTGCTAAAAATGCACTTTCTGACAATTCAGGAAGATTTTGATGAAATTGCCATGAAAAGATGTACAACATTTTACTTTGGTGCATGCGCATAAGCCAAAATTTGGACTTGTTTTTTTTTTTTTGTTGCGGAACCGTTCCGATTTTTTTCCTTGCTCCTTTCCTTATCGTTTTTCTCTGCTTTCTTATTCCCTCTATCTTTTTACTCTGTGCACCCCTTCTACTGGCCTGAAAAGTTTTGATCTGAATCAATGGAAAACCCTGGAAAGGAGATCATGATCAAGTACGGGTATTTTGGCCTGTTTTTGCACCAATTTTACACCAAAAACTGATCGCGTTTTTTTCGATTAGCTCTGTCGGAATGCAGTCAATAGGGACCTTCAGATCGGACTACGAGTACGAGATTGAGTACGAGTACGTGTTTTCAAACCAAATTCGTGTTCCTCCTATAATCACTTATCACACCAATCTTATCCCTAACGTTTATTTATGTGTTAGTCAGCAAAAGGGAAGAGTCATAGTTTGGGGGATACAATTGCGTAGAAATTCCAAAGTCGTACTCGTACTCGAGGTCGTACTCGTAGTCAAATCTGAAGGTCCCTAATATTAAAGATGGACAGTCCTGTGGAAAGATCTATCCAAGCTCTATAAGATGCAAATCACAAAAATCTGCTGACGTGTAAATTGGTGACGTCATAAGTGGCAGAATGGCCATTCCTCCAAATCCCAGAATAATCCAAGCTTAGCATGTTAAGGGTTTTATGATTAAAACTCAGGTGAGAATTTTTCTTTGAAAAGCTGCCATGTAACAAACATGAAAATTGAAGGCAAAAATAAACACAGAAAAAGTGTCACTATTATAATTGTGGTCAGTTTTAAGGCTTTCTTCTCCTGTTTAAACTTTGCTCTGGCCTCCACGGAAACTTGAAGTGAAAGAACGTCGGGCTTCCTCATAAACAAAAATTTGAAGCAAGACGATTGACAAAATGGTTGCTGCTATGAGAGCAAATGGCACGACCATGGATGCAGCAAGAAGGAAAAAGGCGGCTGCAATCCAAGCCACAGCAGAAGAAACGATCAGGCGAGCTTTAGTGACAATATTAGCGTGAGTGAAAGTTCGTTTAATAGCAAAAAATCGTTCTCCGCTGATTAAAACCAAGTGAATCAACGATGCACAGCATGAAACGAAAAAGGAGATAGTAATGTATCAGTCAATTCCAAGCGAGATCATCCCCTCCCCAGGCAAACCCCCGGGCATTTGACTTTTTTCAAAATGTCTGATCAAATTCCCCACTATGTGGGCCAGTTGCACGGTCAAATGCCCCACCGGTCGCGGCTGAAATGTCATTGTGAGTCGGTTTTCTCGTTGAATTGCAGTCGTTTCGCCTACGAGTACGGGCAAATTCGCTAATAACTAGTTACCTTCTTGTTAACACTTGATCTAAACGGACACTCATGCCCTATTTAGCAGCCAATTTTAATAGGAAACAAGGTACTTTACCAGGGGCGGATCCAGGATTTTTCAAAGGGGGGTGGCTGTTTACCAATATTTTTGTTTACTATATTGTTCAAGCCCCAGTTTTTTATGGGGGAGGGGGTTTCCGGCTTTTAGGCAGTTTTTTAAAAGTGGGAGTGCATATTATTTTGGGTCTAAGGTTTATATTTCATGGAGCCGTAGGCTCCATCCCTCTAGGGGGAGTCTGGAGGCATGCCCCCTCAGAAAATTTTGAAAAGTTGAAGCCTCTTAGGCGTGATTTCCCCGATTCTGAGCAGCTTTATACAGCTGTCAATTAAGTTATTATTTTCCTTGATAATTCGGCAAAATATTCTGTCCTCAACTTACCTTGAGTTATATTTCGGAGAAAAAGTCTAGTTCTCAGTTATGAAATGAACAGTGATTGAAATTTAAAGTTGACAGGCCACGAACTTACAGAAAGAGAAAAATTATGCAGTTTTTTTCGCTCAACCACGTGCGTGGACATTTTTAGCCCTTGGCAAAGTGGCCTGGGGACAACTTTGGCGACTTTGCTTGCTTGTGAAATCGTTTCGATGCGAAAAAACGGTAAGAAAACTCGCTAAAAAAGATGTAAATGGAGAAGAAAATCATTCCAACAAGGCTAAAACATCTCTTGAAAACTAAAAGGAATTTAATTTTTTAAAATTATACACACATGTTTCGTTACAGAATTTCGTAAAACAGGCTGTCGAAAATCTCCTATTTTGGAAAATTTGCCGTCCTTAACTTTGAACGGCCGCCTGACTATGAAAGGTTGATGGACGTTGTCCTTATTTTCTATTTAAATATGTTTATTTTCATTTTTCTGGTTGATTAAGGGGGGTGGCTAGCCACCCAATCCACCCCCCTGGATCCACCCTTGTTTACATTGACGTAACCAAATACTAACTTCACGCGCTTGAGCTCGATAGCGTTTTATAGTTTATGACACATTTTGTAGACGGTCAAATGCCCGACCATCCGGGCTTCTGTTCGATCAAATTCCCCACTATCTGGGCCTCAGCAGCGGTCAAATGCCCGGGGGTTGCCCGGGGGGAGGGGGGATGATCAAATGATTCGGCAGCGGAATATCGCAAAAGAACAGTTTCGAAGATCAGATATTCCCGATCGATAAAGACTGAGAGAAATTCATGTTTCTTTGAACAGATCACGAGCGGAGAGTTGCTGTTAATTTGGTTGGTGTCGAAAGTGTGTTGTTTTAACCTCATATCGTTCTTTTATACAATTGCAGTAGAATAATTTATTTAATTCGGGTACAGGGCTTCCGTTTACTTCTAGTAAAACAATACGCTAGCTTTTGGTAAAAATTGGTGGGACAAAGAGAGACTTGGCAAATGCAAATTTTTGCATGGTTGAAAGACGCTGTATAGAGTTTATCATCTATTTTAAAAGGAAATGTCAATGTTAATTTCCTCTCGAAAAATAGTATGAAAACTTCGTTAGTTGTATAAAGGAGACGAAACAAGGAGCAAAACTAATATTAATCCGATCAAATTGAAAAAAAATTGAAACAGTGCGCATCGTGACGGCAAAAATCTTTTCCATATTCACAATTCCAAATAATAGAATCATTAGTGATTATTGTTTATCGAGTGTTTATTTAAACTGCCTACTTCTTTATGAAGAACATATTACATCAGTACAATAATAGGTCAGTTTCCCAGTCTGCACGATGAAATGGTTTTTCAAAACGGCTTTCTCGGTATATATAAATGCATTTAATTCGTATCATATATGTACTTAAGATAGAATTCTTAGGGCGCGTCTTTTTTACCCACAACTCTGGAATAAGAATGGTTGGTACAGAATGCTAGGAATAATTCGGATCAGGATTGCCTGCATAAAAAAACTCCCTTCGAGATGCGCGGTTCTGGCACAAGTAGACATTGCCCAACAGGAGCCATAATCGCCTGGTAACAAATATGGCGGCCGACGGAGAGGCTGTCACTAGACTGCCACTGCCATTGCAGCCATTATCGCAGCAATTTTTCCACTTAATAGAGAGGAGGTATAAAGTAAGGAGACTGTAATGTTCTGGCCGTGCTATTCACAAAGCAGAGGACACATCATTTGCCAATTTGCCTTTTTCTTGTACGAAACATAACTGAAAAAAGCCTCGTACTTTTGGTACAATGAAATTAGAAGGGATGTTTCATTGTGTCCAAAAGTGTAACCTGATTTTTTCTCCGGTAGGGACGTATTTAAATCCGTAGCGCACATCCCTCCGTCCGCCATCTTAGATTTTCATTCGCAACATTTTGTTCATTTTCCCCCGGGGAGCAGAATGGAGGGAATGGCGTTCTCTCCATTCTGAAATTGGAATGCGGAAAAAAAACGAGCGCATTTCTCATTCTTGTAATTCTCATTCCAGAATTGTGAATAAAAAACGCGCTGTTAATTTCCATGTATTTCCTGGGCTAATCAAATGATTCTCCTAACATTTGTCTACGAAAGGTATTTTAAAAATGCTTATTCACTTAATAAGTCCCACATTAAATCACCCAAATTAAACACAAATAGAACCAGTGGAATACTGCAATGGTCGCTATTTACAGCTACCAGGCGTTTCTCGCTATTGTAAAGGAGCATTCTGACGAGCTCAACTGTGATGGGTTTATTGGAGAAAAGTGGCGCTGCCATTGGTTAGTGATAAAGGATTTTGGTTTTGTTTGAACATTGACTCCATTTAGAAGCACGTAGCTATATATATTCAAACACAAAGGACGTTAAAAATACTTTTATTTACTCGCAGCCTTAAGTGGATCTGTAAAGGAAGGAGATTCTCGTAGCTGCAGTTTGCAATTTTCCTATTTTTGTCCGCTTACCCGGGCATTAAACGTTCTGTATTTTCCGTAAGCGCTGTCATCTTTGTATTTACAATAGAATTATCAGATAATTGAGAGTTTGGTTTTATTATTATTATTATTTTGTAACTACTCAGCTCGTTTAGTTTATTTCTATTCTGGGTAGATTTTTTGCCTATTTAGTTAATTTATTTTATGCTGTAATTATTTCTATTTTTTGGCAAAATAAAATGGTTGTTGTTGTTGGTCAACAAACTAAATGATGTATTGTGCAGGCGTAATAGTTTACAGTGTGCACCGTTTCGTCGTGAAGTGTTAAATTGTACATATACGTTGAAATTTAAACACGAGAATGGCTATTCTGTTCATTTCTAGTAGTGTTATGATTTAGTAAAGTAGACCTTGATGATGTTATTATAAATAAGCTAGTTCGTACAAGTCGAAAGGAGTAAAATTTATACAATCTGAATCTGCCACATTAAGGAAACTAAAACAGAAGAGTAGATAAAAGTTAATGCTGACGCAAGTGTGAACAATGAACAGTAGTTTTTTGTGTGGTTTTGCCAAAAACGTCAACCCGGATAGCGAAATATAAACGTTGTTAAAAATACTTAAGTTTTGCGTGTGGCGTTCACCGGCTTTACGAGTGCTAGGAGAAAAAGTCAACAAAGTGAATTTCTCACATTTCGTCACAGTTGATGTCGGTCATTATTTTATTTTTATCTGTCATGTTTTTCAGAATCGTTTTTGCAAGTAAACTCATGTGCCGTGCCAAACAAAGGCTCCTTCCCTTGTTGTTTCTTAATATATTTTCGTTATACTTTTCAAGTTTAGCTGTGTCTAGCAGTTTATAGAGCTTGTAATTTTGTGAGTTATTCAGGCTTCCATAAACATGTTTTTTCAGCGGAAAGTGTTTTGCTGGAAATATCGCAGGTGGTTGTTTTCAAGATAACAAAAAGTTTTATTTTACAAAGTTGAGAATCACTGCGGATTATGGATAATTTTACGATTTTCGGAAAAAGCCAGAAAAAACAGCTTGCTATTTAACATTAAAAATGAGTTTCATCTGGAAAAGAATATTGCCTGTACTCTCCGTTTTGCGAAAAAATAATAATGAAAATGTTTAAATGACGACTCCGCGGGAAAGCTTAGAGAATTAAGGCCAGGAAACGTGGTAAAACGTGTGGGCGGCAGAAAAAAAGCAATGGAAATTGTCCGTTGAATTGTATTTTCAAGTTCCTTTTAGACAATTTTTTTTTCTAAGGAAACACCGAACACAACCGATTGAACTACTGTGCAGTGTCGACCAAGAGTTTTGCGTATACTCAAGATACAGGATTTTTTAACCGGGTATAGTATGGGTATAGTATGGGTGTTTAGAAAATCATTTTTAATTGTTTGCTTTTAAAGCACTAAGAACTGCAAGTCACATTACAATATCTCGGCTTTTTGCCTTTCATTTTATTCGAGTTTAAAATATAGCAAACTTTTACGGAATTAAAAAACCCAAGATTTTTCTTATCAAATTCTCTCAGTTTTCCTTGCATGTAACACTACGCAACTGCCAAAATTGCTTTTCTCGGCTTTCGCTGTTCATCCATAATTCAGCAATTCACATAAACGGATGGTATATTTTCATATACCTTATTCTTACTAATTTTTGCGAGTACTAATTTTCGCGATATTCGCGATTTCAAAATAATCGCGAAATTTAATACGCGCGAATAAAACATTGCGCAAACACGCGAAAATTTATACCATTTCTTTATACCAGAACAAAAATTAAAAATATTTGGAAATTTAACAATCTATCCTTGGAAATATCTTTCCGTCTTGTTTTCGACTAGTACCCTTTCTCTAATTATTGTCTTCTTCAGCTTGTAAATCGGCCAAGACTTCTTTAATACAGTCACCAAAGTTTCCGTTTGCAGGCTCCTTGTAGGATTGTAGTTACACTTACATTGAACACTTACATTGTGTATTTCCAGTAGTTCCTTAGTCTTTATCGACTAATCCAGAATACATTGGGAAAATCGCGAAATTTAATACACTCTTGCTTTATTTTTTCTTACAATCGCGAAAATTAGTACTCGCGAAATTCGGCTCCCGAATTTTCGCGAAATTAAGTACACACGAAAATTAGTAAGAATAAGGTATACATAATTGACACACAACTGTTTTACTGGCCGATCAACTAACAAAGCAAAGTTCTTAACCCAGTAAACCTGTGCGGTTAAAATTATCGTTTAAATTTTACAGAACGACGCTCAGAAGTAAGTTCAAGATGCACGTAATGAAAAAATGTAACTGTCCGCTTGCTTGACAATCTTACTTACTTTATGTGAAATGCTGGCTTCGCTTGTCATCCGAGCATATATATGGCCAAAAATTAATTCATATCTCTTAGTCTAATTTCATCCAAACGAACAACGCAAATCTATATGATTCAAAGGAATCTGGCTTAATGCGTTTCATTGACGATATTTTCATGATTGATATGGACTTACACAGACGGCGAACTACTTGCAGTCAAGTCGTACCTAAACAACCTTCATCCCACTAAAAAAAAATTAATACTTTGCTCCATTTGTACACATCCATTTCGTTTCTTTACGTAAAGGTCTCTCTCGGCATTGCTTAAGTTAAGACAGATTTCTTTACTATCTTATAGACAAACATCAATGCATTTTTCTATGTTCACGTCACTCTTTGCTTTTTAAACGAGCCATTTCATTAAGTCTGGTAACAGCCGACTTCCTGTCGTCTAAGTTTGCCTGTCTGTCTATTAGCTAAAGCACTTGCGCTAAAAATTAACCCACAGAAGCCAAAGTCAAAACATTATTATTTTGACTTTTGTAGGCGAAGACCGCTTTATTGTGACTTTGGAGGTATTTTCTGGTATGCCGGACCCAACGTGGACGATTGAGAGCGATCACCCAAAGTACGGGGAAATAAAGAATCTTTTGAGGACTGCGACGACATTTAGCCCGCAACAGGCGCCTTCGAAGCTTGGCTACGAGGGATTTATAGTGCAAGAGGAAAAAAATGGAGAAAAGCTGACAGAGAAATTGGTTGTTGGTTCAGAAACGGAGAGCCTGCAGCTGCTATTACTTGGAAGCGTCCCTGATGATAAGATATCGAGCGATATTAAAAGCATTGTTAGGAGAGAAATTAGAAGTGGAAACGTCTCAGCCAACGTGACAAATCCAGCAAAACGTCATGCCCCGTGGTACCGTCCAAGTAAATGGAATGGTGTTAATGTAACAAAAAACAACTGTTACAACTACGCCAGCGACGTCAAGACCAATACCTTTGCACAGCCTGGCAGAGGGTCAGGACAGCCATTTCCTCCGGTGTTTACTGCAGATGACGTAAAACGTGCCTCGGAGGCTGATGGTTGTATATTTACGCCAGCACGGAAACATATGTGTGCGCCATCAGGACCAAGACACCTGGCCGCACTTTTTGTTTACATTGGTAAGTGCACGCATAATCGTTTTTAAATTTGATCCCTGTCCCTGCTGTAATTTATTTCTTTTTCATTAATTTACCATTGCAAACTATCCCTTACTGTTGAGCCTCATTGGTCGGTTTTGGTTAGCGGACGTTAAATCAATGTTAACTGATTTTAGTTTCCTGAACGAAAGTGTCCTGGTGGAGAAAGAGGGCTTGATAGAATGAAGATGACACAACACCGAGGCGTGATCAGAAAAATAGCGATCAATTCGAGGTGTAGATCGAAGAATCTGATCAGACCGGCGGGTGATCACCAAGTCCAAGGTGTGACCATGAATATGGGTGGAGCCCATCACATGCTGTTGAAGACTAAAAGACTCCAACAAATCTAAAAATTTTGTAGCGTCACTATCATCCGGCACGTCCACATGGATATTTAAGTCACCAACAACCACCAGTTGTTCCTTGCATAGAACTATGGTTTCTAGATAGTCGCTGAACTCAGTAAAAAACGTAGTCATAGGAATCCTACGATCATCAGAGTCCGACTGTGGTCGATATATTATGACCACCCGAAGATCATGAGAAGTGGCAAGCTGGACGGTCCATTCTGAAAACTCAAACGACACTTTTGTTCCCCCGTCCACTTTTTTAACAGCCAACGAGTCCCTGAACAATAGAGCTGTACCACCTCCTTGACGACAAGTGCGAGCGTGATCCAATAGCTTATATCCATCAGGGCAAAGTTCTGCTCGAACTGCGTCATCATGACTATTAAGCCAAGTCTCTGTAACAGCGATTAGATCAGCTTTGCACTCGCAAATGTAATCAAAGATAGCCGCAGACTTGTTTCTGACGGAACGCGAGTTAAGTAAACACAGAGATAATAGCGCGTTTGAGTTCTTATTGAAAGGCAATCGATTAACAGTGATGAGGTTTGACGGATTTCTTGACTGGGAAGACAAAGGAACATGGCGCGAACGGGAATGATGAGAGTGAATGATGTTTTTTTTAACTATATTGTAATGCGCAATTGAAAATTTTTAAATTGATAATTGCGCAATATAAGTAAATTATTTATTATTATTATTATTATTATTATTATTATTATTATTAAATTATTTCGTTACTCGTGCCCACGTTTGTGCCTTTTTGTTTTTGTCTTTAAATTCCCTACACTCTTTCGAACAACCTAAGAAAACTTTTATCAAAGTCAACCGCGGCCTACGCCACTTTGTTCAAATGCTAAGGCGTAGGGGAATCTGGAACGAGTGCTTTAATTCGCTTGACACGGCCAGACGTAAGCAATTTTTTTATGCTTATGTGGTGTTTTGTTTGACACGAACGCAGGCACAAGTGCAAGCACAAGAAAAAAAATGATCCTTGTCCTTGTGCTTATGCTTGCGTCAAAGCCATTTTCACAGTAAAATAAGAGCTGCTATGCTTGCGCTTGTGCTTGCGTCGCTAGTGAAAACCAGGCCGGCTTAATGTTGCATGTGCTGTTGCACGCATTATCCGGTATACTGCGTTCACCCTGCTAACACTTTTCAAGTTGAAAAAAATTCTGTCATGATACTTGGTCTTCATTACTTTCTTTATTTCACAGGTCAATTTGGTTGCCCATGGGATTGCGATTATCACTGGTACCGTTTGGATAATAACGGACACTGGTCTCACAAAGCTGGACAAACCCCCGCCACTGACAGGGACGGAAATGGAGACAGGATTGTTGATCCGAGGAAAGCTGCTAATGGATGGATCCCTTACCAATTTGTTTGTTTCATGACCATTGATAAAGATACTATAACCATTAGATGAGTATTCCGATCCGTAACCAGGAATAACATTGCAATATTTGCCACTGTAGAACAAATTGAGAAGTTTGTAAACCTGTAATGTAATCACTGAGGCAAATAAAAAGACTATAGACGACGTGCAATGCGTAAACTTAAGTGAGTTTGCACTTTCTTTTCTTTCCCAGAAGTCTAATCTGAGTAAATGTTTTTCCTGCAGCAGCGTAAAAAGGCTAAGGTTGTTTTCAGTATCACGCAACTGTCACGTCGCAAAAAGATAAATCCAAAACTATCAAGTCAAAAAAATCAAGAATATTACAGGTTGTAGAAAATTATTAGATAAACTACTTGTCTCAGGTCTGTACAGTATTCCGTACTCGAGTTATCCGTCAAAATGGTCCACACAAATTTAATAAAAGAGCACAGTATGGAAACGCCATGTTGGTACCCATGCGGTGGGGCACCAACATGGCTCCTGGAAATCAATGAAAACATCTGGAATTCACTTTTGCTACAAAAAGCGGTCAGTTGATCCTCATGAACACATTGACATTCACATTAAAACTTCTCACAGAACATTAACTGTTCAGATTGTCCAGATTGTTAAAATCACAGGATCAATCATTTAACCCGTGAAACAATACCTAACAGTAAGTGTGTAGTAGTCAAACTTAAAGATGATTTCCAGTCCGTACTGCGCAATCTCCGCCTGCAATGTTTGTGAGTCTCACAAACAGAAGAATGTTTACGAGCAAAAATAAAAATTCCAGGACAAAACTTACCTTTTTCTTCATTATTAACGCCAGATATATCCTTGCAAAACAATAATAACGAGTAAAAGAAGCTCGACGGTATTTCAAACGGACGTTTTAGCTCATCGTGAATTCTTGAACGAAACGATCCGTAATGGCGAACTAAAAAACTTCATGTACGCTATCACCGAAGTGTAACGTTTCAACGAATTCAAAACAAAAATGAAAACAAACCCTGAGTCTGCGCAGTACGGACTGGAAATCATCTTTAAACAAAAGAAAACAATGGAATTAGTGTCTAATACTATCTAAAAGTGTAATAACTTTTTCACGGGTTGAGGCCGTGAAGGTTGAGGTTGAGGTTGAGGTTGAGGCCAATGTCGTTGGACAACAAATCATTGCGGGCCCAAGAGAGGCCCGCAACCCTAATCTTGACAGTGACCGGCGGACTGCGTTTTACGCGTGCGCGCCACGTTAATAAAAAGCGAACAGAAAACGGAAGTTGAACATTTTGTTCTTCCACTAAGAACGATCGGAATGCGAAAAATGTGTCAAACACGACAGTTTGTCGTAACACCGGAAGAGAAAATCTGTTCTCCAAGAACGATTGTCACATAAGATCTAGGCTTCTGTCACATGGACACACTTGTAAATTAGGAGTTGTGGCACAAACCGTGACAACTCGCTCGGCTCGCCCAGGCTCGCCTCGCTCCTTGTCACAATTTGTGTCCACAACTCCTAATTTACAAGTGTGCGCGGAACGCAAGACGCCTTTCTTACCCCACTCGCGAAACGAGTTGCAAAAAAGGCGTTGGCGGCACCTCTAACGGCCCGCAGCAACAGAGAGCGCCACCTGTGTGCTAGATTTATTGTTTAGTTTTTTGTTTTTAGAGGAGTTGTGGCACAAACCGTGACAACTCGCTCGGCTCGCCCAGGCTCGCCTCGCTCCTTGTCACAATTTGTGTCCACAACTCCTAATTTACAAGTGTGCGCGGAACGCAAGACGCCTTTCTTACCCCACTCGCGAAACGAGTTGCAAAAAAGGCGTTGGCGGCACCTCTAACGGCCCGCAGCAACAGAGAGCGCCACCTGTGTGCTAGATTTATTTTTCAATTGAACAAATATTTTTCTTTAGTATATGCAACAGATGGCTGCCGCAAGATATTCGTCAGAAGTTTTGCAAGCTATGATGGAGGAAAACCTCCGTGAATTTCAAAGAAACCCCCAAAGAAATTTGTCTTTTTTATTGGAACACAACGATTTTAACGAATGGCTCCGTGTATGGAAAATGAACATACCGGAAGCTAACGAAAACAACAAAGATCTTTACATTTTTGCAAGAAAAAACAAGAAAAAGTTTTATGATCTTTTAGTAAGCGAAATTGATGACTTACGAAGCTTAAAAGCAAGCTTTGGACTTGAAGTTAAATTTTCGATACAAAGAGACGGAGTTACGCAACACATGAACCACTATTTCAGTGAAAGAGAACCGCACGTGTTTTCTAAAAACACCAAAGAAGAAATCGAAAAAGAGTTTGTCAGATTTATCGAAAAAGCAAAGGGAGAAATTGAGGCTTGGTCAGAGAAGGGCTCGGGGTGGAAAATTGAAAGAATAGAAATGGCGTATATCAATGTCGCGCGTTATCAGCCATTGAGAGGGGGGAGTTATCTGCCTTTACCACCAAAATTGGCAAACAAAAAAGCAGTTATTAACGTGCAAAACAGGGATAACGAATGTTTGAAATGGGCTTTGAGAGCTGCATTATTTCCGCCAAGAGATGGGAAAAATCCGCAAAGAACAAGCAGATACCCAGTTGACGACGGAATAAACTACAATGGAATCGATTTTCCAACGCCTCTAAAGCAGATTGACAGGCTTGAGGCGAAAAACAACAACCTTGCAATAAATGTGTTTGGATGGGAAGACGACTGTGTGATACCTCTCAGAACAAGCAAAAAAGAAAATAGCATTTCCCGTATAAACCTTATGTTAATTGAGTCAGGATTAATTCAGCACTACTGTTTTATAAAAAGAGTAAGCGCATTGCTCTACGATCAGACTAAATCACACAACAAAAAACACTTTTGCATGATGTGCTTGACCGGTTTTACAAGAGCAGACTTGCTCGAAAAGCACGAAGAAAACTGCAATGGAGTTAACGGCAGGCCAACAAGAATCGAAATGCCGGAAGAGGGGAAAAACACTCTTTCTTTTAAAAACTATCAAAAACAAATGAAAGCGCCTTTTGTAATTTACGCCGACTTTGAGGCATTGTTAAGAAAGATGCAAGGATGTAAACGCGAAACGCCCGAGGACCGCCAGAAGAGGAAAGATAAAGGAGAAGAACTAGAAGACTTGAAGAAAAAAAGCTACACAGAAAAGACAGAACAGCACGAAGCATGTGGATTTGCTTACACAGTTGTAAGGAGCGACGGCAAACACGAAAAACCTTACGTTTACAGGGGTGAAAACGCCGTTGAAGTGTTTTTGAACTGCCTTTTAAGTGAAGAGAAAAAAATAAGATTTGAATTGTCAAAGCAAAAACCCCTTGTGATGACTTCGGAAGACTGGGAAAAATTCAAAAATGCAACCGATTGCCACATTTGCGAAAAAACGCTGATGAAACAAAACTTTTTAGACTCGTTGCCGGTTTGGATTGGGTATTATGGTGAACTTAATTACTTTGGGCAGCTTCACAAAAAATGTTATTACAGCACGAAAAAAGCGGAGCAAAGCCTTGGTACCGAACACCACTATGAGCTAAAAAAGCTGACACAAAACACACACATAGTGGCCGCAAAAAACCAAAAAAAATGTTTGAAGTGCCACAAGCCGCTTATCCAGCCGAACTACAAAGATGTGGTAAAGGACCACTGCCACATAACAGGGAAGTTTCGAGGAGCCGCGCACAACATTTGTAACTTGATGATGAGAATAAATCCAAAAAATGTCCAAATACCAGTTGTATTTCACAACCTAAGGGGCTATGATGCGCACCATTTAATGCAGGCAATGTCAAAGATTTCAAAAGAGGCACAGAAAGAGGTAAAATGTGTCGCAAACAACATGGAAAAATACATCACATTTTCATTTGGCGGACTGCGTTTTATTGACAGCTTAAACTTTCTTCAAGGAAGTCTTGATTCACTTGTAAAAGCGACACCGAAGGAGTCATTAAATATAACAAAATCTATTTCAACACAGTCTGATGAAAGTTTTGAACTTCTTTGCAAAAAGGGAATCTATCCTTACGAATACATGGACTCATGGGAAAGATTTAGCGAAACAAGTTTGCCTGAAAAAGAAAAGTTTTACAGCAAACTTAATGATGAGAACATAACGGATGAAGAGTACAAACACGCGCAAAACGTGTGGGAAACCTTTGGCTGCCAGACCCTGGGCGACTACCACGATTTGTACGATAAGACAGACGTTTCTCTGTTGGCTGACGTTTTTGAAAACTTCCGAAAAATCTGTCTTGAGAAGTACGGGTTAGATCCCGCGAATTATTACACGACGCCAGGCCTTTCTTGGGACGCACTTTTGAAAAAGACAGGCGTGGAGCTTGAGTTACTTACGGACTATGAAATGCATCTTTTTGTTGAAAGGGGATTAAGAGGCGGAATTTCGATGGTAAGCAAGAGGTATGCAAAGGCGAACAACCCTTATGTTGAGGGATTTGACCCGAGCCAGCCAAAAAAATACATAACGTACCTCGATGCGAATAACCTTTACGGGTGGGCAATGAGCAAGCCGCTTCCAAAAAGTGGATTTAGATGGAAAAAGGTTATGCCAACAGAAAAAGAAATAACGACAAAAAAAGAGTATGCAAAAGCTGGATGGATTTTAGAGGTGGACTTGGAATACCCGAAAGAGCTGCATGACGCCCACAACAGCTATCCATTAGCACCAGAGAAAAAGAAAATAAACAAAGAAATGTTTTCGCCTTACCAAAACAAAACAATAAAAAATCTTGATTTGCACCCGCCAGACACCGAAAAGCTTGTTTTAACTCTTGAAGACAAAACCAATTACGTCGTGCATTACCGAAACTTGCAGTTTTATCTAAAACAGGGAATGAAACTCAAAAAAGTGCACAGGGTCTTAGAGTTTGAACAAGAGGCGTGGATGGAGCCGTACATCCGGATGAACACAGAATTCCGAAAAGAAGCGAAAAGCGTCTTTGAAAAGAACTTTTACAAGCTAATGAATAACTCAGTTTTTGGAAAAACAATGGAAAACTTGAGAAACCGTGTAGACATAAGAATAGTGCGCAGCGACGAAAAAAAGAAAATAAGAAAATTAGTTGCAAGCCCATTGTATTCAAGGCATGTGATGTTTTCAAACGATCTGGTTGGAATAGACATGCGAAAAAGTAAGCTTTTTCTTAATAAACCGGTCTACACAGGCATGACCATCCTTGACGTAAGCAAGCTATGCATGTATGACTTCTTTTACAACCATCTGAAAAAGGAGTACGGAGAGCGTTGCGAGCTTTTGTATACAGACACAGACAGCCTTTTGCTTGAGATAGAAACAGAAGACGTTTACGCGGACATGGCAAAAAACATTGACAAGTACGACACAAGCGACTACCCAGAAGAGCATTCACTTCATTCAAACGAAAACAAAAAGGTGTTGGGAAAAATGAAAGACGAATGCGCAGGAAAACTAATTTCAGAGTGTGTTTGTTTGAGGCCAAAAATGTATTCAATAATGACAGAAGACAAAAAAAATATAAAAAAAGCAAAGGGGGTAAAAGAGTGTGTGACAAAGAATAAGATAGATCATGAAAACTTCAAAGATACACTTTTTCAAAACAAGGAAAGCTTTCACGAAATGCACATGATAAGAAGCTATGCCCATGAGTTGTATTCGATAGTGGTGAACAAAAAATCGCTGTCCTCCTTTGACTCAAAGCGATGGATAGCGGATGATGGGATACATACAAATGCTTACGGGTATAAGTTTTGCGAAACAAAGCCTACATAAACATAACTTTTAGAGCTTTTCTGAGCCCAAGGGGCTCAAGCACTAAGTGCTTGGTGGTAACTGTGTATTTGGAGGAATAACAAGCAATTCTTCACGCACGAAGCCGCGCTTTGGACCATCGTGCAAGTAATAAAGAACTGGCTGATTAGGTTTAGTAACAGACCTTTCAATGCTGTAGACTTTTAATGACCAAATCGGATCTGTAGCCCTTTTTACGCCGCCTTCCAGCTCGCCAGGTTGGTAGAGAAAGCGCACATTAACGAGAGAGGGGAGTTTTTTTTCTTTCTTGCCAACAGGTCTTGTATATTTTGAGGACGGTTTTGACGAAACAGCCTTTTCTTTAATTGCAGCAGCAGGTTTCTTACCAGTAAGACTGGTTACTTCGTTGTTTAGAGAGGCAACAACTTCGGGTAGCCTTTTTACCCACGCTGTCGACCGCTGGCCAGATGGCAGGTTCATCTCGACACCGTACTGATAACCAAACAGGCGCCCTGCCAGTGTTTGATTAAAACGTTCAACAATAGCTTGATCTCTGTGGATATTAACACGCCCGCGTCTAATATAGGTTTTGTGATTTTCCATTTCTTTGGTAACAGCTCCCATGAATTCGCGACCAGGGTCAACTTGCAGCATCTGTGGCCATTTTAGTGCACTTCGCCTGTAAATTGTCTGAAAACCTTTTGCAACCTCAGTTGAATCTTTGGAGGTCAA
The DNA here is from genome assembly GCF_052425735.1 of Oculina patagonica. Classification (NCBI taxonomy): domain Eukaryota; kingdom Metazoa; phylum Cnidaria; class Anthozoa; order Scleractinia; family Oculinidae; genus Oculina; species Oculina patagonica. The sequence continues at coordinate 6,404,027 of NC_135766.1, forward strand.
AGGCTCGGCCTCTTTGAAACGGCTGGCAACGTCAACAACAGTCAGCGCGTATTTGTAAACTTTTCGCCCTCGCGGCAGTTTGTCGTGTGGCAGAAAAAGAAGGTCCGCCTGGTGGACCGCGTTAGGGGTAGAAACATCGAATTTTGGTCGAGGAACGTATCGTGGTGCCGGAAGGTAGATCTGCCAAAGGGCCTGCTTAACTAGCCACTTTTTTGCGGCATCTTCGGAAACCTTGGCAGCCTCGGCTAATTTTTTTATCGCTGCAATTCCCTTCCAGTAGCCCTGGGGGCTATAGTAGACTTTCGAGATCTTTGCATCCATGTGTATACAAGAAAAAAAAAGAAACGTTTAAAGAAACCGAAAGGCAGCGTACCCAAGAGCAAGAGCGCCTGCGCCAACGAACATCAGTTCACCTTGTTTCTGCTGCTCGCTTGGCTGATAAAAATCAGAGAACTTGGGTTCTTTCGGAGGAATCATTTGTTTGTCAGGATGTGCCTGGTTGTAGAGTTTGAAAGCGTAGTCTGTGTTCGTAAAGTTCTGTTTCGCTTGCTGTTTGATCTCATTGTTGGTTTCGATCCAGTCGAGAAGCTTCGTGCGGTCGCGAGAGTACTTCGCGTAAGCTGCCTGGTAAGCCTCGAGAGCTTTGTCGTGTCTTTCTTTTTCTTTCAAAGCGGCGTCATCTCCGCCACCCAAAGCTCGAGCAAGATAGTTGCCGCCAATGAAAGCAGCAGCGTTCAAGATAGCTCCGCCAGCCATAATCGCTACGCTTGCCATTGTGTGTTTTTGTTCTTATATTAAGATATTTTTTTTTAATTGGTGGGGAGAATTTTCTGGTCCTCGAGATACTGTTTAAGTGCAACGCTGCCAGCCATGACGGCTGTGAACTTTACATAGTTCATAAAACTGCTGCTTGGGTCGGATGTGAAGTTTTCTTTTACAACTTTTTTGGCAGCCCAGCCGATTCCGGCGGCGAGACCTGTAATGGTGGCGGCATCCATGAGCGTTTTCACGAGCTTGTTGTCGGACATGACAGTTCAGTATAAAATAATAAAAAAGTATTCAATTGAAAATTTTTTTTCATGCAGCGCCGGCTGCAACTTTTTTTGTGCTTTCGATACCTGCGTTGTACCCTTCATTATAGACTCGTTGGCGCTCGCGCGCTTCTTCTTGTTGGTTGTCCTCTTCATATTCCTCAACTCCACTTGATGTTTCAATAAAATCATCTCTTAAAGAGCCTATAACAAAACATAATACACTAATAGAAATCGACGTAGCACCGATTTTAAAAAATAAAGATGAAAATTCATCAAAAGTTCGCGGTAGCTTCATCGTTATAATAAAGAAAAAAAAAGCTTTAATTGTTAAAGTTAGCCAGTAACACAAAAATTACTTGCATAAAAACTTTAGATGGTCAAACACATCATGGCACATGGAAATAAAGATTTTTTCCATTTCAGCACACACCAAACTTTTTGCTTCTTCAATCTTCTCTTTTCTTTTTTCTTCATTTTCTATTTTTTCATACTCTTTTTCAAGTTGGCTAACTTTACCAATTAAATCCTCATACTGCCTGTTTAAACTTTGCACAGATTTTTCAGCAATAGCATTTAAAATTTTTAATCCTTCTGGTTTCAGCCTGTTCAAAAAGGCTTTTATCCATTCCATAGCAGCTGTTACTCGTACCTCATCTTCTTCAAAGCATTTTTCAAAGCATTTGGCACAATGACTCAACAAAACAAAGCTTCCAAAATCCATTGGGTCAGGCATAGTGTATGTCCTCGTGTCGGTCATCGTGTTTTGTATACTTTAAAAAATCAAATGTTTAAATGAAAATTATTTAATAATTTTTTTAATCCATCGGACGGATTCCTCTTTTTGAGCCATTTTGGTTTGTTGGTTGCGGAATTCTAGAGCCCGTTTGGCGCGTGTCTGAAGAACGCGTTGCAACCCTTCCAATACTTTCTGCTGTAACTGGTGTGTCATCAGTTATAAGAGTTGGCGGAGCTTTAATTGTTGGACTTCTTTTTTCCTTTATAAAGGCTTTTATGTCTTCGCGTTTCACATAAGTTGTAACGATTGCAACGCCGATACCAAGCAAAGATATCCATTGATTTGTGGTGAGACCGCTTGATTGCGGCTGAGCCTCGGGCGGAGCTGGTTCCGTTACGGCCGGTGGTGTTACATTTCGCTTTGCAGCAGCAGATTTCTTTTCCTTTTCTTTTGCAATTATTGCAGCAGCCTCGACAGCAGCTTTTTTCTGTGCTTCACGAGCCTGTTTTGTTTTTTCAGCTGCAAGCTTGCCAGCAGCAACTCGCTTTGGATTTTTGGCAGGCTTTGTTGCTGGAGTTGTTGAAGTAACTTGTTTCTGTTCTTCTTGAGCGATCGGAGTTTGTTCGAGCTCGGCCATTTATAATAAAAAAAAAAAATAATATTTAAATAGAAAATTGCTCAGCAAGATTTTTTGCTAAGCAATTGCTAAGCATTGTTCAGTAATTACTTAGCATTTTTTTAGCATTGCTCAGAAAAATCTTCAGTAGTGTTTGTGTCCGCATCTTTGGAAGCGCCTTTGGTTTCGCACAGCGAAGTGTGCGACTTTGTAGGGACCCCTTGGGTCCCCGCGCCAGGCGCGGCTTCGTTTAAATCAACGTGCTTTGTTGTGATGAGCGCAGCATTTGCAACGGCAAGAAAGCGGCCGCATTTCAAAGCCAGACCGCCTGCCAAAGTGGACAGCTCTTTACTGATAATGTAGTCGTTTTTGAGTTCCTTCTGATAATCATTGACGTTCTTGATATTTACGGCCATACCAACGACTTTAGTAACAAGAAAAATAAAGCTGTCAATCAAGCTGTCGGTTGTTTTGGATCCAACGTACGCCTCATATCTCTTTAAGTACTTTTCAACTTCTTTATCTGTCAAGCGCTTTACCTGCTCGTGTGTCAGTTGCACACCGATTGCTTCTTTGGCTTTTCCTATTGAAACAAGGATTGCAAGCTGTTCACGCAAAGCAGGAATGTCAGGGCCTTGAATGAGTGCCATAGCGCTTTCTGTACTTTCTGGTTCAGCTCCTAGCAGTTCCATTACGGAAGCTAATTCTTGTTCACTTGCAGAGCCCTTGACGCTCTCGGGAGGAGAAGTTGCGAACGGGTCAGCCATTTATTACTCTAAAAAATATGTTCAATAAGAAAATTTTGTGCCGTAAGGGTGGCGATGAGAAATGACAAGATGCGAAAACTTATTTTTTTTTAGCTTTAAAATGATTTCTTTGTAATCCTCATGGGCAAGTTCGCCAGCGTAATCCTCAAAGATTGCCTTCGTGGTCTTGGCAGAGGGGGTGTAAAAGAAAACGATTGCCGCAACATTTTCGCGGAATGAGGATGTTATGCTTGTCAATTTTTGAGTTAACACCCATATGCTCAAGCCTGCGTGGCGAGCAGAGAAAGCAAGATTCACCAACTCCCCTGTTCTTCCTTTTACATCTTTCGAAGCAGCACAGTCGTCGAGGATGATAAGCGTGTTCGTACCCTCAAAAAGAAATCTTGAAAGCCTTAACCAAGATTCCACCTCGTGCTGCTCGCAAATGAAAACAAAAAATCGAATATCTTCCTCAGCAAAGCGATAATAAGTCTTGTTGTGCTCGAAAGTCGGGCAGATGAGCACGATGTAGTCAAACTTGCCTCGGAAAGGGCCACAAAGCTGATTGACCACGTATCTTGTTTTTCCTGAGTTCGTTGGTCCAACAATGAGAGCGTTGAAGGGTATATTGGCAGGATCCATGCTTCGCTTTGCGAAAGCTATATCAATACTCAACACCTTCTAATTCTTTATTTACAATAGAAAATTGTGCATCAGCGATAGCGAAAATGTAGCATTTGACATTCCCTGATCCTGAGGCTGTTCTCTGTATCTCTAAATTAACGCCATCCTTTGTGTTCACCAAGCGGAGCCCGCTGCCGTGCATGTTGTTGTCGCTCATGGAGCGAAGGTCAATGAAAAGCCCGAACTTTTTTTCTGCATAAAACTTTGTGGCGTTATTAAACATTTTTTGGTCTGCGTTTTTGCCAAAGAACCTGAGAACTTCCTCCCACATGTCTCTTCCTTCAACGCCCTGACTGTACACCTTATTTGGAACGCCGTTCACGCTGATTTTTACATTTGTTATGTCAGGGTTAAAGAAAGATTCTGTATCTCTTGCACCTGCGGCGTGGGGTTCAGGAAAAAGAAGTAGAAGTCCCTTCAAGGAGCGCTTTGGGACGTTAATGCTTTCGTTTATTATCGTGTCAGTAGCTTTTTTTACTGTGATCGTTTTGTAATTATGCACATGCTCGTAAAAGAAACTTTTGCCGTTAATGTAAGTGCTTTCTACTTCTCTTGCAAGTTCTTTGTGATAAATAGCCTCGTATTCGAGTTGGATGTCAGTTAGCTCATACCCAAGTTTTGATGGATCTGTTCCTCTTACAACCACATTTGGACTGTTCAGTTTTATCTCGAAGACAAGCTCGTCTGCGAGTGCGCGCGGATAGAACACGCCATGGTCTCTCAAAATCTCGTGATCAAGCGGGATACGATACTTGCTTCCATAAACTTCTGCCAGCTTCTTTTCCGCGTCAACTCCTGATTTTTTTTTGTCACCAGCGTTTGAACGGATTTTGCATAAATCCTCGGACTGGATACCTTCAAGAAACATGTTGCTGCGCTTTTCTACCGGCAGAAAAAGGTCCTCGAAAAGTTTGTAGACGTCGTAAGCGTTCGTATCCTGCAGCGTTTCTCCAGCAAACTTGACCACCATCCTTGAGACAAGCGCCCGGGTGACGTTGTTTACGAGAAAGTTGTTGGGCTCGCCGCTCACCGTCAAGTTAAACACAAGAGCCAGGGAGCCTGGAACGAGAACGACGCCTTCTTCAAGCTTTGGCACAGCAACTCTCAGAATTTCTTCTGGAGACGCTTTATTCGGGTTAAATGTAATGCGATGTCGCACTCTGTCTGCCTTGAGCGCGTTTGGTGTTTTCTCTTCGAACGTTGGTCGGTGTCTTTCGCTGACAGCCATTGTATATTTAAATTAAAAAATGTATTTATTTAATATAACATGGCGACAGAAGGTGGCTTTGGTGACAGAGATCCTCTTTTGGAACATACAGGCGACCGTGACGACCGTAATGACAACGATGACAGCGATACAACAGGTTCATTCCAACCTGGAGGGGCATCAACGCCCGGACCTAGTGAAGGAATACCTGGGAGAAGAACCACAATGAATAGGCCGGACGAAACAACAACGATGTTTCCTGAAATCCCCGACGATAGTGCGACAACAACCTTCACTGCTTCGAGTTATCTTGACAAAGAGTTTCCATCAGCTGACAAATCAAAGATTAAATACAAAATAGATGGAAATGGAAGGCTGCAAGTTGGGTTAATTAAACCAGGTAAGCCTTATTATAATTTAACAACCAAAATTCAAGGCAAGGAAGAATACCAGATAAATATAAGACTTCCCAAAGAAGTTTTAAAAGCCCTTGGTCCAAGTCGTCGATTAACTCTTGAAAATGAAATAAGAGGTCTTTCAGAAGGCATCAATAACAACAAAAAAACAGCAGAAGATAACAATGAAAGCCCGGAGGAAAGAAAAAAAGCTAAAGAAAGAGCAAAACTACAAATTGAAAGGCGCACTGATCTACAGAAAGAATTAGATCGGTTGAAAAAAGTAGAGTACGAGCCTGTGATTGGGGTAACAATACCTTTACAAGAATTCCAGCAACACGAAACAGAAAGGCTCGAAAGGGAAGTGGAAATACAACAAGAGAGACAAGAACAAGAAAATATTGCAAACGACGAAAACAGGCCACAAGCAGAAAGACAACAAGCTCGCGAAAGAGTTGATAACTTGAATCAAGAATTTAATGAAATAGAAAATGAAAGAGAAGAAGAGATCGAAAGATTGTCTTTAACAGACAAATTAAGAGAAAAGGTAAAAGCGATTTTCAAAAAATATGGCTTCACCGTCACAGCAGTTTTGCTTGCCGTTGGCACGACTATTGGCGTAATTCTGAGTTCTCTCTCAAACGGTTTAAAAGGTTTAGCAAAAGGTGTTGGTGACGGTCTTCAGACACTTGGCAAAAAAATTGCAAGTATTCTGCCGGGCCTCCTTGGCTCGATCGCCAGTTTTGTGTTTCGAACGGCCGGCCAGGTGATCAGCTTCCTCGGCAAGAATGCTTGGCTTTTGATTGTCGGTGTTGCTATCTTTCTTATCGAGCGAGTTACAAAACGAAGCGAGCGCTAAGCTCTAGAGGGAAAACCCGAAGGGTTTCCGGTGCCCCTTGGGCACCCTCAAAGAGCTCGGCTGACTGCAAACGCAACAATAACGGCACCAGCAATAAGGTAGATCTTGTTTTTTTCGTGTGCTGTATCTTCAGTGTCTGGCTTCTGCTTTTCGTCTGTTTTTGTCACAGTACCCGCTGAAGGCGTATGTGGCGCCGGCTCTTTTTTTGCAGCTTTGTGAATCGGGTTTGACGAATGACTTGTTGGTCTATTAACTTTTGATGGCCCACCGCTCATACTTGTTGCGCCCACTTTTTTTGTAGCTTTATTAACCTCATCATTCACTCCTAATTTCATCCCAACAACAGCCTGCTTAAGCTGGTTATTGTAGCCAACAACGCTTTCTGTGTTTATAACCATACGAGCGGGCATCAGCCAGGCACCTGGGCAGACTGCAAGGTTAAGCCGAACCTTAGCTTCGTCGATGGCTAGTTGGTATCTTTGGACCGACTTTGCCAGATCAGGTTGCCTTATAGCGTCTTCAACCAACACGAGGAACTCACTTTGCGCTTCCTTTGCACGGCCGCCTGTTCCAAGTATGCTACTTCGAACGTTCACCTGCGAACCGAGAATACAGTAGACAAAAGCCTCTATCGACTGGTTTACTCTCGACAAACCTGCCTGAGTAAGCCCTTCAGTGCCGTTAGGACAAAACCAGTCTGCCTGTGCATATGCAGCGTCGTCTGGCTCGATGTATTGAATCAAGTTACCTTTGCTTGCAGTTCCACCTTCATCCGAAAATTTATCGTAATCGGGGTATTTTGCCCCAGAATTTTTCGGACCAATATTTGAGATCCAGATATAAACGTTACCAAGTCCGTGGTTTGCGCCTGTTGTGAAACGGAAATCGCTTGACGGGTCGACACCGAACTCAGCACATATTCTTTTGTACGAAGCCACGTCGTACTTGTTGTCGAACTGGCTAAACGTTGGGTCGCCAGGCAAGGCGCTTACGCTCTGAATCCCCCCCATCTGAAACAATATTCGCCTTATCGTGAAATAAACGTGAAAAAGGTAAAAATTTCGCACAATCGGTGGCAAGCTAAGAGATGAGTGTTCTTCATCGAAAATTTCTCGGCTTATACCGCAGCCTGTTGTCGCGCACCATACCGCAAAGTTAAGTTGCTGTGGCCAATAGGCCATATTTTGGCTAGCAAGCCACCTTTTTGACTCTTTTCCTGATGTATGCTTCAGTTTTGTTTTTTGAAAAATCTCTCTTAATTTCGTTGTGAAATATTGGTCTGGTGTGACGTAGATGTTTATTTGGCTGTTAAATATTTTTTTCAAACTTGGTGCGGCTTCGTGAAATCCAACAGCTGGAATTGGCAAAGATGAGCTTTTTGCGCCGCTTGGTGACAGCTGTTGTGGAAAACCGCCTGAAATTTGATTCTCCCCCAGTGCTTTTTTCATCTCTGGGCTCCAATATTTGCTGTCAGAGCCAAAAACATTTATCAAATGGCCTTGCCCTGCCTTGTAATAAATGTCTGCCGTTGCTGTGTGGTTGTACGCGAACTCAACCTGTGCAACAAATTTTGTTCGGTCAGCGTTTGGATATTTTGCAAGAAAAGGTTTCCATGCATTGTCTTTTGCCGCTTCAGAAATTGTAGTTGCTTCTGGGGTTTTCATCCACTTCATAAAACCTCTTGTTTTTGCATCCATGGTCCTCTTTTATATTAAACATTTTTTATTTTTATTTAATATAAAAATGGTTGTGCTGACTGTTACCACAAAAGAAAATCCGAACACTGTTTATTTTGACCAGCCTATTCCAAAACCAAGCTATATCCGGCTTTTAAGTTGTTCTCTTTACAACAGCTGGAATAGTTTGGAAAAGGATGGAATAGTTTTTTATAAACAAGTGAACAAGGAAGAGAAGGCGCGTTATATACGGCAAGGAAACTTCTCACTCGATGACATTGGGAGTATTTTTGAAAAAGGATTTCCAGAGAAAAACATGTTTTCTGTAACAAAAGGCATTGCAGGCCGTTCATTGATAATAAAAGCAAAAGAGCCCAATTTAAAAACTTTTGGACTGAATGAAAGTCTAATTAAGTTCTTTAATTTGCCTGGGTTTGAGAATTACGCAAGTATTGAAAAGGAATTTTTTGAAACAATTGAGGTAAATAATGTTTCAAATCCTAAAAATTACTTCATCAACTGTGACCTTATCGACAAGCAACAAAGCTTGCTAAATGGTAAGCCATCAAGCCTTTTAGCGTTTTTTGACATACGTGGAAAACCGTATGAAAAAGTTTATTACCAAAATACACATTTTAACGTCTTGCGCGACGTTTCTGCTGAAGAAAATGTATCATCTCTGACTCTTTCGATTAGAGATGAGAATGGAAAGCCATTCGATTTTAACGGCACAAATCTTACATATGAGTTGGAATTGAATTAAATTAAATACAAAAATAACTTTTATGTATACGAGGCCATGTCATCTGCTAATGTTCTCCCGAGTGCCCCTGCTTATGGTGATCGCGAAGAAACACAACTTTATCCAAGCCTCCCAACAAATGCCGAGAATTTTCGGCTGACTGAAATAAGTAAAATTGAAAAAGAAATATCCGCTGGAGCTGAGCATTACAGGCTTGTGTTAAAAAAATATAAAAAAGTCCGGAAAGTTATTCACTATTCCGTGGTCTGTCTTGGCGCCGTGACGGCAGCTCTGTCTTCTGGAGCTGTTGCCACTTCACTTACTGGTGTTGGAATTGTTATCGGCGTTCCTGTCGCAGCAGTAGCAGGTATATCTGGCGCAGCTTCCACTGGCCTGTCAGTTATCAACAAAAAGCTTGAACGTAAAGTTAATAAGCACTCAAGAATCCTCGCTCTGGCTGTTGCAAAACATGACTCGATAAACAGCTCTGTCTCACAAGCTCTGAATGATAATCTTGTTTCTGACAAAGAGTTTCAACTGATCACACGAGAAATGCAAAATTATCGCCAACTTAAAGATACTTTACGCTCAAACTTTGCAAAAAAACAAACAAATTCACTCCAGCCAGACATCGGAAAAATTCGGGAAGAAATCAAGAGAGAAGAACGCAAAAGATTGGAAAAAAAACTTCTCGAAAGTGCCACCGACATTTCGAAATAAAATTTCAGTCCAATAAAACATTTTTTCATTTTATAAAAGAATGATTGTCTGCGCTCATCTTGTCGTTTACTTTGTGATGGAAGCATTGTCGTTCGAGTTGCAAAAAAATGTTCGAGACATCACAAGAGAGGTTGTTGTTTGCCTGAACGAGGCAAAATAAAAGGTTAAAGCGTGCTTAAAGTGACTTTCAGCCGAGTCGAAATCAGAAAAAAAATAAACACTTGATTTAATCCCCACAGTCAAGGGCTTGTCTGAACAATGCATGCAAATTTTTTTTGTGTGTGTGGGGAATGTCCCACAGCGTCAGACTTATGCAAATCAACAGCTTTTTAATGATATAATAAGCAATCAATAAACATTACAAGTGTGTTAAGTAAAATAATTTTATTCAGTTGCTAAGTTAAATGTTCGTTGACAACGGCGGACATCTATGGCCGCGGTATCCAAGGTAAATTGTTCGTTGACAACGGCGGACATCTATGGCCACGGTATCCAAGGTAAATTGTTCCTTGACAACGGCGGTCATCTATGGCCACGGTATCCAAGGTAAATTGTTGCTTGACAACGGCGGACATCTATGGCCACGGTATCCAAGGCAAATTGTTCCTTGACAACGGCGGACATCTATGGCCACGGTAACTAAGGTAAATTGTTCGATGACAACGGTGGACATCTCATGGCCGCGCGGCGTCTGTCCTTTGATGACTTGACAAGTTTTGGTCAAGTTTTAGAACTTGGCAAGTTTTTGTCAATTCGGGTTACGCGTAACCCCATTCCAATGTGATGACGTGGTTAGGCTTTTAACTTGGCCGATTTTTGTCAAGTTTGAGAACTTGGCTGATTTTGGTCAATTCGGGTTACGCGTAACCGATTGCATACCAATATGATGACGTGTTTAGGCTTGTAACATGGCAAATTTTGGTCAAGTTTGGCAAACGCTTAAGTTGTATCAGGCTATCGTTTGACATCTACAAATGATTCATGTCGATAAACTGAGTTAAATCTTCTTAATTTTGATAGAAAAAGGTTTGAGAAACGTCTACAAGCATCCGATATACTTAACCTTGCGATCAAACTTCACGACCAAGCATCTGATTGTTGTCCGTAATTGCTTAAGTTTCGCGAAGCGAAGGCACGAATAGCTGATGTAAAATATTATAATCGGATCCTCGTTTGTCGTTTCCAAATGATTCATGTCCGTAAGCTGTGTCTTTGCTCCTTTTTCAATGAAGGTTTGATAAACGTCTTTATACATCGGCCATACTTGTTTGTGTAATACAAAAAAGCTTATGTGAATAATATAAAGTTATAATTTTAACTGTGATTGGTCACAAAAGACGTCATTACATCGGGAAATAACCTATTAACTAAAAATAGTAATGACGCCTGGTGAATAAAATTACCGTGATCTTATATTGTTCTTTTATGTGCTAGAAAGTTCTTAGCTCAATATTTCACGGTATATTTACATGTTAGTCAAATTAAATATTGTTGTTGAATAAATCATAGCTCTCAAAAAACACATACAAAGAGTTTGAGTTGTTTTCCGGCTAAAAATATTCAAGATGAAAAAAAAAACAATTAGATTACGTCAAGGGGGTTTCCCACGTAATTGACACAGGGTAAACAATGACTTCCTGTGTTACTCAATAATTTATGCACTCACCGGAGCGTGCAAGTTTTGTTTAGCTTGTTAAAACGTTTGCGACAACACTGCTGTCTAGTTTTTTTAATTTTTCAATCAGCTCGTCTGTTAAAAAGATTGTTATTTGTTTTTCATTTTCCTTAGTTTTTTTGTATGTTGTAAAAGCTTTTCCACGAGATCTTTTCAAGTTTTTCTTTACAGACAAGTTAATTTCTCCAGTTCTCCCTCTTCCCATCTTCGTTTACTCAATAAGAGCATTTGTTCAATTGGAATTGTTTCTGGCACAGCAATTAAAGGTTGGTTGTAATTTAATACAATGGCGCCATACAACGATTGGTACACTGTCGGGTCCGGCGAATCTGCTTCAGGAAGTTAGGAATGTGAAAGCCACTCACATTTTCCTCCTTTTTTTTACCATTTCCACGCCTGCTTTCCCGATTTTTTTGTTAGTTTTAACCATGCTTTGCATAACGATTGCAGCTTTCTTTTTCTTAAGTTTTCTGGGATTAAACGTCTTTTTTTGCAACTAGTTTCGCGAGGGGGGTAAGAAAGGCGTCTTGCGTTCCGCGCACACTTGTAAATTAGGAGTTGTGGACACAAATTGTGACAAGGAGCGAGGCGAGCCTGGGCGAGCCGAGCGAGTTGTCACGGTTTGTGCCACAACTCCTAATTTACAAGTGTGTCATGGAAGATTGCAAACATTACAATTTGCAGACTTGTTTTACGGGTGTTGCTTTTGCGAAAATTTGCTCTGATTGTATCACGCATAAACCACGGCAAAGCGAATGATTCCAACAACGGTTATTCTCGAGAAATTCGTTATAACACTGACAACATAGCGATTTTATCGACCGAGGAAAATCACATCTCAATTCACACCGCGTGCTCGACTACAGTTCACTAAACTGTCAATCCGACAAAAAACAACTCTGACTGGTTCGCGGCCGGTTAGCGGCAATTAAGCGTGATTTATCATTAATCGCGCCACGTTAATAGAAGGCGAGCACAACATAACGGGTTTACCGACTGAGAAAAATCACATCTCAATTTACACCGCGTGCTCGATTACACTTCCCAAAACGATAAAAACATGCATTCCTTGCGTGACGCGTTACACGGGATAATTATCTTTTGTCCATTTAATCATTTATTTATCGACACTGCCATCTAAAATTACGCACTCTCGTACCAGTACCTTTTCCAAGTGCGTCAAGGCCCGCACTTTCTAACCTGTGGTTACCATTAGTTATACATTTATAAATAAGACGGTTCAATAGCCTAAATTATAAGTCTTTAATATGTCAACTCTTTTCTCTATGAATACATACATGCATATTGCTTTTAAACTTCTTAACTATCCCTCAGAACGTTTGCCCTTCTATCCGTTTATCTCCTTAAGTGTTATTTGTAACGAACCTTCGAGGCTACAAACCAAAATTATGGACGAAATCCTATGAAAAGCTCTATTAAAGATAACTTTGCAGTTGCCCGCTGTTTATTCGGTTTTTTAGCACAGACAAGAGCTTACGATTTGAGATTCTATCCTGCAAAATCGTGCTGAATATCGCCTGATACTTAGGCCGTAGGCCGAGTTGGCTAGAATCAGACCATATTCTGCATGATTGGGCAGGAAAATTGTTTTATTTTTTAACAAATTGTCAACGAAACACATTTTAATTATGCAGCGCTTTGTCAGGCTTCGGACGAATCTTGGCAATCCACGTATATTTAACAATTGTTATTCAACAGATGCGCGCGCTGCCCATATATGGTCAAAATGTTAACGATATCTGTCATCCGTACATAACAGATATCCTGCGATATACGTAGGTTGCGAAGATTCGACCGAAATCTTGTAAAGCGCTGCATAAGTACAGTTTTTCTATGTCCAAAAGGTGTTTCGTTGACAATTTGTCGAATAATAGAACAATTATCCTGCTCAATCTTGCGGAATATCGTCTGATTTTAGCCAACTCGGCCTACGGCCTCGTCGGCTAAGTATCAGGCGATATTCCGCGCGATTTCGCAGGATAATTGTTCCGAGTTGGCTAAAATCAGACGATATTTCGCAAGATTGAGCAGGATAATTGTTTTATTATTCAACAATTCAAATTGTCAACGAAACACATTTTGCAGATAGAGAAAGTGTAATTATGTAGCGCTTTACAAGACTTCGGACGAATTTTTGCAACCTACGTATATTTAGTAAATAAACCTTTCCAGGCGGCTGGTATATTGGAGGTTAATGCCCGAGGCTGAAAGATTGTCGAAAAATGAACAGTTGGCCGAGAAGCGAAGATTCGAGGGCAACTGTGAAATTTTGAGGACAATCTTTCAGTCAAGGGCATTATCCTCCAAGATACCAGCAAGCCAGAAAGGGATTTATTTATTTTATAACCCTCCGAGTCATTTCTACAACGCGCTTCATCGCCAGCAAATTTATAGGAAAAAACTTACGTAGTAAACCCGGCTTACATACATACATACTTTATTTAATAAGTAGGTCTAAAATACAGGCAGCTAAAAGCTGATGTGGACCTACATTAAATTCTAAATAACAATTAATAATAAATCTAAATCTAAAACCTAACAAAATAAAAAAAACATATATGAAACTGTGGTTGAAACAATTGTAAGTTGATTTGTTTATTATATGAAATGACTATGCATGATTTGTTTACGTGATTTTTAACTCTGTGATTTCATTAAAAGTTAGAATTAAATAGGGTGATTTCATTCGTTTGTTTTGTGACTGCCTACAAAATCGGGCGACGGATATCAAATCGGACGGGGTATATTCGCTGATACTCGTCGTCCGATTTTGTACCACGTGATGCGTTTTGTCCAATGAGCGCGCGCAAAACTTAATGGGTGGGTTATAACACAGGATATCTGCTATGTACAGATGACAGATAACGTTAACATTTTGACCATATATGGGCAGCACGCGCATTTGTTGAATAATAACACAGGATATCTGTTACGCACAGATGACAGACAACAATGACTTTCTGACCATATATGGGCATCGTGCGGATTTGTTGAATAATAATCGTAGTTAGCAAAACCCAGTGACGATCTGATTGGCTACGCAAGCACGATCTGATTAACAAATGCAGTCAACTCCCACCTTGCGGACACCTTGCTATTACTAACACCTCGTTATTACGAACAGGAGGTTAAGTCCCGGCGAATTAGAATTACTGAAGATAACTCCCACTACTACAGGCTTTCCCTATTGCGGATACCAAATTGTTGTCCCAAAGGTGTCCGTTATAGTGAGAGTTGACAGTAGACGGCTCTCAAAGCGCGCTCAGTTTTTCGCTGAATTTTATAAATCAAAACCATCAGCATAACAATTAGACAGCAAGCTCGAGATTTCTATTAAACAAAGAGACCTCACCTGTGTAGCCAATCAGATTGTGCATTACCTAATACAGAAAACTCGCGCCTTGAGGACACCTCGCAATTACGGACACCCCGTTATTACGAACAGGAGTTGAAGTCACGGCGAATAAGAATTACTGACAACTCCCGCTACTACGGACTTTCTCTATTGCGGACACCAAATTGTTGTCCCGAAGGTGTCCGTGATAGTGAGAGTTGACTGTGGACGGTCAGTGGGTTATGTTAAAGCTGGTAGTAGCTAGCGTCGATAGAAACCGAGAGCGAGCCGTCTAATTACCCAGCGTCAGTTACCCAGTCGGTGGCTGATCTATTAACACAGAATATCGCTAGAATTGATTTATTTTGATTGCCTTGTGAGCGCGTCCATGTAAAATTATCGAATCACAAGCAAAGCCTATAAATAAACCATTTTCACTGAACGTTTTGTTGAATAGATCGGTCTCGGGGTAATGCTAAAGCTCTCCGTTTTTATCGGCATTTGATAGTCAAGGGGCAAACCTCGAGCTTGCCGTCTAACTAGTTCAGTTTTGGAGGTAAATCTCTGTAATAACATTCATCGGAAGAGGTTTAATTGTATTAGTATCTTTATATAATATCAGCCACCTTATAAATTCACTGACCATGTTGTCTGATGTCTTGATGGCGGTACCGAAAGGACATTTACTTCTTATTAACTAAGCGTGAGGACCTTACTGAATATCGCCCTAGGTCTGGATCAAGAAAAACCCATGCAGATCGTTTTTTTTCTATGTACGGTTCCAGGTTAGTGAGGGTTAACAAGAAATTTTGTTATATCGGACTCTTTGCCGCGCTGTTGCCTACACTTTGAAAATAACAGCAGGGTGTGTTTCGTGCGACACTAGCGCAAGTTCTTTCCATAAGTAAAATTAATGATCAGGTTAATTAGTGTCCCATCCGGCCTGCGCTTATCTCCAGCTTCCCGAGCATGGAGCGACTACAAGTATTATAACTCCCTTGGATTGTATCCTAGGCCGTCGCAGGATAACCCCGCCCTCCTCCCTACCGCAGAATGTATTTAATTCGCCGTTAATTGTTCATACATATAGGCGGGGAAAAAATAACAAAAAAAATTCCGGCCACGCAGGCAAAGTGTCTTGTCCCAAAACACGCACAGTGACGCCGGCCAGGGCTGGAACCCGCACCGCCCGACCCCTAGTCCTGTGCACTAACCATTAGGCCACCACACACCCCCACAAGGTATTTCCATACCATATTTTACATATCTAATCCCGAAAACTCTCCCAGCTTAGGTTAAGGGAAATAAAAAAACGCAAGAGGCAAACGCGTAGTGAGGCGTCTCGGTTGGAGCAGTGACCTCCTAGCCGTATGGTAGGGCGTCAGATGAAATCCTACACTGCCCTGTGACCGCCACCTCTTGTGCCTCATGCCAGCTGTAGTTATCTTCAAATGGAGTAAGAGCTTGTAGTTCTTTATATAACTGTTTTGAGTAGTTTAACCATATCACACAGCACATGTGAATGTTGTTCACTAGCAAGGTGTCCCTTCGTCGTTGTGATCTTTATCGTCTTTATCTTCACTCTTTGCTTGAACGGTTGAAGGCTGGACACGAATGACCGTAGAACTTTTCTCTCTGGAAAAGATGAAGAGCATTGTATGTATAAAGCCGCTAGCTTGGCTGATTATTGTTTTGCTTAAAGTGAGACAAAATTTTGAACTATAGCCTTCTTAATCGATATTTTTGGTGAATCGTGATATATAAAAAATTAAGTACCGGTATATCCCAAATCATATATATTTAACAGTTATTTAAAATAGCCATGGTATATTGCAATTCCTGAGTTTTAATTGGTTAACAGGCAATGGTATATGAGCTCATATACCATGGACCACAAATATGGTAGGTGTACCGTATGTTAATGTTCTCATAAACGCCCGGGGCGTCTATTAAATTTTAGGGGTCCTAGGGGAGGTGGCGTTTATTAGAGAGAGGCGTTTATTAACTTTAACTGTGACGACGTCAACAAAACAAATAGGATACATCGTTTGCTAGCAAGAAGATGATGAGTAGACTTATCTAATCTACGCTAATGCAAAGACTAGAGATGTCGTTCATAGTTCGATATCGATGTTTTTATCGTCATCGGGGTCAACCATGTTGGTATAGTTGGCCTCTTCGATGTCCGAGTCAAGCAAGAAACTAACTATATTGCGTGATTTTACTCCATGGAGCATTTCCTTGGTTTGTGAGGTAGGGGGCGTCTAATACAAACTTTACACTTCAGGGGAGGCGTTTATTGGATACGAAGCGTTTATTTGAGAGTTGTTCAGAGACTGTAGTAGGGATTATTTTCTTACCTCATAAATGAATACTTTGTTCTTAGCACGGTCATGACATTAGTTCCGTGTTTTCTCCACCATATCTCCACCAGTACAACAATAACAGAGAAACATCCTCCTGCCGCTAGGACTAGGTACACACCCAACATATTCTCTAACTGAATTCTCTTGCTGTCACCCACAGCTGTGAACATTAAAAAAATATCAGTTTGAAAAATCTAGGTATTGTTCCAATGCCTTGTCCAATACCGTTTCAGATTCCCCAGTGCGTTTTGATATTTTGAAGCATGTCATGTGATATATTTTCGTCCAGTCGAACTCTTGAAGCATTTCAGTGGCGGGATATTCTATAACAATGTTTCGTTCTTTACTAAGCTACTTACTCTTTACACCAGGACCCGACTACCGAGAGCCTGGAACAGGCTACTTCGGATACAATGCCATCGCCAGCAAAACGATATTAAAATAAATTATCAAAACGCTATTATGGATTATTTTCTCGTGAAAAACTAAGACAAAAAACTTCCATTGATTTTCCGGTGGCATGCAGGCTAACCCTTCAATGCCATTTTGTTTTCATAAATTTACAATATAGAAATTAACAAGAAATAATGACTGTATCAAGCTTCATTTTGAATTAAATCTGTGAAAAAAAACTAAAAAATACTGAGCTGACCCCGACGTGATTCGAACACGCAGCCTTCTGATCTGGAGTCAGACGCGCTACCATTGCGCCACGGAGTCAACTGATGACATTAACTCTCAATTTGAATTAGGTTTTTCTTTTCTTCTTTGTGAAAGTCTGGACATAATGTTGTGCATTGTAAGAAGCGTCAAAGAAGCGCAATTAGTTCTCATTTTTTTAATTAATTGCGGCCGCACATTGTTAACAGGCCTGAACAAACCTGCTCCACTCTTTTCCTTGGGACATTGACTCTTATACTCCCACCATTTTCTCCACAAACTGTCCAACACGCTTGTCTCTTGTAGTTTCAATATAGCTACAGAGATGTTTCTGATGTATGGAGAATGTTTGGGCATAGCAATACCATAACTACCAGCGCCTAGAATTCCATTCACTGGATAGGAGAAGAAAAAACAATAATAAATTTAACTGAAAACCACTTGACGCTAGTTGGCGTAAACTTAACTGAATATGACTTAATTCATCATTATCTTTTAGCTTTTTTACCAGAAATGTACAACATAAGCATTTCCGACACGGGTAACTCATAATCTCACAATGGTGAAAGTTTAAGAAAAAAAATCAATGTTAAAAGATTTTTTTTAACGACAGTATAACATAGCGACTGTGTGTGTGTGTTGAGTATTGGTGGGTGAAAATGTTTTAGCTCGGTAACAAGAATTTTCTTACCGGTTCTTAAATCGCACGGCTTTTGCATAATGATGTATTCTGTTGATGGTTTCTCCGCCATAAACACCGCATTTTCAATTTTCCTTGCCATCCCATAGCCCTCAGCGGTAGAGTTCACGAATGTGTCGGCAGCGTTCATTCGTTCCCAGAGCTTTCTGTACGTGTGGTACTCGGCCACTCGAAAGAACTGGTGAATAGCACTATCGCGCATGACATAAAATGGATAATCGCCTTCCACAACGTCTTCCAATGTGTTGATTTGCCTCTCACTGTTACGCACGGTGAAAAAGGCAGCTAAGTTGGCGGTGTAGGTTGAGATCCAGATCAGTATGCAAAACCAAAAGCAGCCAGCAAGGACACGACCTGGTAAGAATTATCACAGTGCATCCTATGTAATCTGTGTTTAATTACAGTGGTATTCAAAAAGCGTTTTATTAAATACCTAAATAAAATACTGACTTCCTACTTGAAAAGGATTCAAGCAAATTTTTTTAAACATTTAAAAAATTTGAAGCCCAAAAAAGTATTCTACTGTCATGAAACACGAAATTTTTAACCCCTTTTTTGTTTTGTTTTGTCTTTAGGGATTGTTTTTAATTGTTGTGATTCAGAACTTAACGCGCACAATTCAATAAAACATGTTTTTAGCCCGAGTCAGAATGCACCCAGAAATCAAACAGTTGTTGTCCATCTATAATTCGATGTACAAAAAAGCGCATTAGCTTGCGTCGCAGTCGCTTAAAGGGGAGGAAGGGGGCAGGAAAACATGAAGCGCGAGGCGCGATGGGACCGCACTTCGCGCTTCCCCCCCCCCCCCCTCCTTTGAACGCCTGCGGCGCAGGCAAGTAAGCGTGTCGAGCGATTGTTTTGTGTGCGTATGCCTTACAACATGGCATATCTTTATAGAACCCCGGTAACTCGAACTCGGATAACTCGAACAACCCCGCTAACTCGAACAAACTTCCATTTCCCTTGGATTTGAACCCACCTTTCAGTCTTATTCAATCGACCCCGACAACTCGAACCCCCACTAACTCGTACTGTTTTTCGTTTCCCCTCAGAGTTCAAGTTACCGGGGTTCTACTGTACTAGATTTAACATTTTTGATGAGAAATTTGGTCGGGAAAGACGTACTCTTAAATTTCAAAAGGATATAACTGACCTGAAAATGATTTGGGCGTGTGATCCGCGCCTTGTTGCAACATGGAAGCCAGGCAGAACCATAAACTATTGAAGAAGTTAAACTCTTCTCCAGTCTCTCCGTATTGCATATGCCGTGATCGGTGACCGTAAGGACTGAATAGATTTACAAGGTACATTAAGATCGTCACAAAAAGAAGACAAGCGAGCGTTACAAGCCAAACTGTTGTGGAGTAAGGAAGCATGAAAGTTGTAAGATCGTGGTCATTAGTGTCCACTTTCTTGCTGATTAAGCTCATCGTGAACTGCATAAAAGGCTTGCTGAACTCAAGCACCTGCAGTCTCTCAGAGTTGATGGTCAGCGGAGAGGTGGACAAGTCTGCGTTCTACACGAGGAAAAGCAGAATAATGTTAGCTCTGGAATTTTAATCCCATCACTTACCCTTAAAACACTCTCTTAAACGATTTTCATGGCAAAATCATCTCGCAAATTTTCCACGATGAAGTCAAATCTTACGAAAGGGGAAAATGTTACTTCATGACAAATTAGTGAGTTGTGCTGCTTACTAATAATACTCACATTTTTGGTGATCTCCCCAACTATGCCCGTGTAGCCTTTTTCTTCATTCCACCCTCCATACAAACCATCAGGACTTTCATAAACCTCATATCTGAAGGAGAGCATCTCTGCGATTTTTTCAATAAGGTCAATACTAAATCCTTCCAATTTGCCATCTTTGTTTTCCATCACAAATGGGGCATCCTGTTAAGAAAAAGCAAAAAAGGTCTTTGAAATACCAATATCCCATTGTTTGTTATTCAGTACAATATGCTTTAATATTCTTTATTTAACTGTAATGTTTAGTTACTCACTGACAACATGTCTCACCTTTACTACAACTACCTTGAGCCGTCTATTAAGCTTGTCCAGCGGTACTAACCCAGAGGTCTGTTTGTTTTGCTGCGGTGTGCTGGAGAGTTCAAGCTTGTTCTGTGAAGAACTCCACTGACCGATCTAGTAAATGTGGTGAAACAGATTTTATTAAATATGAGCTCACTATCAACGGTTAGGTTTTGCGCTGAATAATGTAGATATGTCCTAAAATCAAATGTTTATAGGAATGTTGTTTGCAAACTAATACTAACCGTCACAAACTTGTCATCTCGCAGATTTCTGACGTCAAGCTTGCTGTTAATCCTGCTTCCTGAATCATTAAACTGTATGAGGTCCGTTGTTCCCGTTATGACAACCTGAAAAAAATCAAACACGTTTTTAGGTAAAAGGAGGTGAAACGATCGTTTCTTCGATAAAATCCTCATTCCTGGACTGTGTTCAAACCTAGCTCCTTCAAAACCTACTTTTTTCAAATGTTCCAAGATCGCATCGCCGTTGTGTGATATATGTGTTCCGTTAGTTGAGTCATTCTTCCATTTTCCAGACGAGATCACTGCGTGTAGCGCATGCGCCACCGTCCAGACAGCATCGTAAATAAGACGCGAGGAATCCTTTATGATAAAAAGGAAATTGATCAAATGCAAGTAAATGATTGATTGATTTGTTTATCTATAAACAATAAACTGAATGGACTTCTTATTAAAACTAAAATTTAAACTCTCTATTGCAGCAGCAGCTGTTTATTGTCTCACCACAATAATCAATCTACAAATCCTACACGAAGACCATGCACCTGCGGCTGTACGAATAGACAAATAAACCCTTTGTGTTACAAAATGTTGTAAAATCGTTGTATTCGAATGCACACTACCTTAGGATGCAAAGTTTCTTTTAGATCTGAATTATTGTTATAAGTTTCGCTTTAGTTTAGTTATACGCTTTTGCAATACTGTATTTATTTATAGTCATGCAAATAAAGCTTGTTGTTGTTGTGATGGATCGTGATGAAGCTAGATAATTTTTTATCTGCGATTGTTCCTTTTTCCTAGCTTTTACTTACCCGGATTAAAGTTTCGTTTCCTCACGGCAAGTAGGCATTAAATTCTAACAACGTTACAAGACTGTTATATTAAGGAGCTGCTTCCATTCTCCTTGTTTGGAAATATGATGAAACACCGTCGCGGATGTTTGAAACGGCGTTACTTCTAAATTAATTCGAGAGGTCGAATTCCTTAAACCAGAACTGAGTTTTGTTGTGGTCAAGTGCTTGTTCGCGTGCTCATGGGTGTTGGCTCATCTTTGCTGACGTCACTGTTTATGTGTTGCTTTCGAGATTAATTCGATGGAGCATATATTTGATTTGACAACATATCGATTGCTGAAAAACAAATGTAAGTTGGCGTTAGTAGGAAACATTGGAGAACAAACCTTGATGTGTTGTGATGATAATTCTGACACTAAGCGCTCCGTCATGTGACTGTTTGAACTGTAAGGCTGGAATCCCATGACCACTTGCGAGGATTGAACTGTCATACCAGATGACGAAACCTGAGTTAAATCAAGAGATTTATTAACAGTTTTAAAATGTCAATGTGGTTTCATTAATAACATGTTATTAATGCCAAACGCTACTTCACTAACCGGGTCAGCCAGAAGCCAGTTGTGGGGCTTTTCAATCTTCAATGAGCAGGAACAATGGACCTGTATAAGATCGAACAGATCAGGTAACCAGCCTGTCAAACAACTTATAACAAATGAGCAGATCTATTACTTTGAATATTGTCGCCATTTTCCAGGTCATCACGGCTTTTTGGGATTGGGAAAGCGAGGAATGCAGTGTGTAAAAGACTAGTTGCTTTCCCTAAATAAAGTGACGATGAATGCATGGATCACTAAAAATGCTTGGGACATTTACCGTGGAAATCAAAGGGATCCTAGCAGCAGATCCATGCGATACAAAATTACTTAGACATATTGTTACTTGATTCTGTTACTTGCATGGATCTACAATAGTATTGCTTTGCATATGTGTTTACATACTTGGTTTATAATGTCCTCTACCCAATGATACTCCAGTAGAAGTACAAATGCTTCAATTGGTGCGTCGTTGAACCCGGTCAATTTCCGTTTGGTTTCTTCGCAAAGTTGTCCATCGTTGTCATGGTGATCCAGCTCAAGAGAAAGTTTTGAAACTTTGGATTTTGGCGGCAGCCGGGACACGAAATCATGAGCTAAATGTCGCCATCTAACTGAAGTAATAAAAAACAGGCAAATGGTGCTATGATTGACTACGTTTATTTGTAATAATATTTTTTTGTTAAATTGTTTAGTAAATGTTTCTCAGGACATTATTTTATGAGTTTCTCATTATTTACTTAGTGGCTGCACTCTCGCAATGAGAAAACTTTGAAAAATTAGGTGCGAAATATTTCTGCATATTTACAATTCTCTTTTTAAATAAGTTAGACTATCACGGTGCAAGGGTGATCCATTTAGATATTTTTATTATCGAGGAAACGTCCACAAATCACGCCGTTTGAACCATTTTTTAAGACATGACATATATTCACCGTCTTTATTAATACTTAAGACATTTATTTTTACTACCCGGCTTCCTTTAAAATCAGCTAAATGCGGCCTTTCTGACAAATCTTAAGAAATCAATATAACTTTCTTTCTTACTCACCATCGTACAAAACAAGAAGACTTGTCCATTTATAATAATTGATAATTCCTCTTATTGCCTCTGTTATGTCGCCCAAGCTTGGTGCCATTTTTATATGGTATGTGGACTGTTTGGCACTGTCAGAAGGACTGGATCCCATATGCGTGGTTACCATGGGAATTCTAAGCATTGTGCTCAAAGCCTCATGGGTAACTAAAGCTGGAGAATCCACGAGAAGAGAAACGACGTTGGATTTCAAGAGTTTTATTGCTGTAAGGAGACGAAAAATCTACAATAAGGACAGCATTATAATGATATGTAACGTTAAAGTGTTGATCATAAATACTACAAACATTTCAACAGAAATGCCAAAACGAAAAAAACACAAGACATCTCGTAGATTGGTGAAAAACCAAACTTTGCTGTCTGATCACTCTACAGTGAAAAACTAAAATAGCAATTTCTAACTTTGCACAAGTAAGAAAAATAGACGTTAAAGAGGGAGTAACTCGTTTATCATGATTGATCAGACATAAACGGCCTCGGCTTAACTTATCACAACTTATATACTAAAACATGGATAAGACAAAGAAAAAAATTACTAGAGTAAAGTTACGAATAATAAAAAACGTAGATAGCGTCGAATGACAACTCCTAACTGAAAAACTCCTCAAATATTCAAATCGTAGCGTGATTATGTAACCTACATACCAACGAATCTACATAACAACACACAGCTATCGATCTATCGAACAATTAGAACCTGAAGCTACATACACCGAACGAAAATTACTTCTCAACACTTTGAACAGCCACACACTAGGGTGTAATTTAAAGGTATCAAATTGATACGTTTTACCCTGAGAATAAAAGGATTGAAAAGGTTGCTTGACGTTGAATAAGAGGGTACTAAAAGGGGGGGATGGGGGGGGGGGGGGGAGGGATGTACTGTATAAACCTTATTTCCCAGCCCAAATTTTCCTCCCAGTTTCAAAGGTGTTTGTGGTTATTCCTAACACAACATCAACTGCTTCTTACCGTAGTCAAACATGTCGTGATTCGTGGTCAATTGGTCGTCAAAAGCTGCCATTGTTGTGTTTGGAAGCAAGCTCGAGTCTGAGTTCACATGTTTGATTGCAAGCTGAAATGCACTCCATGCTTGACTGTTACTTTTATTTGACGATAGATCTATAATAAAGCAAACGATAACTTTTATTCTGTTAAGTCAGAATCTTGTGACTCTCTTGTACATCGGCTGAGCTAAACTAAAGCTACTGTACTTTATATGTCAGGATTTTGGCGCTGGCTTTTAGCCTACTGCCCACATAGCATCTGGGGATTTGTTTCTAAAATTATTAGCAACTTCATTTTCATGATTTTCAGCGTAAATTTGTATGAAAAGAGTAAAAAAAGCTGAAATTAAACGATGAAGTGTTTTCTCGCTTGTGGTTTTTGTTTTATGAAGGCCGTCTCTCAGTTAAATTCCATTCAGGCAGTTTTAAGTAACTATCACAACAACGCATTCACTGAGCACCTTTGTAGGTTTAAAGCTACTAAACGATTTATAATGAGAAATAAACACTTTTTTGTTTTACAGGAAACATCACCTGGAGGCGAGCGCCTGTTAAACGCTAACTGATGAAGGGAACAGGAATTTTCACGACATATAAAATTGCCAATTCATTATTAAACTGTAAAACACATGCAGTGCTAAGCAGGTGAATTTCGAGGCACCAACAAAATAATGTCGTTTTACCATATTTTTTTAACTCTCTTTACAACAATAAGTAGATATAAAATAAGAACTTGTGTACTGTCAGGGAAAAGTTACATGGGCAAGTAAAAGGAATTATTGAAAACAAGTATAAAGCCAAATTACCAAAACGTGTTTAAATTTCTTGCTGTGAACGCTAGCTCGTTAAATGTCGACAAATAAGGGTTTCCCTTAAATAATTTAGAAAGGCTGATATATCGTACTTTACAGTCAGTAACTCAGTAAAAAGTTGGTGTAACATTTGGAAAAAATCAGTTTAAAATAAAAGGATGCACAAACGCCATTAAATCAACTGGACCATTCAGTTAAAAGGTACCTGAGAAGTAGAACTTCTTTGGTTTAAACAAGAGCACAAAGGTAATTATTACAGGTTTTGAATCTGTAAGCAAATAAACTACCAGCTTACCGATATAAACAGTCGATGGTACAGAAGTCGTGACGCTAGCAATGCCATAAAACCATGATGTTACAATCACAAAAGCGAGCCAGGTCCCCATTGGAAAAATAGCCATTGACTTCGCTCCTGTATAACAAAATTATTTAGATGCTTGAATTAAAGTTCCATTTCACATTTGTAGGGACTCCGGCCGTTCAAGGCCATTTGAACCATATCACTTTTCTTAGTATTCAAGTAAGTCCACGACACAATCATATCGTGGAAGAAAAATTGAAATATTTCTCGCAACGTAGCTGTTACCTCCAGCTGAGAGGTTTAAGTGGTTTGGTTTTCCAACTGTGTCAAGACGAGAGAATCGAAGTTGTAGCAATTAAAAGTGGCTATCAATCGTAACCATAGCAATAAATGTGGCTACCACTCGTATGAAGCACATACTAATTGAAAATTTGTTACGGGGGACCTAAACCGCGGCCTGCTGTTGAGCCAGTTGGAGATATCTAAGGACTAAACAAGCCTAGCTAGGCATCGGCCCTGGTTGACAGTGACTTATGCGAACTCGAAATGTAATTACATTTGGACTGGGAAATTTTAAGGGAGAACCCAAAACAAACAAGATGATTTTTGTTTTAAATAAAAATGTTAATGATGTTATGTCTACTAGTTAGACGTATTAAATTCATTTCAATCCCTGTGAAACCTATCAGAACAAGTCATAAAACACCGCTGACACTGCACGTTTTCGAGTCGTTTCCTTCAGCTCAGTGTGTTACACGGACACATAATAAAAACCCCACTGGACCTGAGGTTTACAAAGAATGAAGAATGGTCATTAATACCAGTTTGTAAAGAAAAAGTACAGCAGTACTGCCTTCCAGGGCTTGCTGAACTTAATCCCTTGCAGCGTTCATATTTCTGCTACAAAGTAGAATTGCACCTTCAGTTTCCAAAAGAAGTGGTAAATTAGAAATCGTCCAGAAAATGAACGGTAAATTAGAAATCTGCCAGAAAATGAACTGCATGTTTTTAATTTTTTTTGTATTTTATTATTGCTTTTTAATAGTAAATGCTACAATAATACTAAATGAAAAATAATGTTATTGTTCAGTGTTTTCAGCTCTTGTAGAAAATTCCCATGCTTTGTTGTATAGGGAGAGAGTTTGTGTTTATTTTCTTATTACGTATTTTGTTGTTAAGGCACTTCAAATATGCGATTTATTATATTTAAAAAAGGTAAATATTTACAAGTTATGAGAAGGGCATTAGCCCTATCTGAAAAACGTGGAAGTACACAGTCAATAAAGGTAATGAAAAAATACAATAGTTTTTAAAAAGTTTCAGACAACAAATTTGATAAATTCCTTAAGTTAGTTTGTTAGAGAGTTTAGGGGACCTTTTATTCGTTGTTTTTATTAGCACAGCCTGGCGTATTTCTAGGGTGGTGTATTTATAGCCTGTAACGCAATTTATAGCCTGTTTCCCAAGATTTGTCTCTTGATTTTTCTCAGTGTAACTATATACTCCACGATGAACATGTTGTAAAAATTCAAAATTCAATTATGCAATATATTTAACAGCAATTATATCAAAACCACTAAAATAAAAATAGTACTGAAAACTGTCATTTCTAGAAAGCACGCACAAATACCACAGAGAAATCAATAATGCCAAAACTGAAACACCACATGTAGCGTTGTACTTATTCACTGTTGGCCTAAAAAATGAATATTCTGAATATTCTAGCTATGACTGAAACATTTAATTTCAAATCCTTGATAGCTAGACGTGATGACTTGCTTAGGGAATTAAGTTCTCTTTCTTGCTTGCATTATTTAGTAGAGTTTCTCCCACTTGAATCACGTTATTTGTAAACTTATATTTGACAGTTTCATTCCGACAAGCAGTACGACAATTTTAAATCAAATCAAATAACGAAGTAAATAAGTTTTGGTAAACCTCAACAATGCTATAAATCTGGGTTAAGACCTCGCCAATACAAGTAATCGACAGTAATTTGCGGGAACATAACCCACAAGTATCCTAGCAAAAGAATTTCTTCTACATTTTGAATAAATTATTGTCGCAGAATTCTTTTACTGCTATTAAGAAAGCGCCTTAAATGCCTTATATACAAAGGATTTTGTTAAACTCAAACACAACAATGCAAAGATGTTATCATTTATCTTAAAAGTACTCGATTTTTATAAAGTATTTTAAACGTTTCGCTTAAGGCACGTTTTAATATGCGATATGTAAAATACCTAATTCTAAAAAATGTAATAATGTTTATATACTTACATTTAATCAATTCTTTTCATTTAGATCTTTTTTATGGCGATTATTCTGTGAAGAAACCGTCGAACGACATCTGTATTGCCGTGTTATCTCTGTTTAAAGCCAAACTCACATAAAGGTAAAATATTCTCATGAAAAAACCCGGCGCCTGCTGAGGCACTATATTGACGTTTGAAACCACAATTGAACGAAACAGTTTGCCAAATTGCTTCATGCATTTTCAATGCTATTCCGTCATACAAGTACGTTTGTATTGTACTGCCCATGTCTAATTTGCTAGATGTAAAGTTCAAGGTTGATGTAATTACCAACATTGTTGAAAACTTTCTTTAGGAATGTCACTGATTTAATTAATGCTAAAGGAATCTTTTGAAATATCCAATATCCGGCTTTGGAATCCGTTCATATAATCAATTTTAATGACTATGTCGGACTATAAGTGGCTGTAAAAATATAATTAATAAGTGAAGATTTAATTTTTTTTCGAAAGAACACCCAGGAACCAGCTTTTCCTGAATAAAACATTTAATTTTTGTATATATTCTTGGCTGGAATTGAAATCCGTAACACATCACAAATCTGTATGCTAATTTGGTGAAATAAATTATTAAGCTGGCTTTGAAAGTGTATACCCTCCCAATGTGAGAATTGTATGATGTTGTTATAGTTTACTTCTGGGAAGACGTTTAACACATACTACTGCCGGTATGACTTACGGACGATCAACAACTGAGTTCGCCATTGAGTGCACAGGCAATGTTACATAGATGCCCAAATACGATTTCACGAACTGCTAAATATGGGTTGTTCTCCAAAACACCTGAAGTCATCTTTTAAAAGAAATACGCCAAGACATGTAAGGCGATGTGGGCGATGTTAGACTGATGCTCAATATAATTTGACTACTCTGTCAAAAAAATAAATGATCGTTTAGGGGCTGGGGATGTTTCAACTTCAGTCCATCTAAAAGGTGGTTACATTTTTAGACTTGATCGAAACGTTATAGTTTCCAGAAACAATGTTATTCACAGTCTCAGTTTTCGTCTGTGTTTGACTTTCTTGTTTCGTTCACGAGTGAAAGTTTTAAGAAAGTTCAGTGGTTTACTTTTTTAAAAGGATAAAAGACACAGTGCAGGATTAGCGTAGGGTTTCAGTGGCATTGATGATTTGTTGTTTTGGGGATTACATACTTTCTCCTCCACGTTTGGGGCGAGTCGTGTTGTCAATGATTGATGTTTGATACGGGGTATATTCGAAAAAAAATGACAAAATAGTGTTTTTGGGCGGGCTGGGTGAAGCTAAAATACATTTGTCAGTAGAAGCTGGATATAACGGCACTTTTTACGGTATCTCTTTCCTTTAAGCAGTGATACGGCTTTCATGAAACTGCATGTATAACATTTTCACGAACTGTGTGTAAACTGTACTTTATTTTCATTATGCTTCCCTCTGCTTGCACAGTATACCGTATAATTTAACATCTTCAAAATATTTATAACCATGTTTATTGCATCGCTTTTCCGCGTTTAGTCGTTTAAATGAGCCTCGTAGCGCATCGTGCCTTTTATGAAGAACAGCTCACCCGCAGATCAGAGGCCCAGCGTGGGGGCTGGGACGAGTATCCAAGCTTCTCAGCAGCCTCCTGGAAGAAATAAGAAAGGACAAGTCAAAGCGTGTTCGACTAAGGAGATACTTAGCTTCGTTGTATTTATTAAGTTTTCAAAGAGACCTTGAAGGTGTCTCAAGTTTATAACTGTAATATTTAGTTTTAGCGTCATTCATTGCTATTTATCACTTTCCAATTGACTGAGATCTAAAACTAAATCATTAAGGTCAAACAGCACACGCATTAGTGCTAATTCTCAACCAATCACTAGCTTTCGCACTTGACATCTGTTGTCTGTTTTTGCCTTGCCTTCTGATTGGGTATGGCGTAATTTGCGTTTAATGTGACAGGTCAAATATTAAATTTCCAAAAGGACAACTCTTGTAGTTAATGGATATATTGTAAACAGTTATTATTTGCAAACGTCTTTCCGGCCTTTGACCTACTTGTTTGGTAAATGGAAGTTTCAGAATTTCAAGTAACTGCCGAACCTGCAATGAATTGCAAATAAGAAAATAAACGTAAATTGAGGAAAAGCAAAGGTAACAGAACGTTTCACATAAGGAAATCAGTAAGAGGACAAACAATAGCAAAATGAACTCTTATCACACACTCTCACTGACTCTGATTTAGGACACAAGCACTGTTCCTTTGAGTTTAACTCTAGAGCTTTAAACGTAATTTTGTTGTGGAGAAGAAATTGGAAGAAGCAAGACATGCACAGACAACAACTGTGATCGGGAAATAAGTGAATAAAAAATTCCAACCTCGGAAAAATCATTTCTTTCTGCCTTTTGTATCGCTGATTGAGCCATCCAGTTACGTAATACATAACGAGGATTTACTTCTGAAATGACAGAGGGTTAACTTTCATTACAATTTGGATTAAAAATCGGCGGATTGTTTGATTCAATGGATGAGCATGTCATCCAGGCGGAGAAGCAATGCTAATAATACATCTAACTCCACCGATCTGTTGGATTGGAATAAATAAACTTAACGTGTCATATAGGATATTTTTTATGCACAATCCCACTTGTTCAGTCCTTTCCATTTATACAACTTGCTTCATTAAGACCCAGTCTGGAAACAATAAAGATAAAAGCTGAATGACAAACTGATCGTAATGGAAATCTACCTTGCATTCGTTGTTTCCTTGCCTTATCAGAATCACCATTACCATTCCTAATAAACGATAAAAAATGTAGTTAACTCTACAATCAACACAAAGCATGGTTAGAGCCGAAATAAATAGCTTGGACGTTAGTGTGTAAAAACTAAAAGTACAATCTATATACAGTGTATGGTAAAGCAAATCCGTAAAATAAGAATCCATTCATTATCAAAAAAATCAATTCGTTATTTCCCCTGATTAATATCACGCTTGCATTGCGTTGGAAAATAACAATTCAATTAAAAAAAATAACAATCACAAGACGTTACACTTACAGATGTAATCTGTCGGCGTAACGTGCTACCCAGTCTCCCCAGTTTTTGTGAGTCTGTAGTTTCTTTAGCGCCCACGATCCACTGGGCAAGCTGTTTGAGATTATATCATGTAAAGATATTTCACTTAGCTCACGGAATGACATAGTAAAATCCGCACGAGTAACAGACATGATCTGGAAAAGAAAGGATGAAGGCCTTCATCACTGTTCATGTTATAATAAATTTGTACTGTAATATAACATAAAACCAAAAACAACAAGCAACATATTTTTAAAATTTGTTAATTGGTGCATTCGTGGCCTATCTTAGCCTTTCTTAGGGCGCAAAAACTACTAAAAACTACTGAATTATTGCAAACAAAAAAGCTATATGTTTAACAAATTTTACTTACCGCTCTTACGAAATATTGGCTACCAAAATTTTAATATGACTGAAAACGTTGATCGGATGTGGTGTTAATTTAAACAACTACAGCTTTCGCAGTTCGATATCTAGATCATTTTGATGTTCTTCGCCATTACCACTCTTCCTTGAATAAAAAGTTTTACTTTCTCTAATATAAAAGACAATGCACTGCAAAAAAGGCACTTTTTCGCATGTCAACACCTAAAGTTTCCCTTATGAAAAATTAAATTATACACACTGTAGATTAGAAAATAGAATCACGTTGGCCCGTATGTCGCAAACCAAAACAGTATTTCATTAATATAACACTAAGCATTTCATTGACGTTAAGGGGGGGGGGGGGGGGGGGGGGGGGGTTAATGCACTTAACGAGCGAGATTTTAAGTTTTTAACGCATGTAACTTTGTTGTAATAGGCAATTTCCGAGTTACCCTTTCCTTTTGTTTCAAAACGAGTTTACGTGCGAAGAAAATGGACCTGTAGGTGAAAACTCATTTTCATATGATTGATTTCGCACGTAGACTCGTTTTGAAACAGAGGCAAAGGGTAACTCGGAAATGGCCTATTGAAAAACTATAGCACCTACCCAAAGAAGAGAGTTTATGAGCATTTCATCATTTTTCTCTTTGTTTAATAGACCAAGCTTGTTACGGAAAATATGCAACAACCTGAAATAACCAAGCACATGTTTGCTAGTACTACAGCTACCACATGGTAGACATGGAATATCTCCTGATAATAACAGTATCAAGTAGCACAAAGCAAGCAAACATTGCCTCTTTTAACGAGCAAACTAATCGCAAGTATTAACCAATCAAATTATAATACGTGCTTGGCTGTTGTGATACATAACAAAGCAAACGCAAAACTGGCTGATAAAAGTGTTGATTTGAGGAAGATTTGAAGCGCCCTTTCTCATCGCTCCCCAGGCGCCTTCTTTTCCCCCTAAGGCCTTTTATATGGTTTTTCCATCGGAGCCTCTGTGGAGCAGAGAGTATTTGTACTGTTTTTAAACATATCGCGGAGACAAAATTTCCGCAAAAATTATGTTGAATGAGTTTCAAATTACAGGCACAGACGGGGGACGCGTCGCTATAACAGTTCCTTGTGTCATGTTGCTGCTATTAAACGTTTCTCTTTCGTAAACAGTCGATTCCATTTTTAAGTGACACTTGAAATTTTTTTTTTCAATATTATCAATTTTTTTATACTTAAGAAACGATGTCACCACTCAGGAACGAACAAAGAAACTCTGTCCTGCTAGCATCCCTCCCTGCCCACTTCACCACCACATTGATCCGCCAAAGCCCCGACAAATTTAATTATATATGTGCCTTTCTTTCATTGTCACATATATAATAAACGATCCTTTCCCTATCCCTAACTTAACAATGAATTTACATGTAACTTATGTCTAGTACGGATGATTTTATAATAAGCTCAAATCTCAAACAATTACAAGTATCTCACGGGTGATGGGGTGAGCGCTAAACGACCAATATCTACAATGCGCATACGTAACAACTGTACTGCAATTTTGTTTGATGGTTTAATGCAAGCATATTCTCTTAAGTTGTAGTTTACTTACAATCTTTTACCTAATTTCATTTAACATACCGGTATTAACAAGATACATCACCTTTCGTTAAACAACTCCGCGTAATTCAAAAGGACTTTCTCCCCTCTATAAAAAATAACGAAAAGGACCGAGAAACGTTAAACAAAACAACTGTGGAAAGGCGGGAAATGATGGCATCGATATCCTCACTAGCGAGGATATCAAAAATGTGCCACTACGGTCGCAGATGTAGTTTCGTATGCATTTTAATTAACAAGTGGGCTATTTTCCAATAAAAATTATAAATATACAATAAAATTTAGAAATATTTCATAAACCTACTCGCTATAATCTTCAATCAATGGTCTCATGGCATGGAGCAATTTTTCCAAGTTGAAAAATCCAACATTAGGTTGATTCTTGTAACTGTATCTTCCTTCTTCATCAGAAGTGTTTGGAACAAAGTCTGAAAGTGAAAGGTTAATACAATGTCAGTCACGTATACAATAGACAAGATGGGATGTTTTTGCTTTTACAAATTATTTCTGATAGCTGCTTGTTTCACACGGTGTCAGTATGTTATTGTCTTTGGAGTTAGCCGGATGTTGCCAGCAACATGTGTGTATGTTAGTCATTAGAAGACTTTTGCTTTGGGTTTCAACACTATTAGAGTTAACTTAAAGCATGCACGCGTTGTTGTTGTTTTTGTTGTTTAGAGGTTTTGCTTCAACTTTTGTTTATAAGATTCTGGGCTAATGAGATCAGCACAAACAGCGATCAAAGTCTGATTGTAAATGTAAACAAAATCTGCATTGCTTGTACGAGAGAAAACCGGACTGATCCACTCGAGTGTCAGCATGGTGTCATCTGATGTTATATGCTATTTTATAACTGACTTTGTTACCTGGGTCATAGTCATCCATAAATCCAAAAGGGCCATAATCTATTGTGATCGACAAGAGGCTGAAATTATCTGTGTTACAGACACCTACAGGTAACATCACAACGTTAATTGAAGACTAAACAGCACACAAAGTAACAGGGCAGGAAAGAGGGGGGGGGGCTAAGGGGGTAGAAGCCCATAAGTAAAGGGGGCGGGTACTCAACGCAGGTAGAAGAAGGGAGAGAAGAGAATGGGATTCCCAAGGCTTCGGGACTGAGAGAAATACCAAGAAAGAAGCAGAAGCACCAAGAAATGGAAATCACATTGAGGAAGAACTGGAAGTAAAAGGTGGCAGGGGAAGCCCCTATATATTCTCTCCCCCAACTAAATGTCAAACAACAGCAAAGAACAATGAACAAAGTGTGTTATTAGCACTTTACCATGAGCAAATCCAACTGACTGCCACTTGGAGATCAGGTCTGCCGTCATGGAAACCACTTTTGAGAAGAATGCCTAAAGAAAACAAAGCAAAAGGGGATATAGTAAAGCTACTATGCATAAGTTAAAAAACTATAAAAACAGATGGTTGCAATCCTTGGTTCGGCGCATAATGCCTGTACAATTATTAACCAGCACAGAAACCATGTGGTAAATAGGTTAGAGCACAGCTCTGTACCTTGAAACTCTCTACGTCTTTAGAGAAGGCATGAGCTGCAAGATATTAATTTCATGCTGGACAAAGATCTGATCCAAGAAGTAGTGATCAGGCCCCTGTTTAGCTTGAATTTAAGCCATCTTCTCTGGTTGCTTTCTCAGTATCAAAAGAATCTTTCTCAAGACCAGAGAAGTGGATAATGCTATCCTGCAGATAAATGACTTTCCAGTGAATACCATAATATGTTTTGCCAACATACTGTACAGTACCGCTCAAATGTAAGTTGACAGTCTCGACTCGATCCTCGAGACTCGAAACTCGAACATTTCGAGTTTCGAGTCTCGAGGATCGAGTCTCGAGTCTCGAGGATCGAGTCTCGAGGATCGAGAAACAAGGCAGTCTCGAATATTCATAACTCGAAAAGCTTTCGAGGAAACGATTTATTTCTCGAGGAAAGAATAAAAGCCGCTCGCACCTCATGTACAAGTGTTTCGCGTCCACCTTCAGCGCATGAAATATAAACCTTCCCCGACATGTAACATTCGACAGTACGATATATTCGCGCCGATCGTAATTCCGTTTACTTACCTAAAAGTACTGACACAAACTCGTCCTTGAAAGCCGTGATCGACGAATTAAATTTAGAAAAGGACGTGAAAAGAACCTGTAGTTCAAACTTGTGCTCTCCCTTGTCAACCCGCCGTAAGTGCATGTTTTCAACCACGAAGATATTTCAGTTATTGGTTTACAAGTTCATCCTGAGTTTTCGCAAATAAAACTACAAATTTATTTTCTTTCACAAAATGTTCTGTAATTCAGCATCTGAAGCATTCGATGCGAGACGATGTAAATGCATGCCACGAATCTTGTAAGCTGAGCCGTAGAATAGAACCGACAAAATCGCGCAAGCAAGTTTCAGAATCCTGAATTTAAGACGTCTCTTTCTGGTCGCTACTGAAATTTAGACAAAAGTTTCCGTAAACAAAACCAGTTCTTAAATTTGAGTTGTAAAAATTTTGTAGACGGCAAACGAAACATTCCACGTGAAAAACATCGAAGCCGTGAAGCCTTCCGTAAATAAATCATAGTGTCTAGATACCCGGCAGCCGGGAAGTGTTTTCAAAATACTACATACCCGGCAGTCTGAAATTATTCTAGAATTTTCACGGAAAAACCAATCCAAACCTCCTCAAAACTATAGATCTTTGCTTAGAAATGCCAAGCGATTTCAATTATAGTTTTGGCTTTGTGTTTGAGGAAATTTTCGAGCTTGGGCATACTACAAAATCTTGATTCTTCGACACTTAGAAAAAATTCGTACTCTGACTCCGGTGTCAACTCTTATAGAATAATTTCTACAAAAACTGAAGTTGAAACCCTGCGAGAGTATTCGATATTTGCTGAGAAATGCGAAGCGATTCTGAATAATGTTTTGCTTTTGTTGTGGACGAATTCTCTTGGCTTCGGCATACTATAAAATCCTCGACTCACGGGCACGGTTGTTCAAAAGACTAGATACCCGGCAGTCAAAAATTCATGAATAATCAATACATTCAATATCCACAAAAATGATCATTGAAACCTAGCTCCCGAGAGTATTTAAGTATTTCAATTTTCGGTCGGAAATACCAAGCAAGTTTTTACAATGTCAGTTTGGTTTTGCACAAATTGTACGAACTTTATGTGACTCACGGGCACGATTTTTCAAAGACTACATACCCGGCAGTCAAAAATGCTTCCCGTTTTTCCATCAAAATTCCATTTGAACCTGCTGAGATTCTGATGAGATGTCGGTGTAGAAATACCAAGCGATTTTCCAACTTAAGGCCTCAACAATTGCCTCGGCAAAGTAGTACAAAATAGCTACAAAACGCTTGAGCGTTCGGTGACGAAAGTCCGCCACCGATGTAACTTCCGGTGTGACACTTTAGTGGCGTGACAAAGGTGGCACGTGGTGTTGGTTTTCGCGCCAAAACGAACTCGGCGTTGGAAGCGACGAAGTTCTTCTGTGGGCTAAACGGCTTAGCGTTGGAAGCGACGAAGCTCTCGGTTAAATAGAAATACAAAGCGTTCCTCTATATATAGTCACTCAAGTAGATTTTTTCAAATTCAGGGGATTTGTCCCCTCAGTGAGGAGACCACTCTCAGATCAGTTCGCAACGTGTGCCTAATAGCGTTGAGGTTCTGTTGATCTAGGTCTGGGTCCTACTGGACCTAGTAACTAATAAGGGTATCCCTTTTTAGGACACACCGGAAGTTACATCGGTGGCGGACTTTCGTCACCGAACGCTCAAGCGTTTTGTAGCTATTTTGTACTACTTTGCCGAGGCAATTGTTGAGGCCTTAAGTTGGAAAATCGCTTGGTATTTCTACACCGACATCTCATCAGAATCTCAGCAGGTTCAAATGGAATTTTGATGGAAAAACGGGAAGCATTTTTGACTGCCGGGTATGTAGTCTTTGAAAAATCGTGCCCGTGAGTCACATAAAGTTCGTACAATTTGTGCAAAACCAAACTGACATTGTAAAAACTCGCTTGGTATTTCCGACCGAAAATTGAAATACTTAAATACTCTCGGGAGCTAGGTTTCAATGATCATTTTTGTGGATATTGAATGTATTGATTATTCATGAATTTTTGACTGCCGGGTATCTAGTCTTTTGAACAACCGTGCCCGTGAGTCGAGGATTTTATAGTATGCCGAAGCCAAGAGAATTCGTCCACAACAAAAGCAAAACATTATTCAGAATCGCTTCGCATTTCTCAGCAAATATCGAATACTCTCGCAGGGTTTCAACTTCAGTTTTTGTAGAAATTATTCTATAAGAGTTGACACCGGAGTCAGAGTACGAATTTTTTCTAAGTGTCGAAGAATCAAGATTTTGTAGTATGCCCAAGCTCGAAAATTTCCTCAAACACAAAGCCAAAACTATAATTGAAATCGCTTGGCATTTCTAAGCAAAGATCTATAGTTTTGAGGAGGTTTGGATTGGTTTTTCCGTGAAAATTCTAGAATAATTTCAGACTGCCGGGTATGTAGTATTTTGAAAACACTTCCCGG
Organism: Oculina patagonica; assembly: GCF_052425735.1. Classification (NCBI taxonomy): domain Eukaryota; kingdom Metazoa; phylum Cnidaria; class Anthozoa; order Scleractinia; family Oculinidae; genus Oculina; species Oculina patagonica. The sequence continues at coordinate 6,440,970 of NC_135766.1, forward strand.
CTGCCGGGTATCTAGACACTATGTAAATAAATGGCAAGACAGACTTATGTCGCGCCATCGCGTCTAGCTTGAAATGAACGTGTTTTATTTTTTGTGAATTTGGCATAAAATTCTTAAAACCTAAATTCTTCTTGAATGAAACTTGTCTTCATTTATAACACAGATATCGGCGTTAATTATTATTACAGCTTCAGAGAAGTTATACAATTTTTTCTTTTTTAAAGCGGCGCAGTTATAAAAGTTGGCAAAATTTGCATATGTCAAAAGTAATTTGAAACCTTTCGAATAAACTCCAGCGTAAATAAATGTAACACAACCCCGCACGCAAGTATCCGATTTAGATTCTTTCATACACACGTAACTGCGTTTTTCAAAAGAAAACTAAATGACAGAGTGAACTTTAAGGTTTAATATTTGTATCCTAAATCATAACAAACAATCGTATGCGTGACATTGCACACGTGCTTCATGTTTGTCCGAAGATCGCCTGAACGCAGGTTGTATTTGTCCATGTTGATTCGGCGGGACCGCGCTAACTCCAACTCGGTTACTTCTGGTTCGATTTGCCATCAATTCATTCACTATCGACGGTTTCGAGCTCCTATTTCGAACTTTTTGGGACGGCTCGAAATATTAAACGACCAAGCGCGCGTTGCTACAGCAGAGATGAGCAGCCGGCACGCTGGCTTCGACCATAGTACAACTTTCGAGAGTGCGGCCCGCTTGAGCAATTTTATTCTCGAGGAATCATTCAAGCGACAAGCTCATTATTTTTCTCGACTCGAGACTCGATCCTCGAGACTCGAGACTCGATCCTCGAGCCTCGAGACTCGAAACTCGAAATTTTCGAGTTTCGAGGATCGAGTCTCGAGGCTCGAGGATCGAGTCTCGAGGATCGGGGATCGAGGCTCGAGGGACTGTCAACTTACATTTGAGCGGTACTGTATATCCACTGGATCCGACACTGGAAAGGGATTTAAAGTAGAGAGCATTATCCCGACCCTGAATCCAGACCCAGTGTGATTTGTGTTCCACTTCCTACTGGTGTATGTTCAGAGGTGCACTTAAGAACATTTCTGGGAAATATTTTTCACAAATGGTGGACATACATAATCAGTATAGAGACAAAATACAATTCTTACCAGGTATTTCTTGGCATCTTTGGCTAAATCCTTAAAATACTGCTGGATGATGAAATCGACAACTTTTCTTTGAAAAATAAAAACATAATTAACCAGTGAAATCTTAAATTCATTAAAAATTCATTAAGCTAAAGGATAGGAAATCAGAACTGCAATGGTGGTTTGGATATGTGATCTTAATTAGAATATATTTTTACGATTTAATTCTCTGTTTACCCCTTTAGTTTTAGTTTCGATTGAGAAGACATATCAAAGACTAAGTAAAAGAGAGTGTTTCATCACATATCCAAACACCTTGAACCTCAGTAAAAATACTCTGCTGCAGGTTGTATTTTCAACTTTCTTCTCAGTGTTTGAAAATGTGATGAAATGCTCTCTCCTGTTTGATTGACTTTGTAACTGAGTGACAACTAGATTTGAGGTTATATTTTTGTTTATATATTTTTGTCTGGTCAGTGAATGGTCAGGACTCATTCCCCACCAATAATTGTCCCTACAAGGGTTTTATTCTAAAGCAACACTATCAATTCTCAAAGTGTTAAAAAAGGTTGATGTCTGTCCAGTAATGGTATGAATTGGCATGACAAACCTAAGAAGGTTTTCTTCGCCATCATGTGCCAAGATTTCAAGAGAGCCAATCCTAAACCATGATTGTGCCAAGCGTAGAACAACTGCAGCTGCAATAAAGAAATATTAACATGAGCCTGATTGCTACATTCTACACACTGTACAGCTAAACAAGAAGCATGAATGCTACTGCATACATGAAATTAAAACATACCTTTTTCTTGCATGGGATGTCCATCATAAAATTGATCTCTCCATACATGATCATTACTCACAACAAGACTGGCTGCTCTACTTGTAGGTACACCTAAATGAAACATGGCTTCACTAGCCAGAAACTCTCGCACAGAGGATCTCAGGACTGCACGACCATCACCATGTCTGTGTACATGAAGTATTAGAAACAATTACATACCTGTTAGTTATTACAGCCCTTCTTTCTAAAGTGTGAACACTTTCTAAAATTTGTCTGAAATGTTCTTTGTGTTTTAACCAATCACATGCGAGAACTTAATCCAGACCGCAGAAACCACAGACAACGAATGGGTTTCCATCGGTCACGGAACAATATTCGGTTCTTGTTTCGCTCCAATTAACAAGTAAACACTAATAATTACTGTAGTTTCTTCCTTTTTGAGAACATTCACTGCCCTACTGAAAATAATATGTTTAAGTGTTTTTGTCATGAACATCTATAGTCAATCAGTCACTTATGTTACGTCACAGATTGCTAAGTAACTAATTACTAACCGATGCGCCCGACACTACGATTTGCCCCAGTTACCGCCTATTTTCAAAAATTGTAATGAATTCATGTCTGCAGTTACCGTTCAGTCGCCTGATGGCATGTTACAATTTGTACTGAGGGTATAAGCTTGCATTTTCCGGTTTTTATCTCTCCCCAACTATTGTTGCAGACCTAAACACTGATAGTAGGAAGGTTCGTTTCTTCGATAACAGCGAAATGAGATGGTGGGAAAGAAAAGCGAAAAAGCAAACAATAATTGAGGGATTGAGGACGACTGTTTACTTTGCACCAATCACGCCAACATTTTGAATAGTTTTCGTCTGGAGCCTTTGCAGTCTTACGATCACAGAACCTCTGATTGCCTAAGGGTTGAAATCGTTTGCTGAAATAAATTTCTAAAAAAGATAGAGCGTGTATCCTGAAACAAAATAAGAACTAAAGTTGCTCCGTGACCGATGGAAACCCATTTATTGTTTGTGGTTTCTGCGGTCTGAATTTCTTGCATGTGATTGGCTAAACACAAACATTCCAGACATATTTTGCAGTGTTCATGCTTTTATAGGAAGGGCTGTAACTCATTATTAAAAAAGCCTACATGTACAATGTCCATTATTAAACCAAAAGTTTGATTGTAGCTAATCACTTCTCCTTATATTGAATTTTGTATTTTCCCCCTATCCTCAATCAATTATAACCAGTTTTTAGGTGTAAGATAATTTCCTTCCCTGACTTTCACTGGGGATGTATTGAACCTGTGCCAGTCTTTCTTCTAGTTTTAAATATTTCACTATACATTTTGTGATGTAATATGTAGTTAAGGGTCTCCCCCCTTTAGCACCTGAACTTTATACAGATGTTTCATAGAATTATAGTATAAAGTTTAAAATAGACTAGGTACACCTTATAATACATGTAAGAGCAGTACTGGTACCTTGAATAAGGTGTCTGGCCAGAGCCTTTCAACTGCAGTTCCCATTTCTCACCTTTCCTACACAGAAATACAACTGTGCATAAACATCAGGGTTGTTCAAGGTTTTCACTTTTGCATTGTCCACAGATTTGCAAACAAAATAAAACTTCAGCTCACAGCTTATTCAAATTTTAAGTCAAACAACTCTCCAATGAATGACTGTCTTCCTGGAAATGAGCCTCCTTTACTGTCACCAACATATTTATAAACCTTACAATTAATGATTATCAAGAAAACAAATCCAGCAATAAAAATTCAATAACGGTTAACCAGCTCCTGTGTTACCTGTTAGTATACTCGCCCAGCATTACTGCTCGTCCATCTCCTAACTGACCTGCCCAGTCACCAAACTGAGTACAGAAAAATAGAGTAAATAACCTCAACTTTATTTTCTCATGGTGAGACAGGTGTCCTAGATGTGATAGGTTAGTGAGTTTGTCTCTAAACCAGTTGGTCCTGGTTCAAGCCCCAGCTGGGATGATTTTGTTGCATACTCGGGATGATTTTGTTGCATACTCAATACATTGTCTCCTTCGGCTTCTACCTAGGAGTATAAGTATTTTTAGGGCAATTATGTTTTGAGGAGGGGAGGAGTCCTTCAATGGGTTGACATTCCAAATGGGTAAGTAGTGATACTTCGGAGTTACTTCATGCCATTCACAACTGGAGTAAAGTGCTGGCCTGATAAGCCAGACTACTTGTACTTTCAGACCTGTACATGCATGTGTACTCAGGCTTTAACCATACACGTATATCACCATTTTCACTAATGCACCTAGCAGTGATAAGCCAGGGAAAGTGGGGGGGGTGTGGGGACTTTGAGAGGAATTCTAACAACATAAAAGTTTGGTGACTCTTCTGACGAACCACAAATGCTCTGGAATGGGCATTTAAACAGAAAATCTCAGCTTAAAAGAAATGCTCTATCTATGCCTGCCTCCCTTTAGTTCCTCACCTTCCCTCTAGCTAAATATTGATAGGTGCTGTGCATAAATACAAATACCCTTACACACTGCTGACAAAAAATATAAAAAACTATCTCATTATGCTTTTCAATGCATAAAAGATTTAATAGTCCTAGCCATTTTTTTTGAAAGCGGAAATGTTTTCTTATCTACTAAATCAACAGCACAATATTTTAATTAAACCTTACCTGATGTCCACCATACCTATGGGATAGTAATACTGAGTTTGACAATATTCTATTTCCAGCAACAAATTCTACAAACATTGGTGATTCTAAAACAGAAGTTGTCCTCAAATCAAGAATTTCTGTTATTACTTCTGTGGATATTGCCACCAAGAAAGGTTTGTGTTTAAGTGGCATAGGGTGGACGGTTGAAAACACCACTCCATGTACTTGTCTAACAAAGTTTCTCGTTTCTTTATCCACAGGGAACTCTTGTAATAGCACGCTTTTGTTAATGAAACTCCAGTCGCTGAAATCCAATAAGTCCGTTGTTCTGCAAACCTTTTGGCCTAACTGGTAAAAGCTTTCTGTATTGCAAACACAATGTCCGTCTAGAGAGATGCAGTACTGTTTCCGAATTGTTTCATCTTTTAAAGTGGAGATCAAGCCGTGTGGCCAAAAGAGAATAAAAATTGTAACAAATCGACAGAAGCACAATTCGCCCGCCATGTTGTTCCCTTAGTGGCCAGGCTTTGTTGTGATTGTAAGGAAAGCCGCTGTACCAATGGCACTGCTGGTATAAACCATCTTGTCCAAAGACGCACCCCACCTACGTAGTACCATAGACTGCTTGGGCTAAACAAATATATAAGATCTGTTTACCGTCACCTTGAAACTTTTTACTTGGCTAACATCTGCATTGTTAATTCATTTCAAGGACAAATTTGTGTTCTGGAACACCGTTTCGCATACATTTCTCCGTTGTAGTGACTCTGCATTCCCGGACAATTTGTGAGCCAGTCAGTGGGTAGTACAAACTGCAAACTTACCCTTCCGTGTGGCACTAAATTTTTGCGGGAGTTTAAATTGAAATTACAACATTTTTGTTTTATTATTTGAGTAACAACAAGAGAAATGACTGATTATCACTAACTTCTGTACCACGTGATTCACTATCCCTCGATCGCAAAGATTTTCGTTTTCGGCACAACAATATTCTAACAAAACAATCGAAAGAGATGGACGTTTTAACAGGCACCAACAGAATTTTTGATGTACATGCTAAGATGATGTTAATAATGTGTACTGATATTTCCACAATGAAAAAAATGCGGAAAAAATTTTCTACGGTATTTTTTTATTTGCGGTAACTTTTTTGTGGATTACGAAAAAACTGCAAAAATAGCAAAAATTAGAACTTGCCGAAAAGTAAAAGCAATTAGGTTGGCATCTAGCCTCCCACGCAGTCGTTCTTAGGGGCGATCGCCCCTAAGAACGACTGCGTGGGAGGCTAGTTGGCATCCGTCGGGCATGGTTAATGATTAGCTTACTGTAAGTTGAGTGCAGTGTTTCACTTTCAAGTGCTGTGGCTAAACAATCCAATTTGAGAATTGTAAATTCTGGCAGACAAACCTTTCCTTGTGAAAGAGCACGTAACTAGCCTTCCTCTTTGCTCTTTTCACCTCCGCTGCCAGAATAATGTGCTGTTCTTGAGCTTGGAGTGTTTTACGCATCCCTGTAGCTGGCTAACGCATACGCGCCGCCACACAAATTATTGCTGCGCTGGCCCTGATGTTGCTCCAAGTAGCGAAAGAAAAACGAGAAAACTCTTTGTTTTTCAGCTCGTATTACTTGGGTGTGAGAAAAAAACCCAAGATTTTATGTTTCCAGTTTTCACTCTTTATAAATTAAGTTTGATGTGTATTCTGATTCAAAGCTGCAAGACAAAGATCGAGAAAGCGTCGCAAGATGGCAAGAAGGATTCAACTGACGAAAGGTATTATTTACCTCCAAAAAATCTGCTCTCAACAACAATAACAAGAAGCTTTTTTGCATGACTATAAATACATGCAGTATTGCAAAAGCATAAAACATAACTAAAGTGAAAACGTATTATAACAATCATAATCATGTAACAGGAAAATAAAAAGCAATTAATTATGTGTTACATCACCTTCATTCGATAGAAAATTATTTCGTTAAAATAAGCATCTCAAAATGAACTTCATCAGTTGAATATTTATATAATTATTATCAGAATTCATTAATGAAATGAGAAAAACCGTGGGTAAGAAATATCTTATTTAGAACATATTAACATTTATAGTGCTTTTATTGGCAGGTTCAAAAATATGTGTAGCTGTTTAAAACACGTTAGCAACTCCTAGCTATACAGTTCAGTGAGTTAAATTTATCAGTAGTTGCAAACCTTTGTCACTAATTAAGATTCAGTGCAAGAAGCTATCTTTTGCGTCCGGCCTAGTAAAAGCTAATGGAATTGTGAATCAGCAAATGAAAATTACACGACGCCTGTATTTATCTCTCCCCTGCTACAAGCACGTCCATGTTATGTTGACAGACTGTTAACATCTCTCGACTACTGGGAATAATTAATGAAAAGCAATGCTTTTTCTTTCTTCATAACTTTGCTACAAACATAATTGATGAAGTGTGTATGCAAATAGCAAAATGAACATTAAAAAGTTTATTTGGAAGTAAATTTAGAGCTTATTCAAAAAAGGAAAAAGCAAGGCATCCAAGCTTTATTTAAACTAATGGTGGCCATATTGAAGTCTTGTGATAGACTCAGTATGCAACATCTGCAGTGGTCACCATAGTAATTGACAAAAATGCTCTATACATTGTTAATTTGTTTATTTACTCACGAGGTGCCTTGCCTACCATAACGTTTTTTGTAAATCCTCGATTAACGATTTTGTGGGATCTGACGGTAAATACGTGAAGCCGGAATATCATGTGAGGTAGCGTTATACCTGACCTAGCATGAGTCAGACTGTTATCATGGCACACTTCATGAAAATTGTGGGCTTATTTGACATCCATGGAAATACTGACTTGTTTAAAACACACACTTCTCTCAAAGTAAAGAAATTTGCTACATAAATGAACCTGTTTAAGGTGGCTCGATATAGTTTTTTTCTGGGCCATACCTACAATTTGCAATTGGCCTTTAAACGATCTTCCCTGACTCGGATCGATATGAAAATTACACCATATATTGGTTTTAGATTGAAATTTGATTTAATATACTTTTTAAGGTAATCAATATTTCCATGGCAACGGTAAACAGAAAATCGCCAAATGAGTAAATCCTGATTTTTGCGTGAATCAGATTTACCGCTAAAAAACTAATATCAGCATCTTAAACTATGATGTACTGCAAATAAAATATTCAAGAATTAAAAGATTCTGTATGTTTGATTTCGAATAAATCGCAAAAATGTTTGAAATCGTAGTTTTTGCAAAGCGATAATAAATGAGCCGAGACACAAACACTACCTAGAAGAAGTAATCTCAAAAAACGGCAAAATGTGTATTAAACTTATCTTTCGACGTCGTGAAAGTTTTGTTGAGTTTCCACAGCGCAATGCCTAGAATTTGTTTTTTTCTTGCGACCACTCGTATTGTAATTTTTAAGTAATTTTCGGTTTTAAGCGTTTTTTGAAAAATCTATAAAACGGCTCGATAGATTTTCTTTAGACTTTCAGCACGGGTACTTGATTATGTAAACTATTTAGTCGCAAAGTTTTATTATCATTGATTCACTGGAACGTTTTCAAATTAAACGATAAAGGAGGCCTTCGAATGGACGAAAAACTTGTGTTACAATTCACGGTTTATAAAATCGTGTTAAAATATTCAAATTAATGTGCACTTCATTCCTTTGTGAGAAATACAAAAAGCTCCACCACGGGTAACAAAGCACAGAATGTAGTGCACATTAATTTGAATATTTTAGCATGATTTTATAAACCGTGAATTGTAACGCAAGATTTTCGTCGATTCGAAGGCCTCCTTTATCGTTTAATTTGAAAACGTTCCAGTGAATCAATGATAATAAAACTTTGCGACTAAATAGTTTACATAATCAAGTAAGCGTGCTGAAAGTCTAAAGAAAATCTATCGAGCCGTTTTATAGATTTTTCAAAAAAACGCTTAAAACTATAAACTTACTTAAAAATTACAATACGAGTGGTCGCAAGAAAAAAAAATTCTCGGCATTGCGCTGTGGAAACTCAACAAAACTTTCACGACGTCGAAAGATAAGTTTAATACACATTCTGCCGTTTTTTGAGATTACTTCGTCTACGCAGTGTTTGTGTCTCGGCTCATTTATTATCGCTATGCAAAAACTACGATTTGAAACATTTTTGCGATTTATTCGAAATCAAACATACAGAATCTTTTAATTCTTGAATATTTTATTTGCAGTACATCATAGTTTAAGATGCTGGTATTAGTTTTTAAGCGGCAAATCTGATTCGCGCAAAAATCAGGTTTTACTGATTTGGCGGTTTTCTGTTTATCGTTGCCATGGAAATATCGATTACCTTAAAATATATATTAAAGTAAACTTCAATCTAAAACCAATATATGGTGTAACTTTCATATCGATCCGAGTCAGGGAAGATCGTTTAAAGGCCAATGCAAATTGTAGGTATGGCCCAGAAAAAACTATATCGAGCCACCTTAATTAGAATGTTTAACTGTAACTGTTTTCTTTTTGGGTAGCTTAACTGTTACGGTATATTAATATTTCAGCCGCTAGCCGCTTTGAGATCTTTGTTTTTCAGATTTCAAGACACAGTAGAGGAATAGTGACCACTTGCTGAGGGCCCAAAATAACGGACAAGTTTATTGCCAAATCTTCGCACACTACGTTCTTTTTACAATTCCTTTTCGAGGCTGATACAAAAAAGCGAGTCGTTAAAACAAAGTTATTCGTGTCGCGGGTCTTTATAGCGTGATGGATTAAAATAATTCAACAAGAATGTTTATGTTTCAAATCATTTATTATTTATCATTGCTAATACACTCATGTCAAAATTATTTCAGTTGCTAGCGATCTAAGATGGAAGGAAGAAACATTAAAATCGTGCTAATTTTCTTTGCTGCCGTCCAACCGTTCGTGGTTTCCATAGAGAAAAGGAAGGTAACTTGTGGTAAGTTGCCGGATGGCCTTATATTTTAAACTATTTTCTATATCAATTAAACGCATTATATTAAAACACTCTTTAACAAAACAATTTAATCAAAACTTATGCACTAGTCTACTTGCGCTGAGGCAGTGACTGCCAGCCAGAAAGGTAAGAACCAAAAAACTGGTTTGGACATTCTGTCCGTCCAGAATGTTTTCTTTGACATCGTTCTCGCCATCTCAGGAGACCATTCTCGATACTTTAATCTCTACAGGTTTCAGTTGTCTGTTAGTTCGAAGCATTGCTTTTGATTATAAAAAAATAAAAATAAAAAATAAATATGTGTTGTGTCATGCACTTAGCTTCATATCTCAACGAGATAGCTAGTTTACAGATTATATATTGTATTAGCTAGTTTACAGATTATACCAAACATTAAGCTCATGGAGTTTTTTACCTACTTAAGGACTAACAGAAAATGGCCACTTTAAGGCCGAGCGGTATTATATGGTGTATTATATTATGTATAAATTACGTTTCGGTGGGGAAGAAATGAAAATTAGTTCGAAGTACTCGGAAATGCTGGTGGTTTCGTTTACAAATGTCATTGTAACATTGTTCGTGAAATGCTTCAAGGTTTATATGACGTACTTTGACGCACTGCGAGACATAGCTCGTTCTTTCATTCTTGTTTCTATTTGTTTTCGAATTTGGAAGGAAAAGTGAAGATTAATTTCTTTTTCTCTTTGGCATGATTTAGGATTTATTAATAACGAAAATGGTGAAGACGAATCTGAGGCAATGCAACTTGCCGCCACTCAAAGCAACGCGGATAACAATGTGTCCATAACATTAAAGATTCTCAATGTATCGACAACGACAAGCTTGTTTGACGAAGGTAAGATGTTAAGATAGCATAAATTACATAAAGAAATCGAAATCAAGGGGTTTTACCAAAAACGTACGCCGCTGATAGTCCATGAATAATGAAACATTTAATGAATACAAAGAAAGATATAATCTGTAAAGTTGGCGAATGAATAATTCGACGAAAATAAATTATTAATGTCATACAGGAGCTTTCCGGTTTATGGAAGAATAGATCCCCTTTCGAATATTTACCATCTCAGTCAAAAGTTTTAATTAAATCATCAATTACATCTTCTGTTCACGGGTTCATACGTTCAGGTTTTTCAGTACCGTAACTGAAACGGACTAAACCCGAATAAAGAACGTAGAATAATTTGCAAAATATTAATAATTGACAAATTTAACAGGTCATACTATTCAGTTCGCATAAAATGCGGTAGTTATATGGTGGAAAAAGAGTAAGTTCGTCGCATCCAAAATGTTTCAGAATTGCGAGTAAAACGTACAGCTCAGAGGATCGGCTGATCATAATTCTTCATACTTACTGGTTCGATGTTTGCTAAGTATTGAAAGTTCATACTGCTCTTTCTTAATTGGTCGTGCAACAGTCCGGCTTCTTATTAATCAGACTTGCTCATGGCCGGCCTATCTGGTAGCATTTTGATATGTGCGACATGAGTGGTTGAGATTAGCCATAATGTAATATACACTGTGGGTTACTGTATCATTCTGTATTTAGTAAGTAAATAAAAGGAAAAGGTAACAATAGTACGTACCACCGGATCGAAAAAAGATCAAAAAGTATATATATATTTTTTTCTTATCGGAGTGAAATCAGAATTGGAAGCTCAGTCGTACCTAATATGTTCTAGATGCCTTGACGCGACCAAAATCAGCGGCCGTGCTATCAGTTCAAGTGCAATGCATTGTGGGATACTCTTTACTCCCCCTCTGCAATGAATCTTTTGACCCGCGAATCTTGTTCGCTATATTTACATTTAGCACGTTTACCTTATTTACAATTTCTCGATTTAAACTTTTAACAGTAAAGTTAACATTAAAGTCATTTTTAAAAGACTTTTACGACCACAGGCGATAAGAGGTGCGTAAACCATCATTAAAGATCTCGTGTTTGTTGGTAGTTTTAGCTAGTTTAATAATTTCACTAGTAAAGTTTTGAATGAATTTAATACTCTGTTACTACAATTACACCATCGGGCTATATTTGCTAACATACAGTTTTGAATATAAACCTGGTTTACTGCATGTAAATTCTCAAAACATAACGATATGTAGCATAAAACAAGTTATACAGTAGTTAATTATAAATATCATTCGTATTTACTGATGACTGCCAAAGTGTCTCCTTTTCTGAGCTGTTCTCCTTTGTCGTTGTTGTTGTTGTTTTTGTTTTCAGCCGTTTCAACATTTCGTCAACAAAACGTCATAGCACTCATTGGAGGAAGCCATTCAAAAGCGTCCGCATGCGCACTCTCTACAGTAACCGGCATTCCTCTTGTCCGTCTCCATGGCGACAACAGGCAGTTAGGCCAATGTGAGAAAGCAGTGGATATGTCAGCGGAATACAGATACTTGGCGCATGCTACATTGGACATATTGAACAAATTTAAATGGAAGAAAATCTCATTGATCTTTGATGGTAATGACTCTACCGTGACCGAGAGTGGCCATCAAAATTGAATAGTGAAAATAAAAAGTCTATTTTGCAACGTAAAAGTGAAAAAAATGCATAATAAATATATATAATGCAGCTTTTAAGTCAAGAAATACGAGTTTTTATTTGAAGCTTTAGACACTGACTACCTTTCCTTCCCCTCCCCCGACCCATGGAGAGGCGGGAGAGTGTGACAAGATGTTTTTATCAGGTTCTGAAATTAGTGAAAGCGAGGCACTTTTAGTGTTTGTATATTTTCGTTTTTAATTAGGGGTATTGTCGTAGTGAAATACTCGTTCTATGTCAGTATTTCATTCTTCTTTCAATCTCGTTTTTATTTTTATTAATCATTCGACCTATGTTGCTGATCATTGCAACACGAAATAAAAGTGAAAAAAAATATTTCTCTCCGATCTTTCGTTCTATAAAAAAAATTTTGAAATTGAGGAAAGAGGTGGGTAATGTGAAAAGTTAAAAGTGAACACTCCCATTTTAGGGAGAAATTCTGCACTGACAATTGTTTAAAATGCATCAAGTTTTGATTTTGACCTTTCACTTTTGATCTCCACTCTTGGCTTTTTATTTTTGTGCTGTTGTTTATCTTCCAAATTTTATGCATCCTCGTACCCATGGTCTTCGTTCCTCTTGACCAACCCTGGAAAGTTCCCATTCGAAGTTCGAAAATATCGGACTTCGAATCGGGTTGAATTGCGCAGGCCTAGCTTTCAAAAGCCTGACCAACAAACTTTTTTGGTGTTTTACTTCCGGCCATTTTTATTGTTTTTCAAGCCAATCAGATTCGATCCTGCATCAGAGCTTTCGAGAGTCGCTCGTTTCGTCAAACTTGCGCAGTAAGGAACGAAGACTCGAGGTACGAGAATGATTTTTTTTAAATTGACGAATTATTCAATTTAAGATCATCATTGAATGCTAAATCAACGACGTTTTCTCATGAAGACGTATGAACAGAGCTATGAGCAAACATTTTTATATGACTTAAGAACTAGGGGAAGTATTTATAATTCACCGTTTCACAACAAAAATCTGAAAGTCATTTACCCCATATCAGATTAAACTAGCAACTATTATTGAAAGAATAGATAGCGATTTCTTTGATAATACTGATTCTTTCGAGATAACCTTAAATATAAAAGTGACCATCTTAATATTATCCCAAGACGGTAGGACCGAAACAGCCGTTCTCGTTGGCTGATCATAAGATACAGTACGTAATTTTGTCGACCCGCCACTCATCTCGTAGTAAGTACGAGATGAGAGATGAGTACGAGACTCCTTTAAACGTGAACGTGCCAAATTTAAAATTAAAAAAAGTGAAACGTAACACAACTGAGTCAATTCGTGATGCTTGTGTTTTGACAGAGAGTCGCTCAATTGAAGCTGGTTATTTCTACGTCACCTACAAGAAGTTACAGCTCACTATGAACTTAATTCAGCTTTCAAAGCATAACAAGAATGAAGAGATAAAAAGGACAATATTGAGAAGCATGAAGCAAATCCAAACCTTTCAACCTGAAGTTATTCTACTTTATACCAACAATGAAAATACTGAATTAATACTACAACAGGTAATGATACAAGTATGTGTAGGAATGTTCGTCGAATGTTTATCCTTTATTCTTTATTCTCGCTTTATGCAAATTAATTTCCATATGGCCAACCTTACCTCCCTCCTTGCTTGAGAGCGTCAGGCGAGTGATGTTGTGGACCTGTTACACTCGGAAAACGACGCGCGAAATGCAATCTCGCTTGATGACTTTGTCTTGCCATGATTTGCATGTCCTTGTGTTGACTTGTAGCTAGTATAGTGACTTTCGTCCCATTTGATCTAGTTAAAAAGTGCACGGAAGTGAAACGGCATTTAATCTTCTCTGTCGGTTGCTTCGACATTTCTCGAAACATCTAAGTTCTTATGAAAGGGTAAAATGTAAAGATTGAAGTTCTCGACGACCTACTTCTGGCTCGTATTTGGATATTAAAAAAAAGGGAGAAGCCACGAGCCAAGCGGCCCACACTGCCGGAGCTTATCCCGGTTTCCGTAGCATTAAGCGGCTAGGAATATTTCTACTCCCCCCTGAATGGGATGCTAGTCCATTGCAGGGTTCCCCCCCAGCATTATGTCGCCGGTACCCATTTATACACCTGGGTGGAGAGAGGCACTATGAGAGTTAAGTGTCTTGCCCAAGAACACAACACAAATGACCTTGGCCGGGGCTCGAACTCGGACCACTCGATCCGGAGTCCGGCGCTCTAACCATTAGGCCACCGCGCCTCCCATTATTTGGATATTTAGGGGAACCCTAAATAAAGCAAGAACGCTGGCAGGCATAGATTTAATTATCTTTAACCATACATTTTATTCGGTTTATGATAGGAACCATGTCAGCCTAACATTCCCTATAGATGGATACTTCAACAGCAGGTATTCTATTTAACAACGTTTGGTTTGAGTCCTCTAAATCAGTAAAAGAAAATGCAGAGGCCTTTGCCTTCAATTTCATAACTTTTCATTAAGTTTTGTATTACATTCTTCTGAAAAACATGCAGCCAAAAGTGACCATTAGTTATAAATAATAACAGTGTTATTCACTGTAGCTTTTTAAGGCTAGGTGAATAATACGCGCTGTAAGCTCCTCGTTGGTGATTGCATAGAGGTGAACTTCGAAATAAAACTGGGCCAAAAGTATGAAATAAAGATCTGTCTAGTCAACTTCAAAAAGCATTTTAACGCTTAAATAATCAAAGAAAGACGAAACCATACCTCGTTGCTATATGTAACATCTAAAATTTGTGTTCCTATTTTTTTTTACGCAGGTATCCTCTAACGTAAAAAGTCTTCCGAACAATGTTGTTTTGGCATTTGAGCTCCCGCACATGAACGGCTCGACTGTTGACCACATAAAGACAGAAGCACACCAAGAGCGGCTTATATTTTCAGACAAGGTGAACAAGCAGCAATCCTTAGATTAGGTTAATATAAGTTATATAACCCCCCCCCCCCCCCCGGTTACTCCACATAATGGACTCTACAGGAAGGAGACTGTACCTTATTACAAACCGGAAGTATATACAGAACAGAAAAGGCAGAGAAAACTGTCAAGTAGTTAGTTCTCACTTTATTTATTCAAGATTTTACTTATTTTTTACTCTTATTTTAACCAATGCAAAGGTGTAAAACCGTGGGTAATTTCCGATCTATTGCTTAGACATAAAAAAAAAAATTTACCATCTTTATTATTTACTACAAAGTGGCCCTTTCGTCTGATTAGTCTACTAAGCATGTTCTATTTAAAGGAGAAGTTCACTCCAGAATGGCCATTTATTTTCTTTACGCCAATAAAAATTTTACACAAAGATAAGTCATTCTCCGAAATTTCAGCCTCCAACGTTCGCTATAACCTTACGAAATCTTTCCCAAAACTCGACAACTGAACGCCGCCATCTTAGAGCTGGTAATGTATGCGTGACGTCAAAGAGCTCAGCCTGAAGTTTGGCGGGAATATTTTTATAGTCGAAACTCCTTGTTTTTTGTATTTCTTGGAGCTCTGTTTGAGAAAAATGGAGATGCACAAACAGGAATTTTGACAAATATAAGCCACTACGAAGAAACGATGAGTTTCGAGTATTTAAATTTTCCCGCCAAACTTCAGACTGACGTCACGCATACATTACCAGCTCCAAGATGGCCATGGCGGCGTTCAGTTGTCGAGCTTTGGGAAAGATTTCCTAGGGTTATAGCGCACGTTGGAGGCTGAAATTTTGGCGAATAATATTTCTTTGTATAAACTTTTTATTGGCGTAGAGGAAATAAATGGCCATTCTGGAGTGAACTTCTCCTTTAAGGCAGTTCACATATTTAAAAACTCTGGACAGAATCTCTGGACAGAACTTAACTTAATTCCGTTCCAGGCGCCAAATCCCTGCGCCAAAAACCAGTCGTATGCAATGTCAATGTCAATGTGATTGATTGATTGATTGACTGACTGACTGACTGACTGACTGACTGACTGACTGACTGACTGACTGACTGACTGACAGACTGACTGACTGACTGATTAAGTGTTTGATTGATTGATTGATTGATTAATTGATTGGTTGGTTAGTTGGTTGGTTGGTTGGTTAATTGATGGACGGATTCCTCTGATTTGAGCTGATAAGGGCTTGTACACGAAACGTCAGCTTTCCACATTCCCTACTCTGGTCAATTAACCTGTAACACTGAACCTCAAGTTGATGGTCTTGATGGTATGCAATATTAATTTTTCTCACCCAGGGTCTCACTGTTGCCCTTGCATATGATGCCATTCAAGTTATCAACCAGGCACTGCACAAAGAAGTGTGTTCGTCGCTAAACGGATCCAGCAGCCTTCCAGCTGATAGAGATGTGATGTTTAACTGCATGAAGAAGGTGATAACAAGTACACTTTTTTGTGAAACAGCTTGAATCCATCTGCGTAAGCTTTAAAATTACCAAAACATTATACCAAGTTGTTTAGTATGTCTGTAAATAGTACCTCACTTTATTGGAATAACTTTTATATTCTACGTCAACCATGATCCTTATCATGTAGCAGGCCACGTCTCTGAGTGTGATAATCCTACTCTGAGAAGTTTCCCTTGTCTGTTTCGTTCAACAGGTTAAATTCAAAGGCTTGACTGGGCCTGTACAGTTTGATGAGAGCGGAAAGCGAACAGAAATCGCACTGGACGTTTTAAATCTCCGAAACAATTCCTTTCAAAGGGTAAGAAATCTTGAATGTGAATATTGTTCTTTGAAGACAGATAGGACATTTCGGCAAACCTTCAAGTCCTCTTTATTCTTTTATCTGCGGAAACTGCTTGGGAACTAATTATCGCTCAGGGCAATTTCTCTTCTGAGAATGTCGAGGCCTTAACATACACGAAAAGAAGAGTATTTCGTTTTGTTTTTTAACCTGACCTGGCCATGTTGACAGAATGGCCGTTTTCTCTCGGTTATTTTACTCAACCGAAAATGAAATTTAACTCTTTGAACGGCCAAACAGCGGTGAAGAGAGAACGCTTTCGATTATGTTTTTCGATGTCCACATCAGCATTCCTTGCAGATTCCATAAATCAAATAAATAAAATATGTCGTATACACTTTAAGAGACAAATTAAACATTTCCGTTGCATTTTTTTCTCATTTGTAGATAGGAACGTGGAATTCAACAAAGCATGCAGTGCTTTTTGAAGACCCTCTGCCTAACGCATTGTCAGACTCATCTCTTACAGGGGAGCTGGAAGGCAGAAAGTTCCGAATTGTATACGTTGAGGTGCAACTACATAGCATTTTACATAGCTAAATGCTTGTTTCCATTCGGATCGACTTTAAATAATTCTTTTCTAAAAAAAGGTCCATACAGCAAATACAACTTTACTTTAATTATTGCTTGGACTTGCGTTTCATGTCTGCTGATGTTTACAAATAAAAATATATTCGATGGTAAGATACAGAAAAGAGTGTCTATGATGATATGGTATTTGTACTACGTTCAATACATTTTCTGTTTCCAGTCATTACACTTTTGTCACGTTATTAAAATTAAGCCACGCCTATCATGGCCTATGTGGCTGTTCCAGAATCTAGCCGCGCAAACACGAGGGACCCAGCTATAGAAAACACGAGGGACCTAGCTATAGAAAACACAAGGGACCTAGCTATAGAAAACAAACACGAGGGACCTAGCTATAGAAAACACGAGGGGCCTAGCTATAGAAAACACGAGGGACCTAGCTATAGAAAACAAACACGAGGGACCCAGCTATAGAAAACACGAGGGACCTAGCTATAGAAAACAAACACGAGGGACCTAGCTATAGAAAACACGAGGGACCTAGCTATAGAAAACAAGCATGTTAGTCACCTCCCAAGACTGAGTTACAGACTGAGTTAACTAAATTTTTTCGAAATTTTAGTAAAAAGTAATTTACTTTTTGCGTCAGGAACCACCCTTTGTTACAACGAAGAAAAATGCAGATGGAACATTTTTTCACGAAGGATACTGCATCGACCTGCTGAATGAGTTGGCTAGAATTCTCAAGTTCACATATGAAATGTATCCTTCCCCAGATGGACACTATGGTGCAACAAATGAAAACGGCACCTGGGATGGAATGATGCAAGAATTAATAGACGGGGTACCTTTACTAAATAGGTCCTTGTAATTAATTCCTCTAATTAATTAATTTCAACAAGAAAATTAACGATTAAAAGGCAACTTGACGTTTTGACGTCTTCATGTCATCACTATTAAAAGTGAAATGTGAAAAATGAACATAAAGATTTATATAAAAAAAAAGGTGTGGAAGAGAATACATAATATAACATGAAGCATGATAAACGCGTATTTTAGACAAAAAGTTTCGCGCGAATGGAGTCCGCTTGTTAATGAGTGTTCAGTTTCGGTCTTTTCTTTCGGATGAATAACATCATCATAAGTTCTCACGGAGGTTCAAAGATCTTAAATTATGTTTGTTTATGCTCCTCGACACGCTGGTGTAGATGGCGGCGTGTGTACCCAATATAATTTGTATTGCAAAAATCATATTTTAATTCACAGATCTTCTACTTTTAGAAATCAATTAATTAATTAATTGCGAGTCAGCTTGGTTCTAAGTGGAAAATGAAGACTTGAAAACGCCGTTTAAAATATTTTCCATCCACATTTAGTAGTCCGAAAACGTAGTTGAAAGCGCATCTATTTTGGTCAAAAACGGATAAAATGCGTTTCATAATGCCCTCTTTGAATAGCGTTTTCGAAAAGTTCCGCTTTCAAATTGTTTTCCGTCCACACAAAACTGAACGCAAAGCCGGCGTTTTCAAATTAATCCACTTTGAAGAGCGTTTTCGAAAAGTTCCGTTTTCGTTGGACAATTTATCCGAATTTAATATTGTGACAGGGCCTCAGTCAATCATTTACTAATCCATTTAATTCGAGTTAGTATAGACAGCTGGTGCTTAATTATACTTAAAATTCCTTGTTTTTCTTATCCGCGACCATACTTTCTTCGGCTTGCTTGCAATAACTAACTATTTTTTGTTCAAATTTGAAAACATCGTCTCACCTTACTAAATACGGTTGAACCTCGTTATTTCGAACCGTCAGGGGGTACAAAAAATAGTTCGAAATAGCAGGAGTTCGAAATAGCCGATAGTTAAATCCAAGGGGAATCCAAGGGCAAATCCAAGGGCAAATCCAAGGGCAAATCCAAGGGGAATGGGTTTTAGTTCGAAGTAACGGAGAATTCGAAATAACCGAGTTCGAATTAGCGGAGTTCAACTGTATAAGATACCAAACAGAGTTAAGTTTGATGGCTTTCCCAAGAGGCGCCCTTCTCAAGTTTAAATTGATACAAAATATAATTTGTCACGTGATTTGGGTGGTCGGAGAACGTATCTTAGGAAAGTCAGAAATTCTCTGCGATACGTTATCATCTTATTAAGCCCCAGAACCTTTCCTCCTTGTTCTTATGGATATATCTCAGCAGTGGTAAAAATGATGATATTTTGCGGTATTTTTTCCTTTGAAGAACGCAAACATGGCGTCTGGTGCTATTGCCATAACTGAAAGTCGAGAAAAAGTGGTGGATTTTAGTATCCCTTACATGTACTACACAGAGGATTTAATGATTAAGAAAGCGCCCTCCAACAGAGCAACTGATTTGTTACAGTTTATGGATCCCTTTGAAAATCAGGTTTGGTTTGCTACTCTAGCCAGCCTGGGGGTCATCTCTGTTGCTGTGTTTGTAATAAACTACTTCAGTCCTTATGGCTACAAAGATGATAATGGCAGAGGAACGTCGGAGGAGTTTAGTTTTTTCAATAGTGTGTGGTTTGCATTGGCTTGTATGCTACAACAAGGAGGCGATAACACGCCAAGGAACTTATCAGGTAACAAGCTTTAATGTTTTATGGTCCAATTGGACACATTTGCTTTGTTTTAGCAGTGGTGCACGCTCATGTGATCTCGTGTATACTGAATTTGATTGCGTGGTTCTGCTAGCTATGTTATAAAAAACGTTGGAAAGTCAGAATTTCGGAGAAGAAAAATATTGGATAATATATTACTCATTAGACATTTTAGTGTGTAGTATCCCTGTACATTTTTACTCGTCCTTTGTATTTGAGTCGCCCTTCGACAGGGCTCGTCAAAATGCTGCAAGACTCGTAAAAATCGATATCCAGTAAAATTCTAATAAGATATCTGACTGGATTTGCATAAACATACCTGCAGAGAGCTGCGACCTGGTCGGCTGAGCACACTTCCCCAGGGCACCCCGCCTGGCCGGCCGATTACAACTTGACGAGCACAGCCGGACCTCTACTCCTTCAGGGGGTGGCCCCTGTCCAAAGGCTCTCATCCCACTGAGGAACGCAGTTTAGCCAAAAAACAGGGTTCAACACTAGAACATGCAAGAAAGCGTAAAGTAAAACACTCAGAGTACCAAATCTAACCAAACCCCTCCCCCTTGCTTTTCAAAGCAAGCAGCCAGCCACCCACCAGCTAATAGCCTTGTCCCTGGGTCACGTCTGGGCATAAGCCTTGACGCGTACCCCTCTCAAGTTTTGACCAGCGTGGGAGGTCCAATGCGGTCGGATGGACCGAAAAGTCTGCTGGCATATTGTTCAAAATCCAGTCAGATATATATGTTAAACAATATCTCGTTTTAGGACGTATTCTCACTGGCTGCTACTGGTTCTGTATCCTTATTTGGGTGTCAACATACACTGCCAATCTGGCCGCATTTCTTACCGTGAAAAATGCCGCACAATCAATAAATAACCTTGATGACATCGTCAGTTCTTCTCACCAAGTAGGAATAATCGCGTCGACAAGTACCGCCGAGTCTTTCAAGACAAGTCAGTATCCACCACACAAGAAGATTTGGAACAGAATTCAAGCAGACAACACATTCGTTAAAAACACATCTCAAGGAATCAAGTGGGTGCGAGAAAGAGAAGGTTTTGTCTTTCTTACTGACGGGCCTATCCTCCGACATATTGCGAATCAACGGCCATGTGATCTTACAGTAGGTAAGTATGATAAGTAATAGGTTAAAGGGACTTTGTCACGGATTTTAACAGATTTCTGAACAGCCAAAATATATTTGTGTCGTAGGAAACCTAAAAATAATGGTCCATTTTTATTAACAATTGCTATATTAGAGCACTGAAACTGTTAACAAGCGTCTTTGGCTGCGGATGGAAATGGAGTACAATTTAAAAAATTAAGGATAAACTTTTAAAGTTATTTCCGTGCGTCTTCAAAAAGTCGTTATTTATAACCGTGGTTTGATTTTTCTCCGCAAATACAGAGAATTCAATGGGGTGGTGGCTTTTACGGTTAATATTTTGGCTTTTTTACGACTAACAGTTAATTTCTTTTCATAACGGTTAACAGAAGTGTTAACAAATAATTTCCATTGTTGGATAAGGGAAAATGTTAATTTCGATTGTTGTAAAACATATTTTAGAGTCTTAGGACCATTCTGGGATGAAAAAGTAATCTAATTTCCACGAGGCGGTTAAGTTTCAGGTCAAATGACCCTTGGCCGAACTTCTTGGCTTAGTCGTTACGGTAATCATTTTTTACGGCTAACGGTTAAAAGTTGTCAATTTTTGCGCCTAACGGCTAAAACTTTGGCCATACTACAGCTGACGGTTAACCCCATTTAAACCCTCGATCAAGGTTGCATCTTCCTTTAGATGTTCAAAGATCATGTTTTTCCTAGGTTAAGTTGCCTATCACTTATTTCAGAACAGTTTTGGCCAAAACTCCACAAAATCCCTGTAGCGTAGCCCCTTTAAGCCTTAGGTATGCTAGCCACATTTTAGCACAATTACGGGGTGCACAAGTAATAGTTCCTCTGTAAAAGGTGCTTATGTCAAATATTTCTTGTTATCCCTATTTCCTTCTACTGTCGGACATATTCCAATAGAACTTAGCCTAAATATCTGGTATGCACTGCAGAGAGGAGATGAAATAGATATGAGGGGCGGTCAAATATATGAGATACAAGCCATCTTCGCTTGTTCAAGGCGGCCTGAAAATACCTAATGACGTGACTATAAAATCATGGGAAGACAGAAAGGCGATAAAAGCTTTCACGAGAAAATATAAATAAACTTTTCCCTTGGAGAAAACGACCTTTACATTGGAGAATCTAAAGACATTTTGAAATCATAATTAAATCACGTTGTGTCGACTGACTCTGACGGAGGTAGATGACGATGCTGTAAATTGGGTGGGGGGGGGGGGGGGGTATAAAATTATAGCGAATATTTAATGCATAGTTAATTCAAGGTAGCTGATTTTCAGTTCCAGGTCTGACCACAGCCAAAGGATTGACCCTGGCATTCCAAGCACATGACCCTCATACTAATGACTTTACTTTGGCCATTCTACGTCTCTTTGAGAATGACTTCCTTGATAGCTTGAGAAGGAAATGGTGGGAGAACTCAAATGCGTGTGCTAAAGAACAGGAAACAAGTCAGTGAAACGTATTGTAAAATGAATTGCAGTTTAAATTTTTTTTTTTAAATATATTGAGAGAATTGTGGGCAATAAACTTTGCAAATGGATTTCTATATTTCACGTGAGAAAAGCGATACGTCCAATCAGCTTCGCGTATAGCTTTCTTCACATGTGAAAAATACAACCAATCAGCATCTAGAGTGAAACGACCAAACCAATCAGATCACGAGAACTCAAATGGTTTTCAACAAGGTTGGGCAAACAGAGAGCGGCAAGTTTGCTCTCGACGGCAGTTGATGCTTTGAAAACATGGCTACACGTTTTGCTGAGTTCAGATGCCCGGTATGCCATTTATTGTATGATCTATACAGTCCACAAAAACTATTCCCTCCCTCACCGGTTTGTCGCTGTAGTTATCTTTTCTTACTTAACCTATTTATGAAGGTAACTTAACTGTCAACTTCTTGTTTTCAGCATTGTCTCGAAAGCGCATTGATCTGTTGAGCATGCTGGGTGTGTATGTTGTTCTGGGTGTTGGAATAGTTGTTGCGTTACTGGCGCTGATTGCTGAAATCTACTGGAAAAGAACAGGAAACAAAGTTCGAGCAATGACCAGAAGGTCAGTATATAAATTTTACCTTTTGTACAAAAAGGTAAAATCAAAGATCAAATTAAAAGAGTCAAAATACTTTTCAGGTAATATGAAGTTCGCCGAAACTACAAAAGGTAGTCGTTCTTGCAATCGAGAACTAAATATACATTTATACAACAGCAAAAGCCTTTTTCCAAATAAGGCCATATTATATTGCGTATAAAACTTTGCACAAAGTTTCCAAATATGGTATACCGGTAACTGTGCTTGGAACTGGTCGAGGGTATTTCACAAGTCACTTTTTCCGTAAGGCTCCAAACGTAGGTATTATTTAAATCAACAAACCCCTTTTTTCTATTTTTGTTTGAAGGCCAAAGAATGCTGTAGAGGGTTTACGCTCCGCCACGAGTTAAGCAAACTGAATGAAATGGAACCTATCAAGAAAGGTGTTGTCAACAACCCCCTTATATGGAAACCAAGGCTTTCGGTTTTGCGGTGTAATGTTACTATGATGAAGAAATAACAGTAAACTATTTGCAGAACTTATTAGTTAATTTTTTTGAAAAATATGTAAACTCTGTTGTTAGGAGGGTAGGTGTCGAAAGTTATTTTAGAAACTTGTTTGTAAAATTTCTTAGTTAAATTTTGCCTCACTGTTGAGGTACAATAAGGAATCGCTTGCATAATTTATTTAGCCAATTTAAAGTTGTTGAACTTTGCCTTGCCACTGGTTTGTTAGTTTTTCTTCTCTCATCCAGTGGCGGATCTTTTTTCGTGTTGGTGAAATTTGGCGAAACTGTCTCTATTTATTAATATGTACACCTTCAAAATCACTGATACCTTGGATGAGTTAAGACAACAGAACGATCTTTGATAATTTATTTTAATGATGACTCCAGGTCTCAACAACGCAGTTATTTAACTTTTTTTCAATAGCTTTAGTATTTACGCCAAATGAAAACTAAGGACTTTATTGGCATCTAATATATACATCTCCTGCTGCGCCCTCGGGCTGCGCGCGCACAGGGAATTCAAAGTGGTCGACTCAGACTTACATACACCATCAGTGCTAAGGAACCTCACCGACGACAAGCTCAACAAAGGGATTAGCGACTAAAACTCTCCTGCGTCCTTTATGATTTGCTCACGTGTGCAGATTAACAAAAAGAACGCAAATCAGGTGAAATAAAGTATTAACAAACCAACTAATCTATTATTGCACATTTCTCCTATAGATCCCCCGCCCCAATCTTTCTAGTGAACGCAACACGAGTGAAGATAAAATCAAATCAGTAATGTTCAGCAGCTTTTTTGTCGAAACCAAGAGGCACTTAGGTAAAGGATATAGTTCGAAAAGCAGCACAGTATAGTGTGAACATTTATTATTAAACACCAATTGACAACTTGGTTTTTAGTGTCTGATTATCAAGTCCGCTTTCAAAACTATGTCCCAAAATAAACGCTGGGTTCACGAGTCCCGCGGGCGGACCCGTGGGAGTTTATTCGAGAAAGACGAAACATTGAAATAACCCCCGAGTCTCCTCACTATACACTCTTCGCCACTTTTCTGTTAATCTAAAAGGAAAAAAAGTTACAAAAGGAGAAATTAGAGACAGACAATTAATCCAAGACTAAACAAGGTCAATCTACTTTAATATGTGCGAAGATAGTACTGAAGCTCCAGAAACCGAAGTAATCGCGAATCGACGATTTTTTTACGATACAAGGATTTCACGAAATTCGTAGTTACAGTTTAACTGACACTTTGTTTTGTGTGTAAGATCACTTCCCTCACATTTTCCAACTGTCTCGTGTTTCACTTGCTGTTGTTTGTAATGAATTATTAAAGCACTAGTTTGATAATACTTTGATCATATTATCCACTTTAAATAAATCAAATAAACATTAACATATCGATATGGCTTACAAGAGTCATCTGGCCCAAAAGACAACACGCGTTAGAATGGTTAAACACATTTTATAAACCTGTTCCCTGTTCTGTGGATTTCTGTTTTAAATGGGCTCCTAGAATAATGCGGACACTAGTACGAGTTTATTTGAACAGAGCATCTAACGCTTGCTGCTTATGGTAACTCATACTGATTTGTTGTTGTTTTTATATAACAAATATTACCATCCACTCATTTGATCAAATCACACCTTATTTTGGGTTTTCAAGTACTGTATTCTGCACCAGGCCGCTTTACATGATGATATTAGCTGAAATTAAAACAAATAAAATCTTAAGGAACAAGTAGCCTCTCATTTGCTCTACAATCTGTGGGGACGAACACAAAAATTACCATCATTACCGAAGAATTTTATTTAAATACTTAAAAACTTGTAAACTTGCATTTTTTAATCTCAGTATTGTAAGTCATTATTTGTTTCAAGTACATTGGTACTTTATTACTATTGTCTCTACGTTTTTATCGTGTATAAATAAAGCTCTCTTTCTCTTTATTTAGCAATAATGATGAATGAGTACCCTCGCCTGGGTTAATTCCCCTCGCCTGTACTTTACCCACCAACCCGGACCCCACTGACATATTCATTCGGGAAACTACAGTCCTTCCTTTATAATTATCCACTTCAACGGCTTTTCTTACTACTTCAATACGTTTTTAACCAATTCTTAGTTCAGAGAGGGCTTAAGAGCCACTGAATGTAAATCGCTGGACAGGTTTAAAAAATCAAAAATCATAACAGTTTGCCTGAAGAACACCTTAGGAAAACTACTTTCAATATGTTATTTTGACTGACACAGATGGAGATAAGTATCTTATCTCAATAGGTGTTGCATTACCCATTGAGATATTTCTAGTCTGTGGTGATCCAGTTTGGTGTGCTCAGTCCAACTGCTGTTACCTACCTTCTCATCCGTCGCATAACCATTGGATTTTGCTAAAGCATACTGCTTCCTGGAATACAAAATTAAATACAACTGAATCCCTCTTTAAAACCTACTCTGGGAGGGGGGGCGGGGCACAGCAAAGTGATTGTTGAGGTGGTCGTTGTAAGAAGAATGAAGTAATAATTGTATGTCATTTATTTTCATGTGGGCTGTATGCTATCAACCAGAGATTCAGAAGAATTTCTTTAAGATCTCAGCTTCCCAGATCCATATGACACAGTGCTAAGAACTTTTGTGTTTTAGGTTTTGTTACATAAGGGTTCTTTTCCATATATTTTACTATTACGGGGGCTCTTATACGTTATAGTTCGACCAAGGACTTAGTTATATGGAGGTTCATTACATCAAGGTTCTATAGTATGTCAGATTAAGCTTCATTTTCACTTAAAGAAATAACAGTTTCTTGTTCTGTAGCTGTTTTGGTCCAGGGTTTGTTTTGATTTTGTGCTGTTGGCTGCTATTTGTAAGTGGCAACTGTTGAAGAGTTGCAATAAGTAATGCATGGAACAGCCACCAGAAAAAATATCTGGCCATTGATGTAGAGAGGTGCAGGCCATCAGTGGAGGTTTTAGGAGGAGATTTTGTTCAGTGAAAACCAGCCTTTTTGGAAGATACCGCACTTCACTGCGCTGCACTGCACTGCACTGCCCTGCACTGCACTGCACTGCACTGCACTGCACAGCGCTGCGCTGCGCTGCACTGCACTGTACTATTTGTATGTGGCTGAAACCATGACTATGGGTTTGTTTACAGGAGGTGTCTGCATACTTTGGTAGGTATAGGCGTCTGTCAGCAAATGTTTGGCTGTAATTATTAGAACCAAACATAATTTGTGATGGAAATATAAAAGACACAGTTTACTTCAGGCCTGAGAGAGGCCTGAGGGAGGTATTTAAACCTGGTACTTGTATGTATTAATGTAATGAAATAGTCAGAAAATGTTCTTAAAATTGTTTGCATGCATATACAAACCTTATTATTCTTGAGGCCAGTTTAAGTTCTCCTCGTTGTACAAGACTCAGTGCTGCAAACACTCTGCACTGTGCAGCAAGAACAGGATTTCTTAACCTCATGGCCACAATCAGCTGATGTTGAGAAATCTGACCAGCTTTCTCAGACTGCAGCAAAATAAAATACAAAACGGTTTGTCACTCAGTTTGATTGTGGCTTCATATACCGGTACACTGGTTAATCAGTTATTACCAAGATAGTTAATTACCAGTAAAAGACTAAAAAAATGCACATGTATGTATCTTCTCTGGACTAAACTATGTTAATGACTTTTGCAAATAAACAGACCAGACTGGAAGACTCAGTGGATAACACTGAGCAGTTTCATTTAGAAGTTAAAGTTTCAATTCCCATCCTGTTTGAACGTATGATGAACGGTTTACGAACAGCTAATATCCCTTTCAAAATGGCTAGCCATTAGAAACCTTTTTGCATGAGAGGTCACAGTTAAGGATGTTACACATTGTAAAAATATCTTTCGGAAGGCTTTTCAGGAACTCACTGTGGCTGAGGATGTGTATGGAAGATCAATCTTTGCCTTGCACAGAATTAAGGCCGCATTGGTCAGAATGTGTTCAACATTCAACAAGGGACAACACCACATACACATGGATTCCACTTCTCCTTTGCGAAACATGCTTAAGAAAGAGCAATACACATGTATTCCCCTTTGGGCTACACTACTGGGACTTTTTCTAGTTCTCCCATGAACTGACTTACTGTGAGATCAGACAGATCAACGTTTCTTATGACAGGAAGTCCCGACCTAGTCGGATCATCCTACCCATCAACATGTTCAGGTTCGACATACCAATGACGTATTTTTGGCAAGCTTACTTTCAGTCAGACGAGTGCACTTTCAAATATCACAACCGACAGATTCACAAACAGGTTTGACAGATCGTCTCCCAAATTAGTTGGTCCAACTCAGCTTGTGTATATTGAACATGTGTGTCATCATCATCAATAATTCTTGTCATGCGAGTAGGCGCATAAGTCTGTCATGTTTTCGGACCAACACTCCCTGTTCTGTGCCACCGCTGTGGCCACATTCCAACTCTTCCATCTTGCTTTAGCACGGTCCTCAAGTTCTAGCAACCAATGGTTGCTTGAGGGCTACTATGGGAGCTATCAGCCTTTGGGCTTTCCACCAACTTTGGCTCACAGCCCCAATTCCCCAGTTTGTGTTGTATCATTGTCAACGTTTCTGGTTTCTGTAACATACATCTTTTTTATAGGGGAGGGTCATTAGTCCAGCACCCAACCCCCAACCTGGAGGATCAGGGGGTCACTCTTTGTCTGATCTCTACCCTTCAACCTGTTCGGCATAGTTTGCCCTACAAGAAGTACAAGACTCCAGCTGACATAGATCTAGAGTTGATGGTGATGGCCCCGTTCTGAGCAGGCCCCCACTTGTGATCCAGTAAAAACTTAAAATGTTGGCGTCACAAGCAGAAAAGAACAAACCAATCACATTGCTTGTTCTCAGGCCCTCAGAGTATTACCTTTTCCCTTGTGACTCGTACAATCTTGTTTTCACTTGATCATGAGAGTCATAAATGGAATCAGAAACTCTTAACGACTCCCTCAGGTTTGATTTTCACAAGATCATAGTGCTCTGTGCTTCTGATTACAGCTTGGATTCCATCCCTAGTGAAAACCAGCCTTAAATGACTAATTCAGGAAAGTTCTGGATATATTGTTATATTGCAAAAAAGTTTTGCAAACAGTAGAAAGACACTTACATAACTATAAAGATGGTCTCCCATTGCTGAGTATGCACCACCTAATGTTGATAACCATGCCATAACATCTTGAAGCTGCATGTACTCTACAAGGTTAACAAGGAGTCGCTTGCACCTAAATGAACACATAACACGACATTGCTAAATAAGAAAGATTTCTTACCTCAGGACACTTTTAAACTGGGCCTGGGGCAAGCTCAGTTTATAAAAATGTCAAATGTTTTCCTTGGTCAGCAGTTAGCTTTAAACTGAAACAGCTCAAAGAAAGCTGCTGTAATAAATTTATTGTAATTTTCCAAAACATTTTACCATTTAATTATGAATTATACTCAAGCGATTCACCAAAAACAAATTTAAATATTTGCAATGGCAAATTTGCTGGGACCTGCAGTTCAAGAGATTACAACCTGTATATCGACCTGCTGCTTTGGCTGTGAATCACACAACCATTTTTATGACTTGTATGACTCTTGCCAAATCAGCAAAAACTTTCACTTACATGTATGCATGTAGTTGAAGAACAGATTTGTACTAAACATTTACAGAAGGGAATGTGCTGAAAAATTCAGTTCCAGCTGTTATGTCAGCCTGTAACTTCTGTGACTGTTCACCTAGGCCATAATGAAACACTCTTTTTCATTTGAAATTAATTAGAAAGCATGGATGCCCACGATCAAAAAACACAACAACAGGAGAACTGTGCGACAGCGGACCGCTGAGGGAACAACAGGACACAGAAACAGCGAGGATCGAAATGCACCAATCACAGCTGTTGAAAACCAACCAATCACAGCGCAGCAGCATGCTCTATAAGTTCACGCACAACTAGTCGACCTTATCGCCTGATGAAGACTAGCAGTGTGCAGTCAAAAGGTCGCGATCTCCATCACACGTGACTACGTCGTGAGACAAACAAAAAAAAATACTTTATTAGGATTAGTTTCGTTCTTGAAAAACAAAAATAAAAAACTGTCAGTATTTGATCCAAAGAGTGGGCGAAAAAGGATCAAATATTGTTTTTTCCATTCTTTGAATGTGCCATATTTTGTTATTCGTGTAATTTTTAGGTTTTTTGCCATCTTGGCAAGAAAATAATTGTATGTTCATTAAGCTTGCATGTATTCACCACAAATGAAAGGTTCATAGACTTCAATAACTAAAGGCATCAAATGAACTCCATTAATCTTAGATTATAAATTTGCAGTAAAACAATTATACAAAGGCAGGGGCAGCTTTAGTGAGAACTATTACTGGTTATATGTTAATGTACATTTGTCAGCTAGAAAACATACCATGTAACTTACCATCTAAGATCAGGCTCTATACACAACCATGTCAAAGGCTGAATATTAATATGTGCATGGATCTTACAAACTGTAGAGTTATTGTGGTTTTGTCTTTGTTTTCTTTGTATGTGAAGAGAACACGCTCTGCCAAGATCAATCACATTATCTAAAGCACAAGGCAGCTGTTCTGCTGCAAAAGAGAAAGAAAGATCACAAAACGGAGTGAAAGAACAGATAAGGCTATCCACTGGATAAATCACTATGTATCCAGTGGATAGGGTTATCCACCCTTTGAATAACTGTGGCCAGATAAATCTCTATCCAGTGGATAGCATATATAGTATGCTTTGGATAGCAATTAGCGTTGTCCACCCTTTAAACGACAAGAAACTGCAAACAGCTTTTACTTGGGCCATCTTAAAGGTCAAATGCAACGAAATTGGAATTTTTTTCTTTTGTCCGCAAACCTGTCGTTTATGAAGGTACTAATGATAATAAACTCTCAGAAACGGTTTTTGTGCGAATTGCGGCGCTTAGGAGATGAAAATCCGACGATTTCCGAAGACTTCACGAAAACGAACCAAAAATGGCCGCGCGTGGAATGGAATCGAATTGAGGTATTTATGACGTCAGGTGTGGCGAGCAAATTTTCACGTGTTTTGAGCGATCCTTGCAAATCCTTGGGTTTGTTCGATGGATTTCCAGAGTTTATGAAACAGCCGTTAGTTGAAACCGATGAAGACTTTGATTCAAGCCTTCGAAAAGTCTAAATACAGCCATATCAGTTCGAACTAACGGCTTCTGGCAAGGAATAAATCGATTTCTGGAGTGATTAATTCCGACTCTGCGAGTGAACAAGATGGCGTTTAAATCCGGCAACATCAATCTACATGCACCAACAACGAAGGAATATGCCACATATATTGGTGAGCCTAATAAATATAATGGAAACGGCTTTCAAAGAATTTGAAATAAATAAATAGTTGAATCTTAAGTTGAAGTATTGTCTCGCTTTTTTTCGAAAGGATTGCAATGTGGAATTATTTGTACACTGTTTTGTAGCATTGCCCGAGCTGAGCTGAGTGTGTTCTCTAAAATAACACACCTTGAAGAATCAATTAAACCTTTAGAAGCTTTAAACTCATTCCCCTCAGCCAAATAATTTATTTTCAAAGATTGAAATTAAATACCGTGACTGCGTGGCCTTTTAGCTTCAATCAGAATTATGCCTGGTAATAATATTGCTCTTTATTTGCCGAATTATTAACCCAGGTGATTATCTTGTAATCTGGCCCTTATATTTTTCAGTTGATTTTACTGATGATTCTCTGAAAAGGGAATTGTCTTAAGTAGATGGGGTGTAGGTCGAAGATAACAATTTCAACAGTAATTTATGGCAACTTGCATTTCTTAAGACCCAGGTTTTAAGATCTAACTTGTGTGCTGACACAGGACCTGACACTGGGACATGTAGCAGGGAAAATTTACACCTTGTTTTGTGTTTCAATGTCCTTGCTTACACATCCTTGTATGTACAAATTATCATGAGATTTTGTCAAAGCTGCATTATTATAAAATAATTATGCTAGGAAGCAGGGATGGCAAGTGGTGAGAGTCCTTGCCTCCCACCAATTGGCCCGAGTTCGATTTCCTGATTTGGCATCATATGTGGGTCGAGTTTGTTGTTCGTTCTCGGCCTTACTCTGAGGGTTCTTCTCTGGGTTCTCCAGTTTTTCCCCTCCACAAAAATCAACACTTCCAAATTCCATTCGATTTGGAAATTATACACTGCCCCACAAGCTTCTAGCTTTAATTCTCTCCATATCTAAATAAAGGTTTATTTATTTTTATATAAAGTTGTTCATGCAATTTGTCATTTTATGTCAGCTTCTTTGTTTTGTACATTTATTGGTACTATTAACGGGTAATATGTTCTTTTGTTATGGTTGGATGGGGTCGGACATCAATGCATAGCCCCTTTGTCAACATCCATCTTTGGACATGGTAACATGTACAAACAACACAGATCCAAATCAAGCAATCACAGCCCACTAGCATGACCTTCTGATTTTGTACGCTCATTTGCATGAAACCAACACCAGTATCCGTCACTTAAAACAGCACAATTTAAGACAATGCCGAAAGACAGTGTTAACAAATGGATGCAGAGAGATGGCTATGCAAGTTCACTGAATGCATGTGTAAGAAGCTGATAACAGTTTCTAGTACTTTCCAGCCTATTACTATGATGGGTCAGTACTAATTGTCAGTTAATGCTGCAATTATTTTATCAAACAAATGTACCATCATTGCCGAACAAGTTGTGGTCATTTTTAGTTTGTCACTGGTAACCATAGCAACAGTAAAATCTATCAAAAATTACCCTTAATTTTCACTTTAAGCGCTTATAGTTTAAAAACGAGCTAAATGAAAAGAAGCTAGATGACAAACAAACTAAGTGCAGTGATTTTCCAAGACCCCCAAAGGAGACATTATAGCCTCTGCATGCACTGCTTGTAATTTATCACCTTATCTCAGACCAAGGGATGAATACAACAGTATGAATACAAACGGTAGGTGCTTCAAAAAACTATTTCCAAGTTTACAAAGAAATTGATAAATTATCTTAAAAATACCCAATTTCAGAATGGCTAAAAACAATACTCTTTCACCTTGAGGAAAGGGGGGGGGGGGTACTCTTTATATTTTTGAGTAGGGGTGTGCTGGTGTAACTCTGTAACCGTACCCTATCCCAGACCATTTTCAGCTTATTTTGCAGTACCCTATCGTAGTATGCTAGACTACACACTGAAAATCCCTACCCTACCCCAAACTATTGTATCACTATTCCATCTTAAGGGCCCATTACAGTATCTCGTTGCCAAGCTACGCGGTTGCCACGCAAGTGCAATTTTATTTCCGGTTTTCTCGCATTCGTGTCCGTGATTCAGCTTAGCGGCAAAATTTTACGCGAGTTTAGTTCCCTTTCGGTTAGAATCATATTCCAATCACGGAAATTTGTTCTGCAGTAAAAGCAAACTGGGTAAATTGAAATAAAAAAAGTTTGTCATACTAAATGATTGCAAAACATATACGAAGTCTGAAGCAAGTATCCGAAACCGCCGAAATATTTTTAAAAGTGGCCGCCGATGCATTAGAAAACATGCGAATGTGCGGCGCTACCGTATTTTCATCAGTTTCCCCTTCAACTCACTGAAGAAATCTGTGAAAGCTACTGGCAAAAATTAAAGCACTGTCACTAAAACTAAACGAAGCTCAGAAAAAAAAACAGCGATTCATTTCGTTCGCGAAACGAAGGTAAGATAATTTTTGCGCAGTTACCGCAGAAATATAGGAATGAACTCGATTTATCTGCCGTAAATTGCTTGCAGAAACTGCTGATTATGATCCGTACAGCAGTCTAACCACAGGACAAATTCAGTAAGGTACAAAACTGCGAAAACTAAACTATATAAAACACCTGTATAAAAACATTTCAGCTTACAAACGTTAACTATTTATTCAACCGAACTATGAATTGTAGCCTCCTTGACAAAACATGATTACGCCGTTTACGCTAATTCGCAAATTACAAGCCGAAAATAAAGAAACTCACACTAAACTCTTTTTAATACTTACGACCGCCTTTGTTTACATTTGTCATAGCCTCTACATGTTAGTTGAGCGACAGTAAACGTTGTTAAAGCTGTCCGAATACAAGCAAGAAGTAAAGTTTGCCGTGTCGAAAAATTATATTTTTGAAGCGTACGTGAGCGGGGGGAAAGCCAACTTAGTGCAGGAGTGTCAATTACCGTGATTTCAACCAATCATTCACCGTATAATTTTACTTCCGGTACGGACGAAAATGCGAGTTTTTCTCGGAAGGAAAAAAACGTACCTTCTGTTTTTTGCAGTAAATCGAAAGAAAATACATTTTTCTTTAAACGTAAGCATGCGTTTTCGGAAAATCAAAACAACATTAAAGTTGTGTTCAAAAACGTGGTCAAAAGAACACATTTTCTTTACTTATTTTTCAAGTTTTTGTGCTAAAGGAAAACGCATGCTTACATTTTTTAAGATAAACGTACTGATTGACATAATACTACAAACTATGAATGAGACCGTAAGTTTCTTGCGTAAAACTCAGTTTTTTGTTCTGGGTCACGTGACATTAGACGTGCACCGATGACGTCATCAACTGACTTGCAGTCGCACTCTAAAACTCCAGTCTAAATTTGGTTAAATAAAAGCAAAGATATATCAAGTTACAGCCAATTGAAATCTCCCTAGCAACGGCCCCAAAAGATACTGTAATGGGCCCTTAAACTCATCTGCTTGAAAAACACACAGCAGCACACATGCAATTTCCTATCAAGCTCATATATGGGAGTATTAGGCTTGCTTACAAGTCGAGCTCACAGAGCGCGAAGCCCGAGAGCTCAAGAGCGGAGAGCGAGAGCTCCGCACCGGGTTCGTACCGAGGTCTACTACCACCAAGCCAGAATCGAGAAGCAAACAACTTTTGGAAAGTCTATGGGAGTATGGGAGTACCCCCAGCAAGTGGGGAGGGGGTCTTGGGCACCAAAAATACCCATATAGATTTTGAAAGGGAGTATGCCTAAAACTGTTACTGAGGAATTTGTAAAAGGTCAACAGATTTGGGGCAGACAAAATTATGAAGAGTTAATTTCAGAAATAAATTGTCATGACACACCTACAATCTGGTTGTAGATTCTCCTGAGCCAGTAGTTCACTTGACTTATACTTGACTTACAATGAGTGCTATGCAATGCAACAGTCATTGTACTGGACTGAAATGGGGTTAATGCAGATCTGAACAACAAATGAATCAGGTAAATTGGCCTTTACAAGTGAACAAACTCATCATATACATGTAGTTTACATGAAAAATATAAACCTTTTCTTGGGCACCAACAATGTTCAGTCGGGGGTATTTTCGTTGTTATATTTAGCTTTCATAATAATTTCAAATATAAACAAACATTGAAAAGAGTGTTTCATTGTACACAATACTGTAAATTAAAAGCATTATTTTCCTTCAATGTCTGCATGTATAATTTAGCTTTTTAGACGATCGAAGCAATATAGGGAATATAATTTTTAAGTAAAAAGAAACAAAAACATAAAAAGTCTGTTTGTAACTTAATTAGTAAATTCATGCAAAGTTCCTTCCTGTAATAAAATTATATTTTTAATACCAGCCTCGCGATTCACAATATTTCACGCAAACAGTAAAGTTATAGTTTTGGTAGAAGTTTATGAAGCGACTAGGGTCAGGTTAAGAAAGTAGTGTGTGAATCTAAGTTAATATAATACAAAAAAGTACAACTTTGGGGTTCCCAGACAATGGGTAAGTTTATTAGCGACTTTACCTTCTAATTCTGCATTTCGTCGCAAACGCTTTCGCATTAGTCCTGGATTAACGGCTTTCTTTCCAAGTTGGTAATAAGAGGAGAAGCGCCAGGTCTCATTCGAAGTTTCTAGGGCTGGAACACGGACCAAAGTGCAAGATTCTGGTGGAAGCTTTCTGAGAAAAACATGTCGGATGATATTGTATTTGCTGAGCAAAGCCAGCGTGCATACACATCCTCTCTTTTTCGTCAATCTCAACCCTTTCTTGCATCGCTCCTCGTCTTTAAAAAGATATTTCGAATGGTCATCCGGCTTTATCGGAATTTTAAATGCCAAAAGGTGCACCAGACCTGGTAGAGACAACAGCACTTTGCTGCATCTTCGCGCGTCGAAGCTCGCCACATGTGACCTCACAAAATCCATTTCCGACAATTTTCCGAAGCTTTTCCGAACCGTTCCACTTGTGAAGCGAAGATAAAGGGCTGTCTTTAACATCGAATATCTCAGCGACATTTTAACCAAATCGTTTAAAACTTCAGATTATGATTATTCACAGTATTTCCTTTCATTTAAAGTCAAAATGAGTTGCATTTGACCTTTAAACACATGAGCATTTCATGTACTTTTGCAAGTTTGCCCAGGTGACCTTCAGTTTGCTTGTCAGAATATAACATTACCAGATGATCTGTAAACAGATTTGCCTAGTTCTTAGGCCTCTATTTTCAACGTGGTAAACCTGTTTCGGGTCACGTGGTATGAGCCATTCGCCTCGGATACATCACCGAAATGACCAGGCATAACTAATCGATTACATCAATGAAATCAAAGAGGAATCAATAGGTAATCGATAGGTAATCAGTTGATTAGTCATTGATTATTGCCGATGATCAATAAGTAATCAATGACTAATCGAAAGGCCACAAAATTTTTGGTTATCAATTAGTCATCGATTGCATTGATTAGTTATTGATTGCATTGGTTAGTCATTGATTTCATTCATTACATAGATGCCAAGTCTCACGCCTTTGGCGTGAGACTCACTCTTTTTGACCTAATCTCACGCAACCACGCCATTCAGCAAACAACAAATGTTTGCCCATAATGAAGGAGATTGCTTCTCTACAACTTACTTTTTTAAAACTTTTTGAGGGGAATATACCCCCCAGGCCCCCCTAGAAGTTACCTCCTCTGGGTCTCACTAATGCTCCTTCGGGGCAATTCAATTTCTCACTCCATGCCAGCCAAAAAACTGTCATCAATATCGTCTCATTCCGGTGCGTAATGTAACTGCTTACAGTGTATGCTGGCTGTTTCCCCAAAGCAGGTTTACTTTGCTGACAAACATCAACTGAGCAAAATCTATATAGTTGATTCTTATCAGTGAACTTGTTAGTTTCATTTTCAGACTGGTTGGTTTGTGTTAAGTTGTTTTGTAAGTGAATAAAGAGTTGGGTTAAGTGAAATATTGCAAAATTTAGAATCATCTGTTTTTGTGATAAGCACTTCACGTCTCAAAAGGTTATTTGACCTTTTAATGAAAACGTAATTTTGTCAGCAGGAATGCCAGTTACGAAGAAAGATACGTCTTACACACATAAAAAAATCACAAACAAAAAAATGGTACAAGAAAGCAAGAAATGTGTCTTTTGTGTGCAGTATAATAGTCGATGAGTTATCAATAACATCAATAGGTAATCAATTACATCAATGAGTAATGATGTCATCGATGAGTAATCGATAGGCCACAAAATTTTTTGGCTTCGATTAGCCATCACTTACTCATTGATCATCGCCAATAGAGCGGTTTTCACTTGAGTGTCGAAAGTAAATTGCGTTTGCTTTGGTTTTGCATTACTACGCTTAGTGATTGGCTTAAAAATCTCGCGCCACTTTCTCAACCAATCAGAAGTAAAACCAAAACCAATCGTGTCTTGCTCACTCAAGTTTTCCCGCGCTTCGTGTAATTGCTTCGAGTTTTGATTGGACAATGGGTTGCTCTACGCCCTTTGTGATTGGCCAGAGTGATTACTTTGGTTTTGGTTTTACGACACTCAATTGAAAACTGCTCTAATCAACACAGGCGGCCCAAGCGCACTATGTGAATTATTCATAAAGTTTTAGTGAACGTGACCCTTGCCTTTGAGCGGTGTCGTGTTACAAAGATGCGATTTATAAGGGTTTGTATGGGAACTCAACGATTTTCTTTCAAAAAGAATAATATGTAATGCTTCGCTAATAAAATCGACTAACCTTATTGCCTTGTTGTATTCTTTGTTGTTTGTCCGCTTCTCAGGCCATTTTGAAGCGTTTTCGGTGAGTTAGCGCTGGCTGGTGGTGTTCCACTATAAACAAAGTGAAGGCTGGAGACCTCTGAGCAAACCCTCGCCACGCGAAAGCTAATAAATTCTAAACAAGTCAACGCAAAATCCCCAAATTGCCACCATTTAGACCGCAGGTTAATGTTCTAACGGTACGATTCGCGCTAGCTTCCAAATTCCCTTGCACGGGCTCTCGAAGAGCTCCGTTTTGCATCGATTCTGCCCATCTTCACTTCGCCATTCTCCGAAATCCGAACGGCTGCGCTACGAGATTCAAACACTAAAGCTTAGCGACCGCGTCATAGCGACAAAATGACATTCGCCCGACGGGAGGGTCGCTACTTTTGCCGCTCGCAAAATGACACCGTCGGGGGAGCCGGCGCGTGTAATTACAAATACAGGTCTACAGTAGACGAAATGTAGCTCTTAAAAGAACTGTTATGAATCTATCTATAAAAAAAATCCTACTGAAATCCAACGGCTAACGGACTTGATTGTTTGCGAAAAAAAAAATTCTGATAAGTGTTTGAACCGTTGGAAACGAGCTGTCTGGTTTTGAAATCAGTGTCAGATCAATTGAAACCCTTTGCGGTTTCAAGTGCAGTTTCAAATGACAGGTCACGCGCGTGGTTTCAGTTCGAATTACACACACCGGCTCCCCCGACGGTGTCATTTTGCGAGCGGCAAAAGTAGCGACCCTCCCGTCGGGCGAATGTCATTTTGTCGCTATGACGCGGTCGCTAAGCTTTAGTGTTTGAATCTTGTAGCGCAGCCGTTCGGATTTCGGAGAATGGCGAAGTGAAGATGGGCAGAATCGATGCAAAACGGAGCTCTTCGAGAGCCCGTGCAAGGGAATTTGGAAGCTAGCGCGAATCGTACCGTTAGAACATTAACCTGCGGTCTAAATGGTGGCAATTTGGGGATTTTGCGTTGACTTGTTTAGAATTTATTAGCTTTCGCGTGGCGAGGGTTCGCTCAGAGGTCTCCAGCCTTCACTTCGTTTATAGTGGAACACCACCAGCCAGCGCTAACTCACCGAAAACGCTTCAAAATGGCCTGAGAAGCGGACAAACAACAAATACAACAAGGCAATAAGGTTAGTCGATTTTATTAGCGAAACATTACATATTATTCTTTTTGAAAGAAAATCGTTGAGTTCCCATACAAACCCTTATAAATCGCATCTTTGTAACACAACACCGCTCAAAGGCAAGGGTCACGTTCGCTAAAACTTTATGAATAATTCACATAGTGCGCTTGGGCCGCCTGTGTAATCAATGACTAATCAACTGATTACCCATTGATTACTCAGAAATATACTGTAAAGGCCTGGAAAAAAGATGTACAGGAACCAGGCAATAAACAGATATTGCACCACCGCCTTGGACCAGGTCAAGTACAAATATCTAATATTTGGAATCGAGCCCATCCTTATCAGGACAATGACCATGTGACTGGAAGACTCATCCTCTTGACTCATAAGTTCCAATTATTTCGATACCGATACCTTGGGCATTTAATGTTGCATAGAAGATGAGATCAAGAGAATATTGTTAGTTTGTCTCACCTGTTCTTTCCTCAATCGTTCTCCACTGACAGAAGAGCCATGTAGTGAAATGAATACAAAAACAACACGTCCCGTTGATTTGCCGCCAAAGTAAATTTCCAAAGATGGGGTCAACATAAAAGTTCACTTGTGCTACAGACTTCAGGGGAAGTTTTTCTTTACACTCCACCACAATCGATGCACATTTTACAGAGTTTCTCAAATCTTGTTCAAATATGCCAGGACTGTAATATTTTGCGATGATTACTGCTTTTCCCGGCTTGTACAGCGACGAATGACTTCGCATTTGTCCTCAATTTGCTCTGTTCGCTGATTCTCGAAACACACTGGGTTCCAGTATTTTCCGTGCGAGCAAATCATGTGAGAAATCTGCATGTGAGAAAGCGAATGGATTCAGAAAAAGTTCAGCTTCAAGAATGATTCCAGAAACCAATAAGCCAGTAACTTACAAATTAACAAGCTTGTTTTTATCGAAATGACATTTTTCCTGAGAAGGAATATTTATTTAACGTCATAAATGGTCAAATAACTAAAAATCATCCTCATCATTCAGGGTTGTCAGGATGGCCGAGCGGTCTAAGGCGCCAGACTCAAGGAGAAATTCCTTCCCATGATGCATGGGAGCGAGCGTTCTGGTCTCCGAATGGAGGCGTGGGTTCGAATCCCACTTCTGACACATCCTTTCTTTTTCCTCTCTGAGTATTTTTATTTTATTTTTTTTTTATTTCTCTGAGGTTTTTTTTACCTCTTTGAGTATTTTATCCTTACCAAGACTTTTTTACTGTTTGAGTATTTTTACTCTTTTGAAGAAAAATATCGTCCAGATGATTATAGGCAATCGTGGAATTCGAAGAATCAGCATTATAATTTATATTAACATTTCAACGTACTAAAGCAGGATCACCGGAATAACTTTAAAAAGCCTAGCTTTGCAGTCAGTGTATGCTAAAAGCTAACGGCCAAAATTCTTGCATTTATTCGCGCGCATTTGAGCGAGCC
Source organism: Oculina patagonica (assembly GCF_052425735.1). NCBI lineage: Eukaryota > Metazoa > Cnidaria > Anthozoa > Scleractinia > Oculinidae > Oculina > Oculina patagonica. The sequence goes on from NC_135766.1 coordinate 6,481,330, forward strand.
AGTTTTAACTTAGCGCGCAAGTGACGCCACTCTCCTCGCTTCTGATTGGTTCGTTCTGAGCATGCGCATGCAAGTTATCCTGTACAGGGGCCTGGGTTCAACCCCTATAAAGGGCGCGTGGAAAGAGAGAGTTCAGGGACTGGACTAGCTCATTGCTTGAGCTGGATTTTTTTTGCGGGTGAAGACCTCTGCTCGAATTATATTTTTTTACATTTCTTCTTTTGTGGATCATTTGATAAAATTGATGTTATTCATGGTTTTAATACTTAAAAAAACATTGTTGATTATTATATTAAAAAATGTAAGAAATGGCTAAAATCAAATGCCATATGTTGTTTCATGTTATACTGATTGTTTTCTTCTACACTTGTTAACAGAATTTTACATCGAATGGCTTACAAATGTTGTTGTAAAGTTTTTATACAAATATTATAGCTAGTAGGCAAGACTTGAAAGACAGTTTTCTATCACCATCGGCGTATATAAAGAAAAAAGGTTTTGCTGGTTTGGAGGACGGGCTGAACGATTTGCTTTGATGAAACTGGCAAGCGCTGGAGACGCTAGCCGTGTTGGTGGGTCTGGGGGCATGCTCCCACATAAAATCTCTAGGCTCAGAAACGCTATTTTCAGCATTCTCCACGTTATATTTCGTCAGAAAACTGAACTCATAAAGTGTAAATTGGCAGGATATTTAGTGCTTAGTAGGACCTGGCTTTAACCTTATCTCCCTTTGCATGATTTTTTTTTACTTGGCATTTTCCCTTGCCTGTTTTTTGTTGTTGTTGTTTTTCCCCACCCCTCCCATCTCTTTTCTAATGGTCCTTCCCTAGATATGATTTATAACCCCTTCTCCCTCCCCCTCTGCCCTGCCGGCAAGGTACTAATCCTTCAGCAAATTCAAGGTCATCACAAATTTCTTTTACGCTTTAACACCTGTACCGGCCGTGACGAGTGTTGGCCTTTGTTCCGCTGCTGACGTCACAACCTTTGACCAAAAAGGCATCACTTGTACTCAAGATCTGCAGGAGGAAAAGATCTTTCCAACGATACTTAGTTCACGTTGATTGCGATAAGAAAAGGAGAAAGAGGAAAAGCGAAAAGAAAAGAAGAAAAAAACGAAAAATCTAAAGTGATAAAGCACTTTGACTTTTGCGCATGCCCGAGCAAAAATGAATGGGTGTGTTGCTAGTGGAAAGAAAGGCATGCCTTCATGTTGCAAGTGGCGTTTTGAGAAGGTTGGAGCTTATTTTGCTCATAACTGTCCAAAAAGTGTTTTTTGAAAATCTCCAGCTGTCAATGGGTTCATCATCAGCATCAACGCCAACTCCCGGGATTTCTAGGGATCGGGCTGTACTTAGATCACTTCCCTTGTGCTAATTAGGGAGGCACGAGAAACAACTGGGGAGAAGGACCCCCCAAAAAAGTAAGAGAAAAAATTAACAATCATCATAGCCAGCCCCGCTACATAAATTATGATCCCTACCTTATAGCCGGAGTGTATCGAATGGCTCAGTTAGGGATGTGGCCGCACCGTCACTTCCTCGCCAAACAGATAGGAATTTTCGTTGTGACGAGGACCGAACGACGTGCAAAAATTGTGGTTCCCCCAAAAAAGTTGAACAAAAATGAAGATAAAACTATGACGACATGCAAATAATGAAAAAACTGTATTTCTATTTTTTTAATTAATCAATTTTTTTTTACATACGGGGATTAATTCAGTAAATGAGTCTTAGCCAAAGTACGTGATGGGTTGTGATGGATTTTATAAACACCTGTAGACAAATTGCACAGGATTGACAATGCAATGCAAATCAGTTCTCTGAGCTTCAACACCACGTGCTCCATTTGGAATCCAAACACATGTACTCCCCAGACTCCCCGTCGTCCTCCGTGTCAAGTGGTTCGTTTGATCCGGTGGAGTCTGAGTCAGATTGTTCAATTTCATAGCTGTGTACAGTGCACAGTGGATCCTGAAATCTCACTTGATTATTGCTTCCTTCTGAACTGCTAGTTGAACTATCTGTGCTTCTTGGAGTACTTTCTGAAATGACAGAAATAAAATGAGTCACCAAAGCGTCCTGGACTCCACATAGGATCGATTGGTATCATTTTTAGTCTATCAATTGCTCACATAATTTATTGTCTTGAAAAAAGGAAGGAGGACAATCAAGCAACAGTAAAACTGTTTTATGAATAGAATAGAATAGTTTTGTTGTCTCCCTTGAGCGTAGTGGTGTGTGTGTTTGTGGAGGAGGCGGGGGGAGAACTCGCTTCTTAAAAGAATGACTAAAGTTTAAAACACCGGGTTTCAAAATCTCTGAAGTTAGTCCAAACTTCTCATCAAGAGAGATTAGAAATGAAAAAGCCTATACCCTAGTAGAGTCCAAAATTATAGTCAATGATGGAAATCTAGACCTTACTTCTAGCCACAAAAGGTCGTAAGCTGTACTGTTTGTACCTAAAGTAGTTTTGTACCTTACTTGCTTAAAAAATAAAGACACAACATTTACCATAGCCTCGACTATCAGCCCCTGTTCGGGAAATGAGCCCGCGCTCCTTCAAAAAAGACGGTCTCGTCCGTGGCGACGAAGAAAGACTGAACTCGAGAGAGCGGCGGAAATCGAGCTTACATTTACCAACTTACCAGGAGAACTACCAGAAGATATTCGAATTGCCTCAATAGACACGTAAGAACTTGGAATAAATCCTTCCCGGCCGTCATCTCTCATGACCCACCACCACTCTTGATCATCTCTATTGAGGACGGTAACAACTTCTCCCCTCTGAACATCAACGTCATTCTCATCCGCAGCATGAAAATCAAACAAAACCATAACAGCTTCATTTCCAAACTTTCGAAAATGACTCACTTGAACTTTCTGCCGACGTCTAAATGTCTCTGGTGCTTTTCGATCCCAATGAATAAGATCCGACACCATCGAAGTGGTTCGATTGTCGTCCGACAAGTCTTCGAGTGACGACGACATTTTCCGAGTCCTTGATTTGTGATATTTATGACTGTAGAGTGCCTCTTCGCTCCGACTTCGTTGAACAGAGGATGTACAAACATTTCCATCAAAGCCTTTTGTAGCAGTACGTAAATGATGAGATGAGGCCTTTTGAAACTCGTGAAAATATACATTTGCAGGCCATTTAGCAGTTTGCGTATTCTCAGCACGAGAGCAGTTTGTAACGAAATCATTTTTGCGTAACACAGTACAATAATTAAACGGTATGAATCCTCTTTTCCCTTTGTTATTCACTGCATAAACTTTACTGTTGTCTCTGTAAAGAAGCAGAACTATTTCTCCCTTTTCTGCGTGTAAGTCTGTTCGTTCAACAGCGTTGTATTTCCATAAAACCCTTGCCTTAATATGAGCTGGATGTGTAGGTGATGCAGCCGCGAGCCTTGATGCTAGTTCAGTTTTTGCGATGTCTGGAAGTGAGAAAGAGCTGCTGTGCATGCTCGGGTTATAAACTTGACTTATTCCACTATCGCTGTCATCATCTTGGTCAATATCCATCGTTATTTCACCGCCTCCGGGTAACAATGGTTTTAATGTTTGTAGTTTCCTTTTCTTTGCCTTTTTCATCGTGTAAACTGCGGACAAATTACAGAAATTAGTTACCACCTTAAACTCATTAAAAAGTTCAACATAATGTTCGCCAAGGGGATAAAATATTTAAAAAGTTTAAAGGCTATAATATATACAAGTTGAAAGATAAAATAAAAAACCAAACGTTTTCGACTAAAAAGTGTCATCACCCTGAGACCAGTCGTTTTTCAGTCACTTGACGAAACAACTGCATGCGGCGAAAAAAAAAATAAAAATAATAATGCTCTTAGCTAATTCTCAGCTAAGATATATTCTTAGCGTGTTAAAGTTTTAGAAAATTTCAGCCTAAGTGTTCCAGTTCTAATGAAAAAGGTCCTCATAAAAAGAGTCAGTTGACGTCATTTCAGTCATGGCTTCCCACTTATGGCCAAAGGTTGCAACTATTAAAGACAGTCAGACTGAATAGATAAGAGCAAAAAACAGTCGTTTTTTATGCAAAAGGGATACACGACATGAAGCTCTGAATGGATCCACGCCGACTGGAGCATAACAGAGTTATCAAAGTTAAGAAAACTGAACAACAACTTAGAGGAGTTAGTCGATAGACTCCAAAAATTACTTCCTATCGTTTCACTAATTCATGCTCACTAGCTTCAGTTCGAGATTCAACACTGAACATATCTTCATTATTTTCCATAGCAGTACTCAAGTAACAAGAGAGAAAGAATAAAAAATAAATTACAAATAAAAATAATTTTTCTGACTACGTGGAAAACTATGGAAAACGTTCGCGGATAGAATTCAAACCGTGTAATTAATGCAATTGCATGTATAGTACGTGAATATAGTGTCAGGATTGCTTGGAATAAAAAAGCGGAAATTAAAGAATAACATTTCTTTTATAAGCAATTTTTGTCAAAAATGTGGCTGCATAAAAGGTCATTGTCTCTTTCGAAGGAAAACGTGCAATGAATATAAGCAGATGAAAGTGATTTCCTAGCAGAAGGCTTTACTTCAATCGATGAAATTTGAATAAGAATAAATTGTGAGTTGTATGACGTATTTTGTAAGTCCATGTTTGCACGTACACAGATGACATCATAAAGATTTGGAACATTCAATTCAATTATACATCTTGTATTTGGAAAGATTTTTTGATGATTTAAAATAAATAGCTATCCACTTGGCTTTCCGCAGACTTAACACATGTTTTTGTAAGGAAAAATAGGCGAATACGATAAATGAATAATATTGCGAAATTAACGACCTGCTAATTTTTGACGCCATGCCATACGAAAGCTTAATAATTTTAAAGGGCTTGCTTGAAAAAGGACTTTATTCCTTTAATTAACATAGATAAACAGCAAATACATGCGATTTATAAAATTACGTGAGTTGGAAACATTTCGCGTGTGCAAATTAAACTAACACTTTTTGTATTGAATCGAAAAAAAAAAACAATGGGTTTTCCGTGTATATAATCACCTCTCGGAAGGAAGAAACTCAGTACAAACTCAATCGAAAAAAACTCTGCGGATGTAGTTAGCTGTTCCAAGAAATGTCTAAATGTGATGTACAACATTTTATTACTGTTCTTTACATGAAGCGAAATGCTCTGTTGTTTTCTTGATTCCTTTGGGAAATTGTTAAAGCAATTCATAAAACTTGCATATTATCCCGAGGCTCGATCGACTCAAGCCCTATGTCAGTTATTCTCGCGATCGTGGAAGTTCAGTGTATGATTTATAGCCATGCAGAATAATAGAATAATAGATATGCCGAACGAAGCAAAAGGAAATCTTGAATAAATATATTTCTATTTTTCTAAAACGGTTAATCCGTTTTGGTTATCATCCTTGAGTTTACCTCAAGAATATTACTAGTAGGTCAAAGTCTAGGGAGTTATTCCAATAGAATCGATGAACTTTGCAACAAAAGATGCTCAGGAAACAAAGTTTTTTCTTACCGTCATCCAGTACATAATCGTCCAAGTCCATATTTAAAATTTTGTCAACTCGAACGTTGAATGGAAACTCGACTGAGACCGTTCGCTCTGCGCGCTGTGGGTCATTCAAAATAGACTTTGGCGCTGGGGGAGGGAAACTCATTAGCACACAATTATACGTCTCTCGTGCTTCACGGCTTTGATGGTTACCATGGTTACCACGGATGTTTGACACCATGCGGAAAGAATCTCTCGCTCACTATTGGCTCATTTCAGAAAACGCTTTTGACTTATTAAATAGGTGATTCATGATGTCTGCTGAGTATTGTGGGCTTCTGAAAGATAATTCGCGCTCAAACTATAGTGTATTCATATTTTATAGAGCAATAAGTTTCAAAGAAATCGATACGGAGTGTTGAAAGCTTTGCAAAAGATACGTATCAGTCGAGTTTGAATAGCATCGTAAGTAGTTATCAATTCATTAAAGAAATAATAATAAAAAACTTCCTTTTCGTAAAAGCAAACTGAAGCAGGTGCTTTTACATTAATTGGGTATCTAAAAACTTGACCGGTATAAAATGACATCTTGAAATCTTTTGTATTTCAATATCCTTTGTCAGGATCAAGAGACAAGAACACACACGAATACACATTAAAACAAAAACAACATCTTTGTTATTTTTCTATCTAAAAATGCAAATTCTCTGCCAAGCTAAAAGGCACTTAAAGCCAATATTAGCGCGCATACTATTTCACCTCCTACTTTTGTTCTCATTGCGTCCTTAGAAAACAATGAGAGGAGGTCAAATTCTTCGACAAGAAAAGAACCGAACAATTCAGTGTCACATGTTTATTACAATGATCTTACTTGCTATTCATTTTCTTAATCCCTTACTTTCGTCAACTGCATTACTCAACTGGATGAATATCTTTGAAGCACGTTCAAACTTCCATGAAATGATGTTGCTGTTAACATTATACCAGGGGATTTTTGGTGTGCAGATATCTGAGGGGCATATTTTTAATTTGTCATACACGGAGTCTACACGGGACAAGGTTACATTGACAGGATTTGAGAGCATTTGCATTTTTAAAAGACACCGTTTTTCTTCATAAAACAGGCTAGCCTGGCTCCGAATCAATGCCGAATGGTGGGCGCAGAAAGGGGATTTCAAGCAAAAAACGAACTGTGAAACCCTTACCTTGTTCCCAGGGACTTTTCTCTGTTTCTACCTGCCTACCTGTTTGCCTGCCTGCTTGCGCACCCCCACCCCCCAGCGGAGGACGAGATGTCCAGTTTGTTTGAAAACCGGAGCTTTAGCAAATTCGTCAAGAATTTTGTGTTTTCTGAGAATGTTTTGAAAAACAATAAAAAATGATCGCCGATTAAATTAATTTAAACCAAACTGATCACGCTGAAGGATCAATTAAAGCAGTGTTCAAGCAGCGTTTCGGTAGTGGTCTCAGTGAATTTATACCAAAGTCTGTACGTAGACCACCGACTGACTTATTTTAAGGTGCTTCTACGGGCTTTAATGAAAATGAAAAAGAAAGCAAACTTTTATAGGGATTTCCTTCTCACACAGGATTTCACAAGCCTACCATTTTACAAGCAACAAAAACAACATAACTATCATACCGGTAAAGCACTAATCTTTGATAATTGTATCCCATTAACAGCTACCGTCGCCTGCTTATAGAACGAGTCGTCTGTTGATCTCAGTCATGATGTAGGCTACTAAACAGAGCACAACGAAACACGTGTGAGGGGTTTTCTGGGGTAACCGGTTTGCAACTCCCTCCGGAAAGAAACCTGTAGAGTACTCTGCAAAGCTTTCAGCTGCTTAAACCACAATGTCTTTTCTATGAGGCACCAGTTGTATGCATACACGTATTTAAACTAAAGTCGAGTGTTAAGACTCCATGAAAAAAATCTTCATCAAAATAAATGCATAATGAAATTACAAGTAACAAGCCTGAGCCATCAATCAGTACCACTGCGCTTTGATGAGAGTCACGAGAATCTGTTATTACTGTAGTTAATTCAATTTTCTTTTTTTTGGTAACAAACCTGGAGTAATTCCGTTTTCTCTTTATACTTACTTTTTTACGGCTTTTCGTAGAGATGTGAGTTAATTATGTACCATCCCAGGAGCTTAGTTGAGGATGGGCGAGGATAATACATCAGGAAGTCAAAGGAAACATCGTAATATTATTTACCATTTTAGAAAATTCAAAACAACGTGGTTTATAATTTCTTCCCCAGGTGAGTAGAAATACAGCTGAAATTTATAAATGAACTCAAAAGAAATCTTAAAAATGACAATTGAAGATAATGTCAACAGTTTATCTAATTACTATAATAAATACTGTTGCTGCGGCGCCACTACAGATAAGCTTGACAACATCAAAAGCTATTTAGGCGGAAACATCAATGTTTCAGCTGAGATTAGCAGCGGAAAGCCTAGGGAATTATTTAATCAAGTGAACAATTTGCACGAAACTGAGACGCACCCACTTCAAGGCTCAGGCTTTGTTTCGATCACTTTGCCACGTAACTGAACGGGCAAAATTTTTCAAGTTTGACGATCGTAATGCGTTTTAGTCTTCGTCAGTCAAAACCGTCCTTGGTTAAATTACGTTTTTATTACTCCTTTGTTGATTGTCTATGTGAGACAACTATTATTTTGAGGTTACCTTCAGTTTTAAAGAAATCAGAAAAATGACTTGAAATACCGTGATATTGCTCTTTTGAGGAGTATTTAACACTTGATACAAAGTCAACATTTCTGCACGAGAAGCTAACAAGTCAACGAAAAGTTCATCCACTCCGCGAGGCTGTGTGATGTCATTAGCAGCAGGGTGGGACAGTTCAAGTCGGTCCGATCTAAATGAGTAAAAGCACGATTTTATCCGCACGGTACAGCGACACTAAAAGCTGATAAGTCTTGACGATAAACTTGTAAAACACGCCGGCGTATACAGCATACTTCACTTTTTTTATACATCAAGATTTTGCGCCTCTGAGTAGCATTATCTTGTAAAAAATAGACATATGTTCAAGATCGCGCGTGATTTGCTAATAATCAAAGCTCATTATTCGGACTGCAAAACCGGCACAAGAACGACGAAATCCTGAATGACATAAATGAGGTGCTTTTCGAGTAAGGTTAAAAAGTCATGTCGGAATCGCACACGATCAGTTAATTTTTTTAAAAGCTTTTGAATACTCTCACGAGAGCGTTATTTCGCGACAGCCACTCCTAATATAACAAATATATAGACAAATAATTGAGTGTAATGTTTTCGCAGAATGTTCAGTTGGAGAAAATATTTCAACAGTTTAAGATATAAGCTTTATTATTCCAGACTTGTGTTCTGGGCCCAACACATGGTGTCGGTTCCCAAGGCTGTTTGCCTGACTCGGTCATTGTCTCTTTCTCTTGCCTAGAAATCATACTGAGGCATGTTTTAACCTTATTTTAAGCTTCCAGCATCTATTTCCCTCCATTATGGGTATCAGAGTTAATTTAGCTTTACACACATGCAATTTTCTAATCCAAATATATAGGTAGATTTAATTTAATAGAGCCTTATACATTTCACTTTTTCCCATAAAATGCGTCACAAGAAAATACGAGGCACAGCTAACATCTGTATACCAACTAAACTATTCGAGCTTGACAGCTGAAGTCAATAAATTATTGATTAGCTGTATGAGGAGTATTCTAGACCTCTTGGAAGCCGAGCAGAAATTTCAGGAATGACCGAAGTTAAAAATAATCGATGCAAGTATATTCCGATACATTCATTGGAACATGAAAGCTGTCATTATCGCGCATACCAAGTAGCTCATAATGAATCACGACACAGTTTGTTTTAACATGTTTTTTTCTTCTTCTTGTGTAAATCGCGAAAAAAACCTTTCGCATATTCTATCTGCTTTGCTATATTTAAAAGATCTTTCCATCAAAACGACCTATTGACACTATAAAGCTAGAAGTCAGATGAAATCCTTATCTTTGATTAAAGAATTTATCTGGCTGGGCAAACATCTTTACCAAACGTCTGCGTGAAACGGAAACGAAATTATGCAAAAATCCGAAAACTGGCGCAAAAAGTAAACATTGTTTTGAGTTAAGATTCAACAAGTTTACAAGACTTTCTAATATTGCGTCAACTAGTCTGTATTAGACATACTTGCAATACTTTCATCAAGTTTGATGTAGATAGCTGTAAAACAACCCCAATACATGTAATTAGTCCAAGGCTCAGTCAGCTAAGTCGTGTAATGCTGAAATTTTTGATCTAATCATCGAGCAAGCAACTTTGAATATTAATATCGTTCTTCTCGTTCTGAGTAAAAGAGAACAAAAGTATGTCAGAACAGAGGAGAATGGATTCATCAAGGAATCTGCGGAATAAGTATGCATGCGATGATAAGTTGCTATTCGGCAAAAAGAAAACGTCGCATATACTTTTTTAAGAGCACTTCAGACAAAAAAGCAAGCTAATGTCATAAACGTTTTTCTTTATCTGTATTTCAAGAGTCGCAAACAAACTGTTTTGTTTTGGATACCGGTTTCCCAATACTTAATCCAACCAAGTGTGTATAGACGTGTATGATATTAGCCGTTGAGCTGTCTAGCTTGTATTTGTACTCCCAAGGCTATTAGTACCAACACATAACATACAAAAATGAATATATCTCTGATTAATCGAGAAGTTGTTACAGGGATCTTCACGTAAACTTTACAACGAGAACAAAGAAACTGAAGCATGCAAGCGGCTTTCACTAAAGTTTAACTTACTATGTTTGCTCAGCAAAGCTGAGCAAAGCTGTACGATTAAAACCTTGTTAACGTCCGATATCAAAGATCACTTTTATACTTTATATGATTTGTAAAATAATCTTCAATTATTATTTATAATTCCACTCCCCCAGCGACGTGAACGTATTAAAAGGATAAATTCCTTTTGCGGAAACAAACTGGTTTGTACGATATTCGTACAAACCATTCGCGGCGGTAGGTAAAAATTGTACAAACGCATGTGCTCGATCACGACCCCCTGCTGTATGAAAAGTTGTTTGTCGTGTTTGTTGTAATATAGCTTCAGTGACTTCCCACATCAATAATGAGTCGTTACAAGACGACAATAAATCACGGATATTGTATTGAAATAGAAACCATTTAGCTTCCTACCTTTAAATTGTCCTGCGCTCGAGGGCTTCCTCCCCATCACGGATGGACAAAAGAAAGCCATTTAACAGGTAACCTTTAATGGACAACGCTGATCACCGATTGGAAGGGACGGTTGTAACTGACGTCTTCACTAAGAATCGCTATGACATGTGTAAAACTTCAGTAAATAATAGTATGGAAATACAGGGACTCGTTTACCAAATCTAGAAGAAAGAAGAGCGTCTCAATCAGTGGAAAATTATTTGTAATCCGTCAGTCAGATCAGTACGAGCTTTTCGGCAGGATTTGAGTTCACGACAGATGATCAACATGTTGAAATACCATTAATAACACTACTCGATTCTTGTCAAAGCACGCCATCTCACTACAAACTCCACAGGGAAAATTTTAAATCCTTCCTTTACGTTTGTAAGCTTTGTTCTAAATAGCAGTAAATAAACGTAAACAGGAAATGGTTACTAACCTTAGCTTCTCCCTTAGCGTTCTCGCCAGAAAAATCACAAAATACAAGAGCTATCGATATCGTCGACAAGCGGCCATATAATTTGCATTAAAGTGGCATATGAATTTACCAACAGCGCCAACTACTTGAGCCCAACACCTTTCCACAAATACGGTTCGGATTACTCAGGAATCTTGCCGATATGTCTCTGGTTTCCGGTGGAAATGTCACCGTATAAATGCAGTGAAGGACACGAGATTTTCTTTCACAACTGACAGGTGACAGCCGTTCGGCGACACTGGAACGGTACCCAGACAATACCTGTCAGTATACAATGGCCTCGGGTTGATAAGTAATTTTATTACCTGTCCACCGAGTTTATAAGTGACTTGATTACCTGTCATTGCTCAAAGCCAATAATCCCTTGCTAGATTTTCTTTGCTTAGGGCTTCTGGACACAACCGTTATTTTCAGTATTTTGTCAGTTTTGTTTTGATTATTTTGCAGGTGAAAAATTAGTTCAATTCATCTCACAATGTAAAGAATCAGAGTCTGAAATTCTGTTGCAGTCATTGTCGTCATTGGCACCCAACAATATTAATAATCCGAGAGTAAAAAGGACGGGGATACTCGTCGGAAATTTTAAGTTAAAAACCTCTAAAAGCTAAGGAGACCAATCTGCGGCGGGCTCAGGCCTTTTTGACCCCTAAAAGACACATTTTTCATGCCTTTATGGTGGCTCATATGTCAATAATATTCAGTGTTCTCGTAAAGTAATCGTTTCCTCAAAGCGAGCATGAAGCATCACGGTCACGCAAATTTTGATGTTTCTGGCGATCGCTCGTTTAATTGTTATATGTCCAAACTATTTTTAAATGAAAATATGAATTATTTTTCGTGTGTTTTGCAAGTGTTTTGAGTAATTTTTGGAATCGAAACGAAAATTGCAAACCCAGCAAAAATTTGTCAAGGCACAGGACACACGTCATCACGAAAAGGGGAATTACCTTGCGAATCTCAATCTCGCAGTTAGATATGCTCTATTTTACGTGCTTCGAATCACGCGACTTTCCAAATGCTTCTGAAAGCTGTGTTTTTTGGGGAAATAGCCGTTAAACTTCAAGAACTTGATTTTAAAGCTTCTTTAATTTTAACCGAAATCAATTTATGCCATTAAAGTGGTTTGAGTGTAGTTTGTTTGAGATTCGGAACAATATAAAAATTTGCAAGCCCAGGCAGGAATTTGTTGATGCAAGTTTATTAAAGAAAGAGATGACGCGAGTAAGGGAATTTTCGCTCACTGCTACAGTTCACGCAAACCCCGTGACTCTTGCAAGCCTCAGACTTAAGTCGTCAGACGACGCTAAAGCCTAAACGAAGAAATACAACGGGATGGCCTTAGTCTAGTATTTATTTTGACGTGAAATGGACTTCTTTTTAATGCCATTCAACTGGTTTGGGTTTATTTTATTCAACATTCGGAACAAAATAATTACTGCATGCGTAAGCAGAAATTTATCCGGCCAGGAGCAAGAGATGACGTGATAAAGAAAATTCATGTCACGCACACTCCGTGACTGACGCAAACACGGCTTGTGTGTTTCTCAAGTGACTGCTTTTCTAAAGTTTTTTTTTACAAAGCGGCGCCGTGTCTTTCAAGCCAAAGAGCTGAAAGAAGTAGTCCAACATTAACCGCCCGGTTTTAAACTGCTTGAAGTTCTTGTTTTTTTTTTAATTACCCAAATCTAGCTAACTGTTACTAGTGTTGAAACCGAAAATAAAATAAAAAAAACATGGGCAATTCAATGGCCGAGTCATTCCCAGTGGCCGCGATACTTCTGGTCAGCAAAGCGTGTTTACGCTAGTGCCAGATCCTTTTTGCGACACCTCATATATATTTGGGACGTACACCCACGACAGGGTAACCACAACACAGTGAACCGAAACCACAACACAGTGTACCAAGAAGACTGGGCACCAGAAGGGGTATTGCTGCTGCCATATGTCATATTGCGTGACGGCGAGGAAAATCGTACCTTGCCGGCCGTAAGAATCTGTCAACCCTTCTTCATGCACGTGTTTATAGATTGTTCTTGTAGTGCTAGTAATTTCTCTACGTGATTCCGTGGCCTCGGGTGTGAGTTATGACGCCAAAAGTTGTAATGAAACGTTTGACCTTTTAAAGTTATGTTATGTGTTTTTTATGACATTCGAAGCAAAGCCGGACACATTAAACGGCTTGTAGCCCATGTAAATGCCTGTTACAAATTACCAAAACACACCGTATTCGATGATAATTGAAAAGTGTAGCAAACATTTTGGTTTGTCGGAAACACATCCACGTAAATGTCACTAAAACACTGCGCATCAATAAACATGTCACTATCGCGTTTTAGCCGGTAAACTTTAACACTAGGTAAACAAGGGAAATAATTAATAGCCGGAATAAATAAGTTGTCGAAGGCTTTTTTTAGGCGAAGAATATTGGAGCATCCACGGGAAAAAGGGTAGGAATGAATAACAGAAATAGCTGTTTCGAAATTTGGTCTTCGTTTTCTGCAGTATAGGGGTGTCCATGCATTCACGATATTTGCGCGTTTAAAATCAGATATACAGTAGAACCCTGGTAACTCGAACTCAGATAACTCGAACAACCCCCCTAACTCGAACTAACTTCTATTTCCCTTGGACCCACTTCCCAGTCATTTTTACTCGGTTAACTCGAAAACCCTGTTAACTCGAGCTGTTTTTTGTTTCCCTTCAGAGTTCGAGTTACCGGGGTTCAACTGTATATAATCCGCAACTTTTTGTAATTCCATCTACTCCTATCTGTATCGTCCATATATCTCACATATCGATAGTCCCGGACGACGCAGTTTGTCCTCGAACTTTTGCAAGATGTACGGACAGAAGTTGTTATTGTTGTGGATCATTGTACCACTGTTACCTTTGTTCGCAATCGTCCAAGAAAGGTTCAAAAGAAAGTGTTCTAATAAAACACTTCGAGAAGAAGCACTCAGGGCCAAAAGGGTTACACAGTATGGTAAGAAATGCTATATTATAAAGAACTTTTCATCTGGACCGAGCGCGCTTTTTTCTTAGTACAGTGGCATTTCTGCGCATTCATTGAGACCGATGTAAACATATATTTACATAGTTAAACTAACGGGTTTTTTTTTCTATGTTTCAACATATAAACACTTACTATACATTGGCAAACAATTAATTCAGCTTAATTGAATATATATATGTCAGCACTCGTCTCGTTTCTTGTGGCCGGCTCGAAGCACTTTTTTAATTAAACTACTTACAATTTTTTGCAAAAACGTGTCTCCCAATTGACTGATATGTGTAAATAAGATAATACAAAGATCTTTAGCAATTTAACTTTTGTAAAAGATATTTGCCGTCGGATTCCCATACAAACACTGTAATTTGTACCCGCTTTGCTTACTTGTCAAGATGGCGTCGAAAATTGTGACAAGGCCTATTGTTTACAATAAAGGTACTTTGTAGCTATTATTGCGTAGAGCGTTTACTGTACCTTTTTACTGTACCTTTTTACTGTACCACGCGTACGCGTGACCACGTGTCAACCCGTTTAATGCCACCACAACGCTCAGAATACGGAAACTTAATTTTTAACTTTTAAATATCCCATTTTACAATACCTATATACTGCCCAAAATTGCATCAAAAAGTAAGTAACTTAAAGCAAGCAACTAAAACGACCTTTTTAACAACAATGTGACAAAAAATGTGACAAAAAGAACGTTACTCGAAGTAACCAGCTTGATATACTAATAAAAGAAGATCGAACTTTCAAAAAAGAATGTGTGGTGATGTTGTTGCGAATCATGAATTGCGTGACAATGAAATAAATACGGCTACAAGTGAGGCAAGGTCAACTAAAACTTGGTGACGTGGGTGTTTTAATTTGATCTTTTAACCGTAAAGGTTTGCGCGAGTATAATCCCGTATAAATATGTACTGTTGGACACATAATTTTAAGTTTTGTTATCCACGGTTGTTCTCGGCAAAGAACCCTATCGGGGTAAAGTACATAGGAAAGACGAAGATTCCCGGTTGTCCGCCAATTATTAAACACAGACAACAAAAAGTCGAGTGTTTACTAGTACATAGTAGTCAGACAGTACAAATGTCACTAAATCCGCGATTTGTATTATATAATAAAAAAAAGTCTGCGAAGGTTCAGTGAAATTCAGCGTGTTTTGGCTCACTGTGTTGTTGTTCACTCTACCGCTGTAGTGGTTTACTCCCGGGTTTATTGTATTGTTGTTCATTGTGATGTGGTTCACCGTGTTGTAGTTCACTATATCGTGGTTACTGTGTTGTGGTTAGCCTGTGGTGGTTCACCGTGTTGTGGTTACTGTGTTGTGGTTAGCCTGTGGTGGTTTACTGTGTCGTGGTTATTCTGTCGTGGGTAAACGTCCCAAACCCTTATGGACACCTCGGACTGCTTTGTCTGTTTTGATATCAAGTAAACACCATCGCCCCTACAATTTAGTCCGAGAATTTAGTGTAATGATCAGATGCAACAAACGTTTATTATTTCATATTTTAAGCTGAATTGTTAGGAAATACGTTAAAGATGAAAAAGAACTCGTGCCGGGGATATTACGGTTTGAAAACGTCAGTCAAGCATCGCAAATGATTTAGTGTTCTTCAGTTGTGAGCTTACAATAAGAATTGGTAGTGGTTGCCTGAAATTGCGCCAGGAATGTACAAGTAACTAAAACACAACTAATTTCGTTTAACGCTGATAATTCTAAGATTGGAGTGAATGTACATTGTGTTGATCAAAAAGATGAAATGTATAAGACAAACTCCATTTTGGAAATAAGAGTTGTAAATTAAAATAGTCCGGCGGCTTAGCTCGAAATTTTAGTTGAATTGTGCACTTTTTGATACAAGCATGAAACTTGGCACAATGAAAGTGGTCACCAACAGAAATTTTTTTCAGATATAGTGCCAAGCCCGAAAAACACCGGTTTCCATGGAAACCTTAATTTATTAAAATCAATGAAATTTCGTGAAATATTTGTTTGTCCTGGTTTATAGACAAATACTATTATGCCAGGTAGTGATACCAAGTCGCACGTACAAAATTTAGAATGAAATGCTGTAATTTAGACTGTTCACAGCCCTATATTTTCCTATTTTTCTTCTGTTAGCGAACGGTTCACCGATTGCGAGAGACCTGGACGCTAGCGCAAAACGAAAGAGGCGAGGGAGCAGAGGGCGGGGAACGAAAACGTTTCCCATGCAATAAATAATTTCCTATTAAATTATTGGTATCAAACAGATGGTATAAAATAACAATTGTTAGCCTAATTAAAAGCATTCATATCTGTATTTATGAATAAAAATCATCAATAAAAGGTTTATAAAAGTACAAGAAGAAATACTTTGTGGGGAAGGGGCAGGGGGGGCCTCTCGGCTGAAAATTCCATTGCTGTTTACTTGCTGAAAATAGGAAATTGGCGTTGACACTATATCAAGAATTGATTAGTGTGCGAATGCTTGTAATCCTGCAAAGTTTGGTGCTTGTATCAAAAATCGCACAATTCAGGAGCTAAGCCGCCGGACTAAAATACTTTTCGACATGTAAGAAATAAAAAATCATTTCAAACTCACGTGGAACGAAACTGAGCAATAATGACGATATACCAAATACCAAATTCACTTTCTGCCGTTCAGTATCGCGAACCGACTGATCTTGCAGCCGGGAGAAGAACTAAGATAACGATGGACTACATCTCTGACAGATTGAGAACAAACGTTATTGAAAGTGCCAAAAATAGGTTCATTACAAACCAAATGTTTCTAGCTTAGCCCTTCATCAGTTGTAAAGTGATCACTTTACCACTGATGAAGGGCTAAGCTAGAAACATTAGGTTTGTAATGAAATTATTTTGGCACTTTCAATAACGTTTGTTCTCATTCTTCACAATTACAAGTGCCACGCAGCGAACGAAGATTTATTCTTTAAAACTAGCCCATTGCGGGAGTGGTCAATAAAGTCAAAAACATTATTATTATTATATCTCTGACATCTCTGGTCTCATATACGCGTCAACAAAACAGCTGGGGAGTCAAATATTGCAATTCTGATGGCGTTCTTAATAAAACAATTATTCCACTCGCTCTTGTTGGATGTGAGATCGTTTTAGCCAACTCGGCGCTACCCGCCTCGTTGGCTATCTACCATCTCATATCCAACGCGCTTCGAAACGCGCGCTCATGGAATAATTGTTAAATGTGACCCTCACATAAAAGTGACCTCAGACTTTACTTGACTTCTTATGAAAAACTGTGAAAATAAGGCCAAGTAAAATAAAAAAAAATTTCATCGTTCGGATTTTTATAAAAACGTGAGCGGGTGGGCACTTTTTTTTTGTTTATTATCTCCTCCATCGTCAAATTCTCCAGAAGCGAATTTGCAAAATAAATCCTGCAAGGTAATTGACCTATCCAGCGCGGCCCTAGAGTACCAATGCTTTGAAATTTTGGCCTGAGTTCGTGTTGAAACGCAGAAAAAAGCTACCTCTTACAGAATTTTCAGTTGTACTAACGTCTTTTTTTTTTTTCGTTCCAACTTTTCCAATAACAAATAATGAACAAGAAGGCGGCCCCCAAAAAATGAAGCGGGCAAGGACGAGAATTTTTTTTTACTTGGCCTAACAAATACAACAAGCTGCGCCAAACTGACATAATGTTTGTTGTAGAAGACCCTCAAATACAAAGCTATGTTACTCTTTTCTGATGTAATAAAACTCTTTTCAAAAAGTTTTGTTCTTTTTTATCTCCAAAATCATCGATTTTCTTTTCATGAGGTTTTGCTTTCATTTTACTACTGTGGGTCATTTTACAGGTTCGGTCGGGGTCTTCAGGTATACGGTATACAGGGGCATTTTAAACTGGGTATACTACATTATTTTTTACCGAAAACTGGGCCTTTTATGGGTATAAAAAGTATACTACCGTATGTTATTCCACATTTTGGTATTTTGCATAATTTTGAGGAGAAAGTTTGGGTATACTGGGTACATGCTTTTCAGGTGTACTGGTATATCACTTACCCCCCTGGCCGACCCTGACAAGAAAGTGGCAACCCTGTTAAATCCGAAAGTGACGAGGATCGTTATACTTTAGAAACTGTACGTAATATTCCGTCAGCCTTGAAGCTATTCCGGGATGTGATTGATGTGTACTGACGTCCTCAACATGATCTGAAGGAAATTGTTGCTCGTATCAAAGAAAGCACTTGAAGGCAATTTTACTCCACATGTCAAATTGGTGCTCCTGTACGGGTCGGAAACCTAGCGATAGGAGAAACCTCTGTTCTCCAAGGTGCCGTGGTTTGTGAATTTAAGACGCCGTTGATTATTATCAATCACGAATACGTATGGAAAAAACGAACTAGAGGGGGGGTCACTAGAGGATGGCGCAAGCACGATAAAACGAAATAACTGGAAATGGTTCTACCATACCTTGAAGGAAAACACCACCGGACAAGTGTCGTATTTTCAACTCCGTTTTCAGTAGTAAATAATAAAGATGGTGGATTTTAAGCTCGGTGATAAATAGTGAAGAAATTATTCTACATGACACGAGCGTGGGACAAAGAAAAAAATCTGAGTCCCCGACGGGAATCGAACCCATGGCCTCCCAGATACCGGTTGGGCGCTCTAACCAACTGAGCTACGTGAGACTCGCTGTGAGCTAGGCTATTTACTAGGTTGATAAGTGACACGCGTCCTGCATACTGCTAGGATCAGAAATGTCGAAATCATCAAATTTTGGTGTGGAAATCTAAGCCATTTTCGAAGCGAGTTGAATGATGGAGAATCCAAGTTTGCGGCTTTGCTTACTTGAAGATGGATTGCACGTTAATATCTGAACAGAATACAAATGTGGAAAATTTTCTTCAATAAAAAATGTATGTTAATGCAGAGCAAAAACGATTTTGTTGTACATCTTAATAAGCCATTTCTGAGTTGCCTTTTATCTCTAAGTCAGGGGCGGATCTAGGGGGAGGGTGCACGGGGTGCGAACCCCTCTCTAAGATGTCCTGCGGCTTAGTATTCGCTTTTAAAACTTGTTTACGTCACCAGCCAGTTACGCCATTCCTTAGTGGTGCACTCTCTCCTAAAAAATTCCTGGTTCCACCGCTGTTAGTCTATCTGTTTTAAGACGACTGAGTCCTGATTGCTTAACATTTCATATGTAAATGAGTTAAGTTCGCAAGACAATTAACATGCCAGTAAAACTGAAATGTTGTGCACCATTTAGGACCCATTTTAAACCAGGTAAACAAGGTACCTCGAAAATTGCCTGTTGCCGTTATATTTTCGGCATTAATTTCATATTTAATGATCATTAAAAGAAAATGGTTTACATTAAATAAAAAGCACCTTTAATGACAACTTTGTTACTTATCATATACACATAGGTGAGAAACTTGACAGTAAAACAACAAGTGAATGAGAAAGCAAGTATGAATCCAGCTTTTTAGTTTCTCTTTGTTTCAGTAGCCATCAAAAACTTGTGTATCGCTGGAACATCTGGGCCTCTGATTTGAAAGAATATCACAGTGTTGTCATCTGGCATCAAAAACCACCACTAGACACTGATTAAGGAAAACACGGTACATAAAACACTTCTCTTACTTTGTAAACTCGTACCAAGATGTTTTCTCACTTTGTTCGAATATACGACGCACAGTTATTAATCATTTTTTGCATCTTTTTGACATCTCAAGATTCTCATTCTCTTGAAAAACTTCATAAATATTTTGTCGTTTTACTCAAAAACTGCCTTACCAGTAACAATACGTAAACTTTATCTTGACACGGTCAAACAACATATACAAGCCTTTAAAATGTTTGACTAAAGGTGAAGCCAATGGCTCAAATTAGACTGAGAAATTAAAAATAACAATTATAACTTATGTACAGTCCAAAACTGAATTTTAAAGGATATCACCATCATGTTGACCAAAAATGTTTCCACCATTCGTCATAAGCATGGAACGTTTGGCTAGTGCAGGTTTTTATCGATTTATTGCTTAGTCAAAAGTTTTGCCGTTTAGAGAAATGAAGGATTTTATTTTTTTTACTGTTCAGTACATTAAAAACTTATTTAATTGTATTGTATTTACAAATTTCAACTCAAAATTATATTCTTTTCAAAATCTCAGCCTCAAGTTTATTCTTAAATATTCTTAAAAATTTGCAAATTTCAGCCTCTATATTCTTAAAAACCTGTATTATTTCTTATAAAATAAAGAGTGTAGCACTGTTATAATTTCAATTTCCCATCTTTTCTCCAAAATATCAATTTTCCCTGACTCATATTCCCAGACTTTTGACTGACTTTCAAAAATTTTCTTTTCCCCTGACCATTTCCCGACCTGTGGCAACCATGGGTATGCACCATACATAATTTCAGCAGAAATGTACATGCAATGTCCGTTTGTTCATAAAAGGATACTTCTCTTTGTTCTTTTCTTGTACATGATCCTGTATCCACACTCCCGGCAACGAATAGGATCTCTGGATTTGATCTCATTTTCTGTGTGACATTCTAAACAAGAGAACGTACAGATACATGTAAGGAAGTTCATGCAGCACATGTTGAAAGGCAGAGTAGTCCAGATTTAAATCACACCTCCCAAGAGTGTACACACCATACCTTATTTCAAACCAAAAATCTATACCCTACATGTATTTCACACCAAACGGTCATGAAAACTATCCCCTTTGGAACCACACATACCTATATAGCTTTTATAAAGACCAGCATCTATTTTAATCTCTTGAACAATAACTGGCATCTACAGTATTAAGGCAATCTTTACAGCCTTCAAATTTTTAAAACCACAGAAGATTATCTTGCAGCTTGCCAATTCTGAGCTCATCAGCTGCAATGGTTCAGAGCCGAAGTTGCCGGAATTTTGTATCGAAGTTCGGTAAGAGACTGGTAACCCCGTGGTCGAATCATTTTTTTTATTTTTATTTATTTATTTATTTTTTTATTGATAATTACCACTTTACAAAATTAGAGGATAAGATTTAACTTATACTTATGTGCAATAGATTTTAACTTTACAATTTAGTTTCTCAAGGCTTTTTTTTTTTACACCGTATACTAAAACATACAAAATTATAGGTACAACAGGAGTAATTACTTTACCTTACCTAACTTATTACTTAACTTACTTATTCTAGACGTTTTCCTCAAATGCTTTCCATTTTTTGTTGAACACGTTAATCTGATTTGTCTTAAAAGCAATATATTTTTCAGTTTCGTATTTGATTTCTAAAATTTGTTTGAAGTGATCAAAGTTGGGTTTAATTCCTTTTCGTTTACAGGTCCAAAGATACGTTTTTCCTAAAATTATTATATAGTTTACCAAGTCCATTCCCTCCTTCAGAATTCCAATAATAACATCACGTAACAAGAGACATCCGCAACTACCAAGCCTATTCAAAATATTAACGGTCACCGTATTCCAAAAGGACTTTGAAAAAGTGCATTCAAACAAAAAGTGATTGATAGTTTCTCAACTCACTTGACAAAAAGTACAGTTAGGATTTGTTACGTAGCCTATTTTAAACAGGCGGTCATTTGAAAAGAGAATAGAATTTAACACCTTGTATTGAAAGGAGCGTACATAAGGTTCGCTTGCTACCCTCAAAGGTAGAAGGTATGCCCATGAAATTTGATCTTCTTTCAAATCAAATTCTAGACCGAGTTTATTCCATTTGCTAGGTTTTTCATATTTAAGTTTTATTAAGTGACAATAGTAATTTTGACATTTATAATTTTCTATATCAATAACTTCCTTAGAGCTAGGCACATTGCCACGTAGGTTCAGTGGGACAGATTGTCTTAGACCAGTCCAAACTAAAAAGTTTGTATTTGATAAACCTTGTATTTTCATGGTAATGAAAGACTCAGTATTTGTCTTATCAAAAAGCAGGTCCTTTGTAAAAACAACACCATTATTAAAGTAATGCCTATAAAAAATAGTCCTGCCCTCAATCAAAATTTCTTTATTATTCCATAAAATATATTTGTAACCTCTGTCAGGGTCTGCGCTTTCTCTTAATTCAGACCACCATGATAAAAGTTCAAGGTAAAAGGTTGATGAAATAGTTAATTTATTTACATCATAATTGCATTGAAAGAAAAATATTCCTCCTTGGTTGTTCAAAAGATAATTGAGGTAAAGCTTCCAAAAACCAGAGCACTCTACATCCATAATTCGTTTCAGTCAGCTTAATCTTAATCTTATATCATGTTTTCATAGTCAATAATTTTAAGACCACCTAAGTTATAAGGTGCGTACGTTGAGCGTCGGGTAACTTTATCTTTCCCATTCCACAGGAAGTTAAAAACCAAGGAGTTAAATTCTTTTACTACAGATGACGGAGTGCTTAAAAAAGAGCTTGGAAAGATCATTTTTGGGAGAAGGATTGCTTTAATTATGTTGACTTTGCCATGAATGGAAAGGTTTCTTGACTTACAAAGATTTATTAACTTTGCAATTTTCTTCAATCTTTGTTTAAATTTTTTTTCAACAAGTAGCTTGACGTCATATGTAATGAAGATACCCAAAAATTTGACACATTTTTTCCACCTAAATCCAAGTGGTTCCTCTTCACAGTCCTGAAGAGATCCAATCCACATGGCTTCAGTTTTCATGACGTTTAATTTTAATCCTGAAATTTTCTCGAAGTAATCAAGTAATTTAAGCAAAGCCTGAGCAGAGTTCAAATCAGCTAAAATAGTAGTTGTATCGTCAGCAAACTGTAGCAATTTAGTTTACCCGTGGTCGAATCATGCACGGGCGAATAATGTTTTGAAAAACCCGGGTCTACACACTACACTGAAATCGGCTGTAAGGCTTGAAATAGTAGTGGAATAATAAATCACATATTTGATGGTGTAACAAATAATATGCGTGGATATTTTGCTCATTGCTCGCATATTTTTGAGCCCCATAAAAAACAATGCAACTAACAAAATATTCACAGGCCCATTGTATAAAAAGATATAGAGATGTAATCATGTCTGTCTACCAAATTCAATAAAACTCATCAAATATCTCATTTCTCTTAGGTTTATAATTTGTCTCAGTGCCTTTCTAACTTTCCATTACTTAGTATTTTGCTTTCTGTTTTTCATGGTGATTTCTTGTTGACTTGATCTCAGTTCACGTAACATTTATTCCTGTAGCTAGTTCCCAGTCCCATTAGGTTCTACTGATAGGTCCATCGAGCCCAACATAATTTAGTTTAAGCGATTGTTGCCGCTTAAAAAATGAAAGATTTTGAAGATGAAATGCACTTTTTTATTTTACTGTGTGCTATAAATTATGATGATCTAAGAAGAAATGCCCTTTTTGACAAGATTATTGAATAAAGTATCTAGAGATAAGTACGTGTACTTGCAATTTTTAGTATTTTGAAAATGTATTATTTCCTATATTCAATCAAAGAGCTCTTCGAGCCACCACTGAAGTTTTACATTTGGTTTTCATACCTTGAATATATATGAGCAGCAGGCGATTAAAAAATTTCTCTGATGCAGAAATAAGGAAACATGCATGACAATTGCAGATGATCAAAGCGCATTTGACATTTTAACTTTTAAAAGACATATTAGAAGTATTTGATAAGTTTTTTAATTTCTTATATTCATTTTTTAAAATTTAACTTTTTACATCTTCTATTTCTAACTTTCACTTTTTAACCATTTTTATCATATTTGTTATTTATTTTATGCAGGGCCCCACTGAAAACCACCTTCTTGTGACATGGCTCCCTGCTAAAATATCTTTATTATCATTATTATTATGATCAGTGGTTTCCTGTATGACGCTAGCTCTACGCTGGATAGATACGAAAGCCATTGATCAATTTATGGCTCTCAATGTCCCCTTTTTTGGCTGTCGATTACTTTCCTCACGTAATTGTCAGCTACATTATGTTTCTTTGCTGTTTGTTTTGTCTTGTTATACCACTTTAAATTTAAAAGGCTGCCTTTATATGGCAGCCTTGCTACACTCTTTCTACTATTATATCCGCTGGGCAGCGGAGTTGCAAAAAAGTTTACAGCTGATGGACCAACCAACCAACCAACTCTGTGAGTGAAGCTGGGCTAGCTACTATACTTCCTGAATTAAAAGAATTAGAAGACTTACTGGCGATTTTGTCTTATCTTACGTGTCATGTAATGTAGTTGTATCGAAAACACCTAAATGTCTTAAATGGGAACTGAATTAAATTTATTGTGCGATGTTGTAAACTGATAATTAAAGATCATTTTTAAACCTTTTTATTTCACAAGAGCGTTTTAACGAGCTACGGCTCCTAAGCTCTTGGTAGCAAAATAAATTATGTCTTTATGTCTTATCATAGCTTGTCAATTTCCTGCTTCGAATTCCTGATAGAACCTTGACAGCCCTTGCCTCTGGCTTGGTTTCCCTTCACGACATTTCTAAAGCCAAATAACATGGCTAACATGGCTATAATTTTTTTTATATAGCCATGTGCTTCGAACAAGAAAGCTTGTCTATAAGTGTTCTGTTACAGACTGCCACATGTCGAAAAGTTTACTACAAAGTAGAACTTCTTTTCAACTTTTTTGCACTAGCTTCGCCCTCGCTGTCTCTCTATAGATATTTATACAAAGTGTCTAGCACATTCAATGAAATACGAAATCCAATCCAAACTCCGAAGAGCTCATTTAGTTTACATAAAGATTAGCTCTTACCTCCACAAATATAAATCATGGCTTGCTTGTTAGCTCCTTGGCTTTGCGTTTGCTGACTTCCTTCCATTTTGACTCACTCGACTTCATGTGTTCTCTGAGCCCGCGTCTCATCAGACCATGGTAAGTACTTCATGTATGAAGACACATTGTTCGCAGCAGGTCGCCAGGGTAAATTGTGAAAACAAATACAGTAAAATTCCGGTTATAAGCCCCCCCGGTTATAGGCCCCTCAACCTTGAAACAAAAAAATACACCCGGTTATAAGCCCCCCCCGGATATAAGCCCCCCTCTACCGGATGACAGTACTGAACAGGGCTAAATGTTGCTTTTTTGTGCGGTTTTTTAACTTAGGCCATCCCAATAAAGTGTTTCGTTTCCCATCGCCCCGTCTTTTGTGATGATGGGTCGGTCGGTCGGGCAAAAAAAAAAAAAAAAAACACTTGGGTTCCAGAGAAGGCCGGGCTGCTAAGTAAGAAAGCCTGATTACAAAGTCAACTCGAAAACGTGGTCTTTTCGTTCGTTATTCCTTATCAAATGTCTAAACAGTCTTTAAATAACGTAGTATCGATGTTTAATAAAGACAAAGACATCATATACCAATCGTTGTTAATAAAACAAGATCGTGTGCTTGCAAATTGAAGTACTTGCTTCTTTAACTAGTGAATCTGGAATTTTTTTTTTTTTTTTTTTTTTTACTTTTCGAAAAAAATGGGTCGGTCGGGCGATGGGAAACGAAACATTTTATTGGGATGGCCTTAAAAACGTATTTCGATCAACACTCCCGAGGCTCGCTTCGAAACGTTTTTTTTCTTCCGCTTATAAGCCCTCCCGAATATACGCCCCTCTGCTTATAAGCCCACCCAAAAACCCTTACGAAGTTGTATAAGCCCAGGGCTTATAACCGGAATTCTACGGTATATTAAAATAAGGGAAATGGTATATCTGTACTTCGACTATTTACATTCAATAATATGGTCCTTTGGGTTGAAGATCCACCATTTGTAGATTCGTGTGATATATTTTGGACCAAATTGTGTGATTCTAGGTTAATTTCAACGATACATTCTACCTAATGTCCTCCATAGTCGAACCGTTCGAAGTGCCATTAATATTCCCAGGCGTACCAAAAAGAGAGGAGACTGGGTACTTGATGGGCTCGGAAGCACCCTGAGAAGGTTGGAGCTTGCCACAAACCGACTCTGGCTGATTTATATAATTACCATTTGACACTGAAATGGAGAAACCTATTTTTTTCCTGTCTTCCTTCTATTGTTGTTACATTCTACATACAGACCTACATAGTGGGGGGTCTTGCAAAAGGAGACATGCTCCCATCACTGCATGCAAGACTATAATTAAAAATTATAAAATGCAGGGGGGAGAGGGTTAAAGACCTTAAAATTATATAAATATGTACATAATTTAAAAAGATTACTAAGAAAGGAAGATTAAAAAAAATTAAAATACCTATACATCAAGTTAATTTAGGTTCTGTTTCGAAAAATATGATTTCAATTTAAAAATGTACTTGAATCGTTGTTACCTTCACTTTTACCTGCATTTTTCCTAACAAACTGTCTTCAAAACGCACTAAATGCTGTCTCAGATAACCAATTTTTCAAAAATGTTTGACCACCTCTTTCCGTTCTTTGGCTAGAAAGGCACGGCGCCGCACAATAAAAAATCTTTAGAAAAGCAGTCACTTGAGAAACATACAAGTCGTGTTTGCGTAAGTCACGTCTTCTCTTGCTTTAATCGAGCGGTTAGAGCGTTGGACTTGCAATGCGGAGTTCCCGGGTTCAAGTCCCGTCCTACCCGCTAGCTGAATTTGTTCTTGGTAGTCCCAAGTTCAGATTCTCGACCACGCTTGTAAATAGCCAGCTGGTTTGCCTCCGGCCATCTGGGATTCTTAACGTTGTTATGTTTATTTGATTTATTTGTTTCTTTCATTTGCTCGGCCCCACTAGCCTTTGTGCTATAAATACTGCCGAGGGTAAATAAAGGTAATTATTATTATTATTATTATTATTATTATTATTATTATTATTATTATTATTATTATTATTATTATTATTATTATATATAATCTACAAGCCTGGCCGGATAAATTCCTGTTTACGCATTCAAATATTTATTTTGTTCCGAATGTTGAATAAAATAAACCCAAGCCAGTTCGTGAATGGCATTAAAAAGTAGTCAATTTCACGCCAAAATAAAGTGTATTTCTCCGTTAAGCGTCGTCCGACGAGCCTTTGCAAGAGCATACCTTACGGAGAGCAGAGTATTCGTAAATATTTTTAAAATAGGTGAATGATTATTTATAGCTTCAGGTGAGCCATCGCGTGGGTCTGACGTAGTGGTAGTTTTTGATAGCTTGGACATATCCAAGCGGTCTTTGGTTTACCAGTTGGTGATTGATTATTCGGCCAACTCTTCTGGTCTAACAATAGAATGAAGCGTTAACAAAAGTATACATTTCAGTCTAAACAGAGAACAGGAGTGTTCGTGTAAACGAGTGATCGCTGGTAAACATCAAATCTTGCGTGACCGTGACCAAGGAGCCGGCTGGGCTGCGTGGGTCTGGAACGATTTACCGACAAAACGACAAAAAAACGCCGGCCAGATTATGAACCGGCTGCGCACGGTTAATAAACACCTGTAAACACGTCAGAGTCAGAGCCGCCGCGAATGCCCCTTAAACTGTGCTCGAAACTGTGCCACGCCATTGACGTGCTACAGTAACTTCATACAACCTGCGTGGAGGCGTTCAAGAGAAGTGTCAGGGCGTATTGAAAGTAAATCGCATGAACTCTGTAGCAGTAGTCCGACGTTCAGCAGTGACGTAGCTGGTGCGGTGTACACGTGACCATCCATAGATATGCCCAAGTTTGATTAATTATAATAAAATGTGTACCTTGAGATATTGAATAGTGATAATTAGTTGAGTCCTCAAACAAAGGAATTAGCATAATTAGTTAATTCGGACAGGAGTCGTGTATTTAGTAAAGTGATCTGAGGTATAAAATAAAGGGGTTTGCTGACAGCCATTGTTCGAGTGTCAGAATATCGAATGTATCGAGTAAAGGTATTCAAAGCAAATTCCAACCCATGTTATTATTCAAGAAGCCGGCCAGAACGTAAAAGATTGACCAGCTTACGATAATCGTTACTTCACGATTTTGATTTAATTCGTCACCGCTAGGGAGTTTGCGGTCGTCAAAACTTCGCGATTTTAACATGGGAAGATATTACAGAACATTTTTATGGAAATCAAGCTACGTTTTCAAGTCGACTTATTTTTAATTTTGACTAGATTTTTGTCATGGAGAGTTTTAAACGCTCTAAATTTCCACTCAGCAAACGTCTAGATTGTCGACAATGGCGAAGCGAGACGGACATTCAGCAGTCATCGTTTCCACCAATTCAAAATAACGAGAAGAAGAGCACGAAGACAATTAATACCAGCGGGAAGCAATTGTATCCCAACAGACCACCAACTCCTAGCCCGAGTAGAAAACAAGAAACATTGTTTTCATGGGGGAAAACATCAAGAATATCACCAGCAAGCTCATCTCAAAGGCTCTCGTTGTCTCTTGATCTAAGAGGCGCTGATTCTCGACGATACAGTGCTGGGTTCGCCGATCATCATTCTCCCGAAATTGACTGGAGTCCACGACCGTGTATCCGAAGTCTTCCGCCGAGCCCGACAGTACAGCGAACTCACAGACTTCACCGCTCTTTGAGAAGGTTGTCGAGTGATTCTGAACATGCTGATGAAAAATTTAAGGATGATCGAATCATGAATTGGATTCGTGATGTTTCAGACAAGACTCATCATCAAAATAGTTACGACGACGACGAAGACCATGTATTTGAGTGTTCTTTGGAAAATGAAGACGACACAAGTGTTGCTGGTCTTCCAGTAATAGAAGAAGGAAAAAAAATATAATCAGAAAATGACGTAAAAACAGAGTGTAGCACACAAACCACAGCTCTACTCCATGCAATTAACTTTGTTTGCCCTTTCCATTAATCAATTTATTCAAGACATGGCACGTTCTAAACTGGGACTCAACTTGGGCGCGCGGGCAGCATAGGCTCTCAGCAAAACCCGGAGAGAAGTTTGATTGATGCATGTGGCTTTAGTTGGCTTTCGAATGTCTATTGGTGCACATATATACCCCAAGTGAATTTCCCAAAGATCTCGAAGTGCGGTTTACTACCGACAATAGTTGTACCGCGAGGGAGGTTTCAAAAGGTCACACGACCACTTAGGTGTTAAGGTATCTTACATTTCGTCCATAAAGTTACAAACCGTCGTAAAACCTGGCAGAGAATTAGTTTTAAACAGGCTTTTAAAAAATATTTGTTGCTCGGTTTTATAACTCTGTTTCAGTTGTTTCAGGAACTTCATTTATTTGCACAAACGGTGAATGTTACGCTTGAACTGAGCTGATAATAAGTGAAGTCCTTGGCCTTTGTAATCTCTACAGACTTCGAAAGTGGAGGGACATGCAACAAGCTATTCCTAAAAAAAGGCGGTCTATGTGCTCCACTGTTTCTCTCTCAGCCAATTGTAACAAAAAATATTGATTTTAAACCTCCATGACAATGTGTGCTGAACACACAGCGCGAACACGCTTGTTCTTTATATCCCCCTCTAAGGTTTCTGACTCAATTAGAGGGTCATTTCCTTTTTGCGTTATTATCTTTCGATTAAAGGATTAAGATTGTGACCAACGAATGTGTTCCCTTTGGTCGGTTTAATCCTGACAGGGATTAATAACTGCGCGTGAAAACGTGATTCTTTCACAGTCCGCTAATCACGTGCACAGATAACACGCCATATTTTTATAAACAGAGCTGTCTGAAATTCATATTTATAATAAACCGAAGGTCAAAGAGGTTGTCAGTTATACTACTTTTTTATATGATCAAAAGAGGAAAGAGTTGGTTAGAGCTGAGCGCCATTGTTACAGACGCAACAGATAGTGTTAATACGCTTCCTTTGTCTCAAATCACGCGTGACTTTCCGCCCTGGGTAAGACTGCAACACACTTCGTATTTTATTGACAGAACGTTCGTATAATAAAGGAAGCGAAGCTCAAAACGGTTTCCACCACTTTGTAGCTCTTATACTTTGATAGGATAGTACTATTAGTTGCTGCTAAAATAATGATATCAAACAAATGTCCAATCATCGCTGAACAAGTTGGAGTCATTTCCAAGGCGTCGCGGGTTACCATAGCAACAGTTTAACCTGTTAAAATCACCCTTTACGCGCTTATAACTCCAAAACGAGCCCGGTGACCTCCATCTTTTTTTATTATCGGGTAATGATCAGCATTTAAAGATACAACTTTTTGCAAGGTAAAAATAATCTCCTGGACGGTTTCAGAGCCACCTTAACTTTGCGAAAATTAAAGGTGGCTTATAAGGGGATATTTTTGGGGCGAGGATGGGAAACAAGGAATGAAAAGGCTGATTGAATCACACTTCCGAGATACAACCTGAAAAGAACAAACAAAATAATGCAATGAAAAGTTAAAAAGAATAAAAAACAAACATGAAATAATACAATTTAACAAAACAACTACCACAACGAATACAATTATTTATAATAGATTAAATTGATTTGCGAAAAAATTAATAATTCGGACGAAATTAAAGTTTGAGCAGAAAAATGTTGCCTCAAGTAGGTTAATAATTCAGGTCCCTACTGTATTTATTCGAATATACGCCGCGGCGTGTATTAAATTTATTTCTTGAAAACAATAGCATGGTAACTGAACATTTGAACCTTCAAAAACCGGAACATGTTGTACTGCTTGTCTCAAAAGTCATTTTCAATATCTTAAAACATTGCTACAATCAAGGAAAATAATTATTTTAGGCTCGCTCAAACTGGATAGTTAAGTGCATTTGATTTTTGAGTCTATAATACGAATAAACGCCGCATTATGATGCGGCGTTTATTCGAGAGCGGCGTTTAATCGAATAAATACGGAATTTGAAATAAACAAAACTTAACATCATTAATCGGACCCTATTTAATTTCGGAAGGCTTGGCATTTTGCTCTGTTTTTGCTAAAGGATTTTATTTCCTTCGCGTGTTCGAAAAGTGGGGGGTATTGCTCCTGTTGTTTGTTGTTCTCTCGGTAGCGAGTCGTTGATGTGTGACCTTGCGAGAGCTGCTATGAGCCACCTTATCTGTTAATTCCTATTACGTATAAAACATTATTTTTTCGCTATTTTTTTTACTTTTTACTGCAGTTCTCTACGGGCAGAAAATACAAATCGGTTTACGGCTTTAGTACAAGACTTCTGGATAACGAAAATAAAACGACGAACAGTTTTGCACATATTATACGCTCGCCTACAAACACCATTTGGTTATTATACAGCGCAAAACTTACAGTTATCAGTCACAAGCTCAATAAAGGCAACACATGAATATACTGACATTTATATAACCAACTAACAGAGCTTCCTAAACTCGCTCGATGTCTATAAACGGAAAACACTTGGGTTTTTATGCATCGCAATATAATTACAACATCCCGTTCACCAGCAAAATGATTTTATGACCACGATGCGCTACGAAAGCTCTAAAGAAATATTAACCAGGCGATGATTGGATAACATTCAGTAACTGTTTCTCTGAATTCGACAGTGCTGCTGGAGTGTTTATCTCCTTAGCATTTCCGTTGTATTTCCTCAGCTCTTTCTGGGAGATAATCCAGTCTTTTCTATAGTCATCACTACTGTCAGGTAGAGCCTGAATCCGTTTGAATCCAGTTAGGAAGAACCCTAACGCTATTTGGAACTCGGTCAAGTAGGGTCTGAAACTTCATTGGACGCCGAGAAGTAATCGGCACATGTATGATATGCAGTCGCGGATAATTGGCCGATAGTTTTACGTCATTCACTCGCTATAGCTAGTACTATTGCCTCTATCAGTGACCAACACAGCCCAGGTTTCTAACAGCATCAGAGACGGTGTCACTATTATCCATCTGATAAACGGACACTTGATGGATTGCATGCTTGCCATGAACAGTGTTTAGTCAGAGTCGTACTCTGATGGTCTTCTCCACGGTTGGACTTGAAATAACTCTTCAGCTGTAATAAAAAAATATGAGAATTAAAAAAAAAAAGAAAAGCCGTACATTATGCCTGAAAGGAATCTCCTTTCAGGCATAATGGTATATTTTAACATTTTTTTTTTTTTTCTCATGTAAATAGATGTAAATAGATTTTAAATGTAAATTTTCATTTTTACAATTTTTGTTTCTCGAAGATATTAGCCTTTTTCAGGCTACTCTACAATTCGAGTTGAAATAAAGTTCATGTTATGTTATGTTATGTTATGTTACAATTAATTAGATTGTACTGTGTGCTGGCGACACCAATCTAGGCAAGAAGGCATGTTCTCAGTTACTGATAATCACTTCTGCTCAGCCATCCTCGTATCTGATCGGTTGATGGACAGAAGTTGATCAGCATTACAGTTGAAAGTACCCTTAAGGAGAGGGAGGAAGAAATACTCGTCGTTTTGCTTAGGGGTGCAAATTACGGATTTTGATCTCACTTCGGGTGTTCGTTACAGGATATTATTTTTAGCCGTCAAGGTCTCATTTAGGGTTGCATGTGAAGAAATAAAAAAACTGTGTTGGCGGTCTAGACTGATCAGGCTTTAGGAGACAAAAAAGCTTAAACTACGCCCAGATTGGTCACCTTAAGGGGCTTAGATCATTTTTTCTTGACGAGCGTCCCATCCTTTTCAGGGAAATATCACTCTTCTTGTATAACTGGAAATGTAAGTGCGTGCAATTTCTGTCCCTTTCTCTGCTTGTGGTCTTTTTCTTACTTGCAGGAAATACTGAAAACAAGAATAAACTATTCATTTGTTATGATATGATCGCATCCTGTGCGGCGAACCATAAGCTGTGAAATAGTGCACATCAAGTACCTGGTGGATCCCTGGCGTCTCTAGCATTGCCTAACATAACAGACGAAGGTTTTATCTCAGGAGCTGGAGGTCGACTGGCCTTCACAGGAGTGATTGACGACTGAACTGCCCAGTCTGGTCGACCTGTTCTTGTGTCAAACTTTGTGCCAGCAGCCTCCGATTCTGGGGCAAAACTTGCCTGACAATAAAATTGAAGTCAGTCTTGAAAAAATGCATCATGCTGTAGCCACATGTAAGATGTGGAAAGTACATGTACATCTCAATATTTTTCAACTTGACAAAGTTCAATCCACCTTCAGTTCAAAATTACTGTTAACAGTGAATGAAAATAATTTATTCTCTTGAAGGTTTTGCACCCCCTGCAAAAATGGTCATTTTGGCATGTCAACGTTTAATCCACTGGCTAATATTCCATATATAACAGACCTAAAACACTTCACTTTCCTTAGATTTCACTTCTTACTGTCTACTGGTCTAAAGGAAGTAAACAATTTACAGCCGGTTTTGACCAAACCATAACAAAAATAATTTAATGCCAATGTGGTGAGCAACAAGTCAGTACATTACTCTATTGCGGTTTTCAGTGATATGGGAACTCTGAATTTTTATCCTCAACTAAGCGCTAACCAGCTCCTGGTTTATGCTTTTTCAATCATCTTAGCAGACCTCCCGGGAAACAAAAGTTCACTTCAACCAGGTCAAAAGGTCACTATGTCAGTTGTGATGGATAGATTTCAATCCATTTTGTTTGTGGTTCGTTAGTTGGATAATTTTTGAATTTCAGAGTTCACATATATCACTGAAAGCCGCAATAAAAAGGTAGTGAAATGCGCCACTCAAATTATCAAAACATAAGTACATAATGTGCATGCTTAGGAACTCATCTGTGCTGATCATGTGCTTTATATACATGAAAAATTATATATGACCATCTAAGCAGCCATTTATAATATTGATTACAAGAAGCTCAATGAAGCTTATTACTAGGCTGCTCACCACAGAACTTGTAATGGACTCTGCGATACCCTTACAGTCCGTGATCTGTGCAGTGAAGGTGAAGGCTTACATGTATTATGGACAGTGCTAAGTAATGCAAAATAGTTGTCAAACAGTTAAACTACATCATGACTTACAGTAGCAGAGCGTATCCTTGGTTTAGACGATTTAACTGCAGCTCCTTTTTTGTGCATCTGCTGATGATCATGTTGATCAGTTATATCCACGTTGGTTGACATGTGACATCGTCTACAAACAAGTTAAAATATACTCATATTCATAAGTAAACATACTTGACCAGTGCGACAGTGATGTTGATAATTACTAGTTCTGCTGACTTAGTTCTCGGAAATGTTGTCATGCAAGACCTGATCAAGTCAAGGGCTGTGAGAAGGAAAAACGATACTCTTTAGTTTCTTGGGATCAAAAGCTAAAAGTAGAACTAGTACATACAAGTACATGTAACCATGATATTGAGACTTCAGATGTAGCATATATACCTTACTCATAAATGGCCATCCTGCAGTTTAATTGTTTTTTACAAGGTTTTTTTAGTAATGGATGATATCACATTACCAGGAAGCACTTCATATTATTTTTAGATTATATAAGATTTTTTTCTCTTCAATGCCAGAATGGAAGCCTTAGTCTCATAATTATTATTGTTACTGCCAAACTTGTGTCACCTAAAAATCCTAACACAGTGTATTCATGATGTAATGTATATGAAATGATTCATATATGAGCTGCGGATGGATATGAAAGTGATAAATGATCATCGCAGTGAATTTCCAATTTAAGCAATTGGAATAAAGAAGCCTGAAAAAAAATTCAGGGCTTCAACGGGATACGAACCCGTGACCTCCGCGATACCGGTGCGATGCTCTACCAACTGAGCTATTGAAGCCACACATTAAGAGCGAGGTCAATTGTGAGTTCATATTTTACCCGTAAGAGGAGTGAAATGATGTAATGTATATGAAATGATTAAATCATAATGATTAGATCCCATTGAAGCCCTGAATTTTTTTCAGGCTTCTTTATTCCAATTGCTCAAATTGGAAATTCACTGCGATGATCATTTATCACTTTCACGGTGTATTCATTTTAACCATAGTTTCACTTATATAGAAACAAGACCTTAAATTCACTTTGGATGTTGTTTATTTTATAGAGCAATTTTTGAACTACCAGTAGACTGACTGTATGAAAGGCATAGTGAAATCAAAACCAAATTAATCACTGATTCACTCTGGGCAATCAGAGAGGATGCAGCCAATCCAGTGAAACAATCAAAACTTGAAGCAAATGCATGTACACTGTAGCTAGCATGGTTTCGGTTTTACTTCTGATTGGTTGAGAAAGTGAAGTGATCACTAAGGGTAGTAATGCAAAACCAATGAAAGCAAATGAAAATTTTTTTGATACTCAAGACAAGTGAAAAAAAAAAAACACTCAAAAATATGTGTCACATCTGTCTCACCTGCATCCTCCTACATGTCCATCAGTGGAGAATTTTCTTTTTGTGTCACTTGGATTTGGGTCAGGCCCCCTCCAGGGGGGAGCCTCATAATCTGATGACTTTTTATTGCTCTTCCTAAAAAGACTACCTTTACTCTGGCTTCTTGATATTGTTTTGTCTGCTGGAATCAACTTTGGAGATCCTGGAGGAGACTAAACAAGGATAGTTTTAATCAATAAACAATCAATGTTGCTCCATTTTTATCTTACAAAAAAAAGCTTTACCACTACGGGTGATGACATTCTCTAGCTTTGATCATCACTCCAGTCAACTATTCAAGTCTCTGGAGATTATTAAATTTTCTGATCTCGTTACCTTCGTTATTGCCACTTTCGTGTATAAATTTTTTAATCAATTGTTACCCTCTGTATTCCAGTCCTTCTTCACCAAGTTAGATACTGTCCACAGTTACCATACTAGGCATTCTGCAAAACAGTCTTACTATCTCCCCAAAGCAAGAACAAATTATGGAAAATTTAATATTCGATTTCAAGGCCCTAAGATATGGAATGCTATTGATTATGATATAAAGCACTTGCCAATTTCATCATTCAAAATTAAACTGAAACAGAGCTTTCTCCAAAGCTACTAGTCAATTCACTTTTCTTTTTCTTCACATTAAGATAATATCACTGTTTTTGCAACGCCTTACCATTATTTTTCTGATGTTCTTCATTTTTCAGTTCATTTATATTTTTTTATTTAAGGTAATAGATTATGCATGTAATTTCAGCTTCTTTTCTTTTTTACTTTCTGGTATATATTATATTCTATGTTATATTTTGTATGTGTGTCCGTGTGTACGTGTGTGTGTCCGGCCAAAATTTGACTACTCAATTTGTAAACTGACAACCCAGCATTTTTGTGTTTTGCTGCAGCCGCAATGGCTGCAAGCAAAACACATTGAGAGCTGAAGTTTGTGCCGTAAGGTGTAAGGTGTAAGTGCCGTAAGGTGTAAGTGCCGTAACAGAGGAGAAATCTGAACTACCGATGTCAATCAAATCCATGAACAAACAAAATCGAAACCAATGAACCGTAGCGCTGATCGCATTCGAAGTTACGGGCCAAAGTATTCGAACGCAAACCACGTTGGACACGTTGGAAAACAGAAAACCGATTTAAAAGTATATCGCATTGGGAAAGAAAACAAACTGTGGCGCGACCACTCCAGTTTTATGAGAAAATTATTCTGCAGTTTTCATCATTTACGAAAAGAGCGAAGACTTGGAACCTCGCCGAAGGTCATAAATATTTTCTCCAAAGGACCGGTTAGTGCACAGTTTGTAAACTTTCGCTTTGAAAATAAACTTACCCTCACCTTGTCTACACTGTCTACAGCATACTAGTACTGTATTAACTCTGAACTTCATATTTTAAAATAAAATGTATGAACGTGTAACTTGTCACGCAAAGACAGCTGGAAAGGAATATACCATGCTGGTAGGCTGCACCGCTAATTGTAGCTGTATTCGAGCTATATAAAAGACAGCTAGAAACGAATTAATACTAGTAACATCACAATGGGAAAGAAACTTATTCAGTGGTGCACACCGTCGAAAACAAAGAAATATTAAAGGAAGTTCTCATTCACCAGATTCACTGCATCAGATGCAACATTCGTCAGTTCGTGTTTAAATGCGTGGCGACCAGTTTGTTTACTAGTTATTAAAAAATAATACGGTCTTCATTTAATAAACAGTTCATCCTTAAATTTCAGCTTTTCTACGACTGACAGGTAGGTACTATAGTATAAGCCCCGCTAAAATAGCTGGAAAGGGAAAGTTTTTTGAAAAATGAATTTTTGACTGCCAGACGCGCTGGCGCCACATGTTTATTTTGTGAAGATTAATTAAACGCCGTGAAAAATAGAATTTGATGTCCAGCGAGCCACTGCATCTTCGGCTACGCAGTCCTCAGTGAATCCTCCAACTTCACAAATTTCTAAAACTTTATGAAAACGAACTTTCGCAGAATCAAAAATTGGTCCTTATCGATCTTCCGATCTTGTTGTGAAGACACTGAAATTCGACGAGTGTTCATGCGTGAAGGGATGACTGACGAATGATAATAATTATTTGTAAACTTTCGCTTTCAAAATGAACTTTGCGTTACGTTCAACGCCGTCTTTCTGTTGTTGTACGCCGGTGCGCGTGCGATTATTTATAATTTCTGAATTTTGCATATCAGTTTAACTCAGGATGACACAACAAGTTTGTTAAGAGTTAGTTGTTCCAGTGTTTAATTTGGGTGAAAGTGGTTAAAGAACCACTGTCTTGTCACTAATAAATATATCACATTGAGTTCTTATAAGGTCAATAGATTCTGTCTTTTTCGTTGTTGTTAAAACGCTACCATTGTGACAATGATTCCAAATACAACTAACGGTAACCAGTGAGATAACGCCACTAAAAGAATCACATTGAGTTCATTGAGATTTTTTTATAATGTTAAGAGTTACTGTTTTTTATCAAAGAGACAATCATGTCAGACATTACGTTAACTTACTAGTAATTAAATTATGTTTGCTGTCTTTGATTTCAACATAACATTGATCAGTAAAATTATCAGGATTGAATTAACACAAAGTGACTACAATATAGTGCAATTATTAACCTGCACACAAGTGACAGACAATAAAAGACGTTGGATTTCAATCTCGACTCACTTGTCTTTCATCAACATGTTCCCTAAGACTTTGCTCTAGCAGCAAAACACATGGACCCATTGGGGCCCTATTTTTAACCTAGCGGTTATTTCAGGTTGTCAGAACCCCTTATCTCTAGCAATATATTTTTTTATATAATAATTCTGTAATTTAATGATAAGGAAATAAAGAGGATGTTGTTGTTGGTATATAAACATTATTACAGTGGAACCTGATTTCTTAAATTTTAAAGTGCTACTATGATCAAATTTTCACCCCTTGCAATTTTAGGTGTTTCACAGAGTAACCCACATTTATGTCAAGTACAAAAATTGAGTAATCTCAGTCATTTTTCTGCAGAGACCAATGAAACTTGGCAGAATTAATAGTTCTACAGGTGACACACTTACAGTTGTAATAAAATTATTTTATCATGGCAACTCACTCTTTTCCGGTCCCTGTCAATTTGTTTTTTAATATTTTAGAATTTTTCAGTTCCAGAAAATAAAACCCAGGCAAGACTCACTGGGACTGTTGCCTTGATGTGACTGAGTCACTTACAAGCGCACCCTAATGACTTCAAGAGCTATGCCGGCGGGGGGTGTTTACACCCCCGGTACTAATTGGGCCTCCCAAGCTGGAAAGGTCAAGGAGTAGGGTCCAGACTTAAGTCATTCACATGGCCCTCTAGGTGTGGTAGGTGTGGGGATTGGGCTTGAAGCTAACAACCTCTTCCCATAAAAATTCCTTGTTATGGAAACAGCAATTAAGACAACCAAAAACCTGCACATAGACCTTTGAAGGTCTTTGAATCATATGGCCAGTGGTGAAAGCCAGAAGGAGACTACTAGCCCGGGGGGGGGGGGGGGGTACTCCATATAACGGCCTATACGGGGAGGCTCCGCCCGAAAGGGGTACCTTTTTCAGGCTTCAGGTATATAAAAGGGTAGCGATTTCACAAGTTTAGGTATATGAAAGGGTATGAAAATCCGTCATTTAGGTTTTTTAAAAGGCCTGTAATTGAAGGCCTGAGCGCAAGAGACGCACTTTGTGTTTTGGCCAAATTGAAAATTGTCACAAACAACTCCAAATTTCGCACGCAAGTTTGTTTACGTGTGCTCAACACTGCCCTGTATTTAATTTTGCTGGTCTTTCCTTCGTTTTCGAAAAATAACACATGCAAAAAGACAAGGTTTTTGCTTGCGCGGCGTCTTTTGACTTTTCTTTTACAAACGATAAACAAAGGAAACCTTTTGTTTCTCAAGTCGATGAAGTCAGCTAAATTTTTAGGGTTACAGTCCTAGCCCTAACGCAAAAGGTAACCCCAAGGCCGTAGGGTCGGGGTTAGAGATTCAGATTAGGGTTACAGACTTAGCCCTAACGCAAAAGCCTAGCCCTAATGCAAAAAAAAAAAAAAAAAAAAAAAAAAGTTCAACACTAACCCCAAGGGATTAGGGAGTTAAGCCGTTTCAAGTTAAGTTTAGGATCAGAGTCAGCCTCAACCTTTTATAGATCGCGCTTTTAATGCAGTAAGCTTTCACGCCAGTTTGCTTGCAGCTAGCTTTTTCTGCAGTCTGTTTGCAGTTATCTAGTTTTTGTTGTTTCGGGCAAGACTATTTTACTCTGTTACCGTTAGCTGTAATTTGCCGAGGTGAAAGTGAAATAAAGACTGATTGTTGATTGAATACGTTTGCTCGTGTTGTCACATTATTAATACTAGTTTTTGCTTTCAGTTGAGTGCCGCCGGCTTGCTCTCACTTCTATCTCCACTCCTTACATCATCACACATCTACAAAATCCCGCGAAAACAAGATAAACTTATGAGGTTTTTGTTCGCACGAATCGATAGATTCATTGATGAATATTTAATGAGACACAGAAAATATTTTGCGAAGGGAAGGTGCCCTGGGGAACATATAAAGAATTTTTTTAAGTCTAAAACCAGGTCACTTCTCGGCAACTTTGTCGCGGCAGCACCCAAGCGGATCCTGCAAAACTCGCGTTGACGAAGTTCCCGGCAAGAAACCTCTTGTTTTAGACTCTCTATGCCGCCAGGCTCAAAACTACCTCGGTTTGTGCAACGTTTTTTCCCAAGCGCTAAACAGCGCTGTTGTACAAAACAAAGGCAGAAACATCACTCAGTTCTTCGAGCGATGCTGTAAACTTACGGGTATTCAGACTTAATGATGTCCTTCAACCACCTGGCAGCAGCACTTACGCTAAAACTAACCAAAGGCTTCAAATGATTTTCAGGAACCAACGGCCATTTTTTTTTTTTTCTCTTTCCTCTCACGTGACACCTATCAGGTGACATCGCGTCACAATGTGTTCAGTCCAGTCCTTTTCTTAAAGCGAATCCTCAAAATGGTGGATAGGAAACTAAAATCATGGCTCTGACACGTTTTTCAACCTCCCCGGACAGTTAAATAACGCTAGAAGGAAAGATTTACACGCGATGTGTCGAAAAACTCATGCTGCTGGTTGACTGTGGAGAACGTAAGCTTTGCAAAGCGCCTTTGTTCTTTGCATACGTAATTTCTAAAAAACGAAGCTAGATTCAGCGAATTTGAATACAGATCAATGTTAAGCACACGTAAACAAACTTGCGTGCGAAATTTGGAGTTGTTTGTGACAATTTTCAATTTGGCCGAAACACAAAGTGCGTCTCTTGCGCTCAGGCCTTCAATTAAAATATTTCGAACAGACGCACTTTATGGCTGTATTATTTTAATTTATTAAGCGCTACATAAAAATGAGAAAAAAACGTCCTGTTCTAAGGCTATGTCACGTCTTTTAGGTATATGAAAGGGGTACCTTTTTTCAGTAAAAGGTATACGAAAGGGGTACAATTTCTGTCAAAATGGTATATAAAAGGGTAAGGGGTAAGAGCTTGGGGCGGAGCCTCCCCGTATAAAACTTTTTTGAGTGCCCCCCCCCCGGGGGGGCACTCAAACTAGCAAGAAGTTGAAGTTTTGTTTTGTTGCTGCCCTATGTGCCACACAGGCATGATGGGCGGTAAGTAAGTAAGTAAGCATTTGCAACCTGTCAGATATGTTAAAAGTAATTAAATATGTTTGGAACAGCGGAATTTTAATCACATACATGTTTTCTAAGACCCATAATAGCAACATTCTGAACAGATGACAGATTTGTCTCTTATTTTACTATGTAAAATTACAAATAATAAAAATACCACAAGATTGCACAGCATTGATTGGGGTTCCAAGTTATCGCAGGTTTGACTAAGAAATCAGGAGTAAAATTATGGTGTTTGGCTGGAGTTTGATTGAGTTATTGGGTAGTTAGCGAATTGGGATTCAACTATAACAGTTGCTAGTTTTACTTTGCAAAAATGAGTAATAAACTAGCTGAAAAAATTCAACCCAACATGAACCCTCCTACTCTAGTTATAGGCCCATCTTTCAAACAAGAAATATATATTCTGGGTATGAGCCTCCCTGGCTCATATAAACTCTTCCCCATTCAAGGTTTCCACATTCACTTACAATTAATAACCTCACAGAACATTACTAGAAACAGACAATGAGTAACTTTATTAATTTGGAAGTAAAAACTCTTGCACTCTATTTCTAAATCATCATTTACTTGATTTCAACAGAATTTTTTGTGTATAATATGTTTTGTGTAATATGTTGAATATCTACTCTCCCTCAAAATTTGACAAAGATTCATTTGAAAAATTCATTTTATTTATGTACGATTTATGTATGGACACCTTTATCAATCAACAACGCATTTCCAGAAAACAGCATGAAAAGTTTTCACACCTAACTAAATCTCACTTTTGGTAAAATCTCCTGCACTCTATTTCTAAACATCATATACTTGATTTCAACAGAATTTTATGAGTGTGAAAGATCGTTGCAAAAACCTCATATTTAAGTTTTGACTTTGAAGGTAGACGGTAACCTTCATGGACATTCGACCAATGATGTGTTTAGTATCTTGATTCCATGATTCTGTTCCAGGCATGTTTGTATCAAATAACATCACATTTCTACCTGCCTAATACTTATTTCCAATAAACCCTCACATGCGGCCAACATCTATTACATGTAAGGGACTACATATACTTGTCGTTTCCCATCAGAGGGTGGCTGCGTAATAGAAGGGGTACGACTTTGACTGCCACTTACATTGTACACAATCACATGTTGAGCTTACATGTGGTTTTATCAAGGATCATGTACTGTAACTATTTTCATGAAAGCATGGTCTTACCTTTGGTCTGATATACTGTAATCCTCTTACACACTCAAGATAATGTCTCTTCCAAACTCCTTGTTCAAATGGAGTAGGTACAAATGGTAAAATCCATCCAAACTTGAAACACTTTGGCATCCAGATCTGATCAAGCTCAGATAAATACTTCCAGAACCAACAAACCTGAGAACAGCGGCAGAGACTTCGAGGATCCAAAAAAGACATTATGTACACTGTTATAACTCGTGGAAGTTTTCGTGTGAAGTCCACATGAGTGATAGGGATTCTGTCATCAATCAGTGAGAATGTATATTGTAGCTGAGAATTCTTGCACTTTGATACGAGGATTTCAAGAACTGTCTTTCTTTGGGCATCTGACCACCTATCAAACTGCAAGTGATAAAAAACAAGTTATATTCTATTTTTACACCCAAGTTGCAATGACTGATATATAATTTAATAGGGCAGAATGGGAATTTGAAATCAGTGGAGTGGGGAGTTTGAAACCATATGGGAGGGGTGGGAGAGATTTTCAACTTAAATGCCTGATGTTGTGTAAGCTTATGATTCCGCGCGGTTCGCCATTACATTTGTGGCTCTTGGCAGTGATCGAGAATGAAGAGGACTCTAGCTGATCAATCACATTCTTTTGTGACATTGTGGATGCAAAAGAATTAGGCCTGCAAAAGCTGTGTTTTGCATTTAAAGGTGATTATATTGTTTCAAGTTTATCTGATTTGCATATAAATCATACACTGAAAAGAAATACACTCAGTTTCACTGGTCACTGTTTCCCATTTATGTCCCAGGGGTAGGGAAATTTGATCGCAGAATAAAACTGCTATGTGGGGCATTTGAACACTTCAAAAGTTCAAATGTCCG
This sequence comes from Oculina patagonica, assembly GCF_052425735.1. Taxonomy (NCBI): domain Eukaryota; kingdom Metazoa; phylum Cnidaria; class Anthozoa; order Scleractinia; family Oculinidae; genus Oculina; species Oculina patagonica. The sequence continues at coordinate 6,524,527 of NC_135766.1, forward strand.
ATTTGGAAATCATGCCGTTAGCAATTTTACAAATGCTTGGTGCTGTTAATTCCATCTTATTGCAGCAATTGGAAAATTGCTTAGAGCGGTTTTCACTTGAGTGTCGAAAGTAATTTGCGTTTGCTTTGGTTTTGCGTTCACTACGCTAAAGGATTGGTTTAAAAATTTCGCGCCACTTTCTCGGCCAATCAGGAGTAAAACCAAAAGCAATTGTGACTCGCTCGCACACGTTTTCCCGCGCTTCGTGCCCACTACATGTATTTGCTTTGAGTTTTGATTGGTTCACTAGATTGTCTGTGTCCTTTGTGATTGGCCAGAGTAATTACTTTGGTTTTGGTTTTACGACACTCAATTGAAAACTGCTCTAGCAAGATTTATTTACTTTTCAGAATTATCTAACTGTTCGAAAATTGTAGTGTGGTTTGTTTTAATTTACTGTAGCCTCCATCTTTATACGACTCGCTGGATAGCCGGGAAAAAGGGAAAACTGTTAAATGCGTCTAGAAAGGCTCGCACAATGTATTCCTTTAAAAGAGCTTAAGTTACTTGAGCTTCAATACATGCTCTTTACAGTTTATTTACTGCATGCATATTTGATTCACACTCACCCAGTTGCTTACAAGTTCTTTCCTCTCATCAAACAGCTACAACAGAGAAAAAGTCTCATGACTATGTTGACAGATTCGCAATGAAAAGCACATCATAGGAAATACGACAGCACAAACCTTCTCATTTAAATCTTGTTTTAATGGCGTCCAAGAGCTTTTAACTCCTGACGGCGGGTTTTTTTCCTTGATTCTCGAGGCTGTTGCGTTATTTTCTTTGGCTTTGAAGCTCTTTGTTTTAGCATAAGCACTGGAGGAAAAGTCTACAGTTCTGACGGACATGATAAGCTTAAATACAGCCTCGTCCCCAGTCGTCCCCGGCGAATTTGGATTTGACGTCACCCGTCAAGCTTGTCGGGAAAGTTCGCCTAGGACGCCTGGCAATAAACGGCAAATCCAATATGGCGGAGGCTGTCCAACGATTGAACTTCAGTCAACTTCTTGAAGAACTTAAAAACGCGTCAGAATTTGGCTGGGATTCCTTCATCCATGTCTGCCAGCAAACTCGTGAAGTAATTGGAGATTTTTTATTTAAGGTAGAAACATTAAATGTCGATTTTTATGCGCCGCAAATTGTACCATCTAAAGAGCTTGAAGAATATGTTTCACTAACTGTAACTGGCGATGGGAGCTGTCTCTATCGATCGATTTCTCTAGAGATAGAATAGTGGTCGTTCGTGGAAAGTTGTATGATGAGTATTTTTGCTTCTCGCTGACACAACAACAACAGCGGTGAAAAGATAAAAGGCTCAAAGCTGATAATCCATCAGTCCTTTCAACTGTGCTTTCGTGTGTGCTTTCTTTGTTCCTTTGCCTTCGCTTTTTTCGAATATTTTTCGCAGTTTTATCCAAGGTAAATGAAGTTGTAACTATTTATTCGAAGTATCAGTAGCAAAATATAGGACTAAAGCTTCTTATCAGAAAATTAGAAAGCTGTGTAGTGGTTTGTTTTCTGGGAAACAAACGCTGCAATTCGCCTACTGTATATAGGTGACGATACCGAGTTGTGATGTGTCAACTCAGCTGCTTAACAGATTCAACTTCTCTCTTGTGAACTTCAGACTTGTGAGACTCTATAACATACCAAATTCCCTTCGGCCACTAAGCATTGACAAGATTATGATTGTAAGGAAACAAAAAACTGTTCCTAATGGACTGGTATCGAAATGTTTAGAATGGCTACATTTCAGTTTAAAAGTCGTATGTTACTGTTAGTTAATGTTATATTTATATTGTTACTATTGTTACTATACAAACATTATCCAGAGTATCTTCTAGATATACAATGTACTCTATTTGGATTCATTAAAGACCTTTAGCCACTTAGCTTAGCACAATCAATCAAAAGGCTTTATTCTTCTCTTATGCTTTAGAAAGATGGGTTGGTACAAGCAGATCAGGTTTCATCAGCTGGCAATGTCATACATTTTCTATGGACAGACCTCAAATATCTAGAGAATATGAAACCATAATATAACACTTTCCACTGCCTCCAGCTTTCCCTGCCTCCTTCCCAAATCACCCCACCCTACCAAATGCACTCCCCTAAATTCAAATTACTACTAGTTTTAGTATATATTGCAAGAGTTGAATACATGTAAATACTTTTGTATACTGTACTGTGTTTATGTGTGTCAGTCAAACTCAGTTTTATATCTCTGCAAGTAGGAGTTAAAAAGGTGGTAGTTTAGTTAGTTCGTGTACGGTTTGGCCTTAGAGAGAACTTTCCAGGTAACATTAAAATCCTTGTCCTCCTCTTTGAGCTTCCATATGTATTCGCTTAGCTCAGTTAGTATATATATTGTGTTTATGTGTTTCTTTGCAAGTAAATGTCAGAGAGAATAGCAGAAGAATCATACTTTGTTAAACAAGCTGTGTCTACAATGATGCAGTATGTACCTTGTCTAAAGGGGAAAGCAGTGCACACGAAAATTGGCAGCAAAATATATAAACTTCAGCTGAAATGCTAACTCTGCAACTGAGGGAAATTGAAATAAATTTCCACACCTTTTGGGCTGACATTTTGACATTTGGCTATTTAGTGGTGCTACACAATGGAAATGTTATCAATTCACACTCGGAATCTGCAATAAGCATGACCAGCTGTAATTTTTATTTAATAAGCTCATTGAATTGACGAAAATGATTAAAGCATACTTGTTATATATTACCTGAACATGGCCCAGGATTTGGATTAACATCTCCTGCTAATGAAATGATCTGAGCCAGAGTATACAAGAGAAAAACAGGCTACAACAAGATCAAATAAAGTTTTGGTTTACGAGAGTTAGATTTTTTTTTCTCTAAAAAGCGAAATAAAAATTTACAGGTAATCAATGACAAGCTTACATGCATCGGGGGATCAGCCCTCTTCTCTCAAGTAAGCTGAATTGTTTCTTTGTTTTCGCACATAAATTTGTAAACAACAAAGGTCGAAAATCCCGAGCCCAGCTCTATAAACATTGAGATCGACGCCTTTCAGGTTTAAATAAAACTACCACAGTTACTAGTACCTGGCGAACGTAATTTGCTTACCACAAAGAACTTCTAGATACATGTAGACCCATGTATCACTATGAGTAGTGAACGAAAACAATGATAACAGAATAATTTTCTTAACTCTAAGGGACCGGTCATTATTTATGTAGAGGGGGGAGGGAAAAATATGTTAGAAAGATCAAAATTTCTCTAAGGCCCCCCCTCCAGGCCATGTAAGTAGCAAGTGACCCCCCTTCTTTATTCAATATTTACGTGATGACCCCCCCCCCACCTCATATCTCCCTTTATATGCCTCAAGTAATTTATTATTAAATGCATGTTACATACAATCTTAATTGCACGTACACTTGTTCTAATGCAAAAAGGCTGGATCAACACTTAGTCAACCAAGGCTTCTTTGCTATGGATACTTGTCCAGCAATACGGCAAATTTTTGGATGAGTTATGTGTATAGTAAACATACCTCTATTATTAACTCCTTAACTTTGGAAAAGTGGTAGTTTTTACAAATTATGCTCTCATGGTGAACACAAATGTAATATCCATGCAAAATATAATTCCTTTCCAATGATTTTCCTAAAGTTGCAAAGGGATTACTTTGAATTCTTGTTGTCATAAATATCATGTTTTATTACTTCTTGGGCTATTGCAGTGATAATCATTTTGTAAAAAGAAAATAATTTCAGTCAAACCAGATATTAAAGCAGATTATAAAGGTCTGGTTTCTTTATTAACTAAAATTAATTTTAAGATAACAATGGAGTTTAGAGTGAAAACAGCATTTCTGTAAAATACAAATCACTAAAGTTGTACATAATAGTGGAGTTTAAACAAAAGAAAACAATAGAAATAGCATAAAATTGTACAATTTAGCATCTCACTGTTTCACATATGGTGTTTGCACTGTTCTATTTAACTGTTTTACCCACCTCAAACTGCTTATCCCCCCTAAACTTCTTTATAAAAAATTTTAGCCCCCCCCCTCTTGCCACTCTGAAATAGCCTTGACCCCCCCTTCTTTTTTTCCCTCCCCCCCTCTACATAAATAATGACCGGTCCCTAATACGACCAATACCATTCTGCAAGGCAGGAAAAAACGGCATTACAGTTCGTCTCCGCCATCTAAAATAGTCCACAAATGTTCAAAAGGGATGCAGTTTTCTTATGAACCAGAAATATTTTCTTTTCCTCGCAGAAAAACGTATATTTTCGTCGAGCTATATCTGGGACTTTTTCTCGCTAAACTGGGACTTTTTTTGCCATTTTGTGCCAGGCCTCGCGCTATCGCGCTCGGTTTCAGTCCTCCTCCGCTCACTCGCATAGCGCGGTATGGCCTGGGGACGAGGCTGGCTTAAATATATTTTCCAAACGGTCGTTGCAAAGCTATGTTTTTTAGGTCGATACGTCATGTAAGATGGGTTGAGTATAAACGTGGGTACAATCCATATACCCATACATGAAATACCTACCCACTGCGGCTCCTTCACACCCCTCTGTAACAGACCTGGTGAAACCCGACCTGGTAGGTTATTTTGCCCTCCCTGGTCTGACTCGTCCCCAGTCGTCTCTTATGCGAAAATTGCAAGACGCGAAGGATGATGGGAAGGAGGAAAGGCGAGAGACGACTGGCAGATCCTGTTTCCAAGATGGCGGACGGATTAATGGCGGTGTTGAGATAAAAATAGGCACTATTAATTAGAACGCTTTCGGGCGCTTTAAAACGCCACAAACTGCTCTTCCACGATATATCTAACAATCGGGGATTTTTTTATCCATATCACACGGCTAGTATTCGCCCATCACACAACTCGACCCGTACGATTGCCCAACTACAGATCACTACAGTGTAGTAATTAGTCTTTCTCGCCGAGGAAATATTGAGACCTCAATTTAACTAAAACGCTTTCAGTCCGGTTGAAATACCGGTAAGCGTCAACAAACTTGTCTACATTTCTTTTTATGGTGAGAAAGTCAAACTCAAACTGAAAAATATTAATGTCTGACGGTTTCCTGTTGAAAGTGTTATAATTTGGGTCAAGGGGTCACGGCTAAACAATTCAAGTGCCGCCGTCAGATTATTCATTTATAAAGCTCGGACTGATCAAAGACGCACTTCTGGCTCTTTTCATATCCCTACAATCATGTTGCAACATATCGTTTAAAGCTTTATTATTAATTTACTCTGAAAACAAGCTACTCGTTTTTTTCATGGAATAAAACACGGGAATAAATGGTCACGGCATTCGCAGCATGATTATGTTCAGTTATGTTGTAATTTTTTAAACTCATGCAGAGAGAATTTTATTGACTCCCAAACGATAACACATCAACATTGTAATCCAGAATTATAAGGATCCATACCTTGCAGTGATTACAAAATGATACTTGTGATTTTTCCTCTCTTCGAATATTCGAATGTTTCCAATTTTTCTGCTGGTATACCATCCAGTAGATGTCAACATAGCGACAATTAGAGCGGTTCAAATCAGCGACAGCGGCAAACGCGTACAAGCCGATAAGCACAAAAAGCTACAACTGTTGAACAAAACTGAGTGATGTTTAAGCCACAAAATATATTTCTTCTCGTAAATCAATTGAAGCCGCCTTCTACCGTCCTGAAAACTCCTTGGCCTTTGTTGTGACGGACGCCAGTTGACGCGATCTCAGTGCGATAAAGAAACGCCGTTAAAAGTAGCATTCTAGCCGCCAAATACCTCTGAAATTTCGCCTGGTACGACGATTAGGGACCCTTAATGTATCTAGCCAAAAATATATCCGAAAAACGGCCAATGCACACTTTTCGACTTTTCAACACACTTTTCGACTCACGATCTGCCAGTCGTCTCCTTCGCTTCTTCTCTTCCTTCCCATGATTCCCTCCGTGTTCAGCAGTCGACTCAAGACGGACTCAAAAGACGACTGGGGACGAGTCAGCTCCCTGGTGGAAATTTGACCTCCCTGGTACCTGGTGATTTTCTAAAAAATCCCTGGTCAATTTTATTTCTCCCCGGTGAAGAATTGTGTTTACCTGGTCAAGAAAAAATCAGCCAAAATCTTTATAAACAAAAGAAAACGACGCGCGGAAAAAATATTATTTACTATTTAACTATAACTTGATGTAAATATAGCAAAAAGTAATTGTTAACTTTTTTTCTATTGTTTTGTCGCTTGTTCTGCTGTCATGTACGTCTGCTGTCATGAAGAAAAAACAGATCTGTATCCTTTTCTGTATGTAATACGAGCTTGTGAATAATTCAGAGCGATGTGTTTGAACAGCCCGCGCGGCTCAAAATAAATGTGTAGAAGTATTTTTGATCCAGCTTTCTACAACATTTTATCGAATAACTGCGCAGAGGATAATCAGCTTAACCGACATAATTCTTGGTGAGTATTGAGGGGTTTTTTCCCGTCGCTTTAGCAGCCTTGAGCAGTTTGGGAGGCATTTGATGCATAAAATGTCGTGTTTTTAACATTGTAGCCCGCCGACAGAATGTAATGCAAAAAATACGAAAGTTATTCAAGTTCGATTCAAGTACATACAAGATCATTCAAGCGGCGTATTACGGTAAATTTTAATTAAGCTGCCTCAAATTGTAAGTGGTGTCTAAATATTACTTTGCGTATTTTTCACTTGCCTGAAATTATTGATGCCTTGCTGGAGGACTGCAGTCATCATAACGTATTTTTCCTTGCTCGCTTAATCCGAAAAAAAAGACAATTTATTCTACCTGTAAAATATATGAGCAAACGATTTTCCTATTTTGACTTCTTTATTCTTTGATCTTCTCAAAATGGAAAAACGAATAAGGGCCGAAATTTTGAACATTTTGCAACATTGACGGTAAACGGACCGTTTAAATTTAGGGACTGGTGGGGTGGGGGTGGGTCAACAGTTTCCGAGCCCTCGAAAGGGGGTGGGTTATGTAATTTTGAACTACACGTAGGGGGTGGGTCATCTTATTTATTAACTAACTTTAAATTTATCAGTATAGAAAACTGATAAATTTCTCCAAATGAACATTTTTAAATGAATTTCTAGCCATTTCAGAAGGCCCAAATATAAAAATTTCCCAGGGGGAGCAAACCCCCTGACCCCCTAGATGGCTTCTGATCATAACATCAGGTTTGCCTGTCTTTCTTTGACCTGCATAGAATCACGCTTAGCAGTAAATTCAAACTCTTTGCAAATATGGATGATGGACAGTGGTTTTAGTTTCTGTTATCAATTTCCGTATAAAAATACTCTTAAATAGTTGTTTATGAATTAATATTGCATACACAGTTTCAGTTTCCGCATATGTTTTTGTCTGGACAAAAATACGGAGCTTTGGTATTAACTAAAAAGTTCGAGAAATAATGGTGTTTTTTAAGTTTACTTTAAGCTGCCTAGTTACATATGAAACTCCCTTCAAAACTCACGAAATGTTATTTCTGCATGTATAATTTTCAAAGTTTCCAGGGGAGGCATGCCCCCTGGATCCCCAGTAGCTTACATCTTCGGCGTTTACGTTCCAGATCTTTGGCGCTCCGAAGAACCGTCGTTTTAAATCAAGCGTATAGGCCTGCTAAGAACTGGAAAAGTAACATGCATCTAGAGAAATCATTTTAAGGCGATAACGTCAGTCCATCGCCTTATATCATAGACGCTCGCTTCTGCATGCATTGCGTGCCGTGTATGATACTCTGATCGACAACAACGTGCTAGAATTGCAGAAGATTTCAGGAATACAACCCCGGCGACTGATTCACGTCCAAGTGCGTATTGACAGTGTCAATAGTATGATAACTCATTGGCTCATTGTGACAATTACATTGCGGATCTAGTGGTGGTAATAGAACGAAGAACGCTCAGGGATCGCAAAACGGCCCGTTTGCCATATAACGCGAATGCTTTTAAAAGAGGACTTATATCATCACCCTAACCTGGTGAAAAAAAGTAATCAACCTGGTGGATATTTGACTTCCCTGGTCGATTTTGGTTAAACACCTGGTGGAAAATCAGATGTCATCAGGTCTGTTACAGAGGGGTGTTCCTTCCACTTATGAAACATGTCCAGCTTAGCTCGGTTCGACTTAGGGACGGAGGAGGGCGAACGCTGAGATTTCAGACGACCAGCCCGCTATGCTGCTATGCGGACAGTAAAGTTTCGAGTAATTAAAAGTAACACAGCACTGGGATGTTGAGGAGATGGAAATTTGCATAATTGATTTTTTTTTACTTCTTAGAATATGATTGCTCTAGAATCGAAATCTTTGAAAAATTAAACACAGTTGCTTTTGTCTCTTGTCTTACAGCCAGCTTTAACGTGCTATTGTAATTAACATACTGGAGTTGTTTGCAAAATATAAACGCGTGGAAACATAAACAACTCGTCCCAGATATAAATTTACATTAGAAGTTGGGGGTATATTAAACCTATGTACATCCTATCCTATCCTTTATCCCGGGCCGGGCCCCGGGTCCTTTATACCATGCCATAGAAATATAGCCAATCGGAATACAGAAAAGCCGTTGTATATTCGACGGTATTCAACCCAACCTTCCCATCGTGTACTGCGATTTTATTCTGGAAGGAATTTTATTAAGGGTATTTTTATGGCATGGTAAGAAATAGTTCACAGCACTTTCTCAGAGTATATACTTTGGAATCCCACTATACACCTCGCCTAAAAGCTCGTGTGTACACCAAGATGATACAAGTGACTCGTGGGATATTCCATAGTTTACCACTCGAAAGCGTTGTATAACTAGACGTACTGATTCACAGAACACTCGCTTTATATAAGTTTAATTTTAGATACATCTACTCGAAATAAACCCCTGCACCGCAAAATACCAAATATAAATTAATTTGTAAAAAAAAAATAGAACAGAGACACTTAAAACTTGCAAAGGTAACTATAGGATGATGGATGCTGGGGTGTTAATAATCTTGTTGTTGGTTTGTTGAGCAGTCATTTCAAAGATCGACGTAACTCTAGTACCGGTAGTTTAGTTTACGGGGGTTTCACTATTGTAAAACAACAAAATACAAGCAATGAAACGTTATAAATATTTTAATATTATCTTGTTTAACTTATTATGGTATTAGGGATTTTGTTTGGGAAGTATAATTTATTGTTTTGGAATATCATCTTACGATTTTTGAGGGTTTATTGTTGGAAAAGAAAAGCTGGTATCTTAGTTAGCGCTTGTGGCCACCTGCTATGGTTTAGCCACCTGTTGTTTTTAGTGCATTAGTAAACTTGCTGTGAACCTCTATAAAGACTTTTAGCTATAATGGATATCTGTTGTAAATAAGATTTTTAGTAGAAATAATGATTAACTATCCAATGGCCAGAACCAATGCGGAATATCAGTTGTCACTCGCTAATATTTCCAACGCTTGTTAGTTTTAGTTTTCCACCTGTTGTTTTAGTCGCCTACGCCCTTCGCTTCAGTAAACAGAGCTATGATCTCATTGTTTGGTTTAAAACTTGGTGCGCTTCGCTTGGTTTCGACCTAGCCCAAATCTGCCTTCTTTTCGAGCTCATTAGCTATTCACCGTTATAACCAATCCGCTAGCTTAAAACTTCTTCAATTATTATTTAAGTTTTTCTGAGGTAACCACCGTTACCTTCCATTGGTTCTGAGCCTGGAAATTCTATCCTGGACGTGTTAACTTAGCTAAAATTAACGTTGATGCAAGTTCTGTGATAATCCCTTGTAAAATAACTAATAAATAGAATCGAACAACTGTAAACCGTCAGAGAAAGAATTGTACAGCTAGAGACTAGTGTGTCACATTAAAGAAGATCCAGCAAATTCTTGATGTCATGAACTGGTTTTGAGTGTTGGAGTAGAGTCGCTAGTTCCCCAAGAAAACTCACTTCAACACTATATCTATTATATATCTGCTCTATATCTATTTATTTGTGTGCGAAAGACAAGAAAGCAAATGTCCAACCTCAAATCTAACGGTATGCAAATTGACACATAAATATGGTTTCTAGGTTTTGAGGACTTTGCGTCATTGAATTAAAACTTTTTGCACGTGACTACGAAGAAAGCATGATCGTAATGCGCTACGAGTTCGCCATTTTCATTAAAACAGTGGAAAATCACAAATACGCTCTGTCGATCACTTCACTAGAAAAACGTAAAGTCTGTCTTCAAGTGGCTTACCACTAATCACTACAGTCTTCCTGGAACATTTTCTTAAACTAGTTACTTTACAAAATATCGAGGAAAAAGTCTACCTTGCAGAAGAAAAATACTCATCGCAATAGGGGAAATTGTGCCGGACACTGCAAAGAAACGTCCCAACCATATTAAAAGAAATGTATGGGGAGTTATGAGAATTTGTACCTTATTAATCATTTGCAGTAATTAAAGACTAGTAAAAAAAAGTCAAAAGGAACTTTCTAACCAGTGTCGCAGAGGTGTGCTGCATGCATACCAGGAGAGCCAATGTCCTCTACCCTGGGTATCAAAGGATTTTTTTGAATTAAATAGTTTAGAAGGCAGGCAAAAAACTATTGTGTGTTACTCGACAAGTCCGCAATAATTTTTTGCAGTAAGTATCTTAGTTCTTCTTTTCCTCTTGAGTTTGTCTGCAGCGTCTCAAACTGTTTTTTGATGTTTTCACTTCTCGTCTGAGCGGGTTCAAAATTCTGCCACGTTTTTGTCTGGAGCCGTAATCTGCCTGCTGTTTGAATGAAGTGGTCAGTGTTTTCTTTTCAGCAAAGGAATTTCCGTTCGAAGTTTTTAATGCCTTAGGCTTGGAATAAGATACCTGGAAAAATGGAGAATCGATCGGAGTGTAAGGCTGTACTTGGCTGTATTTGTTTATCTGTTCCAGTTTATTAGTGTTAAGACGCTGGTTAATTGTAGAACTGTTCGCAAGGGTGGCATGGCCATTATATCCCCCTGACATCCTTCGTTGCCATAGCTCCCCATAGCTAAACTTCCTTTCGGCTTTCCATCTCAAGCTAGCAAGAAAATCGTCGGGTCTATCAAAACGCGGGTCTAACAGGTCCATTTTAAGTTCGTCTTGAAAGAACCTTCGCGCAATTTGTTTAACCTCTTCAGGATTAGTTAAATCGATTACTTCTGCTACCTCAACTCTCGCTCGGTTCACCCCAGGCGAGGTAATTTTTCGTTGCCCAATTCCAAATGATCGTTGACCAGAAGCAATACCCGAGTTGATGCGGCTGCCTCCGGCAAAGGCCGAGCCTTGACGTTTTGAACGCCACTGATCCATTCGCGATTCAGATAAACTTCTCACGAGTGGTTTTAATCTTGACCACGACGCTGTTCCCGCTCTACGAGGAACGCTGGGATCTTTCGCCGCCATTGAAGCTTTGTTTTCGTCGGCGCTTTCTTCTTCGTGAATAGCAGAACGAACTAAGTTATTAGTCTCTTGTTCTTCTTCATCGTCTTCACTTATCTTCAAAGCTTTGCGAAAGTCTTGAATCTTCTCATCGTTCTTTTCTTCGAAGATAGAGGGAAGGAACTTATTCCTGGCTCGCGCCATATCCGCCGACACTCGAGGAGCAGAGCTGTTCTTGTTGTTAGAACTATTAACTGCTGCCATCTGAACAGAAAACAATTTCAAAGCCAATGCTTTGGTCCTGGATTTACTGGATGAAAAATAACTGTTTTAAATGACCCCTGCAATTAAATCTAAAGTTATTACGCTTCGAAATAAAATACAATCTATTCCCCGGAGGTTAGTTCCTTTATTAATAGTTGCTGTAATAACCTCAATTAAAATTTAGGAATAAAAGAAAACGTAGGATCATTAAGTCTCTTTTGTATTCAAGGAAAATAACAGCTTATCTGAAAAGTCCGCCGCGTCCCACTGACTCCGGGCTGAGCCAAGTTTCTACACCAAGCATCACTTTAGTTCCTTCCCATAGCTTTACTCTTTCAGTTAATACAGAGTTAATACTCTATTAAAATCTCTCTATTAACTCTGGTTAATATCATTCCTGCATCTTTTTTTATTTGCCCATATCGAATTCCTTTTCGCCAGCCTTATCGATCTTTCGGTCTAACTCCTTTGTTCGAAGCTATTGTAACAATGAAGAGAAAATTATAGTCTAATCAATTACACTCACCAGAAAACCTAAAATACCTGCATTCATATTTGTCCTGAAAATTTTGCATGAAGTTACAGGTACCGGAGAAAATGTTTATTTTTTAAGGAAAAAAGTCATGCATGTACTAGCCTGCGAGCAGGCTCACCTCGAGGCACGCGCGAGAGAGACACTGGAGCGGCGAAGCCGCGACACGTCCCGCCGCATCGCTTCGCTCGCCAGTAGCGCGTGCCCCAAACAAGGTGAGCCTGCTCGCAGGCTATGCACGTACTTCTAGGAAATACAATCTTGACAATAAACATCCCTTTTATGAACCAGCTTTCGGCAGTTTTTCAAAATGTACTTTTCCTAAATTATAGCTATGACTACAAAATCAAAGATTATGGAAAGACAAGATTCAAATGAAACATCTGATTCCCACCTTATTATGTTGTTATGGCTAGTGGTATATCATTTAATTTGTCAGTACGCTTGTCGTTTTTTCACTCTTAACCAGAGAACCAAAAAAAAAAAAACCCTCGATCGGAACAAGGACGAGAACCACGTTGAGGGGGGGGGGGGGGGGGCGAGTGCTCTCATCACGGCACCATCCCTGCACCCCCCCCCCCCTAATTTCTTGCTAATAAACCGGTAAATGCCTTAAAGGTATATTAAGCCCCTTTTCTAATAAGTAAGCACCACGCCTTTTTTTAACATCGCACCCCCCCCCCCCCAGCCATTAATGAAAACTAAAGTGATTACCGAGTGTTCTAAATTAAGCCGGGTACCGGGTAACTAAGGTGCAGTTGAAAATAGGCTCCTCAGGTTTTAATTTGAGGTAAAATAAGCTGTAGGTATATTAGCCAGATACATGTTTGTCAAAAAGGAATGAATAAATACCCTTGCTTAATGAACATCGGGCTCAAAAAAACTGCAGGAGTCATATAAACGGTGAGTCCACCAGGCTAAGTTTGAAGAAAACGCCGGGGGCGTTTAATCAAGAAAATACGGTACTGGTCAAAAGTTCCATGCACCACATTTAGTATTTAGTATTTTTTGTGGAAAACCTTTTCCATTACTATTTTATGCATACGCACACTATCTTACTTGAAATAAACACCTCCCCGCCCCCTCTTTTCCTCTCTTGACAACTGCCCCAGGTCCGCCCGCGGTTTTACAGTAATGTTTTTTTAGTTCAATAGCTGCCAGAGACTCCGCGGGATTGAAGATGGCTATTTATTCAGTCAATATTTTTTTTGTCGGATTGGTGCTTCCAGACTGGTTATAGGTCGAAGCAAAGCACAAAGTCAGTCTATGTAAACACTCAGAACCAACTTAATTTTTTGTATTATATGGTTGTTAAACAGTTTGAAAATGTTTTTGTTAGGTAGCTTTACAAAAAAATTTCCGAAATAACTATGCTATCAAAACCACACAAATTGTCAGTCAGCCAAATATAAAACACACATTCAAAGGACGGACGGTCGCATGTGTACGACAAAGAAATACAACTGATAAGTGCATTCAGTCGTGTCGGTCATTAAAATAAGGACTGCATCAGGAAAAATCTAAAAACAGCAAAACAAATAACCGAAGTCCTGCTGTTTTATTCCTTTCATTGTTTGTCTAAAGAAAGAGAGAGATACCTTGTTTTGCTATCAGTCTATTAGCTTTGACAGGGCAACTGGGATACCTGCTATGAAGCAAGCTTAAAATCTGGGTTTCGTGCAATCCTCAAATCAGCATTTTCAAATGCTTCTCTTAGCTAATGTATCTCAGTAATGGATATGATAGCGGAATATTTAGCTTTTTCGATCGCTTTGCACTGACACAAACCAAAACTGTCGCACAGATAATCAAGAAATACCGCCACTCGCCTAAGGTTCATTGATCATTTGATAGCCAAGAAAAACCTCGTTATTTGATTGGCTAACGCCAGCCATCTGTGTCGAACTTTAAAACTTTGTAAAGTGAATGACAACTCATTACAGTTTCGCGTTAAGCGTGACTAAACAACGGAAGTCAGCCAAAATATCTGGAGCCAAACTTTAGTGTTTATAATCCCCAGTATAAACTTAAAATGGCCTGCGTGGTTCGTGGAGAACATGGGAAAAACGTTGCTAGGGGGATTCAAACGGTTCGGGCTAAAATGGAAGCGATCGCCGAGAGTACAAGAGCAGAAGCCATGAGAGAAAAGCGAGCGAAAGAGGCCATAGCTGAAGTGAATTTGAGAGAGGAGAGAGCGCTCAATAAGAAGAGGAAAATACTCGATCAGATAAAAGATATCGAGAAGGAAATAGAGAAGACCGAGACAAAGGAGTCTTACTGCAAGGAGCGAATGTACTTTGCACATCAGCGATATGATGAGAACTCCAAAATGAAAAGCTTTCTTGAGAAGAATCAAGTGGACGTCGGTTCAATGGAACACACTGTGGAACAGTACAGACAGAAAACGAGAACCACAGTGGATAATATCGCTAAAATGCAGAAGGCCATTCTTGCCAAAGAGAAGCAAATTGTTGCCGGCGAAAAGCGCGTGATCGTAGCTCAAGATAACATGGCCAGGTTTCAGGAAAAGCTGAGAGCAGTAGAGCGTGCCGGGAGCAGCATAATAATGAATTATTCTCCGATGACTGAAAAACAGTATTTAGAAAAAGTCGAGTTACTCAGAGAAAAGATCGCCAAGGCCACCGTGAAGAGAAAGAAGTCCGAAAAGAAAGCAGACGCGTTTGAGAAAGACATAGTTGAGTTAGAAAAGAAAATAGCCATGTTTAAAAAGCGAAACAGCGAACTGCAACAAACCGCAAATGAACTGAGAGGTGCCCGAGTGTGACACAAACCGACAAGAAACACGAATTGTAGTGTTTCAAAATAATCAAACAATAAGAGACATTAAACTCGTAATCGAATTACACCGGGGGCAGTCGTATCTTAAGTGATTTTTTTATGAATTCTTTCTCCTCAAGTTAGATACATTTCAGTGATAGGTAATATTTATTTGTGATAGTTGTGATGTTGATGCGAACTCGAACAATTTTCAAACATGTATCGATGTCAATAGGTCAGGCTTTGATCTTCTTTGTGTTATCTGTCTGCGGAATAAGTAATTTCTTCTCATTGTGTTAGCAACAAAGCAGGTTTTCCTTGAGTGCTTTCTCTTGAAAGATTAACAGTAAACTTTCAATTATGTTTTCTCGCTTTACAAAAGGAGTAGTTAGGTTAAATACCTCGAAATCGATCGAAACGACTGAACAGAAGTCACGCAAGCCACTGACCCCTCAAGCGCTTTGCGTTCTGTATTTAATGTCCTGTAATGTATTGCGGGAGGAAAAGAAGTGTTGTATAGGGTATATATTGTCAAAATACATAAGCAGATTATTCGGTAATTTAGGCAAGTGTAATACTATTCAAACTTTACTCTGCATGACTTTCTTATCAGTTGAATGGAATAAAACCATTATCTACTGAGCGGATCTTATCATGATACAACTGAATTCAACAATTTTCAGAAACTTGAAGCATAGTTTCTCTGCTTTTACGCACGATAATTAGCCTTCTTATCCCCCTTCTCCGTTTTCTCTTCCCGAATTCTCTCAATCCCCCTTTTTACGTCTGCTACACAAGTCACACGATATTTTAATAAGAACATACAGTGGAACCTCTTCGAACGATACCAGTTCATCCCGGTCAAAGTTACTAACAGTAAAATGAATTTGCACGAGAGCCCGGTGTAACGAAATCCCGGTGTAACGAAAACCCGTTATAACGAACATACTTTTCCAGCAACTCTCACGTTTTATTGTACCGTAATATTGGCATATCCTATTTGTCCATTTGTACTCACGAACTTTAAAAAACGCCCACCGTAGCTTATCATGCTCATAACTAGCTCACAAGTCATCAGGCATTTGCCTCCAGATCAAGTCAAGAGGGTAAAGTTTTTCCTTATCATCAAGTTTTTTACACGGCGGCACGCTCATAGAGGATCCGCCATAACACTGAACAAACAGCGGACGTGATCTTTCCCAGATGTCATTTTTCTGCACCTATATCGCTGCTTAAACACTAACTACCTTTCTGTCACAGGGTTTGTAAGTGGAATAACCTCTCCCCCTAGTGGAGATTCGAGCCTACAGCTAAAGGAAAAACTCTCCAGAGGGATTGAGACCCATATTATTGCTTCTCCGAAAGTTCCAATTTTCTGTTATTCCGATCTTTCTTTTTTTCTGTATTACGGCCTGGTTACCTTCAGCATTTTTTCCTGGTAGCATCGCTTTTCAAACATTCCTCGTCTTTCTTTTCCGCCCTGGTGTATATAGTCTACTCTAACCAATGCCACATAAAACAGTTTTTTTTTTTTTTGCAAATTGATAAATGAAAACCTCAGACGTTAAAAATGGATTTCCAACAAATTATCAATCTTAAAGCAAGCTGCACACTACAGAAGCAATACATTTATGACTTTTTCTTTATTGTTTTAGTGTAATACTCAAATACTGTTTGTCAATTTCCAAACAATTTGCTTGTATGGCCTTGGTTGGAGTACTAGTTGCACTGTAACAGTCGCAGGTTTGGTCTTGCGCAGTGAAATAGGGGCAAATCAACGCAAGGGCCTTGGTGATGATGGCAGCGTCACCATGAGAACTTGATCTATTATAATCTTTTTAAAAATAATTGTCGATCGTGTGTTTATCTCAGTTGCTTTTAACCTGGACCAATGGTAAGGGCTAAATAAAAATAAACCTGGCTGTAGCTATAGCAACAGGGAGCTGTTCGGAGAGTAACAACAATAAAAGAGTAGAAAACAGTAGTTTATTTTATATCGATTGTACTGAAGTGTAGAAGGGCATGAAGCACAGACGGGCATAACTAAGAAGTCGAAAGACTTAATTACAGTCAGCACGGAATACTTTACAAGGCAAATTCTCGCTGTTTTTCACAGTTCCCCTTCTATTTGCTCCACTACGAATGTCCTGGAACATCAGTTATCCATTACTAAGTGTTTAACTTGCCTGTCCTAGCATGCAGGACAACAGTTCGCTAGAACTCTTACTCAGTCTCTTAATCAGAAAGGTGCTGGCTTCTATACACAGTGCTGTTCTAGGTAACAGGACCAAGTACAATACAAATGTAAGGTCTCTGCAAGTCCTTAAGGTTATTTCTCTTCTTGGTATCCAGACAATAGAGTCTATTCAATGCCGGGTTATTTGGAGGCACGAGGCAATGCACGGCCATGGAGCATTGAGCTTAAATCCCTTAGGAAGCCTAAATGACATCTTGATGTACAACTTACACTACACGAGCACCAGGCGTATGCATTTGAAATTACAACGACAGGAACAGTTGAAACGTTCTATAGTAACCTAGTAATATACAAATGTCGAGTATATGCTATGAGAAGAGATGGCTGTTTAAATATTCAGACGACTCAATCCTCAGTTTGTTTCATCTAGTGGTGCTGTCAATAAAGTTTTATTCTGATTCAGAGTCTGAGCTTGAACTATGCACTTCAATGGAGGACTTCCTCGACTTCTTCTTCAAGGATTCCATAAAATCTTTTACGAGAACTTTGGGAGGTACAATGTCTGAGGAAAAACAATAATTGCTAATAAAGATGCACGTACATTACCTTATTATAGGAAATTATAAACACGACTTACATAAACGCGAATTTGGAGGGAAACTTACTCCTGTATAAGGGAAATTAACGTAAAAGAAAAGGTAAATTTTTAAAGTGAAGGAAATTTTACGCGATTAAAACAAGATAGCGCAGTTTGTGACAACAACAAGAACAAATTTTATTTCAACATTGAATGTTTTTGTGTCAGATGTCGAACTGCCCTTCTTCTCGGAAATTATGGTCGCAGAAATTAACGTTTCACTTAATTAATGTCGTGGAAATTGACACCAACAAAAATTAACGCAAATTGTAAAAAATTGCGTTAATTTCATTGAGCGTTAAGGAGGCTCAATGCAGTTTTTTTTTTGGCCCAAGGGTAGTCGTTTTGAAATGAAAACTTTCTAGAAAGCCAATCTTCGATTTTTGCCAAAATACATCATAATGATCAAATATGACCAAAGTTTAATTTTTAATTTAATTAAGGAGACCTTATACATTCAAGACGTACAACCTTCTTTAAATGCCAATGTCAGCAGTGAGAGGTTGTTACTTTATTAATTGAAATGTAAATATTAAGTTACTGCTGAAGATCAATTGTCTGGGTCTAGGTTCCAGACCCCTTTCATAACAATATATAAATAGTTGCAAAAATTTTAACGGTCATACTTTTGAAAATGTATGTAGCTTAGTATACGAAACGTCAAGTTTAGTAAAATGCGATTTTTCATAATGTTTCTCACCGCTGTTTGTGTTATATTTTTAATCAAGTTATGATGGCCTAAAACAAAGAGTCTATTTGATGGTTTAAGTATTGATATTTCATTGTAAATTACTGCGCTCAAATACTACGAAACAATTTAAAAGCGCCTATTTCACAAAAAACAGGATTTTTCTGAAAACATCATTCTTGATTTACTTTAAAACGCTCTTACAAATTTTTCTAAAATTTCGTTGACAGTTTACCATAAATGATCTTATTAACGCCCACTCTCAAATAAACGCCTCTTATCTAATAAACTCCTCCTCTGACGTGTAAAGTTTGTATTAGACACCCCTCTCTAATAAACACCCCGTGTCTAATAAACGCCTCCTAGGAATCGCCTCGAAAACCAAGGAAACGCTCCATAAAGTAAAATCACAGGATTTTTTTTTAGCTTTTGCCACCATGGTTGACTCCTATGATGGCGAAGACATCGATATCGATTTATAAATGACGTCTCTCGGCTTTGCATTATTTAGCGCAGATTAGATAAGTCTCCCATTTCCACTCTTATTCCTCGAGCAAAGTACGCACCTTTTTGTTTTGTTGACGTTGTTACAGTAAAATTGTAACAAACGCCTCTCTCTAATAAATGCCTCATATCTATTTAACGCCCCCCTAAGGACCCCTAAAATTTAATAGACGCCCTGGGCGTTTATTAGATCATATACGGTATCAATCTATTAAACTTTAACATATCAAAAAATGGATGCCAAGAGTCAATCTAAATTTCGAAAAAATTAGGCTTGATCGAAAACAAAAGAAAACAACAATCGTTGCTATGGTAACCTCTGTGACTAAGCAACTAGTAAAAAATTAAACTCTGGTCTTATTTGATCATTATGGTGTATTTTGGCAAAAATATTGAAGAAGATTGGAAGATTGGCTTCCTTGACAATTTTCATTTTCAAAATGACCACCCAGAGCTAAAGAAACTAGTACATCGAGCCTCCTTAATTTCGTATAATAAGGTAATACACAGTTTGTGGGGCATTAAAAAAGGGAAGCATTCTTCATTTCATGTGGTTTGCTGAAGAAAATAAACTTGCTAACTTTTAAGGAGTCTCCAAATTTCTGTCAAAAATCTTGCCTTGAGCTCTTTTGATTTTCTTATCACTTCTTTCAAGTTTTCCTCACTATGCTTTATTAAGTCTTTATAAAACAACAAGGCTTGAACATGGACCTGTAAATCTACTGTGTGAATAACACAAACATTAAGATACAAAAGCATGTAGCTCAATTATAAAATCATGTACAATAAGTTTTACCTCCTAAAAATTGAAGCGCATCATCTTCTTCAACAACTTTTGCTGTGATTAAGAGTGAAAACATCACTTAATGCAAAAAAATTACAAATTTCATATAATTAAAAAAATATGACCAAAGCAGTGGGAGTAACTTTATTCTCCTCTGTGATTTGGAAGGGTCTTCAAAACAACATGGCAACTGCTGGGCTGGCTAGTATAGTATATCGAGATACTCTGGTCATAGCAATCAGACAGCAACAAACAAGTTTCCAGTTGCTGATCAATGTCTACTTCAAAACATATTGAGACCCCTGTTTGGTAATGTAATGTTTACCAATTGACTGTGTTACAGGTCTGCCTGCACATCACTACTTACACTTTAGTTTTGTTACTAATTTCCCAGCAGGAAAATATGGTACCTGTAAGTGAGTCACTTTACCAGTTTATTGATATGCACCCAAGAACACAACAAACAATTGTCATGCTTGAGCCTGGACCTGTCAATCAAGTGTATCAAGACTGCAATGTGTTGCATCCTATTCAAGGCTTGGTTAATGGCAAAATGCTTCTCAACTTTTACTAGCATCTGTAAGTTTGTCAGGCAACAGCAAATACCGTCAACAACCTCTACAACGGACACCTTCAGGACCATCATTTGGTGTCCGTAATAGAGAAAGATCATAGTAGCGCAAGTTATTTTTAGCAAGTTATTTGGCCACGACTGCTCAAGTTTGGTCGCCAGTGAAAAATTTTAGTCGCTAAATCAGGCTCACTCTTTCAATCCTTCTTCTCAATTTTAGTCGCCAGGCTGGCGACTTCAGTTCCAATTTAGTCGCCAGGTCCAAAATTTTAGTCGCCATGGCGACTAAAATGGTCTTAACTTGGAGGGTTGAATTTTCTGATGTCCAAGGCAATTGTAAGGCATTGTAAGGCTGCTAGGGGGCCTGATTTCAAAATCTAGAACCCCAAGATTGCCATTTTTAGGTAATATAAGAAAAAGAAAAACTTTTTTGTAATTATCTACTTACTTCTTAGCAATGCATAGCCTCTTACAGGAACATGCAAAAAAAAAATTCAAGATTTTTACAGAGACAAGTGCCTCAGTTCATCTGTTACTAGCTACAGCCCTTAGTTTGATGGACCACACCCTTGCAGTAATGATTTGAAAGTTTCTTCCCAGACTAAATTGTTGTGCTGTACTAATTTCCATGATATACAAACAATACTTACAAAGGCCTTTATATGTGAGCTGCTTTGAGTCACTCTCCTGTTTATGAGCAGTAACAGCAAGATAATCAATAAATAATTCCTGCAAGAAACCACAAACTGATCAGAATCAACAATGCAACAGCATGCAGTTTGTATTTCAAATGGTGGTTGCTTTCATGTTCATGTCATTAGGGCCAGGCCTGACCCTTGGACTCTGATTAGTCATAGCAAATAGATCACATAAAGACCTTTCATATTCAAAATCGTCAGTAAAAGAGCTCACTTCTAGAGAAAGTTATAAAGAATTAAACTGTTTTAGCAATTTATTCTTTCTTAATGAGTGCCATCAACTGTCTGTTAATGTAAATTAACCCATTCAGGGACGTAGCAACCTGTACACCAGTATGCTTTGATGAAATGACCAGGAAAGATAAAAATACAAGTCAGGTTAGCGATTCCCAAAAGAAACAAGCTCAACCCAGACATCATCAAGAGTTTTCTGGAAAGGAGGACAGAAGATTACGCCCACGTGACAGGGCTGGAAATAACGGCCGGTCAACGGACAATGTCCGTCCTGATTGGGGACTTGACCGGTCAAATGTTCGCTTTGCCGGTCATGTTGTCCGGTCACAAGTCTATAATAATAGTAATATTGAAAAAACCCTAATTTTCTATGCTGTTGTCTACTTTCTGTTAGTGTATACAGCTATTTCAATAAACGTTGTCGGGTCAAAGCTTAAAGCTAAAAGGCAAGACCGTATGGCGTTCTGGGTATTCACTACAAATTTGCATATAAGCTTCATTAAGCATCATCGCACGTGGAGAATTCACGAGTTTGTTTTTTCCTCTCAGGAGGACTTTCTGTAGCTTTACCTTCACTGTCGCTTGGTTCTGGGTTTTGAAAATTCTTCTAAAAGTCAGTGTGGCTAAAACCACCTTGTTTCACATGTCTGAAGAAATAGAAAACGTGCAAATTCGCGTTTGTCATGTCATTATATATTTTAGTATTCAGCACGTGTAGTTGCCCTCTTCTTCTACCCATAGTGCCTTTCAGTCTTGTCTTTAAGCTTTGATCCGGACAACGTTAATTGAAATAGCTGTACACCTCGCTGTATTGCAGAACTTCCAACCAAAAAGTAAACTAGAACTGATCGAATTAAATGGTTGTTTACAATTCGCATGTTACGTTCTCAAAATTAAAATATTTTCCCAAATTGTCCGTTTCCTCTTGCACACAATTCAACGATTAATTTCGTTCCAAAGCTCGGAATATAAAAGTACAATTCAAATGAACTATGATTTAAACAATCTTTAAATCTTTGCGTGGCTCGAAATTGCGACCGATACGGTCGCGTTTGCAACTAATATTTTTCCTTTGGCGACTAAAACTTTCTTTGCAGTCGCAAGTTTGGAATTAATATTTTATAGTGTGAGGTAATATACTTCCTCGTTTTCCAGTATGAAGCCATTGAAAATGTTCTTCTCTAGCTGCTTGTTATTTTAATAATCGCTGGGAAACGCAACGTGAAATCTATATATTTCGATGAGAACAATCCGGAAGTGACATAATTTATTAGATTTTTGCAAAACTTAAAGTTCCAAAATGGAGACCACAAGACCTTTGTTGATAAGGAAAACAAAACAGGCCAATGGACCTATAACCCACCTCAAGCACTGAAAACAACTGTGCCATTTGCATAGTTTAAAGCCAAAAGACAAATACATGGAGCCAGACATGAGCCAGACGCTTGCATCATTCATTCATTCATTGAACAAAAACTAACTTTGAAAACTTAGAAATTAAATAGAACTGCAGTCAGCAATTGATTTTTCAATTCAACTGAAACAGAGTTTCATCCACGAAAATACAACTTTCATTAATAGAGTCCGCGAAAGAATTTTGTTTTCACCATTCATGAACATGAAACACAAGACAGTGTGGAGTCAAATTACATTTCACACGAAATTTGCATAAATTTGAACTTGCAAAAAAAGATGCAGACGAGTCATTAGACTGTAAACTTGCTTTTAATTAATAATTATTGAATTCTGATCTGATTGCTATTTTCCATGTATTAACTATTTGAAAACGGTTCTCATTCATGGAAACAAAACAGTTTTTCATTCAACTGTTGCAGTATTTATGGACATGAAATTATTCGCTTAATGCACCTATCAATGTTAAGCCCGAGGGGGGGGGGGGTCGGGCAAGGGGTGGGGATTTTGACATTTTCTATAAAAAAAAGTCAAATTCCCCACCCCCGGGACAAAATAATTGGTCAAAATCCCCACCCGGGAGCAATGAAAGGTGGTCAGATGTCCTTCAAACCTTGTTGCAGGGGATCATATACGATCAAAATCCCTACCCTGGGGCCATCAGGTACGATCAAAATCCCTACCCTGGGGACCGACCTCACGATCAAAATCCCGTGGTTAGCCCGACCCCCCCCCTCTCGGGCTTAACATTGATAGGTGCATAATCAAATTACATTCTGCACGAAATGTTTCCCAGTCATAAAAGCAAGAGAAAATAAATTTGAAAAAATAAGAACTAATGATAAAGAAAATTTTAAAACTTTAAACTTTTTTTGTACCGTATGGTTCCGACCTGAGGTAAGCAACATCGTAAAGTAACGAGCAATTCATTCAATCAGCAAAAAAATAGAGTTCTGACGACAATCTAAATTCCACAGTCAACAGTGTCGTTACTTTTGGGAAAAATTAATTTACTTTGGGAATGTTATTTCTTAAGGTGGGAGGTGTTATATTTTTACATATATTTAATACTTATTGAAAAATTGAATAGCTTGATGCATAACTATGCTAAGTGACTTTTAAGATGAAAAATCGTTTTTTCCTTCAAACGTGCCCGCATTTTTGCATGTGGTCTTCAATTTAATGGAAAAACATTGTCCTCGAATTAAAATTTCTGGTTTGCACCTTGTCTTCGAGAAAAACTAGAACTATGGTCACTTTAAAACAATAACACGCGGCAAAGAGAGAAAGAGGATTAAACTTAGCAGTTACAGTAAAGTAAAGTTAGGGTCAGCTAGTGTTAAGGTTAGGGTTAAGTGTCACGAATGTTATATAAACATTGAACTTGACCGATCGACAAACTTGAGCGACTGAACAGTGAAAAGAAGTGAAAAATATATAGCAAAATGAACGAGAAATACTTAAACAAAAACGACTTACGCCGTTGCCCTTTCCTCTCGCCAGCTTCTAACCACAAATGCACTCGCCAAATGTTCAATGTTCCGTTTTCAGTCAGCAAATTTAGGCTGCTAAAGGTTAATCCATAATATGTTTTTGCTTTTCCCCAGTTTCTCTCCGTAGTCACGCGTAACGCAATTTGATCTTGACTCACAAGCAACGATCGTTCTTTTAAACATTCAGGCCTTTTATTCCTGGAAAGGATCGCAGCTTAGGGCTATTTTTTGTCGAAATGAAGCAATTTGTTGCTTGTCTTGGTAAAAATTATCCTTTTCTGTCGATTCTGTTGTGTTCTGTTGATTGAGTGAGCGTTTTCCGTCTTTGCCGTGCCGAACGAACTTTGTTTATTGTGACAATGCGTATCGAATGACGTATCCATTAAAGATTATTATGGGATATCCCTGAGTAGCTGAAATACGGGAAGTCCTATCGCCAAATCTAAGAGAATTTTTATAAGTCTAAAAGCACCTCCTTATTTCCAAACGTTCAACGCGGCAACACGAGGCAAATGAGCCAAAACTTCGAGAAAATAACGTTTTTTGGAACAGAAGTTGCTTCTAGACCTCGCCTGGCTCAATGCGCCTTCGAAAGCCAAGTTTACCGCCAGTCTTGGCAGGGCTTAGCAATCTTCAGGCAGCAACACATCTCGCTTCTTTGAGATATGCTAGTGGCTTACGGGTTTCCAGACTTAATGATGTCCTTTCACCACCAGACGGGCGCAAATATGTGTCAAATAAGCGAAAATAAGCGGACTTCTAATGCGTAAGGTGAGTCTTCAACTGGTCTGATTGAAAGTCTCGTTGCCTCGGCTTCGCGCGCCAAAATAATTCAAACGTAAGCTTACGTCACCAAGTAGTTTAAGAAATTCATTTCCAGATCCCGTTTTTGAGCGAGCGAATAAATTCCCCCCCCCCCCCCAAAAAAAAACAAAAGGACAACGATTTTCTATTTAATCGAAGACCACACGCAAAAATTCTGGCACGTTTGAGCAAAAATTCGGGCGCGTTTGAAGGAAAAAACGATTTTTCATCTTAAAAGTCACTTAGCATAGTTATGCATCAAGCTATTCAATTGTATGTTGCAATTTTCTCCGAGCAGAAACGAGGTATGACCGAGCTAAAATGGATTTGACCGGACATTTTGACCGTTCAATGTTCGAAAGTTATTTCCAGCCCTGACGTGATTATAAGCATTGCTACTTGCAACATTGCAATGCTCCAAAGGTACATTGAAAATTTTACTTTGTACCATAAGCTCACTTTTGTGCTCGAGATGGTATATTTACCTCTGAAAATCTCTTGGTTACACTCCTGACCTTGTGTGCAAAATGTTTGTCATGCTACATTTTAGGAAAATTTGAAAGCCCTATCATGCCTGTTCATGTACAAATTTCAGCAGAATTTTTGTCACTCTTCAAAAAAGACACATGGAAGGCTAGACAGTGACATTAATTTTTAAACTTAATTTTGGTTGGTGCTGCTTTGTTTTTGAACAAAAATACAGTTGTTATATATGCTTGGTTATAAAAAAAAATCAAAATATTAGTTTTTATAGTTGGAATATTTGTTTTCTTATTTATAGTGTCCACATTAGCACAATAGTGCTAAATACTCTGACACTTAAATATAGATATTGTAACGCAGCCAAAGGTCATTAGGATCGGAAACACACGGACTAAAGCAGACAAGGTTTGTCAGCACAGCAGCACAAAGTTTTGTTCTCAACTAATCTTACACAATCTCTCCTCCCTATTCCCTACTCAAATTGCGGTCTAGCGACAAAAGGTCTGATCCCAGACAGCAATACTTGTCTAGAAGTCCTACCTTCGCTACAATATAATTATTATTATTTTTTTTATTTTTATTTTTAGTGAATGGATATTTTTTCAACCCTCACAGTTCAACTTATGTTTAAAACAAACCAGATGTGTACTCACTGCGTACTAATGACGTCACAAAAGTTTGACCCCCGGTGTGATGATCGAAGGATTTTTTTGGGTTTGAAATTTTCGATTCCGGGTTTTTTTCGGGTATGAAAATTTGGCAAGTATTTTTTTGGGTGGCTTTATTTAAGTAGGGATTTTTTTGGTATTAAAAACAATCTAAAGATTCGTGGTAGTGCCTTGGCCACATAGTTCTGCGAATAAAGTAAAAACACTGAACGCGTTTCTAATGTTGCATTGGTTGCGAAATATTTTACTTGGTGTCTATCTGATAAGGTCTCCAACACACAAATGAGGTAAATTGTTGTATTAAAAGAACATGTTAACGAAGAGCATTTTCCAAAGATTTAACCACATGTATTAAAAATTTTATAGGACTAATAATAATGCTAGTAATGTGTAACTAACCCACACATTTGCTTTGTGTTGTACAGCCCTTATTGCAAAAGAAGCAAGTTAACACAAAAATATGCATTTGTAAACTACCATCACGAGGAGTATCAAATGGTCTTTGCGAGCATTTGCGAGCATGCGAGCACAGCGTTTTTCTTTGCGAGCACGAGCATTGACAAAAATTAGCCTTGTGAGCAACGAGCATTTTTCAAAAACCTACCTCTACTAAAAACCGAGCATGCAAGCACTTGTAAAAATGTGCGAGCACGAGCAAACGAGCACCCACTAAAATTTTGCGAGCATTGCGAGCACTGCGACATTTTGAGGGACCATTCTTGACTCCTATCACGCAGTCACGACTTACTACCCAGTAAAATGAGTATGAAAGGGCAAATAACACTTACCGTTGCTTTTGTTACAAGAAAAACTGAGTCTTGACTAAAACTAGGCAGATCAGGAGAACTTTTCATGATTGTTTTAATCCGTGCCACAGGTAATTGTGTTAATTTTCCCGCGCCGCCATCAGCACTCGCTTTATCCGCCATATTGAATAAAAAACTGAAACAGCTGCAGCCTCGTCCCCAGGCCATACCGCGCTATGCGAGTGAGCGGAGGAGGACTGAAACCTAGCGCGATAGCGCGAGGCCTGGCACAAAATGGCAAAAAAAGTCCCAGTTTAGCGAGAAAAAGTCCCAGATATAGCTCGACGAAAATATACGTTTTTCTGCGAGGAAAAGAAAATATTTCTGGTTCATAAGAAAACTGCATCCCTTTTGAACATTTGTGGACTATTTTAGATGGCGGAGACGAACTGTAATGCCGTTTTTTCCTGCCTTGCAGAATGGTATTGGTCGTATTAGAGTTAAGAAAATTATTCTGTTATCATTGTTTTCGTTCACTACTCATAGTGATACATGGGTCTACATGTATCTAGAAGTTCTTTGTGGTAAGCAAATTACGTTCGCCAGGTACTAGTAACTGTGGTAGTTTTATTTAAACCTGAAAGGCGTCGATCTCAATGTTTATAGAGCTGGGCTCGGGATTTTCGACCTTTGTTGTTTACAAATTTATGTGCGAAAACAAAGAAACAGTTCAGCTTACTTGAGAGAAGAGGGCTGATCCCCCGATGCATGTAAGCTTGTCATTGATTACCTGTAAATTTTTATTTCGCTTTTTAGAGAAAAAAAAATCTAACTCTCGTAAACCAAAACTTTATTTGATCTTGTTGTAGCCTGTTTTTCTCTTGTATACTCTGGCTCAGATCATTTCATTAGCAGGAGATGTTAATCCAAATCCTGGGCCATGTTCAGGTAATATATAACAAGTATGCTTTAATCATTTTCGTCAATTCAATGAGCTTATTAAATAAAAATTACAGCTGGTCATGCTTATTGCAGATTCCGAGTGTGAATTGATAACATTTCCATTGTGTAGCACCACTAAATAGCCAAATGTCAAAATGTCAGCCCAAAAGGTGTGGAAATTTATTTCAATTTCCCTCAGTTGCAGAGTTAGCATTTCAGCTGAAGTTTATATATTTTGCTGCCAATTTTCGTGTGCACTGCTTTCCCCTTTAGACAAGGTACATACTGCATCATTGTAGACACAGCTTGTTTAACAAAGTATGATTCTTCTGCTATTCTCTCTGACATTTACTTGCAAAGAAACACATAAACACAATATATATACTAACTGAGCTAAGCGAATACATATGGAAGCTCAAAGAGGAGGACAAGGATTTTAATGTTACCTGGAAAGTTCTCTCTAAGGCCAAACCGTACACGAACTAACTAAACTACCACCTTTTTAACTCCTACTTGCAGAGATATAAAACTGAGTTTGACTGACACACATAAACACAGTACAGTATACAAAAGTATTTACATGTATTCAACTCTTGCAATATATACTAAAACTAGTAGTAATTTGAATTTAGGGGAGTGCATTTGGTAGGGTGGGGTGATTTGGGAAGGAGGCAGGGAAAGCTGGAGGCAGTGGAAAGTGTTATATTATGGTTTCATATTCTCTAGATATTTGAGGTCTGTCCATAGAAAATGTATGACATTGCCAGCTGATGAAACCTGATCTGCTTGTACCAACCCATCTTTCTAAAGCATAAGAGAAGAATAAAGCCTTTTGATTGATTGTGCTAAGCTAAGTGGCTAAAGGTCTTTAATGAATCCAAATAGAGTACATTGTATATCTAGAAGATACTCTGGATAATGTTTGTATAGTAACAATAGTAACAATATAAATATAACATTAACTAACAGTAACATACGACTTTTAAACTGAAATGTAGCCATTCTAAACATTTCGATACCAGTCCATTAGGAACAGTTTTTTGTTTCTTTACAATCATAATCTTGTCAATGCTTAGTGGCCGAAGGGAATTTGGTATGTTATAGAGTCTCACAAGTCTGAAGTTCACAAGAGAGAAGTTGAATCTGTTAAGCAGCTGAGTTGACACATCACAACTCGGTATCGTCACCTATATACAGTAGGCGAATTGCAGCGTTTGTTTCCCAGAAAACAAACCACTACACAGCTTTCTAATTTTCTGATAAGAAGCTTTAGTCCTATATTTTGCTACTGATACTTCGAATAAATAGTTACAACTTCATTTACCTTGGATAAAACTGCGAAAAATATTCGAAAAAAGCGAAGGCAAAGGAACAAAGAAAGCACACACGAAAGCACAGTTGAAAGGACTGATGGATTATCAGCTTTGAGCCTTTTATCTTTTCACCGCTGTTGTTGTTGTGTCAGCGAGAAGCAAAAATACTCATCATACAACTTTCCACGAACGACCACTATTCTATCTCTAGAGAAATCGATCGATAGAGACAGCTCCCATCGCCAGTTACAGTTAGTGAAACATATTCTTCAAGCTCTTTAGATGGTACAATTTGCGGCGCATAAAAATCGACATTTAATGTTTCTACCTTAAATAAAAAATCTCCAATTACTTCACGAGTTTGCTGGCAGACATGGATGAAGGAATCCCAGCCAAATTCTGACGCGTTTTTAAGTTCTTCAAGAAGTTGACTGAAGTTCAATCGTTGGACAGCCTCCGCCATATTGGATTTGCCGTTTATTGCCAGGCGTCCTAGGCGAACTTTCCCGACAAGCTTGACGGGTGACGTCAAATCCAAATTCGCCGGGGACGACTGGGGACGAGGCTGAAACAGCTGTACAATTGGTCAGCGTTTCCAATTTTACAAGTCCCATCATTCAATGCAAGGAGGGAGAACTTTGAGGAAATTCAGAGGAAAGTGGAAGCCGTCTGAAAGACGGAGTGAATTTTGCTTTTTGGGAACGACATATAGAGGATAAGTTAATTTCCAGGGGCATGGAAGACAGTAGCGAAGATCTCAATAATTCAGAATGCAACCAAGCATCCGCGGATTGTAATTCGGAAGCCTTAGAAACTGACATTGAAGATGAACAGAATGCAAGAGCTTTTCTCCGAGAAAGATTTCTTCGTACTCTCTTTGCAACTTGCAACAAACCAGCTTGCTTCTCAATGCACGAGAAAACTCAAGTAGAGGCCATCTTCCGTGCTACTGATATTGATATGGAAAACTTCCAAGTGTCTGAACTACAAACTCCCATGGGGGTACTCCCTGAGGCGCTGTTAAGGTCATCTGATGTGTTGTTGTTTACAGTGGATTTTGAAAGTACTTAAGCGATAGCACATTTGGAAGAAAAAACTTCTTCATGGATAATGTGTTGCCTGATTGTACTTGGTAAAACCAATCATAGGGTTGCCAGCAGCAGAAATTTGAATTTTGCCAAAAAAACCCTCTGCCAGCAACACTTTGATTTTCCATTTCCACTGCACTTTGATCTCTATCACATTGAGTAACTTGTAAAGATCTTGGAACGAAATATGTAATTGGTTCTTAAACCAATGGGTAAAAGGTCACAACAATGCCCTTTAACCCAGAAAACAATAGAGGTAGTGATTACAACAGGCGATGGTGGAACTAGATTTACAATTGCAAACAATCTAATGGGAGTGAAAGCAACTCCAGTGAAAAAGGGTTTCTAATCTGAAGTCCTAAACATTTCAATACTTTTTACATCTATTTTGTGGTTGCAGTAAAATGTAGTTCAAGTGAAATAAACTTGACAGAGTGGTCATTCAAAAGCAAAGGTACAAAGATAATTTGATCTACTGGAAAGTGGCAGAAGAAAATATGCAATCTAAGCAATGTTCCAACTCACCTTGTTTGAAGTCAAGTAGTCAGGTGGCTTGCCAACTGACTGCCAAAAGCTACCTGTACAGTGTTCAATATTCAAACTGCTAGCCTGTTCCAGGCGTTCGGTTAGTTTAGGTAGCAGCACAAAAAACTGGATTAGCGCAAAGACCTGGGAATGAGAAAAAAATGCAAGGGGGACTCACCCTCCCTTAATTTTTCTCTTGCCGTTTTTCAGGTTGCTCCCCAACTAACCGTACACCTGGAGCAGGATATCAAACTGCTGCCAGCTAAAACATCTTTGCCATTTAATAATAAACTTAAAAACTCTATCTGTTTGCTAATCTTAGCTTCTCAACAACATCAAAAGTTTTTCAACTTTGTTAAGGACTTTTTTCAGTGCTTCAGTTATTATGCTTTTGTAATCTTTTATCTCCAAACTTGCACATCATTACACCTGATTGTGGTAACAACATTGTTAGTAGGTAGCT
Source organism: Oculina patagonica (assembly GCF_052425735.1). Classification (NCBI taxonomy): domain Eukaryota; kingdom Metazoa; phylum Cnidaria; class Anthozoa; order Scleractinia; family Oculinidae; genus Oculina; species Oculina patagonica. The sequence goes on from NC_135766.1 coordinate 6,555,768, forward strand.
TTCTTGTCCAAAATCTAGATTAAATCAATCTAGATAAGTTTGTCATTGATTTATCAAAACAATAGGGCTTAGGTTCAAAGGTCTTGTATGCTTTTTACAGCGGACAGTTAAGAGTTGACTGAGACGGAGAAACTGTGCAAGAAATGCCACTGGCACCTCCTTTGTCATTATTGGTCAAAACTGATCACATGGTACAATTTTAAACAGGTACAAGACAGAATCGCCTGGGATGTACTTTCGAGAAATGGTCTTTGTTTCCACCCACTCCTCCCTGACCTCGGCACAATGTTTTCCATCTAACCCAGGTCTAACATTGGTTTGGTTTGTGAGGGAGGGGCTTCAAAAAATCTAATATGGGCTTCACACGTGTTTAACGTCTTATTAATCTCTCCAAGGCTCCAACTAAAAGGGATTTAAAAATTTCAGTTATGTGCTAAAAAGCCATCTTAGGGTTTTCAATATTTGTTCAATTATATTGATATGCATAATTTTGTTAATTGAGAGTAAACAGAAAAAAATGGAGTGATAGCACGTGAGGCAGTCCTTGCTCACCATTAGCTCGATGAACTCTTTTCTTTTTATCTAGGACATTTTGATGTAAGAAAGCAAAATTAACGTTGACTGAGCTCAAGATGGCGCCCATCCTCGATCCAGACTCCTCTTTCCCCAATAAACACACGAGCGCGCTGAACGTTGGCCAATGCGCGCGCGTCTGCGCGCGCGAGCTAGATAAATAAGCCTTTTATGACGCAACAGATCTCATCGTTTGCTTCGATTGTCAGTGCTGTTTGCAGTGAGACTTTTGAAAGCGAAATATTGTGAGTTGTTAAGCTATACTGAGGTCAAAATTATTTAACTTTGTCGTTAAAAAGAAGAGAAATTTGTAAATAAGTGGTTCAGTAAGGATAGAGAACTAACTCGAGGTCAAGCTTGCTTGCACGCCGTGCATCGACGCGCGGCATGGCGTCGCAAAATATCGCAAGGGACAGTGGAATTTGTCTTCCCACGGTGAAGCGGAAATCTAAAATACCGATCAGAGTGTCTCGCTCCAGCAGCGACAGTGAACAAAGCTGTACTGAAGAACCTTCACATGTAAACCGGCACAGTGAGCGGTCATCACGCATTCCCATCGCAGTCTCCCGCCAAGGTAGTGGAAGTGATTCTTCTGAAGATTATCAAAACAAAACAAAACCAAATGCAAATGATTCAGGTAAGGAATGGAAGATTGCAGGTCTGGAATAATTACTGATCATTATCATCATCATTATTATTGCGTGCAAGTCTGATAAAATTGTTCGTACAAAAGATCGCATTTTCACCCGCAAATTATGTGGTAATTTAAATGTGAAAATTCCATTTCAGCGAGTTTATTTTGTCAACACTGTTTATTTACTTTCTTTACTTATTTATTTATTTTTTATTTATTAAAATCTATTTATTTATTTATTTGATTGTTTAAATGATTGATTATTTACTGTGATTGATCAATTGATTTATCTACCCTATCCACACAAACGAGATAAGCACAATCATTTTTTATGTTTCTAGTGTTCTTACTTTTGAAATAGTTTTCAACCGTAGCTCTATTCATACTTGATTTGAAATGTTACCGCCAGTTTCCATGGTTACAACATAGTTCCAACTCGCCAGTTTGACTCGCATGAAACCGCTGAATACGGAGGGCGCACGAGCTTTAATCAAAACAGCGGCTGATCGCAAGGCTGATCGTGAGAGTTACTGCGCTCGCTAACACAGATAAATAGATTCCCAGCGGTCTCTCATTGCACGGTTTTATATTATTTTATATTGCTTTTTTGTGCCCCGACCTATCTGACTTCGCAATTTGTCAAAAGGCAACAAATATCAAGCAGAACCACAAGAAATTCACAACAACTGAATATTCCCCTGTGCAAAACCACTGCTGGCCAGAAGTCATTTTATTACAGAATAGTAAAGCTATGGAACTCTTTAGACAAAGACTTAAAACTATGCAAGAGTCATACAATTTTTAAGAAAACTCTGAAGACAAAGCTTCTCAGCGAGTTTTTAAATTAATTTTTTTTCTTATTTCTTGCATTTTTCTTTCTATTTCTTTTTATTTTTTATATACACATTTTAAATTTTACATTTTATTCAACTTCATGTATTGTTCACTGAATAACCTCTTTAGGAGTGTTCAATAAAATTTTATCTTATCTTATCTTATCTTATTACTTATTTGTCTTTATCGACACAAAGAAAACATAGCGACTTGGAGCAAGTGTCCTCTGTCGCCAAACTTCCTTTGTGCCATATACTAACTTTAGACACTTTATACTAACTATATAACACTTTTGTTTTAGGTATCAACCTAAAGCAAGAGCAAGAAAAGGACGTTGTTACTCAAAATGACGTTAAAAAGAAGATCAAAACTTCACCACCGAAGAGTAATAAGAGATTGACTCCACGAGACACAAAGGCCAGTGTTCTAAGAAAACAGGCTCAGTTGAAGAAGGCGGCTTCTTCGGAGGGAAAAGTAAGTTGTATACTTTGGAATGAAATTATTTCAGTTAGACGTACTAACAGCTACCCTGGGTACCAGAGGTTTTTTCTCGCGTGCGGTGGGTTACTCTTCGGCGGCCGACGACCGTCGGCATGATCGACACCGGAACAGCTTGGAACCTTGCCTAGAAACAACACTGAATTGCTAAATAATTCAACTTTATTTTTCAGAAAAAAGTTAAAAAGTCCCCTGTCGACCACTGCAGAGGTGTTACGGAGGACAGCAGTGAAGAGGAGTACAGCGAGTCTGAGTGTGAGGCTGAACAAGAACCCAGCATGCCTCTCGAGCTGAATGAGACGGTCGAGTGAGTACAAATCACCGGGCAGCCGGGGGAGGGGGGCGCTGTGTCAACATGACAACTACTTATTTTTCAATCCTTCCAGCGTAAATTTAGGAAGGAAAGACAGGTATCGATCCCTAAAAGTAGCGCCTCTAACAATAGTGATAACACTTTTCGGTTATCAACAAATCCTGAACACAGCGCAACCAGAAAGAAACGGTCTTAAATGTAACTTTACTTATAACTTTCTATTTTTATTTATTTATCAGTATTACGATTCATGGGGGAAATATAAAACAATTAGAAACATAGAAAAAGTGTCAGATAAAGACCAAACTGTATTTGATGTTTGTTTTAGAATTCTAGTTATTCTAGTATTCTGTAACTTCTTTGGTGTCATTATGACGTAATGTCCTTTTTGAATCTTATTGGCTGAAATTGTATTTTATTAATATTTTCATTACAATTGAATTTATAACCACAACCTCTCAACATGATCAGCAACGGGGTGTCGGTAAAACGCCGACTCGGGGCCGGGGTCGGGGTCGGGGTCGGGGTCGGGGTCGGGGTCGGGGTCGGGGTCGGGGTCAATTTTTTTATTTAAAAAAAAAAATTCACTGATTCAGAAAAAAAATTACAAAGTTTATATTAGCGTGTGGGGCATTTCAAGTCAAAAAAAGCATTTCCTTCACAAATTCGCCACAAATCTTGATCCTTATAAGTTCAAAAGTATAAGAGAAGAATTTCAGTTAAGGTCTAACAGGTGAGAGATGAAATTTAACTTTTACATACAGTTTAGCGGTAAGATGTTGTTGTCTACTTCTCTGTAATCGAATAAATTACACCCGCTTTTTTCTACGTCCGTCTTTCGACTTTCGACGTGTTGTTTGAAATGAGCCAATCAAAACCGATAGATACCCTTGTTGGTTTCACCCACAAGGTCAAAAAGTCATTCTGGTGGGCTGTGATTGGCGGATTACTATCCGTGTTGTTTGTTTTAACAAACCGCTATGCACCTATTAAACACTGAAAGCGGGTGGAATACTTTCTCGTCAGCATAGCCTCAATTTTTGTAGTAGAATTTAATGGGCATGAACTGTCTCGGGTGTAAATTAAATTGTTTATGTTTTTGAGTAATAAAAATTAAAGCTGCCCTTCATATTAAAAGAAGTATTTTCAAAGAAGTAGAGCGGTTTGTTTCGACAGAGACACTCGCATGTCGGGCAGTTTGTTGTAACATGTTTCAGTCAGGAAAATTCCTCAACAAACGAAACATACAGCCAGCTTTTTAAATTTTGCACAGACGTGAATTGCTTCATTTGCGAACTGGATCGAATTTGAACAGCAAGCGAAGATTGTATGGTGTGTGTAGTAAGCGGGAGCGACGAAAGGCGGGCAAAAACGATGTGCATATTTACAAAAACGATGTGCATATTTACAAAGGTCAACTTTAATTAAAATGTCTTTCCGCATTTCGGTCACGCAAATTAGAGAAATGGCTAGATACCTCCACTTATATTTAAAACAATAACTTAAAGATTGCGAGACATGTTAACGCGAGCTTCGCTGTCTAAACAAAACAATTCTGCTCCCTTATAAATATTTTTTCACTGAATACGAAAGGCGGCTTTATTTTAAAGCTGAGTTCCAGTCCGTACTGCGCAGACTCGGGGTTTGTTTTCGTTTTCGTTTTGAATTCGTTGAAACGTTACACTTCGGTGACAGCATACATAAAGTTTTTTAGTCCGCCATTACGGTTCCTTTCGTTCAAGAATTCCCGATGATCTGAAACGTCGGTTTGAAGTAGCGTCAAGGTTCTTCTACTCGTTAATATTTGTTCTGCAAGGATATCTGGCGTTAATAATGAAGAAAAAGGTAAGTTTGTCACAGAATTGTTAGTTTTGCTTGTAAACATTCCTTCGTGTGAGGCTCACATAAACATTGCAGCCGAGATTGCGCAGTACGGACTGGAATTCATCTTTAACGATATAAACCTGAATTAATTTTCTCTTGCTGCACAGACGCATGTACAATTTGATTTAAACCTGAAAAAGTTCATGCTATGTTGGCGAGGAGATAGCGCTCAGAAAAAAGTCGGCAGCAAATTCTATCCGCCAAGCTGTTAGAGAATTTCACCCTTCGCCTGTTAGACCACAAATTTCTTCTTTTATACTTTTGAACTTATAAGGATCAAAATTCCCGGCTATTTTGTGAAGGAAATGCTTTTTAAGACTCGAAATTTCCCACACGCTAATATAAACTTTGTAAATTTTTTTTCTGAATCGGTGAATTTTTAAAAAAAAAAATTGACCCCGACCCCGACCCCGACCCCGGCCCCGGCCCCGACCCCGAGTCGGCGTTTTACCGACACCCTCAGCAACGTGTCTGATAGGATACTTTACTTATCTGAATTATTTCCTTGTTTCATGAAAGTTGTTCAAGCCAGTTGGAAGATGAGGCTGATTCATACTCCGATGAAAACTTCGAGGAATTGTCTTCCGAGGAAGAAAGAACACCAACCTTTACATTCAATATGACGCCACCAAGCATTGGGAATAGTGGCTGCGGGAATTCAAATCATACCATGGATAATGATTATATGCAACGCTGTGAAGAAGGAGAACATACAGCTTCTGATGTCAGCGACATTGAAGACCAGCCTGCAGTTTCGTTCGAAGAACCTTCGGCAAGCATCTGCAAAGGCGAATTACAGGAAAAACAGAGTGCTTGGAAATTCTTTGATGAGGCATCTAGTGAGCCTGGACACGAAATTCTCGAAGATGAAGAACTTCATCATCAGGAATTCGATGATAAACACAATGAAAAGAAAGTTATTGATGTTGACGAGCTCAACCGGATGGATGAAGCAATCTTTGGCTTGTTACAGCCAGCAGAACAATCTCCCCCGGTGAACAATAACAAAGGGACTGCGTACCAGTCTGATGCTAAGATGAAGGGGGAAGACTTCAACTGCATGCAAGAAGTAGATCCTAGCACGGACAGAGGCAACGGACCTAGAAAGAAAAGGGTTCATTTTGTTAGTGAGCCTGAAGTGTTTGAGGTACCATTTAGCTCACGAGAATTTGATGAACCATTCTTTGACGTCACGGATGATAAATCACCAGATGAAGATCAAAGCGACACGCCTCTAAAAAACGTGAACTTGGATCCTTACTCACAAGAGTTCGTTGATGATTTGGAGAATCTGCTTGATGATATTGAGGAGGATATTAAAGAAGAACCGGAAGACAATATTTTTGATCTAGGTCCTGGAATGACGCCGGTCTGCGAACGAGAGGAAGAAAATTATTGTTCTGAAGAAACAAGCAGCGTTGAAAACAACGAGGTTCGACTCAGCACGTTGGAAATCTCAAAGAGTCAAGAGCACAGTAAGAGTGTCAGTGGTCATCAATACAAAGCTGAAAGTCCAGCGAACGGTAGCGGTGCAGAGTTTGGTCCGAAAATCAATCCTGAAGTGGAAACAACAGCGACAGAAAACACGTATGAATGCCGTGAGGAAATATTCAGTACAAATACCGAACAGTTTTGTTTGAAGGATAACGACTGTCGTCAAAAAGTGCAGACCAGAATTGTGGACACATATGAAAGACTCAAGAGCGATGTATGCTTAGTTTATAAGGAACCAGAAGAAAAACTGCTTAAAGACACTGTGATCGAAACATGCGATGGCAATAAATCGGAAGGCAGTTTACCCGAGGAAGAAACAACGAGCTTCAGGCGCGAGCCATCAAACCACAAGATGGAAGATGAATATGATAGAGAAGATCAGTTTGTGGGCAACACAACAAGTGTTGAAGAGGCGGAAATAAAGGCTTTTGCTACGGAACTTGAACATCTCAAGAATTTGCATGCAAAGATAAGTGATATACGCAAAGCGCTCGGTGGAGAAAAGAAATCAGATTACGAGATACCGTTACTGAAGAGGACTACCGGTCAGAGTCGACAGAGTTTGCTTGAAGAGTTCAGGATTATCATGTTGTCTGTTACGGAGATGAGTGACGATTTCAAAACTGCCTTGGTACATGTTTTAGAAGATTCGATACAGCACAACACTTCTCTTGAACGCGAGTTTGCACAGATGAAACGAGAATACTTTGAATCGTTGGACAAACGGAATGAGGAGATCAAGTCATTAAAAGAGTGCAATGAGGAGCTTAAAATTCAGTTAGAGGAAGGGGATCAACAAAAACGGACCATAGAATGCATTATTGAATCGGTTAATATTGAAAATGAGAAACTTCTAGAACAAAACGACAATTTGGAGGATGAGCTGAAAAGGGCGCTGTCTGAGAAAAATGATATTTTGGGGGAATTGGACAGAAAACACTCTAAAGAGGAATATAGGGAAAGAGAGTTGTCAAATTTGAAGGATGATGTGCGATGGAAAAGTCTGAATTTGGAAGAAATTTATGCGGCTTTGGATCAGATGTGCACCGACAAAGAGAAGTTGGAAGAAGATCTTAGTTTCGTGACGAGATCGTTAGAACAAAGTGAAGCGGGTAAATTAGAGCTCGCGAAGCAACTGAAAGATATGGAGAATGAACTGGAAAATATTAAAATGGAAAAAAGGAGCAAGAACAACATAATCGACTATGCCTACCTTCGGGAAGAAGTAGAACATTTGAAAGGATCATTGATATTGAGTAAACTGGACAAGGAGAGACTCAAAATGGACTTTCAATCGATTGCCAAGGCCTCGCCTATCAGCTATGATGATGAAGAGTTTGCCCAACAGAAGGAACAGAAGAGCCATGTTGAAAAACAGATAGGTAAATTGGAGAAGAAAAACTCAGTAATGCTTCAAGAGCTGGCACACCCTTCCGACGCAGAAGGTAACTCCAAAACGAAAGTAACTTGTCCCGCAGAAGAGTACTTCCATACTGCGTTTGAGCAATTTGAGAAACAACTCAAAGGTGTCCAAGATGAGCTAAGCCAGCTTCACAACGAAAGCGTGCATTCCCAGAGACAAGTCAAAAGAAAAAGCAAATTGCAGTTCAAGAGAATAAAGAAACTGCTAGCCTGCAACAATGAAAATGTCAAGTCATTGACCCAATCTTTGCAGCTTGTTATAAAGGAACTGATTAAAGAGTTAGAGCAGGACTTCAAACGTCAAATACGGAGTGACATCCAGGAGCAGTTGGGAATGTTATCAAAACGGTGCGCAGGAAATAAAGCCAATCGGCCTAAAAAAAGAAGAGGGTCAAGATAATGAGATCAAAGAATTGAGGAAGCTCTTAGAAAAGACTATGATTACCGTAAACGAGAGAATGACAATTGGAAAGGAAAACTGCCAAAACTGCCAAGAGCTGGAGAACAAGTTTCAAGAGTTACACAAACTTTTACAGGAAACTAAACTTCACTTGGAAAGTAATGAGAAAAAACTAAATGAGAAAGATCATACAGCTGAGGAGTTACATCGGCAGTTAATGGATAAAGAGGGCGAGGTCAACAAAATTCAAAGATTGCTTTCTAATAGCGACAAAAATGCAGAAAATCTACATGGGCAATTAAGGGAAATTGGTGAACAATTAGAAGGTGTAAAGGACACACTGGCTCTGAAAGAGACTGAATTAGCAAATTCAAGGGCTTCTCTTATCGAGGCAGACGACCTTCTCAATACATCCCGGCAGTATATGAAAGAAATGCAAAGAGAATTGGGGGAGACAAAGGGAGTATTAAAAGAAAAGTGTGTGGCTTTAGAGTATATGGAGAGGTACGCAGAGGTGCTGTGTAAGTCAACAAGAAGTAAAGACTTTGAGATTGGTATGGCGATAAATGAATTAACGAACAAGGTGGAACGAGGTGTGAAGCTTCTACAAAAGAAAACAGTATTGAAAGCTTCCAAATATAAGAAAAGGACATCAGAGAAAGAAATTCCAGATGACCGCCTTAACGATCTAAATGAAGCGGATAGCCAACAAAATCAGCTTAAGTTGCTCGAAGAAAAAGAGAAGAAAATCAAAGATCTGGAATCTGCTATTGTTCACTTGAAGGGTGATTTTGAGCTGAGTAATACTTTACTGAAAGATAAAGAAGATAAAATGCAACAACTAAAAAGTGAACTTAAGGAGAAAGACATGGAAAATAAGGATTTGAAATCTTCAATCAGCGAGTTGAAGCAGGATTTATATCTGAGTAATACATCACTGAAAGAAAAAGAGAATGAACTGCAGCAACTGCAAAGTGAACTTGAGGGGAAGGACATGGAAATTAAAGATTTAGAATCTAACAACAGCGAGTTGAAGGCGGATTTACATCTGAGCAATACGTCACTGTCAGAAAAAGAAAATGAACTGCAGCAACTGCAAAGTGAACTTAAGGGCAAAGACATGGAAAATAAAGATTTGAAATCTTCCATCAGCGAGTTGAAGCAGGATTTAGAGATCAGTAATACTTCAGTGATAGAAAAAGAGAATGAACTGCAACAACTGAAAAGTGAACATAAGGAGAAAGATATGGAAAATAAAGATTTGAAATCTTCCATCGGCGCGTTGAAGTCGGATATACGTCTCAGTAATACTTCAGTGATAGAAAAAGAGAACGAACTGCAACAACTGAAAAGTGAGCATAAGGAGAAAGATTTGGAAATTAAAGATTTAGAATCTTCCATCAGCGAGTTGAAGCAGGATTTAGAGATCAGTAATACTTCAGTGATAGAAAAAGAGAATGAACTGCAACAACTGAAAAGTGAACATAAGGAGAAAGATATGGAAATTAAAGATTTGGAATCTTCCATCAGCGAGTTAAAGCAGGGTTTACATCTGAGCAATACTTCACTAGTAGAAAAAGGGAATGGACTGCTGCAACTTCAAAGTGAACTTAAGGAGAAAGACATGGAAATTAAAGATTTAGAATCTTCCATCAGCGAGTTAAAGCAGGATTTACAACTGAGTAATACTTTCCTAGAAGAAAAAGAGAATAGACTACAACAAATAAAAAGTGAACTTAAGGGGAAAGACATGGAAACTAAAAATTTGGAATCTTCGATTAGCGAGTTGAAGCAGGATTTACATCTGAGCAATACTTCACTAGAAGAAAAAGTCAATGAGCTGCAGCAAATAAAAAGTGATCTTCAGAGAAAAGAGACGGAACTGAAAGAATTCAAGAAAAGTTGTAACATGTTAGAAGAAGACAGAAACTCACTGCAAAATGAATTGATGGAACTGAGAACTCATCTCACTCAACAAGATTGTGAAATTAAAGAGATGAAAAGGTTGGCTTTCACAAAGGATTCAGATTTGAGGAAAGGAAGCTGGGAGATGGGAAAGCTTCGGCATCAACTAGACGAAAAAGAACAGACAATCGATCTGCTAAAACGTGGTCTCAGAGCGAAAGCACACGAGGTTAACGCTGATATGACAATACGTCTAGATAAAACATTGGACAACGCTAAGATTGAAACGTGCAAGTCATTTCAAGTCTGTCAGATGAAGACTAGGTATTTGGAAGCCGTTGTAGCCAGACTTAAGCACGATTTAGAGGGTCAGAGTGTTTTACTATGTGTGAAGGATAAGGAACTCACAAAAGCAAATCTCAATGTTCAAGTGAAAGAGGAAGAGATTGATGGCTTAAAAGCACGTTTACGTCAGTTGGAGGAAAGGTTTACAATTTACAAACAGAATTCAACCGAGAGGGAATTCATCTTGGCACAAGAGAAAACGATTTTTGAAGAGAATGCAAGATATGTCAAAAACGAGATAAAGCGGACCAAGACAGAAACAATGGACAATTCTGATAAGGAATGTAAACAAGAGGACCTGGGAATAGAAAAGAACGAAAACCTTGACGTGGTGATGGCTAAGCTAGCTGGAGAACAGATCGCAGTCGCCATGACTGACAGAATCCAGCAAATGATGGCTGATATGAATGTTATGCAAGTGGAATTGGAAAGCAAAAGGGAAGAAAACGCTAAATTGTTCAAAGACAACAAAGAACTCAGGGATCTTGTGAACGAGTTACAAAAAGAGGCCGCTGAGCAAAAACAATTGTCTTCACAGAAATTAAAGAATGCTTTAGATCACGTGCGGATGAAAAGAGCTGAGATAAGAAGGCTTAAAGCATCACAGAACATAGCATCTGATGTCAGCTCCAAGGTTGGTTTATTATTGTATTACATACCGTTATATTGGTGAAAACACACGGCATGCTACCCTTATTTACCCCATAAATAAGCAAATGATTTTCGAAGAGACGAAGTCGGGCCTTTTTCACTCTTGTTTTGTTAGTGATAAGTACAAATAATTAACTTCTACAGCGACGGAGCGAATAGGAGAGAGTAACAGCACATAAAAACTATATAAAAGCCCTAACAGTTGGTAAATGAAAATCGCACGGAAATAACGAATAGAACGAAGATTCTTCCAAGTTGTCAGACATTCGGGTTGGGATTTTTCGCTCATTAACTATGAAGAATCATACCTTCTCTTTGTTTTTTTTTTAGTTAGACTGCTAGCAGTCTCTCTTTTGCTCTAAAATCAGTGAGGGGCGAACGCAAAAATAGCGAGCGAACGCGATGTATTAAATAGTCCATTGCCTGAACTCTCCCTTCCGCGTACGTACATACAATTTGGGAGTTGAACCCAGGTGCCCCTGTTTTTTTTTAGAAACAAATCTCTTAGTTGTTTGTTTGCCTTTTACTGAAATCTTTTCATTTTTTTGCAACAGTCACAATGTCCAGAAGATTGTCACACCAACACTGGACTGAACAACATAGCTGTTTATCCTGAGAACAGTTGATAGCAGAAGATCACTTTTTATAATTATGTTTTTTGTTTATGTGTTTGTGTATATTTTTTAAGCTTTCCTTTTCCGAGAACTGTAGAGAGCAAATTATCTAGGTAACAAGAAGCCTTTTATGTATTTTTTTAAAGCAAATAAACTTCACTTGAATGAAACACTGTTTTTCGCCTTGCTTTAAACCGGCCTCATTCTTATCCCTGGAGCCCGTCGTCTCTCCTCGAGGAGGGGTATGCGGGGACTATACGTTAAGCCCGGAAGAGGTACCTTTTTCAGGCTGCAGGTATCTAAATGGAAGAGATTTCACGAGTTAAAGAATAGTAAAAGGTAGGGGACCAGAAAGTTTCGAAAGTGACGACCTCCCAAAGTAGCAATGGATAAGGGCTGCCACGAAATCCGAAATTAACAAGGGTCATTACTTTGGAACTTTGTAGTATTTACAATGGCTTCTCATATATCAAACAGGTGCATCATACAGCCGATACATCGCAGTATTTTAGGGCGTTACTAATGTGACAATTTTAAAATAGATGAAGTACATCTATTGTAGGTATGAGAGGTGTACCACGTATGAAACTTTTTTTGAGTAACACTCTCCCCTCCCGTATCACCTCCAGTCTCCCTGCAGTCATAGTTATAAGGCATTTTGAAAGGATATTTGTGGAAGCTACAAGGTTCGATCTGTTTGAAAAGTTAGTTGAAATATAAAAGCGACAAAAAGTTTAGGGAAGAGGGTTTTGTTCTCCGAACGAGATTTTTACATTCCGGGATGACATTTTACTAACCAAAGCACTAGTGCCTAGTCAACTCTTTCGTAGGATCGATTTCCACTTCTACAAAGATAGAAATAGTTCAACCAGAAACCGGAATTGTAATTTCGGTAATTCAAGTCGTAAATATTTTGTTACAAATGAAAAAAGGTCGAAAACTGCCTCATATTCTATCTCGAATCACAACGGTGATTGGCTGCTTCTCAAAAAGAAGGGGAAATGTCCAAAAATGTCTCGACCCTTGTTTCAAAACATGGCTGTCATTAGTTACTTGTGCAAAAAAGTGAAGATAAAGCACAACAAACAAACAAAGTCTTCCTGCTCTCACGTCAGGCCCGTAGGCTGGTTTTTGCACGGGAAGGTTCGTTTTCTCTTAAAACGGACCAGCTGTAGATCGAACATTTGGTTATTAATTTTGTCTCTATGCATGTTACTAGCGGCACACGAAATGCTATCAGGGGCGTTACAAAGCCAGCTTTTTTAAGAGTTGTATTCCTGGTCAACAGGCCCACAATGCCCGCTTTTCGAGAATCCGAGGGTTTGCTTCCTCGGTGAGGTTTTTAGGATAAAAACACTCGAAAAATGACTTCTCATTCACTTTTTGGTGTTTTATTTGTATTTCGATGGACGATGGCACCTACCTGACTTCTAACAGACACTTCACAACAGAGAATTGCACTTATTTTGACCCATTCCTAAATAAACAAACTTGTCTTTCACGGCACATACCACTGTGTGTTTACAACGTTAACATAACATAACACGACCACATCAGCTCTGCTGTAAATTATTATCGTGTATAAATAAATGCTACTTACTACTTGTCATTGGTTAGACCAGAAGGCTCCCGAGTTTTCACTCTGCGAGGTGAGCCTTGATCTCATCGTGAAATGGTAGTTGTGATACATGGTACGTTAAAAATAGCTTTCCACTTCAACATGAAAGTGCTCCAGCCTGAATAGTTTTATTGCACATTTTAAAAATACGAGTCAAAACTGCAATGTTGAAAAAATTGTACCCCCCCCCCCTCCTCCTCCAGCCTACGGGCCTGTTGAATGTACGCTTCGTCATTTAAATGACTCGAGTCAGACGTACTTTATCGATGAAAATCAAAAATAAGAAACCTAATCATAAGCTAACTAATACATAGTATAATAATCACATCAAGCTATTCAATTACTATTGATTACTACTAACATTAAATCGATTAACACTGGACTTGAGTCAAATTGAACATACAAAAATGGGTTACAGATTTCATAGATTACAATTCTGCCTTTAACCAGTGAATTGTTTAAGGCTTGTTTAAAAGCACCATGCACATGAAATCTTCATAGTTAATGGTAATGTTGCCATTCTGGGTTGTGTCTCTTGCTCTGAACGCATCAGTCAATCCTCGTAACATTACACAGCACTGAATAAAACTGTCCAACTTCAAGCTTCGGCGGGCAAGCCTGTCAAACCTAATGGATGCAATAAACAAATTACACTCCTTAAGATATACGAAGGAAAATAAAATAATGATAATTACATTAACATGCCATAATTTGTTTATTACACATTTGTTTATAAAACATGTCAGCATAAGAAAGTGTTCAAGTCATAGACATTTTTCAGCATTTATTAAATTTTTCGTGATTTGAGTTTATTCGAGGGCAGCGTTTATTTAAAATTCAATTTATTTCTTGCTTACAATACAGTAAAAACCCGCGTATAAGAACAAGTGGATTAAGAACACCCAGGCCTGATTTTAGGAAATAAAGTACCATTTATATAACACATTCAGCCTGAAAAATGAAAGTTGTTCTAATATGGAAAAATATCGAAGATCAACACTACTTTTCATTGCACAGATAATAGTTCCACCCCAATTACAGTACAGTATTGCCTTGATTTATCAATTTTATTAAAATTAAAATACAATTGTGTGCATATATATTGATTTCATCTATTGGTAGCCTAGTATGTTCCTTATTTTAAGAAACTTTTTTTACGAACACTTAAGAACACTTACAGGCTGATTTTGCAGATTATAACCCTTTATATAAGAACCAAATCAGCCTGAACCGCCAAAATAGGTGTTCTTATACGCGGGTTTTTACTGTAGTATGGTACTGAACATTTGAATTTTAAAAACAGAATAATGTTTTAGTGCTTGTCTGAAAAGTCATTTTCAATATCTTAAACATTGTTACAATCAAGGAAAATATTTTTGAGGCTTGCTAAAACTAGATTATTACTGGATTTGCTTTTTGACTCTATTATAGGAATAAACGCCGCATCAAGATGTGGCGTTTATTCAAGGGAGACGTTTAATGAAATAAATACGGTAGTTTGACGTAAAATGTTGATGACGAGCTGATGTAATGACTCTATAATGCTCCTTAGTAAAAAAAGAATTAAAAACGTTTTGATATTTTTTGATGATCCTGGGTTCTTTGAAAGCCTTCGGTCAAACTTTAGTAATCTTTAGAACAGCTTGGACAATCATTTTCATCAGTTTAAGCTTTTGTGTAAGCTTTAGTGATGTTTAGAAGACCTGAAGTGGTCTTCGGAAGCCTTTGGATGGTTTTCATTAACTTTCAGAAGAACTAGTGCCATGTTCAATAATTTTTGGAAGGTTTCATATGATATTTCATTGGCAATACTAACTTTAAAGTGCCAATACTCAGAAAAAGTTGTGACAGAATGGATTTTATTCGCATTTTATTTGCAGCTTTGCCACACTGATTTTCACAATAATTAACAATTGTCTTAAGGAATATAATTAGTATACACTTTGTCTGTGGCGATTGGTAGTCAACTGGTTGTAATTAGGATTCATCAGATCTGAACTTTAAAGTCACTAAATGTTAATATAATTATATCGTCTCATATTTAGTCGACAATGCCTTAGGTCAAGTTGGCTGAAATCTGAGAATTAACCTCAAGATTGGGCAGAATAAATGTCTAATTATTCAACACATTGTCAACGGAATGCACTTTACAGCTAGATAAGCTGTGGCTATACAGTGTTTTGCAAGATGATGGACCAGTCTTGCAAAACTATGTACATTTCAGTTGTAGCAACTTTGAAAAATCTTAGGACCTTGGGTGAAGTACATCAGCCCTAGTTTGATGGCATTGCCGATGTAAAATGGTGCTAAAAAATCCTATGAAGAAAAATTAATTTAACTGTCCTGGATTAAAAATAAAAAATAAACCATAATAAAATTAAAAAAATATACATAAATGATGTATTATCCAAGTATATTTAGAGTGCTGGCAAAGATATTTAACAAAACAGTTTTTAATTATGGATAAGTGTACCTTGTAACCACTAAGCCAACAAAATTAGCGGACACATTGAAACCCATCTGAGAAAATGCTTGATGTAGTTCATGTCCCTCTATAGCTCCTGATCTGTCAGAGTCGTATCTATCAAAGGCACCTTTCCATTGCTGAATATATTGCCAAAGTTGTTGAAACTCTTGAAAATTGATAGTGCCAGACTGATCTCGGTCAAAAATACCTGAAAAAAAGATTCAATAACCGTCAATTAAATGCTGGGCTAATGTACATAATTATGTTGAAAGTTTTAGCACATAGAAAAAAATATTAAGTCCGATAAACTTCAATGGAATTTCTTTAGCGTGTGGCTAAAGACCTTTAGTTAATAGGCAAATGGGTACCCAGGCAGGCTTCTACAAAAGTTATTCACAGTCAACTCTTAACCTGAACGTACGTAACAAAAACCCGTGAACTTTGCCAGCATACCGTACGTACACGGTGCCTCGGACAGGGTTGATTGTGTGCTTCGGAAGTTCAACATTCGCACGGCTGTCAAACCATGCCAAACACTTAGCCAGATCCTCAAGAAGCCAAAAGATCGGCCACAAGACCACTAAAGAAGAGGAATCGTTTACAAGGTCCGATGCAATGACTGCGCATTCACTTACATCAAAGAAAGTAAGCGTTCCTTGGAGCTTACGCAGAGCCAAACATGATCGCAGCCACGCTTGTAATGGAGAGTCAGCAGTCAAACAACATGTGGAATCAACCAAGCATGACATCCATCCAAGAAATGCCACGAACCTTGAACGAGGAATCTCAAGTTACACCAAGAGACTGTTGTTAGAGTCGTGACATTCAACCGTGGATTCCAACGCGGTTGACGAAAGAAAACCCCTAATGCGCGCTTACACTCCACTGCTAAGAAATTAAAAATTGGATGGCGTATTCAAACAGATTTAGTGTGTGCTTATGTATAACCAACATCATTTTACTCTGATGAAAGTGGACAGAGACCACCGAAAATTTAGTGACTTTACGTCAGATCGGATGAATCCTTCTAGTTATATTCAGTCTACTGATCACCACAGACAAAGCTACAAAATTACTTGAAGAATAACACATTATTCAATTTCTTTGCTAACTATTCCAAGTAACACAATCAAAGGGCTCCCATCAACCCAGCACTCATGAATATCACTGTAATGTAGACAGCAGCAAGTTAATTTATGCCTCCTGCTAATTTGTAGGCCGACAGAAGGCTCATGTTTGGAAACATTAAATATTAAAACTTCTTCTGAAACATAAAAAATCTTCTGTTTACCTATGGAAATTGCACTAAATTCAAATAATTACAAGAAAAACTGAAACAGATAAAAGGAAACATAAAACAGTCATTACCAATCATTAGCCTGCAGGTTTCGCCATTGAATTGGGACCAGTTTCCATTCAGCAGTGCCTGTTGAAGCTCGTCAGCTGTTATTTGACCTGACCTGTCTCTATCTACAGTAAGAAACCAATTCCACAAGGTAGGGTCAGCTCCTGGAGGGGGTGCTGAAGGTCCTCCATAACCCCCTGGGTATCCCCCACCAGGAGGTGGATAACCCATCTGAGGGGGGTAGCCAGGACTAGCTCCATAGCCTACAAAACCAAACATCTCATTAACATTACACTCCTTCTTATAAAAGCGTGAACACTAAAAAATATGTCTAGAATGTTTGTGTTTAGCCAATCAGATGCGAGAACTTCAGACCGCAGAAACCACAAACAGTAAATGGGTTTCCATCGGTCACGGAGCAACTTTAGTTCTTATTTTGTTTCAGGATACACGCTCTGTCTTTTTTAAGAATTTAAAGAACTGCTATTCTTTCGTATCGAGGGCCACATCCAGAACATGGTTTCAGGGATTTTTGAAAGAAAAAAAGGACGGTTTCTCTAGCGACGATATACGACATGGTTCAGTGCATGCAGTATGTTGTAGACATGTCTAGACATAAGATGTAAACACGATAAACCGAATATAAAATACAAAATTGTGGAGTTTTCGTTACTGATTGTAAATCCTTTCGGTAGAACAAGGGATTCGATTTATTTCGGCAAACGATTTCAACCCTTAGGCAATTAGAGGTTCCGTGATCGTAAGACTGCAAACTGCAAAGGCTCCAGACGAAAACTATTCAAAATGTTGGCGTGATTGGTGCAAAGTAAACACCTCAATCGCTCAATCGTTTGATTTTCGCTTTTCCTTCCCGCTATCGTTTCGCTGTTATCGAAGAAACAAACCTTCCTTCTATCAGTGTTTAGGTCTGCTACAATAGTTGGGGTGAGATAAAAACCGGAAAATGCAAGCTTATCTCAGTACAAATTGTAACATGCCATCAGGCGAACGGTAACTGCAGATACGAATTCGTTACAATTTTTGAAAATTGGCGGCAACTGGGGCAAATCGTAGCGTCGGGCGCATCGGTTTTTCAATTTTTTCTATAAAAAAAATCACTCAAACCTATTCTTCAGTGGAGCCGTGAATGTTCTCAAAAAGGAAGGAATTACAATTAGTGTTTACTTGTAAATTGGAGCGAAACAGATTCCGTGACCGATGGAAACCCATGTGGTTTCTGCGGTCTGAAGTTCTCACATGTGATTGGTTAAAAGACAAAGAACATTCCAGACATATTTTAAGTGTTCACGGTTTAATAAGAAGCGGTGTAAATTACAACAAAGGGTATAGTGTATGTATGAGTTTCCTGAGAGGTACATGTTAAAAATTTCAGGTTCCCCTTTAGGCAAGTTGGAGCCATTGTCAAAAGGCCTTTATCTACTAATTAAACAAGCCCTGAGGCTATCAGACAGAATTTTCTAAATGAATACTGCAATGTAATTGCTCATTGCAGCACAAAACACAGGTGTTGGGAAAGGATGTTGTGAATACCCATCAAGCTCCAGTCACCCAGACTGACAGCAGGGTTCAAAATAAAATCACACAATTTGTAACCTTTTTTGTCAAGGCTTGTTTTTTTTCTGGCTGTCAAACAAGGCTTTGTGCCAAAAATATAAAGGATCCTTGATAGCCATTCATTTCAAGAGACACAATCCATATGCATACATGACATACCCAATGTTCAAGGCAATAATTTATGGCAAAGCAAAGGATGGATTGGAGCATCATGACGTCTTTCCTTATTTAAGATGTTTTAGAAGCAAAGATCTTCCAATATAATTTTCTGAAAGGACACAATACCTTAGAAAATGGGCGTAATTCATCTTAAGGTGGCTCGATCGGATTTTTGAGTGGCGATACCTTTCAACTTTGAGCAACTTGTATGTCACCGTAAACAATCCGACCGAAAATCGATCAGTACAGCCGTACTAAAGAAAGATGAAAGTTTCGAATGAGATAAGTTTTATCGAATCGGAGTAACCATAGCAACATAATGATGTCACCACCCATTTTACACGAGACCGATTTTCTTGTAATAGAGGGATAATTTTGAAAAAAGGCTTCTAGATCTTAGACTTGACATAGTTTTCTCAAGGTCTGCAAAATTTGAAGAATGTTTTAAAGAGCGTTTTCGGGAAAATTTTGGATGAAGTTTTCAGGTGCTAAAATACAACAAAAACAAAGCAGTCTTAAAAAAACGTTCACAAGGCCCGATCAAGTAACATTTTGGCCTTAAGTGAATCTTGTACTATCTATTTACCTTGGGAGAAAATCTCAGAGGAATCGTTTCATTTGATTTCTTGAAACATCGGCCTGAATATGAACTGGTATGAAGTGTTATTTCACTCTTTTATCGAAAAAAGGGCCTTCGCTTACTACAATGATCGCAACATAAAATGCGCTCGATAGAATTTTTTTAAGCTTGGCAGTCAAAAAGAAGAATAAGTATATAATGAAATGTCCGATTTTCAAAGGCAGTTAATTTAAAGCCTTAAGGTCGCGCAGGACCCTTGAAATCATTATGTATGTATTTATTTAAAGAGTATGCACGAACTGCGACGACTGAAGCCAACAACAAACGAAATATTCATGAGATCGAATGTTTTTCTTAAAGTTCTTTGTACGAGTTATTAGACGGTATTGTTCTCAGCTTTGTGTACCGTGCGCTGAAACAAAGCGAATTATCATAATTAGATTCACAGCTGCGAACTATAGCACAAGACGGTTGTAAACATTGACTCGGAAGGTCTTCGGAAGCGGAAAATCCTGCAATTTTGTGTCCAAGTTTTCTCCGCCGATATAGAATTTCAGGAGTTGATTCGCGAGGAACATGAACTTGGTGCACTCTATTGTGTTATGACAAGAGCGAATTTTGAAATTTCGTTCTCAAGTTGAAGATAGCACGTTTCAAAGTTTAGTTTTCACATTTTTACTCTCTTAGAAGCAGATAACTTCTAGCAGTTTTTGAAATCTAAAATTTTGTTCTTGTCATAACACAAAAGAGGTTATGATTCATCACTAGTTTATATCATCTTCTAATTCGGTGCGCTACTGTAGCCGAAAACTTGGACACAAAATCGCAATATCTGCACGTAAACTTTTAAGAGCCTGTAACATTACAGCAAACGGTCATCTCTCAGTAAAAGGACAATCATGATGTAATTCCATCATCCCTTAATATCCTTGATAAATTTTAGAGGAATCGATTTTCAAAATGTAGCGAATTAAAGCTTTACAAGATAGCACTTCGTCAAGAAATTTGGCTAATGCATTTATTAATGAGCAAGGGTCCTGCGCGACCTTAACTCAGGTAAACATTGCACTGTTTTTACTCTACATCGGATCGCTAGTTCAAGATTCACTTAAGGCCAAAATGTTACTTGATCGGGCCTAGTGAACGTTTTCTCAATAATGTTTTAAGACTGCTTTGTTTTTGTTGTATTTTAGCACCTAAAAACTTCATCCAAAATTTTCTCAAAAATGCTCTCATAGAAATTCTTCAAATTTCGCAGACCTTGAGAAAACTATGTCAAGTCTAAGATCTAGAAGCCTTTTTTCAAAATTATCCCTCTATTACAAGAAAATCGGTCTCGTGAAAAATGGGTTTTGACGTCATTATGTTGCTAGGGTTACTCCAATTTCGAAACGTTAATACGAAACTTATCTCATTTAAAACTTTCATCTTTCTTTAGTACAGCTGTATTGATCGATTTTCAGTCGTATTGTTTACCGTGGTATACAAGTTGCTCAAAGTTGAAAGGTATTGTCACTCAAAAATCCGATCGAGTCACCTTAACAGTCACCAAGGATAAAAATGAGTAACTGC
The DNA here is from genome assembly GCF_052425735.1 of Oculina patagonica. Taxonomy (NCBI): domain Eukaryota; kingdom Metazoa; phylum Cnidaria; class Anthozoa; order Scleractinia; family Oculinidae; genus Oculina; species Oculina patagonica. Next base: position 6,576,651 of record NC_135766.1, read on the forward strand.
AGGATACCTTGCCACTAGGCAGCAGTACCACAGAAACAGCAGCTTCATGGCTTCATGGATACGCGGCTACATGGCTCACTGATTAAAGAACAAGGTATATTCATAGTCGCATAGCCACCGTTTTAGCCGGTATAGCTTCAGTGTAGCAAGGTATTCTGCAGTTAAGCCGATGAAATGTGAGTGTGAGTGAGTTGCAATTTTGAGTGCTGCAACGTTGATTTCAGTTGTATATTTTTTAGTAAAAAGTCGCCGGCAAGTGTGGTTAAAGACGTGCCAACAGCCTTTTTTAAACCCTGCTGACAGGCTGATTTGAGATCTGAGTTCACTTCATTGGCCATGGAGGCTCCCCTTTGAACACATGAATGTGAATGAGTGTGATCGTTAATGCTATATTTGCCAAGTGCTTGTGTTATAATTTTTTTCCTATTTAAGTTTTATTTTATTCTATAATGTTTTACATCAAGTTCCTTCTTTTTAGTACAGAATACACTTGCTGTGATTGTTGAGTATTTTTCATGCTTTTTTAATAGCAGCATTACAAGCTGACGTATAGTGTACATACAATGCGCACTATTTAGCTTCAGTTCATTTGGGTTTTAATACGAACCAGGTTTTGAACGTTATAGTCTTAGTTTCGATTGAGTCTTTTCTAGGAACCTTTGTAAACAGCTATTTTTAAATAAATTTAAAACTTATCTCCTGCACAATCAAGCAGTAAAGTTGTTCTTACCTTGTCCGCCGTATGGATGTGAGCCAGGTGGTCCACCGTAACCTGGATATTGACCCGCCATCTTGTTTGTAGTGTTTGGACTTGGGTGCGGGAGATTGGATCCAAATTGAGACACCAAAGTGAGGCTTGGGGGGAAGAACGCGCGAAAACAACCAAAATCGTAAAGACAGACCGAAATGGAGCTAAATGTCGAGCTAAATGGTAACAAAAAAGCACGGGATGCACTCAAACAATTACCAGAAAGGGCATTTTATAATAGTAGCCCAACAAAAATTCCAAACGTATCTGGCTGTCTTTATGGATGATTATTCCATGAATAAATAAAACCAGAAGTTCATAAGCTAGAAGTCTACTGTAGTACATCTTTGGTAATATGTATACTGTCCACAGCCTCTCGATTTTTCAACGCAAAAAAGCAAAAGGAAGCGAGCGCGCGGAGGGAGGGGGCGGGAAGCGCCCACCCCCTTGCTTCTTCCGTTTTGCGCTGGCGTCCAGTTCTCTCGCCGTTCTCACCGCGCGTTCATCGATCGAAACAACATGAAAAAATAGAGGGCTGTGGACAGTCTAGGTAATATGGGCCTAGGCCTTCTTTCGCGAGTAGAGGGGAGAGGTACAGAATAGGGAGGAGGGAGAAATGGCCAAAAAAATTAGGGAGGAGGGAGAAATTTTAGCTAAAAAATAGGGAGGAGGAGAAATTTTAGCTCAAAAAGTAGGGAGGAGGGAGAAACTAGCGCAAAAAGTAGGGAGGAGGGAGATTTACCCTCCTGTCCCTCCCCTCTCCGAGTAGCCTATTTTAAGAACGGCTTTTCCGAGAACAAGTAGCCAATCGCGTTGAAACATTTGCCATTCGTAGATTTTCATTACTGGCTCGCTCGCATGCAAGGCGAGAAGCGCCTACCTTTAGGTGACCTGGTTTATTTGCCATTCTTCCTTCGTCTTGGCTGCGGCCTTGGCTGCATTTTGAAGCGTCGCTACTATCGACAAACAATTTCATGTTTCGGGCCAATGGTGAAAAAAGGTTGCCTATCTTTTATAGTTCCCTTCATATTCCGCTAAAATGAAAGGTTAGGCACAAAATACGTTCCCGTCCGAAAATCGTAATTTGTAACAATTTGCTCTTTTTGCACATGCATCTGAACTAGCTCATTTCCTCGCGCGCAGTGTTTGTCCTAGAAATAGTCCACCTCGCGAAAGACAAAGTACGCGCATAATAGATGTTTTTTTTGTGTTTAAGGCGGACGGCTAGGCTCCCTTGCGGGCGGTGCAATGCCTGCCGACCAAAATGCCTAATCCTCCCCCGAAGAGGAGGGTCCACCTAAACTGAGGGACAACCATGTCGCCAACTTTGCCGGGGGATCGAACCCCGCCTCCTACAAAAATTAAACACTCAACCAGACTAAACACGAACAGTACATCAAACGGAAACAGACGGGAAGGCAGTACTTCCGCAAAACATGGAAACAACGAGGCACAGGGAAAAACAAACATACAGGACAACACTACAAATGCAGTACACCAACGAAGGAGACCGCAGCACACAGCGGGAAAACAGGCAGACGGCAGGAAAACAGGACGGCAGGAAACTCAGTGTCTTAAAGCAGAACGGGACTTCGGAAGCTGACTCGGAGCAGGACGGGGCTTCTGAGGACGACCAGGGAACTTTTGCGGAACAACATCACGAGACAAAGAAGGACCTTCAGAAGCAGCAGGACCAGGGAAAGGAGTCTTACAAGGAAAGTCAAACCAACGGATTCTATAGTCAAATTCACGTATTTCCTCATAAACTTCAAAGTTCTTTGGAAGCTTCTCAAGAGGGGCGTTGATATCAGCAGCAGGGATGGGAACAGGGTCAACAGCAGGACAGGCAGAGGACTCGGCTGCAGGACTGGCAGAGGCTTCAGCAGCAGGACTGGCAGTGGACTCAGCAGCAGGACTGGCAGAAGACTCAGCGGCAGGAACAACAGGAAAACTAGCAGGAGGAACACCTGACTCGTCCCCAGTCGTCTCTTATGCGAAAATTGCAAGACGCGAAGGATGATGGGAAGGAGGAAAGGCGAGACGGACTCAAAAGACGACTGGGGACGAGTCAGGGAGGAACACTAGAATCTAGTAAGCGAGTCTCAGGAAGTGGATCGCGACCAGGTGGAAACTCACTCATAGCAGGACGACAAACATTCATCACAGGGTCAGAGTAGAAACATTCACGGTACATCTCAGGCGTAGCAGTGTCTTCCAGCACACAGCGGCGGGTAAGACGATCCAGATCAATAAAGGAAAAAGAGCCATCCGATTCACGGAGAACAACAGCATGAGGGCAGTAGGCGCGTTGAAAGTCATCAATGGAATCCTCACTCACAGAAGAAGGCATCGGAGGAGGCGGCTCAGTCGACACAGAATCATCAGCAGGAGTACCAGTACCAAGGTCAAGGGTAGACGTTGGAACAGGCTCCGCAGACTCGACAGAATCAACAGCAGACTCGGACAATTCACCAGACTCAAGATCAGCGGCGGAATCAGACTCAGGGCGTTGAACGTTTGGGAGCACGTACACGCTCATCAGGCAGAGGATCAGGGGGGACAGAAGTGTCCATCTCATCAGAAGGGGCATCATTAGCACGACGAGTACAGTCACGGGCGAAGTGGCCAGGCTGAAGGCACTTGCGGCACTTGTCGCGAATCGGACAATTGGCAGCACGATGACCAGACTTGCCACAAATGTGACAGTCCAGGGGCTGATCCCGGTACCAGACACGGCACGGATAACGGAGGACACGTAGCTTAGACGGAATCTCATCACGAAGACACATCTTCAAAATACGGGAACCGGCGAGGATGTCAGACGAGCCATAAACGCAAGACCGGATATCAAGAACTTCACCATAGACAGAGAAACAATCAGAAACAACAGCGTCTGAGACTTCAACAGGACAATGATGCAGATAAACGTAGCGGACGGAAGGCTCAGCTTCGATGAGGCGAACTTCAACACCATCAATACGGAGACCAGCGCTATACACGTTATCACGGGCTCGAACAGACGAAGAATCCAGGGACAAACTGGATGGCTACGATCTTGTCATCATCATCGACAGCATCCACGATCTTCTTGGCGAAATCTTCTTTCTCACCGGTGCGCAACTCTTCAGGAACAGACAAGACAAGCGTCTTAGGACGCTCAACCTTTTCGCCAAAATGACAAAAGGCTTAAGCAAGAAGCGCGGGGACACCAACTGGCTGGGTGACCCACGCCAACAAGCTAGCACACAAACTGGCTGGGTGACCTAACCGGAGAAGAAACCGGGAAGGTCCAAAATGGCTTCCAACAAGAAACGCACTTTGAAAAACTGTCGATTTCAAAGAAATCACAGCGTGACTCGCCTAGCGCGGACCAAAAAACCGCAAAAAACGGGTGGGAAGAGTGGTAGTTCATCAGTTTTTTAAACTCTTGGCGCATGTCAGATCGGGCCCTAGTCTGTAGTCAGGCAACACTCAACAAAGGCATGAACGTTTTTAAAATATACTATTCCCCACTCCATCTTCCTCCCATCAGGAGAGGCATCAACCCGCCACAAATCCCATGTCCATGGTTTCCCGGGGTGAGTGGGAGGGGTAAAGGAGGCAATTGTTTTCAGCAACATCTACATCACCGCTGCTTTCCCAAGGATGCTAGTTATTCTAATCAAGTGTAAAGTGGTCTCTCACGTTCAAAACAATGGATAACTTTATAGAGCATTAGACATGAACTGTGCCGGAACTAGTACAGTTGAGTCCGCGTCGACGGAGTAGGGACTCATCCCTGGCCAGATTTCGATTTCATTGGTCGAACCGGTCGAAAATTGTCACGTGACAATTATCCAGGCTCTTCACACCTTTTGTAAACTCTTGGGACCTTCTCTTGGACCTCTCTGATCTTGCTGGTGGTGGTGGATCGTGGTGGTAAAGTATTTGCCCGAATCTACAAAGTCTTACCTTGGAAGAATGTCTGAGACAGTAGGAAAGGTGAGAAATTTGTTAAAGTTGCTACATGTACTCTGTTTACTTAGCTTGTTACGGTACAACCCACACTAAAAGATCGATAAGCCCCCAAGCAAACTAACGGTATAGCTTTAATATAAAGACTTAGCTTATTATTTGTCGTTCGTTGCAAAATTATTTTTCTGCAAATCGATGCACGTCTCAAAAATAAAGGTGTAACCAAGCTACCTGAATTACAAAAATGAACTTGTCCGATTTGAATGAATTCGATGTTTCGCAGGTTACACGAGTAGTCCCTCGTGTTTCACAGGCAGCTTACTGAAACCAGGAATACCGGAACATCGGAACACCGGAAGACCACGGGACACCGGAATTTTATCGGAAGTGTTTAGGAATTTGACGGTATTTTAGCAGCAAATACTTAAACCCGAAACAAAACAAAGCAAAACCACTGACACAAAACAAAACATGCACAGTTAGCTTTCACTTCAGTTTGCTTGTAGTTTGCGGGGCATAGGCAGGGCATTTGAATTTAGCTGAGGCTTTCCGTTCAAATGCTCAACCCCAGGGCATTTGTGGATGTTCAAAAGAGTCACCAAACTTCAATAAAATGTTGTAAGAAAGTCCATTAAAACTACGGGCAGACAATTGCTGTCAAACCCCCTGCCTATATGCCCGGCCTCCCCCCACCCCCCCAGCAGCTTAACATTGATAGGTGCATTAGTTCCACTCCGGCTTGGTTGCGGTTAGTTCCACTCCGGTCTGCTTGCTGTTAGCTTTCACTCAGGTTTACTTGTGGTTAGCTTTTATTTGTTGGTTAGGTTTTGTTTCGGTCGTAGTTTCGGATTTTAGTTCATGTTGAAATAGATGAAATGAAAGGAAACTAAACCTAGATTTTAAAATATTTTATAAAAATAGTTGACACTGACTTAAAGATTATGTTCAGGCTGTGTCGGCTACTGCTGTAGCCTTCTTCAGTAATATGTAAATTTAAAAACAGCGTCCCTTGTGTTATTGGGTTGGAATTCTAAAACGTGAATAAAAACAGGTACAGGTTACGGTTCTTATAAATGTCCAGGAATGCTATGTGTTCATTATAGAGTTTGCATCTCAAACTGAAATAAAAGCTTAAACCACAAATAAAAGCTAACCGCAAGCAAACCTGAGCAAAAGCTAACCAGAAGCTGAAAATCTAGTTGCATATGCGACCAGTTGGTTGTTAGCTTTGAGCCCTGTCAAGTGAAGATTTTCATGGGGTCTCAACTGAATTTAATGTGAGTATTATCTGTCTAAAACATGTTTTCATTGTAAACACTTTCAGCCCATATTGTGCCGTGCAGCAGTAGCTTGGGAGCCCAAGAAACCTCTTGTTATAGAAACTATTGAAGTTGCACCCCCTAAGGCTGGAGAGGTGCGGATCAAAATCCTTGCAACAGGTGTCTGCCACACGGACAGCTATACACTTGGTGGACATGATTCAGAAGGAATGTTTCCATGTGTTCTTGGACATGAGGGAGGTGGTATTGTTGAAAGTGTTGGTGCTGGAGTAACAAAAGTTTCTCCTGGTAAGTTTAAAAAAATACATTTGCCAACCTTTTTTATGTAGAAATATAATTTATTCAGAGTTAACTTTGAGTCAGTGATGGTTGGCAGTCGTTCCATGCGTGTGACTAAGTGTGACCTTAGCAGTGGTAACACCTTGTGAGTAGTACATGGAGTTGCTGCTTGCACAATTAAAAATTAAAAGAGCTGTATTATCTGCTGGGGTCTAATACTGCTGTGAAAATATTGGATCAACAATGTAACATTCTGGTTGGCTGATAAATGAATTTGCCACATGTAAATGCCATTGTCAGTTGCCTTAGTCCTTTTTCAATATATTAAAGATGATTTCCAGTCCGTACTGCGCAATCTCCTCCTGCAATGTTTGTGAGTCTCACAAACAGAAGAATGTTTACTAGCAAAAATAAAAATTCCGGGACAAAACTTACCTTTTTCTTCATTATTAACGCCAGATATCCTTGCAAAACAATAATAATGAGTAAAAGAAGCTCGACGGTATTTCAAACGGACGTTTTAGCTCATCGTGAATTCTTGAACGAAACGATCCATAATGGCGAACAAAAAAACTTCATGTACGCTATCACTGAAGTGTAACGTTTCAACAAATTCAAAACAAAAATGAAAACAAACCCTGAGTCTGCGCAGTACGAACTGGAAATCATCTTTAAATATTTTAATAATTTTAGTCATGTGCTTTTGCAGGTGACCATGTTATACCACTTTATATTCCTCAATGTGGAGAATGCAAGTTTTGCAAAAGTCCAAAGACCAATCTTTGCAGTAAAATAAGGTAGCAGTATACTGGTACACTGCAAAATTTAATAATTAAACTTGGTTCAAATACACTTCAGTTTCTATCAAACACTCAGTTACCGGTAACATAAAATCTTTATTTATACTAGGGGTAGTTAACACTAAAAGTGCCCCGGTCTTTTGATCTTATCTGATTTGTATAAAATGGAAACTCGTTTGTGTTAATTTTTTGAGGGTTGTAAATGTGCGCGAAACTGTAGCTTGCTGTTTAGTGTTAGTGGCTATCGCATCTGGGTACTGGGTGAGGCATTGATGGGCAGTGAGAAGTTGAAGATAGCTCAATTTTATTGTAAAATATTTATTTCGCTTTCAATTTTAAAATACTAAACTATATATTAATTTTTAACGTGGCAGTCACGTTTTTGAGCTTTTGCAAGGTAAGGATATTTGTTTGGTTTTTGTTGCCATCCAAATGGATCACAAAGCTTGCCACTGTAGTGCAAGTTGGTTACAATTGCTGGATTGAAAGACTCAGTACAAATCTGGGATTTGTCAGACACAAATCACACACAAGAGCGACTGAAAGACTCAGTCGAAAAACCAAATTTACATAAAGAAAACAAAACACTCGTACTGCGCAGTAGCTCACGATTTCTGACTTTCTACTTAGTTTCACTATTCTCAATGTTTTCTTTATGTAAACTGTTTAATTCAGCAATCGTATTAAACCAACTTGCTCTACAATAGCAAACTTTGTAATCTATTTCGATAGCAACAAAATCCAAACAAATATCCTTACCTTGCAAAAGCTCAAAAAAGACTGCCACGTTACACTTCTCTTGCTCAAGCTCAAAAACTTGGTTGCCTTCAGGGGTGTCACACTTCAAAACGCTGTTATAGCGCGTCCGGGTTGAATTCTAGATACATAAAACCCTATATTAAATTAAAGCTCATAGAACTGGCTATCTAAATATTTCATCCATTTTGTGATCAAATAAATTGTTGATTTTTTTACGAGGTCTAAATACGAAAGTCAGAATCGGCTATTGAAAGCTTTAAAATTCGCTAATTTGATTTATTTGAGGGTTTCCGCACCCAAAGTGCTAAAAAACGTGTCGGCGTTTTGTCGTATTCAATTACAGTAAAAAGTTACAGAGCATTTTCGAAGAAGGGCTAAAAACATGGATTGATCGTACAAAAAAGCCTCTCAACGCAAAAGTTTTTATAAATAAAACAGTCGCCGACATGTTTTTGTTGCTGACATATTGAAGTAATTCCTCTGAAGATTTGAAGTCAATTAAACAAAATCCCTTGGAATTTTAGCTACCATGCGAAAAATATAATTCGAGAAAATAGCGTTTAGAAAAATCTATCGCTTCGCAAACAAACACCCCCCTCAAACTGCCTGCAAACACGTTCTCAGATGACTGGGTCAAGCAGTGCTTGGTTTGATTTTTTTCCAGTCACCATCTAGGGGAAATGTTCACGCAATTCAATCTTCGCACAAAGCCTCGAATTTCTACTAAAAGTGTAGCGACCGAATACAAAGCCCTAACTAAAAGATCAAACGTTTTCATCAAGTATCGCTTTGGGTGTTTATTCCCGACCGACAAAAGGTTAGAATGTTGTGTGATAATTACATGCGAGTCTGCCGATGTCACGTAGGCTCTTCGGCTGACACATTCTAATTAGCTTGGTTTTCACCAGCGACGCAAGCGCAAGCGCAAAAACGCAAGCACGCGAACAGAAAAAAAACCCTTGTGCTTGTGCTTGACACAAGTTCAAGCATAAGCATCAAAATTCAATTGTGTTTGTGCTTTTGTTTGCGTCGAAGCCGTATTCACGGTGAAATTATAGCCGTTAAGCTTTGCTTGCGCTTGTGTTTGCGTCACTAGAGAAAACTAGGCTTTAGAATACGTTTTTGTCGGTAACTCGCGTGCGTTTCAAGTTTTTTAAATAATCTTTTTGGTATATCGGATATAAACTTAAAATCTTTCATGCGGCTTGAAAATTTTGGAAAAAAAGCACCCCTTAAAGGTATACGGTATACATCTCGCCAAAATATGATCCACAACATGTGCGAGATGAGAGTTGTGGAGTTGTGAAGACGCGTAATCCGGGAAGCTGCTTGAACGTCACCATTACCCAAAACCCATAGCGGGCAAGTACTATTGTTATGTCAGTATTACCTGAGAACACTTTGCGGGCAAGCGCTATTGCTACGTCATCATTACCCGATACTATTTGCAGGCAAACCCTATTGTTACGTCATCATTACCCGAGACTAGCTTGCACGCTCACTTCAACCAAGTCGAGATTTTTTCTGCCTTCTGCCTTCTGTGTATTTCCTCTATATTTTCCTTCTGTAACTACTTATACGTGGGGACCACTATAATGCCTCCTCGGGCCAAAGCCCTGCGGGGGCAATTATGTCCAAAGCAAATTCTGTATAATAAGTTTCAAAAAGTGTAGTTCGTTCAGGATTAAGCATCTTTTTCCATCACTACTTCAGATGTTTGTCATGTATTATCAATTCTCTACATTTGAGGTCCCTACTTTCAGAGGATGGTTTAATACTTTTAGTTGGTTGCCACTTAGAGTGTAGCTATTCATACATGTATGATGGTAGCTTGTTTATAGCATGAACTACATTAAGTACATGCCAAAATTTACTATAATCATATCACTACCAGTACCACTGGTCAAAATTTAAAGTCACATAACCCCAGTGCCCTTAAATAGACAGCTGACCTAAATCAAAGGATTTAGCAGCATTTTTACTGCTTCAGTATGTTTTCTTTGTTTTTTGAAGTATAAAATAAATCTACATGTTTTGATGCTTTCATTGTAGAAATTCTCTTTGAAGCTATGCTTTTTTATAATGCCTTTTTTCCTTCAAAATGGCCAGTGTTTTGGGCATTTCATCTCTAAAACTAGGACGTGTCACAAATAATTATTAACTGTTGACATAATTATTGCAACAGCTTCCAGAAGCTTGTTGTGATATCCCACATGGCACAGGTTTTCACAGATACATGTAAATGGAACCATTTCTGACTGGGTAGTTCATCTCACTTGTAGTTCTAGTCTAGGACTTTACCCCTACTAGCATGGGCATGCACACACTTTTTTCACAACAGCCACTTTTTCAAGAAAATTATCAGCTTAAAATGCAACACTATTGACCCAGCAGACTGACCAGAAAAACTCCTCTCCAGAGCCATGATCATAACATCATTTGAATTACATGCATAATAAATCATAGTTTGTTTTGTTGGCTGATTTCAGGGCAACCCAAGGTAAAGGTGTAATGCCTGATGGTACATCACGTTTTTCATGCAATGGAAAAACCCTGTACCACTTCATGGGCACTAGCACATTTAGTGAGTACACTGTTGTGGCTGAAATATCAGTTGCAAAAGTAAGCATTGTTGATTTTTGTGTGCATGTTCAAATAATCTAATGGTTCTACATAGCTAGTATTAAATTCACATTCTTTACAAAAAAAGTGTAATGGTTGAAAAAGTTTGCAAAAGGCTAGAATGAGTTAAAGGATGAGGATTTTCCAGCATTGCTGAGGAGGATGTGGGTGGGGAAACATTATATTTTATATAGGCCTGCAAGAAATCCAGGATTTTAATTGGACTTTGTTACTTTATTCTTGTCCATGTTCATGTTAATTAAAGAATCTTTAGAGAAATAAAGTGCTTGACTTTTTTAAATGCAGCTTGGATAAAAACAGATTTCCACGTAAGGTTCAAAAGAACACAAAATAATTAATATTTAATCATTATTATTGAGTTTGGCCTTAAATTACTTTCCAAGAAGAGGGCAATAATGGAGCTCCTGCATGTCCTGAAGGGGCGTGCAGGCAGAGCATCCATGACTTAGCGAAATTGGTAAATCCATCAAGCCGAGAATTTTGGGGTGTCTCCCTCACTCGTACGTACACACGGATTAGGCTTGGGGACAAAGTTGCCCATGTCGTCAGAAGTGTCGTCTGAAGCAAGGAAATTACGAACTGCAAATCCCGGATTGCAAATAAACGACAGGGCGAGTCAAAATCCAGACACCAAGCAAAGCTACGCCGCGACACTTCACAGCAAAACATCTAAGAGATCATCCAAATGCTCTATTTTATTTGTCTTTTTCCCATCAGTGAGTGTATTGAACCTTAGTGGGAAAAATTGTCCCTCTATCTCATTCAACAGATAAACAGTTAAATTTTAATTTCAAGTTCTTCCCAAAATATTCCGCTCACAATGTCCCCAAGGCCGTATGGGGATCGAGCTCTGCTTTTAGGCTTGCCTAAATCTGACTATATATATTGACATGCCACAATATGTCAGTTCTTACAGAATGCACCTTGCATTTTTTGCAGTTGTTAACAACATTAATAAGTAGTTTCCAACAAATTGATGTGCATGTATAAACATAACCATTTAAGACTATTTTGTTACATGTATGTTGCTTGGATTTGTTTTGAGTTACTCTGTATGTAGCAATATGCAGACAAATTATGTTGTGGTTCAATTTTATCCTTGGTTCAAATTTTATTTTCCTTTGGTTTTTGGGTAATTTGGTAATGTACAATAATGAGTTTAAACAAAGGAAAATTTAATTTGAACCAAGGATAAAACTGAACCACAACACAACACATACACAAAGTGGCAAGTTTTGTTAAGCAGTATAATTATAAGCAGAATAAATGGGTTACCAAAAATGAATCTGATGTTATGGTTCTTATTCAGGTAGCTGAAAAAGCCCCTCTTGACAAAGTGTGTCTTCTTGGCTGTGGTATTTCAACAGGATACGGTGCTGCCTTGAATACAGCTAAGGTAGGAGGAATCAGTGAAAGTAGTTGGATTGGGATCACATTTCATGTACTTAATTATTTTTCACACGCTAATTAAAAAGGTTACCACAGACCACCACAGGTGTCCTTAGGCAAAAAAGTTGTAAGCATGTGATTGTTGTTTTAGACTCAACCACCACAATCTACTCCCACTTATTTGCATCTCATTGGATAACTATAGAACGCATTTGTCTCGTGCCTCATTTTTAAAGGACTGATTGATAATGAACTAAGATAGTAGGTCAGTGGGCCTCAAAAAGGCTGTGTTGTATCATGTAATTAGTTTACGTGGCAAATGAAAATTTGCTCCTACATGTATTCAGCCTCTGGATTCTCTTGTCTTTTCTTTCAATATTTTGTAAAAAAGGAGGTAGGAAAATTCTGAGGGGAGATTAAATTGAAACTGTATTTGTGTTTGTTTATTTGATCACTTGCATCTTTGCTCTGTCGCTAGCATTCTTACTGCGGTTTTCGGTGATATGTGAACTCTGAAATTCAATCCTCGACCAACAGTTTACACAACTGGGTCAAAAGGACATGTCTATCAGTTGTGATTAGTTGATTTTGATCCATTTTGTTTGTTTCTGGTTTTTGTGGTTCGTGGCTGTTGCCATAATTATGATTGACTGCAGCGAAAAACCTAGTCGTTAGTTGGATTGTGAATTTCAGAGTTCGCATACCACTGAAAACTGCAATAAATTTCAGGGAAGTCCATTGAGGGAAGTCTACTGGTAGTCCATTAAAGTAGTCCATGGACCAGGTCCATCTGGGTAGTCCATGAACTGGGGGTCAGGGAAATGTACCCACGCCAAATACACAGCAATAGCTTTCGATGGACTGAAGCTTATCACCAACAAACAACTACTTCATTACCTCGGCGCTTTTTTAAAGTTTTTTTTCTTAAAATCAAGCTTCAAAGTTTGGGGTGTGGCTTATCTATGAGTACAGCTGATACACAAGTTTTTACCATACTCATGACCAATGACAATCAGTGAATTATTAATGAATAATCAACCGATTAGTCACTGAGTAATTATAGATGACTAGGTAGAGGTTTTATAGTTTTCAAAAACATGTTAAAAAGTGATAAAGTGATGTCCATGAAAACCAATCCAAATCAAAAAATAAATGGTACATCAACATGTACATGGTGAAACATCAGAAATCTTCATATTTCTTATCAGTAGATAAGTGCTATTAAGGAAGTTTTCATTCGGAAAGCGTTGACTTGAAATGTTGTGCATGACAGAATTTTGTTGCATTTTGGAAATGACTTAGTCTTGTCTACTGTTGCCTTAATTTAGGAACTTTTACTTTCAAGGTTGGTTACTTCTATCTCTTATTTTAAACTCAAATACCGAACTGAAATGCCAAGATATTTTGGTTTCTTGATAACTAACTTTCATTTAAGTTTTTTTGTAGTTTAATTAGTTGTGATAAATGAATTGAAAGCTGCTTGAAGCAAATTTCTTTCTAGTCTTTCTAAAACAGCACATGCACAAATTCAACAGTTCCTACTTGGAAAAAAATCGCTTTATATTGTGCCTTTCATTGTTGTTCAAAGGCTTTTTCATTGAACACTGAGTGCACTCTCATAATTCTTTCATAACTAACACCAAAACATATAAGAATTCCTGTGATACTGCCCCTTTAACATAAAAGTCTTTTGCATGTCACAAAAAAGTCGAAGTTCAGTAGGCAGACACACATTTGTTGTACTGTTCTTTAATTCACTTTGTTAGAGTGTATATTAAGCAGCTATTCATTTCTCTTCAAAAAGTTTAAATACTGATTCTTTTTTGTTGTTGTTCAGTGTTGAGCCGGAGATCACAATGTCACACTGGCAAGTTAATGAACATGCAGACAAAGCAACAATAGCCTATTTTAACTCTACCTTGTGTTATCCTTTACCATGACATCATTTGTTGCAACAAACCTAGGTAAAACCAGAGAAAATGTGTGGCATGCTGCATCAATGCCAAGGCAAGAGCACAGTTTTGATCTGTGGTCAGGCTGTGACAAACCCTCACCAAATGGGTAAAAACGTTTGGGTGCTACTGTAAACCCTGATTGCCTTGATTGAGTTTTTAAATTTAATTTGCTTTTGATAGGTGGAGCCTGGGTCTACTACAGCAGTGTGGGGGCTGGGAGCTGTAGGGCTGGCTGTGGTGATGGGCTGTAAGGCTGCTGGTGCCTCGAGGGTCATTGGGGTTGATATCAATCCTGAGAAATTTTCCACAGGTTAGCTTAACTTACCAAATGTAGATAGAGCTTGTGTGAGTGGATTCCACCTTGTTTACCAAAGGGGTCACATGAGATAGCACTGCACCTGCTTTAACTAAAGCATCTGCCATGGATGTATATAGTAGTTTAATGTTATAGGGCTGGGTCCCAGGAAGGGCATGTAATCCGGGTGTCTAGAAAACGAAGACCCCCTAGAAAACGAAGACCTCGAAAACGAAGACCCCCTAGAAAACGAAGACCTCGAAAATGAAGACCCCCTAGAAAACGAAGACCCCCTAGAAAACGAAGACCCCTAGAAAACGAAGACCCCCTAGAAAACCACGAAAAATAAAACAAAAATTCCCCATATGCATAGGCTGACTTACCTTCAAATTTCCAAGATGGCGGAAACATTTACCTGATAAGTCCGCAGTGAAGACCTCGCCAAAACTCCCTTGACCGATTTTGTCTTTGACTTTAACGCCACCAATATCGAAAGTTGGGACACCTTGAATGGCTGTAGCATTCCGATTTTGAAAAACGGGTAATTTGAATTGATTCGACATGTTAACATATCGAACAGACAAGTCGAAGTACACGGGACAATTGTAAATTCGCGCCAAATTGCACATTTCGTCCTGACGTCATGTATAGCGTCTCCTTGGATGACAGGGGTGGGAGGAGGGAGAAAGATTTTTCCAGTAATCATTATACTATATGCTATGAACAAAATGAAACATATATCTATCTGGTCTCTTGCGCTGGGTTATTTCGGATTCTCCCCTGGCACCGATCTTGTTTGTGAATAGAGGAGAAGAGGTGAGGGGTGATTGTCCGGGGTGACTGTCCTCCCCTCCCAGGATTTGTAAATTATGGTCTTCCCGTTAGGCTAAAGGTCAGCCAATGTGATGTCTTGTTTATTTACATCAAGAAAAACAAAGGCATTTGGTGAGATTTGTATTGACGACTTCCATATAATTAATTGGGGGGTTTTTGCACAGGACACAGATAAAGGTAAAAAAATTAAATTCTAAATCAAACAATCAGTACACGCGTATGTGGCCGAACGAAGCTTTGTGCGATCGGAATACACGTTTGTTTGAATATGCGATCTTGACATCTCTTTTGTCTCACGGATAGAATTTCAGCGGCTTTCGCACATTACAACAGGGGGTCTATGTTTTCCAGTGGTCTTTGTTTTCCTTGAAAGCTAGAAGATAAACAAACGCGAGCAACACGCACGCACCATTCAGCAACCGGAAGTTCTTTCTCTCTTTCGATCACCGTTGTTGTTCATTCTGGTGGCTTTGTTTTTCCCAAGCGCCATTCTAACACCAAAGGGCCCTATTTAAATGTTCTCATTACAGAAGTGTAGAATAATTGAAACTCAGTTACCTTGTGATTTGGCGCGTGGTTTGGAACCGACTAAGGCACATACAGAGAGAATAACTTCCGGTTGCTGAATCGTGCGTACGTGTCGCTTATGTATTTTCAACGCATTTCGTTTCTTGTGTTGTTGTTTTCGTGTTATCTTTCGTGGAAGCAGATAACATCACCGATGTTTTATTTGTGTTGTGCCCGTTTATCGGGTAAATGTTTCCGCCATCTTGGAAATTTGAAGGTAAGTCAGCCTATGGGGAATTTTTGTTTTATTTTTTGTGGTTTTCAAGGGGGTCTTCGTTTTCGAGGTCTTCGTTTTCTAGGGGGTCTTCTTTTTCGAGGTCTTCGTTTTCTAGGGGGTCTTCGTTTTCGAGGTCTTCGTTTTCTAGGGGGTCTTCGTTTTCGAGGTCTTCGGTCTTCGGTCTTCGGGGGTCTTCGTTTTCTAGACACCCCATGTAATCCCTCTGTGACAAGGTGAAATCAGGTCCACCTTTTGCATTCAACCTTGTCACCCACAGAGGAATCATGTGACTGAGAGATTGTGTGGCAGAACACAGGCGGCCCAAGCGCACTATGTGAATTATTCATAAAGTTTTAGCGAACGTGACCCTTGCCTTTGAGCGGTGTTGTGTTACAAAGATGCGATTTATAAGGGTTTGTATGGGAACTCAACGATTTTCTTTCAAAAGGAATAATATGTAATGTTTCGCTAATAAAATCGACTAACCTTATTGCCTTGTTGTATACTTTGTTGTTTGTCCGCTTCTCAGGCCATTTTGAAGCGTTTTCGGTGAGTTAGCGCTGGCTGGTGGTGTTCCACTATAAACGAAGTGAAGGCTGGAGACCTCTGAGCGAACCCTCGCCACGCGAAAGCTAATAAATTCTAAACAAGTCAACGCAAAATCCCCGAATTGCCACCATTTAGACCGCAGGTTAATGTTCTAACCGTACGATTCGCGCTAGCTTCCAAATCATCGATTCTGCCCATCTTCACTTCACCATTCTCCGAAATCCGAACGGCTGCACTACGAGATTCAAACACTAAAGCTTGGCGACCGCGTCATAGCGACAAAATGACATTCACCCGACGGGAGGGTCGCTACTTTTGCCGCTCGCAAAATGACACCGTCGGGGGAGCCGGTGCGTGTAATACGTATACGGACGGCCAAATACAGGTCTACAGTGAACGAAATGTAGCTCTTAAAAGAACTGTTATGAATCTATCTATAAAAACAATCTTACTGAAATCCAATGGCTAACGGACTTGATTGTTTGCGAAAAAATAAATTCTGATAAGTGTTTGAACCGTTGGAAACGAGCTGTCTGGTTTTGAAATCAGTGTCAGATCAATTGAAACTCTTTGCGGTTTCAAGTGCAGTTTCAAGTGACAGGTCACGCGCGTGGTTTCAGTTCGAATTACACGCACCGGCTCCCCCGACGGTGTCATTTTGCGAGCAGCAAAAGTAGCAACCCTCCCGTCGGGTGAATGTCATTTTGTTGCTATGACGCGGTCGCTAAGCTTTAGTGTTTGAATCTCGTAGTGCAGCCGTTCGGATTTAGGAGAATGGTGAAGTGAAGATGGGCAGAATCGATGCAAAACGGAGCTCTTCGAGAGCCCGTGCAAGGGAATTTGGAAGCTAGCGCGAATCGTACGGTTAGAACATTAACCAGCGGTCTAAATGGTGGCAATTCAGGGATTTTGCGTTGACTTGTTTAGAATTTATTAGCTTTCGCGTGGCGAGGGTTCGCTCAGAGGTCTCCAGCCTTCACTTCGTTTATAGTGGAACACCACCAGCCAGCGCTAACTCACCGAAAACGCTTCAAAATGGCCTGAGAAGCGGACAAACAACAAAGTATACAACAAGGCAATAAGGTTAGTCGATTTTATAAGCGAAACATTACATATTATTCCTTTTGAAAGAAAATCGTTGAGTTCCCATACAAACCCTTATAAATCGCATCTTTGTAACACAACACCGCTCAAAGGCAAGGGTCACGTTCGCTAAAACTTTATGAATAATTCACATAGTGCCCTTGGGCCGCCTGTGGGCAGAAGTAAACATTTCTAAGTCTCAGAAGTAGAGCATTTACTGCAAAACCTTATTGGGCAAAAGTGTCTTCTAATAGACCATGATTTGTATTCTCTGTATTGGACTGGAACTAGCTTGCAATGGAGGCTAATGCAGGTAATCTTTTCAAATGCATACATGTATGACATTATATTCCCCCGAATCAGCCTCCATTGCAAGCTAGTTCCAGTCCAATACCGAGAATACAAATATGGTCTATTTGTACAAAACATGTACAGAACCAAGTCCACCGACTACCTAAATGGACTAATTATATAATTGAGAGTAATTAATCATAAACTAGCTAACCAGGGTACTTTTCAGGTTATTTAACCAGTTGAAAGTACTCTGCTGACCAACTGGTTGGCCTGAATGCACTCCAGTTAGCCTACTTACAGTAAGCTCTCAATATTGATAGTAACTTAAGGAGACTTGATGTAGTTTTTTTAGCCGAAGGGTGGTTGTTTTGAAAATTAAAATTATCTAGGAAGCCAACATTCGATTTTTGCCAAAATACACTATAATGATCAAATATGGCCAAATTTTAATTTAATACCCGTCATTTAGTCACAAAGGTTACCATAGCAACGATTGACGTTTTCTTTTGTTCTCAAACAAGCTTGATTTTCTCGAAATCTAGATTGACAATTGGTATTCATTTTTTGATATGTTAAAGTTTAGTAGATTGACTAACTGTTGACGAAATTTTAGAAAAATCTGTAAGAGCGTTTTCAAGTAAATCAAGAATGAAATTTTCATAAAAACACCGTTTTAATATAAAATAGGCGCTTTAAAGTTGTTTCGTATTATTTGAGTACAGTTACTCTCACTGAAATTTAAATACTTACACCATCAAAGACCATTATCTAAAAGCAAAAGACTTTTTCCTTTAATTTGTTAAAATATATCGACAGCCGACTGTAGGAAATTATAAGAAAGTATCAAAAAATTCATTCTTGATAAATACTCTAAAACGCTCTTACAGATTTTTCTAAAATTTTGTGTACAGGTAGTCAATCTGCTATACTTGAACATATCAAAAAATGAATACCAAGAGTCAATCTAGATTTCGAGAAAATCAAGCTTGTTTGAGAACAAAAGAAAACGTCAATGGTTGCTATGGTAACCTTTGTGACAAAGTGACAGGTAAAAAATTAAAATTTGGTCATATTTGATCATTATGGTGTATTTTGGCAAAAATCGAACATTGGCTTCCTATATAATTTTAATTTTCAAAACAACCACCCTTCGGCTAAAAAAACTACATCGAGCCTCCTTAAATACTAAGAAAAAATCCAAAACACAAAACCATTACTATCAAAGCTCTGAGTCAATATATTATACATGATATTATTGTTATATTCCTGTTGTACATGTATGATATGTTAGGTAAGGATATCAGTAAGGGAATAAGGAAAAGAATATGCAAGAGACCTTATTTTTTTTTTTTTTTTTGCTAGCAGCTAATTATATAGTGTGTGGTTTTATTTGTAAACAGCTAAAGAGTTTGGATGTACAGAGTTTGTCAATCCCAAGGATCATGACCGACCTATTCAACAGGTTTGAATAACTTGCTGTTGGTTGAACAGTGTAATTAAAAACCGTAGTTAAAATGCTCTCTCTTCGTCATACTATGCCTTTGTTAATAGAAGCTCTCACTGAATCAAATGTGTGTTTGTTCCAGCATATTTCTGTAGCTGCAGATTTTGACTTTTTGTGTTTTGCTGCAGCCGCAATGGCTGCAAGCAAAACACATTGAGAGCTGAAGTTTGTGCCGTAAGGTGTAAGGTGTAAGTGCCGTAAGGTGTAAGTGCCGTAACAGAGGAGAAATCTGAACTACCGATGTCAATCAAATCCATGAACAAACAAAATCGAAACCAATGAACCGTAGCGCTGATCGCATTCGAAGTTACGGGCCAAAGTATTCGAACGCAAACCACGTTGGACACGTTGGAAAACAGAAAACCGATTTAAAAGTATATCGCATTGGGAAAGAAAACAAACTGTGGCGCGACCACTCCAGTTTTATGAGAAAATTATTCTGCAGTTTTCATCATTTACGAAAAGAGCGAAGACTTGGAACCTCGCCGAAGGTCATAAATATTTTCTCCAAAGGACCGGTTAGTGCACAGTTTGTAAACTTTCGCTTTGAAAATAAACTTACCCTCACCTTGTCTACACTGTCTACAGCATACTAGTACTGTATTAACTCTGAACTTCATATTTTAAAATAAAATGTATGAACGTGTAACTTGTCACGCAAAGACAGCTGGAAAGGAATATACCATGCTGGTAGGCTGCACCGCTAATTGTAGCTGTATTCGAGCTATATAAAAGACAGCTAGAAACGAATTAATACTAGTAACATCACAATGGGAAAGAAACTTATTCAGTGGTGCACACCGTCGAAAACAAAGAAATATTAAAGGAAGTTCTCATTCACCAGATTCACTGCATCAGATGCAACATTCGTCAGTTCGTGTTTAAATGCGTGGCGACCAGTTTGTTTACTAGTTATTAAAAAATAATACGGTCTTCATTTAATAAACAGTTCATCCTTAAATTTCAGCTTTTCTACGACTGACAGGTAGGTACTATAGTATAAGCCCCGCTAAAATAGCTGGAAAGGGAAAGTTTTTTGAAAAATGAATTTTTGACTGCCAGACGCGCTGGCGCCACATGTTTATTTTGTGAAGATTAATTAAACGCCGTGAAAAATAGAATTTGATGTCCAGCGAGCCACTGCATCTTCGGCTACGCAGTCCTCAGTGAATCCTCCAACTTCACAAATTTCTAAAACTTTAAGAAAACGAACTTTCGCAGAATCAAAAATTGGTCCTTATCGATCTTCCGATCTTGTTGTGAAGACACTGAAATTCGACGAGTGTTCATGCGTGAAGGGATGACTGACGAATGATAATAATTATTTGTAAACTTTCGCTTTCAAAATGAACTTTGCGTTACGTTCAACGCCGTCTTTCTGTTGTTGTACGCCGGTGCGCGTGCGATTATTTATAATTTCTGAATTTTGCATATTTAACTCAGGGTGACACAACAAGTTTGTTAAGAGTTAGTTGTTCCAGTGTTTAATTTGGGTGAAAGTGGTTAAAGAACCACTGTCTTGTCACTAATAAATATATCACATTGAGTTCTTATAAGGTCAATAGATTCTGTCTTTTTCGTTGTTGTTAAAACGCTACCATTGTGACAATGATTCCAAATACAACTAACGGTAACCAGTGAGATAACGCCACTAAAAGAATCACATTGAGTTCATTGAGATTTTTTTATAATGTTAAGAGTTACTGTTTTTTATCAAAGAGACAATCATGTCAGACATTACGTTAACTTACTAGTAATTAAATTATGTTTGCTGTCTTTGATTTCAACATAACATTGATCAGTAAAATTATCAGGATTGAATTAACACAAAGTGACTACAATATAGTGTAATTATTAACCTGCACACAAGTGACAGACAATAAAAGACGTTGGATTTCAATCTCGACTCACTTGTCTTTCATCAACATGTTCCCTAAGACTTTGCTCTAGCAGCAAAACACATGGACCCATTGGGGCCCTATTTTTTTCTTTCTCATCAGTGATAAACAATAAGTAAGATACATTCATATTTAACAAGTATTAAAAATTATTGCAAATATTCCCCTTGGACTTGTCTTGGGTCCGAGTAATCGCCGAGATTATATTTAGATGGCTGTGTGCGAAATTAATATAAATTTCAGAGGTGAATGTCATTGAACTACAAATTTATAAAGAAGTAAAACACGGAAACAACATGTATAACCCATTGACCCCTGGAGATTTTCCAAAAAATCACACTTATTGGGCGTTTTTGACAATTTTTTTGGTCAGTGTTGTGCTAACATTATATGCTCCATCCTGCTCAAAACACCACTTGCAACATGAAGCATGCCTTTTGTTTCAATAGCGTTGCATTTTATGACATTTTTGCTCTGAGGGCATGTGCAGAAGTCGAATTTTGTAGATTTTTGGGCCACAAAGTACTCTACCACTTTAGGCTCTTTGTTCTTTTCTTTTTTTCCCCACTTTTCCTTTTTCTCCTTTTCTTATCTTTTTACTGCACTTGTTGGCCTTCTAGTGGGCTTGTTCTCAGTTCAAGAATTTTAGAGAAAGCATCATCCTTGCACGAAATTTTTACCATGGAGCAGGAAGGGGTGTTTAGTGGAAATTTTTCTTCAAGTTTTTCACTGAAATTTCTGTGCCTTTTTGTGCATATTTCAGGGTTCATTAATACATACAATCACCACGATCTAGGTATCTAGGTGGGTGGCATGGCTTATTAACCAAGCCTTGAAATGCTATATTCAGCACCTAGTGCACTGAATGTAGCATCATAAACCAAGCCTCTCGACCAATCAGAGCATCTCATTCTTATATTCACCTCTGGAAATTATGATACCCTTACTGACAAAATTATGGTAATGAAGTTTGTCTGTGATGAAGCTGATTGCGTGTCGTCGTTTTATTACTGGACCTATTTGGCTTTTCTACATTATAGATTGTGTACCTATTAATTTTACAGAACTATAGTTGTACATGAAATACATGCAATACAATGTAGTGTGAATCTTTTGAGGTTAAATAAAGGTTCCTTCAATTTTGACACTGAAATTTCTGTGCCTTTTTGTGCATATTTCAGGGTTCATTAATACATACAATCACCACGATCTAGGTATCTAGGTGGGTGGCATGGCTTAGTAACCAAGCCTTGAAATGCTATATTCAGCACCTAGTGCACTGAATGTAGCATCATAAACCAAGCCTCTCGACCAATCAGAGCATCTCATTCTTATATTCACCTCTGGAAATTATGATACCCTTACTGACAAAATTATGGTAATGAAGTTTGTCTGTGATGAAGCTGATTGCGTGTCGTCGTTTTATTACTGGACCTATTTGGCTTTTCTACATTATAGATTGTGTACCTATTAATTTTACAGAACTATAGTTGTACATGAAATACATGCAATACAATGTAGTGTGAATCTTTTGAGGTTAAATAAAGGTTCCTTCAATTTTGACAGGTCTTGGCAGAAATGACAGATGGTGGGCTGGACTATACATTTGAATGCATCGGGAATGTTGGCACAATGGTATGCATGTTTCTAATAATGACCCAGCTAGTATGAGGATTTTACATTGCATTTTAATTTTTTACACTGTGCTCCAAAAATTATCTCAAGCATGCTTGATCATGCAAACAAATTTATGCTTAACAATGTTGTATACTGGGAGAGAAAGATGAAGTGATGAAATAACAAAATGGCATATGAAAATGTGATGGAATAAAGTTCCACTTTGAAAATCTTGGAGTACTGTATGCTTGTCCCTTCTTTCTGCACAGTATAGAAGCTCCCTAGAATAAACAATCTGAATTGTTAGTGTCCGGTACCTCTAAACCTAACTGGATGACTGGGTTTTTATTTTTCTTGTTCTGTTCAAAGCGTGCTGCACTGGAGTCTTGTCACAAAGGGTGGGGGACATCTGTTATCATTGGAGTAGCTGGAGCAGGACAGGAGATTTCTACCAGACCCTTTCAACTTGTTACTGGACGAACCTGGAAAGGGACAGCATTTGGAGGTAACAGAGGATGCAATGAACTTTACAAAGCTTTCAATAAGCTTATAAAGCCCCTTATTTCTTCTCTATTCTGTTGTAGTCTGCCATACCGAAAACTGTGCTACAGTCTGAGAAATATTTATAAATATTCTTTTTTATTTGTCCTGTGAGCACAAATAAGAAATGAATCATGCTAACTTTACTCAATGATGTGTGTTAATCAGGATGGAAGAGCTGTGAAAGTGTTCCTAAACTCGTAGAGGAGTACATGGCTGGCAAGTTGAAAGTAGATGAATTTATTACCCACTCACTTCCACTGGACAAAATCAATGAAGCGTTTGATCTCATGCATGCAGGGAAAAGGTTGGTTAGAAGTAAAAGTTCTGAATTCTTTCTTTCTTCTTCATATTTGGCTTCCTTTCTTAATTGAGGTGACATCATCATCGTGTATCGTGTATGGGTAGTTTATTTATGATGCTAATTTATATATATATACCCTAAAATTTTGAAAATAAGCTCCCCCCTTTAAGGAACAGAGTAGTGTCACCATGAGCTAGTGCCAGACTTAAAAATGCAATGAAGATGGTGCTCTAGCTGGCATTGCAAAAACGTACTGTACTAGTCATGAAAATTGGTAAAAGGTGGTTTGACTTCAGACGAATAGGGCAGTACTAGTAAGGTAAAGTCTGCTTCGAGCCTAGTGGCCCATACAGGCCGGAGCTTATCCCGGTTTCCGTAGCATTAAGCGACTAGGAGTATTGCTACTCCCCCCTGGATGGGATGCTAGTCCATCGCAGGGTTACCCCCCAGCAGTAAATTCGCCGGTACCCATTTATACACCTGGGTGGAGAGAGGCACTGTGAGAGTAAAGTGTCTTGCCCAAGAACACAACGCAGCGCCCCGGCCAGGCCTCGAACCCGGGCCGTTCGACTCGGAGGCGAGCGCGCTAACCATTGACCACCGCGCCTCCCACAGGGCAGTACTAGTAGAGGCCTAAAACTTTGAAATGTCTGGCTCACGTTTTCAAGTGATTACCTTTATTCACACTTCGTAGAATGAATTTATGCCTTTCTTTGTTGTTCAAAGGTGATTTACTTAATCACTGAGTGCACCCTCGTAATTCTATCATAGATTGCAAAAAAACAATTTTGTGATACTGCCCCTTTAAATTTCACACATAAAACATTCTTTCAAAAATAAGCGTTCGAATAGACCCTTCGAATAGAAGTCCATGAGTTTATTTTCGCTTCATTAGTGATCCCCTTTTGAATTAGACCTTGACAAAAACAAGAAAGAGAAAGGAAAAAACTTGCTAGATGTGGTAAACACGAAGAATGATTGCCATAGAGTATCAAACCCCCAGCTGCCTGGCTTCGCACGCCACCATTTTGTTATGTGTGCCATCATAAAGTGAATTACTTATTCTTCACTTGTAACCTGTGCAATAATTAAATACATAGCTTGGTCTGTACTGAGTAAACAAAGTTGCTAGTTACCTTGTGGAGACTTTCTGGCTTTCTTATTAAGCATTGGGTCACGTCTTGTTCGTGCTCAGTGATATGTGGAAGAAGCTTTTGCAGTAATAGCATTTGTTATTTTTCCTTAACTCTTAACTTTGTTGTGTTTATTTTGTCTCTGTAGTATCCGTGCCATTGTTAACTTTTGAGAGGAGTTGTACCAGGTAAAGTTCATAAAGGGTACATTTTCTGCCGAGACTTGAAGTCCTAGTTTATTTCTAAATTAGGGTTCGGTGCAAAAAGGGCGGACGTGATTTTGGACTAAAAAGCACATTGATCAATCGACTCTAAATTTCGCATCTGGGTTTGTTTACGTTTTGAAACATTGCATTGTATTTATTTTCCCTGGTTTTTGCTTCGTTTTAAAGGAATAACGTATGCAGAACACTCTGTTTTCCAAGTCGGCGTTTTCTTGAAGTTTTTTGCATATGTTATTTCTCGGAAACAGAGCAAACGCCGGCGAAAATAAATTCATTACTGACACTGTTTCACTTATGTCAACAAACTCGCACGCGAATTTTGGAGTTGTTTTGGCAATGTTTATTTCAAGCCCAAATCACTTCCGCCCTTTTTGCACCGAGCCTTTGGGATCTTTTTTAAATATGCGCATGGACAGGGACCAAACGGGCTACAACTGGCAATAACTGTTTACATGGTCACCGCGTGCAAGTCACATGAACTTCCATGGTTAAGGTCACGTGATTGACATGAAATTGGGGTCTTAACATTTTGAGGACACACGCTACTCAAAGACAGCATCTTGTTAAGAAAAAATTTAGTAAGAATTCTAAAGCAGCAGTGATGGATTGATGAATAAATAAGATTTAGTCCCTACTTCCATCCTGGTATACCAATGGTATTATGGGTCTCTGGTTTTTTTGTCATAAATGCCTAACGGTATGGCACCTAAAAGTTGCTCTTTCCTTTCCAACCTCTCCTCCTATCCTTTGCTTCCTCCCTCCCTTTCTTTATTTATTTACTTGCTTCCTTCCTTCCATCCTTGTATCCTTTCTTCCTACCTACCTACCTACCTACCTACCTACCTTCCTACCTACCTACCAACCAACCTACCTAATAATAATAATAATAATATTTAATACTTATATTGCGCTTTTTCTATAAAAATATTCAAAAGCGCATTACAATAATTATTATTAAACTAAATTAAAAAAGTTACACAGTAAAAATGAATTTAAAATTACAATATTTACATATTAAAATTTCCAGAGTAATAGTGAAAGGTAGTAAATAGTAAAATTTAAGAATCACAATATTAAATCAAATGAATAACAAATCTAACTAAAAGCCTTTCTAAATAAATATGTTTTAACAGAACGTCTAAAAGACTCGATGGATGTTTCCTGTCTTATTGGCAGAGGAAGACTGTTCCATAAGAATGGGGCAGCTATCAAAAACGCGCGATCTCCCAAAGTCTTTTTCGTTTTCAGTCGAGGTCTTTCTAACAATACCTACCTACCTACCTACCAACCTACCTACCTACCTGCCAACCTACCTACCTGCCAACCTACCTACCAACCTACCTACCTACCTACCTACCAACCTACCTACCAACCTACCTACCAACCTACCTACCTACCTACCTACCTACCTACCTACCTACCTACCAACCTACCAACCTACCTACCTACCAACCTACCTACCTACCTACCAACCTACCTACCTACCTACCTACCTACCTACCTACCAACCTACCTACCAACCTACCTACCTACCTACCTACCTACCTACCAACCTACCTACCTACCTACCTACCTACCTACCTACCATTCATCTATCTTTTCTTTACACGCTTTCTTCTAACCCTGCCTTCCTATCTCCTCCTTTCGTTTTATTTTACATTTCCTTTCTATATTCCTTCCTTCATCGTCAACTTCCTCGAAGGATTATAAAAATTTGAGAAATGGACCATTGATTATTATCAGAAACCCATATGGGTTTCTGTTATTATATAATGTTACTATATTGTTCCTTTTCAGCTCATCCAAGCAAAGGCAAAGCCTACATAAAAGAGCTCTTATGACTGGATAAATGAAAAAATATTCCCGTGCCAGGGAAATGACTTAGTGTAACTTAGTCCTGAATAAAGTGATATTTTTCAAATACATCATGAAGTATTGTTTTTGTTATCACTCCGCCTTATTAATTACCGTCTTTTTGTGTTCTCTGAGAACTATTTGAGATTCTTTTTTTGCTGCAGCATTCACCTCTTTATCTCAACAAACATTTGCTTTGTATTGCGACCACTTTTGACTAACCAGGTAATAAAAATTACGAATGAAAAAAGTTGACACTGGCTAAAAATATTGTTTTTGGACGTTTCGGCCACTACTGTTGCCTTCTTCAGCAAGATAAAAATGCAAATGTTCAACGGCGTCCTGTATATGTAACGAATGTGTGAAAACTAAATGAACTTTTCGAGTTCAACAAAAGTCTCTAGAGCATTCTTAATGAGTCTATAAATTCTTAATGCTATTGTAAACGTTTGGTAGCGCTATGTGTTCGTTTATAGCGTTCCTATCTCGCACAGAATGCCAAGCTTCAAGAATTAGTCGTTGTTTCCACACCGTTGACCTGTCAACAATTTCGACGCTCTCCAAATCTATTTGATGGTCGTTAAGCATATGGTGTTTTGCCAACAAAGAGTTTTTATCCAATGTTGCGATGGCCTTTGCGTGTTCTTTCATACGTGTTTTTAGCGCGCGTGATGTCTGACCAACATAAACACAGTGTCGCAATCGTTACACTTGATCTTATATACAATTCCTCTGGTGTCCTCTTTCTCGATCCTGTCTTTTGGTTTTTTCAGTATGTTCGAGATGATACGTACAGGTTTATGGACGACCTTAATGTTGAAGCCACGAAGAACGTTCGCAATTCTTTCGGAAAAACCTTTGGCATAAGGGAGGATAACAAAACCACGATGGTCGATATCATTTGTTTCTTGTTGTCTTCTCGGTTGGCGCAGATTGTGAATAAAATTTGCAGGGTAGTTATTAGTGGCGAGGGCTTTCGCTACTCGCTTAGTTTCCCGTGATACTTCCTCCTCGGTGGAAGGAATGTTCCCCGCGATCCATGAGAGTGCGAGCGACCGAGTGTTTATGCTGGGGATGCCGATGGTGGTTTGATTTGAAATCCAGGTAACGATCGGTGTTGGTAGCTTTCCTGTAGACAGACACGGTGATCGAGCCATCTTCTTGTCTGGTTGTGAGTGGAATTCATCTACGCGTTCCCTTTTTAACTCGGAAAATTCCGAGTTTTGGTGAGTGGGCCCGATTTCACTCCTTCCCTCCTTCACTCCTTCCCTCCTTCACTCGATTCCTGTAAACATTTTAATTGAATTAATTAATTAATATCAAATTGAATTAATCAATTAATCTTGTGAAGCGGGTAGGGGGTTGGCTAAAATGCGAACTTTATCCGTGTTACTTTATATGAAGTACACAAAGGCTATATATTTGTTTCTGAAAACCAAATGTTCTCCTTGTGGTATGCATTCTTCCAGGCGTAGACCCAAGCACACGGAATTTTGTGCTGAACGCATGCGCATATATGAAGTACACAAAGACGATATATTTTCACCAAATTTTACTGAGAACTGGTTAAAATTCAACAAAATTTGGGGTTCGATTTATCGCCGAGTATTTCCGAAAAAAATTAGATGGTACTAGAAAAGAGTTTAATTTGAATGAAATATTCATCTATAAGCCGAGCGGTCATCAACAAACGAAAATTAACAAGCGTTTGTATTTATTCTTGGTCATTACCTTTTATTTTAGTGGCGGCTCCTTAAAAGCCATTTGGTTTAATGAGGAAGCAACGTTAGGAATGAAGTTTTTATTCGTCTTTTCTTCGCTATTTAGGCTGGAACTCGTCCTCCATCAGCTCGCACTGGAATATTATTTGTTTTGTTTGCGTATGAGATCACAGGTAACCAAAGCGTACTATGAGAGTTTGTATGGATGTACTCAATCTCGTCCCCAGAGGCCGCGATCCTTCTGGTCTGCGCCAGGGATCGGGACCTCTGGGCTATTCTAAAAAGCCGCCGAAACAATAAAAACACTTTTGATTGGTCGATCTGTAACGCGCCAAAATTTGAACGTGCGTCGGGATGGTTGTCCTGGCCCCTGGGGAGTTGAAAGTCTGTGCTTTATGCAAATTTACAGATTGTGCACGCAATCGTAACATGTGCAGTTTTTGGATGTATTTCTGTTTGGAGACGACATCAACAGTCTCAGAGCAATTCTTTTTCACTTAAATAAGCATGTTTAATGTATAACGATGTTTAATGATCCCAAAACAGCATTAATTACAATTACGTGACACGACCTGAATTTGCATAAAACCGCAGACATGTCTAGTCTCCTGTGAATGAATTAACGGTCGAATGACTTTTTAATTATTCAGTGGAACGGGGAGCGTGCGCAAAAGAGTCTTGCAATCTCTGGCGCACGCGCACAATCAAACCGGAACCAGGATTTCCTGGTTCCGGTTTGGATTCGTCCAGTGCCGTTGAGTTTCCCGACCGCTGGTCAAGGGGAACACAGGCTCTGGGGACGAGATTGGGATGTACTAAGAAGGCTTGTATGGATTTGAAATAAAGTCGAGAAAAATATCCCTTTTTACCGGTGAAAAGTTATGATGAAACTTTAAACCTTACCTGGTGTCACGTTTTTGTATTTCTAGTGCTTTAGAAAGTCGTACGCGCGATTTTCGTCTTAACCGTCTGTTGCGTACTAAAAGAAAGACAGTCTTTCTTTTAGTACGCAACAGACGGTTAAGACGAAAATCGCGCGTACGACTTTCTAAAGCACTAGAAATACAAAAACGTGACACCAGGTAAGGTTTAAAGTTTCATCATAACTTTTCACCGGTAAAAAGGGATATTTTTCTCGACTTTATTTCAAATCCATACAAGCCTTCTTAGTACATCCATACAAACTCTCATAGTACGCTTTGGTTACCTGTGATGAGATCGTCTTTTGAACTGACGAGGGAATTCGAAATCCCGCATGTCGTAAACAATGTCCTCGCAATCTCTTCTACAATAATTATTTCTGCCTGAGACTGTTTCTGTTCCTTTCCTTCTGTTCCTTTCTTTAAGTTTAGTTAATTTGCAGAGTCACTGCTAACGTGACTTTTCAAGAGAAGAAGGGTCAAGAAGGAATCGATCTATTTGACTAGTTGTCGCGACACCAGAAACTGGCCAATCAGAAGCGGTCGTTCTCACGCGCTTGGTAAACATTGTAACACGATCTGACAGAAATCGGCTGCATGTAATATTTTTGTTCAAAAGCGAAAACTTAAAAATACCACGACTTCTCTGCTAAAAGAAACCACTTCAGAAGAGTTTCATTGAATTGAGGATACTCGACAAATACTGGTAACAGCACATGTTTCGTTTTGGTGACATTTAAAGTTCACCCGCTTGACCTGCTTGATCTTTTCGCTGGCGAATTGCGACGAACTGATTCACTGAATGACAGAATCATCAGGAATCATCCCGTATTCTCTGGCAATTTTGCAGTTGTTCTGAACTGTTTCTACCTCGGCAACAACTTTCAACTTGAACGTTTCGTTATTATAAAACCAGTAGCTTTTGACATGATGATCGATAACTGCTTAATTCTTCTGAAGAATGCGTGATTGTTTGAGATGGGATTCTGAACTCAGGTGAATGTTTTGTCACGCTTGTGTACGGTTCTATTCAGTAAATTCATTCTTTGTCAGTGATTTGTTGTTTTTCAATTACATAGTTGTAATTTAACGATATGTTGATTCGCTGCATGTGGACTGTTTTATAGCTTGAAGCAAAAATTGGGTCTAGCTTATAGCTGAGTGATTTGGGTTTATTTTTTGTCAGTTTAACTGGTTCCAAAAACTAAAAGTCTAGGGTTTCGGCAGCCTCGTCCCCAGGCCATACCGCGCTATGCGAGTGAGCGGAGGAGGACTGAAACCGAGCGCGATAGCGCGAGGCCTGGCACAAAATGGCAAAAAAGTCCCAGTTTAGCGAGAAAAAGTCCCAGATATAGCTCGACGAAAATATACGTTTTTCTGCGAGGAAAAGAAAATATTTCTGGTTCATAAGAAAACTGCATCCCTTTTGAACATTTGTGGACTATTTTAGATGGCGGAGACGAACTGTAATGCCGTTTTTTCCTGCCTTGCAGAATGGTATTGGTCGTATTAGAGTTAAGAAAATTATTCTGTTATCATTGTTTTCGTTCACTACTCATAGTGATACATGGGTCTACATGTATCTAGAAGTTCTTTGTGGTAAGCAAATTACGTTCGCCAGGTACTAGTAACTGTGGTAGTTTTATTTAAACCTGAAAGGCGTCGATCTCAATGTTTATAGAGCTGGGCTCGGGATTTTCGACCTTTGTTGTTTACAAATTTATGTGCGAAAACAAAGAAACAGTTCAGCTTACTTGAGAGAAGAGGGCTGATCCCCCGATGCATGTAAGCTTGTCATTGATTACCTGTAAATTTTTATTTCGCTTTTTAGAGAAAAAAAAATCTAACTCTCGTAAACCAAAACTTTATTTGATCTTGTTGTAGCCTGTTTTTCTCTTGTATACTCTGGCTCAGATCATTTCATTAGCAGGAGATGTTAATCCAAATCCTGGGCCATGTTCAGGTAATATATAACAAGTATGCTTTAATCATTTTCGTCAATTCAATGAGCTTATTAAATAAAAATTACAGCTGGTCATGCTTATTGCAGATTCCGAGTGTGAATTGATAACATTTCCATTGTGTAGCACCACTAAATAGCCAAATGTCAAAATGTCAGCCCAAAAGGTGTGGAAATTTATTTCAATTTCCCTCAGTTGCAGAGTTAGCATTTCAGCTGAAGTTTATATATTTTGCTGCCAATTTTCGTGTGCACTGCTTTCCCCTTTAGACAAGGTACATACTGCATCATTGTAGACACAGCTTGTTTAACAAAGTATGATTCTTCTGCTATTCTCTCTGACATTTACTTGCAAAGAAACACATAAACACAATATATATACTAACTGAGCTAAGCAAATACATATGGAAGCTCAAAGAGGAGGACAAGGATTTTAATGTTACCTGGAAAGTTCTCTCTAAGGCCAAACCGTACACGAACACTTCAAAACGTTGTGACCAGTGTACTACTGAGAAATTGTTTCTAATTTGTTGGCCACATATGGCAACTCTTAATAAGCGGAACGAGCTTATTTCTACGTGTAGGCACAGGTGAAAAATTTATTTTAAAGTTTAATTTTAAGGTTTAATTTAGAATTTCATACACTAATTTTAGCGCGAGCAATTAGTGATGCTTTTTAAGCTCTGATATGACAACTGAGCACGCGCGCGTTCTCTACAGTGTAAAATTTAAATTGTAACGGTTAACAGTGCGATCAAAACAATGATGTAGACTGTAACAAACTAGTGTACATGCTGTTTAACTGAAGAGTGGGTCACCTTTATGGTGGCCTACGAAACAGATTTGTATTGAATGGCAGTCAACTGAATTTGAGTCGTTCATTAGAAAAAAGATTATACTGTGTTTATATGTTTATTTGTAAATAAATTAAAATATCAAAATATATAATGTTTAAATATTGTTTGAACCGCTCCAGAAAAGCTGGTTACTGGGGCTTTTGGACCAGCTTCTTTTTAATTTGTGAGCCCCATTCTGCATTCTTGATAGCCCAAAAATATTTGTATTTTTCCTCACATGGGTACATTGGCTATTTATCCCATTCCTTAAACTACCACCTTTTTAACTCCTACTTGCAGAGATATAAAACTGAGCTTGACTGACACACACACACACACACACATAAACACAGTACAGTATACAAAAGTATTTACATGTATTCAACTCTTGCAATATATACTAAAACTAGTAGTAATTGGAATTTAGGGGAGTGCATTTGGTAGGGTGGGGTGATTTGGGAAGGAGGCAGGGAAAGCTGGAGGCAGTGGAAAGTGTTATATTATGGTTTCATATTCTCTAGATATTTGAGGTCTGTCCATAGAAAATGTATGACATTGCCAGCTGATGAAACCTGATCTGCTTGTACCAACCCATCTTTCTAAAGCATAAGAGAAGAATAAAGCCTTTTGATTGATTGTGCCAAGCTAAGTTGAATCTGTTAAGCAGCTGAGTTGACACATCACAACTCGGTATCGTCACCTATACAGTAGGCGAATTGCAGCGTTTGTTTCCCAGAAAACAAACCACTACACAGCTTTCTAATTTTCTGATAAGAAGCTTTAGTCATATATTTTGCTACTGATACTTCGAATAAATAGTTACAACTTCACTTACCTTGGATAAAACTGCGAAAAATATTCGAAAAAAGCGAAGGCAAAGGAACAAAGAAAGCACACACGAAAGCACAGTTGAAAGGACTGATGGATTATCAGCTTTGAGCCTTTTATCTTTTCACCGCTGTTGTTGTTGTGTCAGCGAGAAGCAAAAATACTCATCATACAACTTTCCACGAACGACCACTATTCTATCTCCGTTCACCAACAGAGAAATCGATCGATAGAAACATATTCTTCAAGCTCTTTAGATGGTACAATTTGCGGCGCATAAAAATCGACATTTAATGTTTCTACCTTAAATAAAAAATCTCCAATTACTTCACGAGTTTGCTGGCAGACATGGATGAAGGAATCCCAGCCAAATTCTGACGCGTTTTTAAGTTCTTCAAGAAGTTGACTGAAGTTCAATCGTTGGACAGACTCCGCCCTATTGGATTTGCCGTTTATTGCGAGGCGTCCTAGGCGAACTTTCCCGACAAGCTTGACGGGTGACGTCAAATCCAAATTCGCCGGGGACGACTGGGGACGAGGCTGGGGTTTCGGCTAATAGCCGAATAAATACAGTACATGCATGCCTAACTACCAGCCGAAATATTGTATTAATGTCAGTTTTCTTGAAATAGACCAAAACTTATTTTTTCTAATGATATTATTATTTTGCCTAATCTTCAAAAACAAAAAGGAAAAATAAAAAGAAAGAAAACAATTTGCAACCGATGGGAACTCTATCACTTGCCCTTTCGGCCTGCTCTCGATGAGCAGCTAGATGACAATGAAACTAAGTGAAGTGAACTGAATTGTGGAAAGTTAAACATCATTTGTTTTAGCAAATCTCTATTTGTCAGTTTGTTGTTTTCGATTCTTGTTTCATAATAAATTTTCCGAGTTTAGTGGCTCGTAGCCACTTTGAATAGTTATTACACATACGTGGCTGTCTAAATTCCATCAACCCTCACATCAAATTTACAATCGAGGTAGAATCAGAAGGTTCCATTGCCTTTCTTGACACCAAAACAACCAGACAAGAAGATGGCTCGATCACCGTGCAGCCCCCCCCCCCCCCCCCCAGTGCCCAAATTTTTCGGGCAAAACGCTAAGAATTCGGGCAACAAGCCAGAAAAAAATAGAAAATAAGCAGACAAATCTCAAAATTACAATCAAAACGAATTGTGTCAACAGAAAAAATATTGGAAATATACCGAACTTTGTGGTTCAAAGTCCAAATTTCTCATTAATCTGCTTCGTTTCCTCTTGCAAATTGCTATAATCATATTCGATTTTCTCGCAAATTCTGCATGATTCAGCTGCAATCAGCTTTCTCATGGTTTGAACGTTTGCGAGCGGTGGACCCAAAAACAAAGCTGCGATACGGTTACAAATGTAAGGAAGCTAATGCTTTTGACTTAAATGAGCTCAAAACTTTCAAGTGGGGGAAAAAACAATGTAAATTACCTCCCAAAAATACTTTTATTTTTGCTGAACTAAAGTGAATAAATACAAATTTCCGAAGAAAAACGATTCAGTGCATTGACATCTTTGGACAACGTCACGAGATTAATTTAACGCACGTTCTGTTGTCCATTTCGTATGCCTGTTTATTCGGCTTTCAACCCATGCCATGTTTTTTCGGGCAACA
This sequence comes from Oculina patagonica, assembly GCF_052425735.1. NCBI lineage: Eukaryota > Metazoa > Cnidaria > Anthozoa > Scleractinia > Oculinidae > Oculina > Oculina patagonica. The sequence continues at coordinate 6,611,281 of NC_135766.1, forward strand.
AGGTCTCCGCCCCCCCAGGTCCGAAGGTGCCCGTACGCCTATGACTTTTATCACAAAATCTTTATCTCATAAATTATTCATCACAAGCTCAGAGTATCGAGACACTCAAGTTTAATATTTAGGATTCGACCCATAGTCGAAAAGGCTCTTTGATGGTAGTTTACGGTGATGAATTTTCCCGGTTAAACCCGCGGGGGGGGGGGGGGGGGGTACTCCCATAAATTTCGGATAGGGGTGTGCCGCCAAGGTTCTTAAATCCTGACCCTATTTAAGGATAAAGAAAACGAAAATTGATACCCTTTTTAAGGTCGCGCAGGACCCTTGCAATCATTAGTATGTATTTATTTAAAGAGTATGCACGAACTGCAGGACGACTGAAGCCGACAACAAACGAAATATTCATGAGAATGTTTGTTTTTAAACTCTTTTGTACAAGTAATTACTAGTAATTGTTCTCAGCTTTGTGCACGTGCGCTGGAACATAGGGAATTATCATAATTAGATTCACAGATTTGAATATATCACACGTTGTAAACATTGACTCGGAAGGTCTTCGGAAGCCTCAAAACCTGCAAATTTGTGTCCAAGTTTTCTCCGTCGATATACAATTTCAAGAGTTGATTCACGAGGAACATAAACTTGGTGTACTCTATTGTGCTATGACTAGAGCGAATTTTTAAATTTCCTTCTCAAAATGAAGATAGCGCGTTTCAAAGTTCAGATTTCACTTTTTTGCTCTCTTAGAAGCGATTAACTTGTAGCAGTTTTTGAATTCGAAAATTTCGTTCTAGTGGTAGCACAAAAGAGGTTATGATTTATCACTAAGCTATAAAATCATTAAATTTGGTGCGCTGTTCTAGCTGAAAACTTGGACACAAAATCGCATTATCTGCAGTTAAACTTTTAAGGGCTTGTAATATCACAGACAACGGTCATCTCTCAGTAAAAGGACAATCATGATGTTATTCCATCATCCCCGAATATCCTTGTTAAATTTTAGAGGAATCGATGTTCAAAATGTAGTAAATTAAAGCTATACAATATGGCACTCCGTCAAGAAATTTGGCTAATGAATTTATTAATGAGCAAGGGTCCCGCGCGACCTTAAGGCCCAAAACCGAAAAATGACACCCTATTCAAGGGGAGGAGAAGCGTTCCGTGACGACCCAAATAACGGCTAACCGCGCACGGCAAGACACAAATCTTTATAAAATTGTTTTACTGATACCTGAACAGAAAATTCAGTTTTAAGAAGCCTTTTTTTTCGTTTAGCTGGGCGTTTATTTTCGCTTATAGAATTTAGGTACCCTATCTAAGGATCACACCGGGAACACATTGCCAAAAGGAGCAAAAATGATACCCTATTTAAGGACCAAGAACCTCAAAAACCATACCCTATCGGGCGGCACATACCTATATAGGCTACATATGGGAGTACCCCCCCGGGCGGTTAAATAGCCATTATTACAGTTGGGTTGACACAAAATGAGAAAACTTGCATGGCTAATTCAGAACACTTCATTCAGAACATGCCGTCAACGGTGCATTGAAATAAGTTTAGATGTCCTGATTTTCTTCCGTTCGTTCTGGGAGATTTTTTCCACTAAAATTGTAAGCATGCGCAATGAAACCACAATATCATTCTGTCCTGAGCCCAGGACCAGGGCTCTTCAGAGGCTGAAGAGGACCCAGAGTCTTTACCGTTGACCTACTGCTGACAAAGGAGCTGGTGGACTCAGCACAGGACTCGAGAAAGAGCATCTAAGGTACTTCAAGTAATTAAGGAAGGACACTAAAAAGTACTTCTAAGCGACAATACTGTGAGTAGTCGTTTGCTATGGTACAGTACATTATATGTCCCCATACACAGCGTATCTACTTGTCCGTGGTGTTGGTGCTGACCAAAAGGGCTCTGGGAACAAGATCGAGGAAGCCTGTGCCCGACAACACAAATATGGCCGCCGCGCCGGCCGCCGCACAAAATTCTGATTCTGTGAAGCCATTCCCTTACCAAGTTGCTGGGCATTTAGTTCAAGGTGGGTTAGTTGTGTCGTACAACCAATTATTAATAGAGAGATTAAGCATGACGTTATACGGCAGACGCGAGCTTGCCTTTCATTTTGTTACCTTTTTATCGAATTTTAAAACTAATCCCTCATAAAAATAGTGAAAAAATCCCACATTTACGACAAACACAAAACTACTCATTTCCGCGTACTAACGCCAAACGGTAGACGGTAGAATTTGAATTTTTGCCGTTCGCGGGAAAAAAAAACGTCATGCTTAATCTCTCTAATCTCGATTAATTAATCGATCCATATTAAACCAAATGGAACTGCAAGTAGAATGGTAACAATTGCTGGCTTGCAACCACGTGACAAAGCGGCCATGTTGGGGGTCAAAACAATAAAATAAATTTCCGCAAAATTTACATGATAAAAACAGACCTCTCAACCTCAAAGAACCAGAAATCTAGAGATCGAGGCCAAAAAATCGGGAGATTTCAGTAAAGTCCGGGAGATTGATCAACTGACTGACAAAAATAACTAAAATCAGGCTGACCAGGTGCTTATCAAGAGAAAGTGTTTGTTTCCTGTTATACCAGCACAAAAACTAACGTTATTTTCACGGCTTGTGTCTTCTATATATGGTTTTCGATAATGTATCTAGCGAACAAACTAATGAAATACCTTTACTGACTACGGATTTAAACAAAATTGGCACAAGACAATCGCCTTAGTAAGCCAAAAATAACATTACACATGGAAATTGTATCCTTACAGCGCGTGACTCAGTTTATCGTGAGATTTTTTAGTCTCATTGTGAGACCGTGAGATTGAGCTACAAATCGTGAGTCTCACGCCAAAATCGTGAGACTTGAGAGGTCTGTAAAAAAGATAAATTCCCAGCGGAGGGAAACGCTTTGTTCTTGTCCCCCAGCATGGCCGCCGTGACGTCAGTTGCAAGCCAGCAATTGAAAAGATTCGAGACCCAGCGTGAAAAAGTTTATGTACCAGCATTTATTTTTAACTGTTTCTGACTATTCTTACTAAATATTTCTTTCTGAAATGATCTGACTATATTATGTGAAACGGCCCCAACATGGAACGAAGTGACTTAAAGTAGCCCTAAAAACGCCATTTTTAAGTTTAAAAATTCACAAAAAAATAATGAAGCAAGAAAATAAAAATCTGAGACATCGTTTTTTAGACCAATAAAAGCTTACCGTATTTTCTCGATTAAACGCCTCCGGCGTTTATTTCAAACTTAGCCTGGTGGACCCGGCGTTTATTTGACTCCTGTTGTTTATTGGAGCCCGATTATCATTAAGCAACGATTTTTCTTCATCATTTTTGACAAAAATGTATCTCGCTAATATAGCTACAGCTTATTATACCTTAAATAAATACTTGAGGGGCCTATTTTCAACTTCACCTTTGAGACCCGGCGTTTATTTGGTACCCGGCGTTTAATCGAGAAAATATGGTATGTAGATCGAATTCCACATGATAGTTTAGGTGTTCACATAAATGTATTCTCAAATACCTTATTATAGGAAATTAACGCGTCATGAAATTAACGCGAATTTCAAACTTTCGCGTTAATTTAAGTTGTGTTAATTTTTGTTAACATTAATTTCCGTGCCGTTAATTAAGTGGAGCGTTAATTTCCATGACGTTAATTAAGTGGAGCGTTAATTTCCATGACGTTAATTTCCATTATTTTGGCCCCAATTTTTCGTTACAGCACAGATGTTCTTGACTTCAAGGAAAAAGCATAATTTTATCTGTCACTATCATTGATACTGTGAAGAACGCTCAAAGTGGGAAAAGTACCATGAACATTGTTTTCGTTTAAGATAAATTTATACGCCTACAAGTGTTGAAATAAACTTGTTCCTGTTGTGTACGTCGCGTTAATTTCCTTCATTTTGAAAGGTTACCCCCTCTTTCGCGTTAATTTCCTTTATTGGGAAGTAATTTTTCCTTCAATTCGCGTTAATTTCAAATACCTTAATTAACACAAGCGTTAATTTCCTATAATAAGGTAAACCAAATGTTGTGCAACATCATTATTGCAAACAAAATGCTGACTTTGCTTATTATGGTCTATATGATCAAAACAAAATCGAAAAACTACTATCTCTATTCAATAAGCTTTCAGAAAATATGTACGTTATTGGGGTTACCGTTGATGGTTTGCACTAGCAGAAAAACGCAGACGTTTTCCTTCTGTGATAATATGGATAATATTCGTTAACTTATATCCTTAATTTTTTTGTATGATGTTTTTTTTTTCTAGATGGATTTAAATTGACTGTGGATGGCTGTGTGTTGAAACCAGTACAAAAACCTCCTAAGGGAGAGAGGGAAGTTCTTTTCTATGAAACAGTGTTTAATGAAGAAGAAGAAAGAGATGAGATCTTACAGCTAAGAAGACTTCTTCCTCATTATTATGGAGTTGTGGAATTAGGTATCCTAAAACCCTTGGGCTAAACCTTAACCCTAGCGGTGACTTTGTGGATGAAGAATATTCCATGAAACACACCCCCCCCCCCTACAAGTACTTCGCTTCATATGCAAAACTTAACGCAAACTGTCATATTTTTTCATTGCTCTTGTATTGTGCTTGCTTTTTTGCAGTCTGCACCACCCTTCGTTCTGCAGGCTAATTTTGCTGTTGTTTGCTAATTTTTCTCAAAGATTTTTATCAGTGCATGTTTATGCCCAGTTCAAATGTCATGCTTCTAGCCTGCTATGCCAAGAGTTCGACAGGTATACCTATTCCAACTAAGGATCCGTGTTCTGAATTAGACAGTCAGGGTCCAGGTTATGGGGCAAAATTATCAGTTGATCAGCAATCCAACACGTTTTCAAAGCACCTTAATTTACCACAAAAATCAATCCCTTCACTTTTGAAGGCCAAATCCACCATGATTATGAACCTTAATTGAGTTCCCCTCCCTGCCTGCTCTTGTCTGGTACACATATCCTGTGTGATACCCTTCAATTCAGTCACTGTCTGTTATAACAAGTTTTTTTATTTATTGTTGAGTATTACAATGCCTTATACAGTTATATTTCAGTTAGTCCCCACTTGCAAGTTTACAGGTCATATAGAAAAAGAAAAAAACTGATCCTTAACAATGGTTTTTAGATAAGATACGGTACTTAAAACTGGAGAACATAACAGACAAGTTTAATGTGCCGTGTGTTATGGACATTAAGATAGGTAGGGTGACATGGGAGGATGACATGGATCAGAAATTTAGAGAGAGAAGAAGAATGAAGTGGCCTCTTAAAGAGATAACAGGTTTCAGTATTCTTGGATATATGGTACGTGATAAACCTTGTTATGTTTAGCATTTTTGCAACATGACCATTCTACTGGATTCCACATTCTTCGTGTGAAATGAGAAAAACTCAAAAACAAAACACAAGAAATTTGTGTACTAGTTAACAACTTGTCAAAAGCACAAGAAATGTATTAAATCAATCATTTTTCTTGTGATGAAGAAGTATTTGCAAGGAAGAATACTGCAGTTTTATGTCTACCTCTTTAATTGTCATACATTATGTTACATCTCTCCCGAGATAATGTAATAGGAAGTTAAGAATTTCATGTATTTTTCTTTAGAAAATACTCAATTTTCTGAAATCAGATTTTCAATGCAAGAAAATTATACAACCAAAAATTGATTATTGATTATCACAAACTGATTACAACATACAGGTAAATAGGATTTACTGTTTTAGTTTTTACTGTTGGTGGAGATGGTGATAAATGCTCTATTAAAAAAGAACTTTGCAACTTTAAATAATAATAGCATATCATTGTCTATCATTCTGACATCTGAACTACTTGAATTGAGTCTCTGGTGATAACGACAAGGGGTGCCAAAAGTAGTTGAGACAGTTTGTTAAAATGAGTGCTAATTTTAATACTTCCATTTTGTACTTCAAATCCAAAGTAGTTTGTGCACGACCACACCCCACCCCCATCCCCTTTTTAAATTGTACAGAAACGAAGCAAGTCTTGCAGATAGCAAGTTTGTCCAAGGTACTCAAAAAGAGCCGAGTCAACTCATCGCTCATTGACGCTTTCACTATTGAACTGAACAGGTTTATAACCACAGCAGAAGTTGTTATGAACGCTATAACCGCGAATATTGTATGAAGTTAGCGACAGTGGAGGACGCTGAAAAAGGTATGGTGCATTAGTATTACTGAGTTGAAAAATCACGAAAAATGCGCACCTCAAAATCGAGGAATAAAGGGGGCCCAAAAAAATATAATAAGGTATATCACATAAACACCAATTTACATGAGCAATTTTTTATGTGATTTTTTTCATTTGCTCGTGAAGACAAGGGAAATTGGCCAATTTTTATGTGGCAAATAAATTTACTGAGAAGCTTCCGTGTTTAGGTGACTCACTTTTTTTAACACGGCAGCTTTTATTTGTCACATAAAAGCTTTTAAAAAATAGCTTTAGAGTGATAAATAAAAGTTGTCACAAAAAAATTGCTCATGTGGAGGACTCGTCACATAAAAGTGACAAATATTGTGACAGCATTGGTGGTCCCCAGTCTCCCAGTGAGCAATGTACATGCCTTGTTTCTGCATATCTCTCCTTTTCAAAGTCATAACTGACTTACTAAACTTTGAACTGTTGACAAATAATCGTTGAGCCATCTGCACGATCAAATATATTTGTCACATAAAAATTTGCAGAGAGTGTACAAGTGCATGGTCAGGCGACAAATCCAATAAAAACTAAACCTCCTTCTGTTTCTGTGACTCTTAGGGGAGGCTCAGAAGGAGTCAGTCCTGAGCTGCAGTCGTTGTTTAACTATCACTTCCTAATTCCCAGCCTTGTTTTGACCCAATTTGAAAAGTACTGGTTTTACTGGCATCTAGTTGTACCTATATATCATATATACCGTAATTAATGTTCCAAAAGAAACGACCTTCGAAAAGGTTCTTGGCAATAATGACCCTCGAGCTGACACACAATTAAAACTCATAATGATTTTTATCACGACGGAGCATCCCCTACATATGGTAAAGTTTTAGCTTTCCAAAAGTTCAAGAAAATAACAACCCTAGAAAGTTGCAATAGGAAAACGCTGGTAAATTGGAAAGTAATGAGGATCGTTCCTCAATTTAGAACGTTAGCTTTACTTATTTCTGTTACTATACATATATCATTGTGTTTTCCTTGCAGCCTTTCAGCAATTCCTAGGATGTACCAAAGTAGAATTGACACGTAGTATACTGGAACAACTGATAAAACAGCTTATGGAAATCAAAAGATGGTTCACCATTCAAAGACTGTACAGATTTATAGCAAGTTCAATTCTTATAGTATACGAAGGTGACACCGAGAAAACATCCTCTGGTACTCTCCAACAAGCCCTCGAGCAGAATGACACGAGGTCGGATTTAAACATCATTCATCTTCCAGCTTTAAAGAACTGTCATCGGCAATCACCTCTCAAGAAAACTTTGGTAGAGACAAGAATGATCGACACTGCTCATGTATTTACGTCATCAGATCTTGATAACAACTATTTGTTTGGCTTGGAGAATGTTATATCAATAGTTGAGAAATGCAGGCGAATTTATACAAATTAAAAAAACACTTAAATATAGCTAGACCATACTGCGTGTAGACGTCTCGTATTTCGTTCCTGAGATTCAGCGTGCCGCCGTTAATCCACTGTGACTGAACCGTGCAATGTCAATAATGTTTTGTTGCTCATGCTGCTGGATGTGTAAGATGCCAGACTTCAAATATACAGTAAAAACCCGCACGTAAGAACCTAGATTTTTCCAGGTTAGCCTAAACAGGTTCTTACATAAATGGCAGTTAACATAAATTTAGGCTATTTAGGTTCTTAATAGGTTCTTATTTTCTGAAAAAAATTACATTGTTGCTTATAGAACTTTTAGTGATATTCAGCCTATTATTTGTCTAAATTTGCATACCAAACAAGTGTTTATGTAAAAATAAAACACTTCATTTAGAACATGACATTGTTTACTTGTACAGTAAAGACTTGTCCAAAGTTATTTTTCCAAAAGTAACCTTTTTAATGCATTTTAGAAAATAAGAACCTGTTTTGCAAATTTAAGGCTAAATAGGATCTTATAAGAAACATAGGCACGCTAAGCATGCAGGAGTTATTTTTTCAATTTATGGGGTGGCTTGGGGTGAAACTGGGTGATTGTCCTGTTTGGATGGTTTATGCCATGGGTTGAGCTATTTGTGTAAGGCGGCCCACGGAGTCACTTTTTTGCACAAATTTGCTTGCAAACAAAATAATTTTCACGTGCATTTTGATACATCAGAACTGTTTTATTCAATACGTAAATTTTCATCATTTAATTGAAAAACAAAAACTAATTCAATTATCAAAATTTCACAAAATGGCAAGTTCATACTCTGTTTAAAGCGGTTATTTTGTTGCTAGCTTTCTAGCAACGGAATACTTTTGGCTTTTTGCCAAACACTGTAACATGATACTGTTGTTTTTCTCACTTTTGTAACATAATACCAACTTCGGCCCGACTGAACTTTTCAAGTTTGGTAGTTGAGGAGAAACAAGACATGTTGCTCAAAAGTCATGGCGATTTCTGAACTCGATGATTTTAGAACTGGTCAAGGAAGGTTGAAGTGCAAGACAACGTGGAATAATCATATTCTTGTCATTAAAAAACTGTTATACCAACTGTCTTTAGTTCCTTGTATTTCAGCGGTAAGCACAAGTACAGACTGCAGGTTTCACAAAAGGGTAAAAATTACAGAAAAATACAATTTGATAAGTCATGTCACCTGGCTGGTCCTCGTGGTGATGAAGCTGTGAAACTGTTTCCTTCATGTCCAAAACTGCGAAATTCGCCAATGATCCTGACCATCTCTGGTCCAGACACCATTCATCTCAGTAGTGCGGATGCAGCAAACCCCACAGGTCTCTCCTCCATTTCTTTTCACGAAGGCATTTTTCTGTTCATGGTTTTTATCTAAAGCCATCCAAAAGAAAGGCGGCTGTGTCTTGTTAACGGTGAACTTCCCCTTCCATAATGCTTTCAATATTCTGGAGTGATTCTTGGGAAGCATTGCCATGTCACGCAGGTGAATAGCAATGGCACATGCGAAGTTCTAGTGGTCAAGAGAATGTTACAGCCACTGAAGTCTTGTTAAAGCCTCTACATACAAAAGGAAATTGCCTTCATGGATTGATCTGTCCGAGGCCAGTACGTCCAACTCGATGCTCAGCACAAGCTTCCAGAAATGGAACTGTGGACTTTGAAGGGCTCTTTGGTCGCACCATTCTTTAAACGATGCACCGCTACATTCTGGCTGACTTGTTTGCCACTCAATGTACGATGCCTGTCAAGCTTTAAACAGAGCGCAAGCTGCATATCTGGTGTGCACGGGCGGTTTTCTTGACATGCACCGCTTTCAGGAAAGAATTTTAAGTTCCTGCTGTCGTTATTTCAGCTTCTACTAGTCCTGACGTCCAGCCACTGCCATCCGAAAGATCTCTAAGTGCTTTAATTTTAGAAAGTGCTTTTAGCAATGCCATCCTGATGTGTTTGCCACCCATCATTTCAGCGGTTGATCAAATAAGATCACAGGAATTTTTCCAGGATTAAGAACTGCCACAGCCTTTTCACCACATTCACGGAATGACGAATCATCGCCACTGACTTCGAGTCATCCGGGAAAAGACTCGGAACAAGTGCGTTGACTGCTGCAGGGCCATGAACTGGGGTCTGCTGGTTGTTGTCTTCTTGAGTGGCATGCAGGCCCAAGATACATGCAAGTCCTTACCACTGGCACTGTCATAACTACCATTGATAATCTTGCTGAGGTGATCGGACCTGTCATTGCCTTCTGCTACAGCCTTATTTATCAGACTGCACCTAGATTGTTTCAGTCCACAAACTTCTGGAACAGGAGGTTCGTTCTTTGTGGCAGTGGCTGCCGGTACAAGTGTGTAGCTGTCCGGTCTGTCTTGCCAGACCTGGAAATAGAAACACATGATTGTTCTGTGCCAAGATTTTCAGTGTCGGGATACTGAAACAGTGTAAGTTATGTCTGTCCCATGGAAGGATCCATGTGCACTAGACAACTGTTATACATTATAAATAATGCGGAAGAAACAGAGCAAGTTGTGACAAGTAGCTAGCTTTGTCCTTAATGTTTGTCACACACATGAAAATTGTAATAAGCATCAGCTTCGATTGAGGCACCGAATCCTCCTGACAATCTTCTGTGAATGAACCAGTGGTACGCATTTGTTTCTTAACATGTCCTCGCGAACAATGTTTGCAGCACGATATAGGAGCACAGCTTCACTCTCATCGTCGTGATCGCACGATCTTGGAGATTTTCCGACGTTTTCTTTGGTCAGAAACAGCACATTTCGACCCTCATTGCATCCTTCCAATTGAAGAAAATTGCTGAGAATTTTTTTTCAATCTAGTAGAATGATCTACTGAGGAGTCCTGTCCAAGCTGATCCATTCTATAAGCGTATGCTGCTTGTATATATAAAATGAGTTCAGCAAAAACAGTATTAAAGCAAGTTTAAATACTTTTTTCAAAAATACCAAAAGAAGGGAACAAGATACTATTATAAAATCAGTGTGAATGAATTCTTTTGAAAATCTAATTTGCATGAACCCCGACAACATTTTTCCCAAAACATTTCAAAATTTCAATTTCTGAACAATTTTCTAAAATCTGGACTTCCTTAAAATTATTAATCAAACCTTCCAGTAAGTAATTTTGCATTGTGCTGTCACAATAAAAATTCTGGCTGGCGGCCATTTTGAAAGATGCTTCTGTCCCCCCGGAACAGGTCATATCCAGATTGCCTATAATCTTCAAAATATTCCTCATGATTTATAATATTAGCGTGCCAAGTTTTATGCTTTTATCATAAAATGCACGATTAGTTCCTAAAATGACACTTATCCCCTGGACTATGCGAGATTCTCAAGTAAAATATTAAATAAATTTATTTTCTACCAGACGTTGTCGTTGACGTTGCCGTCGGTGCGGTCTGCGGAATCGGTCTGCGGTAGTCTTCACAAACACCACTAATGACGTCAAAAAATAGTTCCATTCCTTCCATTTCAGTGCGCAGTCATTCAAAAACGTTTTCGTAAAGCCTTCGGAAATCTTCGTATTTTTTGCTGTAATGCACGCTTTAAGGGCCCACTGACGTATATATTTGGACCCGTTGCTAGGGACATTTACGGTTATATAGTTTTAGCAATTTTTCTTGTTTAGTTATGGTTGAATCTTTTACTCAGTCCATAACGTAAATATGACGTCATCGGGCCACGCCCATGATCACGTGACCAATAAAGAAAAAGTCTAAAATTTTTTATGTTTTGCATGTTATCAGAAAATCATTCATGGTGTCATGATCTTTATTTGTTTCTGTATCTTGGTAAGTATGGGTTTCATTTCATTATGGAAAATAATTTTTTTAGAGAGATTTAAAATATTGATTTGTCCATAAAATTTTTATTAAAAATGATTTAAGCAAATGAATACTTAGTTATGTTCCCGACCCAGGTCGGAAAAATATAACGTCGAAAAAAAGTGAATCAAATGAAAGACCGCCAAGTATTTAGATTTTTTCTGCAAACCGGAAATCATTTTGTTAACGAATGCGTAATTCATCTGACCACAGGCTTCCCAAGCTCAAAAGTCGTCTTTTTGATGTGTTTTTAGAGCCCTTCGGGCGGCCGACTCTACATACGTGGTGTATGCGACAGCTTGTGTATATAGAGAAATGTATGGGAAAATCACGGATTCTCTAAAATCGGGTAAATAACTATCTATTTTGAAATAAAGTTAACCTACCTCAAATGTGTCGCTTACTTACTTACTTGTCGCTTACTTAGAAGGGGAGACAACGACTTCGAATAACTTCGCTAAATGGCGTCGGAATGGCTTCAAATTCGGCACAAGACACAAGTAAGCGACACATTTGAGGTAGGTAAACTTTATTTCAAAATAGATAGTTATTTACCTGATTTTAGAGAATCCGTGATTTTCCCATACATTTCTCTATATACACAAGCTGTCGCATACACCACGTATGTAGAGTCGGCCGCCCGAAGAGCTCTCAAAAACACATCAAAAAGACGACTTTTGAGCTTGGGAAGCCTGTGGCCTTTCCTTCTTTTTAGAAGGGGAGACAACGACTCCGAATAACTTCGCTAAATGGCGTCGGAATGGCTTCAAATTCGGCACAAGACACAAGTAAGCGACACATTTGAGGTAGGTAAACTTTATTTCAAAATAGATAGTTATTTACCCGATTTTTGAGAATCCGTGATTTTCCCATACATTTCTCTATATACACAAGCTGTCGCATACACCACGTATGTAGAGTCGGCCGCCCGAAGGGCTCTAAAACACATCAAAAAGACGACTTTTGAGCTTGGGAAGCCTGTGATCTGACAAGAGAACAATGCGCGCGCTAGTTGTACGCGTACGCTTTTGAGATTATTTGCATGTGTAAAAAAACTGCCCTTCCTGGTTCAATTTAATCTGACTGATTCTCAGATGCGAAGTCAACTATAAGTCAGGAAGTTTTTCGGTAGTTCTTATTGTTTCATCTTATTTGGCGAGTTTGAAGAAGTGCTCGAAAGGAAATTTTTTTGCACATCTGGCGCGTACAGATAGCGTGAGTAACCCGTACACGCAATACAGCGCGCGCTCTTTTAGCACCTTAGCAACGCGCGAGAAATCCGTCAGTGGGCCCTTAAGGCTCGGAAAGCAAAAATTTTTCATTATTTTACTCAATAATGGATAGTTTTAGCGTTTGGTTTGTTAAAATGGCATTTTGAAATTTCTGTTCATTTGACCTTTAATTAAAACAGCCAGGAACACTTAATTCTGTTTTATTAGTACACAGTTTCGATGACACAGTCTAGAAAGCTGTTCGAGTCCCTTGTTTAAAATACGGCACCAAAGACAGGACAGTCATCGGTTATGAAGCTATCAGTTCACACAGTCGGCATTGTCTGCTAGCTTTCTTCTAAAGCCTCGTCTGATTCAGTGCTGCTTGTGACAGATTTTCTAGCCTCTTGGCTCTATTTTATTTGTGTCCTTGACTTGACTATCGGATAAACCTAACATAGCAGCTAGTTGATGCAGGGGCGGGGCTCTTGAGAAGAAGAAAAAGTATCGTTTATTAAAAACTATCCACTTAGCAGTCCTTGGAATGACGTACGTGTATTGTTACAACTTTATAAAAATGTATTAAAACTATATATGTATTACACGATTAAAAAATATTAAAAGCTATTTACATTATAATACTGATTAAAAACTATTAAAACATGTACAACAACTTTTAGTTTGTAACAAGACATGTTTCGATCGTTCAACGATCATCGTCAGTTGTGAGTTCGTTTACAATTGTGGTTGAATTTTTACAAGCAATGGCGTAACATTTCAAACGTGATACATTTTAAAGTTAACGTACAGCATTTAAATGCGCGAGACATGGAACAATGCGCGCGAGTCTTAATACACGGCAAAGAAATTAACCAGTATAAATAACAAAGTAAATTACAATTATTACTCAAAATGATGAAAATAAATTAAATTAATTTACAAGATTCTAATGTATAATATCAAAACGAAAGAGTTAAGTCAGCATGTTTGAGTTGCTTATTTAATGTTGGGTTTTCCCAGCGGATGTGGACAGCCTCTTTTAAAATTAGTTGCAGTCTATTGGGTGCGGAATCCACAATAGAAAAGCAGTTCTTAGATTGAAGCCTACGGCATGCCTCAGATTGCTGCAGATGTTGGAAAATGTGTGAGTTCCTGTCCCTACTCAGATGCTCACGAATGCGCGTTGAAAGATGACGGCTAGTTTCGCCGATGTAACAGGCATTACATCCTGCACAAGAAAATTTGTAGACAACGCGCGAACGGAGATCGAGAGGCACAGGATCCTTCACACTGAAAATGCTACTGACTTTGAAAGACGAAAAAAGTAACTTAACTTCAATGTTAGTACAATAACGGTAGACAAGTTTACGTAATCTAAAAACTATAAAAAGCGGTCTATATTCAATGCAATTTAAACTATTGTCTATAATTAAAGAGTTTTTAAAACGGTCCGTCTTACAAACTGGGGCGTTGAACACTCTCCTGTTACGGAGTTGGTGGCTATTAGTTGACCTTTTAGGCAGCACATTGACTAGCATGTGGTTTTTTGTAGTTACAATGTCATTAAATAGGCTCTTAGAAAGCAAATCACGCCTGCCAGCTAGGGTAGGGAGACCAGCCTCTTTGCTATCTTAATGACTAGACTCTTGGAAAACCAGTTAACTTTGATTCCCGAGAACCTCAATGTTTCCTCGGGAAACAAAATTAACTGTTTCCCTCGCAGCCTTGACTTTCTCAAAGTCCTTCGACGCGCGGTTTAGGTTTGTCACGTACGAAGCCCCCTCGCGACTTCGTCACTCGCGGTCGTCGCTTCGCGACGCTTGGCTCGCTTGGCTCGCCAATAGAGGGCGACTTGGTGCAAGTCTACACGGAACCAGTCAGTTAGCGTATAATATAAAAACTAGATTAGGTTTACTGGTAGAATTTCAGACGTCTTCCTACGGTCGCACGCCCCGAGAAACGTTCTCAGACACGCGCGACCAGGTAAAGTCGACTGAGATTCAGGTTAGGTTACTGGAAGAAACGCGCTTAATGATTAATATCAGTTTGCTTCGGTAACGCAGTCTTGAAAATGTTGATGTGAACTGTATAATTACCCTTAACTCGTCGAGGATGGTAATTCAGTAACATATAAACGGTATTTTCTCCCACCTGGGTCAGGACCCGTGTAGTAAGGAACACGAAGAACAGTCCGATATCACATCCGTTAACGAGCTAAGTGTTTTTACCTGAGGAGTTGGTTTAGAAGGACGAGTTAGTATGACAGCTGTATCCGCCATGGACTGGGGCAGTATAACACGTGTATGGAGGACTCGAGTAGCATGGGTGGCGTGTCACGTGACAATGCGATCCCTATAAAGAAAAACACTCATAAACTTAACAATGTTTTTCTGGTGAAACTTCTTGAAACTGAAAAGAAGAATCATGGATGAAACGACATCGGAGAAAAAAAACACCCAGTTATCACTGAACGAATGATCCCAGACTCTACTGGCAGGTTCTAATAAAATACGAACTTGTGAATTGCTGCCACTACGATATTTTGATTTCAGTGTTACGGTCGTCTCTAACTCACCTTCTCAGAAACTTAAAGGAGAAGTTCACTCCAGAATGGCCATTTATTTTCTTTACGCCAATAAAACGTTTACACAAAGATATGTTACTCACCAAAATTTCAGCCTCCAACGTTCGCTATAACCATACGAAATCTTTCCCAAAACTCGACAACTGAACGCCGCCATCTTGGAGCTGGTAATGTATGCGTGACGTCAAAGAGCTCAGCCTGAAGTTTGGCGGGGAAATTTTTATTGTCAAAACTCCTTGTTTTTTGAATTTTTTGGAGCTCTGTTTGAGCAAAATGGAGCTGCACAAACAGGCATTTTGACAAACAAAATCCACTACGAAGAAACAAGGAGTTTCGAGTATTTAATTTTCCCCGCCAAACTTCAGGCTGAGCTCTTTGACGTCACGCATATATTACCAGCTCCAAGATGGCGGCGTTCAATTGTCAAATTTTGGGAAAGATTTCGTAGGGTTAAAGCGCACGTTGGAGGCTGAAATTTTGGTGAATAACATATCTTTGTGTAAACTTTTTATTGGCGTAAAGAAAATAAATGGCCATTCTGGAGTGAACTTCTCCTTTAACCCATTGCGTGTTTTTCTCATCATCCAACTGAAAAATCCATTTCGTGCGTATTTTATCGCGAAAATTAACTAATTAGCTGATTGTCACAAAATTCTCGTTTTTGATTGGTTCCTGGCGCGCTTATTTGTAAAGTAATTGGCGCGCGATCACATGGGTGTCCCAGACTCGTTCCCAGTCGCTCCAGAGGCGGTTTTGACTAGAACGCATTGCATCAGGGGAAGACCAGACAAAAATGGGGAAGCAACCCTTTTTTTTTCTTCGCCCTTCCCAGCCTGCTCCGCAACCTCCATATTATTTCTCTCCATCACCTTTGAGAAAGAATAAGTAGGGACTGGGAACGAGTCTGCAACCGAAGATTTCCTAACGGAGAGTTGCCTAACGTTAAAATTTGCTATTGCTACGCTTAGCTAGTAATTGGAGTGTATCGAGTACTATTATAAGAAAGTAATCGTGCTCGTAATTTCAAATCGCTTGCCCGATTTCTTCGTTCATTAAGACTAGAACAAAATTTTCGAACGTGATTGGTTATCAGCAGCCCGATTTGAGTACTAATAGGACGGTCGGTCAAGGAAAGACGGAGGGAACTTTTGTCTGATATCAGCTGTGCTTCATGTGTTAATCTCGATTCTCGTCTAAATAAACCATACGCGGCGTACCCAGCAGAAATTATCACCACCTGTCACACAAAAGAATGAGACAGTGAAATGGGAGATATTTTATTATCCAGTAAGCAGCTAGGTGATAAAGAGAAAGCAAAACTTTACAATCAAGTGTTGCAACGCTGCCCGACATTTGCGATCAGCAGAAGCAACCATTTCACGTGAAACTAACAGCCCCCAAACCAGTAGAAACCCTTTAACAAGAAGAGAGCGGAGAAAGCTCCATTATCTACCGAAGAAGTTATACAAGCAGAGCAGAACAAGAAGTAATGAAAAGTGCACCCAAGATCTGCAAGGCTGGGGCAAGACAACCATTGGATAAAATAAACGAAAGGAGAACTGATGTATGAGACCAAATCCACTCCGGGCTCTCACGTCGTTGATCGACTTTGCGCCTCCTGTCCGCAGCAGAGGGGCGAGTTCGGGCCGGGTAACACTCAATCACAAGAAATTACTTTAGTTAGGCTGGGGTTATTAATATCCTGTTTATTTGTTTGCATTGACAGCTTTTCCTTAAACCTTCAAAAAAGTGTACCCATGGAAAAACGTTCTTTACTTGAAAGTCAAAAAAATCTTAAGATCGTTAGATGACCCTGAGATAATTATAATAACCGCCGGATTACGTAGCTACCTAAAAAATAGCATCAAAAGTTAGTAATACAAGCCACACGCGCGAGACCTTGATGGTTTTCTATACATATATACCACAAACGTGTTACGGAATAAAATAAAGCAAAGCTCTATAAACAAAGGGAACTTATTTAAAGTTGCACTAATTATAGGGCGCTGATAAATAAGTTATTACATTGTGTGCGTTTTGACATGAGGGTGTGGCTGCTATTACTTGACGCTTTATAATACTGCCACCTCAGAACTGGTGGGTTATTCTTAATGAAAAACATGGCTTACTGTGGAAAACAAAAGAATTTAATTACACTAACATAACACTCTTAGTGTTTTCTTCCTTTTTAAACATGCTTCTTTTTTTGTTAACTTTATTTAAACACGGTATAAAAACATCAGTATAAAGAGATAAAAAATCTAAAATAGTGTTTTACTTGTTTGCCGTGTGGGTGCCCGTTGATGAATATAGGTCATTGATTCCCTTTCTAAACCTCAGTGTAAGGTTTAATGGCTTACGTAATTTAGGTGGCAGTCCATTCAAAGATAAGCCCCGGAATAACCAAAACTGCGTCAGATCCTTGTACATTTAACACGCGGTTTCCATGCAAGAATGAGAGTTTTTAGTTTGTCGTCGAGCAAAGCTTGTAAACCTGCTGATATTTTAATTACAGTAAGTATTTGAAAGAACATCACAGACAAACTTGAATAAAATATTGAAGGGAGTGATCCCGGCTGTTTATTGATAAATATAAAAACAAATTTTAAAATTTTCCCATTTAATCGTTACTGGATTTTATTGGAGATACTTTTCTCTTCACATGTAAATGTGAAGGACAAAATATTAATACATCAGTTTTTCTGTCAGGGGGTGGGGCAGAACCTGTTGAGCACCAAACATCATTGAGACAATCTTAGCGAAACACATAAAACTCTTTGTTCAGTTAAGAACAACTTGCTTCTAAAGAGGCATTAGTGAGTTCCCTAAGAACCTAAAGCACCTCTCGCTTAGGGGTCAGGTCAGGTAAGGTTTCTATGATAAAGTTAAATGTTGTAAGACACTCCCGTTCGTTTACTTGGTACGTCTCCCGTTTGAGCTCATGAGTTGGTTAGAAAACATATTTTCAGTAAACAACTGATTTAGAAAACCACGTGTTGGTTCAATCCGGAGTCAAGTCAAGGTTTTTGGAAAGTAAGATACAGTTTAACCCAAGAGACCGAGATGAATGCTAGGCGAGATGGATACAGTTTATTTGGTAATTTTATGTACAAACGAAGTTCGTCAAGAGATCATTCTTTTATTCAGTTCGCTTTGGTTGAAGCTGTGAAAATGTCCACAAAATATAACAACCTCTAGTGCAACTTTACTAAATTGTAAACTAAGCGGGAGAATTTGCACTCAAATGACACTTATCCGCCTTTTATAGCATAGTTAGCTGAAAACAGCGCGCGTCTGTCATTGGCAAACCGTTAACTAACTACAATATAAACGGTTGGAGATCTTTAACTTCTAAGTATAAAGAACTAAATCGGCCCCTTTACATCCTAACATATCCTTTAGCCAGTATTTCTACATTTCACAAGACAATGTAAGGTATTCACCTCTAAAACCTGACACATAACAAAGTGATTACTAGTTGCTTCTAAAGAAAATGTTGTGTTGAGTTGGCGGGCAAGCGAAATACTTACTTGATTATCATAGAAAAAAAAGTAAATTAGCCGCTGCAGCGAAGTTTGAAAAGCTGACGTTCAAACCGTAAGTCATGATTTAGTCTGTCGGAGCAAATAGTTCGTAATTTTAGCTTTCCAAATTCATTACGGCGACAACGCAACTTTTTGTTCATAATAAACTGACACATGGAAAAAAAATCCCAAATCAAACAAACCGGCATTGCATGACATGAAATGGGTCAGTATGCTGGTTTTCAATTTTACATGCCATTCTCTTTCTCATAACTATCTTAACAACCTCGAGCTCGAACTGAGATTATAAAAACAAATCACATGATGGTTTTATATGCATGACATACATGGGTTGTAGTCATTTTCTTGAGTATATTTACTGCTGTGTAAATGTTAAACTACCTAACGTAAATTTTTGCTATGTTGATCTTCAGAAATTTATACCTTAGCCTTTAAATTGTGTCTCGAATCAGCGTTTAAGTTATCTTTTGTTTTTTTGTTAATTAAACATCTGTGACTGCAAACAGGCGTAGTTGTAAGCATGCGTAATACAATTATTGAATGCACACCGCAAAGTTAAAAGCTGTTACCACACACAGTGCAGCAAACATTGCTCTGGAATCTAACAAGTTAGAGATGTGCCACTGATCAAAACACAAATAACGGTAAATGGCATTGACAGTAACATTTACAATTTTTCGTGGTTGTTAGGATTGTTATAAGCTTTTCTTTTAAACATCAAGTTTTAAGTTTATTCTACTTTAAAAATATGAAACTTTAGCGTTTTAGTTTTGCTATTAACCTTCACCTTGATGGCGATGTAACACTGAGCTCAGTTTGTGTTGAATTTTTAAAGAATTCAATCATGGCTAACAATCTGCATCAGACTTCACCAAACGCTCGTGTTCCCAGCTATAGCGGAACCTGTTCGCTTCTCAGCTTCCACTTTTCTGATTGACTGAAAATGGAGGGAAATACGTAAATTGGATTTTAAAAAAGTAGATAATCTTCAAGAATACTGCCAGACGGTTGTAGTTTTTCACCGTTTTAATTAATGTGAAATTGCTTATGATTAAAAACATTATTCCGTGATCGAAAAATATCTTACAAACGTTTGAGATGCAAAAGATTGCTGATCTTTGGTGCTTTTGTTTACGTTTCTAGACTCAGGGTACCAGTGTAAAGGATGAGCTATTCAGAGCAGGCGCGGGACATTTCTGATCAGTTGGATAGTCTAATTTGTGGATCTTCGATGAAAAGGGAAGCTCCCTTACAGGATCATCTCAAAGGTATGTATATGTCAAAAGGTAATAGTTACTTCAATTTACATGTGTGGTAGCGGTATAAGCCAAATTATTTTTCAGCTGTCATGGTCTTTGCTGGCTAAAGAGTGTCTTGGATTTAAACTTTTGTTCTAAACTGAGGGAGCTACGATACCGGTTATAAGACATTTATCTTTAAAAAAAGGCGAAAACTAAGAAAAAAGTAACCAAAACAAAGCCATTATAATTTCGATAAAGACCGCCTCAGGTCTGAAATGACACAAATTTATGAAAGCAAGGAATACATCTAGCAACGGATTTTAAATGTCAGGTGTTAAAAAGGTTACGAAATATCACAATGTAGATCAGATACTCAGTTTGGTCTAAAACAGACTGCCAGGTCAAAGGCACATCCGCCTTGTGCCTAAAACGTTTTGCTAGCTGGTTCAAAGTTGAGAAGGCAACAACAAAACAAAGCGATATCCCATTACCGTGTGTACATTTTGAATTTTGCAGTCTGTATACAGTATTCTGTTTTTTTTTTTCATTTAAGAAAAGAAACCAAGGTAATTAGTATTAACTATAGCGTGTGGCAAAGCTTCACACTCACCTGAAGGGAAAATCAGTAACAAACATTATTTATTTAGGAACATGGTTATTTCGTTATTCTATTCAAAAAAGGAAACTAAGCGAGTATTTATTTTCTCAAGGGAAACAAAGAGCGTACGTTTTGTAACAAAATGGATATGTTATTGTTGTGTATGAAGGGGGTGTAACCATGCATAATTCTTAGTAATAGGACGCCGGTCACTAAACTGAGAGCTTGTAGTTTGTTTAGAACCTTTTTTTATTCAAGGAGATTTAGTTTCACAAAAATTTTATCAATAAGAGTTTTTTGTGGTTTTCAAATTTCAGCATCTAACCAGTCTTTTTAAAAACCAGAATATTGAAGAACATGGGCAGATGCAAGCCATTACCTATAATTAGTCAGTATGTATCTGCTTTTATTCATAAGACGACGTTTGAAATAGCAGTGTTGTTACTCACAATCCATGGTACAGTCTTTACAAGTCAAATTTTAAAAGTCTTTACAAGTCAATATAGCCAACGAAACATGGAGCTGACTTCCCTTGCAAGCGGGCATAAATGTGTATTTCTAAGGAGAATTTGTCTTTCTTGTTTTTCGTTTGGTGTAGTCTAACAAAATTTAAAGGTAACATGTCTCATTAATGAATATTTCTCACAAATTAGTAGAAACTCAGTCGTGTTCTATTGAGAATCTGCGAATCTGATTGGTTCTTCCATTGTTTTCTATTCGCCGATAGAACAGGATCGCGCGCGTTGCTCTTTAGAGGGACAAAGCGAGCATGCCTTCCAGAAAAGAGACTTAAAATGAATGGTTACCGGGCTAATATATATGCGATTTGTAATTACCTATAATTGAACACAAGTGGAAACGTAGCTGTTTTCCTTAGAATCTTTAAATATTTCTTAAAATTGGGGTTGAATGTATAATGGAATAAACGTTTCTTAACTTGATGTTGAATGTATAATGGGATAAACGTGGTAAGATTTGCTTTTTACGAAACTGTTTGTCATAGTCATGTTGATCCAGTGGCCCCTAGTTCTTTAAAATTAATTGTTTTGTGAATCTGTAGTGGTAAACAGCAAAATAAACATCAATGAGCTTAATCAGCCTTAGGCCGGGAGTCTTTAAAAGATAGAACCCATCTAATTACACTGGTTTAGGAATATTCTCTTCCATAATTAAGAATAATGCGGTCAAAGCTTCCAATTTCGATTCTAATTGGATTTAATGTAAACGAAGTGAGAGTTCACCTGTCTGACACTATTCACCACGCACGCTGATATTATTAATCACTCAACGCAGCAGCTCCATTCCAAATGAAGGATTTTTTTAAAAACAATGCATGGAAAACTCCGCAACTCGGTGCAGGAGTTCACTGAAAAAATGGCAAATGAAATAAACCGTTCTCAGTAGCGATTCCAGTTTACGAGAGGCCAAATGTAATTTTCTTGTAAAGAATGAGACTTGTTATTGAAAAATCGACAGGTAGAGACAACATTACAAATTACAAATTGAACCGCTGTTGCGAGTCGATGTCGGTTGTAAGCCAGCATTTTTATCATGTGTTCATACTACGTGCCTTTCATGACCTTATTATAAAGAAAAACGGCCAAATACATCGCCCTCGTCAGCATTACATATTATAATGAAAATTAAAATTACAGAGCAAATGAACGAATGTAGTCCATGTTCGCCAAGAAACACCTGCATTGCATTGTGGGTAAATGCTCGCTTGGCGAATACTTGACTATTTTAGATCCGCAATGCCAGACTTATAATAATTTGAATATATCCATTAAGGGTTCAAATAGCTTCTATAAAAGCATCATTTACGTTGCCTGACCGCTTTATAAATCTGGTTTTGAACAACACTATGATGGAGTACCAATTTTACTAAAGTGTTTATTTTCAAGGTTTAGTCACTATTTATTTTATACATCGATATCGCTTCATATAGTATTGCCGTTGTTGACCCTCGTGTGATATGAAACTTCTGGCTAGAGCTAAAAAAAATTGCAATAATTTAGTCACATCAATGGTGCATTAAAACGTGGCTTATGATGTTACGACCTTTTCACCCAAGACATGCGCAAAGGCAATCTATTTTTTAGAAAGAGTTACCATTAGTCACCTACATTTTTGTTGTAGGAGTTGAATAGTGAGTTTTTTGTAACTGAAAAGCGTATTTGCGAAGTACGCCGTCGCAATAAACTAAAGCCACACAACTATGAGCCACATAACATTTTCTGAACTGCAACTATGTTTCTCGCTATTTTTTTTTATTTCTTAACATTCGAAAAGACAACTGCCCATACATCTTTGTTACAGACAATTGAAAACAAAGGTGAAAGTGTGAGCCAGAACAGTTTTGTTCACGGAACAAAAAAGTGCGTGCTGTTCATGAATTATGAAGATACATTTGACAGTATGTACAGGTGCCATGAGTCGCGCGCATCACGGCAGCGGCCGGACAGAAGATTCCACAATCTGCGATTATTCCACACAATGCATCAAAGTTTAGCCCCAAATGATGAATTACTTTTTTAAATGTAACAAAATGATGATAAATTACTGTTTAAAAGTTAGAAAACAATTATTAAATTCGGTTTTTGCATGAAAGCGATATGACCAAAAGGAGTCGGTTTGAATAATCCGCTCCAAACCTCGGGCTTGATACCTCACGCTATCATGCTGAACTTTATCCAGTAATTGTTAAGTATTTAATTGAACATAAGTCGATAATAACTATGCAGAAATGATTTCTTTTCATCGTAGTCCAATGGGTGTAGTACAGGGGAACTTCGTTTCTAAACACTCTTTTGACGTGCACTTTTCTGTCCCAAACTTCAAAAAATCATTCATTTTCTTAACCATAGATGCATGAGCAGTTAGCTCTCCGACACCGAATTTAATAAATTAGAATAAGCAAAAAACAGTTGGACCTATGAAAAGTGGAGCCGGGCATTCGTAATTTTAGAAAAATTCTAGTTACGGCATGCTTCCAAAATACGCCTTTCAGTTACAAAAACACTGATTATTCAAGTCCGCTTCTCCCATCTCATTAAAGGCAACTTAGGATAACTCTGTCATTTGAAATCTATAGAACCTTAAAATCAAGTTTCCAAAACTGAAAATTGCTACTCGACATCTACAAGTGAGGATTGTTTTACTCCGACGCACATTAAGCAGAAAAGTGATATAATTGTCAGACTAATAAGTGATGCGAAATTTATCAGCACTACATATCATTGATAAGCGCGTTTCTTCAGCAACTTATTGATCACCTCGTTAAAGCCTTGAGACAAATTAACAGTAATCAGAGTAAGGAGAAGTGTGGCTTTCCAAGTAGTATCCTTAAAAGATCTTAAATTAAGGTTATTAAACGAGAGAAGTACTTCGACACCCGTGAATGAACCTAACATCATTGGTTTATGAAGCGCTGTGAGTGCTTAAACGGCTAGAAAGTAAGGTGTCTATTAACACACGCTAGCACAGTGAAAGCATAGCCTAATATCATGACAAGAAAATATACTTTTATTTCATACAATACTAAAAACAAAAGTGACGCTTAATATATTTTTAGCTGATTTCACTGTTAAAGTCTTGAAGTCAATTAATGTATCGCATTTTGTTCACATTAAAGTTTTAATGGATTTTATTTCAGGATATATCTTAAATTTCACTTTTCGTTATTTGCAAGACGAAATAATTTTAAAAAGTTAAAATGTCAATTATATGTACTTATGTCAATTAGTTTTTCGACGTCCTAAACCCCGCAAAATGTGGCTCATGTCCAAAACTTTAACTTGAGATAATTACATTGGTAAGAAGATGTTAAATTAGTAAAGCCCGCAGGTGGATGATAAAAATGATGTATATTTACGGTGCACTTTCCTGTTAATGCTAGGAGCTTTGCCACATTTCACAAACCTTCTCACCAAACTGTTCTGCTGTGTATATAAGACAATGGCGTTATTACACGGCGCTAGTGGACGCATACCGTTCAACTCATTGCAAGGTATTTCGATCCTTTTAGAGCCACTGCCTTGTCCTGTCGTTCACTCAGCTCAGCCTACTTACAGCCACGAGTGCCACTACAGTCAACAAACAGCCATATCACCCTTGTGCTTGCCACAAGGTATTCGCATTGTGAACAAGGGCCAACAGTTTACAGTTGTAAGTTACCGTGCGTCCATCTCCAAAGGAACTCGTTTTGGTCCTTACCGCGGCAGAGTGGTTCAACCTTCACAAGTTAAAGAAGGGGAGGACAATGAGTACTCGTGGGAGGTTAGTATAGTTAAACCCCTTAGAAATAACAATTCAGTCCTAACACTTTACAACCACACCATGCTGAAATTCTTTCAGTGGGAATTAAACAGGCTTCATGAGTCATTACTTGCAAATTCATGGCACTCTTACCTAGATGTATATTTTTGGTATCAGATTGTCGTCTTAACAACAACAAAACCTGACACTGAACACGCACTCGCGTCAACTAACGTGTTTGGTATCTTTATAAGCTTCGAAAAAGCTAGTTTTAAGAAAATCTAGGATCTGTTTCTTTGTAAGTCAAAATAAATGTCTTTGATATGTTGCGCGAAATGCCCGGCGGCAGCTTGAACTGATATCCTTGTTTGTCTTTTGATCAGTGAGATAAGGTGTGGAGTTTAGCCGACTCATTATGATACTGTAGGGTTAACAAAAAATCCACACTTATTTCGCTAAGTCAAGATTACTACATTTTGCTTTTGCAAAATAGTGGTCTTTTGAGTTTACCAGGGCTTACATGTCATTATGCTGCACCTCAAAAGGAAATTTGGTACGTGCCAACATTTGCTTTTAATCTTTAACATTAAGGTATTCAAAGAAGATGGAGGCCTTGCTTATTATATTGATGGTAAAAGGGAATCAGAAAACTGGATGAAGTTCGTCAACTGTGCGCACAACAGCGAAGAGCAAAACCTTGTGTTGCTTCAAGATGGCGACCAGCTGTTTTATGAGTCATCTCGAGAAATTCTGCATGGAGAAGAACTGTTGGTTTGGTATGGAAACCGTTATCACATGTTTATGGGAGTTCCAACTGGAATCAAGACCTCGCCACGGAAAGAACACAATAACCAAACCGGCCAAGGTGAGTTATTACAAAGTAGAGTTCACGATCATTATACATAAGACAACCACAAGAAAACTCTGCATGAATAAACAGTTGACAGTGTTACACTTATGACCATCAAACAACTGATTATTGGATCGCTGAAACAAAATAGTCGTAAAGTTTTCTCGTTAAAACCAATTTACAGAAATCGTTCTTGTCTTTAATATCATTTGTAACATAGTTGAGACATTTATAGTAAGTTGGAATCATTGCAGGTGTGTTTGACAGTTTCTCGTGTGAACGGTGTGGTAAAGTGTTTGCCTACAAGTATTACCGTGACCGCCACCTTAAATACACGCGCTGTGTTGATCAAGGAGACCGGAAGTTCCCCTGCACAGTGTGTAACCGCTCCTTTGACAAGCGGGATCGCCTCCGTATTCACATTCTTCATGTGCACGAGAAACACCGCCCTCACCAGTGCACAGTGTGTGGCAAACGCTTCTCTCAGTCATCCAGCCTCAACAAACACATGCGAGTACACAGTGGCGAGAGACCCTACAAATGCCCGCACTGCGTCAAGGCCTTCACTGCTTCTTCCATTCTACGGACGCACATTCGTCAGCACAGCGGAGAAAAGCCTTTCAAGTGCAGGCATTGCGAGCGTGCATTCGCATCGCACGCGGCTCATGATAGCCACGTGCGTCGCACGCACACTAAAGAGAAGCCATGCATATGTGAATACTGTGGAAAGGCGTTTGCGCAGTCTTACGAACTGAAGTTTCACATCAACATGCACACGGGAGCCAAGCCATACACCTGTGAGAAATGTGGGAGAGCGTTTTCAAGTCCTTCGTCACGTGACCGCCACCGTGCCAATTTTGACTGTATAACGAGAAAGAATCGAGCACCCAAAGTCATGCGTAAGAGCCTGTTAATTTGAATAGCGCGTTCCGAACACTCAGTTTGTATTGCTAAAGAACAATAACCATTGCTCTTAAAGTAACCTTCATATTATAAACGATTTTTTAAATCCTGCTTAGAGGCAATGTCCTTTTTAAAAAGCTTGTTTGTTTTGTTGGCTTATTAGTTCGATTTTATAGACTTTCTAAAAGTCGTTCGCTTCTCGTTTCCGGTTTGGTGGTAGTAGACCCCGCTCTCTTCGCGGTCTCTGAGCTCGACTTGTAGGCAAGTCTAGATTTTATATAATACCTCTTTGAGTTGAAAAGCAGCCGTGTCAAAAATGATTGCACGAGACCCTTGCTCATAAATAAATTCATAAACAAAATTTCTTGAGTTGTTGTTTCGTTATATAGATTTATTAATTTCGCTTATCATTAATGCGCATCGTTTCTGCGCACGTAATTCATGTCGCAATGTACATGTGCGCTAAAGAAGCTACAATATGTTAAACACACATAACAAGCAAAGTTAACCCAAGGGCTATTATCCTTAAAAGGACGTTTGCGCGAAAATCTTCTAGCATCATTTTTTTTAAACTTTCACTACTGTGAGATTATGGATTACTCATGTCAAAAATGTAAAAAATGGCGAATTACCAAACTTGTTGCAGAGATAAGATGTCTAATAGGGTTTCGTAAACGAATATGGCTGTGCACAGCGTCTGTTTAACCAAAAACATTGCAAACAAATCCCTTAATTCAATTTCCTGTGCGAGTGTTGTTTGTACGGATCTGTTGATCGACTAGTAACGTTTCGGGTAACGTTCCTCCATGTAAATATAATCATTTAGTAAATTTAGCTATCACACTTGCACTCGTCTAACAGCTACGAGTTGGAAGGATTCGATTCCGTATAGATGAAAATATCGGAAATTTTCAAACCTGCCCACCTCGATTTTTCATCTATCATTTTTTTTTTTTTTGGGGGGGGGGGGGGGGGCACCAACCATTCAAGAGTTGGGAAGTTTAAATTAGTTACTTCTTGTCTTGCTGATCAGAACTTAATTGTCTTAATTATCGTTAATTCACCGAGTTCGTTTCTTAGTTGCGTTCGACGGTAGGAGAACGCATCCTAATCTTGCGGTGGCCTGTGGCCCCGTGGTTGTCCTGTGAACGCACAAGCGAAAGTGGTTCTATGTGTGGTATTATGTATGTCGGTATGTGGCAAGTTGGCCTCGATCTCATGTAATTAGATATTAGAAAGGGTATTCGGTCACATCGTTCCAAGGTTACTTCGTTCCAAGTCACATCGTTCCAACTTTCGGTCAGATCGTTCCAAAAAAAAGTCACTTCGTTCCAACTAAAAGTTACTTCGTTCCAACTAATAGTTACTTCGTTCCATTGAAAAGTCAGATCGTTATATTAATTCTACAGATTCTACCGTTCGTTACGAGCAATACGGTTTTTATTACGTCTTAGTTTGCCGTTGTACCTGCCAAATTAATTTGTATGCCTTTACCTGTATAAAATTCCTTGCGTAGTTGTTTTCTATCAATTGCTTAACACCAAGTTTATCGAATATTTTCGGTTCTGTTAAGTTATGCGTCGGTGTGATTGAAAAGAAAAGTTCGCCATGTTGAATTGTTATCGAATCCAGTTCCCTACCGCGTATAACGAAAAGTAACGAAAAAAATTCTTAGCTACAAAAGTTTTTCTTTTAGGTTAGAAATTGTTTATTGAAGTTTCAAGTTTATATGGTTTTTATATGCGACTGCTTTTGTTGCGTGTAATACGCCTTTACTTAATTTAATCTTGTGTTCTTTACTTACGATGTTTTATTAGTGTCGCGCGCTGAACAGAACTCTTTAACTGTATGCGCCATCGAATAGGGAGATTAGAGAGAGGCCGGGGTTTGTCTATTTACTTTAAAATATCACTGAAATGTAGATAGTCGATACAACTCAGTCGATACAACTTAGGTTTTAATCAGCGGTTTACTTCAGTTCTGCTTGTAGCGTTTGATGTAAGTTGTAATGGTCAACACACAGTTGAAAACAGATATATGAAACGCAAATAAGGTGAGTTGAAAACCTTTTATGACTTGGATCGTCTTTATATCTAACTTTTTATTTTGGAACGATCGAATATTTCGATGGAACGAAGTAACTTTTAGTTGGAACGATCTGACCGAAAGTTGGAACGATGTGACTTGGAACGAAGTAACCTTGGAACGATGTGACCGGATACCCTTTTTATAGAAAACAACTACGCAAGGAATTTTAAACAGGTAAAGGCATACAAATTAATTTGGCAGGTACAACGGCAAACTAAGACGTAATAAAAACCGTATTGCTCGTAACGAACGGTAGAATCTGTAGAATTAATATAACGATCTGACTTTTCAATGGAACGAAGTAACTATTAGTTGGAACGAAGTATTTTTTAGTTGGAACGAAGTGACTTTTTTTTGGAACGATCTGACCGAAAGTTGGAACGATGTGACTTGGAACGAAGTAACCTTGGAACGATGTGACCGCATTAGAAAGCAAATATTTGCGTCACAGCAACGTCAACAAAGACAGCGCGCGCAAAAACAATTCATGAAGCCGAAAACGCTAGTCTGTAAACAATTTTTGTGTTCGACGGTAGGAAAACAAATCCTAATCTTGTGGTGGCGTGTGGTCCCGTGGCTGTCCAGTGAAAGTAGTTTTATGTGTCGTTCTATGTATCTTGGTATGTGGCAGGTTGGCTAATTAATGACGTCGCAGTTTTTTTGCGAGAGACCCTGGGAGCGAGGTTAATTCGTTCTAACGATCTTCTTCGGTTTGCGTTTGTGAGTTTACCTTGTAAGTTGTGCTGAAAAATAAACGTTTCGGCAGTCTTCCTTTTAACAGTAGTAAAAAAATTGCTGTGCTGCCTCGTGCACTGTTGGATTGAGATTGTTTCTCTGATAGTTTCAAGTGATGTTGGATGCGCGCTTTATGTTGCATACGCTGTCGTTTTAAATTTGTATGACGATATAAACAGTCGTGTAACTCGGATTACCTTTGCTAGCCTTATCATGTGTATCTATCTTGGGTCGAACGCACTCCAATAATCTCTGATTATTACTAGTTATTAGCAGTTAAAGCTAAAATTAAGGGTGTATTTAGAAGGTTATACTGTTGCTACGGTACCTTATTTTGTCATAAAAATTAAAACGTGTTCACCAATCATTGGGTTTTGTTTGACAGCATGATTATAGCATCAACTAATAAAGAATGGCTATAATGATCCATCAAAATCTAAGTCTTGGAAGGTAGTTGCCAGCTGCCGGAATCAATTTGATTAATTAATAAATCCACATAAACAATATTTAGCAGAGAAAATTGCATTTTAAGGATTTATTTGCAATATGTTTGGACAAAAAAACACTGTAGCCATATTCAGTAACGAAGTCCGATTTTTTAGAGTAGGTTGTTTTTTTCTCGGCAGCGAGGTAAGGTATCTTACATAATTATATAAAGCTCCAGAAAAAAATCAATGTTTAACGATTTTCTCGCAAACGTCCTTAAGCTTATCAGGGACGACATAGTTGTCGTTTTACTCAGACCACCGTTTTATACAATGTGGTTCTAAGATCTCGTGATTTCAAGTCAATTAAAGATTTGCTCATTATGTGAAAACTAGACTGAAAAGTTAAACCTTCTTTTCAAAGAGCACTTTTGACCGCTTCTGTTATGACACACCAACGGAATTTCCGGAAAATTAACCTTACCATTTGTTTTCCAACCGAAAATTCCGGTTTGTGTCCAGTTTTTGTGGCTAAATGGTAAGCACTCCAAGTTTACACGTATCCTTGGACACATTTCAAAAGACAGAACAAGTGCAGTAGAAAATGAATAAAACACTTTTATGGATAGTCCTTGGTTATTCTACCATATTATTACTAAGTTACAAAATTGATAAGTAAAGGCTGTTTTCCCAAAGATTTTTAGCCATCGCGTTTAACCTTAAGTTTGTCCAGGGCGCAGCGTCCGGTCGTTTGTCATTGGCGAGAGCGCCCGGAATAACAACGGAATCATCACAACGTATCCAGTGCAGAATGAAGGGTAGACAAATTCTCCAAAATACCGCACTGTTGCATATAAACCGTCCATACACACATGAAAAAGTCCTCCAGTTCTTTCCAGTCATGAGCAAGGCAACTATAACTAGTGGTAACCACAGGTTAGAAAGTGCGGGCCTCGATGCAGTTAAGAGAAGGTACTGGGAGGGAAGTGTTTTTTGTTACTGGAAAATTACTTCAAGTCGAAGTTTTTGGGAAGTTTTCCAAAAGTTGGCAAAAAAAGATTCCTCGACTTCCTGTTTGAACAACACATTTTCAGATCCTTTCGCATTGTAACCGTTCATGATGGAAGAAGAAATAAGTTAAGTCACCTCATTTCACGGCAATTTTTTCAACAGGTCACGAAAATTTTTCAGACAGTGTCGATAAATCACTGGACAAAAGAAAATTATTCCGAGTAAGGTCGAGTAACGCGTCACGCTTAAGTCACGAATGTTTTTTATCGTTTCCTATTGCCGCGAACCAATCAGAGTTGTTTTTTTTGATTGACAGTTTTGCGAAGTGTAGACGAGAACGCGGTGTGAATTTAGATGTGATTTTCCTCCGTCGGCAAACTCGCTTTGTTGTCAGTGTTATAAGGAATTTCTCGAGAATAACCGTTGTTGGAATCATTCGCTTTGCCGTAGTTTATCTGTGATACAATCACAGCAGATCTTCTCAAAAGCAACACCTATAAAACAACGTCTGCAAAACGTAATGTCTGCAAGACAGAAGCCTCGATCTAATGTGACAAACTGTTGATTTTTCGCATTCTTATCGCTCTTGGAGACAAGATTTTTCTCTTCCGGTGTTTCGACAAACTGTCGTGATTGACACATTTTTGCATTCCGATCGTTCTTAGTGGAAGAACAAAATTTTCAACTTCCGGTTTGCAGACATCCTCGTACCCAGGGTCTTCGTTCCCTTTGACCCGCGGTCAGAAGGGACGAAGACTCGAGGTACGAGAATGGTTTGCAGACAGCATTTATAAACGTGGCGCGCACGCGTAATACGCAATCCGCTGGTCACTGTCAAGATTAGGGTTGCGGGCCTCTCTTGGGCCCGCAATTAACGAGAATAGAGGGAACTCGTTTAGTGTTTTTAAGGCACATCACAACTCGTGGATATCTCAGTTTCAAAAAATTTGTCCTAAAGCTTGCTTTCCGTCAACATGGTTGGTGTAGCTGCTAATGAAAGTGAGTTCCTGGACGGACCGAATTTAGAAAGAATTTAATTTCGCTGCCGGCATCGAAATTGGCGGAGGCTGACTAGGGTCCTTTAATGAAATCTCTTTTTAAACACACTTTCAAAGAGAAGGTTGCAAAGTAGCCAATAAACTAATAACATCTTAATTGGGGATTTATTGACCTCGCTCTTTTCTTTTGTGAACCAATAATTAATAAATTCCACAATACTTACTGAACAAGTTACAAACTTGGGCATGAATTGGACAACTTACTGTTCAAACATTGACATTTATTAGCACGAAGTTTTGCTTGCACTGTATGATAATTCCCTCCCCCACCCCACCTTCAGTAAAACAAACTGTGCATGAGTCTAGCAAAGAAATATTGCGACTGATACCTTCAGCATTGCACCTGCTTTATTATTCTACGATGATATTAACTACATCACAGTTGATTGACAGCGATCCTTCCTCAAACAAAAAAAATTACTGTTAACAGCTGTACCAGTCTATCAAGCTCTTCCTAGCGTATGTCATTATTTGACATGCACAAGCATAAGAAAACTCGTGTGTGAACCAGAGCGGTGAGATACCCACAAGCACATGGAGAAAAACGAAACTTTCTCTTTTTACGAATGTGAACCAGCTTGAAATGAGCACAAGTAGCACAAGATATGGCCGTTCACATGCATTGTTCATCAGTATTTAAATGCTGTTCAGTGTGCTTGTAAGGGTTCTCAAGGTTATGCTTATGCTTATCTCACAAGTGTGAACAGCAACCAGATGCAATCAACTCTCAATGCAACCTTTTTAAGTATGAAGGTCTTGATATATAGGTTCAGGAAAAGGGTCTTTCTCAGAATGCCTTAAAACACTTCAGGGTTTCCACCTTTGGCAACCCATCGCAGCTAGATGAAAACTGTCAACGGGATAACATTTATGCACAATCCTAGTCTCTATGACGTCAAAAATAGTTGCTAGGCAATACTCAAAGTAACGAAACATATCCTATTTTGACTTCTTGACTTCAGTAATGGTACACTCAAAAAAAATCGAGCAGTCACATGTTCGATTAGGTTTGATTGTATGGTGATTACTAAACTGAACTGGCGTCCGTTCAACTTAAATTCACACTTGTTTTCACATGCTAAGAAGACTTCATTGAATTCATTAGAATGATTCTAAGATGATTTGACTGTGTCTAAATCGTTTCGATAGGGTCAGAAACCAAATACATTCTAACATACACACAATATTTTGGGTTCCATAGTGTTCAATTACCGAAGCCAATATCAAACTCCAGTTGCCAGATTGACGATTACTAACATCCAGCTTAAAGTTATGAAAAATAAATGGCTCTTAGCCCCTTTGCCACTGTGTCAAACAGAGAACATTTCATAGTTTTAACAATAGTAGTTTTGGAAGGTTCAGACAACTTTTACTGCAGTGAATTGAACATGAATCTAGTAAGACTCTGATATGGCAACCATGAGGGAAATGCTATGATGGATACCGTCGTTATCATTGTCTACATCATTACACTTGTCTAGTTTGGTTACTGAAATATCTTTTCGCTTAATTTGTAAATCAAGTGTTATAACATCTTAAACTAAAAACACGGAACATTCGTCATCATAGTTCACAGTTCTTCATAAAATGCAGAATTTGGATATTCCACCTACCTGAGGAAAATGTTTCAAGATGTATAATACATACAAAAACACTGAATGACATGACTGTTACGGTTTCTTAAAATTTGCAAAGAAATCAGAACTTGAAAGAAAAATATTACTAGCTGGTGGACATATATATTTGGTTTGATCTAAATGTTAATTGGGTTCAACATCCTTCTATAGCAAATCAAAACGAAAAGCAGATTCAAACCGAATCATTATCAGTAACTCGGAAATTATTACTAGCTTCACAATTAACTACTGTTGCTTAATTAAAACACGCTGTGTTTGCTTTGTAATGTCTTTCTATAGTTCCTTTATGAGTGGCTATTGCCAGTTCACATTTGAGACAGGAAGTGAGCTCGTCCGTTCTCGTCAGGTCTCAGCGTCAGGATGTCACATCCGGTTTCTGTCACAAGTAAGGTCTGTTCAAACTGAGCCGACCTCTTGCCATCCTTAAAGGTAATGTTATTCAAATTAAAATGGGGAAGCAAAAGGTCAGTTAGAATGGACACTGTTATAAATCAGGGAAATGGTTAAGTATTGAACTCTAAAGATGATGGGCGTTTAAAGGTATAAGTAAATATGCCGCTGGTTATCTCTCCTCGAAACTTGATTATATTAAAAATCTCGATGATTTGTTAAGTGCAGAATGCAATATGGAACAATTGAAAGTATGATGTTTTATATATGTTCGTGTTTATTTGCTTTATTTTACTTTCGGAAAAACTGTTCACAGGCTACTTGTATTCTTTCCCAGGTGTTCCTTACGCTAATCTTTGCAAACGTAACACGACACTTTTGTTCGTTTGTAACAAAATACTTTTGTCTTCCTTGAAAATGCGATAACATGAAACTTTTGTTTTTTGTTTGTTTTAAAAGACGATTCTCAAAAACTAAAGAAACAAATCTAATCAAAAAACATATTTTTCGACAGGTTTTTTAAAACGCAGTACAGCTAGGATATTTGTTTCCTGGTTATCAGGTGTTCACGCTGAAAATCCCGGTGCAAGTTTTTGCATACCTAATTACGAAAGCGCTGTGAAAGTCTCAAAATCTAATTTAATTAATTTGCGGTTTTTACTTGGCGCCAAGAAGTCTGCAGGTAGCCTACCGCAAACGAGTTTCCCTAATGGTCGCGGGTCGCGGGTCGCGGGTTTCAAGTCGCGTGTCGCGGGTTTTAAATAAGTCGCGGGTTTTGAAAAAGTCGCGGGTTTTGAAAAAAGTCGCGTGTTTTTAAAAAGTTGCGAGTTTTCAATAGAAACCAATTATTTCTCAGTAGAATTCATTCAAACAAATTTAAACTCGTTTTCTTGGGAACTACGTTACAAAGTAGCCAATTACTTTGCGGGTTAAACAATCAAATTACGAACTTCGGAACAAACTCTCCAACTTTGGTCCGGCTAAACTTCCCAAGTTTGCAAGTTGAGGAGGAACAAGACATGTTGCTCGAAAGTCATGTTCATGTCGGAAATTCAGGTGAAGAAAACATGGCAGCAGCGGTAATGTTTCAGCGATTCCAGTGGCTAGAGTTACAAAATATTTGGTTCAGTGAAGTTGAAGAGCCTGACGTCGTTTCGCATGAGCGATCTGCCGATAAATAAATTTTACGTCGGCTGAAATTTGGTCAAATTTAACTTTTTATATACAGCAAATACATCTTTAAAATTTTTGTAAGGCTTTAACTTCAATGTCAAGTCTTCTGCGTTTGTAAACCGAATGAAACTGGACGGCTTTACCGATCTTCACGTGAAATTAATTTTATACAAATGCGAAAGAGTCAGACAAATTTGAATTAAAAGTCGCGACACGTTTACGGCTCAATTCTATTTTTATGGTACGTGTTTTCTTCCGATGGTTTAGCGAAGCAAAACCATTTCTGTCAACATAACTACAGAAGGGTTTTTAAAATCTGCGCCAGTTAAAAATATTTTAAAGAGTTTTTGCCACAGAATACTAGTAAAATATATTTATCAACCGTACGCGTTCAATCATGAATACTTTGGTTCAACTTCATGATCGCTCGCGCGCAACGTTGTTTTTCAAACTTAAAAGCTTGATTGCAAATCATGCAATGTTTGATACCCAATTTGAACATGTTTTTTTTTTTCAGGACGTGATGCAACGGACGGTATATGTAATCCTTATCCTTATACTTAGTGTAGGTCAGAACGTTGATACCGACGCCGTGCTTGTTCAAACAACTATTTTGAAACTCGAACAGCTAGAATCGCTGAAATATTTCTGCCACCACTTCGTAACGTGTCTCGTTCCTCCTCAACTTGCAAACTTGGGAAGTTCAGAAGTTCAGTCGGCAAAGTTTGGGAAGTTTGTTCCGAAGTTCGCAATTTGATTGTCTAACTCGCAACGTTACTTCGTAACGTAGTTCCTAAGAAAACGCGATCATTTTAAAACCGGCGTCTTTGCAACCGGTTTAAATTTGTTTGAATGAATTCTACTGAGAAATAATTGGTTTCTGTCGAAAACTCGCAACTTTTTCAAAACCCGCGACTTTTTCAAAACCCGCGACTTATTTAAAACCCGCGACACGCGACTTGAAACCCGCGACCCGCGACCCGCGACCATTAGGGAAACTCACCGCAAACACGCAATACAAGCGATGTTCATGATAGTTCCAGAAAACAACGTAGACTAATCTGCGCATGCGTTTGGTGTAAATTACGTTGAGTAGTACCACAAGGAGAGCAAAGGGTTTTCTGCAACAAATATATACGTTTGAGATCTTCATATGAAAGTAACGTAGATGTGCTCCAGGTTTTACCTAGGGGTACGGTCAGGTGCTCCCCACCCCCACCCCCTTCACAAGGAATAATTAATTAATTGATATTAATTAATTAATTGACTATTAAAGTTTACACCATAGCGCTTTAGGGGTTTAGGGCATTAGGGGTTTAGCGGACGACAGCCCCAACAAACCATCACAATAGTGCATTCTGCACTAAAAACGAAGAATTTTGCCAGCGAGAGTTTACTCTTTTTAAGTCTTTTTTGCAACGTTGACTGTGCTGATATTTAAATAGACTTACATAGTGATTATACACCGGGATAAGCTCCGGCAGTATGCGCCACTTTGGCTCGAAGTTGACCTTACCTTACATAGTGATTAAAAATTTCCTCTAATAAAAATTAACATTTGTTCTGGTACATGTAAACAACGTACTCGCTCAAAGGTTTGTTTTAAAAGATTCGCACACTTTTCCACGACCTTTCCATCCACGATTTTGCTGTTTGTGTACCAAAAAGTTCTTGTGAGATATTCGCCAGCATTGCATACAAAACGACGGGTTGGATTCATTTTCCTAATGATAGCAATGTTTTAGTATCTGACCCTATTTTAGCCTTTACTTGGCAATGCAAATCTTTGCCTCAATAAATCTCACTATTTATACCATGCCATAGAAAATACAGCCAATCAGAATTCAGGAAAGCCGTTGTATATTCGACAGTATTCAACCGAACCTTCCCATCGTGCGCTGCGATCCTATTCTCGACGAAATTTTGTAAGCGTATTTTCTATGGCATGGTATAAAATAGTTACACTACACTTTCCCGTGGTATACTATTGAATATCCCACTTGTCACTTGTATTTTCTTGGTATACACACGAGCCTAAATACAAGTGACTGGTGGGATATTCCATATTAATATGCTTACCCTTATCAAATAAGCTTTACTAATATTCAATGTAGCCGATACCTGTGTAACCGCTGTCCAGTTGTCAGGCCAAATCTCATCCCGCCAAGTTCCTAAATGGAAATGTTCATGTACGTTAATCAGATTGCACAATAACAACAGGAGTTCATCAGCCATCAGCATCCTGAACAGAATAAACCATCCATACCTTGTGAAATCATTGGTTCTATGGTAAATGTGTGCCCTGCCTTCATGACGCCTACAGCTTTGTTTTCTGAAAAAAAAAAAAACCACAACTTTGAATGTGCAATGAACGGTTTAGTAATAATGCACACACCTTGGTACAAATATACGTATGTAATATACAGCGTGTGGTTTTGATTCAGACTTGTAAAGAAAAAAAAGAAA
This sequence comes from Oculina patagonica, assembly GCF_052425735.1. NCBI lineage: Eukaryota > Metazoa > Cnidaria > Anthozoa > Scleractinia > Oculinidae > Oculina > Oculina patagonica. The sequence goes on from NC_135766.1 coordinate 6,648,955, forward strand.
ATCATTTTAATTCCACTTTAACGGTTAGAATCGATTTTCTCCCTTCATTTCTTTCCATTCACGTTTCCAAGTTATACTCATGCCAGGTCTGCCCAGTGGGGATGAGAAACCTTATGACTTTTATGTGCCGGTAATAAAGATGCATGACCCAGCAGCCCTGTTGACAGGAAAAACGCTGACTACCATTAATTTTACTTTAATCAACCAACTTACTTGAATAATGTGGAACACTTGGTGCAGTATGGAACAACCTGTCAAAAGACATGTCACACATCAGGAGGTGTGCTTAGTTCAGAAAATAACAAAATGATCTACTTACTCATGAATTCCATGACCACAGTAACTTTTAACCACAGAGAAGCCATGAGCTTGGGCATGCTTTTGAATTATGTTACCAATCTCTCTGTATTTTACACCAGGCTTCACTGGAAGAGATTACAAGTAAATGTATTTGAGTTCTCTATCATCATTATAAAAGTAAAAGTTCTTTGTCATCAATTATATTTTAAATATTATGACCAGAGGGCCATAAGCCAGTCTGTTGAACTGCCACCTTATTTTTAATATAGTCTGGCATCCCCCGCCTGTCCTTTAATAGAAATGTAATCCAAGGCAATTACTTGAACAGGAAAAGAAGATCATTTGGGGTAACTGCATGTGTTTCTGAGGTTTACATAGTTAACCTCACTTTAATTCTTGACCATATCTACATTCTCAAATAAATTGTAAGCAATCAGGATGTTCTTAACCCTTAATAAGTTAAGATTCATTTTGTCACATGACAGCAGATTATCACATATATTTTACAGGATTTTACGGTTTCAGTATGCACTATTAAACAATTATTGGATGAGGTTTTTGTGATATCCGGAATAATCAAGGTCGAGGTAAGTGTTATCAGCAGAAGCCAACTTGGCAGAGGCTTATAACACTTACAGAGACCTTGATTATTCCGAATATCACATAAACCGAATCCAATAATTGTTTTATTATACATTGTTTTTCTGGAAAAGGAAGTAATGACAAACGATTTCAACCTGTTTTAAAACTTGTGCTAATTCCGGCTGGTCGTCCTACTAAATCATGGAATGGTTCCTTCCCAATTTTTGTTAGTAATTTTGTGTTTTCCGAGACTTTATTGTCAGCAAACTATGAATTTCCTTTGCCGCCAGATGCCTGACACATTGCTCTTGGAAATCATGCATTGCGCGCGCAACCTACAGATTAGTAAATAATCTTCTAGCAGATTATTCACTAATCTGTAGGTTGCGCGGATTCCCAGAATTACCTGTAGGCTCTTAGCCAATGAGAAGACAGCTAGTGACTACAATGTATAATAAAATAGTATATTATACTACCTGCTGCTATTGCCTGATTGATGCACTCATTGGTCACCTTGACCAGTTGTTTGCTGTCTTCATCAACTTCACCAACAAAGTATGTCTCATTCAGATCTCCATGAAACCCATTGTAATAAATTGTGATGTCGACTACAGATAGAAACAAATCACAGGTTGATTTAATTAAAAAATAAAAATAAATTACCTGGAGTGATAAAGAGTTGACAAGAAAAACAAAACCACAAACTACACTATATCAAGAAACAATCGAATATAATTTTAACACGCACTCATGACCTATAGTAACACTAATTCATTAAATAACAATTAACAATCAAGTAGTTTATAAGTAGGATTATTATTCTCATCACTTTCATCAATGCTACTTAATGTGACTGGTTGCTTTTGCTACAAACTCATGTTCACTGTAGCAAGTGAACATTTAATGGGAAAGAAGGGATTGAAGCGAAACTGTAAAAAATTCCATTAAATTATTGATCAGTTACTTACAACTGTAGTTTGAACATTTGCTTAATAACAGCGGCAAACAGTCAGTAAGTTTTTTCAAGTCAAAATAACTTACTGTTTAAGATATCACCATCTTCCAAGGGTCTCATGTCTGGAATACCATGACAAATCACTTCATTGACAGATCTATTTGAAAATATGAAGTCCAGTTAGAAATCCTCAGATTATGTACTGGTAAACTCTGTAAGAGCAAGTCATTGCTCAAACCTAAATGTCTGATTTATACTTTGTGTTAAACCAGTGTGCAAAGAGTGGAGTTTCCTGTCAGGCTAGTGGATTTTATTCATCACTTTCCCAAATTATAGGCAAATAATATTTTTAAGGAAGGCTTCTGAGAAAGACCTTTGGGTAGCACACAACGGTTCCAATTGCCCTTTGGGCAAGCTGGAAGAAAACATCCATTTTCTCTGCAACCAGGTTAAACTGACTTGATAGTTTGAGAGATTGTACAGAGCATCAGAGACGATTTACAAGGTACAATTTTCTCACATGTGACAAGCTTATGGCAGGCCTATGACATAACTGAGGACCATTCAATACATGCACATCTGTCATAACCTTGGATGTGGTAGATTGATTTACATGACAAGATTGGAGTTGTAGTCATGGCATAAGAGTGTTGCATGTGATAATTATTGTAGGCAGAACATTAGGTGTCAGTTTCAAACATGTTTCATGCCTGGTGTGTAATTCATGCGGTTTTATGGTTCTTCCATAAATCTTTACACTTTATTTAACTGCAAAAATATAGCTCGAAATTACAATAAAGTTTCCATTAAATCTTTGTCTTTCTGTCTATTTTCAAGCCCCTCGATGAAGCAGGGCTTTCAAGCGTTTAGCAAGAAGACAGTAGTCTGCAGAATTTGCGCTATCAGTCAGTAACAGAGGATTTTTATTTTGTGAAGTAGCCGCCGTAACCCAGTGATGCCTGTGCAGCCTGAAACTGCCCATGATCACCTTTGACCAAAACTGCTACCACTAATACTCAAGCTCTGCAGAAGGAAAAAATCTATCCAAAGATACCCAAAGCAGAGTGGTTCGGTTCCTGTGGTCAAAATACATTGGCAACCCTTGGAAATTTGAGTGAAAACTAAGTGGAAAATTTCCCCCTTCTACTCTTGGCTACTCCTTCCATCACATTGCAGATGCTTTCTTAGAAATACTTGTCAATGAACATAATCTACTTACGTGCAACATGACTTTGGAAATCCGTGATAGTTAAGTGGCGATGGATAACAGTTTCTCTCTAGACAAGCCTACAAAGACAAACAGCACTCATAAATCTGTAGGTACGCTGTGTCACAAGTTTTGGGCTTTGACACAGTTTGAAACGGATTTTTGGACAGTCAAAATATGTATTTGTGACATAGGAAACCTAAAAATAATTGACCATCTCTATTAACAATTGCAATATTAGAGCACTGAAACTGTTAACAAGCGTTTTTGGCACTGCAGATGGCTAGGATAGAATCGGGTTACAACTTGAAAAAAAATCTCGATGATTTGGTAAGTGCAGAATGCAATATGGAACAATTGAAAGTATGATGTTTTATATATGTTCGTGTTTATTTGTTTTACTTTACTTTCGGAAAAACTGTTCACAGGCTACTTGTATTCTTTCCTAGGTGTTCCTTACGTTAATCTTTGCAAACGTAACACGACACTTTTGTTCGTTTGTAACAAAATACTTTTGTTTTCCTTGAAAATGCCGTAACATGAAACTCTTGTTTTTTGTTTGTTTTACGGCGACATCGATGACATTTGTTTAATTTAATTAAGTTACGGTTTAAACTGCACGAAAGACGATTCTCAAAACTAAAGAACAAATCTAATCAAAAAACATCTTTTTCGAAAGGGTTTTTAAAACGCAGTACAGCTAGGATATTTGTTTCCTGGTTATCAGGTGTTCACGCCGAAAATCCCGGTGCAAGTTTTTGCATACCTAATTACGATTTACGAAAGCGCTGTGAACACGTCACACGCTCACTCAAGCATGAAGCCGAGAAGCACGTAGTGTGAAGATTTCTTTCAAGAAATGTCGGAACCGTCACGAAAGCATGTTCAAACACTAAAGCGGCAGAGGTTTTACAAAATAAAACGGAGGTTAGTTCAACCGATGGAGAACAAATAAAAGGAAAGGAAGTGACGGATGTAACATGATATTGTTGTTTTTTTCTCGCAGATCGCTGTGATGCCTTTTAAGTCTAATTAAATTAACGCCACGGATTCTACAGGAATTCAACCGCATTGAAAAGCACACCACGTTAGGCTTTAATACAAAATTTCTAAACACGTCACTGTTATTTTAATTTTCGATAGCTTGAATTTCAGTTTGTTATTGAAACAGCAAACAAGATACTTTTGTTTTTGTCAAAAACATGTAACATACTTTTGTTTTTGTCGAAAACGGATGTAACATGATGTCTATGGTAACGTGATTTATTTTCTGCAAAGAAGGCGACATTGATTATAACACAGATGTTATCAGGTTATCAATTAATTATGAGATGCTAGATCACCTTTTCTAAGAAAACAGCATTGCCATATCAAGAATTATTTCACATGATCTGCTATGACGCCTTACTGTCTAATTCAATTAATTTGTGGTTTTAACTTGGGGCCACGGAGTCTACACGAATCCTTCTGCAGAAGAAAAACGCAATGTTCGTGATGAAGACTGATCTGCGCATGCGTTTAGCGCAAAGTATTTTTTTCCAGAAAGAATTGTACCACAAGGAGAGCATAGTGCTTTCTGAAACAAATATATACCTTGAGTTCTTCAATTGTAAGTATCGTAATGGACTCCCCGATTTACCAAGGGCACACGGTCAGGTGCTCTCCATCCCCTCCCCCCTTTACAGAAATAATTAATTAATTGATATTAATTAATTAATTGGTGATTAAAAGTTTACACCGCGTTAGCGGTTTAGTGGCTTAGTGGTTTAGTGGTTTAGTGGTTTAGTGGTTTAGGGGTTTAGCAAACGCCAACCCACCAAACCATCACAATAGTGCATTCTGCACTAATAAACGCTATCGATATTTCTGGGTGTGGTTTGAATTCTCTTCACATATAAAGTGACTACAGTGATGTGCTAGAATTTCCTAATGGCATCATTTTTCAATTTCATTTTGCATGCAAAATTCTGTCTGCATACTGTGAAAAAGCTAGTTCATCACTAACATAGCTATCTAATCAGTACACATTTTGAGTCAGGTCAGCAGTCACAGGATGATTTACGGCCAGAGTTAAGCAGTGGCTAACATAATTGCTGGGACTGCGTGAATATTTTTATTTTTGAAAAAGCACTATGAAACAACCTTTTGTTAAAATTCCATTAACATGCCATGAAAAACTGGTTATCTTGATTTTCAGTGCCATGAATATTGCATTTGAAATTTTCATGGTGCAGTACATTTTATCGTGCTCCATGAAAACACCATGAAACATGTTCAGTACCATTAATAATTGTTGAAAATCAAGGGAAATATATTTTTATGGCAATTTCACATCCAATGAAGATAGCTTCCTTGGCAGCATGCACCATGAAAAAGCAGTGAATTCAATTTTTCTGAATTTTCATGGGTATTTTACTATCACAGGATTTTCATGACCCTGAAAACAGTATTGAAAAGAAAGGCACACTTTATACCCATAAAATGCCTTTAATGGATAACTATACACTCATTAAATTAAAATTAAATTTATGTCAAAATTATATACTCTGTGCACTTGACTACTGCACAGCTGTCCAGCTGGTAACCAACTCTGGTATGCTACAAGATTATTAGCTATCAAATTGAAAGAAAGAGGAAGCAACCACTAAATTATATTATAAATGTAAACAAAGGAGTCCTTATTTAATTTCCAGGTGACTTGTTATGTTTTCATTCTCACTGTAACATGCTTGTGAATCAAAGGGAAAATTAGATCAGGGTTACCCACACTTTAGGCCTTGCCCAATTGATTGTTTAGCTTAATGTAGTAGTTACCGAATTTTCATTGAACTAATGTTTTGTTTTTGTTATCAATGCTAAAGAATGAACACCCTCCGAGGGCCTTTTTTAGTTAATACAAGAGCTTGTGTGTTAAGTTATATGGAAGGCTTAGAAAAATATGTGAAAGAAGGAACCATGTGAAATTAATGTTGTAAAGACAACAACATAAGATTCACATGCATGTGAACCTTTTGTCAAGCATGTGAAAGTTTCAACAGGCATGTGAAATCCAAACTTCATGTGAAAAAAGACAAAAGTAAATAAGGCCTTAAAAAACCATGTGAAAGTGTGTATGAAATATAATGTTAAATTAAAGCCAACATATATATCATGTGAAAGTGTGTGTGAAACAGATCATTCGTTTGGTGTACTATAATAAGGGCCATCTAGTTCCAGCTAATTAACATTTCACAGACAATTTCTGCAGGTTATCAGTCTCGCTTTTTCTACCAATTCCCGCAAATGCAAAATAAATTTTCAGCTTTCTGGGAATTCCAAGGATTTCAGTTCTAGCGATTTCGTATTCTAGGATTGTTCTCTCTCAATACTCAACTTGGAAATTATTGTACATGTAAGCTTATATTCAAAGGAATTCTAATAATTTTAAACCTTGAATTTCTGCCAATTTCAGGTTACTCCAATCTCAAACACTAAAAATTAAAAAATAAGCATTATATTGTATTCCACAACGTCAATATTCCTTACCGAGATTTCGATAACGAAGAATTTTAAACCGCAGACAAGAGTCCATTTTGTGTTCTCACCAGTAGGCCTGCATCATGAAGTAAGTAAGACTTTCCACCCTTCGTATTCTCGGAAACTTTGGCAGATAAGGGACCATTCATTTTTTAGAAGGGGGGAGGGCCGGAGAAAACCCTGTGTGTATTCAGTTGAAACTTTTTGGCCCTCCCCCTGTAGTAGAGTAAAAAAAGGAAGGCCCTCCCCTAAAGTGCAATATTAAATTTCGCGACCCCCCCCCCCACACACACACACACACAGTACACACACACATGCACCTCAAAAAAATCCACATCAAACCTCTTTTTTTGACAGAGCTCCATTCCGCTGTGTTGCACAAGATGATCTTTGATCGCAAAAAAAATCTATGCTACAGTCAAACGCACGCCGAGCAATATACCAAATTGAAGCCCTTCTTCATTATGTGGAACACTTCTCTCGCACGGCTAAGAAAGAACCACTCTTTAGCATCAGAAGTGACCTTTAACGGTCAAAAATGCGAAAAATAGCCTTCCAAACAAACACACTTAAGCACGGATCAAAACTACATTAACACAATTGGTCCATTTACGTGAGCCAATTAAAAACCAGAATTTTCTATCCTGCAGACAAGTACAAAAACGGCAAATCGATTGATTTCAAATCATTCGATGAGACTTTGACATAGGGGCAACTGATGAGGTCCACTGAAGGACCGAAACTCGAGTCTTGCTTTAGATAAAACATTTGCCAGAAGATATCGTTGCGGCATACTAGAGACTTCAAACGCAGTAATCAAACTGCCATAGAATTTATTTGGTGGATGCAAGTAACGCAATAAAACAGATCAACAATAATGGAGGTAAATTATGTCTTTTATAGCTCCCACAGCGCAAATCACAAACATTTAAACTAAGGGGAGCTTAAAAACAACTCACATAAACCATCGCTCTCAATGTTTAGAGACTGCAGCAGGGACCGCGCAGGAAGAATTTGAGTGGGGGGGGGGGGGGGGCTAAAACGTGAGAACGCAAGGGTGAGTCAGCTAGGGGGGTCCGGAGGCATGCTCCCCCGGGAAATTTGGATTTCAATTTCTCTTAGATCCCAGAAAATGCATTTAAAATAAAAAATTAAACGTTCAGCACTTAAAATGTTGTGTTAAAAACTGACGAAATGTCGCAGTAAAGAAAAGGTGCTTCACAAAACTTTCGATAAAACTACTCAAGACACGAACTTTTCTCACCGTGTTAGAGTACTGGTAACTGAGATGTTACCAGAAAGCACAATAATTTCATTTCATTTTTACAAAATGAATAACCTTTAGCAGCTGACTTCGAAAATATACCGTATCGTCTTATAAACCAAAGCCATTTGTTCGGATCGAAACTGATCAATGATGAAACAAGCCTTTTTCATGAGAAGTTCGCTCTTCCTTAAAGAGCCAGTTTATAGTAATATAAAGGACATCCTGATCCTGCAGTATCATAAGATTACTCGATTATAACTGAAACCTTTTGAGACAATAGTCCTCGTTTACTTGTTCTTTATGTATCTATGTTGAAGGCGAGTCTATTTTGATAATAGTAACTGCTGTTACTTTTGTCCTTTACAAACTAAATCAACAATGCGGTGTCCAAAAACCAAATGTTTTTAGTAATTCTTCGTTTCTTTTTTTGTCCATTGTAATTTTTTTGAACTGTAAAAAAGTGGGGGGGGGGGGGGGCTAAAGCGCCCCTAGCCCCTCCCTCTCCGCGGTCCCTGTGCAGTAGCCTTCAAAGACTCGGATCTTTATAGACCCTCACAACTGTGGTAACGAAACGTTATCCTACAAACTAACCGCCACTTCAGAATACGAGTTGACAGTTAGAAATCCACTGATCCGATACACAATATAGACTACAACATTCCTTTAAAGGCTTTTAAGAATCTTTCAACAAACATGAGCCGATAAACCTAACGAAATATGCCACAGAGCTAGCTAACACAATGGCATAAAGATCATCACTGAAACAGCTCTAGAGAGCGTTAATCAAATCCTCCGTTAACAGACTGAAGGCTAACATTTAGCAACCGGCGGGAGTCGTGCTTGGCCTGTCACATTTTATATCACTTAATATTTATTGAAAATAAAAGATTTTGATCTGGATTAAAATGCAGTGTTTTTCTACGCGACCCCCCTTTTCAAAAACGAAAATAACGATGACCCTCCCCTTTTGCTACTGTAAAAAATTAGTGACCCCCCCCAAGATTCCTCCGGCCCTCCCCCCTTCTAAAAAATGAATGGTCCCTAAACCGACAACTTGAAATGAGTTCATTCTCACCATTTATTTTTTATAAAACTTGAAAATTTCACCAAAATGTGATCGCAAAGGACAGAAATCTTCGCTTGACTCTGGTCAATCCGTTTGCGATCTTTCTGCGACTGCACCGCCATTATTATTGAGACCGCAGTTGAACGATTCAGCGGAATTCCGTTAAGAAACCAATCATGTTACGCAAATCATCCCACGTGACTATTGTCATATCGTATTCATTCTTCTTTTGGCGGCGGCGTTTTGAACGTTATTTCTGCTGTTGATCGTTCGTTGGAATGCTTTGTATTCTAAACTGTAGCAGCCAGCATGTGTTTCCCTTGCAGTAATTATAAAGAACAGATTAATTGGGCTTTGTTAAAGGCGAATAGTGTACTTAAGCTTCTGCTTCTTGGAGCTTATCAAAGGTCTTGTTTCTGAAGTGTGTACAACTTCATGGCAGTCGTTTTGAAAGTGCTTTGGTGAGTACAACTAAGCTGTATTTTAGTTATTTTAAAAACCAGTTGGAATTTTGTGGAACTGGAGGCTTGACACCTAAAGAAGCCAAATACTTTTTGCACGAACTGCTTTGTAGCCGTGGTTATGTTTAGTGAAATTATTTCGGCCAACGGATCGGAGTGTGTGACGTCCGTTACAAAATTTTTTCGTTCACAGAGTAATTTAAATATCGAAACGAAATTCTCCAAACAGCTGATAGGCTCTATCAGGCATTATTAGACTGTTGTGGATTTTACAATGTACATGTAAATATCCCAGGGCAGACTTTTTTCCCAGGGTAGTGTAATCCGACATATATTTTAAAAAATGCTCGGGAAAATGTTGCCACTGATCTTATTGCAATTGTAGAACTGTTTATGTCTAATAAATGTACACTAGTAATAAGAATACCAAATCAACACAGCTACTGAAATATCATGAGGTTAATCGGTATATCCATTTAATATATTTTTTACAGGCTGACGAAGAATAAGGAAACCTTCTAAACTGGACAAACTAGAAAAAACAGAACTTGCCATGCATGTCATCAGAAGGCAGCCAGCAGCTAAGTCTGTTTTTTCCTTGTCTGAAGGCACTTTCCATTTGTCAGAACTGGCCGGCTGGTTCAGTGGTTATAAATGTGAAATGGGCCATCTGCACAAGATTTTCCAACAAATCCACCAAAACGGTGTACAATATTTATGTTAGGGGATTTACATGAGAGGTGAAAAAATATTTTTTAAAATTTTTTTTTTTTTTTTTTATTTTTTTTTTTTTTTTGGGGTTTTTTTTTTTTTTTTTTTTTTTTTTTTTTTTTTTTAAAAAAAAAAAAAAAAAAAAAATAGAAGCAATTAAAGTATTTTTTTTACGCTGTGATTGATTGTGGAACAGTTTTCTCAGTGAAAAGTTGAAATATTATTCAAGGCTTGAGTCATGGGATTTTCATGGCCTATGGAAAATTCATTCCATTTTCATGGCTGACATCGGGTTTGACTATAAAAACATGAAAATGGGATAAAAATGCCATGAAAAATATCATGGCCATGACTTTTGGTACGTTTCTCTGAAATTTCATTGGCATGAAAATTCGAACCCCATGAAAAACACATTTGAAAAATACATTAAAATGCCATGAAAATAGCACCTACACATCCTAGCAAATTAAGAGGTTTTTCAAAGCCATAAAAATCCTGTTAACCGTATGGCATGAAATAGCCATGAATTTAACTCAATTATTGGCTTTATCATGACCCTGAAATGTACCAAAACTAAGTAGTATTTCATGGTTAAAATGACCATGAAATACCAATCATAAGACCATGAGTGTCCCATTACTACCCTATTAACATACTTTAAAAATACAGTGAAAATGTCATTAAAAATTCATGGCATTTTCAAAGCAGGTTGATTTCATAGTGAAGGAAGACTATGACACTACTTTTTTTTAAAAGGTGGACTACGACACCAGCATTTATAACAGATAAATCTGTTCTTCAACTTTATATTCAACTGAATAATTAATTTAACAGCCAAACTGGAAAAAGTCATGCAAGTGAGTGAATTTTCTTTTAGTACACCCTGAAAATTATGATTTCAAATTTTGGGAAGATCACAACCACAGACTGAAGCTTAATACCAGTAGAGCTTTAAGCTGTTTTTTTTTTTTTTTTCTCAAAAGAGCAGAAGTTGTAAAAAAAAGTTTGCATGTTTTGCCACAACGGCCTTATGCGCCTACTGGCACGACGAGACATGATGGGGTACGTCAGTAAACCCACTCATAAGCTGCATAACAGTAACCCTTCAAGTTGCGACCATTTTAGTCACCATCGCAACTAGAATTTTGGAACTGGTGGCTAAATTGTAGAGCAATTGGCCAGCCTGGTGACCACAAGAAGAGTGCTCCAGGGCTTGCCATGAGCAAACTACTGGTACCACCTAAACTGAAAATGCTCTGTATGTTAATTTCACTATGTTCATCAAAACATATGTTATATGTTTTGATGACCAAAATTTCCCATTGGCAACTTCACCTAAAATAAATAGTCATTGTATGGCCACTAAGGGAAAAAGCTAACTTGGGGGATTGCCCAGGCCCAGTCAATATATATGATTACCTACTTCCATTAAATTCACAGAACACACATTTATTTGTAGTCAAGAATGAACAAACCACACAAGTCATCATCCTGTACCTCATGAACTATCCTGTCCAGTTCATCAGTGGTGATGCCAACCTTGACATTCCTTGCAGCAGTATCCATTACTTCCCTTGCCAACTATAAAACAACAGTCATTACAGACAGTTGAAAACTATTTCAACAATTAAATTTTTTGTTAAAAAATAACTATTAACTGGTATCCATTCTGGGTTGGTTTAAATTCCCTTTTCTTTTCTCAAGAAATTTCCTGAACAAACAAATAAATAAATAAATAAATAAATAAATAAATAAATAATAATAATAATAATAATAATAATAATAATAATATCAGAGGTGATTATAAGAATTGGGGCATTCTTATTGGTCAAGAAACTTGGCTTATGACACTATAATTACCCCACAAGCACGAGAGGTGATTATAGCAATTGACAGCTTGGTTACTATATCATGGCACCTTTGACATCCAAGCAAGTAAACATGTTGGACAGTTTTGGAATGAAATTTTCATTCATATTTTTGCAAGATATCTGACAAATGGTACGGCCGTTGCTTTACCTGTTTTCACACAGTTTTGAACTTCTGTTTTATTAACATCACTGATATATACTTTCCAATTTGTGCTGTCAGAACTTGTCAACTTCAAAAGGGATGTAATCGAAGTTAATTGAAAATCCAGCGCCACACAGACAAACTCTGTATTGATCTGTTTTTGTGGTGAACAAACAAGTTGAAATTTCATTGTTCTGCACTCCACATTTCATTGGCTGAAGTAAAAAATGGCTGAAATTATTAATTAATTATAATTTATTGTTTCTGTTCTGCTTTATGTTTGGTTAACTTTGTCTGGGTGACCCTGGTAACAGTAGCGACACTGTAATCCTGCTTACAACATTCAAAGGTTGATTAACATGTATCTTTGACAAGACATACTGTAGTCACCACGCTAACATATTCTTTTGATAATGGTTTGAGTAACTGTAATGATGCTGTGCTCCTTTCAGTTAAATTAGACTCCACTCCATGTCATCAGTATGTTAAGTTAAATAATTTACATAAACATACATGTAACAGTATGCATATAATTTTCTACATAAAGTAATCTTACTCTGCATGCCACACGCATTTTCTCGATCTCCTCCTCATTAAGAACTTTTATCTGCATGCTTTGTTTGGATTTGATTTCTGACAGAGGGACACCTGAAAGCAAAGTTTCTATTAACATCTTTTTAAAACAAATTTTCTTAGTAAATATATTTTTTAAAGGACTGTTACGGTAACAAAATTCTCAGCACACCAGTTGAAAATGAAATGTAGTATGCATGCAATTAAAAAACGAGACTCCAATAACACCTCAAAGACAGATAATTACTTTTCATCCAAGTTCCGAATTGCTGCAGTACAGAAACAGGATAAGCTCTTGCCTGATAGAATAAACTATTGGCAAATGAGAGTTGACCTTTTTCTAAGGATACTGAGTTTTTTATGTGAAGCAATGCAAAACAGAGGTACCGGTATTTACTTTTCAAGTTAGAACTAAGAGTTTGATTAGAAAACATTCCGCAGCATATTGAGCACTGTACATACTGCCATGTGAAATCAAGACATGAAATCCTGTCTCCAAATTTTTGAAATTGAATTTTAAGACAGAGGGACTGTTAACTTTCTTTTTCAAGGGTGGTACAGTAGTTGGATCATTTTGATCCACAAAGTGAACACAACCCTTATGACCAACATCTGTATAGATCTCAGCCATCTCAAGAAAGTGACGATCCTGACTCAATTAACGTATGTTGGACCTGTGTGCAAATACTGGATAATATTAAATTTTACAAACCTGTTTCTGCATAGTCTGGTTTCTGGATGTGATCTGGAACCTCCCTCCTTGGGGACTGAAAATCAAAACAAAGATTGAGCTGTAACAATAAAGATAACAATTATAACAAATGAGTGATTGCTTACATAAGTTCAAGAATATTATAATTTGTAATGTTCATTGTGTAAATAATTGTTGAATAATTATACAGTGGAGCCCCGTTAATGCAGACACCAAGGGGACAGGCCAAATGTCTGTATTAACAGGGTGTCGGCATTAAGCAAGGTCTCAGAAAAAAGTCACAGATACATGTTTTATCGACACTAAAGACGAAGGCAAATGTTTTTACAGCAACAAAACGTTGTTTGATTGTACTGTAACTGTAACAAATGCAAACTGTGAACTCACTTTTTAAAATTACCGGTATTAGTTTTTACAAAAACCTTTCATCTAGTCAGACACTCGAACTTAACTTTAAAAAACTCAACAGTAAAATTATTTGAAAATGTCGCAACTTTACTATATATGTTTTTACTATATTACGTTTTATATAAAGTTTCCTTTGTAAATGAGACTCTAACCATAACCATTCTTAAACTCTACAAACTCATTTGAAAGCTTTGAGCTTGCGACATTACCAGGCAGACTGAAGATTCGACAAAACTTTTGTAAGTCATGCTATTAATCTACTCTTTGCAAGAAATTGTTTTAACTCGTCAAATTCTGTCATTATTTGGCCAGGGTGAAGTTAGCAAATAACTGCGACAATGAAAATTGACAGTGAACAGATAAACAGTGTCTGTAAAGCGGGGTTGGCAATGTATGACAGTTTGTCACTCGGGACACAGAAAAGTGTCTGCTGTTGCGCAGTTCTTGCTCTGCATGGTTTTTTTTTTCGGTGAGTGGACTGATGCCCCCCTTCGGCCAAACCTTGAGTCACGCAACCTCTCAAAGCTATAAATCAGTTGCAAACCTTTGAAAACTTTGAGAAAATTAAGTCTTTACATATCATGTTTAATGTGAAATGTTCGATTTATAAGTGTTTGACTCAAAGAAAATAATAAATTTTCATGCTATGAAAGAAAAATATATTTTAGTGGACTTGATACTGTGCGTAAATACCATTACGTTCGTGTCAAAGAATGTGCTGACATGGCAACTTTCACTTTCACAAGGCATTGATTGTGATCGGCCAGTCACGCAATGTTTTAAAGCTGCTATTCAGCTACATGTACTTGTGAAAAATTTATGAATTCAACACTGGATGCTGATTTTAATAGATCGTCAGGCTTCACAGATCAGGATCGAGGGAATCTGGCCAGCGCTAGGATTCAAGAAAAATAATTATTGCAGATGGAACTAGTCAACCATGAAATGTCACACAAGATGTTTTTTGACGCAGGTAACAGGAATTGGGGAGGGGGGTGAATTTTTCTACCCCCCACAAGACTCCTCTAGGCTGGTCACGTGACCAGCGCAGTTTTACTCTAAGAGATTCTTGTTTAAGAGAAAATGTGTGAGGTTTTCGTCGGGACCAATGAAACTGTCCGTAATACCGGGGTGTCCATATTAAGCGGGTGTCCATAAAGTGGGGTTCCACTGTATTAGTAATCTGTCAGATATGCCCGTACTGCATACCTTTATCCCAATTAATTCTATCCCTTATCTTTTAGCAGAGAGCCTGCAGTAAATGCTTAGTTTCCCAGATTACCACACTCAGATTCACATCTAGATGTTTACATAGAGGTGTATGCGTCGACAATTGATTCTGGCTACATTATTATTGTTTTAATTCATTTGCAAAGTGTACAGGGTTAGAAATGTACATCTTGTTCATTTACTCAAGTAAGCGCCGCGGTGCTTATTAAATTTTTCATGCCTCAAGTGTGGCGCTTATTTGAGGGCGGCCATTATTTAAAATTTGGACACCACAAAAAATCTTATCTTTTACAGCAAATGAAAACAGCATCTTTTGATTGTCAGTATTCTTCTCTTACTGAAGAGAAAAGTGGCGCTAGCTGTCCTGAATGGGTTGCGGCCTTCACAACATTTACAAAACAATGTTTTGTAAGAATGTTGAATAGAAAACTAATGGGCGAATGGAAAAACAATCACTTTGAACTGCAAAACATCACTTTTAATGGAAAAGAAATGTCCAACTTTGTTTTAGAGCTGCTTTGTAGTGCTGTTTTGAGTTAAATGGAATTCCTCGAATAAGCGCCATGTGCATCAGGACTGCCGTGCTTATTTGGGGGACAGCGCTTACATGTATTAACTTTTTTGTCTCAGATGTGGCGCTTATGCGAGGGCGACGCTTAATCAAATAAACAATGGTAGTTGTTGTGGTACCATAAAGATCCATGTATAAGCCGCAGCTTTTTACTCAAAATTGAAGTCAAAAATCAGGAGTGCAGCTTGATACAATGATACAAGCTTGATATCAATGATACAAGCTGACCTTTAACCTTAACATACATGTATGTAGGGATATAAGGAGACAACATTCATCTCTCCCGGTAGGGTTGCCTTGAGAATCCAATTCCCCTACACCCGAAACAGACTCTTTATGGGTTTATCTCCATTACAAACTGTGCTCTGTGTACGCTTAGACTTTACATATAATTATATAATAAAACTGTATGCATTTATGGCTCAACATTTTTATCATAATGGTTGTAAATTTGAAAGCACTGTAGTAGCAAAAAGCAGGAAATATAAATCTTAAAAACCTTTTACAAGTTGACACTGGTTACCATGGTAACAACTCTGAATAAGTGAAAAAGATAGAGAGATAGTGTCATGAAATACAGAAACTGCTTTTTTTAATAAAAGATATCTAATTCTTGTAAAGTTCTCAAGCTTCCACATAAATTTGAGCGCTGTCAAATGGCGGCCAGTTATTCAACAAACTGTAGATAAATTACCATAATTATTACCTGAGGCCATGGTTTCAGCATTCCTGTGAATTTATATCCAGGCCAGGGATTGTAGTTATTTGGATTCATATCCTTTACTGAAGCTTCAAAAAAAGGCAAACAAACAAGCAAAGATAATTACATAATAAAATCATACTGTATTGCACATGAATAAATCAAATAAGGTCAACTCTCTTGGACACCCCGCTATTTTGGACACTTGTTATTAGGGACAAAATTCAGACCCCCGGCAAAAGTTAGAGAGGTTTCACTGGAAATGGCCCCTGCTATAATGGAATTACGGACATTTTTGTGGTACCAAAATAGCAATTCTTTAATTAATGTTTTGACCCTCGATAAAGCGGAAACCATGAACTTCTTATATACAGAACTTGCAGTCTGTTGCTCACTATTTGTCAAAACACACTTCATGGGTCTTCTGGAATATTTATTTTTGCATTGATTGGGGAAAATAGCAGATAGTAGGGGAGGGTTAGTAAGGATGGTGGGGGGGGGGGTATGAGACATACAAAAGGGAGAGGAGTTGTTTTTCTACTTTTTAACCTAGTAAAAATCTAGCTACTGGTAATAATAAGCTTACTAGTTAAAAAAAAAATTAACTGCAAAAAAAAATATGTTTTTACATTATTGACAAATGCAAATAAAGTAAAAATATCTTATAAAAACTGTTTTCTTAAAATTTTCTTACTGCATTACTGCAAAATGTTTTAATTGTATTACATGTAGTTAAAAAAAGAATGTTGAATCAACTGAAGATGATTCCAAACTCAGTAGTTTGATTTGTATTTTATTTTCCTTTTTTAAGCGATGGCATGACATCGCTTTATACCATCGAAAGATCGGTTTGTTTCGTCTGTTTGGCCCGATCGAACAGAAAATCAAATTTAACTTATTATCAAGAAATCGCAGCGTAAACACAAAAGCAAAATACTTCCGTACAGTTAGAATGGAACACTACAATGTATAAACGAAAGAGACTAATTATATATGATGGGGTCTATTAGATTTAGTTGACAGAAATTTCTAATTCTTATAATACAAAGGGACACTGTGAGCAAGAGACTGTTTGACCTTTCTCGCAGCTTTGCTCGCATGTATCGTATGTCGTTTATCCGTGATATCACACTACAGTATAATGCAATATTTGTTGAGACAACATAGGGAAATCTAAAAAAAGTATAAAAATATTTAAAATAAAATATTACTGTTGTTCAATTGAGAAACGAAGAAAATGTATTATTTGCATCCTTGGTCTGTGAATTCATAACAGCTATACAATCAAGTTTTTCCTCATAATTATGTTAGACCGCTTGTGAAATGCCATCGCTTCTGCATGCATCGCGTGCCATTTATTTACTGGGCCAGAGACATGCCCAGTTCATAAAATGGGATGATTAGTTGCTTTTGTCAGCGACTAGGCCCATACCCTTTACAGTGAAACACAGATTTTTTCACAGCATGTGAAATTATCAGGTTAACACTCAAAGAGCACGGAGTCGTTAACTGTTAAGTTTTTTTTTTAAATTTTAAGGGTCAAACACTCAAGAAATTCACTCAAAAGAATATTCAAGTAAAGACAAAGCAGAGATCTATTTGCAGTTTAAGAGATTACGTCAACTTCAACTTTTGGCTGTCAATCTTGCAGACTTTCTAATTTGGCTGTTAAAATTGTAGTTGAAGAACAGATTTATCTGTTAAATTGTATGCCAGCACATATAGGTCTCCTTTTAATTTGGGTTGAGGGGAGCAAATAAAGTTGGTGAGCAAGAGAAAAACAAGGGGAGATTTAAGTGAGAGAAATCAGCTAAACAATTTTTATAAAGAAAATAAACAGTTTGAAGATATTTGCTATACTACAATGGTTTTGAAAAATCATTCAAATCTCAATCCATTTGAAGTTGATTTTATACAAGCTGCTGCATTATTGTTGAAACCTTACAAAGGGAGCTGTCTTGCTTCATCGCTTTGCAAGTCTTAAAAGACCTCAAAGTTCTCTTTTTAGGCGATTGACTGTTCTTCGGGGTTATTTCTTTCCATTTTGAACTCCAAAAAATAACATGTTTCTTGTTTGCAAGAGGAGAGAAATATCACCCAGAATTCTGCCAGTTCAAGACACCACTTTACTTTTTTTCATGGCTTTATGAAAGCAAGTCGCTGATTGGATAACATTTGCTCCTCATAGAAAACAGCTGCTGATCTGCTGCTTCTTGAATATCCCGTATCTTGTATCTTGCTCCTAGCCATTAAACATACATTTTAAGGAACCAAAATTCTTGATTGCTTTTAAGAAATATGAAGGCTGCCTATCCGCAGCAATAAATCTAATACTAATCGTAAATTACTAAATTATGATAATTAAATGCATTTAAAATACTAGGCTGGATAAAAACTAAAAAGGATTTCTCAAGCACTCTCTCTGTGCTTTAACTCAAGGACTCTTCTTCTCTCTTCCTTCAGAGAGAGTATACGACGTCCTCCCATGGTTCTCCACACAGGGCACTAAAATGTGACCCATGATAAATGTGTACAATTATAGGAAATTATTATAAAAAAAACTATTTTGACTACAGCTACCTGCAGCTTTGGCAGTCTTGTGAACTTTCTTATGTTCAGTCCAGTTCTGCTTGAAGCACTCCTGTAAATAATATAATTGTGATAAAAACTCTACTCTACATCAGTCCCACCATGCAAAGTGCACCATGCACAGTCACACACAATCAAGGGAGCGACACCTGGAACGCCTTGCAGGGATGCTTTTCATTCAACCAAAAATTACCGAAATACTAGGTTGGGAAGCAAATGGAATGGAAATTACCCAGAATAAAATTTCTCAAAATCTGAACAACTGGAAAATACCAATCCATTCATGACAACCATTTCTGCTTGGGCTCAGTTTCTCCAAGCAGGAATCAAACTTGTCCTCATGAATAGGCAAGACAGTTTCAAGATTAATATCAGTGCTTGGCATGTTTGTTTCTCAAGTAGCCTACAGCTCTTACTCGAGCATGATTGCTATGTATTGGTTAGTAGCACCAAAATGCAAACAGCTTGCATGTTTCTCGTCATTCTGAAGTCTCTTGAACTTGTCAGTAAAATACGCTGGTATTGTATACTCAAAGTAGTCAAAGACTCGATTAACATTCCTTAAGTAGCATGTACATATTAATAAGGAGCTAACTGCACTGAAAAAAATAAGCTTACCATCAGCTTCGCTTGAAATTTTGTTCGTTTTAACTCCAAAACGAGCTAAAGAGGCAACAGCTAAACTTTACAATACCGGGCCACTTCGAGAGTAACAAAACAAGTAACACTGTGGTCCGTGGTATTACAGTGTCTACAGTCGATGAGAGTAAGGAAACAAGTGCCACCGGTTAGCCTTCTATTCACTTCGGTTAGCCTACTATTCACTTCAGTTAGCCAACTATGCAATTCGGTTAGTCTACTGTTTACTTCGGTTAGCCTACTATTCGCTTCGGTTAGCCTATTATGCACTCCGGTTAGCCTACTATTCACTTTGGTTAGCCTACTATGCACTTTGGTTAGTCTCTTTGTTCACTTTGGCTAGCCTACTATGCACTTTGGTTAGTCTACTGTTCACTTCAGTTAGCCTACTATGCACTCCGGTTAGACTACTAGATTCACTTCGGTTAGCCTACCATGTACTTCGGTTAGCCTGTTTACGGTTAGCTCTCTATAGGTGTAAGGGAAACACGACATATAGTTAAAATTAACGAAATCTGGGAGTCAGCTCCCTGGTGGTTCGACTCCACTATGGTGTACTTTATATTAAACATTTTCCTTTTTCCTTTAACAGCGGTACCACGGACCACAGTGGCATTATTTTATATATTATATTCAAATCAACTGCGGCACTGCGGACCATGGACCACGGTAGCACTATTTATACCATTCAAAACAAGTGCAGCACCGCGGAAAATGAAATTCAAAATTTACCGTGGCACCGCGGACCGTGTTGCCGCGAACCGTACGCTTTCAGAGTGGCCCGGTATTGTAAAATTGCTCCTTTTCGGGCAAATACGAACACTTTCGCTTTGGCTTAGCTTGCATCATTGTCCAGTAGATGTTTGATTGTAAAACCAGAACTGTTTCAATACAGGGTGGTAACAAAGGTTAACAAATACCTGCGAACAGAAGAAGCTCCCATGAATTCCAAGTTTAATACAAGTAGGACATTGCAGCTTTGCTGACAGTTCACAGCCAGGACTCTCACAAGTCCTTGTCGCTACAGCCGCCATGATCTTTCCAAGGGAACAAAATCAACAGAGCCTACTTCATGTAACCTGCACTAGACTTAGCTCTCGCGCATTTGTAAAACAAAACATGGCGAATATCGCTCCAGTGAGTCCAGGCTACGAAGCACAGAAAGCAAGTCATGTTCCTCGTCCACCCGCAGTGCTGTTCTATCATAAATCAATGAGTCACTTGGCAAAAAGTATCTGTGAACGGTGCAGCAATGCGTTGAAGTCGCCAATCACAACTCAAGTAAATATGTTAATTGTTACTAGTGTCAAAAACAAGGGGGGGGGGGAGCAACTTCAAAAAAATCTGAGCGATGTGCTCCCAACTTGGAAAGCAATCAGCGGATGCCTCTAAGGCGCATGAGTAGCTCCTCTCATTCTGAACTTGTCAAAACAATAACAAAAACATGGGGCCAGTGCAAGAGTTCAGTTGCCTTTTTTATAGTAGTGAGGCCTTCCAAGGGGTGGGGGGGGGGGGGTAACCGTGTCGCAATGTGGCATGTTTCTGATAACCAATGTTGCCTAGCCAACAGCTGTAAATGTCGCTGTTGTTTTCTCGTATTGTGTTGCTCTCGTATTACGTCAGTGTCGTATTTCCGTGCAGAAATGATGTCGCTTGTCGCTGTATAAGCGTTCCTGTGTCGCCAGTATTTAGGGTCATGTCGCTTATACCCCTTGAAAGGCCTCAGTAGTAAAAGAAGTTTTCTATGTTGTGTCTTTAAAGCAACGGAAGTGTCTCAGGAAAGGTTCTTGTTTTGAATTCAACATGTGGTGTTTGTTATGAAATAAAACCCATTGCGGAAATGGTAATGAAACGTGGCAATCAAATTTTTCCGTGCCAGTCGAAGCTATGTTCTTGCTTTATTGTTTTGAGGCTGTTTGTTGACTTGGTTGTTCTTTGTTTTGCCTCATTTGTGATCCCTATGTGGGTTGAAAATTGTGGTACAATCATTTGCATTTCAGTGCTAAAAAGTAGCATGACATCACAAAATTATATGTTTCATAACTAAATTTTTAGTAAAGATACTGTTAATGATTTAATAAACGCCTAGGGCATCTATTAAATTTTTTAGGGGGTTTTACAGGGAGCGTTAAATAGATATGAGGTGTTTATTAGAGAGAGGCGTTTATTTCACACAAACTAAAACAACGTCTACAAAACAAATAAGACACAAAGTTTGCCGGCGCGGAGTAAGACAAAAAACAGAGTTTGTGAATAGCAGTCTGATCTATTCTGTGCTTATAATGCACAGCTATCGATGTTTTCATCGGCATCGGGGTCAATCATGTTGGTATCGCTGGCCTCTTTGATGTTCGAATCAAGCAAGAAACTAATTAAATTACCGTACGTGATTTTCCTCTATGGAGTGTTACCTTCGTTTTTGTCAAGGTGATCCTTGGAGGGGGCGTCTATTAGACATGGGGCGTTTATTAGAGAGGGGCATCTAATACAAACTTTACACCTCAGGGGGAGCGTTTATTAGATACGAGGCGTTTATTTGAGGGTGGGCGTTTATTAGATCATTTACGGTAATTGTAATCCTTTTACAATTACTGAATCCACAGCATCATAGTTGTGATTGCTATAGCTTCCATTTCGCGGAAAAGGATGGCCTCCTGTGTCATTGTCCAAAAACTGCTGACTAGAGTGTGAATTGATTGGGTTGCAAGTTGTGAGAACATCAATATTTAGTCCCAGACCTCATTTCTACCCCCCAGGCCAAAAACTGTAGGAGGGTTTATAATTTTGTGTAAAGGGGGGGCTATGTCAATTTTTAGGAGGGTCATGATTTGTTCCTGTACTATTCCAAAGGCATGTGATTGCCATCTCCATGGTTCCAAAGTGGTGGTCAGGGGTCATGGTATTTTTCCCATGATTGTGGGTTATGCAATAAGGGGGAGGGGGGGGAGGGAAAAACACACCAAATTATGGCGCTTCAAAAAAATGCAAGGGGAAAAATCTAAAATCAACATAGCCTCCCCCCTTCTACATAAACAAGAACTGCAAGCAGTTTATAATCGTGCGGGTAATGTTTGACCTCCTGACCTCTTTCAGTGCACGGGTAATGTTTGACCTCCTGACCTCTTTCAGTGCACGGCACCGCACAGTAAAATATTTAGAAAAGCAGTCACTTGAGAAACACACAAGTCGTGTTTGCGTTAGTCACGGAGTGAACGTGACATGAATTTCCTTTACCACGTCATCTTTTTCTTTTTAAAACCACATGCCTAGCCGGAAAAATGCCTGCTTACGCATGCAAATATTTATTTGTTCCGAATGTTCAATAAAATAACCCAAACCAGTTCATTTAAAAGAAAGCCAAATCACGTCAAAATAAAGGGTAGACTAAGGCCATCCCATTGTATTTCTCCGTTTAGCGGATGAGGTGTATCCCGTGCTTTGACACATTCTTGCTGAGCTTGCAACTTACATTTCGATAACGTTTCGATTCTCAAAATACCGTAAACTCAAAACAAAAATTGGGATATTCAGAAAATAAGTCGTTGTTTTGCAATATTTAACACGTTCTGGCTAAATTGTACGACTTATACTCGCTCCGAGCCAAACGCTTGAGTAACACAACAATAAGTATTTCACACAAACAGAGCGCAGAGTATTCAAACAGAAAATAGGTGAATGATTATTTATAGCTACAAGCGAGAGATCGCGTGACATGGGTCTGACGTAGTCGTAGTTTTAAATAGCTTGGACATGTCCAAGCGGTCTTTGTTTTCTCTATGTGATTATATTCAGCCCTCTCTTCTTGTAAAATATGGAATGAAACAAAATTATACATTTCAGAGAGCAGAGTGTTCATGTTAAACGCGAGTGATCGGCTGATCGCTACGGTTTTGAAATCTGTCATGACCTAATGGTTCTTTATTTAGCTTGCACCACTTGTACATGTCAAACTGCGTTGTTTTGCAGTATTCAGTACAGTCCGGGTACGTAATACGGCGTTTTGTTTTCACTCTGAGTCAAACGCTTCAATAAAACAGTTCTTCCTCATAAAATTTCTTTAAAGTGGAGTCTGGCTGAAAAAAGTGCACTGCAGTGACGCTTGCAGTTTCCGGCGAAGACAAAATTGCGTGAATGACGTAGTGTTTACTACGAAAATAGCTTTCACAATTTGAATATTTAGTACTCGCTCTGAGACAAACGTAAGAATCTCCAAAAAGATGTTTCAGATTGATTTTTTTTTTTTTCAAGATAAGACCAAGAAATGTTTCGAAAAGTATTTGAATTTCGAAAGTTTTGAAGCCGTAAAAATTGTGCGTGTCTGAGCCGTGGAATTTATTAATTGGTATTGCGTTCACAATATTAAAATAGTTTGGACATGGCAAAGAAAGCAAGATTTTGCAATGCGAATCTCCAGTACTCACTCCAAGTCAAGACTTAAATGCCGGACACAAAAATATATATGTATTTCGCGTTTAACAGAGCATAGAGTACTCGTAAAATTAGACGGGAATGATTTTGTAACACAGCTTCCAGGGAGTGAACATTAAAACTTGTACGATTTGAACGTAATATTTCGCAAGTAATGAAAACTTGCGTGACCGTGACCAAGGGATCGGCTGGGCCGCGAGGTTCTGGAACGATTTACCGACAAAAAAAAAAAAAAAAACGACAAAATCTGACACAGATTATGAATCGGGCCCAGGCCCCGCCCGATTAATTATGAACCCTCCTTAAGACCTTTTAAAACAAAAAAACACTCATTTGAAAACAAGGACCCAACACCAAAACAAAGCTATGTACACTACTGTTATATTTTATATAAATTTAAGGGACATTGCATTGTATATGGGGCTTTGAAAGTCATTTTTGAGGGGTTGCTCTGTTTGCATGCTTTGATCTTTGGATTCAAAACTGGTGAAAATGCCCCAAAGACAAAATGCACCCAACAAAATGCCCCCTTGAAAGCATATATGAAATAACTAATTAATGTAAGAAAATAACTTTCCTCAAGTAAAAAACTTTGTCTGGGCATAATTTTGTCTTGGGGGCATTATGAGTGGTTTGTTTGGAAAAACTGGCTTTCAACTGAAGTTATTTCTAATAGGGGTGTCATGTCAACACTGATCTATTTATTATTCCTCAGGGGACACTTGGACTTACCTTCCTTGTCTAATGTTTATTTTGTCATTTAGTCACCAAATTATGTTAAAAGATTACAACCTTTTAAATGGTTAGCCTCAAAGTGTCAAAACTTTAAGCAGCATTGCTCAAACGAGGGTCAATTTGAGAATCATGAACTTTGTGGTATGCAACACTACCGTTGTGCAGCTGTATGCAACAATAAATGGAGGAAACTTTATCTGTAGCATATTACTCCACTTAATTTTTATGACAAAGGCAAGTGTGTTGCCGAATCTGTCTACTAAATCAGATAAACATTTACTGCTATCTCAATTATCTGACACATGAACAGTTCACTGCTATTGATAAAGAAATATATAAAAAGTTCTCTTGCCTAGATTGGCTCAATACTTGACAGTTTTGAAACAATGCCTCTTGAATTTTCATTTTCTATCTGTCCAATGACACTTCCTGCTTATTTCTACATAGTAATAAGACAATGATTTTAATAGAATATGAAAGCCTTCATAAATTTCCTACCTTATTATAGAAATATAACGAAGCATTTTAACAACGCGAACAAAATATACGCGTAATAAAATTAATGCGAATTTAAGAAAAGTTCTGGTTAAATACTTATAGTAAACGTGTTTATATTAATTAACATCAATAAAATTAACGCGAATTTTTGAAATTCGCGTTAATAACATGTATCGTTAATTTCCTATAATAAGGTAATTTTTCACAATTTTCGAATCTTGCCACTTTTTTAACATGACACTTAAATTTCACAAAATTAACATGGTGCAAAAATTTCATATGCGGGGTTTTCATTAAGAATTGCAATAGCAGGAGAATAGTGTTAAGTAACCGGAGAACAATTTTTAAAGGTTCCGCATCTTAATAAAAAAAAAATAGGTAGAGGCCTTTCAAATTTAGCCCGAGAATTCTACATAGTAGAAGGAGAATTCTCCGATCTCCGATGCCTAATGAACACCCTGCATATGATAAGGTCTCTATCTATAACAAAACAATACATTTTACTACACACTCCACCATTTGTTTGCCAGATAGCCTGTATATATTTCTCTACATCCAGCACTGTTAACACAAATGAACTGTATGACTAGGGTCGCAATGATAATTTATCACTTTCTTCAAATCCAATATATCTATAACAATGCCATATAAAAAGTATTTAATGTAATTTGTTCCAGAAAATATTCATACTCCTCCCATGGAAAGTTTTTGGTTTAAATCCCCCCACCCCGCTGGAAATTGCAGTTAGGCTCCTTACTTTCGTTTAAAAATATTGGCTTTCAATGCAAGACGCCCTGCCCCAAACCCAGGAATTTCCAATGACCTTCCGGTGGGGTGGGTATTATTTTTTTTTTACTGGAACTGCACAATGTAATGTACATAATGCACAATATAAATAATCTAGCTAATAAAATATTTATATTATTAGCAATTGTACAGACTTACTTTTAGGATTTTATATTACCATCATCTAGAAAGAACTTCTCAATTTTCAACAAAGTGTGGAGCTCAGATCTGTAAAATGGGAGCATTTTCCTGACGGATGGCCAAACTTGTTCATTGAAAATGTGAAACGTGATTGTGCAGGAAGAGATGGTGCGTACTTTTATGTTCATGTCAGCTGCTTAGCTATTAAATGATCGTCTGAGTTCTGATTAGCAAGGGTACAGCTTTTCTGTAACACCAGTACATGAAAAGGGAAGCACAAGTCCAAAGGGGTAGATACATGTACTAGACAGTACAGTCGAAGCTCTCTTAACGGACACTCTCCTAGGCGGACAGCTCTACTAACGGCCGCCTTGTTTGAAACCCCGTTTTAACTCCCATACAAACTCTATATTTTTACATTCTCGTAAGCGGACATTCCCGTAAGCGGCCACGGACACTTTCAGAGATCACGACTTAGACTTTTTCTTTGTTTTTAAGCTCCCGTAAGCAGACACCCCAAAGAAAAACCAATTAACAACCTCTGTATCTTGCTTTTTTATCAATCAACTTCACATCACCGTTCGTCACAATGATTTTACAGTAATTACAGTACCATATTTCAGTGTTCGTTTAGTCGTCATCCACGTCTGTCCGTTATTGTTAGCTGGGCAAGCTCCCGTAAGCGGCCATCTATCCCCTACAACCCTAGTGGCCGCTTACGAGAACCATTCTCGTAAGCGGACAGCTCCAGTTACGGACACTTTTTTCGCTTCCCGAGGGTGTCCGCTTACGAGAGCTTTGACTGTATACTACTGGTACTTCAACTCCTGTCCATTATAACAGGGTGTTTCGATAGAGGTGAGGTGTCTGCTAGGCTGGAGTTGATTGTATTCTGAAAAAAAAAAAATTGATTTAATTGAGTTTCTGTCAGCAGAATTCCTCTTGTTTTAACAACCATATATTAAATGGCTTTCTTTCCTTCTTTTTTTTTTACTTTGCAGTCATATTTTTGGGGAGCTTTCATTCACCAGAAGTTGTGTTTGAGCAGCTTTCTGTCATTTATAAAATTCCCAGGTAAGCTTTAAAATCTCATTATTACCAAAATACACTGAAAATAAGCCCCCTATTTCCTGAGTCATAATGACTCCCTCTGCAATCGAGTCATTCGAAAAAATTGATGTGAAAAGGTGTACATCCATTAGAGTGGGTGTTGAGGAGTTGAAATCTTAACCCTTGGACATACAAGCAAACTCATACCCCCACCATCGTACAAGGGGGGGGGGAGGGTTGATGGACCCCCACCGGAGTTTTCGTTCTATTAAGGTGCAGCGAAATATTTTTGCACTGAGTAGAAAGCCGTAGCGAACTCTACATGATGACATATTTTTTGTTGGCTGTGATGTCATTATATCCGCCATCTTGGATTTCACCATTTTTTTAGAAAGTCCGAAATAACGGATTGAAATTGATGCAAAATCAAGCCAGAATGCTTATGGAATGCAAAAATAAACAAATCGTACAATTCTGTTTCAAAAAACCAGAAAAAATAAAGAAAAATGTTAAAAATCACGATTTTTGGCAGGACCTGCTTGTGGCAACGTCAAATATCATGGACACGTCACATGATTGATATATCAAAATGTTTGCAGAGGGATGAATGAACAGCTACTGAAAGTTTCAGCATTGTAGAGTAAATCTTGTTTTCAAAATTCTGAAAAAACCTTACGGAGTGTGTGGCATCCACCCCCCCCCCCCTTGTCGGAGGGTTAACACAAAGTCTGGAAGGGGGGCCCTGATCCCGCTTTCCTGCTCCTTTTTTTACGAAATTCCCGCATCCGCATTTTTTTTATGACTTTTCCCGAATCCCATTTTTTTCTCCCAAAAAATACATCAGAGAAGATTAATTTCTGCAAAAGGTAATAAATGTGAGTTGCAGATTATAGCGCTTTCGTTTAAAATTTTGAACTTACATGTACGTGTGCAGAAAAAGAAATAAATATCTGAAACAGACTCCACATGCTCGCCTGGCTGATTCGCGTTTGCTGCTTGAATGTCCATTTGTGTTGTGACGGCTTCCTGAATTCCCGACGGAGAGGCTAAATATCCCACATCCTGGGCCCAAATTTTAGTTTATCCCACCTCCCGGTGAGCAGTCAAATCTCGAATCCCGTCAAGATATTTTGCGTTTTCCCGACTCCCGCACTGTATTATCCCGGATCCCAAAAATATCCTTCCAGACCCTGTTAACATAAACATTAACATAAACATTGTTAGTATTGTATTGTAATTAAAAATAATTAATTGTTCAGTGAGTGCCACAGGTAACAAAGTGTACTATGAGAGTTTGTATGGATTTGAAATAAAGTTGAGAAAAATATCTCTTTTTACCGTTGAAAAGTTAAAATAAAACTTAAAATCTTACTTGGTGTCACATTTTTCTCTTTCTGAGTGCTTTAGAAAGCCATAAGCAGTGCCCCCCTGTAAATACACAAGAATATGAATATTAAAACTGTGGATAATTTATGATATAATATAGCAATAAAAATACTAGAAATACGAGATAATAAAAATATTTTTTTTACACTTTGGTACTGCATACAGTATATACCGGTAGGTTTTTTTAGTGACAGGCGAAAGTTTTATAGTTTTTACTGCAGTTGAACATTTGCTGCTAATAAATACTTGAATTACTTTGTTTCACTCAGGTTATTAGCGAGATCATTCACTGCTATTTTACCATACTTTCCAACTGGAACAATGGAAAGAGAAGAAACAGAGGGACAGGTTGCTACTGCAAAGGTACATGTGTATTTAGTAGCTAATATGTTGAACCAGGCTCACACAAGCAACATTTAAATGACATTGACAGCATTAGCTACTTAACAAGTTAATGCAAGCAAATGCAAACAAGTTCGGTTGGTGTTTGACGTTGACAGAGTGAACAACTTAACTGTAACAAAGTAGCGGGCACAACACACAACACTAACTTAAGTATAGTCGAACATACATGAATCCACTTGTCACACTTGACTAAATTTATTACATGAGTGATGTGTGTTGACTCAGTAGTGCTTTAGAAAAAACAAAGTTGACTCAAGGTCATAAACTAAAGTTCAACAGCATACATGTACAACTTCTACAGTCACTAAGACCAGAGGTTTTCTGTTCAATTTAACCCCAGTGCCATCATTACCCATGTTGGTCAATGTCAATTTCCTTTTTTTTTTGCTCTAAATGAGTATTTTGGTAAAAGAAAAACTCCAATCAGTAACAGCTGAGAACTGTGTAATCCTCAGGAGTTATGCCATTTTCTTCACACACAAAAAAACAAGTAAACTGACAGTAAATGGTCATAATATGATTTCAAGAAAAAGATATTTAACAGAAATACCTGTCAACATACATATAACATACAGATTTATACAATAACATCATACATTAGTGGAATAATGACATCAGCTAACAACAAGAATAAGAACATTATTAACTGCGCTGCGCAGTTCTTGCTCTGCACGGGGTTTATTATTATTATTTTTCGTTTTGTCGGTGACCTGCACCAAACCTCCACTCGGTCAGGCTCATGTCACGCGATGTTTAGAAGCTACAAATCAGTAACAAATGGAAACATTTTCTAATTTTTTGTCTTTACAAAGAATGTTTAGTGTGAAATATTCGATTTTGAAGCGTTTTATTCAAAGGAAATTTTAAATTTTCATGTGTCGAAAGAAAAATATATTTCAGCGGGCCAGAATCTGTGAATAAATACCATTACGTTGGTGTAAAAGAATGTGCTGAAATGACAAGTTTCACTTTCGATCGGCTAGACCTCGAGTCACATAATTTTTCAAAGCTATTATCTTCTACCTTTCAAATCTTTGCGAATCCATTAATCTTTACTTACAAATTCAGTGTGAAGTATTTTGAAGCGTTTGAATCGAAGAAAATACTAAAATTTCACGCTTTAAATAAATACGCTTTAGCGGGCAAGAATTTACATTTATTTACATTACGTTTGTGCCCTGGAATGTGCTGGCGTTAACAAATTTTTACTTTCACAAGGCACTGATCGGCAAGAATCACGCAATGCTCTGAAAGGTTTAAATCTGCTACAAACGGAAACTAAACTAATCCTCTGGTCTAAACTTAGCATGTTAAGTGTGAAATATTCGACTTTTTAGCGTTATTTATTTTTGGAGCTGTGTCATCTATAGGATTTCATCTGATGGAAAATCACTGAGACAAACATGCGCTGACTTGCAAGGGTTAAGTCATTGGTCAATTAATTTCCCGGGGAAATCCCATTCAGCAAAACACAGGTCTAGTGTTCTTCTTAAATTTGATTTAATTATCTGCTCCAATATTCCATTTTTGGAGCTGGTTATTCAATCTTTAAACGGTAATTCAAGACAACACTGGATGCTGATTTAAAAGATTTTTTTGTTCACGGATCAGGATCGTGGAAATTAAATTTGGCCACCATTAGCATATAAGAAAAATGTTTAATTTCGGATGGAACTAGTCAACCATGAAATGTCACGCAAGGTGTTTTCTTACCATCTTGTTTGTCAGTCGCAACATTGTTCGACGCTGGTAAAGGGGATAAGGGGAGGGGGGTGCATTTTTTGTTCCCCCCACATGGCTCCCCTAAAGTGCTCACGAGACCAGCGCAGTTGTAAGCTCTAAGAGCTCTTGTTTAACAAGGGTATCCAACTCGCAAAAGCAGTTTTTATTGGAGCCCTCATAAATAACAAGTTAAATACAAGAAAATAAAATGGATAAAAGTTGTCATATATAGTTACATGTAAATCATTCATCTTCATCATCAGCCGGCACTTTTAAGTTATTTGTTTTTTTCTTCTAGACACTAGCTATTTTGTTGTCTACCATTCCTCTGACAGCAAGAGGCCCTTCCCAGATTATGGTGTTTGATATTCATGCGCTACAGGAGAGGTTTTATTTTACAGATAATGTAATTCCAAGGTAATGAGAAAGGCAGTGCAATTTACATGTCAGATAGCACTGACTTCCTTTAAAATTTTAAAGATATAAAAAAATATTTTGATGCTCAGAATTTTTTTTTCATTTTTCTTAATAATGTTAGATAAGGAGTAACTCGTTCATCGTAAAGATGCACAATTGGAGCAAGGGGAAAGAGGGAAACCAGACTCGTTTATGATATGGGGTGTGTCAAATATTACTGAATCTGTGCATCAAAAAGCAAGGTCATTGTAAACTACCTGATCAATAAGATTGCAATCAGTTAAAATAGTTATGATAAACTTGAATGGTCAGATCATAAACAAAACGACATTCTTTAAGAGTATCAAAATGATACTCGTGAAGTAGTTTTACCAATAACTTCTCACTTTCAAGG
Source organism: Oculina patagonica (assembly GCF_052425735.1). Taxonomy (NCBI): domain Eukaryota; kingdom Metazoa; phylum Cnidaria; class Anthozoa; order Scleractinia; family Oculinidae; genus Oculina; species Oculina patagonica. Next base: position 6,680,417 of record NC_135766.1, read on the forward strand.
GAAAATGACAGACTGCAAAAGAGATATTTTTGTGTGCTGTATTTTTGTTTGCTCGGCAGCTGACAGCTGCTAGGACTCTAGTCACAAATAACCAGTCTTCGCCACCCAAGTGGGAAAAAATATCTATCTACAAGTAGACAATTCTCCTTGGTTAACCCCACAACTAACGGCTGATATGCACTCTCAATTAGAAGCTCTTTTGTCACTTATGTTGCTCACTTACAGATTCACACACCACACTTTCACTGCCCATTGTGTCCACTGGAACATAGGGCAGCCACAAAGTTCCCCCTCCACTGCCTGCCTTTGGCCAGTTGTTGGATGGTGTTCCAACTTTGGGGAGTAGGGTCCGGATAATCTGCGAGCCAGCGAGCCATGGGAGCCATTTCAATTTGCCTAAATAGCACAGTGGTTAGCCTAAAAAGCACTTCAGTTAGCCTGAATAGCACTCTGGTCAGCCTACAATTAGTTTAGGTAGCTGGTGGTTAGCCTTTTATTGGGATTAGGGATTTCTGGCTCGCAAGGCTCGGCTCGCGAGTCATGCGAGCCTTTCAGGTTAGCCTAAATAGCACATTGGTTAGCCTACATAGCAGTCCGGTTAGCCTGAATAGTACTCTGGTTAGCCTACAATTAGTTTAGGTAGCTGGTGGTTAGCCTTTTATTGGGATTTGGGATTTCTGGCTTGCATGCCTCGCTGGCTCGCATATTATCCTATCTCGTCCAGTATAGTACGTGCTGTCTTTGTGATGGATTCATTTCCCTTTTGAATGACATAGCCAATCCACTTCCAGCACCGTCACATAAAAGTACCCATGTCCTCCTGTTTGCATCGCATAAGCAGATACTTGTTTTTCAATTAAATCAGTTTGCTTTTCACTTTGTGTATTAGTTACTATAGTATTAATAGTAACATTTTGGTTGATTTTGATGCGCAATATACGCTATTCACCATATGCACTATACGTTCAACATTTTGTAAAAAACAATATTGTAAACATATCGCCCATCCATTTTCCATATGAGGACCTAGCTATATAGGTTGAGACCTTATTGAAGTGTCTTTAGCAGAGCTTCTCAACCAATGAGAATGTCACATTCTTAAAATCATCTCTGGAAACTTTTCCAATCAAGGTTATTCCACTTATAGCATTCGGAGTAAGGTCAATGAAGTCCACCTTTAGTGTTTTAAGTGATGGAATGACCTGTTCCTTCAGACGTTCTTCAAGTTTTACGGGTTTCACTTGTTTCTACATAAAAACATTACCAATCAGACGTTTCTCTTTTAATTGTAGATTGGAAACAGCCATACCGCTGCTTCTCCGTGAAATCACGACCCTTAGCAGAGAGCATGCTATAAGCATTGCCTTCCCTGATGAAGGTGCATTCAAGAGGTTTCACACCATGTTTACAGCCTTTCCTACTATCACATGCACTAAACTCAGAGATGGCGACAAGAGGATTGTAAGAGTCAAAGATGGTAATTATCACCAACTTCCTTTTGATATATTAATTCCTAGGGCATAGTTATTAGAGGGGACTACTAACTATGGTTTTACTACTCATGTGGCTGCACTCTGAGCTAAAAAAATGACTTTGATTTAAGCCTTAAGAGCAGGTTATTTTACCTACCGGTATTTCAATATTGCAGGTGATCCAGCTGGACATCACGTGATCATTGTTGATGACCTTGTAATGACAGGAGGAACTTTGGTGCAATGTGCAAAAGTAAGGATTCATCTTGAACCGTCAATGTATAATCGCAAACTTAAACTTATCTTATCTAACTTATCTAGGGAATGTACATCACTTGCAACTCATTGCAGTCACAAGAAAATCACTTTACCCAAATCATTGAGTATTGTAAAACCAAAACCACTCTAGCTAATCACAAAGGACACAGACAATCCATTGAACCAATCAAACCTCCAAGCAAATAGCTGTAGCCAACACGAAAACGTGCGGAGCGAGTCGCGGTTGCTTTACTTCGGAAAAAAGTGATGCAAAGTTTGTTAACTATTAAATCCTGGAGCGTACCAATGCAGAATCCAAGGAAATGCGAATTCCTTTGAGACTCAGTTGAAAACCACCCTATTCCGCACATTTGGCCGAATGAATATATCACATTAACCAAGTACGAGGGTCGTACCGGAAGCTGAATATCGGCCTGAGGTGTTGGCAGAAAAGACCGAGGGCCTAATCTTCTCCAAGTACAATCTGGAGAGGAGATTTATTACACGACTTGATAGTTGTAAAAGAGCTGCAGAGCTAGAAGCTGTTCCAATACTTAGAAAACATTGGACTAGCAATAAACAACTTTGATTGGTTAATTTTAGCTATAATTGCCTTCTCAACTGTCTTAATCGTGTAATAAACAAGGTTACAGCATGTTTTAGAAATTCTTGCACACTTATTATATGGTCGGTAAGAGTGTACACCATTGTTTTGTCAGTTGTCGGTCGGGTGGGTGGGTTGGGCTAGGTTGGCTGGCTGGCTAGATGGTTGGTTCGATTTATTCGGTTATTAGAAAAAGCAAATCGACCACATACTTCCATGGTCTACACTCCTATAGACCATACACAGAATACTATTTAAATGTCTAAAACTTTGTAGCGAAACCTCTGACTCTCCGCATAAATCCATGACTTTTAGAATAGAATTAACACTTGAGTAACTGTTATATTAAAGATGTGGTTCTTGTTGTCAGCTGTTAAACTAGACACAAAACTAATTTTTTTTTTAACCAGGCGCTGTTATCATCTGGAGCAATCAAGATTAGTGCATATGTTACACATGCTGTTTTCCCAAAAGAATCCTGGAAGCTTTTTACAGACTGCGAAGTGCCATTTGACAAGTTTTACATAACAGACTCCATTCCTCATGCCACGAATATCGCTCAACATTCTCCTTTCAAGTTGCTTTCCCTTTGCGACTCAATATCTGAGGCATTGTTAGGTTTTGACCTCCTACAGAGCTGATCAGGTTCACAGCTTTGTTTTTTAAGGAATAGAAAGTGAACAAAATATATGTAGTTTGCCGGCGAAGAATGCTTTATGGTAAAGCCGTAAAGGAACTGTCTTCTATTTTAGCCGAGTTTTAGTTTTTATTGTGTAGAATAATACTTGACAATGACTGTAACCAAATCAACATGGGTAATGTTTACAAAATTAGTGACCTCAACTGCAGCTCCTGATATTGATTTCTTTTGAAATATTTGTAATATGACATTATTTTCACAATTATTTTCCTGGTTGGTTCTGAATGTAAACTGCAGTCCACATCAGATGCGTGAGTAATGTGTTTTCAGCCATCAGAATGCTGGACAAACAGTTTGTACGTTTACAAACATTACGCCTTCTTCATCCAGAGGAGGTCATGTGACTTAAGGAAGATCCAGGGTTTTAATTTACTAGGGAGAAGGGGGCGGGGGGGGGAGGGGGGGTGTTTGTTCAAGAGGTGAAGCAAACGTCCCTAGTTCAAGGGTATTCTGAACCCTGGGGGTAAAGAGTAAAATGTAAATTGATTTAATTAAGTTTAATACGGTAAATTTACGTTATTAAAAGATACTTAAAGTATTAAATGTTGATGGTTGTTTTTTAATACTTTTAAATCGATATTCCTATTCAACCCAACGAACATCTTCATTACAAGCGTGAAGTCTTTGCAGTGCGAAAACAACTCTTTCCCGGGCGATTTCATCTGTTAAGGTGGCCCGCGGCTAATTCCGGGAGCGAAGGTGCTATTTTTTAAATCGAATTTTGGGGATGAAAACCGTAACCGATTTGTTTGATTTTTGGTAGTCGTAATAACAAATGTTTAAATTTTATAAATCTTTACCTTTTAATGCCCAAAATGTAAACAATCGCGAGAAATAAGCACTTTATGGAAAACCTTTTTTTCGAAAATATGCGAATATTTTCAAAACGCGAAGATAGATTTTTTCAAATTAAGGTCAATCACTTCAAGTAAGCCTAAGTTTCATGTGAGCAAGTTTCAACTAAATCGGCGGGGTAGAAATTGCTGCACAGTTGACTGTTTATTTTTCGCATAAAAATATTGTAATTGGATATTTTCGCCAGCTATTGCAACAATGCTTAATTAATGCTAAGATCACTTCTGTCATTTGAAAGCTCAATATATCCTAAAAAGTTGCTGAAAAATCTGAAACGATCGGATATTCTCCGCAAAAGTTATAATCAAATGAAGCATAAGTGGTTTACGGTGCGAAAATTGCAAATAAGAAAAATTCAATCTTTTTCGAATTAAAAAAAATCGACCGATTTTTTTTCTTTTAATTTTTAGTATGCAAAAATCCAACATATAAGCAAACGCCCTCATCTAGTTTCGAGCGTGAAGTCTCGATGAAACTCGTCAAATTTGGCTCTTCAAGATAGCTACCTCTCGTCCTACAGTTTAAAGCGCTCAGGAAACCCCTCAACTAACAGTAAATTATTCAAACATGCCGCATTCTCAAGATTATTTAGCACCTGGAAATGAACGCCCGTTTATTTCAAGGTGCTAAAAAATCTTGGGAATGCGGCAAGTTTGAATAATTTACTGGAACACAAGGGTTTCCAAAGCGCTTCAAAATGGAAGACGAGAGGTAGCCATCTTCACGTACTAAATTCGGCGAGTTGAATCCAGTCTACACACACGAAACTAGATAAGGCCGTTTGTGTACATGATGGATTTTCTCATACTTAAAAATAAAAGAAAAAATATCGGTAGTTTTTTTGTAGTTCGAAAAACAATGAATATTTTAAAAAATACACTTTACGCACCGTATACATCTTCTGTTTTATTTGCTTATAACATTTGCTAGGAGTTTCCGATCTTTTCAGAATTTTCAGCATTGTTTTAGCTGGTATTAAGCTTTCAAATAATCAATGCAATCAAAACATTACACAAGCGTTGTTGTAACAACTGGCAAAAATACACAAGCATAATATTTTTAAGCTAAAATCTAACAGTCAACTGTGCAGCAATTTCTACCCAGCCGATTTCGTTGAAACTTGCTCACATGAATTCTTGGATAATTTGAACGTATTGACAGCAATAAGAAAAAATCTATCTTCGCGTTTACAAAATATTCGCGTTTTATTAAAAAATAGGTTAATTTAAAAGTGCTTATATTTCGTGTTCACTGTTTTTGTTTGTTCCAAATTTTAAAGCTTTATTAAATTGAAACATTTGTTTTTTCGACTACCAAAAATCAGAGAAATCGGTTAAGGTTTCCATGCCCAAAATTCGATTTAAAAAATAGCACCTTCGCTCCCGGAATTAGCCGCAGGCCACCTTAAAAAAGAGAACCTTTGTCACGATTTTCTGTTTTCAAACGTAGAATCTGTGGCTTCACTGAGATCTTGAGATCGGTATAGTATTGGGTCTATTGGGTGCCAAGACATGATGAAAAACAGTTTTACCGGCGACACTCTAGTTCGAAACGATGCCAAATTACATGCGTGGTCTCTTTCAAATGAGAAATACTGAACGCAACATACGAGGATTTATTTTCTTCGTCCTTTCTTTCTCAGAGAAATTAGCTATACAGCTACCCTTGTAAATCCGAGGTGAAAAAAAAGGTGATGTGATGTGATGTGTGAACTAACGAACGGATAAACAGGTTTGATTTCGTCAGTTGAAAGAACTGAAGGGGCAACAGTCTACTTTGAGAGGATTGTGAACTATCGTCATTCAAATGCAGGAAATAGTTATTGATTGTTTTTTTTTTCGCTTTTTCACCGTGACTTCTAGCACGTGGCATTATTTTGCTTTTGGATTTTCAAGCGGTCTGTAGTCAATAAAATTTCGGTCAGTCGTGACATCAAACGGTGAACACGTCGGTTTTACATGGAAAGAGGATGATCCTAGCACAAGGATCATCCTCCTTTCATGTAAAATGGAATGATCCTAGTGCTAGGATCATCCTAGTACTAGGATCATCCGACCGCCATATGTTTTCAGCTTTCAGTTTACATGTGAATGGTTGTATTTGGCCATAGCGCCAGGATCATCCTAGCGCTAGGACCATCCTATCTGAGATGAGGGATGATCCTAGTACTAGGATGATCCTAGCACTAGGATCATTCCATTTTACATGAAAGGAGGATGATCCTTGTGCTAGGATCATCCTTTAAATTTTTTTGTTTACAGTTCTGCGCGGCCCCAAGCCCTTTATTTTGCAAAACCTTAAGTGCCTATATGAGGGCCATGCACGCGAAATTGAAATCATCGGGGAAACAATTGCAAGCCAATTTGTTCGATTCTTTCTACTGTTTGAGCTATGAACAAGCTTGTACAAGCTTCCTTCTAATGACCAGCCTCTCTATGGGTATTTCCAAAAAAATGGAAGACGCGACGACTACTGCGAGAAAAAAAAAACGAAGATCACAAGAATGAAGCGAAAATTTGAAAATTCGCCTAATTATTAGATAGAATAGTAAGATATAAAACACGTAAAAGCTAAAAATATATCTGTCGTCTCAGATCATCGCTCAACTTCTGACATTTCAGACATTTCACGACGACATCAATAATGATTGCAGGGAAACCGCGACCCTAGTCAGCCTCTGTCATTTTCGATGGCATCGAAATTATGAAAATTGTATGGTGAAGCGAAATCTTATTTCATTGCTGTAAGTCGTGTTACTGGAAGTCTGTTTGATAACTTTCAACAGTTTCACAGTGATCTCTTTCGTTTAGATACGCTCAGCGCAAAATAAAATACCGAAACTTTCGCATGTTAATAAAAACAAAGGCGTGGCTGACTAAGGTCCTTCGTAGCCGCAAACAAAGAAAGCGTGGCGTCAAGCATGAAAAGTCTGAGAAATGTAACACGACATGGTGCACCAATGGAAAGGGTCGGAAAGGTAGGACGATAAAGCTGGTGGGATCGTATAAAAGAAACTTGAAAAGAAAATAAATGTCTTAAATAACACTTGTAAACACTGTGCATACAACGTCGGCAACAAATCCAAACAGCAAGTTATATTGCTGCACAGTTCTGCGGATGCGAGAAATTTATTCGGCTGTGAATAACACTGACTACACTGCCCCGCAGTTTTAATCCATAATACGAAGATCTGCTTTAAAAAAAAATCGAGATTTCCAAAAATGCGACGATAACGAAGTCTGGGGATACCCCAGGGGAATCCGGGCCACACGGAGTCTGGGGTCTGGTCGAGCAGATCGCAGAGTGCATTGTGGTGTTGTGGTGTGTTTTCAACATGGCGGGCTCCCTGAGCTCTTCAATGGATGGCACGGGATTTAGTGACAGTGACATGAGTGCAGACGAGAGCACATCGTCTGTTGCTCATAGAGAAAAGAACCTAATGTCACTTTTGAAGCAGGAGAACAGAGTATTAAAAATGGAACTGGAAACTTGTAAATTGCGATGTAAACAACTGCAGGAAGAAAACAGAGCTCTTCGCCAGGCCAGCGTCTCCATTGTAAGCTTAAGTTTACTTAGGGTGCATTTAATTTCAGAGTTAGTAGCTTAAAAATTCTAGCCATAAGCTCGTAACATTGACTCCTCAATATCGCCAGTCATGGGGAAATTTCCAGTTGCGATATTTTCATAAATTAGGGCAAGTTATTTATTATGTTAGGTCGTCTGTTTTTAACGATAGGTAGGTAAACCCTGCTGTCGAACAAAGTGGCCCATCAGGCCGGAGCTTATCCCGGTTTCAGTGACTAGGAGTATTTCTACTCCCCCTGGTTGGGATGCTAGTTCATTGCAGGGCTACCTTCCACCCCCCAGCATTGAATTAATACGTAGAAAAGGCACCATGAGTTAAGTGTCTTGCCCAAGAACACAACTAAGTGTCCCAGCTAGGGCTGGAACAAACTTATCCTATGGCCATATAATAAGTCACTGGTCGGGCAAGATGTCAAGGTGCAAAAAAAAATCGGGTGTCACAGACTTCGTATTGGATATTAGCATCAGGAAAAATACCCTGTTGTTTTAAGGTATCACGAAAGGGAAATTGCCATTTTCTTTCCAAGTGAAATTTGGTGCAAACTATCAATGCTAACCCCAATAAAGAGTATATTTTTTGAAAGCTTATTTAATATAGATAGTAGTTTTGGATTTTGTTTTGAACATATAGACCATAATAAGCAATGTCAGCATTTTGTTTGCAATTATGATGTTGTGCAACATGATGTTTATTTGAGAACAAGTTTTCATGGGCACCTTGACTTTTAAGTGGAATTTGATCTACATATATTGTTCTAAAGAACTGAACAATGTCTCAGATATTTCTTTTCTTGTTCCATGAATTTGTATAAATTTTTAAACTAGAAAAATGGCGTATTTAGGGCTTCTTCAAAGTGTTCTTCGAAGTGTTCCGTGAAAATGTTCACTACTTGCATTTAATTAATGCACGGCCTGGCTTATAAAAATTACTGTTGCAAGTTGTATTTTGTCTTATCACAGTTTTATCTTAGTACAGCTTCGCCAGAGACTTCCAGTTTACTTTGTAAAAGCTGAAAATTGGTTTCAGAGAGACATTCTGTGTTGTAAAAATCATGCTTCCTACATTATTTTGATCAAGCGCTTTGTCTTAAGCTTGATATTCAGCTTTTTATACCTCCTTTGTTTGTTGCGTTACATAAAATTTATCCCAAATCCAGTGGGAAGGATTCAAAACGTAACTCACCCTTTCCACTTCGAAGGGCAAATTTATCACATCGTGTCTCATGCATATATTATGGTGTCAGCAAAATTGAGATGTTGATAAAACCTGTTAACAATCAGTGATTTGAACAATCCAAGGTTCCAGTAGAATGTTGTGCACAGCGAGTGCTAACAACCAGGAAACAAATATCCTAGCTTTGCTGCATTTTAAAATAGCTGTCGAAGAGATGTTTTTTATTTGGTTCAAAAAATAATTGTTTTAAAAACAACTACTATCAATGTGGCCGTGAAAAAACAACTTTGGTATCATGTCACAGCTTATATTAGAAAAACAAGAGTATCTAATAACAGATGAATAAAAGTATCCTGTTAGGGTTGTAAAAGTGTTAGGAACACCCGGGGAAGAAGGCTGTTGGTGTTTCAAATTGTAACTAAAAGTGAAATAAGCTGACAAACATGCACATAAATCATCATTCCTTGAATTGATCAGCTCCATTGCAATCTGCATTTTTCTTAAAAGTCTCTGAATTTATTGATTTTGCTAGATATAATTCTATGTGTTTTCAGTGTGCACTTATTACTCAAACTTTTAGTGGAATCTGTCTTAAAAGTTTTCATACTTGTAACTGAATCTAAGTGTGATGCGTCAATTTATTTCTTTAATAACCACTTTGGCCTTGTTTGTTGTGAAAATGTCAAACAATTTTACAACTTACAACATGTACTTTGCTAGATGTATGTATCCTGTCCAGTCATTTCAACAGTCAAAGACAAGGAATAGTCAATTTAAGAATCTCGCACTGTTCTATCTTCCACCCAACAGCAAGCCAAGGCAGAACAAGAAGAAGAGTTTATATCTAACACTTTATTAAAGAAAATTCAGTCACTTAAGAAAGAAAAAGAAACCTTGGCAATGAATTATGAACAAGAGGAAGAATTCCTTACAAATGATTTGTCAAGAAAACTGATGCAGGTAATAATGTAATGTGTAATGTTACTGTCAAAATAATTAATAAACATTTACTATTAAATTTTAATTGTTTATCAATCATGCAACATTTGATACCCAATTAGAACAGGTTTTTTTATCAGATGTTTACACTGTGATGCAACCAACGATATTACCTTGCATTAATTTTGTTATCATCAGGAATTTGACTTAGACCAAAGGGCAAAGAATTTATTACCGGTATTAGTTACTATTTACATAAAGGTTTAACAGTCACTGGTCTGATTCTAGTACATGAACTTGCTAATCAACCCACTTATATGTAAGTTCACTTCACAGAATCAAGCAGACCATTATGAAGTTAAGTCATCTTTAATAAGAGTTAAATGTTATTGTCAGTCTACATGTACTTGCAAGTTTTTATAACAACATTAATAAGAAATGTTCTGGTTAACAGCAAGGGAAATGTCTGAACTATACACCTGACACTGCAAGTACTGACTTTGAAGTGCAGGAAATCTGATGTGCATTTTTGTTTATTTTAGTTGCGTCAAGAAAAGATTCAGTTGGAACAAACATTAGAACAAGAGCAGGAATACCAAGTAAACAAATTGATGAGAAAGATTGATAAGCTTGAGTCAGATGTCACTTCAAAACAGACCACTTTGGAACAGGTAACTGATTATTTGCATTGGACAGGGAGGGGAGGAGAACACAGAAAGTGCCTGCAAAAAAGCTAAGTTTGTTGATTAAAATAGAAACAGAAACAAAAAAATAATTAATTTTAGTTTGGTTCTCAAATATACAGTACTGTATTAAAGCACAACTGCATTTGTTATAAGCATAACAAAACTGGTGACATAATGTATACTCCTTGCTTAGAATGTTTATATAATAATTTAACTGTTGTCATAAAAAAAGGTAAAGTCTGTGTCCGAGCCAAGTGGCCCATACAGCCGGAGCTTATCCCGGTTTCCGTAGCATTAAGCGACTGAGAGTATTGCTACTCCCCCCTGGATGGGATGCCAGTCCATCGCAGGGATTACCCCCCAGCAGTAAATTCGCCGGTACCCATTTATACACCTGGGTGGAGAGAGGCACTGTGAGAGTAAAGTGTCTTGCCCAAGAACACAACGCAGCGCCCCGGCCAGGGCTCGAACCCGGGCCGTTCGACTCGGAGTAGAGCGCGCTAACCATTAGACCACCGTGCCTCCCACAATAATAGTTTGGACATGGACAAAAAAGGAAGATTTTGCAATCCGAATTTTCAGTACTCGCTCCAAGTCAATGTTCGCTAAGAACGTAAAAATATTATTTACAAGGCTAAAAAAGGTTATAAAATTTTAAAAAGGAACTGAACGTTTTCGACTTGTTGTCATCATCAGGGTTAAAAGCCATCCGTGATTTACATCGTTTTTATACTCAAGTTATTCCCGAAGGGAACAACTGTGCAACATAGCAATTGACTTGTTTGTTCAAAGTTGGGCTCTTTTGTTGGATAATTAGTCCCTCGATGATCTTTCCCTTAAAGTACGATCTTGCTGAACAAAGGACTTTCCACTGGAATGAGTGGCTTGGGTTTTCCAAAAGGTGATGTGCTGGTTCCGAGGTGTGGCAGATGTTCGAATGTTCAGTTATCAGTCATATTTATCAGTTATATTGTCAGCTTTTTTGAAAGAATAGCTTGAGCTGCTCGAATGGCTCACAAACTTTTCTGCACAGAACGGTCGAACGGCTTGAACGGCTGATAAATTTCTCGACACAGAATGCAAACACGGCTCGAACGGCTCTCAAATCTCTCGACACGGAATGCTTACACGGCTGGAACGGCTGTCAAATTTCTCGCCATTGAACGCTAACACGGCTCAAACGGCATGCAAATTTCTCTACACTGATAGCTTACACGGCTGGAACAGCATCCCATCCAGTTTGCACGGCTACTGAACGGCAAACGCGCGGCTATCTGTGTCAGAACGGCAAGTTCTAAGGAACGTTTTTGCATGAGAGGTCACATATTTTGTGGTAACTAGGTTCTTTGTTCATTCTCGCGGGAATTGTTCTTACCGTAAAGACCCGCAGATAAGCCGCAGCTTTTTTCCAAAAATCTTCGCTCAAAATCGAGGGTGCAGCTTATCTGCGGGAACATTTAAAAACTAATTTATGGAAAATTATGTAAATTAATATTAAATAAGACTACAAGAGACTGGTCATTGCTTTTGTTAATTTGATAGCTCCCATATTGTTTGCAGTGTTGACAATGGCCTATAACTTCAACAGTAATATTGATAGTTCACATGTGAGAAATGGGCACCACGAGTATTCACATGTTAGTTGGCATACTGTTTCTTCCCCATTTAGCACTTTGAAGGCAAATTTGTCAAATTGAATTTACGAAACTCTCTTCATGCAACAAGTTTATCTCCAACAGATGGCTCCCAAGTCTCTTATATGTTGATATGATAGCCACGAAACCTGAACTCCTCCATCTTGTTAACTGTGCTGCGCAGTTCTTGCTCTGCAAGTGGTTTATTTTTCATTTTGTTGGTGACCAGACCCAAACCTCCACTCGGCCAAGCTTCGAATCCCGCGATGTTTAAAAGCTATAAATCAGTTACTTGTGGAAATTTTACTGGCTGTTTTTTGCCAAAGCATAAACTGGAGTTAATGTTTAGCTCAATTAAACCTTGCTCTCCCCGTGGATGTGTTTTTCCGGCAATCCGTACCCCGCTCTTTGAACCGTAAACATGTACTTGTATCTCCCTCTATTTATACTGGCCAATGAATGATAAGCTTGCACGCGTTCACAGATTGTCGGCCAATCAGATCCACGCAGCCTTCCCCTGTTTACTCTTGTGATCACAGACGATCTTCACTTGCAATTCAGTTAAGCTGCTGGACTCAAGCGTTTATTTCCCCACCCACCCTCCGCATTTATCTCATAGCTCTACTGTTGCCACTCAGACAAAGCATTTCTTGTAGGCTACTAGTTTACATCTGTTTCATTTGTTATGTTATATCCAGTTTATCTATAGTTTATATATAAAAAAAAAAGAAGCGATTTTTGTAATACCGTTTTAGTTGTTGTTGTTCTTTAATAAACGGTTTGGGGGATAAGTGTTGCTGGCGACAACCCTTCAGTCCCACACTGAAGCTATGCCTGGGTTGCCTTAGCTTGGGTGAGAAACGGTGGACACATCCACTTCCCCTCGCTACCATCCCTCCAGGAGCTTGGCGTAGGTACACGCCACCCTGCCTCTGTGCCCCGTGACACCCATCTCACGGTCTTATATGCCACTCGCTGACACTAGCCCCGAGTACTGGCCTCGCCCATGGCAGGCAGCTCTCGGGTCCAGGACAACACTTATTCCCCCTACCTTTCTCCCACATAAACTTTGTCCTTTCGATTGTGCGTGACATTAAGAATCCTTTGGTCTTTACTTAGCATGTTTAGTGTGAAATGTTCGGTTTTTTAGCATTTGACTCAAAGAAAATACTATTTTTTTATGCTATAAACGAAAAATATGTTTCAGCTGGCTAGAACTTATAATGTAAACACAATGGCGTTCGTATCACAGAAGGTGCTGACGTTGTAACTTTCACTTTTACTAGGCATTAAATAACATTGGCCAAGTTTCTAGTCACGCAATGTTAAAAGCTATTTTATCAGTTACTAATTGAGACTTCATGAATCCTTTCTTCTTTACTTAGCATGTTTAGTGTGAAATGTTCGATTTTTAGGCGAAATGTATTTTTTTGTGTGTGTCATTGAAAGGATTTCAAATATCTAAAGGGAAATTAACGAGACAAACATGCCCAGCCTTGAAAGGCGTACATTACTCAGGGAAAACTCCCACTTTGCTTAAAACAACACAATCGTTTTTCTCAAATTTGTTTTAATAATTTGCTTTAATATTCCATTCTTGGAACAAGTAATTCAATGTTTAAACAGGAAAACAACATGATATGCTGATTTAATAGACTGTCTGGCTTCTCAGATCAAGATCATGGAATTTCGCCAGCATTAGCATATATAAAAAATATTAACTTGCAGATGGAACAAGTCAACTATGAAATGTCACACAATCACACAAGGTGTTTTCTTACCGTTTTGCTTGTCGTCCCAACATTTTTTGATGTGGGTAATGGGGATGGGAGGGGGGGGGGGGTGTAACAGCATCGATTTAAGGCGAACAGACGACACTTCAACTCAGTTTATTCGTGACCATTAGTAGAACTACAATCTGCTACAATGTAGTAACGCAGAAACATGTAGGCACATCTAGAGACATGTAATAACATCTAATCACACGCTGTCACACGCTGCTAAAACGTTTTTGTCCCTTACTGCTTTCTGAGTATCGACACCGTTCTGAAACTAAACTAAACTTTGTACAAAACACAAGAAAACACAGGCGCTAAAACAAAATGGCGCCATTTTCTGCACATGTTCACCAATCTCCCGCAAGGAGCGATGGGACTAATGAGCGAAAGCGCTGGCTAAAACAAAACTTGAATCGTAGCGAGTAATAACATAATAAAAAGTTCCCGACGCACCGGAAGGGTGGGGGTCGCTGCGATACAACTTGTGAAATGGAACAAAATTATAACAAAATGTCACTAGATAAACGTTCACAATAAATATTCCTTAATGTCAATTGTATTTCTTGACTTTGGCTTCATACTCTGATCCACTGGGACAAGTAGGGCAAGACGCTGAACTGCTCTTGAGACTACAGTGTCTCTTGAACCCCGGTACTCATGAACTTTCTCCCCAGTGCTCTTGTACTGGACTGTCACCTTGCGCACTTTGCCATCTTCTCCTGGGAACACATCTTTCACAAGCTCCAAACGATCATCTCCTCTAAGGGTGTTCTTGTCAGCAACAATCACTACATCTCCTAGTCGTAAGTTACAAGAGGCAGTGTGCCACTTGCACTGTACTACCAGTGCTGGAGCATACAGCTCGGTCCAACGTTTCCAGAGGTCCTCCACCACAGACTGAACAAGATGATAGCGTGTTACAATACTTGTGTCGCTTGGCTGCCATCCCATGGGGTTGGAAGCAGTGGCTCGCCCCAGTATCAAGCTATTGGGTGTGAGCGCATTGATGACCGAATCCACGCTTGGTTTTACCCCAATGGGATGCTCATTCAGTAGGTTGGCTACTTCGCAGCAGACCGTAAGAAAGTCAGGTACTGATAGACGTTGGTTACTCACTGAGAAATGGATAGCACGCTTGGTGGCCTTTATCAGAGACTCTACCGCTCCTTGATGCAAAGGACTATCAGCAGGTCCAAATACCCAGGTTGAACCATTCTGAGCAGAATCTCTCTGTAACGACTCTCTATCGATTCTTTGCCAGGCCTCTTTAAGTTCCCTCTCTGCGCCCACGAGTTGAGAACCTGGATCACTGTAAATTTTCTCTGGCCATCCACGAAGACTTGCAAATCTGCTAAGTGCCATCAGAAAGTTGCTGGTGTCGTACCCAAACACTGCCTCAATATGAACAGCTCTCATTGTGAGATCGGTGAACAATACACCATTGATATGCTTTGCCACTTGTGCTTTTCTGGACTTCTCCTCTAACGGTGTATGGTCCAAACAGGTCAAGCATCACATGGTTGAATGTTGGAGCAGGTTTCAGTCTGGCTTCTGGCAGTAACCCCATTGGTTGCTCAAGGAATTTGGTGTCACATAACTTGCACAGTTGACAGTCCATTTTCACTAATCTTGCCAGTTTACTGCCTTGAGGTGTCCAGTAACGCATTCGAAATCGAGCAAGGGTTACATCACGTCCCCTATGTCCTCCTGCTTGATGCACACGTTCCATGAAAAGACGTGTAGCTGGATGCTTAGAAGGTAACAATCTCTGAAGGAACAAGTCTGGTGTCATTGCATTGTACCTGGTTAGTCGTTCTCCAACGACCCATATTCCACTTGCATCTTGTACAGGCTTCAGCTTAGCATAGTGGCCTCCATTACCTTTCTTGCTGCTGCTCTTCTTTAGCTCGCATTCAATTGTTTTCTGAACATTCTTCACTACAAAGTCCTCTGCTACTTTAAAGTGCTGTGCAGTTACTTGCATGGCATTTCCTGCACTGAAAGTCTTGTTTCTTGTAATGTTTTTCAATCTTGCCACAACCCAAATGACTCGATTGATGTCGCTAAATTGATGTCGCTAAATAGGCGATCACGAGAGGATCTGCCGTGGCTACCGCTGTGCTACACATCTTCTTCTCTCCAGGGAGTGGTTCTTCCTTCTGCAGACCAGACTTCAGTCCCCACTCTTCAACAGGCTTGTACAGGATAGGTGGGCCATTCCACCAATGGGAGTCCTGGTTGAGCTCCTCAGGGGTGTGTCCACGGGTCAACCAATCTGCAGGGTTGTAATGACCTGACATCCAGGCCCAACAGGACATGTCACCATTTGTTGCGGCTTGAATTTCTCCAATTCTAACTCCTTCATACACCTTGAAGCAAGTACTGGTCTTGTTTATCATGCTCAAAACAGTTTCAGAGTCAACAATTTGCAACACCTCTTCAAAGTCGAAGGAGGTTGCTTGGCAGCTGATCATCTCATCCAAGCTTTAGGGACTTTGTTTCCCGAAGGTAAATCTTTCCCAGCAGAGTGTAGGGGCATACAAATCCAAGAGGATCAAATATCATCATAACCTGCGACAGAACAATTCTTCTTGTCACGACAAGACCTCTGTAATCAGTTTCTGAGACTGATTTGAGCTTATGTAAATCCTCTAGTGCTGCTTGAATAGTGGCACTGGTATCATCATAGTAATCTTCCAACTTCTTCCACATTGCATCATAAGCCTCTGGTTTGGTGACATACACTGACTTGATTCTCTGACTAGCTTCACCCTTCACAGACCCCTTGAGTTCGTGAGCTAAGGCTGTTCTGTTTTTGATTGCACCTTCCGCCAACTGCTTCCAGACCGCTTTAAATTCTGGCCAATCCTTTCTCTGGCCAGAGAAGGTGGGAAGTGACATTTCCTTGAGGTGAACACCTGGTGTGTCTGCAGAACTGGTTCCATTGCTTTGAGCTGGCATACCATGACTACCAAGTTGATACAGCGATACATTCATTAACTGTCCAGGATAAACATGTCCTCCTGCTGACTGCTGAACAAATGGCTGTGGCAACCAATACTGCTGAGCCGAGAGGAAACAAACTAGCAGAACTAAGGGAATCAAAACCCATCCAATCGTTTGCTTGGCTACCACTACTGGCTTGTTGATCTGGGTTAACACTGTTTCCTGACTGGGAATGTGTGGGGTGAACAGAAGGTACACTTGGTGCCTTGGTAACTTGTTGAACTGGGTAACACCGTTTTCTGACTGGGAATGTGTGTGGGGGATCAGCAGGTACACTTGGTGTCTTGGTAACTTGTTGAACTGGGTAACACCGTTTTCTGACTGGGAATGTGTGGGGGGGGTCAGCAGGTACACTTGGTGCCTGAGTGGCTTTCGCTTGTGCAAAGGCATTTCTTGCCCCTGTGTATGCTTCCTTTACATTTGCTCTGTACTCAGTGATGTCTAATCCATTGACGATCGTATGTTCCGCATTGTCTTCTTCTGAAACCAGAGTTTCATATTCCTCATCTATCACGCAAAAATCATCAAACACTTTCTCAAGTTCAACCATTAAGACTGTCAAAACCTCAATGTCTGCTTTTCTTTCAACTGCACCAGTCAATCTTCACGAGGCTTTGGTGACCTGCTGCTTGGCCTTAGTTCTTTCTTGTTTTTTTCTCCTCTACAACACTCATGATTGAAAATTACATTCACCAGAAATATCAATGTACATCAAACAAATTACCCCAGCAGGCTTCAATATCATTCAATCTTGTCTGACAACTTAAAACAAAGAAATCCATACTCACCGATGGCTGACAACCTGACATACAAAACAAAAAATGAAGTAAACACACTTTTAACCTCCCGATTGGCTGGCAACTTGGAGCAAACAAATTTCAAGTATTCTGATCCCACCACAAAGGAAATATTCAATGCCAAACCTTTGTGTGTCTATCGGCGGGATACGAGGCTTCCGAGACATCCTGGTCCACAGCACTTTCTCATCTGGCGCTGCTCATGTTCAAGCGGAACCACCAGGAACATTTGCTTGTAACAGACCTCGATGCCGCACTTGTGACTTCACGGGAAGGACGGCAACGGTCACCTCCGCTGACGGGGGTGTTCACCTCAAGGGACGGTTCAATTGCACTGCGACTGGTGTAGTCTATGTTATCACGTGTCAACGCTGTCACAAGATGTACATTGGCGAAACTGGTCACAGGCTAGCCTGCATAGCAGGCGTCGAAAGGGGAGGGAGCAGGAGTTGGGAAGAGAGAGAGAGAAAAACAGAGGGGGAGTGGGGCGAGAAGGGGAGGGACGCCTGCTCTAAGAACCTCCTTTTGTTCATTTCTGCGGCCGCTGGCGGCCGCAAAATTCTGATTGGCTAGGAAACAATGGGTATTTTATTTCACAAACAACTAAGATGGCGGCGGACATGGACGTATTGGCAAGTGCTTTAACCCTTTAACCGGCGGATTTTTTCAGAAAATTTCCGAACCACGTGACCGCGGTCACTATTTTTAATGATAACTCAAAAAGTATTAAAGTTACCCTCCCATAAACTATATATCATTGTAAAGCTTAAGAAATTTGTAAACTATTTACAATAAAAGAACATAAAAAAGGATATACCACATGTGGTATGAGTCATTTGCATTTGTTGGTTCCATTTCACCCTGGGCAAAACATTTTTTTCATCCATGGGCCTAAGCTACAGTATCATTATGTGAGTCAAACACTGCTCCTCTGATTAAAATTTATTTATCAGGGAATAGAAAACTTCAAACAGAACTAAAATATTCCTATCCTAACCCGAGATATTGCATTTTTTGTACTCGCGGTACCAAATCTCTCGGTGGAACAATTTGCAAAAAATCACAAAAAAATGAAATGCTTTTAAAAAAGCACATAACAGATGTATGAAGAACTTTACTGTTTTTGTCAATAATGTTACTGCCAGTATTGAAGTTGCCTATGCCACTTCTCCCAGCAATTTCTATCTTTGTTTAGACATAAGGGCTTCCGATCACAGGTAACGCAAACAATAATAGACTTGTATCGATAATTCTTATCAAGATTTCTCATCTGGACTCTCTTGGAGCAAACAACACAGTCCCTCCTTGCATTATTGACTTCAATTTCATGGTATTCCCCATTCAGCCTCTTAGCATCAACTTCAGGCAGTGGTTGAGTTGGTGGGCGACCAGCCTTGCCACGGAATGACCTTCCGGCAATGAGCTGCCGTGCCACTTCCTTACGATAATTTAGGAATTCTGTGTTGTTGGGCTTCAATTTCTTCATGATTATGAAGGAGTCCAGGAGACACACTTCTAGGCCATAGCCAAATAATTTCTTCCAGGCTTTTCTTGATTTTCTGATAGCACTGAATGTCTGCACAATTTGATCAGCCAAATCTACTCCGCCCATATATTTCTGGTAGTCGAGTAGAGCTGGAGGACAATTGATGTCAACATTTCCACCATGAGCTGACTTCCTGCTGATAGTAGCAGGTTGACCATCAAGATCTGGAGGATGAATGGTAGATAATTGATAAACAGGCCTTCGGTCATTCCAAGCTGTTGCCACTAACTGGTTGTGGGCTCTCCACAAATAATCTCCACGATCCATGTTTTTTTGCATTCGAGATGTAATAATCAAATCCTTGGGAAACTCTTTCCTGTTTTGGCGTACAGTTCCACATGCAAGTATTTGCTTGCTGTGTAGTTCAAGGAAGAAATGTGGGTCAGTGTAAAAATTGTCCATGTAAAGATGGTAATATTTACCAGTTTCTGTCACTGTCAGGTCCCGCACCACCCTTCGAGCTAAGTGTTTTTCAGGTTGTTGCCCGTGTTCTTTTCCGAGATAAACTTGGAATCGGTAAACATATCCAGACCTTGCCTCACTCAGGACCCATAATTTGATGCCCCATTTCGTAGGCTTGTTCTTTATGTACTGCTTGAAAGCCAACTTTCCCTTGTGGGCTACCATTGTCTCATCGATAGCAATATTCTTTTCAAGTCTGTACTCATCCCTGATGTTTGTGAGAATAATGTTTAGGTAACTTCTTACACGATAAATCTTGTCAAATCCACCAGCACCTCTAGGGATAGCTACTGCATTATCAGCTAAATGAAAATATCTCCATATTTGCAAGAATCTTGTCTGAGACATGACATTGGCAATGCCTTCCTGGTAGATTAGTTTATCCTGACTCCAGTACATTTCGAAGCGAGGAAGTTTGACTATTCCCATCAGAATAATGATCCCGATAAATGCCTCCATTTCATCTCTTGTAACTGGAGCCCATGGTCTTTTGTGCTTGTTAGGGTCAGCTGCCTTTTGCTGCTGATAATACTTGTTGGTCTCTTGCACTAACAGTTCCCATATGTTGTCAGTAAACAACAAATCAAAAAAGTCTCTTTCGCGTGTAGTGTTCACATTTGGAAACCTTCTAGTTGGACCTGGATGTGGCTCTCCAAAGTCAGGGATTTGTGTTGGAGTGTATTGGTCAGACCAATCAATGTGTGGCTCAACTGGGCCTTGACGACGTCTAGGTCGACCAGGTCTCGCTCCTCCCCTTGCAGCTCTTCCTCTTCCCCTTCCCCTTCCCCTTTCTCCTCCAGCTTGTCTTTCTGGCGGAATAGGACTTTTGTCATGGTTATCCGACCCAGGATGTTCTAATTAGATAAACAAAATTGCAATTCCTGAGAAAATGTTTGGACCTTGCTTTGTTTTGAACTCAAAATAGTCAGGAATATGCCTTCAATACATTGCAAAATAGCAGAAAAAATTTACACTCGCCATGTAAACAACCAGGCAAGCATTATTATATTTTACAATGAAAATAAGCTAAAACATGCCCTTCTGGATTACAAGAAAACTCGATCAAATAACATAATCTCTCACTGCAGTCATTTCTGCATTAGAAAGAGTTTGTAAATGCGCTTGAGCTACACATAAAAAATCCTAAACTCAATATCGAAGAGAAAACATACCAGGTTCTTCACTACTTTCACTTTCCGAAGTCATTTCGTCGCTTTCTCTTCCATCACTGTCCACGTGTTCTTGTCCGCCATTGCTTTCGTCTTCTTCCGATAACTCTGCTTCACTTTCATCAGAATAATCGCCGTCGGAATCACCACGAACTACTCTTCTTAACACTTCCGCGGTAGTTAAGTATCTTGACGCCATATTTAAATCCCAGCGCTCACGAGATGAAGAATAAAATTGCTTTTTACTGTCGAAAAATTTGTCTGAAACGAGTAGAAATTCGCTCAAAATAGCGACTGAAACGTCTTCTGGGTAAGTTTTCGTATTTGGGCCCATGGGGACCATTTTGATGGCGGCAAGAAAGCCCCGACCTTGAGAGTTCACGGATCGTACATATATGTACGATCGCCGGTTAAAGGGTTAAGAGACTTACATCTTGCTAATGGAATATTGTCTTGAATCCAAAGCAAGAATCTGCTGTCAGGGCTCTTCTAGCCGGTAGAGATGCCCTGGCGGTTTTGCCTACTGGTTACGGCAAGAGTTTGATTTATCAAATGTTTGTGCGTGCAAAGAACCACGACTATTAAACGAAAATCAGTGCGATAATGCAGCGATTCTCGCTATTTCGCCACTGAAGAGCATTATCGAAGATCAGCTCCAGGATTTGGAATCATTGGGTTTCCCTGCGGCTGACTTGTCCAAATTATCGAGCGATGATCTTGATCTTGATCCTTTGTCGCCTTTTCGCCTTCAGCCGTGTCTTAGATTTCCCCAATTGCACTTTCAACAAAAAACTGCAGCGACTTCCTTGAATTGCCCCGCTCCGTGAAATGTTTATCTGGTTCTGTTGTAGGCCTTTTTCCTTGCTTTCGTTCCGGAGTAACCATCGTTGGAAGTTGACGTTTGGTGCTGATTTCATCCACCGTCGACTCATAATTTGCCGCCCGAAAAAGCAGTGGCATTGCTGAGAGTTACAGCTGTCTTGATAAAATAATAAAACTCCGCAGCATTTCGTTTTTTGCAGCAGCAACTTCTGCAAAAGCGTTCTGACAAACTTTGGCATTTAAGGAACGGAAATCCAATTGAAGAACAGCAATCTGCCAGAACTGTTCCTGGACTCTCTTGCCTTGTAGATTTCGTAAATAAATTTTTTAAACGACGCTCTTGAACCTGATGGACTTTCAAATACCACAGCACAGAATCGACAGCGATCATTATATTCGTTTTCCTTCTTTTTCGGCCAGTTTTGAACTCTTTGTAGGAGTTGCGGACATTTTCACGCTAAATCATGGCTGTCCCGAGGTGAGATTTTCTACTTTGTACAAAAATACTTGCGCTTCCGGAGTCCCGGGAAACAGAAATTCCTGCGTGTCTAAGAAGCGCACGCTGCGTTCTGTTAGGTTAACTTATTAAAAGTTAACCGACAGTTACTAAATTGGATTACCGGAAAATTGGTGGGCGTTATGCAAAATACCGGGTTCTTAGGGCAGGCATTCCCTTTTCCCCTCTTCCCCTCTTCCCCTTCTTTTCCCCTCTCCCTTTCCCTTCCTTTTTTACGCCTGCCACGCAGGCTAGTCACAGGCTTTCTAACCGTTTCGGTGAACACCTGTGTTCAGTGGAGGGCTATCATCAGCACCCCCGCTACCACAATAACATCCAAGACATGAGAGTGTCCGTGGTAAGGAAAGTGAACGGAGGAACGGTAGTGCGTCAACGCGAAGAGAAACGGCTGATCTTCCAGCTGAAAACACTAGCCCCCGGTGGCTTGAACATTGACTTTAAATTTTATTAATTTTTCATTTCGCTTAGGCTCATGCGCACAACACTTTTAAGCGCATCCACGCCATTGTGCGTGCAACAATCAACGTTCATTGTATCAACGGCTCATTTTAGACTGAAAAAGGGGTTCCCCCAAACGTCTCCATTTTTGTCAATAACAAATAAGCACTTTTCTAAAAAATTGTTTACACGAACGTTTAATCCAAAGTGCTACACAGCAATACTTTATTTATCTTTTAAATTCACCAGTACCCATTTATACACCTGGGTGAACGGAGGCACTGCGAGAGTTAAGTGTATCACTTGCAGATCAACCCGGCCAGGGTTTGAATCCTGACTGCTGGATCTGGAGTCAAGTACACTGATCATTCGGCCACCATGACTTCTATAAAATAATAATTTTGTAACAAGGGCTGTTGAATAAAAAGCCCCTGATGAGGTAATAAATAATCAGAGAAGTATCTTTATGCGGATGATGTGCATTAAGGCAGGTGAAAGCTTAGTCCAATTTGTTTGTTCATCAGCTGAGGAAAGAAAAAGTGGATCTTGAGAACACATTGGAACAAGAACAAGAACTGTTAGTCAACAGACTTTGGAAAAGGATGGACAGACTTGAGGCAGAGAAGAGGTGAACAGAAACACCATACCAACTTGCATTTTCATTTATTAGCATCTTGACACCTACATATACAGCGCAGTTAATAATGACAGCTGCCAGTATTCTATTCTATGTAGACGTTTCCCACATGGCTCAGGTCAGTTAAGTAACAGGAGAGATGTTATTTGAGGGCACAGCTGCATTTATGGCTACAATGTGTTATGTAGGCAATATTTCATGACTTGTGTTGCAGTTGCGAGGGCAACCTCCTAGTTGCAATTCAAACAAGAATGTTTGGACATTATTTTGTTCAATTAGTATAAATTCCAATACTGTAATAATCTCAAGTAAAGTGAATGTCTGTTTACATGACTGTAAATTTTGTTTGTGATTTTTGTTGCTTTTCAAGACGTATTTTTTAAAAAATGATTTATTGTAACTTGATTGGTGATTTGGTTTGTTGCTAGGATGCTACAAGAGAAGCTAGAAGAACCTATTTCTGAGCCACCCTCCCCCCGACAGTTTACAGATGGAGAAGACGCTGTGGGCGACTTAGCATCACATATCACATCACTGAGAGAAGAGATCAGAAGACTGAAACAACAGCTGGCCAAATCTGAAGCTGACTGTAAGTGAACTCTCCAAGTTACAATGTCAGGAGTTATCTTGATTGGGCTTAACATTAACTTCTGTGCTTGATCACCACACTGGTCAGTATCCCTGAATACTTTATTATAGTGGCCAGGTTAAAATGAAGTGGCTCTCAAATTCCCTCTTCTAATCCCAAGAACTTTTTAAAACCATTTTTACTTGAATAAATGCACCACAGGTTTTAACTAATTTAACCCAGGTGGAAAGTAATTCTAAGACTCATTAATAATTCAACAACAACAACAACCTTTATATTAATTGTGTCTGGGGTATTAAGCATTACTGCTAATTGGGGACACACACACACACACACAAAAAGGAATTATAAATGTGAAAATAAATAAGTTTATAATAAAAAAGTTTAAAAGTAAATATTAAAAATATTAATAGTAAATATTAAAGTCAGGTCAGGATAAACAAAGGGGACAGTTTTCACAATTATCCCCAAGCAAAGATGCTATGTCTCTTCTTATAACACAAAGGAAGTCATAACAATAAAGGAGGTTTGGATACTTGGTCTTACC
The DNA here is from genome assembly GCF_052425735.1 of Oculina patagonica. Taxonomy (NCBI): domain Eukaryota; kingdom Metazoa; phylum Cnidaria; class Anthozoa; order Scleractinia; family Oculinidae; genus Oculina; species Oculina patagonica. The sequence goes on from NC_135766.1 coordinate 6,704,632, forward strand.
GGTAAATAACATATTTTTTCCATTTTATTTCTCTGTTTACTTCATAGTTTTTGTTTTGGTCAAGAAGATATTAAGAGGAAATCCGCCAAGACTTCGAGTAGTTATTGGACAAAATTATGTACCAAAACTATTTACACCTGATTGCAAGCTTTTGTGTTACTGCTTCAAATATCTTATCGAAAGAAATCTTTTCTAACAACACCACACATCGAAAACACATGTTGAAGTTCCGTTGAATTCCACTGAATCGCTTAAAAGATGTGAGCTTTTGACCATAGCTTGTGAACTTTAAATATCATTTTCTCAGACTCTGATAAGAAATTGTTGTACCAGAATTATTTCCACCTTATTGCAAACTTGTTTGTTACTGCTTCAAATATCTTATCAAAAGAAATCATTTTTAACAACACCACACATCGAAAACACATTTTGAAGTTCCGCTGAATTCCACTGAATCGCTTAAGACAAATTTACAAAATGGCTACACGTGAGATTTTGCCCATACCTTGTAAACTTTGAAATTCATTTTCTCAGACTCTGACAAGAAATTGTTGTTGGTGTTATCACGGATAATTACTTACATCTTTACCTTTTATTAAGGATAGGAAATAACGCAATAGGATTTAAATTATTCTGGAAATTGATTTTTGTCCAACTTTAATAAATATTACTCGACTTCCTAGTGGATTTCGTCTTAAACACTCGAGACAGTGTTTCATCGGCTATCCAAACACCTTGAATTTTGCTAAAAATACTCTGCTGCACATCATATTTTCAACTCTCTTCTTAGTGTTTAGATATCTCAATGAACACTGCTAATGGTAGATATATAATGTCCATTATATCGGGCTTTGTTGACTGATTTTGCTGATATTCATGTTTGAAAACATACTGCATAGAACTCTGGATAAGTCCGGAGTCATTTGTCAATAAAATCAAAATGGCATCTACATATCAGAGCGATCTAAACATTAGATCAAAAACTGTATTGAATTTTGCACCTTAAAACTAATCTTTTACTAATATTGATGAACTTGGAGTTGAAGAATTGTTTTTCTTTTCGTACTTCTCAAATCATAGTAGCCCTTCAGGTTATCAAACCTCAACTTTAAGTAGCCTTGGAATGTAATGCAATCTGTCGTGCACATCAAACTGTTGTTAAGGGTAGTGATAGTTTTGACTTGCAAAGGTCTAATTTATACTTCACAAAACAAGTTGTGGTATCACAAAACACCAGGAAACTTTTTTTCTTTTCTTAACTTTCATCATACTATTATTTATACCATGCCATAGAAAATACAGCCAATCAGAATACAGGAAAGCCGTTGTATATTCGACGGTATTCAACCCAACCTTCCCATCGTGCGCTGCGCTCTTATTCTCGATGAAATTTAGTGAGCATATTTTCTATGGCATGGTATAAAATAGTTACACAACACTTTCTCGTGGTATACTATGGAATATCCCACTTGTCACTTGTATTTTCTTCGTATACACACTCTCCTAAAGGCTCGTGTGTATACCGAGAAAATACAAGTGACTCGTGGGATATTCCATAGTATACCACTCGAAAGCGTTGCATAACTAGTATGAAGAGATTTGTGATACTTTTGGTTAAATTTTCATTTGGTTTTGTGTTATTGTTTATTTCCACTGCATTTTGCAATCAGTTCTATTCACAATTTTGTGTTAGCTTTCTAATGTTGTTTTTTTAAATAATCTGATATAGCAGCAGCCGTTGATTTTGATATCCTGTAATAATAATTATTATAGGATATCAGCAGTTACCGACTTCAACAACAGATCACCTTTTCAGGATCTCAGCTTGATTAACAAAAAGTGTTTAACCTTTCAATTCCCTCAATTTTATGTATTGCTTTTTACATAGATGTCAGTGCAATTTTTGTCATTGACTTACATTACCATGTGTTTCCATTACTGTTCATTTGTACATTACTTGTCATACAAGGTCATGGAAAGTCTGTCATGCTCGACCTGAGCAAAAGATCAATAACTACAGATGCCAACAAACCAGTTGATATTTATAATCGATAACTATGAGTTTTGTGATTATTAGTTGTCATTGATTAAATATCAATTGAATGATTCAGTGATTTGCCACAAATATTTTGTACTCCTTACTCACTCTGATGATAGTCACCAGCTTAACATTAGCAGGTCTTGAGATCACCAGTCACTGACCCAGGGGGGGGGTACTTCGGCTTGTAAGTGATGGGGATGATCGAATGGAGGCAAAACTCAGGACCCGAAAAAATCCGTAAGTCTTCCAACATTACCCAAAAAAATCCCTGGACCAAAAATAACCCCCCAAAAAAATCCCTTGTCAAATTACCCCAAATTCCCAGGAGGGGCAATGTAACGCTCGAGTTTGATTATTCATCATACCATAAATACGCCAAAGCCGCGCCAAGGCACTTTAGTTCGTTTTTAATACCCAAAAAAATCCCCTATTTGAATCAAGTCACTCCCAAAAAATTGCCAAATTTTCCAACCCAAAAAAATCCCGGAATCAAAAAATTTCAAACCCAAAAAAATCCTTCGATCATCCTCGTCATTTACAAGCCGGAGTACCCCCCCTGGGGTCACTGACCAGTGACTTAAGATTTGCGACATTATTACAAACAAGAGTTGCAAAATAGTACAACAGTATGCAGTTACTGCAGAAACAGTGACAAGCGGTAGATATTCACACCGACTCGACTGTTTAGATTGTGAAAAGATGGAAGCTTATGCAAAAGAAGAACGCCATATCAAGGAAGAAAACATCAGATTACAAAGAAAACTACTGCGAGAAATGGAAAGAAGAGAAGCACTCAGTCGGCAGTTGTCAGAGAGCGAGTCCAGCCTGGAGATGGATGATGAGAGGTAAGTCCAGGCATGTGTGGTTATTCACTTCGCCGGTGGTTTGTTTTCTCACTTCAGATCAAGTGATATTTTCTAAAGAATTGTTCATTTATCCATCTAAAAGGCTTTCATTCATATAGGCACATAACTGTGTGAAAATTTGAAAGCAATAATTTGTAATCTGAAGTGGGGCAGCAAACCGCCCCAGCGAATAAGGTGAAATCGTATATGGATGGTCTGTCTGTTTTGGACGAATCATTATCAGCAAAATAATACAAATGTGGCGTGGTGTGGTGTAGTGTTCAAATAGCTCAGTGGACTGTAGTGCACCAAGTGCAGTGCTGTGTAAAACTCTATTTGCAGGTTGTACATTTCCTTACTTCTTTTTGGTGGTTTGTCTGCTGATTTGACGTTCTCTTTCTTGCAGGCACTTCAACGAGATGACTTCTCATGGGACATCAGTGAGGGATCGTACATCATCGAGCCCCCTTCCTTTAAGTACCAACAGACCCATATCTCCAGGTTAGTGTGATTGATTCTTGTAGTCTCTTATATGTAATATCATCAGTGTACTTTTCTGATGTCCTCAGGGCTTCAGGTATAGCTTCTATGGTTGACATGATATGAAACTAGGGGTACCATTCTTCCCTCAATCTCCTGTTCTCTCCCTTGCACCCTCCCTGGCTCCCTCGCTGACCCTTCCTCCCTCCCTTCGTCAGTCAGTTGATTATTGATGCAAGTGTACATTTGTATTCAGGTTATGGTTTCACGCCACCGTCACCGCGCATGCCTAGATATCCTTCTAATGAGAGGCTGAGTGGATCCCATTCCTCTGCAAACTCCTCACCTCCAACTCACACAGCACAGGTACGACTTAACACGGTATTGTGCCGAGCTTTTTTCTTCAACTGGTTTTGTAATCAGGAGCATAATGCCATCTTTCATCGCAATCACATTAATTGTTACCCAGTTTTAATACATCCCGAAGGATAAAAGAAAAATGCGAAGGAAAACACAAAACACGGCATAAAGTCAAGTGACATGTCAAGTGACATATTGTTACAAGTTTGATATACTGTTTGTTTGTATCACAGCAGAGAGGACAGCGGACTCAGTCTTCTCCTGGCGCATCATCACACGGACCCAGGCCCTCATCAGGATCATAAACACTGCTGCTGGTATGGGCAAACCACGTGACCTGACCAGTGGATCAGACTAGTCTGCTGATTGACCTGGTTCAGCCGGTACAACATTACTCGGGCGCTTTGTCGAACTTGATGTGAATAATATCTACTTATAGAACTATTATTCAGATTTTTATCAAAAAGATCTTTAAAGTTGTAAAATTACAATGAATCGCTGATAGAGATATAAAGTAATAAGAATTGTTGGTGTAAATTTGTTGAAATATAAGTGTTAAGCGAGGTTTTTGTAGTTAAGTTGTTTTAAAGCAGTGTTGTTGCAAAGTGCTGAAACCAACTAGAGTACACTAAACGGAATTTCTATTTTAAGACACTGAGTTTGAGCTCCTATTTGTGGCTGATAACTGTCCTATCACAGAACGGAGAACAGATGCAATTGTTAAAATTGTCTTGCTCATCTACCAGGCCTGACAGATGCCGGGTTTATTACAAGTTTTATTAGCTTCGTTTACGTAGTATTGAGTGACTTTCATTTTAAGTGTGAACTGGTCTTTTGTGAGGATTAAGACTACTTTTTCCCGTTAGAGATTACAAGGTTGGACCGTGATACCGGAATATTGATTGACACGTCAGACATCCCCAGGTGTCACGTTTTTTTTTTTACTTGTGTTACGATGCTGCATGAGAATTTGATCTCCGATATTTGACGCTTACCACTGAATTTAATCTTGTTCTTGTTTCTTAATGGTCTAATATGCATTTTAAATAACTGGTTAGACAACGGCGTCCATCTTGCCGTGAAGAAAACAAGATTTAAAACGGTCGATCATTCAGTGGAAAGAGTGATTCAGCAGCATCCTGGTTTTTGTTTTCTTTATTAACGTAGGCTCGTATTCCGCCGCTCTAAGCCTATTACGCTGCTGGGCAGATAATCTTACATGCAGCTGCCTTTGAGTTGACTGACACGTCAAATTAAAATGCAGTAAAAACCCGCGAATCGTAATGGTAAATATTAGCACAAAGTTTTGGTTGTTTATTTTATTTGTGTGACTGTGACAAAAATGTTTGGTTTTCAACATTGGCATTTACATTGCAACTAGTGACGAGGCTTCTAGGTTCTTATATCGAGGGTGTCTAACGGGTTCTTGAAAATTAGGTTCTTACTCGCGGGTTTTTACTATAGACCATCGTTCAAATTATTACGGTTAACAAGTTTGGTGATGTTGTCCAAAAAATATCAGCTTTCAGGCGGGAGTCGCATGAAGATCGATCAGCGAGTGGTAAACTTTTTTCCACTCGCCGTTGTTATGGCTGTTCCCTAACTTACCGAATGCCTGGAACAGGCTACGTAAAGAATGGCAAGTGAAAATAACAAGGCTTGGCTCACTAAGCTTGTACAGAGTAGAATTTATTGGAATACTTTACTTTATGAGCATTTTCTTGTCCACTTGCGCACTTACAAGCAGCATAAGCAATACCGTCCCCTAACTAGCCTGCGTTGCAGACAAACGAAACCCCGGATAGCTATCTCCTAACTAGTCAAAAGTAAATTGATGTATAAACTGTTTTGAATAAAGATTAAAGAAAATTGCTGATATTTGTCGGGAGTTTTACATGTAGTAATCATGCAGTAAAAACTCGCGAGTAAGAACCTAACATTTAAGAACCTATTAGGCTAAACTTTGCAAATTAGACCCCATTTTTAAAAGAACCTATTTAGTCTTTTTAGCCTAAAATTTGAAACAGGTTCCTATTTTCTAAAATGGATTAAAGTGTTTACCTTTGCCTTGGGAATAAGGCATTTACTTGGACAAGGCATTTACTGTACATGTATACAATGCCATGTACTGAATAATAAGTGTGTCATTTTTACAAAAACACTTGTGTGGTATTCAAATTTCATACAAATAATAGGCCGAATGTCACCAAAAGTTCTAGCAATTTCAATTTTTCCCCAGGAAATAAGCATCTATAAAGAACCTTAAGAGCCTAATTTTGTGTTAACTACCATTTATGTGAGAACCTGTTTAGGCTAACCTGGAAAAAACTAGGTTCCGACTCGCAGGTTTTTACTGTAGCTGTAGTTGTCGTGCTGAAGTCGGGTTTAGAGAAGAACACCTGTAAAACACCTGCATGTTATTTTTTGTCCGAGAAGCGTTAATCTTCCGTAACCCTTTCCGGCCAAAACAGTGCTGTTTTTTTTGTGTTCAGGTCTATGAATGCAAAAGATTGACATCCTACATAGCCACTGAAATTTTTTTTACCCTGATTAAGAGCAAGAACATAGGACGGCCCTAAAACAACCAATTTGTTAATCAGTGGTAAACAATCACGGATTGAATGTGAGATTTATTGTTTACATAAGCGTTATCATGCAAATTATGTTTAACGTTCTACCTTTCTTTGTAGAACAGATATCAGGAAATGACATCCAAAAGGCCATATCAATTCATTTTATGAAATGATTTGCCGGAAAGTGTATGTATTGGCGTAAGTCAATACGGAAAAGCGGATGAACCAAGGAAACTCTTTTATTTTGACTTCAATTGCTTTTGAATATTTGAACGAACCTTTAAATGACTTTCGCTTAATTGATAAGGTGTTAATTTGCGAACAAGCTCTTAGACTTTGTATTAAGAATCAGACAAGAAACAATTTCAATAACACGATGCAAAGTTATTTTAGCACAACTAAATTCAACTTTTACCCGCATCAATAATTGGCTTCCAATTTCATGGTTCGTGCCTTGTGGGTGGGATAGAAAAAAATCTAAATCCAGAAAATGGTTAATTGCTTTGGTTGCTATGGTAATATCACTGAAAGGGATTTGAGGGTTATTGTTGTTTGTTCAGGTAATTAATGATCGAAGAAACGTGCAAAAAAGATTTAAGAGCATTATGTCGGAATGCGGCTAGACCAAAGCAGACGAGATTAATATTTATTCTTTGATGAAAGTTGATACTATGACAACGATATCCAAAGAATTGTACAAGTGATGAACATATGGCCTCACAAGTCAGTCCGCAGAGTGCAGAACAAAAGGGCACATCTAGGATTTTACTGCCAAGCATAAGTGAAGGCGAACTTTTGAATCAGCCCCCTCCACATTCGCGAGGTTCAATGCCAAAGACTCCATCTAAACAAAGGACTCGCGTTAACTCTGAACCGAGTGTCCCAAACGCTTACGATGTGAAGAACTCTTCGGTGAAAAATAAAGATGCAGTAGACGATGCGGCTGGGAAAGGCAAGATGTCCAGTAATCATAAAAAAGTTTCAAGACGTGGATCTGTTCCAGCTGGAGTTTCCAAAGAGAAGGACTGTAATCAAGGCAATACAAAGGCGACAAAAGGTTCAAAAAATGTGAAGCGACAGGTCAAACGAAGTGCTCCTTCACCAGACGTTATTGATCTCAGTAACGAAGACGTTGTACATGAGTTAATGAAAAGACTGTACGAAACTCTAGGAGTACCAGACAATAACACTTGTCACAGCTCTGTTAAAAAGCAGAATGACTGTATTGTAGAGGAATCATGCAAACAAACTAAACCAAACGGGAGCAGTAAAACTGACAACGGAAGTAATTTATTCCGGCATCGCACGACAAGGTTTCCTCAAGTCAGTAAAACTACTTCAAACTTAGAAGTGTTTTATTCAAAACCTACGAGCTGGAAATCTTTGATGACAAGCCGGCAGTTTCAACCAAGAAGACGGGCCAAAAATTTCTTGGCCTTTCAAGAACGATCTACGAAGGCGGATCAGCCAGTAAAAGAGAAACCGATACATATGACTTATAGTCATCTAACGTGGTCGTTTAAAAAGAACATTGCTCAGGCTGGCAGATCAACATCGGTCTTGCGTAAAAGGGGCCTAAGCGCGCCGTTCATCATGACAAATAGCAGCGCTTTCGTTTCTTCGGAGATGTTCAAAACGTCCTTTGAGTCACGCAAATCTGTCACGTTCGCTGAGTAGCGCAGATGCAACCCAGTATTACTGCCCTCCCGTCCCATCACTTAATTAACTGGCTTTACGTGGAGTAGAATATTCATAGCCTCTATATTCTCAGTAGATCCTGAAGTGCACATGCATAATAAGCTTACATGGTCCTCTAAATATCTGGACCGGACTCTTGGTCAGTAATCAGCCTGTCATGGCGCACAGATCTTTAATAAATAGCATGGCTAACTTTCTTTTAAAAACTGAGTGTGTATACTATGAATTTGATAACAACAACGACAAAGACGGCGATGATGATGATGATGATGATTATGATGATGATGATGATGATGATGATGATGATGATGATGATGATAAAGTATTTACAGTGCGCAAATTCCAAGCCAAGGCTTGTTCAAATGCGCTTTACAATGAGTGGTAGCTAAAGAACAAATGGTTTTTATGCGCACGACAGTCGTGTTCGAAAAAAAAATTGATTTTAACAGATGATTACCCCCAGTTATCAATGATTTACTATAACTGCAAATATCAGGCCAGTAAATCGCAAGAGAGAGATTAAATAGCAGTCTGAAAATTAGAAAAAATGTCTACCGTGACTTTTTCAGAAGCCTATTCATTAATAAGTAATGAAAAGCACAGTAAAGCGTGCCTCAATGGCACTGCTTGTTCTTCCCATACAAATCTAACTTCATCCCAGGCCGTCCAGATTCAAAAGGCCACAAAATTAATAAAAATGTCCATTTTAAGATAAAAGCCTGAAAATTTGCGCGGAAGAACATTTCGATATGCTCTCTTTACGGATACGTTAAATGATTATCAAACTGTCCTTCATGGAGTAAAAACAACGGATGAAACGAGTACAAACTTGAGTACATACTAGTTATGCAACGCTTTCGAGTGGTATACATGGAATATCCCACGAGTCACTTGTGTATACCAAGAAAATACAAGTGACAAGTGGGATATTCCATAGTTTACCCAAATTCGCAAGTAGCCAATCAGAAGCGCGATCTTCTGTCCCGATATCCTACGATATCAAGTCACTGACTTGATATGCCACCATATCACGGTCACTTTGAAGTAAAGTAGTGTTACTGTACGGTGAATTGAAAAGAGGTTTTACCAATAAAACAAAACTTCGTAATTTAAGTTTAGCGGTGTTTAGCGGTCGTAAAAGAGAAAAACTTTCCCGCCAAAACTAAACTTGAGCGCGCTCGCCAATTGCGCGATGTTTGCCGACGAGTACTGAGACATTCAGACTGAAATCAAAGTCTCTTCGAGATATCGACGTTTATGCATGAAGTATGAGTCGAAGGTTTATCCTGTGCATTGTTCTTCGAACTTATCATTACAGTTTCTTTGTAGTTTAGTTTAACAATTTCCTATCTTCGCGGAGGAAATGCAGCCATATAATTTTGTCAAAAATGGCTCGTCCGCGCCGGGTATTTATACACATATTCCTTAACATTACACAAATAAACAGTGCAAATTTCACCGAGATCTGACAATTCTATACTTTAAAATTGCAAGGACCTTTCAAGGCAGTCGATTACGGCAGCGAAATTAGCAAATGAAACAGCAAAATATGCGTTCGACGCTTTGTTTTTGCGACGCCATATTTGAATTGTTTTAGGTAGACCGCTGTTCAATGTGTTCAAGGCCGTACCGTTACGATTGCTCCACGAAAAAGCACGAAAAAAATACGGATATTTCCGACTACTGTCGGAGAAAACATTGCGCATATAATTGCGGCGTAAACAAATCGTTACACTCAAGCTGCGTTTTGTCTAGGCTTTGCGAGGGTCGGATATCAACACCCAGGATTAAACAAAAGCCATATATACAGTGAATGCTTTCGAATTATATTTGAAGATGAAATACGAAAGAATTTTGCTGTCTTTGACTAAATTCCACTCGAACTGCGTAGATACGATCGCATGTTGTAAAGCCGATTCATGCAACATTGCTGTCAACGCGAGGTCACGTCCCAAACGACCTAGGCTGAAGACGAAATAGAATGGCGCTTGCATGTAGCGACCAAATTTGGCCTAATTTTTAACCGCTCCTAAGCTAAAAGAAGCCCCCATCTCTTGCATTTGTTTTAACTTCAATAATATTTTTGAAAAGAGAGAGTTTTTTGGTATGGTTTATTTTTGACGTTTGTAATTTTTAAACGATGTAAGTGCTAGTGATTATTTATTCGTGTTTTAGTTACGCAATCCATTGTTTGTACGACGCTTTTTATAGATCACCTTTCAGACACACGTGCGTTGAGATAAGAAAGCTGACATGTCACTTTTAAAATTGTTATATAACGTTTGTAAATGTGACAAGTCACGTTTTTTCCACGAGATCGCAAGTAATCACCCACAGCGGAAAGTAATCCCTTGAGAAATTAAAACAGTCCCTTGATAAATTAAAAAAGTCCTTGAGAGTTTACAAATATGTGGTTCCAAATTTTGTCCATACAACCCCTATTCTCCTACTTTAGCTTGTAAACAAGCAAAAACGTCTAAAAAATGGAATCGGAATTTCCAAATTTTTTGCTTAATTTTGATTTTGAAAATTAGAGAATGAAACTCTAAACAAACGAGTGGAAAAAAGGTACCAGAAGAACTTTGGTAAAAGTGTTGAAGACCAAGTCAACACAATTTGCAGTTCGTACCTTGCAAGCATGGCTTCAACAGAGCGATAAATACAACCGGATTTTTGGTTAAATTTGGGTACGGTAAATACCTAATCGTACCTTTTTGGTACGCTTCGGCTGCATATCAGGCTCGTTTGGTCTCGCCATGGGTATTTTGGCTCGACTGCGTCTCGCAAAAATACGAACCATGGCTCGAACAAACTTGCCTAATATGCCGCCGAAGCGTACCAAAAAGGTACGATTAGGTATAAATACCACGAGAAAGTGTTGTGTAACTATTTTATACCATGCCATAGAAAATACGCTTACTAAATTGCATCGAGAATACAATCGCAGCGCACGATGGGAAGGTTGGGTTTGTTACTGTCGTATATTCAACGGCTTTCCTGTATTTTGATTGGCTGTATTTTCTATGGCATGGTATAAAATCGAGTACAAACTCGGTTCGCGATATTTGCACAACAGAAGACCAGATTCTGTGTAACAACAACAACAATCTTACATGCACTTACAAAGTGGAGCCAGGCAGCCAATGGACATAAGCATTAAATGTAACTCGCTCATTCCTTCGAACCGAGCAAAATGTTAAAAATCGGTTGAAAGTCAACATTTTGCGTCACTGAAGACGTTCGATAAAAAAATCTCTTATGATTACTACACATTTCAGTGTGTACTACAGCGTGTTCATTTCAGTGTGTACTACAGCGTGTTCATTGGTTACTACACATTTCAGTGTGTACTACAGCGTGTTCATTGATTACTACACATTTCAGTGTGTACTACAGCGTGTTCATTGATTACTACACATTTCAGTGTGTACTACAGCGTGTTCATTGATTACTACACATTTCAGTGTGTACTACAGCGTGTTCATTGATTACTACACATTTCACACATTTCAGTGTGTACTACAGCGTGTTCATTGATTACTACACATTTCAGTGTGTACTACAGCGTGTTCATTGATTACTACACATTTCAGTGTGTACTACAGCGTGTTCATTGATTACTACACATTTCAGTGTGTACTACAGCGTGTTCATTTTACTCGTCATTTGTATTTTGACCCGCCCTTCGCGCTCGTTAAAATACTGCAAGAGTCGTTAAAATACATCCATCTTGAGGAAACGCGATATCGCTTTCGCATTCGACCCCACAGAAGCAAAAGAGAGATTGCTTGCACGCAGTCTACCCGAGGTCTTGATAGTACGGGCCGAGCAGCGGGGTCCGTGCAAAAAAGACCGAAGGCAGATATTGTTGCCATACGGCCCCGAGCTTAGGAAGCTTGGTCAATATGAAGTGGAGAGCGGAGAGCGGATCGAGAAACCCACCGGGTGTTTAACCAGAAAAGAAATTACCTAGCGTTATTTTACAAACCAATAAAAAGAACGAGAGGGTTTTTCATGCACGTCAAGTTTATTTTTAGTAATAAACTGATCTGCAAGACCTCAGTGATAAAAAACTGTTGAGCTGTGCCGATCTCTTTGATCCTGACTTGAAAATCTTGCAATTTTCCGGTCGTATTCTGCTTATTTATTGCTTTCAAAACTAGCTCTTGCTGAATATTCAAAAAGAGCGTTTAACGCCAAATAGAAAAACCAAAAATTAGCCGTCGTGGTTGACGTTGTCCAAAACAAGAACATTCAGAAGCTTGAGAAGCTTAAAATCGGGCGCTTTGCCTTGAAAGGCAGGGTTCAGTACAGCAGAAACCACGAAGCAGTTACTTAAGTAGCACTCAGTCCGACTGTGTTTGTGTAAGTCACAGGGCTTGCATGAGCTGTATTAGTGTGCATAATATAATATCTAGAACGTTGTCGAGATTGCATTATTACTTAATGACATGATGGTTTCAATTTATAAATGTATCTCACAAAATACAAATAAACGATTGAAGTAGACGACTAGACAATGTAAAGTTTTAAGACTTAGCAAAGTGCAGTGTATTGGTAATACTGTAAGGTGCGGTTTCACCTGAAGGTCGTGTCCTTTTCGGTATTTTCCAGGCATTGCACTTTGATGGGACAGTACTACAACTGTTTACCGGGGAACTACTATTGTCAAGAAAATGATCACAACTTGTTGATGAATGATTGAACATTTGTTTCATACCATTACTGTAATAGCAATTGATGAAGGCTTTTAGTCCTGAACCAAAGTATAAGGACTGGGAAATACTGAAACCCATTATCAGCCACCTTAAACGGAAATATCTTGTTGGTGTTTCAAGGAATCCAAGGAAACTTCACTCATCCCATGTATCTATGTATTGCGGTATTTTGTAATTTTTTGAGTGATTTTTGGGGATGTTTGGCAGGTGATAGTTTTTTTAAAAGAATTAGTAAAATTTAGACAACTAAGAAATATTGAAAATTTAATGTGAATTTAACATTGGAATTTGAAGTTAGAAATTGGCAGACGGACACCAAACAGTCCCGTGACATCCTGGAGTGTTTTTGCATGGGGGTCAACTGTGTGATGATGTTTCCATTTTTTTCTTCAATCCCCACTGATAAAGAACTGTTGTTGGTGTTATGTTGGTGTTATCACATGTCAAGCCTTTAACAAGGTATGAAAGAACACAAGGATTTAAATTATTCTGGTGCTCAATTTTTGCGTAACTAAAATTAATGTTACTCAAATTCCTGATGGATTCTGTCTTAAACTGTTACGAGCTTAGTATTTCCAAATTATTGCATGTCAATGTAAGGCAAGACAAGACATGCCTTGGTTCTTATGTAATTCTCTTAAAAACACATAAGAGACATAAGATATTGACTATAATTTTGTCTGTGCTATGGCAATTCACAGTGGGGTGGTCTTGATGTGTCTTTAACTTGTAGACTGGACTGGACTAGTAAAACGCGGACTAGTAAAACGCGGACTTGTAAAACGCCTCTAGACACTTCGAATTCCTTGGCCACAATCATCTTACGGCTCTCTTCAATACATAATGTCTCAAAAAAACAGTAACCTCAGAAAGAAGTCAGAAGCAAATAAGGTCGAAAGACCGAATTTGAACATATAACGGCAAATCTTCTAATGTCACGAACGTAGGAGTCGTGTAGGCCCGTCACCTTTATTTACCACATACTGCCCCCAAATTAAAACAGTACCCTCAGAAAGAAGTCAGAAGCAAATAAGGTCGAAAGACCGAATTTAAACATTTAACGGCAAATATTCTAATGTCACGAACGTAGGAGTCGTGTAGGCCCGTCACCTTTATTTACGATTGACTGTTGATTTCTGGACGGGCCCCGTTCTACCTCGTGCGAGCAATACAAACGACTGCACTCAACAGACGTCAAGTAGTGGAAAGAAAGAAACATATGCACACAACTCATAGCATCAATCCCGTTGTTTTAGTAGGGGTTTGCAGAACGAACATGTGCTATACTGCAAAAACATCTCCACGCTAAAACAGACCATAGAGTGCTCAAAAAAGCTAGAAATATGCCGTCGAAGAAACACACAAGAGCTTCAAACACAAATTGTTTCGCTCGCTAAACCGTTTAGTTTTATCCGATTTACAAGCGCTTGTTTTACAAGTCCGCGTTCTACAAGTCCGTGCTTAACAAGCCCTCGTTTTACAAGTCCGCGTTTTACAAGTCCGCGTTTTACTAGTCCTCGTTTTACAAGTCCGCGTTTTACTAGTCCGCGTTTTACTAGTCCGCCTTTTACAAGTCCGCGTTTTACCTGAGTCCGCGTTTTACTAGTCCGCGTTTTACAAGTCCGCGTTTTACTAGTCCGCGTTATACTAGTCCGCGTTTTACAAGTCCGCGTTTTACTAGTCCGCGTTTTACTAGTCCAGTCCAGTCCTCGAAATACAGTATGCCAAAACTCCCCGCCCTCTAAAGATAAGTCCTTGACGGTTCTTGTCGTTTTTCGGTGCCTATTCATCTTCGGCATCTTTCTCATCCACCTCTCGTTCTGTCCTGTGTCTGTCATCACACGAAAGAAAAGCTGATTCTCAAAAAATCTGCCACAAAAGGAAATTGACAAAAACAATATGAAAACCATATATCGAAAGTTTCTTATTCTAAAATTTTATCATACGTCTTAATTCAGAGCTACAAAGAAGTTCCTCCTTTTGAGTTATTGATACTGTTCTTACAGTACCCTCTTTCCACTAGCGAAATTTTACAAAATTCCTTCGCGGCGAAAAGGTAGCGCGAATCCAGAACAGACTCCAATCGAGAGTGGGTTAATTCTAGATCACTATTAATTAACTATTACAACATTCATTTTTAAAATAGTTTCCCAAGCCGACTAAGCTAACTAAACGTCGAGTGTATCTTTCAGTAAACAAAACATGCCGTTTATGACGCCGGAAATCCAGCTCACGCACACTATACCCCGTGACTCACGCAAACCTCCGACTTACGTGCTACTACAGTCATTCCTTTCTAAACATTTTTTTTTGACCACCACCGTACCTTTCTACCCAAAAAACTCATGAAACCGCCCGGTTTTAACCTGTTTTCACCTTTCAAAAATTAGAGCGTTCGAAACTAAATAAGATCCGTAATCACAAACAACATACAGCCGTTTACCAGCACTCTTTAAAACTCCTGAAACCCTTCAAAATCAGGCAAAATAAATCTTTGAAATAACCTTTATCAATGTTTCTTATTTTTTATTCAGTTCTATAAAATGCCTTTCATACACTACTGTCAAACAAAAATTTTAATTTCCTCAAAGTTTCAAGACAAAAGAATAACAAATATTTCGTGCGCAATGTAATTTGATTAAGCCAATATTATCACGTCTAAAAATACTTCAAGCAATTCAGTGAAAACCCGTTTTTTTTTCGTATCAACGAAAACCACTTTCGAATAATCAATACATGAAAACAACAATAAGATCAAAAGGAAGAAAGGAACCTTTCTAATTATTTGAAGACTTTCAAAGCCGTGATATTATGCATCCAATCCGCGATAAAATTTAATTACAACAAAATCCAAGTTCTCATTTTGAATTCCATTTTTTTCAGTTGATACCTTTATCCAACTTGTGAAAAATTCCATTCAAGTTCCTATTAATACTGTACATTCCCAATGTTTTGCTCAGGTCTTCAGAAGCGTCTTACTAACCAAATCTAAAATAATTCCAAAACATGCTGTACAAACATTCTACTCTTTGTGACAAACGACTTGACGACCAATTGTTCAGAAATGAAAATCGACACAGTTCTTGCTAAATAAAAAAAAAGTTTTACGGCGGAGTCAGGCTCAAAAAATATACCGCAAGATCACACCCCCATTCATAGTCAGAAACCAGCAAACCATCTAGTTTGCTAAAAAAAAACACTGCGTGACATCAATGACGTTACCTTTTTCATTTACAAAAATAACTTTAACTTGTCAAAGTAAGTGCAATTTCACAATGGTGAATATCAGTACAGTATGGGGCCCAGTTCTCGGCCGGGTCCAGTTCTCGGCCACTTTGTGTTTAACGCGTTTTTTCACACTCCAGTTGAATCAAAAGAAAAAGGTATTTCCTTCAAACGATAGACTGATTCATGTGCTTTAAGTATCTTGAGTTTGATCGTTCAATTCGATATAGAAAGCTCACACGTCGAGTTTACGCGGAGGTAGGTGAATTTGCATTCCCGAAAAAGTTGTTTGTTTACGGCTCCAAATTCATGGATGTAGTTAAATTCGTATTTTATCCAAAAGCCCCCACCATACGAGCTAATTTTTGGCATGTGAAACGTAGAATAATTCAGCTTTCTGCTTTAGTTAACTTTTCGTTGAACCGTTGTATTTTTTGGTCTTAATTTACTTCGAAATTTTTTCTTGCGACGTTTGCGTATTTGCCAGTTCTCGGCCACCCTGCTCGCTATCACAGCTTAGCGCTTGGTTTTTAATATAATTTCATCTGCTGCTGCCAGAATGAAAGAAATAAATGTTTTAAAAATAAAGTTCAATCTTATCTCTAAGTTTTGAGCTGACTCTTGTCTTGTCTATTATTTCTACAACACCTAAATCTTTCAAGACCTTTTCACTGCAAAATAAACCATCTAAATGCACGGGTCACACAATGCGGTTTTGCCAGAACCTGCACATAGGCAACTAGGCGCGTTAAAATCCTTCTTTTCTAAAGTAAAACAAAGCATCATAAAAATAATTTGGGATCGATATAGTATAAATAGGTTTACAGAGTGATTTTATGACTGTGAAAATTAATTGAGCATTTTTTTACAGATAATTACGCACAAGCTTTTTAGTGGCCGAGAACTGGGCCAAGGTGGCCGAGAACTGGGCCCACAAATGGAGCTTTTATTTTTATTATTGCTCGGGCAAATTAATTTTTGACCGGTCGATAGCTTTACACCAAAAAGCTGAATAATGTAGCTAGCTCTGGGAGAAATTTCAAGTTCCTGCGGTTCTTCTGAGGTAAGAAATACAAGTTTAAGTCAAAAGTGGCCGAGAACTGGGCCCCATACTGTACTTTGCCCCGTAAGCTTTTTTCTCTGTCCTTCCGCCGAAGCAAAAAAACACAACCTGATTACACATTAACCCAAAAGTCGACCAAGTGTGCCTGCAACGATTTCCTGTCAAAACTAAAATGAAAACCATTGCGGTATGCGTCACCCGTAGCGGTTTTGTAGCAACCCCAAGCTATCCCCGTCTTTTTGGCCGCGCCAGGAGACTACGCTCTAGGACGACCAAAGGGTAAACTATAAATCGGCCACGCCCGATTAATAAGCAGAATTTATTCATTTCGAATTGTTTTTTATTTACTCCACTCATACTCCATCGTCGGTATCTCGAAGAGATCTTTGTTTTTGTTTTAGAAATCAAAGAAACACGGGTATTTTTCAGAGCCCTACGTCACTTTTGATTAAACATTATGCACATATGTTGTCGATGTCACTCGTTGCACTTCGTGTATACGCTTTAAGTAAATTCATAATACGACAAAGCCGTCAGGATCAGTTTGCCGTCTGATATATTCCCTCTTCGATCCTGGATCGGTAAATTTATAGTAAATGCAAAATATGTTGGACCGACGCGGGATCATATCATTAGAGACAAAACAGGGCCGTAGCCCGACTTTTGACTGAGACGAGGCAGTTGCGAGTGTCAAAGGCACGAGCAGAGAGCGGGGTATGGAAAGAAAATTTTGAAATCTGAGAAGCTCTGAGACACTATATTTAGCAGGTATTTCTTCACAAAAATCAATCAGGTACAATTGGGAGTTATTTTCCGTCCTGAACGTATTGTTTTATTTAATTTGGGTTTAAATCAAGACGAGGCAAGTGCCTCGTCTTGCCTCTTGCTGGTTACGGCCCTGCAAAAACTAATAACTGCAAAAATATTTTCTACCGGAAAGCCGTTTATCCACCGCTTAACTTGGGTTTTATGCGAATATTTTGTATTTTTGCGGTGTTTTGTAATTTTTGGGTGATTTTGAGGAATGTTTGGGAGGAGATAGTTTTTATCAAAGGATTGGTAAGTTAAGAGAAATAAGAAAAATTGGAGATTTAATGTGATTTTAAAATTAGAATTTGAAGTTAAAAATTGGTAGACGGACACAAGTAATTCCCCCTGACAACCTGGAGTGCTCTGGTGAGGGAGTCAACTGTATGGTGGTGTTTTTTTCTTTCTTCAGCCCCTTCTCTAAACTTCCTAAAATTCCATTTGAATTACTCTAAGGTTACTATTTTACTAATTTTAGAGATTTTTTCTTAGCAAGATTTAGCGACTATTACTGAATTTAGCGATATCCCGAAAATTAAAAAAAAAAATATATATGGCTAAGATGGAAATAAATGTCACTTAAAATTGAACGGACATTATCATTATCAGAAAGAAAAAAGTGAATTGCAAGTGTTAGAAAGAGGGTCATCGTCAGAGAAATCAGTCATATTCTCCACGATGCCAGCGATCCCAGCTCTCTCCCAGCCCTTCTTAGTTGTTGCCCTACCTTCTGACGTTGTCATATACAGTCAACTCTCTCTTAACAGACACCTCCATAAGACGGACACCTCGTGTTGGTCCCTGCCGTTTTTCACTCATTTTACTGTAATCAAACTCCCTATAAGACGGACACCTCTTTAAGACGGACAACGGAGACTTGGGAATTATTTTTTATCAAGTTTTATTAGTGGGAATACATCCAAACTTCGTATCGACCTAAAGTAAAGTTAGTCAGCGTCATAAGGATACGTGTATACTAAGCTTACTAACCAAAAACAATCACTCTTTGACGGATTATTTCTCTGCTTACGTGTATGGGCACTAAAGAGGTCGTTTTCTACTTACAGTATTACAGTTGGTAGAAGCTCTCGACCTTTAACAACGAAATACGGTCCTTTATTTATTTTTTTGCAGTTTACAAAGGTTTGTTGCATTGTGCATAGATAAAGCTTTAATGTCACAGAATCAGACCTCTACAAGGCGGACACCTCTTTAAGACGGACAGTTGCGGCCGGTCCCGAAGGTGTCCGTCTTAGAGAGAGTTGACTGTAGTTGCAGTGGGCCACTATATTTAATTAATTAAAAATATAACACAAACAGCGGTGATAAACATTATGAAAAATCGCATTTTTATAAACTTGACGTTTCGTATGCTAAGCTACATACATTTTCAAAAGTATGACCGTTAAAATTTTGGCAACTATTTATATATTGTTATGAAAGAGGTCTGGAACCGAGACTGAGACAATTGATCTTCAGCAGTAATTTAATATTTACATTAGGTTAATAAAGTAACAACCTCTCACTGCCGACATTGGTATTTAAAGAAGGTTGTAGTTCATGAATGTATAAGGTCTCTTTAATCTTGCAGTGGAGGACTGGAGGTCAGTGGTTAATTAAATTTTGTATTCCCTGGCAGGTGGGGGTATTAAATTTGACGGGAGAAATTTTTTAGTGAGTTCTAAATTAAGCGATTTTGGCCCAAATCGCTAAAATTAGTAGCCGCTAACAATAGTAACCAAGGTATTAATATTGGACCACGCCCAGTTCCCTGGAAACCGAGAGTGATCTGGGTCGAGCTGTAGTTCCTTGCACCCGCCAGCACAGAGTGTTTGCACAGTTTGCACTGTGCACAGTTTACTTCTCTTTTTGTCGCAGTGGTTTTTTAACCTGATCGTTTTGAAATGGGTTGCAAGACGTTTTGTGCGGTGTTTATTGTGATTGTCAGTGTTTCAGTGGCAGTTATTCCCATTCTTGTGAGTCGATACCTGTTTCCGGTGGGCGAGCCCCCGCTACTGGAGCTCAAGCAATGGTGGGGCAAAGGACTAGAAACTGATCACGAACACGACACCGCTATAAAAGAATTCTCCATCAGTTTGTCAGATGAAGTTCTGACTGATCTCAAGGAAAGATTATCTAAGACTAACTTCTTTGAAAACCTGGAAGGAATTGATTGGGAATACGGTACCAACCCGGACTACGTGAAAAACCTTGTGGAATACTGGAGGAGCAAATATGACTGGCGACGACACGAGAAAATGCTAAACACCTACAAACATTACAAGACCAAAATAAGTGGACTAGATGTTCACTTTCTGCATTATAAGCCTGAATTGAAGGAAGGGCAGCGGTTGGTTCCTATAATGTTGGTTCATGGGTGGCCAGGGTCGTTTTACGAATTCTACAAGGTAATCCCAAAGCTGATAGCCGCATCAACAGATGATTATGCATTTTCGGTCATCTGCCCATCGATTCCAGGCTATGGTTTATCAGAAGCACCTCATAAGCCAGGCTTTGAGCCATTTGCAGCTGGACGCATTTTTTGCACGTTGATGGAGCGCCTTGGATACGAGTCTTATTACATTCAGGGTGGTGACTGGGGCAGCGCAATTACAAGTGCAATGGCACTCATGGCTCCAAGGTGAGAGAGAATGAATACTGTGATAAGCCGAGTGTCTCCCACACTGTCTTGTAATGTATGATTGGAGTCAATTGTTACCATGATACATGGGGTCCAACTTCTATTTTAGGTTGACCTAACCTCAGTGGGTACTCCCCAAAAACTATGTCTATAGTGGGGTGTGTAGTATGTCGTACCTTATTAAGATCCAGAATATGCAATTTCAGACTTGACTCAAAATTGGAGACCCTATCTCAGACCAATTCTACTCATGAAGTCAGTGCTTTTTGATTCCTGCAAATCTTGTTGGGGGGCACTCCCTTATTAGGGCTTAATGGGGACGTGTGGCCCGATAGCGTAGGGTTTTCAGGCTTTTCTGTCTTAAGCGGGGTATATATTTCACCCCTTTTTGTCTTAAATGGGGTATCTTTGCATGGACCAATGTCAAACAGGATATCCTTTATATGCCTGCAGAGGTGTAACAAGCCAAATTTTCACAAATTGTTCCGTATTGCTGACTTAACGTTGATTTCAGCATTTATACTTGGCTTAATTCACGATCACAACAAAGCCAGTGAGGTACTTGTTTATGTCTTAGAAGGGGTATCAAAAATTGGGCTTCTGTCTTAAACAGGGTAGGAAAATCAGAGGTTCGTGTCTTTAACGGGGTCAGGGTTTAGAAGGCCGGCCCGCACCTCCCTACCTGAAATTATGTTGAGTACCCCCCCCCCCCCGGGATGTCGTAATGAGCCTTTTTTGTCTTTTCCTTTAGTAACAGCCCTGTAGTTCAGGTTCTGCCCCCTTAAAAACATCAAAATGTTTATTACTCATTAAAAGCTTATTTGCATACCTCTTACTATTACTATTATTATACACATTGTAAAGACTATCTGCCTTCTTATTGGCTAAGAGCCTTTTAAGTTAATTCTACAGATTATTGACTAAATAAAATCTGCTAGCAGATTTATTTAGTCAATAATCTGTAGGTTGCACAGGCAATACATGATTCCAGGAGCAATGTGGGAGGCATCTTAGAACAAAGTAAATTCATGGCTTGTGATTAGCTTCTTCAACCAAGCAAAAACTTGAAAAACTGCTGAAGCAAAAAGATTCAGAAATCAAAAGAAGGCTGACAAAAATTGAATGAGACTTACAAAACAATGTAAAACAGTTATACATAGTAGATTCGGCTTCGCCTGATAACACTTACCTTTGTTGACCTTCATTATTCTGGATATCACACAAACTTCATCCAATAATTATTCATTATTTCTTGTCCTTACATGCAGTGTAAGGTAAAAAAATCTAGCAACAGAAGTAGATTTCAGTGGAACAGTTATAAATTATAACTTTGCCTCTTACTTTTTATCACCTCGCCATTTTGTCATTTTGGCTGTCTTAAACATGCCCACTTTTGTAAACAAACCAGTTGAAATTATGGCATAAAATAAATCATTTAATTTTCCTGCCAAAAAGGTATTTGTAAAAATATAATTGAAGTTTTAAACTGAGATTGCATAGCCTAACTCATTTACTGCTATTTTGCTCAAAACCCATGCTGATGGCTATCAGCAGCATTGGGGAAGCATGTCACACAAGTCATACAAATATAAATGGTTGCATGATTCACTGCTAGCATAATTTAGCAGAAAGCTGTTTCTTTTGGGGTCTTTGCTAGGCTTCTGTCACAGTTGCTTGTTTCGTCTTTGATGTCTTTTTGCAGTCATGTCCGAGGACTTCATCTTAACATGGTCACCACAACGTTCTTCAATGAACCACTGTCATATATTCAGGCAAAACTCTTTTTCTCAGAAAAGGAGCAAAAGAAGATTTTCCCAGTAACAAATGTGCTGATTAAAATGCTTCGTGAGGGAGGCTATTTTCACATACAAGGTACATAATAATAACAACAAGAAACTTCAAGTAGTTTATAACTGTGCAGTTAATGTTTGACCACATCTTTCAGTTCTTTGGCTAGAAAGGCACAGCGCCACACAGTGAAAAAATCTTTAGAATATATAGCAGTCTGCACTCGAGAAACACACAAGTGGTGTTCGCATGAGTCACAAAGTGTGCATGAGATGAATTTCCTTCATCAAATGATCTTGCCTGGCTGGATAAATTCCTGCACACAAGCATGGGACCAAAAAAATTACTGAGTTCCCGACGGGAATCGAACCCATAGGCTTCCAGATACTGGTTGGGCGCTCTAACCAACTGAGCTACGAGAGACTCGTGGTGAGCTGGGCCATTTACGAGGTTGTTATGTGACATGCGTCACATAATTTAACTAATAATGCAGATATATGATGTTAAC
The DNA here is from genome assembly GCF_052425735.1 of Oculina patagonica. Lineage (NCBI taxonomy): Eukaryota > Metazoa > Cnidaria > Anthozoa > Scleractinia > Oculinidae > Oculina > Oculina patagonica. The sequence continues at coordinate 6,727,379 of NC_135766.1, forward strand.
CTAATTTGTTTTCAGCTACTCGGCCTCACTCTGTTGCCTTGGCAACCAATGATTCCCCTGCTGGTCTGGCTGCATACATAGTGGAAAAGTTTGCAATGTGGAGTGGCTGCAGTTTGACCAGTGATACTGCAATATGTTTGGAATCCTGCTTTACAAAGGATGAACTGTTAACCAATGTGATGATCTACTGGGTAACGCATTCAATTGCTTCTTCAATGAGGCTTTATTATGAAACTATGCACAACCATGAACATCGTTCTGCATCAAGGTGAATATTTAATTCTTCTCTGACTAGTGAAATAACCTTAGTTTTAATTTCAACAACTGCAATTGCCTCTATTTGTAAGACATGAACAAATTTTAAGCCCTTTTTGTAATTCACATGACCTCAAATATGAATTTATGATGATATAGCCAAACCTCCTGTAACTGACCACCCAAAATGTCAAGCCAATGTGGCTGCTTATGGAAAAGGTTGCTTTAAGAGGTCAGATGGGCCCCAGGGAAGGGGGAGGGCTAAATGTTGAGTCATAGCCTTGAACTTGAGAAGCTTAATCCCTTTGCACAATGCATCCAGGAATAAAAAATGCTTAATTCAAAAACTTTTCTTACTAATAATTCAAAGATATTTCAGTGCATCCAGTGAAATTTTCAAGTCAATCCTTAACATTTTCATCATAGTTAAAAGTACCTGTTGGGTCAACAAATTTGTTTAGACCTACTGATGTCTTCTTTTATATTAATAGGATTCCTATCACAGTTCCTGTCGGACTGGCTGACTTTCCACATGAACTTTTTCCCATCCCAGAACCTTGGGTTCACAAGAGATTCCTTGATGTTGTTCAGTATACAGAAATGCCTCGTGGTGGGCACTTTGCTGCATTTGAAGAACCAGAGTTATTTGCTAATGATGTCATTCAGTTTGTTGAGAAGGTAGAGAAGCGCAAGATAAAAAAGCAAAAGAACTAAAGGAAGATGTGTAAAAGCGATGTTCCACATCTACATTCAACAAGAAAATAGGCTTCAGCCTGAAGTGAGTTTTATTACCAGTGGCTACATCAGATCTCTTCGGGAGAGTTAATTAGCAGTGAACATTCTTTCTTCCTTCAAAACATTGAAAACAATTCCTAGCTTGTCTTTATGGACAGTATAGACCCAATGCAAACATGGCTGCCGTTAAATTTTGGTTCCCAGAAGAATCATTTGTCAACAAAATTAAACCACTTTAACTTAAAGATCAAGTCAAAGTAAATCAATGAATGAAGCTTCAAGGCTATAGTTTAATCTAATGGGAAGTTACAGAGACATTTATACGGCCAAGAACATGAAAACGAGGCTAGGCAGGCCAGGGTCGCTTTTTCCATACAAATCTCTTAAAATTGAATGAGTCACAAATCTGCACTCTTTCAACCAAAAATGCTGAAACTTCTCAGTTTAACATATTATTCCAGATGTTTTTTTAAGTGTCACCATCAGCATGTTCAGAAACTTGATCAAACAAAAGAAATGAATTACAACCAATTTGCATAAGGTCTTAATGCAGCAAGCTCAATTTTAAGGTCCAAACAGAAAAGACAGAGGACTGGCATTCTCTTTTTTATGTTATATCTCTATGTAAACTCAATCAATCAATCAATCAATTTATTAATGTCATGGCGGGGGATGAGGTTGCTCATGTAAAAAGTGCAAACTGAAAAACTTGTAGAAACTTTACTGGGCCCAAATAAACTTGAAGAATATTGGATGAAAATTATAAATTCTGATTGGCTGATTTTGCTTATTGGTTCTCTCACGTTGTTCTGCTGTGTAATAATTTAGTACAATGTTCTACTATGTAATAATTTAGTACAATCTTCTGCTGTGTAATAATTTAGTACAGTGTTCTGTTGTGTAATTAAATTTAGTACAATGTTTTGCTGTGTTATAAATATTTAGTACAATGCTCTGCTGTGTAATAATTTAGTACAAATTATGTTCTGCTGCGTAATGCAGTATAATGTTCTGTTGTGGTATCCATCTCAAGGTTGCAGCATGTGTTTAAACCTTTAGCAGGTTTTGTTGATACCTGAGCTAATAAAGGTTGAGGTAAGGGACTGGTTATTATTTAACAGGGGAAGAAGGACAACTTCATTTGGGGGAGGGTCCCAAATTTTTTAGCAGCATTAACCCTATTCAGATTGGGCTTTTTTGGATCTTTCTTTTGATATTTGTCACATTAGATGATGACGTCACAATTACATCATGATATCAAAACAGCCGCCATCTTGGATTTTAAAATTTTTCCAAAACGTCAGAAAATCATGCAAAATTACTGAAAAGTACTTAAAATCCATAAAACAGTGCAATAAAACTCTAATCAAAGATCTCTTCGAGATATCGACTTTTTTGCATGAAGTTAGTGAAGAATTCAAACGTATTTCAGTTCAAGCATTTTTTTTTTTATTTTCGCGGAGGAAATGCTGTATTTGTCAGTCGCGACGGCTGGGTGCTTTGCGACTCATATACTCTGGCTTGGTTAAAAATATTAAACTTTGACGTTTGTCTTTAATCGAAATAGTTGTTTCCTTTCGAGTTAGAAAGATTTCTACTCGACTTAATGTAGGCTTCCCGATAAAGGTTTATACGCACGACAGAGTTACCTTTTGTCTCGTCACGCAATCGTCATTGCATTCTGCACTATCCTTTGAGACTGAGTTCAAAACAGAACAGAGTAGTAATTTTAATTTTAGTAATGACATGTTGCTACAGCTTTTAAAACAGTTTCATCTGCCTAGTGGTTACGCTGTGCATACGTACTTATCCACAAAAAAAAAAAAAACAACCGGTTAGTAACGAACTGACAAATCACGCTACCTCCGGAAATAATTGTGGATTCGTGTAAAACACGGGGCTGGGTTCCCGAGTTCCGTGGAAAACGCGGGGTCCCTGGGGGATACTCGGGTATGTTTTTGGTGGGTATGTGCCGCCCGGGCCTTTAGGAACCCATCTTAGAAAGAATTTGCATTCAAATAATACCCTGTTCTAAAAAATGGTCAATTTTTAATATGTACCCTGTTCTATCTTTGTCTGTCGTATACATTCAAGTACGTCAGTTCTGCGTCAACGCAAAACAATCAGCTACGTTTTTGATACAATTTCAAACAAACGATGGCTGCTGACAAGTTGACAACTCGAAACTTTCGTTCTTTTGAAATTTACCCTGTTCTTAGACTACGAGCAGTCCCTATTTTTTCGCGGAGTCCGTCGAGCTTGAAGAAATTTTTTTCGCAGAGTCCGTCGAGTGCGGTCATTTATTTTTTCGCTTCAAGCTCGACGGACTCTGCGAAAAAATAGAGACTGCTCGTAGTCTACCCTGTTCTAGAAGCGTCTCTAAAATGGACACCCCGTTTCAGATCAGGTATCCCAAAATCACGACCCTGCACATTGCTGTAAAGGTAATTTAGGAGAGTACTCCCTGGGCTGTACAAAGGCTAGTTTCGACGTTTCGTTAACAATATACCAATTTTTATTTCTATTCATTGTTTGTGCTACAGACGTACAGAGATGATGGTTCTTGTTACAGCTTGTGCAGAATCCTTCAACAGGACGGAGACAATAAGTGACGTGAGCAAAGACACGCCCCAGTCTCAATATGTGCTCGCCTTGACCGAAAGAGTGTGGAGATAAAATGAACACTGCAATGTTTTCTGCTTGCAGTTATCAGCCTTTGAAACCCTTCTAACTTTCTCACTGATTTACAGGGCCTAACTGTTTCGAAAACCACTTAATATATAATACGGTACCTTATAAACGTATCAAGGCTCAGTTGGTAGAGCAACGCACCGGAATTGCGGAGGTTCAAATCCCGTTGTAGCCTTGAAATTTTTTTCAAGCTAAAAATGCAATTGCTGAAATTGCTTACACACTGCGAGGATCATTTCATTCATTTCAATACATTATATTTTGAAACTTTTGAATGCAGGGAAGCACACAACGTACGCATTCTTGTTCCGGATCTTTTTTGTAGAAATGCTCACTTTTGAAAAGAACTGAGTATAGTTTTTAGTTGATCAAAATCAGGTATTTTCATTTCCGTCACTTTATCTCTGTGAGGAATGCTTTGTTTAAAGCCAAAACGGCCAGGCTGCAACCAAAAGCAATGGTACATGTGCACAATATAACACGATACAGTTCTGGACACTAAACACTTGTAATTGATTACCCAATACTTGCTAAAACGGAAATGTCAAACGGTATTTTCTAAGAATGTTCATAAGAATATTTTCAGCATTCGCCCAGCCTCGAATAAGCGCACCCCCCTCCCAATTTTCCCTCTACTACTATAAGAGACTACCAATTTTAAATCGGACAGTCAAAATTCTGCTTTGATACATCTTCACGTTTTGTTATTTCTTTTTTCTTTTTGCAAAATAAACTTACTACTTACTGAAAATGGTGAAACTTTAATGAGCGCCCAGCCTCGAAAAAGCGCCCACTCTCAAGGTCCAAAATACGGTACCTTGGAAACTTGACGCGGGATAGGAATTCGATTTATTGTATGCCCAGGGGTGGGGTGGGGGTGTTACTCTGATAATAAAGATACTGGTATGGCGCTGGTTTGAATTAAAACCCTAAAGGAGCTTCGTTCATTTGCTGAATTCTGTTTTTTGTTGAAAACATGAAACTCGCACTGAATTGCAATTGAGAACGTGCCAGCAACTTCATGTATGCCGTGCCCGAAACACTTTGTATGGGGTCTTGTAAAGATGAAAACAAGGACCTTTGTTCGTAGCATTTTGTAATCTTTTGCTGAAAATTTTTGATTTTAAAACAGAGGAGATAAAAGAAATGTTGTTTGTTATCGATACATCAGTTTCCGATGGTTTTCGTAATTATAAGTAAACATGTTCGTCGTCCACATGTGATCGCATGAAAGTCCGCAAGTCCGGGGGGAGGGACGTTAATGCGTACAAGTGGCAGACGAAGGGACAATTTTACCTTAGAAACTCGACATATTTTTAAATATTATCCGTTTGTTTCTCAACCTTTCTACTTCTCTGAACACTATTTATTTTAGTTGCTAGTAAGTCAGGATTTTAGGATATGGTAAACTGTGGTATTGGATGAACGTGACAATATTTTATGGGACGTGATATTTTGGAACACATCCCCCCTGACCTTTCACGTGTCCACCACAATGTTGGTTCGTGCGTGATGTTTTGCCGTGCTGAGCCGCATGTTCAGCGCAACGGGAAAACAGTATTGTGTTGTTGTTTATTGGAGAAGCAGTTTCAAGAAAACGGCGATTCGGCTCGGACAGAAAAGCATTCAGATAAATTCTTCGCAGTTTTCTTCTGCTTGAATAACTGAAGCTGTTCAGTTCAGTTGTGCCAAGATGTGAACTGATTTCTGTTGTCTTTACTTTCGTGAAGACAGTGAAAAATTATCGACGAAAGCTTCAAGTTTGGTCCCGAGTCACGTTTTGTGTAATTTTCGTCAAAAATGGAGGCAAAAGCTGACCATGTACTTCTAACATTTGTAGCTGGAGGTTTGTTTTAGTTGTGAACTTTTCAGCTTATCACTTTTTACAGTTTTTTAAGTAAGCTTATTTATCTTAATTGATCCCAAACTGAAATTTTATAAACTGGTAAACTCTAGTATGCACTTTGGGTCTTGCGACGTTTAAACTCACCGAATATCTCATCTTAAACATTCAGAAACTCTGAATGGTTTCACATTTTGATTCCATATAAATTTTCAGCTCGACGGCTAGGTGAAGAAGTGGAGAGACTGTAATCGTAGGTTCAATATAAGGTTGCATGGACGCAGCCCAAAATGCTTGGACTGTTGTTTTTACAGGCATTTCAACATGCTGTGCCAAGACATCTACAGCTCCCTTGGAAAGACTGAAGATACTTTTTCAGGCTCAAAACCACCACTACAAGGACATGGGTAAGGACAATTTCTAATCTCCGTTTACAGATCTGCGTCCCCATGACCAGGGGTCAGGAAACGCAGTCAGGCTCTGTGCGATTCAAAAAACCAGAACCAGGAATTCTTGGTTCCCATCTGATTGGGGTGATCCTATTTGGCATAATGGCGGAAATTTACATTGGACTCCACCCTAGTTTGCTTGCGGTTAGCTTTTATTTGTTGGTTACGGTAAAGTATAAGCCAGTATTGCCCTAAAAAAGCTTATCACAAGCAAACCAGGGTGAAGGTAACCGCATTTGCTGTAATTTTATCAACTCATTTCTAACGTGTGCTCATAGAATAGGCCATCCCAATAAAATGTTCCGTTTCCCATTGCCCGGTTTCTTGGCAAGTTTTTTTTTTTTTTTTGGCGCTGGATTTTCAATTAACTTTGATTGCACCCCTTTTGAGCTTAGTAGTTGTGACAGCACAAATTGGGAAAGTAAATATCAGCGATGATAGTGAGAAAGAAGTTCGAAACTGTGTAAAAACAGGGAAAGCAACGGCCATGCCATATGTCTCCAGACATAAAAGTGCGCTGCAGAGTTTGCTCGGGACAATTTTAAACAATTTCCTCTACAGCATCAATCGGAGTTTTGGTAGTTTCATTTGGAAAATAAATGCACGTAAGCCCAGCAAAGGAAGACTTTCTAAACTGCACAACGTACCAGATATAGCGAGGATGACAACATTTCTTCACTTTACACAATAAAATGTCAGTCGAGTGAAAAACAGTAAAATTTTATTTTGTTCACTCGTGAAGCTATATACTTTATATGTTGAATAGAGCGTTAGCTAGCATTGACGTTTCGATTTAAAAATTTGAGTAGTTCCACATGCTGTACAAATGAATGTCATTTGTCATGCAAGTTTGCAAGAATCGATTTCAATCTCTGTGAAAGCAGCACTTGATGCGACGGCCATTTGTTCAGTTGGACAAACTGTGTGGGGAAATTTGATTCTAGGAGAAAATAAAACTTTATACACCGAATGCAAATATGGCGGACCACTCGGTTGTTGCCTGGGACGAACTGCATGAAAGCGAGGCTAGTCAGGCTTCGGTGTTGTGTTTTGACAATGCTTTCGTACAGAAGTCTTGTTTATTCATCGATCTGGTGTGTTTCTTTTCGCTGCTGCTACGAGTTGCTGTGTTTCTGAATGCCACGAGAAGTGATAGAAGTGTTCACTGTTTGCCTCTAAGGGAAAAAGTGGATCAATGCAATTTGTTGAGACGAAACAAAGGAGTTCGCGATCGCCGCGGGAACTACCGGTATTGAGGTTTGTTCGCTACATTTCAGGTTCGAAGATCTTAGAAAATTTCGTTTAAATGATGAGCTTATGTGGTGTCTGGTGGTGTTCCAGCACGAGTTACATGGCCAGGACCTTTCCCAAGGTAAAGGAAAGCTCCTCTTCCAAGACATCCTCTGTCTCAAAAGAAGATGTTCATGTCCGGCTTTGTTCGCGTACGATCCACTCGCACGGAATCGCCCGATCAAATACTAACCAAATGAATGAAATTCAACTGCCCCGATAGTTAAAGCTAGTGAAAACATTGAGCCAAATTAGAACGACTTGGAGCTTAATGTGATCGCTTACACATTTTTCTAAGATCATCTAACCTGAAACATAGCGAACAAATTAACAGTTCCCGCGGCGATTGTGAACTCCTTTGTGCTCCTTTCTTTTGTCTCAGCGAATTGCATTGATCCAATTTTTCCCTAAGAGGCAAACAGTGAACAATTCTCTCACTGTTTGTGGCATTCAGAAACACAGCAACTCATGGGAGTAGCGAAAAGAAACACACCAGATCGACGAATAAGCAATACTTCTGTACGAAAGCATTGTCAAAACAAAACACCGAAGCCTGAGTAGCCTCGCTTTTATGCAGCTCGTCCCAGGCACCAACCGAGTGATCCGCCATATTTGCATTCGGTGTATCGCCGGCTGTTTTGGTGTTTTTTCAGACAAATTGCGAACAGGAAAATCGGTGATGTTTTCAACACTAACATACTTTATTTATTTATTTTTATCTAAATTTATTTCTTTTCGAAAAAATTCCTTCACAAGCTTGTGGGGTTGTTGGTCTTGGATGATGAGGAGTGCATGGCGTATTTGAAATTTTCAAACTTAGCCGCTGATCGGCTCTCTTGAGCACCTCAACTTTGCTTTTAAAACAGTTTAAAATTGCTCGCTCACTTGTACAGCGGAGAAGCTTCGATTTTTCCTAGAAAAGTCCCGACCACCATTGTTGGTTACATGCAAATGACCCACAAGTTCAGAAGGTCACGCTAGTGGGCTGTGATTGGCGGATTTCGATCCGTCTTGCTCTTTAGCACGTCGAAAGATGGATGAAGTTTATAGAACAGTTCCACTTGCTAGTTAGTAATGAAAACATCACCGATTTTCCTGTTTGGAATGTGTTCTGTTTGCTGCATTGTTACAATTGAAGGCGTGAGCGCAAGAAACGCACTTTGTGTTTTGGCCAAATTGAAAATTGTCGCAAACAACTCCAAATTTCGCACGCAAGTTCGTTTACGTGTGCTTAACATTGATCTGTATTAAAATTCGCTGAATCTAGCTTCGTTTTTTAGAAATTACGTATGCAAAGAACAAAGGCGTTTTGGAAAGCTTATGTACTCCACAGTCAGCCAGCAGCATGAGTTTTTCGACACATCGCGTGTGAATCTTTCCTTCTAGCGTTATTTAACTGTCCGGGGAGGTTAGAAAACGTTTCAGAGCCATGCTTTTAGTTCCTAGCCACCATTTTGAGGATTCGCTTTAAGAAAAGGACTGGATAACACATTGTGACGCGATGTCACCTGATAGGTGTCACGTGAGAGGAAAGAGAAAAAAAATGGCCGTTTGTTCCTGAAAATCATTTGAAGCCTTTGGTTAGTTTTAGCGTAAGTGCGGCTGCCAGGTGGTTGAAGGACATCATTAAGTCTGAATACCCGTAAGTTTACAGCATCGCTCGAAGAACTGAGTGATGTTTCTGCCTTTGTTTTGTACAACAGCGCTGTTTAGCGCTTCGGAAAAAACGTTGCAAACAAGGTAGTTTTGAGCCTGGCCGCATAGAAGGCCTAAAACAAGAGGTTTCTTGCCGGGAACTTTGTCTACGCGAGTTTTACAGGGTCCGCTTGGGTTCTGCCGCGACAAAGTTGCCGAGAAGTGACCTGGTTTTAGACTTTAAAAAATTCTTTATAGGTTTGGCAGGGGACCTCCCCTCGCCAAAAATTTTTCTGTGCCTCATTAAATATTCATCAATCAATCCATCGATTCGTGCGAACGAAAACCTCATAAGTTTATCTTGTTTTTCGCGGGATTTTGTAGATGTGTGATGATGTAAGGAGTGGAGATAGAAGTGAGAGCAAGCCGGCGGCACTCAACTGAAAGCAAAACTAGTATAATGTGACAACACGAGCAAACGTATTCAATCAACAATCAGTCTTTATTTCACTTTCACCTCGGCAAATTCCCGGGGGGGGGGGGGGGGTACTCCCATATGTGGCCTACAGTAAAAACCCGCGTATAAGAACCTAGGTTTTTTCAAGTTAGCCTAAACAGGTTCTTATATAAATGGTATTTAGTGTAAAATTAGGCTTACTGGGTTCTTAATTAGGTTCTTAATTTTTGTTCAAGAAATAAAGTAGAATTTGTAAATGATCTCCTCTTTAATGTCCAATATAATAACAGTATTCTTGAAGGCTTCGATAAGCAAAATACTATTTTAATCTGATTCCGTTAAAATCAAAACTATACTGTAACCTTCACTATAATTGCCAATAAATCTTGTAACTATGCTGTAACTATAATGTGTACAGACTGTGTTATAAATATATTTTTGAGAAGATTTTTTAATTCTATATTTTTGAGAAGATTATTTTTTCTTTTTTGAAAATAAGAACCTGTTTTAGAATTTTAGCCTAAAATGGTTCTTATGTGAAGGGTGCTTAAAAATGAAATTTTAGCCTAACAGGTTCTTAAATGTTAGGTTCTTATACGCGGGTTTTTACTGTATGTGCCGCCCGATAGGGTATGGTTTTTGAGGTTCTCGGTCCTTAAATAGGGTATCATTTTTGCTCCTTTTGGCAATGTGTTCACGTCACGGAACGTTTCTTCTACCCTTGAATAGGGTGTCATTTTTCGTTTTGGGCCTTAAAAAGGGCATCAATTTTAACTTTCTTTATCCTTAAATAGAGTCAGGGTTTAAGAACCTTGGCGGCACACCCCTATCCGAAATTTATTGGAGTACCCCCCCCCCCCAGTGGTCGGTATAAAACGCAGACCATGCAGACTGCAGACCGTGCAGACCGTGCAGACCGTGCAGACTGAGTAATTTTTTTTTCTTCTTTTTTTACATTGTGTTTCACAAAACTTTTCACGAACGGTTTCCGAAGTTCGTTTGAAATTCGCGAAGTTCGCTACGAACTTTAGGGGGAATTTCATTAAGTAGTTGTCAATCAAATTACGAACTTCGAAACGAAATTGTGAATTTCACGTGCAGCAAAGTTGAAAGGTTGAGGAGTTCGCAAGTTGAGAAGAAGTTCGTCCAGTTTGTTTAATTTGGTGAAATGAATCCGTTCCCAGTACAGCAAAAAGCAATCCCAAGTCTAGTAAGGCAGGACATCAACGGACTAAAAAGCAAGGCTGCCCTGAAAATGGTTTGTGAATGTTACAACTGAGTTTTCCCAATGTCACCCGACACCCGACTAAAAATAGATTACAAGTTCTGCCGTGTGCAGTTTCAAAGGAAAAAATTTCAACAGATGAACCGGTTTACATATAAAAATACTGTTTGTGTGTGCCGTAAAAATCTTCTAAAGAGAAAAAAACGTTTTCCTTCTTGAATACACATCATTCAGTTTGGAAAATCTGCGGAAAATCAGAACTTTTCAATTCCGTGTTGTTATTATACTTCTGTGTTTACACAACACGCAAGTCGCGCCATCTGTCTGTTCGTGATAAACTCTGTTCCTCTGAAATAATTTATATTTGCAAAAAAAATAAGCTTTGGTTAAAATTTTTTTTACTAATAAACAACACTTGCTTTGGAACAATTGAAATATGTATTTATTTACGAATTACTTATATTTTATTATTAAGGACAGTGTAAAAAATGTTGGGGGATTTCTCAAGAAAACCCTGTATTCCCAAAGCATAACTACCAACCGAAGCATTTGTTTACGTTATAAAATTGAACTAGAAACCTGAACTTAACAAATAAACTGCTATATCCGACCAGTTCGTTTTACCTATAACTTACAGTGTTCCAATGTTTACAGTGTAAAGCGCTCTCTGACAGTAGAAGAAAACTCAACAAGCTGGAAGCTAAATAAAATAATCCTTGACCTTGAAGCCAACTTTAGATGATTTCCTGCCTTCCTGGACTTGAAATTGCCTTTCCTTGTACCGTGAACGGATTCATTTCACCAAATTAAACCGAAACTGGACGAACTTCTTCTCAACTTGCGAACTCCTCAACCTTTCAACTTCGCTGCACGTGAAATTCACAATTTCGTTTCGAAGTTCGTAATTTGATTGACAACTACTTAATGAAATTCCCCCTAAAGTTCGTAGCGAACTTCGCGAATTTCAAACGAACTTCGGAAACCGTTCGTGAAAAGTTTTGTGAAACACAATGTAAAAAAAGAAGAAAAAAAAATTACTCAGTCTGCAAGGTCTGCACGGTCTGCACCGTCTGCACGGTCTGCAGTCTGCATGGTCTGCGTTTTATACCGACCGCCCCCCCCAGGGGCAAATTAACAGAGTAAAATAGTCTTGCCCGAAACAACAAAAACTAGCTAACCGCAAGCAGACTGCAGAAAAAGCTAGCTGCAAGCAAACTGGTGTGAAAGCTTACTGCATTAAAAGCGCGATCTATAAAAGGTTGAGGCTGACTCTGATTCTAAACTTAACTTGAAACGGCTTAACTTCCTAATCCCTTGGGGTTAGTGTTTAACCTTTTTTTTTGCGTTAGGGCTAGGCTTTTGCGTTAGGGCTAAGTCTGTAACCCTAATCTGAAACTCTAACCCCGACCCTACGGCCTTGGGGTTGCCTTTTGTGTTAGGGCTAGGACTGTAACCCTAAAAATTTAGCTGACTTCATCGTCTTGAGAAACAAAAGGTTTCCTTTGTTTATCGTTTGTAAAAGAAAAGTCAAAAGACGCCGCGCAAGCAAAAACCTTGTCTTTTTGCATGTGTTATTTTTCGAAAACGAAGGAAAGACCAGCAAAATAAAAAATACAGGGCAGTGTTGAGCACACGTAAACAAACTTGCGTGCGAAATTTGGAGTTGTTTGTGACAATTTTCAATTTGGCCAAAACACAAAGTGCGTTTCTTGCGCTCACACCTTCAATTGTGAGTAAACACTGAAACAGCCGGCGATAAAGTTTTACCCGTGTAAAAAAGACACCGGGATCCCGGCGGGATCCCGGCGGGGATCCCGCCACGAACCGGGATCCCGTCAAGATCCCGCCGAGATCCCGCCAAGATGACGATATCCCGCCGGGATCCCGACCGGGAAAAAATTCCCGGCACGTCGGGATCCCGCCAAGAATCTTGCCGAGACCGGGATCCCGCCAAGAAAACAGACTTCCCGCCAGGATCCCGCCTGGGTAGAATTTCCCGCCACGGATCCCGGCAAGAATCTTACCGGGAATTATATTCTCGCCAAGATCCCGGCAAAAAAAAAAAAAAAAAAAAAACACGGCAAATTTTTCACAGCGTGAATAAATCTCGGTAGCGTTCCCGGCGAGATTCAACTCACTTCTCAGTTCTCACCGGGAAAAGTCGATGCTTTGAAATTCTCTCAAATTCTAAAATAGTATTATGCTGTGGTCGGAATGCAAGTCATGGCGTGTATTGATGAAATAAACTTAAAGTACTAATGAAAGTAGTAATTAAACCAGTTTGATTTTTAAAATGTCGAAAAAAATATAATACGTGACGGTGAGCCGCGGAGGTAATTCCCAGGAGGAAAGTTTTATCAGTCTGACGAACTGGCGCGACAAAGAGGCGCGTGATAATAAGTGAAGATAAATTAAAAGATAAGAATTTTTATTGATCCGCGGTCTGTTTTTCAAGTTTTTTTAACTCTTTCTTTCTTTTCTTACCTTTGAGGAACCTTAATTAATACCTTTGAGTAATCCAATGACAAAAGCCAATGGCAAATTTCTGTCGGCCTTCCAATTGCAAATTCCAATTGCAAATGCACTCGGGAATCCGCTGTAATTGCGCTTTTTGCCTTGAAAAAACATCTAGATGCTATTTTAATTGTGGCTCCGAAGAGGATATGAAAGAGATTTATATTTTTAGAGCTTATTTACCTTCCCGAAGACCACCCAGATAGCGAAGAATATTCCCGCCTTTTCCCGCAAGGTGTCGTGAACTGAGCGTTTCGATTGGCTGCCTTAGGTCACGTGGGACATGGTACACGCCACCCTCGGGAAGAGAAAAATTTTATTTTCAGTTGCAGGATGGAGTGTTTCTGTGTTTGCTCTTTACAACCAGGGCTGGAAAAATGTGTTTTTTGGCTGTTTTTGTTATGAACTTGAGTTTAGAATCGACCTTACTTCAGGGAAGAGCTCCTCTGTGGAAACTGCTGGAATTTGCTGTTAATTCGAGCGACAGGTTGCCATCTTGTGGGATTCGTCAATGGACTTGTTGAACTTCGAACAGTGGAAGGAGATAGACATTTTGAGTACGGGCCATTTAATGCGAAGTTGTACCTGTTGATGCTTGAGACGTAAACTTATGCTTAAATATTGTATTGTTATTTAAAAAGCTTCGGGAAAGAATGCTCCTTCGTCTTCGGCGGTTTGTTCGCAGATGATCGAAAGATAGTTCGCTCGTTTGGTAGTTCACATCATTGCACCTTCCTTCGCTTGAGCACAAGGTAAAGGTTAGTTGCCTTTATGTATTTGTTGTCTCGTTCAAAACATTTTACAGAAGAATATTCGCTTATTTGCTTGTGAACTAAAGCTCGCTCTCTCTGACTTGTGCAACCATTGAGAAATATATGTGCTTGGTAGCAAAACTGTGGCCATCTTTTTCTGTAAGCTTCTGTAAATAAATGATGTTGTTTTGATACAGAACCAGTGTGTTTGTTTTGCCGGTATGCGAAACGCCAAGATATGTTTACTATGGTTTTAATTAGTTTGTCAGTATCTGATCTACGCTGTAAATAAATGCCAGAATTCCTGCCATAAATCTCTTCGAGAAAAGAAATTGTCGGTAACCAAAATTCTTGCCGGGATCCTTGCCATGAATCTTGTCAAGATTTTGGCAGCGGGGAATTTCTCTTCAGGCCAAGATCTTGGCGAGATTCTCGGCAAGATAATTCGCCGGGAATCTTGGCGGGATTATGGCCGCCGGGAATTCGTTTCCCGCCAGGAATCCCGGCCGGCATCCCGCCGGGATCCTGCCGGGATTATGGCCGCCGGGATTTTTATTCCCGGCAGGAATCCCGCCGGGATTCCTGCCGGGAGGCGGGATCCCGACGGCCATAATCCCGCCAAGATTCCCGGTCCCGTCCCGCCGGGATCCCCGCCGGGATCCCGGCAAGATCCCGCCAAGATCCCGGTTGGTTTTTTACACGGGTATTTTCTTCGAGAATCAAATTCCCCCACACAGTTTGTCCAACTGAACAAATGGTCGTCGCGTCACTGCTTTCACAGAGATTGAAATCGATCCTTGCAAACTTGCATGACAAATGTCATTCATTTGTACAGCATGAAGAACTACTCAAAGTTTTAAATCAAAACGTCAACGCCAGCTAAGGCTCTATTCAACATATAAAGTAAATAGCTTCACAAGTGAACAAAATGAAATTTTACTGTTTTTCACTGGACTGACATTTTATTGTGTAAAGTGAAAAAATGTTGTCATCCTCACTATATCTGGTACGTTGTGCAGTTTAGAATGTCTTCCTTTGCTGGGCTTACGTGCATTTATTTTCCAAATGGTACTACTAAAACTCCGGTTGATGCCGTAGAGGAAATTGTTTGAAATTGTCCCGAGCAAACTCCGCCATGCACTTTTACGTCTGGAGACATATGGTACGGCCGTTGCTTTCCCTGTTTTTACACAGTTTCGAACTTCTCTTTCTCTATCATCACTGATATTTACTTTCCAATTCGTGCTTTCACAACTACTCAAGCTGAAAATGGATGCAATTGAAGTTAATTGAAAATCCAGCACCATACAGTCAAAATTTAGCATTGATTTTGGTGGCGAACGAAACAAGTTGAAATTTCATTGTTCTGTACTCAACATTTCATTGGCTGAAGGAAAAATGCTGAAATTTATTGTTTCCGTTTTGCTTTGTAATTGGTTAACTTTGTCTGGGTGACCCCGGTTACAGTAGCCGCACTGTAAATTCACTATCATTAGATCAGTTGAAATATCGTTGACTATTGTACTGTTATCCACCCTTTGAACAACTGGGACCAGATACTTTAAAGGTACCAACATTTGGTTTTTCTTACGGTTGTGATCTGTAAATTCCTTTACAATCTCAAGAAGAGAAAGTCTGTCTTTCCTTTCTTTGTGACAGTTTAAAATCGTCAGGTTGCTAAATCTAGTAGCTCTAGGGTTATTGTTGAACGAAGCCATGCTTTGACAGCAAGGCGCCCAAAAATGTGACCACTTTTAATTTATTCACATTCTTTCGTGCAGATTTAATCCAATCAAAAGCCGTGGATAGCTTGCAGTTGACTTCTGATTGGATTAAATCTGCACAAAAGAATGTGAATAAATTAAAAGTGGTCACACTTTTGGGCACCTTGCTGTAATCTCCAGGCAGTCGAAAACCATTTTTTACCAACTGCACTGGCTGCCGCATTTACCAGCACGAGTAAACAACCTGACTGTATACCATGATGAAAAGCCAGCATGAAATCGCACCATTATTAACTGGAATCGACAACTGAACAATTTATTTGGGAATCGCGTTATAAACCTAACCAGGTCACGAGTTCGGATCGAAATTAACCAATTACGAAATTACACGTTTTTCTGAGAGGTCGACTTGCAGAATGAAACCATTTAAAATACATAAACCTGTACTAGCACAAGGTTAAAATTGAAAAAAATAATTACAATGTCTGTTGTTAATTCATCATTGCGCGTATACTTTGCCCCTTATTTTTGTCCCTAACTCATTACCGTTTTTGCAATTCTTTTGCCTCTTTATTTTTTTTACTATTTATTGTTTAATTATTTTTTTTTTGCACAAAAGTGGGGGGGGGGGGCTTGGGTGGGCTAAAGCCTCCCTAGCCCCTCCCTCTGCGCGGTCCCTGGATGGTGGGTCGGTCGGTTGGGCAAATAAAAAGAATGAACTCTTGAAGGGGTCTAGGTTCATTCAAGAAGCCAGGAAATGAAGAACTGAAAGATTTTGTTTCAGTCGATTTTGCTAAGAATGTTGGAACAATCGTTAATGCCCTTGGCACAAAACAGCCTTTGAAAAACTTGGTATCGATGTTAATTAAAGACAAGGACAGCACATCATACCAATTGTTGTTAATAAAACAAGATTGTGTGCTTGTAAATTAATAAAAGTACTTGCCTCTGATGTCTAGTGAATCTGGAATTTTTTTTTACACTTCGAAAAAAAATGGGTCAGTCAGACGATGGGAAACAAAATATTTTATTGGGATGGCCATAATGTTAATAGTTTAAGTAATCTCATTGTTTTGATTTTCAGGTGTTTTTCGAGCTTTAAGAACAATTTACCATAAGGAAGGTGCTTTAGGCTATTACAGAGGTATGGAAGATTTCAAGAAGACATAACTTGATTTCTTTTTATTTACATTGACTTATCAAATAATCTTGGGGGCTTGGGTCGAGTAATGGCGGCGTAAAGACGTCTTTTGTTGCCGTCCGCCTATATTTCTGTCCTGTCTTGGCAAATGGCCGAAATATTAGGACAACTCTGGAACAAACGTAAAACGATATCATCGGCCTCGTCGGACGAATCTACTTTATCCCCTGAATCAAAGAAAACGAAATCAAACTCGTCGCCAACGCGATCTGAACAAGACGACGAGGTAATGACAGCACTTAACATGTCACAAGATCTGGGTGCGACTCTTCAGGCAATCCTAGCCAAACTAGATAAACTCGACACCATAGAGTCGGCTGTAAATAAAATTGAAGCGAAACTCGAAAATCTTGAGAAAAGAACGCAAATGCAGGAAGAATACCAATCAACATCGAAGAAAGACATTGAAGACCTAAAGGACGGACTAAACAACTCAATGAAAAAATGGAAGGAGTGAAGAAGGCGCATCAAATTTACGAAGGTCAATTGGCGGAGTTGGCGGAAAAAGTTCAGAAAAACGAGGAATTGATTAAAGAGGTCGAGACAAAGAATCTCTACTTAGAATCTTATTCCCGCCGTGAAAATATAAAATTCACAAACATAAATCAGGCGGTTGAAAGGGCCGAAGACACAGAAGACGTTCTTCGAACCTTCCTTGAAGAAGACCTTGGTTATCGGGATGCAAGAACGGTGGAAATCCAGCGCGTGCATCGCATCGGCAAATCCAAGGATGGGAAACCACGCCCCATCCTGGCGCATTTCCTCCGATACAAGGATTGTCAACAGATCTTTTCTCTAGGACACCGACTTAAAGAAACAGATTTTCAGATGTTCAGAGACCTCCCTCAGGAGATCATTTCTTGTCGCAAAACACAGATGGAAGCCTTTAAAGAAGCCAGGAAACATGGAGTTGCTGCCTCATTTAGCCAATCTCAACCGGATAAACTGTATATTAGAGGTAAATTGTGGCCCATCGGTCAAAAGTTTACTGTTTAAATAACTGTAGTTCGACTTCGCTTGGGATGAATATTTAATTGTTCATAGTTACTGCCAAAAAGTTTCTCTTTAATTACAGGCGGTTTTTTTCGGTAGCTCAAACGTCAGATAGAGCTACAATTTTTTTCTAGCCTTTTCTCATGGTAGTGCAAGCAATCATTTGCCCAATTGCTTAACCATAAGCCGATTAGTAGTTTTATTCCTTTTACGTGTTTTTTCGTTTTTCTGTCTCAGGGGCATAGAAAACTACCAAATTAACAGTATTTTTAAAGCATGTGGTCATTTTGAGACCGTTATTTATAAAAATGCAAATCAGTCATCACAATCTCTTATACTTCACATAATACAATGGATCTGAAATTAGCTTCCCTTAACGTCAGGGGATTAGGTAACAATACAAAAAGAAGAGAAGTGTTTAATTGGTTGAAAGAGAAAAAGCAATCTATATATATGCTGCAAGAGGTTCATTGTTCTGAAGACACTTCGGAAATATGGGCTAACGAGTGGGGCTACAAAGCGCTTTTCAGCTGCTGCAGCAGCCAAAAAGCGGGTGTTGGCATTCTTTTTTATAACAACTTTAATCTTCAAATTCAAAGGGTTTTTACAGATCCGAATGGTCGCTTTATCATATGTGATATCGTTGCTAATGGAAAGAATCTTACCGTGGCTAACATCTACGCACCTAACGAAGACGACCCAATTTTTTTTTCAGTCTTTTTTTGATCATTTATCTAGCTTTAAATGTGAGGAAATTATAATCGGTGGGGACTTTAACTTAGTTCTTAATACTGAAAAAGACAAAAAGGGCGGCCTTGCCAGAACACACAAAAATGCCTTAAAAGTGATTTGAGACTTCTCTGAAAATCTTGGTTTGACCGATGTCTGGAGAACGCTGAACCCGGAGGCTAAGAGATATACTTGGCGCCAAAACAAACCCGTCATACATTGCCGACTTGATTTTTTCCTAGTAAGCGAATCATCTTTATGCGATGTTACTCATGCAGACATTGTTCCTGGCTTTAGAACAGACCATTCAATGATCACCCTAATCTTATCTCTACACTCTAACCCCAGGGGAAAAGGTTTCTGGAAGTTGAACACCTCTCTTTTGTCTGAAATCAGATATATTGAAGAAATCAAAACAACAATTAAAAGCACCGTGAACCAATACAAGGATGACACAACGGTGAATCCAGCTCTTCTTTGGGAAATGATTAAACTAAAAGTGCGAGAAAAAACAATATCCTACGCCGCGTACAAAAACGCAACTACAAAGAGACAAGAGGAAGCATTAGAAAGTGAAATCGCCTTGTTAGAAAATCAACTGGATAATGCAGAAAATAACAACCCCTCATATCACATCATCGCAGAAAGAGTTACCACCTTAAAGAAAGATCTAGAAAAAATCATTGAGTATCGTACTAAAGGCGCTATCATTAGATCAAAGTCGCTATGGTATAACGAGGGCGAAAAGAATTCAAAATATTTCCTAAATCTCGAAAAGAGGCACATGGAACAATAAGTCAATTAAAAGTTAATGACAGCGACTTTGTAACCACGGATAAAGATATTTTAGCTTAATGTACAGAATTTTATAGAAACCTGTACACGTCCAAAATCCCAGACTGCTTTCAATCATCAGCGTTCGCCAAAGTAAACACCACTTCATTGACTCAAGAAGAACAAACTCTCTGTGAAGGAAAATTAACTCAAAAGGAATGTTTTGAAGCACTGAAGAATATGAATCCCGACAAAACACCAGGCACTGATGGACTTCCCGCTGAATTTTACAAAGTCTTTTGGATAGATATCGCCCCGTTTTTGATCTTGGCCCTCAATTATGCTTTTGACTCTGGTTGCCTCCCAGTTTCACAAAGGCGAGGGGTCATAAAACTTATCCCAAAAAAGGATGCGGAACTTTACTTCATCAAAAATTGGCGGCCCATTACTCTCCTTAATACTGATTACAAAATTGCCGCAAAATCTATCGCAAATCGAATTAAACACGTTCTCCCAAACCTTATTAACCACGATCAAACAGGATTTTTAAAAGACAGATTTATAGGTGAAAATATTCGGCTTATCGATTGCATCATCCAATATGCCACAGAAAAGAACATTCCGGGCCTACTTCTTTTCATAGACTTCGAAAAGGCTTTTGATTCTCTTGAATGGTCCTTCATATATGACACCTTAAGAACCTTCGGCTTCGGTGCTTCGCTCACTAATTGGGTAAAAACTTTATATAACAATACCGAAAGCTGTGTTCTAAACAATGGCTGGGCTAGCGATTTTTTTGAGATTCAAAGAGGTGTTAGACAAGGCTGCCCACTGTCACCATATCTATTCATTCTATCGGCAGAAATTTTAGCCATCGCGATAAGAAATAATACAAATATAAAGGGAATCTCTGTAAACGATGAGGAAATTAAGATAAGTCAGTACGCCGATGATACAACACTAATTCTTGACGGGTCTCATGAATCTCTCTTTTCATCTCTTGCAATGCTGGATGAATTCAGCAAAGTCTCTGGCCTCAGGCTCAATGACAAAAAAAACCGAAGCCCTATGGATCGGTGCAAGTATTGGAAATGACAAAATCGTGCTACCAGGAAAGGAACTCAAATGGCCAAAAAACAAGGTAAAAACCCTAGGGCTATGGATCTCTACAGACCCTGAACTATCTGTTTCTTTAAACTACAGCGAAAAACTTGAGAAAGTTAAGGAAATGTTAGGATGTTGGAAATACCGCAGGCTCACCTTGTTAGGTAAAATCACTGTAATCAAGTCATTATTAAGTAGTATCCCAACTGGTTTATTTACTCTCTCCCCTTTGCTCAAACCACAATGTCATTAAGGAAATTAACAATCTGCTTAAGTTTATAACTTTATCTGGAACGGTAAAGCAACAAGATTAAGCGAAAAGTTATGATAAACGATTTTGGTAATGGTGGCCTAAAAATGATTGACATTATCTCCTTTAATAAATCTCTTAAGACCACCTGGATTAAAAAATATTTAGATAACAGTAACAGCGGAAAATGGAAAATCTTCTTCGATATAGCTCTAGAAAAATATGGCTGCCAAAACTTTTTTTCTTGCAACCTCAGCGCTAGAGACACCTTAGCGACAATAACAACTTCTGATGCCTTTTTAAAAGAAATATTAGCTATTTGGGCAGAAGTTAACTTTGAGCCTGAAATAACATCTAAAGATCGTTTTTTGGACCTACCACTTTGGTATAACTCCCTTATAAAAATAGCAAACAAGCCAGTCTTTTTTTAAAAATGGTTCACAAAAGGAATAACCATGGTAAAACATCTTCTCGGTCGGTCGGTATAAAACGCAGACCATGCAGACTGCAGACTGCAGACTGCAGACTGCAGACCGTGCAGACGGTGCAGACCGTGCAGACTGAGTAATTTTTTTTCTTCTTTTTTACATTGTGTTTCACAAAACTTTTCACGAACGGTTTCCGAAGTTCGTTTGAAATTTGCGAAGTTCGCTACGAACTTTAGGGGGAATTTCATTATGTAGTTGTCAATCAAATTACGAACTTCGAAACGAAATTGTGAATTTCACGTGCAGCGAAGTTGAAAGGTTGAGGAGTTCGCAAGTTGAGAAGAAGTTCGTCCAGTTTGTTTAATTTGGTGAAATGAATCCGTTCACGGTACAAGGAAAGGCAATTTCAAGTCCAGGAAGGCAGGAAATCATCTAAAGTTGGCTTCAAGGTCAAGGATTATTTTATTTAGCTTCCAGCTTGTTGAGTTTTCTTCTACTGTCAGAGAGCGCGTTACACTGTAAACATTGGAACATTTTAAGTTATAGGTAAAACGAACTGGTCGGATATAGCAGTTTATTTGTTAAGTTCAGGTTTCTAGTTCAATTTTATAACGTAAACAAATGCTTCGGTTGGTAGTTATGCATTGGGAATACAGGGTTTTCTTGAGAAATCCCCCAAAAATTTTTACACTGTCCTTAATAATAAAATATAAGTAATTCGTAAATAAATACACATTTCAATTGTTCCAAAGCAAGTGTTGTTTATTAGTAAAAAAAATTTTTAACCAAAGCTTATTTTTTTGCAAATATAAATTCTTTCAGAGGAACAGAGTTTATCACGAACAGACAGATGGCGTGTCTTGCGTGTTGTGTAAACACAGAAGTATAACAACACGGAATTGAAAAGTTCTGGTTTTCCGCAGATTTTCCAAACTGATGTGTATTCAAGAAGGAAAACGTTTTTTTCTCTTTAGAAGATTTTTACGGCACACACAAACAGTATTTTTATATGTAAACCGGTTCATCTGTTGAAATTTTTTCCTTCGAAACTGCACACGGCAGAACTTGTAATCTATTTTTAGTCGGGTGTCGGGTGACATTGGGAAAACTCAATTGTAACATTCACAAACCATTTTCAGGGCAGCCTTGCTTTTTAGTCCGTTGATGTCCTGCCTTACTGGACTTGGGATTGTTTTTTGCTGTACTGGGAACGGATTCATTTCACCAAATTAAACAAACTGGACGAACTTCTTCTCAACTTGCGAACTCCTCAACCTTTCAACTTCGCTGCACGTGAAATTCACAATTTCGTTTCGAAGTTCGTAATTTGATTGACAACTACATAATGAAATTCCCCCTAAAGTTCGTAGCGAACTTCGCGAATTTCAAACGAACTTCGGAAACCGTTCGTGAAAAGTTTTGTGAAACACAATGTAAAAGAAGAAGAAAAAAAAATTACTCAGTCTGCACGGTCTGCACCGTCTGCACGGTCTGCACGGTCTGCAGTCTGCAGTCTGCAGTCTGCATGGTCTGCGTTTTATACCGACCGCTTCTCGGTCCAGACACAAACACCTTTCTATCGCTAAAAGATTTCTATTCGAAGTATGGATTAGATCCTCGCCCTCTAAGTTTCTACGGATTAATATCGGCGGTAAAGTCCCTTCGGACTAAATCTAACTTCCAAGATGTACAGAAAACCAACTGTGACCATGCATGTGCCACTCAACAAAAATTCTACAGGCCCAAAAGGCAACTACAATAGTATACAATAAACTGATTAGCAACAAAAGTCTAACGCCAGAATTAAGTCAAAATAAATGGCTAGAAGACTGTAACCTACCAATAGAGGATAATATAAATTGGACCCCTGCCTACGTCTTGGCTAAAAAATGCACCAAGAGTACTAAACTTATAGAATTTCAATTCAAACTCCTACATAGACGCGTGCCAACCAATACCTTCTTAACTAAAACAGGCCTAAAAGATAACGAAAACTGCAGCTTCTGTCACTCCTCCCCAGAGATATTAATTCATCTTTTTTGGTCATGCGACAAAACATCACACTTCTGGAAAGAAGTTATCAAATCGCTAGAAAACGTAAATGTACTGCCTAAAGACTACAACCTATCAAATGCTACTGCTTTAAGGCTGAGGCCAGACAATTCTCAGTCTGCACTTTTAATCAACTACTGTCTTCTCTTAGCACGATATCACATATGGCTAGCTAAAACAAAGGAAATGTACCCAAACTTAACATATTTCATATGTCTTCTCAAATCTTATTGTAAAATAGAAACAAAAAGTGGAGAAATTAAAAAATGGAAACCTTTTGCGGGATACATATATTAGGTATGTTTAATATCGTTACGTCTGTGTAGTTTTCTCTTTTTTTCCTACTTAACTTTCTACTCCTAATCTCATGACAGGAACATAGGTTACTGTTTTTTTTAAATATCTTAAGTGCAATCACATGCTTTTGCCTTACTTTAATAATCAAAGGTACAATGTCTCTTCCTGTAATTATGGTTATTTGCCTTCTTCTTTTCTCTTTGCCCTGTGGTGTTATTGTAATTGCTAGTAGTCCAAGTAGTGTTTTGTAAACTGTATTTAGGTATTGTTAATGACTGTTAGTAGTCTAAGTACTGTAAGTAGTGTTAATCGTGTACTGTTACTATTGTACTGTAATCGCTGTCTTTTTTTCTGTATGTATTGTTGCATTTCAATAAAAATAAAAAAATAAAAAAATAATCTGGAGAATGTAGGGGAAGGAGGAAGTCTGTTGTACACAAAAGGCCTGGGAGAATCACCCAGGAGGGTAATTGGGATTTCAAGTGACTGGGATGATTGAAGGATTATTTTGGGTTTGAAATTTTTAAATAGGTCTTTTTGGGTGCATTAAAAACAAACTTAAGATTCGCAGAGATTCCAACCCTCCTGATTTGATTGGGAGCCTCCCAATTTGATGCGTTGCCTTGCCTCCCGCTCTCCCAATTTTTATCAGATTCTCCAGATAATCATGAAAAAACAAGTCAGAGAAAAATGGCTAATCTTTAGTACTTTTTTGCGATCTTAGTGTAACAAAAGTAAAGAAAAGCACCAAAAATGTTTGAAAAGAATAAAGGTGATGTCAAAATGCCTGAAATGGCACTTGAAAGAACTTAAATTTGCAAAATTTTCCCGGTGGAACACACCCCCAGACCCCCCTAGAGGCTTGCACCTTCAGCGCTAAAAATACTCCCCATTTTCCTTTAAAAAGGGTAGGAATCTCTGGATTCGGGAAAGTGCCTTGGCTGCTTAGTTCCATAAATAAAGTACAAACAAACCTGTTTGGATGTTGAATGTTTGGGGGTTACGTTTTGGTCGAGGAATTTTTTTGGTCTTGATTTCAGTTGAAATTTCTTCACTTCAGGTTCTTTATTCATTGAAATCTTGTTGTGTTTTCCTTCACAGGAAATGGTGCACTCATGTTACGAGTATTTCCCTATGGTGCCGTTCAGTTTATGTCATATGAACAGTACAAAAAGGTAAGTAACCAGCCTGGGGCATTTCAATCTACCGTGAAAACCCGCAGATAAGCTGCACCTTTTTCCTAAAAATCTTCACTTGAATTTGAGGGTGCAGCTTATCTGCAGGAACATTTGGAAAAGGTGCCGGAAAATTTTCATGAATTGACACTTTTATGGAAAAGTATGCAAATTAATGTTATATTAAACTACAAGGGAGTATTGGTCATTGCTTTTGCAAGTTTGACAGCCCCTAAAAGCTGTTTGCAGTGTCGACGATGGCCTATATTTTCAACAGAATAAATACCACAAGTATTGGCGTGGTAGATGCGCATCATGGCCTACTGTTTCTTTCTCATTTAGCACTTAGTTGGCAGATTAGCCGAACTGCATGATTACGAAACTCTCTTGATGCAACAAGTTTATCTCCAACAGATGACTCCTAAATCTCATTTTATTGATATGATAGCCTGGAAACCCAAACGCCTCCATCTTGTTTTGCTTGTTCGTTCTCACCCCAGTCCCATTTTCGCCTGGTTACTAAGCTACAAACATTCTGCAAAAACATGTTCTTGTTGTCGCACAAAAATCCATGGAAAAACTGTGTTAAATGAAAGAATTTCTGTCAACAAATACCAGAAAAGATCAACCATATCTCAAAGTTGGTGGTTATTATATTAAACAGCTGAAATTGTAGGATATTCAATGAAGAAGACTCCTTAAGACTCAACTTTGGACTTTCTTTGATTTACTTTCAAAAAACTTTTTTCCAAAATTTGGGTTGCTAAATTCAGGGAGCGGCTTATCTAGGGTTGCGGCTTATCTGGGGGTGTTTACGGTATATCTTGTGGTTAGAAATCCACAACCATTAAAATATGTGGTGGACATATAACCACCATGATATGATAAAAATTGTCAAACTGTATGCAGCCACGAACGATTTGCTTTGTGTGAGATGTGATGGCCTTTTTTCTAACCGCATTGCCATTTAATTTGGTGGGACATTAGGCTTTGGTTGTATTGTATCATACTATTAAGGAAATATAAGACTTACCTTTTACCTCTCGGTTAGATATTTAGACAGCACTTGTTCAACAAGATAAACCGTTTGTTTTGGTTTTTCCTGAATGTGACCAGATTGATAAAACTTACCTCTGTAATTGGAATCTATGATCCTTTTTTGGTACAGCTGTGTTGATTGATTTTCAGTTAGTTTTTTTATGATAGCATACAAGTTGCACAAAGTTGAAAGGTATCGTCACTCAATGATGTTATTGTGCCACCGTAAATAAACTGCTTACACAATACTTACTAAAAACACTCAATCCGTTATAATGCGGCATATGTATTGGCTTAATTTTGTTATATGTGACAAAAGAACTCATGGTAATTTTAATTTTAACATATTTTTTTATGTTGCCTTTGTGTGAACAGCTCATAAGCCCAATATGTGATAACTGTGCATTAAGCAAGCTCCTCTCTGGGTCCCTTGCAGGTGAGTGCTGCAACCATTTGCTAATCCCCATGTGTTTACATGAAATTAAACAATACAGACACATGCAGCAACCCAATGTACTGCTTTAAGGTTACTGTAGACCTTCAGAGGCCAAATTTTGCAAAAAAAAATTTTCTTTGCTCATTCTAAACCTAAAACATTGATTTATAGTTTGGTGAAAAAAGTAATGTAAAATTGTTAAATGATCGGGGGATATCGAGGAAAAACTTCTTTTTAGAAAAGTTAATAAATAGCAAAAGGTGTTCGATCCTTATTACACATGGGGCGCTCCGTACATTTTTCGCGGAAAACTTCATCCGGCGACTCGAGTTACGCAGATTTGAATGTTTTATTTACATCAAAACAGCTGTGCTGTTTAGCATGGGTTAGGAAACAAGGATCAGTGTATTTTCATGCAAAAGTCTGTAAAAAAAATAATATGAGTTCGTCGAAAAGAGAGAACACAACTTGGACAAAATTACGTAAGAAAACCGTGTTAAAGAAAACGAAAATGAAAGAAGGAGATTAGAAGAAAGCCAGAAGCAAATTGATGTCCAGTTGGAGCTCAAGAACAAATCGAACAATAACACTCAAGGGAATTAGCTTTACCGAATGAATTCATCACCGCTACAGCACTTTGTTTGGGATCGCGGGTCAGCCGCTTTTGGCTGCTTTTTTCGCCGCTGGTTTCCCGTCCTTTCCCGTTTGCTAGTGCTTTATTTTCCTTTTGATTTCCCGTGTTGGAAACACAAGCACTTTGATGAGGTGTGATAAGCTGGCAAATTTTTAGGAGCAAAAAACTCGGGCTTTATTTTTGCGAGGATTGCACTGCCTCAAGCAAATTAATAGGGTATGTAGATTTGAGGGATTTTAACGAAACTTGGCCAAAATGTTCCTTGGTTATTAACGCGCCAAAGTGTGTGAGGCTTTTTTAATATTTCAAATATTTCGCGTTTTTCGCCTTCTTGCATGACGAAGATCAGCAAATATTCTAATCGCCGAGTTAACAACAGATTTTCTCAGCAACCAATAGGAATATCCAAAAAGCCTTACACACTTTTGTAGTCCATTACCTGCTGATTGACACTGTCCAGTTTGTTTGGTCGTATGTGTGAACACGAAAGCAGGCAATTCAATTTAGCAAACATCGTCAGTGTTGCAGTTTAAGGCTTGCGCGAGCTTACCATTAGACTAAATCTTAATAATTGATTCTTTAGATTCTACATTCTATTAGCTTTACAGTGATATATTATATACTTTTCTAAGGTTTTGTAAAAAGAAAGCGCATATGAACGATTTTCCGCAAGACACCCCTGAAGGTCTACAGTAACACGTTAACTGTTAGTTGGCAAATGAATTTTTGGAATTGAATTAAAACTCAATATAAATATTTTATACTGTGCTGCTCAGGTATTACAGCCTGTTCATTTACTTATCCCTTGGATGTTGTTCGCTCACGCCTGGCATTTCAAGTGGCAGATGAAGAAATATACTGTGGTGTATGTCATGTAATACGGCAGATAGTGACCACAGAGGGTGGTTTTACAGCTCTTTACAGAGGCTACGGAGCTACAGCACTTGCAATGATTCCTGCTGTTGGTGAGTGTGCAGTATTTGTAAAATCAACTTTCCTTACTGCTTGATTTCCTTAATCAATATCGCAGCCATTAACCAAGGTCCCACAAAGTGTTTACCTTATTTTTTTACCTTATTTTGTTACCTATTCCTAAACCTGACATCCCCTTGTACATAATTTACTGTACATGTACTATTAATAAAATTTGTTCAGGACGACTTAAATTCTCAGTCCAGTGGGGTGGGTGGGTGGGTGGGGGGAGAGGAGGGGGTGGTAGGGATTTGTTGAGCTTTTACCCTATTTCAAATCAAATGTACATTAGTACACACTTACCTGTTTTCTTGATACAGGCCATGCTAATGTAAGTCCTGTGTTTGTTTGTTTTTTTCCGCAGGTTTTGGGTTCCTTGCATATGAGAGCTTTAAAGACTTCATCCTTGCAATGAATGGTTCTTTCACCAAGGTGAATAAAGAAGGCCAAACAGTTCTCACGCCTGTTGGGGGACTGGTGTGTGGTGCATTGGCTGGGGCATCATCACAGACAGTGGCGTAAGTACTTTGTCATCAAATGAACCAGAAGCACTAAAGAGTAGTTCACATGAATCATTTTTTCAGCCACTGTAAAACTCATAAATAGTGCTGGGATTTCACACTAGTCTTGTTTTAAACCAAAGGCAACATTTTGTTTGTAATTTGAATGAAGAAGACTTGGTACAAAATTTTGTATAGAAATGGGAATTTATTTAGCCTCAATTTTCAACTAAAGATATTTAAGAATTTCTTTTTCTTTTAACCTTTCTTAGTATCTCACCAGACGACGTTCGAATAGTATCTCATGGTGCAATTCTCCGCGCACTTCACGCAATATTGAAGTTATTGCGGATTCCACCGTAAAATAACATCGCTTAATTCTCTATGGCACATTTCATATTTTTTTCCAGTCAAAAGCAAGAAAATTGTATTATTTTGTTGTTTGTCATACTTTCATTGATTTGCAATTGTCCTACACTGTATGACCATGGTTTGTTAAAAAACATCCTTTATTTTGATTATTTTGATTAGCTTTCAAAGTGTTCACTGACCCGCGACAAGGTCATAAATATTCATGATTCTTCGGATAATAAGCAGGTTTAGACTACTAAATATGGGTCTCACGCTAGCATAATGAAGGCCGTATTATTGTACTTGCAAAGAAGTACCGAGAAATACCTGCATCTTAATGGATTTTTCAGCAATCAAAAACCAGCGCCGCGTGCTGTAAAGCATGTGTGATGTCTGTTTCAGGCAACAATCGCTGGGCTCTATCGTGAGCTTTGTCATCATTGCCATTTATATAAATTGCATTCAAAATGACTAATTTTAAAAGTAATTTTATAACTGTACTCTTCAAATTAGTGAAATGCTTACAACTGGTGAAAAATAACCTTAATGATAAGCTCAAATATGTATTCACAGATTATGTAAACAACGCCGAACGAGCCCACCAGCTGCGAAGCGGACGGACTAGAGATCGATATAGATTCGGATCAGCACAGGACTTCTTTATTAACACTCCAGCAACAAATAGCTCATCTATAGCCGAATTTTTGACTGTCACAGGAACGAGAGCTCTTTGGCGTTCGTCCAATTGTTCGATAACACTAAGATGTATTACAAGCAAACACAGGTAAATCCCTTCAACGTGACACTGAAATTCTCCTTTGAAACGCAGTGAATGTAGAATACGGTAAGTCGTTTTCCCCGAAAGCAGCAGCTTTTGAATCAAAACTAATCCGGAAACACGCCATGGCGAACTAAACTAGTCCGGAAATACACCCTGGCGAAGGCTTCTTCTCACTTAGCGAGAGCTGAATAATACTGATTAGGTCACGTACGCAGTGATAATATAAGATGAAACGAAATGCATCATTGGATACTATTCTACCGTCGTCTGTATCTCACTAAGCACTGAAATCTATAAAAATAAAATTAATTTGCTTAAAATGTATTTCCAGATATCCTTTAGATGTTGTAAGACGACGCATGCAGCTTGCTGGAGCAGTATCTGATGGGTACAAATACAGGTAATCCTGGCGTTAAGTTATAATAATACAAAAGGCCAAGGTTTTTTTAGTCATATGGCTGGAATGTAGTAAATGATGCACCTACTGTAAGTTAATAAAGACTCTTAAATAGCATCAAAAGAGAAATTAATTTCTCACTTCAAGAGTACAGTCATATTAAATTTTCAAAAAGGTAAATGATTTAAAAGGTCCTGGCATGTAACCATTAAAATATTGTTTTCAAAGATTCAAGCCATGGGTTTGGAGTTGGAGCATGGGATCTATTTACACTCTTTAAAAACTATGTACACTGTACTATTTAAAAGCTATTGTGAATGATTGAAACTGAATAACAAAGCTAAATTAAATAAACGGCATGCAGTGCATGCAGAAGCGATGACGTTTCACAAAGGGTCTAACATAATTGAGGACGGGATAAAGACTGTTATCCAATTGCAGTGTACATTTTTTAAACCTAAGAAGCAATGTTCGTGATTGTCTAAATAGCATAGTTAGGATATTATGGAATTCAAATAAATACAGAATTAACAGTAGGCAGGCCAAGGATGCAAAGTTAATAATAATACATTTTCTTCGTAGATTTGCACAATTGAACAACAGTAGATTGCGTTATATTGTAGTGTGTGACTTCCGATAAACGACATACGATACGCGGGAGCAAGCTTTTAAGCTGCGAGAAAGGTCAAACGGTCTCTTGTTCACGACGGCCCTTATAATTATAAATGTTAGAAATTTCTGTCTACTAATTCTAATAGATCCCATCATATGTAATTAGTCTCTTTCGTTTATACATTGTAGTGTTCCATTCTAACTGCACGGGAGTATTTTGCTTTTGTGTTCTATGCGGCGATTTCTTGTTATCAAGTTAAACTTGATTTCTGTTCGACCGAAAAAGACAAAAAGATCGGGTCGGTCTTGCGATTTCCTGACGTCATCGCTTAAAAATGGGTTTTAACAGCAATTTTAAAAGCGTCAAGGGTGTGTCTTATGTATAAGCAGTTCTTAATTTTAGTTAATTGTAAAGTGCAACTGAGTATTTGTACATCATGTTTTCTTTGCTTTATATAAATGCTTATTATTATTATTATTATTATTATTATTACTATTATTATTATTATTATTATTCCTCGCGAAGCGAGGCCGAAGGCCGAGCGTAGCGGGGTGTATAATTTTGTCCCTCAAAGGGCTCAAGCGGGATGAAATCTCGTGTGGAGTTTACGGTCATATATATTTATTTATTTATTTGTGAGCTTGGTGTGTGGCGGAAATGACGTCACACGGCCGCCGCGCGCTGGTGGCCTAATGGTAAGGCGTCGAACTTGAAATCAGATCTTCGGGACTGAGTGCGGGGGTTCGAATCCGGCTAGGGTTTTTTTTTTCTTTTTTTTTTCTTATTTTTTTTTGTGGGTTCGAATCCTGAGCCTTTCATTTTTTTTCGTTTTTCTTTTTGGATTAAAATAACACTGATTTCCACATAATACTCCCTCAACGCCTATTTAGGCTATAAACTGCTGATGTTGAAAACTGGCGTTGTATGAAAATTTGCCATTTCGTTCTGAACCCATTGTTGCTGATGTAAAGGCTGATCGGGATTTCTCCATCCATTGGAAAGATAATCATCTCTGTTTAGTTCCTGTTGCTGTAATTGTTGTTGTTGTCTACGCGTGGCACTATTTTCTCGAGCAGACTGTAATTGAATATTCCTCTCCTCCTCCGATTCTAATTGAAAGCGCGCTGCATCACTTTTCCTTCTTAATTGTAATCTCCTAATGGTAAGGCGTCGAACTTGAAATCAGATCTTCGGGACTGAGGGCAGGGGTTCGAATCCGGCTAGGTTTTTTTTTCTTATTTGTTTCTTTTATTTGTCCAGTTTCTGTTTGTATTCTGTCTGAATTGTATTTTGTCCGTTACTAGGCAACAATAACCCAGAGCTTCGCGAGGCCCTGCGAGTCACGTATTACTAGTTATTATTATTATTTTGTGCAATATGATCAAACAGGTTTTCATTTTCAGCACATATTGAATTTGTTATTGTGCAATATTTGCAGTGGCTGTATCAACACCTTTGTAACAGTATACACAGAAGACGGTGTAAGGAAGGGATTGTACCGTGGCTTGTCAATCAACTACTTGAGGGTGGTGCCACAAGTGGCAGTCATGTTCAGTGTGTATGAGCTGACCAAGCAGTTTCTGAGTCAAGAATTAACCAGTTCAAGAAATGAGTGAGTCATGCACTCTCTCTCTTCTGACTCTTGATGAAAAAGAACTCAGTGAAGGCTGGTGTCCAAGCAATGCAATGAAAAGCAAAGAACAATAATATCTGAACACACCTCTTGTCATCTGTGATCACAGTGTTCTTCAGGAAAAACTGCTGAATGATTACTGATAAAATGAATATACCATAATATGGCTTTAAACTGCTTTACTGCAAATTTGCAGTTGTCACATAATTTAAAGTTGATTCATTGGTGAAAAAACTCACAAGATCTTCAATGAACTTTGAAAAGATGCATTTTATGAGAATCTTTTAAGATCTTCTCTAGCACAAGGTTTCTTTCAAAACCTGTAAGGATCCTTCAGGTCCCTGTAGATCCCTGAAGATCCTCAACTCGGACCCTACAATTATCCTTAAAAATTGCAAAAAGGCTTATGGGCCTTTGCACAGGGTTTATTATCAAGGTCAGACATTCTGCAAACCACCACATTTTGTTCTTCCTAGACCCCAAACTGTTTTCGTTTTTTCCTAAAGCCTGAAACTGCCTTGTTAGCTATCAACTATGTCGTATCCAACGTGCGCGCAAAAATACAAGTGACTCGTGGGATATTCCATATTATTAAAAACTAGCAATGTTATATTGCAATTCTAGAGTTTTAATTGGTTAACAGGCAATGGTATATCATCTCGTATACCATTGACCACAAATATGGTGGCCAATACGCATCAACGAAAACAGCTGGGGAGCTCAAATTTTGTATATTTTAAATATTTTTACAGTAATACTTTCACAAAGTTGTTTGCTTCTTCTTTTGCACACCACACTCGCTTTCGTGCCCTGCACCCACTATCAGGCTTCACACAATCGCTTTTGCGCTTTGCACTCTGTGCTTGACTTGTAGGCAAGTCTAGGGGACAATATACATTTATTTCTATCTACATTCTTTAAGACAAATTTCAGAAAGCATATTGGGTCATAACTCAGCGATCTGTAAGTAAAAGTTTTTGTTCATGTACAGCAAATTACTTTGTGGAAAGAAAATCTGATGTAACGGTGGGGTGAGTAATAATGGGGAACTATAAGTGATGGGTATAATTTATCATTAGGCGTGTACAGATGATCATTAAATTTCTGGTATTCTGATGTAGAGAACATCACGGAAGATAAAAGATATAAAATGCTTGCCGTATTTATTCGATTAAGTGCTCTGGG
Source organism: Oculina patagonica (assembly GCF_052425735.1). Lineage (NCBI taxonomy): Eukaryota > Metazoa > Cnidaria > Anthozoa > Scleractinia > Oculinidae > Oculina > Oculina patagonica. The sequence continues at coordinate 6,760,492 of NC_135766.1, forward strand.
CGCTTATTAAATTTTTGGACCTTGAGAGTGGGCGATTATTCGAGGCTGGGCGCTTATTAAGTTTTCACCATTTTTAGCAAGTAGTATTTTTTATTTTGCAAGAAAACAATGTATAATAACTAAACGCGAAGATGTACCAAAACAGAATTTTAACTGTTCATTAAAAGTTTCAGTAAAAAGACTAAAAAACTCGGTCTTCGGGGTAGCCTCTTCGGGGTATTCAAATTCAATCTCAACTTCAATAATAATCAAAATTCCTCTTGTGCCCTTTTTAAGTCGTGAATAACGACTTATTGCGGTCTGCTGGCGATTAAATTTGTGTAAACTCCCTTGGTAACCTGGCAATTTTATATTAAGTTTAAATTAAGTTCAAAATGGCGGATGAACGGCACAAGGGCTGGTTGCACGAGTTGTAATGCGAACTTGTGGATGTACATCAGGAGAATACGAATATTTTTTACTTTCTGGAAGGAATTTTTCTAGTGAGGCTACTGCTCGAATCTACATTTACACACAATGCAACGGAAAGGATGGCCAAGGAAGCAAGAAACTTGCACGCCGAACAATAGCTTATTTTGAAAGTCCGCGGATATGAAATTATCTTTCATGATCATTGAAATGCAATCAAATAGTTGGTAAGTAATAAATCACCCTAAATAAGGTTGTATTTTCCGCTACAAATTAGTCTTATGCACTCAGCAAGATTAAACTGATGCGTTTCGAAACAATTAGAGATATCTATAGTTGGCTTGCTTTGTCTTTCGGTCGATCATTTATTTGCACGTTCGTCAAGTTTTTGTATCTAGTAATATTTTATATTCGTTGTCACACTCTCGTTAACGAAATTCCCAAGTACATCTATCTCGTGACTTAAACTTAAATCAAAATTTCCTCTGGCATTCGTAGCTCATTAGGTAGCAAGCCTTTAGTGAATGATAAATTTGCTCTGCTTTTGAAGGCAAAACTACATTTGTAAACACAGTATTATGCATCAGTCCCTTACAATTATTTTTTCTTCATACACATGGTCTGTCAAAAAAGGGACATATTAGTTCAACTGTGGTAATTATAGTTCTCCAGGGGTGTATCATTGCACTCAGGTAATTTTTTGCTTTGTCAACATCCACTGAGTGCTATGGGGTAGACATTCAAAGAAATTTAACATTAATTCAAAGGGTGAGAGTACTATTGTTAGCGGCTATTAATTTTAGCGATTTTTTCTGTGCAAGATTTAGCGACTATTTAATATAGGGATTTTCCAAAAACTTCAAGAACTAGTAATATCATGTAAACCAGCTTTTACTGGCCGGTGATGAACATATGGCTAAGATGAAAATAAATGTTCAGTAAAAGAAAAAAACTACCGTATCTTGACATTGAATGCACATAAATTGCATTGCCTAAAAGAACAAAGTTACCAGTATCCATTTTTGTGTTCCATTAGGGTGGGAAGGGGGTACCGGGGAGGTACTTGAAATTTGACCAAGGCAAATTTTAGCAAGTATTTAATTTAGCGATTTTCGCCCAAAACTCACTAAAATCGCTAAAATGTAATAGCCACTAATATAACAATAGTAACCTTAAGGTCGATTTCTGTACATGTCCTATGCCTCCCCCCCCCCCCCAAATAAATGCATGCAGTCATCTCAGCCGAAAAGGAACCTGGTTGCATGCCATGCTGATAAATAACAAATTGCTTACACTTAGATGGTTTGTTGTACGTGTTGTCCTACAGATTTATTTTAACAAGGCACATAGCATTTTGAATTAATTTACAGATTCGCCAAAACAATATCCTGCAATACAGCACATCACTGAACTCTGCATGGGGCTAGGCTGTCAAGAGGTGTGGGCTGGAATGAACATCCTACAGTAACTTGTATGAAACATATGATCAGAAAAAAGAATTTTATTTCAAATTTACTCTCATTTCACAAACAGTGAATACTGCTCTCTATAAATTGACTTTTAGCAGACTGTACAGCTTGAAAAGAAATATTTGGAAGTCATTGTTATTAACTACTGAAAACAAAGAGTTAAAGATAAACAAGCTTTAAGGTTCAGATCCTTTAATCCAACATGGCCACCAAATCTATGCAGGGTGGCTAGCAATGTATAGAGATTATTTAAAAACGAATTAATAAGGCTGATTAAAATGCATTCATTTGATGACTTTCGTGGCATGTAAAGGGGTAAAGTGAACTTTTTGGTTGCAAGTAAAGATACCAGAAAAGGAAATAAGCAGCAGTTTTCATTTGTTACATGTATCAGGCCTCTAAATTGATAATAAAGTATGTTGACTTCACTGTTTCCTGCCAATTGCAATACTTAGAAGTCACGTGTATGAGGCATCTGTTAGTTTCTTTTAACTATTTGCCTTCTGTCACAGTGTCTGCCATTCTTTAACAGAGAAAAATGTATGTCGAATAATACCACTGTCCTCTATAAAATGGCTCAGTTACCTGGTCATTAATTAAAGAACCCTTTAGTAAATGTGAAACAGTTTGGTGAAAAAAAAATTCCCTAGCTTCTTTCCATTACCAGCTTCGCAGCATCTTAAGGTACCTCATATCTTGTTACCACTATACGTGTCTCTCTCAGCATTAATTATTTTAAGCTCTGAAATAATCTTTACTTCTTAGCTGCTTAGCTAGAAGGCCTCGATGGACTACTGGATGGTTAGTTTTCAGTTAGAATATGGGGTTATTTATCACTTACCAGCTAGAAATTTAAACATGACTCAACTATGACGTACGTTTAACAGACTTCATAGACAATTACAAAATTTGTCGTTTGTCAGCAGACATTTTAAATTTATTTTGGCTAATTCTGGGCTATCAGTTTATAATATACCACATTCACGACTTTGCTCATAGAGCCTTTGATTAAGGGGGGTGGGGGTGGGCGCTTATTCGAGGCTGGGCGCCTATTAACTTTTCCTACCTTCAGGGTGGGCGCTTATTCGAGGTTGGGCCCTTAATCGAATAAATACGGTATGTGAAGCACAGGCAGACAAGTCTGTGTTTGAGGCTGCGTGACGTAAGCGTCACGGTATGCGCTATTTGAACCCATACATTCACTGTAATTTGTAACGATTGACCTCCGCTGGAGTCAACTGATCGTGAGAAATGCTCCATGAAATACTGAATTTCGAATCTTTTCATCCCAAACTTTGATCTACTGTAAGCCAGATAAATAAAGTTCACTTACCTTTCAGTTTTATGGGGTTTTGAGGCCGTTAATTCCTCGAGAGTAGTCACTGCCCTTTAGCTCGGGTATTTTCAAAAGTTGTTCCAGTTTCACCTTAAGTAAGAAAGAAAAATATTATTATCAACACTCCAACAGCGTTAAACGCCAAAAAAGTGCAGTTTATAGTATTACTAACATTATTGGCTTTTTTTATGCTAGAGACGATAATGTCGTCTAGACGACTTTAACGTCTAAGACGTTAAAGGCGTCTGGTATAAAAACGGGATGCATTTAGTAGACAGCTTTTCAGAAAAAAATAAAAAATGACTGGGTTCGACACTCGGAGGACACTGGACACGAAGACGTTAAGCCATCAGACGTTAAAGGCGTCTGTCTTATTTACTGTTCGTATACTAGTTAACGACGTCCTGTTTTTATAAGAGCGTTGTTCAGACGCTCTAACGAAAAGACGTTAAAGCCATCAGACGTTTGCTTATTTACCGTTTTTAGTGCAGAATGCACTATTGTGATGGTTTGGTGGGTTGGCGTTTGCTAAACCCCTAAATCACTAAACCGCTAACGCGGTGTAAACTTTTAATCGCCAATTAATTAATTAATATCAATTAATTAATTATTTCTGTAAAGGGGGGCGGGGATAGAGAGCACCTGACCGTGTGCCCTTGGTAAATCGGGGAGTACATTACGATACTAATACATACATACATACATACATACTTTATTTAACGTGGAAAAAAGTACACACTTAGCTGTTAGCTAGTTTACAGGTGCTCCACGATTAAAAGTTTAGTATTTACAAAAGTATTTACATCAAAACAAAGGGTATAAAAGTATTACATCAGACTATTTTAAAATGGTTAAAAAAAAAAAAAAAAAAAAAAACAAACAAACAAACAAACAAACAAACAAACAACAACACCATCTAGCTAAATTAAGATTCCTAAAAAATATATATATATAAATATAAAAATCCTATCTAAAAGCGATAAAATATAATTATTAAACATTGAAATCAGTTTGTCTAATCTTTTTCAAAAAGTCCTTTGAGCCTGCCATGGAACGAATATCACGAGGTAGCATGTTCCAGTGCTTTGCTGCAGCATAACGCCACGACTTAACCCTTTAACCGGCAGATTTCTGTGACTTTCTAAACGTTTTTTCTGGGCTTAGACATTCTGTAGAACTTCGTGATTGCATATAAGAAGTTCAAGTAAAAATGTGTGCTGTTTCGAAACACCGAGGGCTCAAATTTTTATTGTGACGTCAGTAGTCGGCAGTTGCTTCTTTCGGCGAGCTGTTGGGCTTGGATTTGGCTCGTTTTGTGTTTATAAGTGATTTTTCGAGTCATTTTTCACTGCAGAAGCCCCCAGGCTGGCATCATTAAGCTAGAATGGTGGGTAGAGGCCAGCATCTGAAAGAAACCAGAGGTGAGAGATGATTTTGTCTTGATTGGAACGCCAGAAATATTCGAATCGAAAGATGGCGGTTCATGGGTAAAGTTGTCTTTCTGGCCGTTCTGTGGGTGGATTCCAAGACCTGCCAAGGCATTTTGGACGAGTTCTGACTTCCAAAGAATGCAATCGGTGCAACATTTTGCCGGCAGGATTGGGTGGCTCGACACTTATAAAAAATATATGGAATAAAGGTAGGAAGCCTTTCATGCCGCCGCCATGACTGTTTTCCCAAGCATCCCTTTCGGTCACCAACGAGGAAATTACAGGTTTGCAAGCATAGCTCTAATCGAATAGTAATTGCTGAGTCTGCTGAATGATTGATGGGAAATTTCCTTGGTGAACGGAAGGGAATAGGGTTGAAGTTTGCTGCAAATGTATATTTTTGAAGTCAGAATTATTTTTTCATTAAAAAAATGGAGGCAAAGATGTGTGTTTTTTTGTTGTTGTCCTGTTACGTATAAAACGGGCATTTTCAGATTTGCTGCTGAACAAACAACCATATGCAACATAAATCAAGAGTTGTAGTCAGTTAGTTGGCTTTTAAAGCTATGAAAATTATCACTTTGCCATAAAAAGCAGTCATTACTATCATGTGCCCAGATATGTAAAAGCTAGAGTTTTTTCAATCACTGCTGGTGATTTTCGTACACATATGTACGATTGCCGGTTAAAGGGTTAAGACCATATCTGGTAGTGTTCACTTTAGGTATGGAAAGATTAAAATTACCGCGAAGATTGTACGCTGTTCTCTTTTCAGTTATAAGATTTTTGAAGCTGGATGGTGCCCTGCCTTGAATAATATTGTTCACAGTCAATAACATATCTTGAGTGCGACGATTTTTTAAGGTTGATTTTGATCCGATACGCCGCAAGAGCGCTTCGTACGACGAGGTCTTGTCGCTGTACACAAATCTCAAGGCCCTCGCATTTGTTCTTTCCAGTTTTTCTATATTTCTTCTTCCACAGTGATACCAAACTTGACTACAATAAGAAAAATAAGGTAAAATAAAAGCTCTATACAAGGATTCCTTCGTATTACAAGGTAGAATGTTCTTTAACCTGCTTAGAGCGTTTATTTGGCTCCCCACCTTGCGACAAATGTCCGCAATGTGTGAATCAAATTTTAGTTTATCGTCTAAAGTTATGCCCAGTAATTTTATCTCCTTGGATACTGGAATTTCTTTACCCTCACATTCGATCTTGATGTCACACTGACTAGCTGACTAGCATTTCCTAACACCATGGCGTTATATTTTGTCGGGTTGGCGATCATACCGTTTTGTTTGAACCAAGAGCTGGCATTGAACAGATCTTGGTTAATCATGTTTTCAACTGCGCGGGGACATTCGTTTGAGGCATGTAGATTGGTGTCGTCTGCAAAGCTTAGTAAGCTGCTCTCGTTTATAGCATAGGCCATATCGTTCATAAAAATATTAAAAAGAAGCGGTCCTAATATTGACCCCTGGGGTACACCACTACGAACGACATTCCACGATGAAAAACTGTTTCCCAGTTTGACTCGTTGGTAGCGATGTGAGAGATAGCTCTGAAGAAGGGACCACGATCTTTCATCCAGTCCGTAAAATCTAAGCTTTTCCAACAGAAGATCGTGAGGGATACAGTCAAATGCCTTGCTAAGGTCCAGTGTAGCAGCACCAATAAAGTGGCTTTGATCAAGTTTTTCTTTCCACTCTTCGGTAAGTGTTAATAGCGCCGCAGAGCAGCCATGAAATTTCCGATACGCGAACGTATAGTCGTGGAAAATGGTATCAAAATACGTACTCATCTGTGTATGGATAATGCGTTCAAACACTTTGTCGAATGCGGGCAGCACGGTGACAGGTCTAAAGTTTGCTTTGTCCAACACGCTGTCCTTTTTGTGTAAAGGTGTAATCTGACCATTCTTCCACCCTTCGGGGACTTCTGCCTACAATTGAAGAACTCAAGGTATATATTTGTTTCAGAAAGCACTATGCTCTCCTTGTGGTGCGATTCTTTCTGGAAAAAAAACTTTGTGCTAAACGCATGCGCAGATCAGTCTACGTCACGAACATTGCGTTTTTCTTCAGCAGAAGGATTCGTGTAGACTCCGTGGCCCCAAGTTAAAACCACAAATTAATTGAATTAGACACTAAGGCGTCATAGCAGTTCATGTAAAATAATTCTTGATATGTCAACGCTGCTTTCTTAGAAAAGGTGATCTAGCATCTCATAATTAATTGATAATATCTGTGTTACAATCAATGTCGCCTTGTTTGCAGAAAATAAATCACGTTACCATATCATCATGTTACATCCGTTTTCGACAAAAACAAAAGTATGTTACATGTTTTTGACAAAAACAAAAGTATCTCGTTTGCTGTTTCAATATCAAACTGAAATTCAAGCTATCGAAAATTAAAATAACAGGGACGTGTTTAGAAATTTTGTATTAAAGCGTAACGTGGTGTGCTTTTCAATGCGGTTGAATTCCTGTAGAATCCGTGGCGTTAATTTAATTAGACTTAAAAAGCATCACAGCGATCTGCGAGAAAAACAACAATATCATGTTACATCCGTCAGTTCCTTTCCTTTGATTTGTTCTCCATCGGTTGAACTAACCTCCGTTTTATTTTGTAAAACCTCTGCCGCTTTAGTGTTTGAACATGCTTTCGTTACGGTTCCGACATTTTTTGAAAAAAATCTTCACACTACGTGCTTCTCGGCTTCATGCTTGAGTGAGCGTGTGACGTGTTCACCAGACCGTAGCGAGAGCATGATGTGGTGCACGAAATGCTTTAGCGACAATTTCGGGGGAAAAGCCGCAATTTCGACATTTTATGCTTTGTAATTAATAGTTTGTGTTCTGCTCGTGCACTGTTCTGAAAATTTGTAATTTTTTAGGTCTTTTTCTAAATGCTGAAGGGGACAATGCGGCATGATTCTTGTAGAATCCGTGGCGTTAATTTTTAAACGCATCATAGCAGTCTAAGAGAAAAACAAAGGTATCATGTTACAAACCTTTGCACGAAAAGCACAAATATCACGTTTGCTGCTTCAATACTGAACTGAAAGGTGAACTCATTTGACTTATTCTCATGCGAAATTACCCTGGAAAATTATTATCATGCTGTCGATTGATTGGCCATATTGCATTCTGTACTGTCCTTTGAGTCTCTGAGTTTCAACTTTTTTGCTTGTTTAGTATTTATTATTAATAGCAGTTATGTGGGCAAAATTTGGAACATTCTTGTTAACTCTCAATGGACTGTTTTAATTTCTCAAGGGAGTACTTTCCGCTGTGGGTGATCACTTGCGATCTCGTGGAAAAAACGTGACTTGTCAGTATCCGTGCGTACGGGCGTACGTACGAACGGACGTAGGCGACTCCCAAAATTTCTCGGTTCGATAGGATACCATTTGCCTGCCTATGGATGCTCCGCTAGCGCGCCTTCGGCGCGTGGGAGCTCCGCTATAATAGAAGAAAAAGACCGTAAACTCCACACGAGATTTCATCCCGCCTGAGCTCTTTAAGGGACAAAATTATACACCCCGCTACGCCTTCGCCCTCGCTTCACGAGCAATTATTGTTATTATTAAAATCGATAGTAAGAAGTTTGATGATCGACTGCTCATTGAAAAAGTTACAAAGTTGTCAAGGTTGTTTGTATGCAAACCGCGGAGGAGTCATTCTCGTACGTCGAGTCTTAGACTGCTTGCAGTCTGTTTTTCTCTCGAAATTTAGTAAGGGAGTGCGAGGCTAGGGAGGGTTTAAGACGCGCGAGGAAGGATTGGGGCGAGACAAGTGTGCGCGCGCGATCGGATCGCGATCGAGGAAAAACAGTCTCATTCTCGTCCCCATAGCCCTTTCGTTTCTCTTAGCCGGCTTGGCACGAGAAAACGGAGGGCTCTGGGGACATAGGATTTTTGAATTAATTCGATTTTTTTTGATTGGCTGTTTGGAACAAAGAATTCCTAAACGGAAGTCGAAAACGTAACGACTCTCTCATACATTCTTTTGAAACGTCATGACTGCATACATGAAGACCGGAAATCCTAGAATCTAGGACTGGAAATCCTGTGTCCCCAGAGCCCCTTGTTTCCTCGTGCCAAGGCCTAGCCGGCTAAGAGAAACGAAAGGGCTATGGGGACGAGAATGAAACAGTCTGTCTTTTCTCGTCTCGCCCCAAGCCCCTTCTCATCCACCCGCCAGTTCAACCAGTTTGCTCGCGTTGTTCCTGATATAACCGCGCGCTCCGACCCTACTACCAGTTTCGAGCGACCGTGAAAGGCAAACTTTTTTCCGCGTTTTTTCACGGGTAAAACATTCAAGTTTGACTAGACAAACCGTTGCGTTTTTCAACTGAACCAATTAACGTTTGGAGCGTCAACATGTCAAGTTTGACAGCTCCGCCGGTGTGTTTCTGCACATGAAACAATGGTTTTGAAAACTTTTGCGTCGACTTTTTATATTTCTTCAATGAATGTCGACAGAAAAGGGCGGCTTTACATTTCTGGCAATTGTTGTGACAGAGATCAGCGATTGTTTATTTTTATTTTTTTTATTTTGAGAGTATTTTTTTACGTTAAACAACGTTAAATGGTTTACTTGTAAAACGCGACAGTTTGTCAAGACAAACTTGAATGTTTTACACGTGAGAAAACGCAGAAAAAAGTTTGCTTTTCACAGTCGCTCGAAAATGGTAGTCAAAGACCTTAGAGAAAAGGCAGAGACTACCAGTAGTCTGAAAATAGTGTAATTGTAGTCAGGGGAAGACATAGTTGGTTGAAGGTTTGTCACTGACTGTGTTTTTGATGTTATTTTCCAAGACGTTTCGGCTATTGCTTACCGTAAGCCTTCATCAGTTAAAAAATCAAAGCTTTCACACGCGATTTAAAATAGCAGCACGTAAGCGCACGCTTTAAAACATAACGTGTAAATGGTCGAGACAGCAGCAAAATTGTAGAAATTTTCAAAAATAATACGACTTTTTTAATTTTCACAAACATGTTTCGACGGTACATCCGTCATAGTCAGTGTGACGGTTATGAAAGTTGCCCAAGCACTATTTCAAGATCCCCTACATCGGGCATTTTTCGGGTGTTGCACAACAAAGGGTACGCAAGCTAATCGATCGATTCTGTAAACCCATTGACATCAAATTTGTTTATTCTACTTTTAAAATTAAGAACTTGTTCAACGTGAAAGATCCTCTCCCTGACAGGCTCCGTACGCGCATCGTGTATAAATTTTCTTGTGCAAGCTGTAATGCTTGTTACGTTGGCGAAACAAGCCGACATTTCTCCACGCGCGTGCACGAGCACTTGTCATCGGACAGAAACTCTCACGTTTATAAGCATTTGTAGGCTTCAGAGTCATGCCGTACCTCTTGTAACTTAGACTGCTTCAAGATCTTAGACTCTGCGCCTACTAAGTACCAGGTTAAGCTTAAGGAGTCTATGTACATCAAGTGGGAAAAGCCGGACCTTAATCAACAGGTCAAACACATCAATTTGACGCTTTCCCTATAGCTGCACGCGTGCGCGCTTCTTTTTAATTCCGTTAACTTCGAAATTTATCTAGCGTATTGCTTTTCAACGCAATGTAACGTATTTGTAACAGGCACGTTTTAAATCACTGTAAACTTTCATAACCGTCACACTGACGATGACGGATGTACCGTCGAAACATGTTTGTGAAAATTAAAAAAGTCGTATTATTTTTGAAAATAACGTGTAAAAGTTTGAAACAAAAAGAAACGTGGCGCGTGGCTATAACAGTCTTAAACAGGTAGAGTCACTACTAAAACCGTCACGGAACTTCTAGTCGTCACGGATTTCACGAAATTGACTCATTTCTCCTCTCCTTTGATCAGTCTATAACAGTCTTAAACAGTCGTCACGGATTTCAGTCTTATAGCCTGTATCTATAAGCATCTATAATATGTAAGAATCTATCCGTCACGGATATGTCACGGATCCATAGCCGTCACGTGTTTTTCCAAATTTGACCGCCACGGGTTTTACCAACAGCCTCTTCCTCATTCTCGTCCTCATAGCCCTTTCGTTTCTCTTAGCCGGCTGGGCCTTGGCACGAGGAAACAAAGGGCTCTGGGGACACAGGATTTCCAGTCCTAGATTCTAGGACTTCCGGTCTTCATGTATGCAGTCACGACGTTTCAAAAGAATGTATGAGAGAGTCGTTACGTTTTCGACTTCCGTTTAGGAATTCTTTGTTCCAAACAGCCAATCAAAAAAATTCGAATTAATTCAAAAATCCTATGTCCCCAGAGCCCTCCGTTTTCTCGTGCCAAGCCGGCTAAGAGAAACGAAAGGGCTATGGGGACGAGAATGCCTCTTCCTCCGCATGCTGAACGAAGAATAAATCTTTGTTCGCTGCGTGGCACTTCTAACTGTCAATATTGCGAAAAAAGTGTATTGTAAGTGCCAAAAAGTTAATTATAAACCAAACGTTTCGGGCTTAGCCCTTCATCAGTGGTGAATTGGTCGTAAATAAAACGACCGTTAAAAATACGCCACGAGAGTATGTATTTAAAGTCATGTCTCTAGCACGCGCGCGCGCGAGAACCTCAATAGAAACGGAAATCTAAGTTGAGGCCGCGCGGATGGCAGGTGCCAAGTTGGAAAATTAAGCGCATCTCCTGCCGCTTTCTTTGCTTGTTACCGCCGCAGAGCTTGACGCCGCGGACCTGTGCGTCCGCTGAGCTGTGTCCGTTTGAGCTGAAATGCTCTGCGACGGGGAGGCCAGACGCACTCTTGGTAATGCTTCTTAGATGTTCCCCAAAACGTTCCCTTAGAGTGCGCCCGGTTTCGCCGATGTAAATGGCAGGGCAGCGGCGACAGGAGATGCAGTAAATGAGTCCTGAGGACGAACACGTGAAAAAATCCCGAATGTTAATAGAATCCTTTGGGCCCTGAATGTTGGTGTTACTCGAGATGTGGTCACAAGTACGACAGCGGGAGTTTCCACAAGGGTAAGACCCTGAGCGTGCAGTAGCTTGCTTGGAGGCTGTGTGTACCAGCGTTGAACGCAAGTTCCTATCTCGGCGAAACGCGACCATCGGCGGCTGAGGGAAAATGTGAGTAGTCGCGGGGTCTTCAGTGACTACCTTGAAGTTTTCTAGCAGGATTTGCTTGATTTTGTTGTTAAGAGGGTGGTATGTGAGAACCAAGGGAATCCTGCTCACCTTTTCCTCTGTTGAGATGTTCTTTCGGAGGGCGTCGGTCTGGGATAGATCTTTTATCTTCTCCAGGTCTTGTTGGAGGGTTTGTGGATTGTAGCCACGCCTTTCAAAGAAAGAAGCCATCTCATGGGCTTGGTTGAGAAAGTCGGCGTTGTCGGAACAGAGGCGTCGTAGGCGTAAAAACTGGCTGTGCGGGAGGCTTTCTTTGCAGTGGCGGGGATGTGATGAGTCGTGATGAAGATAGCTGTGGGTATCAGTGGCTTTGTAGTGAATGGAGGTTGAGAGACGGTCACCAGAAATGCGCAATTTGATATCCAGGAAAGGTAACTCGGTTTCGGAGATGGTATGTGTGAATTGTAGAGCGGGATGAAAGTTAGATACAAATGCAATGTATTCCTCAAGTTCCACACGGTCACAACACGCGACTCCTACCACATCGTCGATGTATCGCTTGTGGAGCTGAGGCACAAAACCGGTGTACCGTTGGCTGATTTGGTCTTCCACATAGCCTACAAATAAACATGCGTAGTTGGGGCCCATTTTGCTGCCCATGGCGACTCCTCCCACCTGATGGTAAAAGTCATCGTTAAACGAGAAGGCGTTAAGGGTGAGCACCAGTTCAGCTAAGCGAGTGAGTGTTGCCGTGGGTGGATCGAGCACGGGGCGTTTGTCTAAGAAGTATTTCAACGCTTTTAGGCCACTGTTGTGCGGGATCACGGTGTAAAGAGACTTGATGTCCATTGTGGCGTTACTCCAACTGACCAGACGAAGTGACATCATCATAAAACCGGCTGATAAAGGTGGCGCGGTTGTTGTATGGTCGCGCCCCCTGTATGATGCCGAAGCACATCGCCAGCTATCTGATGGTCGGTTTTACGAACGCCTTGATCAAGACCCTGTCAAGGAGTATCAGCAAATCATCAAAACAACCGTCAATGAAATGATACACGCCAACGAACTACCGACATCAGCAAAGAATCTTGTTTTACAAACTCCAAGGACCTCCAAATTCTATCTCCTCCCAAAAATCCACAAAGAGAACAACCCTGGGCGACCGATTGTTTCCGCGTGTAATTGTCCTACTGAAAACATTGCGTCGTACTTGGACCAAGTCATGTCTCCTCTCGTATGCAATCTTAAAACATACGTCAAGGACACAAACCACGCACTTCAGATCTTCAACAGTTTTCAATTTGACAATGATGACACCAGCCAAAGGTTACTCTACACCATGGACATCAAGTCTCTTTACACCGTGATCCCGCACAACAGTGGCCTAGAAGCGTTGAAATACTTCTTAGACAAACGCCCCGTGCTCGATCCACCCACGGCAACACTCACTCGCTTAGCTGAACTGGTGCTCACCCTTAACGCCTTCTCGTTTAACGATGACTTTTACCATCAGGTGGGAGGAGTCGCCATGGGCAGCAAAATGGGTCCCAACTACGCATGTTTATTTGTAGGCTATGTGGAAGACCAAATCAGCCAACGGTACACCGGTTTTGTGCCTCAGCTCCACAAGCGATACATCGACGATGTGGTAGGAGTCGCGTGTTGTGACCGTGTGGAACTTGAGGAATACATTGCATTTGTATCTAACTTTCATCCCGCTCTACAATTCACACATACCATCTCCGAAACCGAGTTACCTTTCCTGGATATCAAATTGCGCATTTCTGGTGACCGTCTCTCAACCTCCATTCACTACAAAGCCACTGATACCCACAGCTATCTTCATCACGACTCATCACATCCCCGCCACTGCAAAGAAAGCCTCCCGCACAGCCAGTTTTTACGCCTACGACGCCTCTGTTCCGACAACGCCGACTTTCTCAACCAAGCCCATGAGATGGCTTCTTTCTTTGAAAGGCGTGGCTACAATCCACAAACCCTCCAACAAGACCTGGAGAAGATAAAAGATCTATCCCAGACCGACGCCCTCCGAAAGAACATCTCAACAGAGGAAAAGGTGAGCAGGATTCCCTTGGTTCTCACATACCACCCTCTTAACAACAAAATCAAGCAAATCCTGCTAGAAAACTTCAAGGTAGTCACTGAAGACCCCGCGACTACTCACATTTTCCCTCAGCCGCCGATGGTCGCGTTTCGCCGAGATAGGAACTTGCGTTCAACGCTGGTACACACAGCCTCCAAGCAAGCTACTGCACGCTCAGGGTCTTACCCTTGTGGAAACTCCCGCTGTCGTACTTGTGACCACATCTCGAGTAACACCAACATTCAGGGCCCAAAGGATTCTATTAACATTCGGGATTTTTTCACGTGTTCGTCCTCAGGACTCATTTACTGCATCTCCTGTCGCCGCTGCCCTGCCATTTACATCGGCGAAACCGGGCGCACTCTAAGGGAACGTTTTGGGGAACATCTAAGAAGCATTACCAAGAGTGCGTCTGGCCTCCCCGTCGCAGAGCATTTCAGCTCAAACGGACACAGCTCAGCGGACGCACAGGTCCGCGGCGTCAAGCTCTGCGGCGGTAACAAGCAAAGAAAGCGGCAGGAGATGCGCTTAATTTTCCAACTTGGCACCTGCCATCCGCGCGGCCTCAACTTAGATTTCCGTTTCTATTGAGGTTCTCGCGCGCGCGCGTGCTAGAGACATGACTTTAAATACATACTCTCGTGGCGTATTTTTAACGGTCGTTTTATTTACGACCAATTCACCACTGATGAAGGGCTAAGCCCGAAACGTTTGGTTTATAATTAACTTTTTGGCACTTACAATACACTTTTTTCGCAATGCTGAACGAAGACCCTGGGAACGAGGATGCGGAGGAGTCAAAGTTCAACTCAGGGCACTCCCCAGGGTTACTTTTGTTTATCACGTGATTTGAAGCCATTTTGGAGTTGATTGTCGTTTGCTCAAACTTGGATCAGTTACTTTTAGGGTATTTTAGGCGAATTTTTCGTAATAGTTTGAAATGAAAATGGGACTGAAGTTAACTATTATCGAAGGAGGGTGATAAACCTTGACATCACGGGGAAGTTAAACATAATTCAGGTAAGGTATTGTCAGGAAAAGTTGCTAAATTTATGTCAACAAGGCCAAGGCAACCTTCGAGGGAGCTGAAGTTAGTTTCGCGAGGTCCTTATTTTCCGTTTTCCTTTTATTTTAGTTTGCTCATTCATTTCTTAAAATGTATCTTCTCGTCATAATTATGGGAGTTTAATATCTGTTTGATCACAATGATTTATATAAGCTAATTGTCGTGGACGCGATCGAACACATGCCCTATTTTGTTTAGTTGGTTTATAATTCATTTGTTTATAAAAAAAAAACCCTTGACGTACGGTATTGCTCTTGTGACAAGATCTTCGTTTACATTCATTTTTGGTTTCCACAGAAGTTGTTAAAAGAATGTGTTAAAGTTATGTCTTTTTGGATAGTGGTGTTCCTGGTTTTTTTCCCATAATGAGTTTTTGTGTACATACCAAAGAAGCTTACTTTTGCAGGATTCGAGTGCATTTGTGTGGGTACTCTTAAAGTTCAAGTGTGCTTGATATCGTAAAAAAAATGGAGATACTGAAGTGAGACTGTTGCAACCAAGCGGATGTGTATATTGCTTATTTTTTTTAATTATATTTAAATTACTTGAAATGTCTTTTAACCAAACAACATGTGAGATCAATGTCGTTTAACTTTGCGGTCTAACCTTTTACTCTTTTCAGTCTTTTAAGTTTTGTATTCATGTATTAAAGGGAGCTACTTACAAAATCATTTTACAGATCTCTTAGGTATTTAACTTCACTTTACTGGTGATTTAACTGAGCAGTATCAAACGGTGTTTAACATTTACCTTTTACAAGTGCTTCGAAGTGCTTAATAAGTAACTTTGTTTTAAATTGTCAATTTAGAATGTTAAGTTGCATTTTAAATTAAATTTATTGCGTTTACAAATGAATATTGCCTTATAACTAAAAGGGAACATGCTTTAGCTAATAATGGGACTTCCACAGATATGTCAAAAGCAAATTCACATTAAGTAAGGGTTTCTTTGAATGTCATTTCTGTTATGCTTGGCCAATCACAATGGAGGATAAAATTGTTCTGCTAAAGACATGAGTGACATTGTGTACATTATGGCTCCCAAAAAATGGTTGTATGTTTACTGTTTCTCCCATGGGACTTGCTAAAGGTTCTTGCTAAAGGCTCTTGAATATTTGGACTTCAAACATGTTGTTGCTAAAGTTTTGTTGGTTCCATTTGATTTCGACGTTTTTGCTTGTTTACAATCTAAGGAGAATAGGGGTTATAAACTCTCAAGGGACTTTTTTTAATTTCTCAAGGGACTGTTTTAATTTCTCAAGGGATTACTTTCCGCTGTGGGTGATCACTTGCGATCTTGTGGAAAAAACGTGACTTGTCACATTTACAAACGTAATATAACAATTTTAAAAGTGACATGTCAGCTTTCTTATCTCAACGCACGTGTGTCTGAAAGGCGATCTATAAAAAGCGTCGCACAAACAATGGATTGCGTAACTTAAACACGAATAAATAATCACTAGCACTTACATCGTTTAAAAATTACAAACGTCAAAAATAAACCATACCAAAAAACTCGCTCTTTTCAAAGATATTATTGAAGTTAAAACAAATGCAAGAGATGGGGGCTTCTTTTAGCTTAGGAGCGGTTAAAAATTAGGCCAAATTTGGTCGCTACATGCAAGCGCCATTCTATTTCGTCATCAGCCTAGGTCGTTAGGGACGTGACCTCGCGTTGACAGCAATGTTGCATGAATCGGCTTTACAACATGCGATCGTATCTACGCAGTTCGAGTGGAATTTCAGTCAAAGACAGCAAAATTCTTTCGTATTTCATCTTCAAATATAATTCGAAAGCATTCACTGTATGTATGGCTTTTGTTTAATCCTGGGTCTTGATATCTGACCCTCGCAGAGCCTAGACAAAACGCAGCTTGAGTGTAACGATTTGTTTACGCCGCAATTATATGCGCAATGTTTTCTCCGACAGTAGTCGGAAATATCCGTATTTTTTTCGTGCTTTTTCGTGGAGCAATCGTAATGATACGGCCTTGAACACATTGAACAGCGGTCTACCTATAACAATTCAAATATGGCGTCGCAAAAACAAAGCGTTGAACGCATATTTTGCTGTTTCATTTGCTAATTTCGCTGCCGTAATCGACTGCCTCGAAAGGTCCTTGCAATTTTAAAGTATAGAATTGTCAGATCTCGGTGAAATTTGCACTGTTTATTTGTGTAATGTTAAGGAATATGTGTATAAATACCTGGCGCGGACGAGCCATTTTTGACAAAATTATATGGCTGCTTTTCCTCCGCGAAGATAGGAAATTGTTAAACTAAACTACAAAGAAACTGTAATGATAAGTTCGAAGAACAATGCACAGGATAAACCTTCGACTCATACTTCATGCAAAAACGTCGATATCTCGAAGAGACTTTGATTTTATTTATGTTCTGAATTTTTTGGTCTCCTAGAACTAATTCCAGTAATTAAAGTGCATATGAAGTAAAAATTTTTGCTGCTTTTTAAAGGCTTTTCAAAGTAAAGAAGAATGGTGTTTTAGAGATACAGAAGAACCCTGGTAACTCGAACTCAAATAAATCGAACACCCCACTAACTCAAACTAACATCCATTTCCCTTGGATTTGACCCCACTTTTCATTCATTTTTACTCTGTTAACTCATACTCGGATAACTTAAAAACCCCACTAACAAACAAAATTTTGTTTCCCTTGATCAAAATTTGGGTCACATTTACGCTGATAACTCGTATCCCTGTTTTTGCAACTCGCCACGGTTACCCATTGATTAGAGCAAGGAACAGATCACGTATTTGACAGCCATTTTCCACTCCTATCATAAGAATAAATGATTGTGTTAGAGTTCAGAGATAAGTTAGAGTTAGAGATAAGTTCGATTTGCACTGTACTGTATGCTGAAGTGCTAAAAAACCAATAGGCCATCCCAATAAAATGTTTCGTTTCCCATCGCCCGACCGACCCATTTTTTTCGAAAAGTAAAAAAAAAATAAAAAATTCCAGATTCACAAGTTAAATTAAAGAAGCAAGTACTTCAATTTACAAGCATACGATCTTGTTTTATTAACAACGATTGGTATATAATGTCTTTGTCTTTAATAAACATCGATATTACGTTATCAAAAGACTGTTTAGACATTTGATAAGGAATAACGAACGAAAAGACCACGTTTTCGAGTTGACTTTGTAATCAGGCTTTCTTACTTAGCAGCCTGGCCTTCTCTGGAACCCAAGTGTTTTTTCTTTTTTTTTTTTGCCCGACCGACCGACCCATCATCACAAAAGACGGAGCGATGGGAAACGAAACATTTTATTGGGATAATGTAATGTTTAATAGACACTCATTGCAGTATTAATAACTGAATTACAGAGTAAAAAAAACAAGCTAAGGTATAAAAATAAACTATAAATACGGGATGGCCATAACAAAAAAAAATCAGTTATTAACTTCACAAATTACATATTCAGTCAACCCTGCTAACTTGAACTGCTTTTCGTTTCCCTTCCGAGTTTCAGTTTTTCTGGTTTCTACGGTATTAATTTTATGTTTTTATATTGTGCAAATGAGAAATTAAGTGATGGCGTGATTAATCATTTCACAAAAAAGACAGAACACTGAATCAAGAAAATCTTAAGATTAGAAGAGCAGGGCTCTTCAAACTTGGCACCAGAAATGTACATCACATGAGACGAATAATGGCTTATATAAATATGTAACCATGGTAACACTCTGGGCTCCAGGCTCTTTCTGCCATGCCATAGAATACCTCCATTTGCAACCCTTTGTGCCAAGTTTGAAGAACTCTGCACTGATATTTTTTGATTCAGTGTTTTATCTTTATCTATGGGTACAAAGTTTGAAGTTCATAAACGCCAATGTCACCAATGCTATCCTTCTTTGTATCAGCTAAACCTTTGCAAAACATGACTCCTGACAAGACTGAAACAACTTATAGGCAAGTGCTTGAGGGATCATCAGCAGGAAAGCGAACATAAGTTCTATGTTTTATTTTGTTATACAGAATCCATCCTAGTGATGTGATGCTAGTACCTTTCCTTTGAGCATCTACATTGTATTAAAATTGTCAAGGCTGATAGTAATGTGTCATAGCAGCACTATTCAAGGAATAATATATTTGTTTGTTAGCTTGACCGCAAATAAATGCCAGCCTCCATCACCTTAAATTTTTCAACATGCTGACTATTATTTTGTTTTTACCAAAACTGTTGTGTCAACTGAAAAAGAGTCTTATTGAAGAGGTGCTGAAAAATGCAGTTCTAAAACTGTTTTGAGCCACCTTAAAACATTTTTGAATATGTTGTGGTTAATTTCAAACCAGTTTGATTTTAAGTTCTCTTTGTTTTCCATTATGATAATGAATATGAGATAAATAAAAATACAATTCAAACAAATTTGAAATTTTTTTAACCAAATGTAAATTTAAATGACAACAAATACAAACAATGTCACAAAAACTGATTTATTTTAAACTATTTTATAAAATATTGGCTCCTTTTTTTGGCATTATGGGCTGATAGTGCCCTCTGCGGATGATCACTATCGCATCACATGATCAATTTAAACCAATCAGAATCAGAGAAAATTTACTAGTGTTGAGCTTTAATTATTGCTGGCTCGCCTTAGCGAGACAGCACACTATTCTGGTAGTCCTGTGTGTGTTGGGTATTCTGTGTTGTGTATGCGGTTCGGAGCCAAATTTTGGATGTCAGATTAAGTGCATGCAATCTTCGATTTTGTATATTTTTATCACGTGATACGATTCATGTCATACAATTGCGTGAATTACCGTTTGTCATAGGAATGCGCAAAGAAGCGTTTTTAAAAGTATTACACTGTTAACTGAAATTCGCGTCTAATTTCCAGTAATGATGTTAAGGGAGATATGTAAACTTCAGTAATGATTTAAGGGAGATATGTAAACTTCATGTGCTACATTGTACTCTGTATATTTTTATGATGTCATTCCATTGCGTGAATTACCGTTTATTATAGGATTGCGTGAAGTAGCGTTTATTAAAAGTATACAGTAAGTAATTGTTTGATTTTTTTGGGAGATGTCATGTAAACTTCATCTGCTACATTGTACTATTCTAGCTATAAAAAGTTTTGAAAACGGAATATGCTGTTTAATGCATTGTTAACTGAAATTGTGCCGAATTTCAAGCAGCCCTTCGAAAGTACACTGTTGTACTATGTCATCGCATTGCGTGCGCGTAAATTGCTGTTTGTCATAGGATTGCGTAAAGTTGCGGTTATTAAGAGAATACACTAAATAATTGTTTGATTTTTTTGGGAGATATGTAAAGTTAACATCATTTGCTGTATATTAAACAACAAGTGAACATATTATGGTATGTTATGGTATTGTATTTAGAGTCATTGACGTTGTGAGTGGTTGCCCAATCTCCCGAGCCAGGGGCTCATGTTAAAAACGCAGGACTTTTTACAATAAAACTACATACATTACTATAACATTACCCGGTAATATTATAAAATATAAAATTAAAATATGAATCCAACTAATTCTAATATTAAAAATTTAAGTTTGCACTAGAAGCATAAAAATATATAATGTATAAATATAAAAATAAAGATAAAATTATATTCAGCAAACTTCATGTCATTTAAATGAGCTTGAATTTATGCCAACTGCAGGTGGTCGAGGATTTGGTGTTAGCTGACTACATTGTTGCTCTAGCGTGTCTTTATGCAGTCATGGCTAAGATTACTTATACTTAATGAAAACCAGGCTGATGATTTTGATTATTATTATTTATGTTTGTGTGGTATGGGCAATAGGAGCAAATTGTACCAGGCTGCCCATTGCCAGTAGCAGCCTCCTGTTGAGATCTCTGGACATAATTGTCCATGATAAAAATATTATGTTGAATTCTGTATTATTATTAATAGTTTCCTCTTATTATTACTAGTAATAGTTCTCACTATAAAGCTGCCCCCGCCTTTTTATAATTTGTTTTACAGCAATAATCTAGGATTAGTCGAGTCTTTTTGTCGCCTTTATTGATGCCGATGGACTACACAATTAGGCTTCTTTTTTTACTGTGCCATGTACGTCATGACATTGTTTGCTGTGGAATTTCTTGTTGTGTGACACTGTTGCGTCCTAAAAATATTAATTCACAAGTTCAAGTCGAATATATTACCTAGCGCACGGAAATATTAACCTAGCGGAAATAACACATAACACATTATTCGTGGTGACAACACGCAAGCTTATTCCTGGGCTTATAACATTCAAAATTAACTTTTAATACTAACAATTAATTTCCAGGCCAAAAAGCCTAAAAATTCCGCGAGCAACAAATATATATGGCACAGTTCAAAGATTCGATAAAACAATTTTTGATCCTTATTCAACCCACTCTTTGGATCAAATAATCTGACAGTTTGTTAGCGAAACGAATTACCTTGTATTACATTTTTGTTTATTACTCGTTGTAAGATGTATACGATACAAACCCCCGAAAGCAAACGTTGACGCTCTAACCAGCTCTTGGAACACACGTAGCCAAGAACACGAAACCAATTGCTCGAAATCTTTCGACGTATTACTAACAACGCTTCAAATATCACTTAAAGCAGAGAAACCGCTCGAACAAATCTGTGAACACGCGTAAACCAAAACCCGGAAAACGAAATGCTGCTAGAAGATGGCGAAGCTCAAAGGTGACGAAACGCGACCTCATGGTTGCAAGTACCCGACACCACCGTGCACGCTTGCAAAAATATTACGAGACGACCGTGCGCGTCTAGTTTCGTCAAATCGAGAACGCTTCGCCCATTACAAACACATTCCTTACTTTTTCAATAAACATTCTTTGTCCTTGGACTCCTAGGGTGCCTCCTCCAGAGGCCAAAACCCTGCGGGGGCAATTATTATTATTATTATTATTATTATTGTTAATAGTTTGCATTTTTTTTAGAACTGTAATAAATCTACATTATATTCATCTATTGTAAACAAGTTTCATTTAAACAGTGAGAATAAAAATATTTAGCAGTGTTTTTATTTGGAATATTATAATTCCTTTTTCATTCAGTTGAAATTCTTTTGGGTTCATGGCGCTACGTATAAAAGGACGTGGTGGTCATGCATTGGACCAACTGGAATATGACATATTTTGGACAGAATTCAGGGCCATTGAGGAGAGTAGAATCCCTGTAGCTGATGAGGACCATGATGAAGAGCCCTTTAAAGAACCCCAAGGAGGTACAGTCTATCATTTATTGTAAATAATAATTGAAGGCATGTGTGGAACAATGTCCCCTTGAATTTTTGGCTATATCGAACATTATCAAAACAGCACCAAATGTCGCATGCAAGCTTATTTACGTGTGCTTATGTAGTATTCCAGTTAAGTTTCTGAAGCAAGGGGTCACAAAATTTGTCAGACGGGTCAACCAACCCGGTGTATGTAGCAACTTGTTAGGGGAAAGGGTCGGGTAAAAAGTTTCCCTTTTTGTAGGGTGGGGTCTGCGGGCACTTCACATGATTTAAAAGTGTTATGCTTCAGGGTGCTATCTGGTAGCATTTGGGCTAAAAAATGAAAATAAAGTTAACTGATTTATCAAAATTATCTAGTGCCTAAATTATACAATAATTTACCTATAAGCTGCGTTAAGTTTCACTTCCGTTTGCTTGCAGTTGGTTTTCACTCTGATTTGCTTGTGGTTAGCTTTCACTCCAGTCTGCTTGCGGTTAGCTGTTGTTTGTTGTTTGGGGCAACACTATTTTGATAAGTTTGCTTGATAAAGACTTTTATACCACCATGACTTTTTTACAACCAGGCTCGAAACTAGCTTCATCGGTGCAACCTTCTTCTGGAGTGCTAAACAGTGCTATTGTACAAAACGAAGATAGGAACATCTCTCAGTTTTTGTGCTTTCAGCTTCTTACATCGTAGAAGCTAAACGCACATTGTCAGCATGTTGTAAGTGAGTACAGCATGTTGTAAGTGAGTGCCGATGGAACGCGAACGCCGCAGTCGATGGTTTATTGACATGTCCGAAGTATTTTTGTGACAAGCGTGTATCAAAATGTACTACATGAAAATATTAAAATGGTGGATGGCGAGACAAATTTAGAACACTTCAAGTTCGTGTTTTTCATTCTCAACACGGAAATTCCTTCTTTGGAACTAAATAATGGAAAAAAGCAAAACACCAATTATTTTTGAAGTGGCTTAAATACCAAAGTTTGGTCGTCAGTGAAAAATTTTAGTCACCAAATTAAGCTGATGCTTTCAATCTTTCCTCCCAATTTTAGTCGCCAGGTTGGCGACCTTGGTTCAAATTTAGTCACCAGCTCCAAAATTTTAGTCGCCATGGCCACTAAACTTGGAGGGTCGAGATTGCGCATATTGTGCCATGGTCCAGGCCCAATTGCCTCATTCTTCTTTCTGTGGTCGGAGTTTCAAACTTTTTGTTTATAAGAATTTTAGTAGCCACTTTGCATGACAATTGTAAAAGATACTCTTTTCATAGTGTTCTTGTCTGGCATCTGTTAAGTGTAAAGTTTTCTGGCAAGGCTACTAGTACCTCTTGGACAAAAAAGCCTCTGACTTCTTACATAGGGATGTTGTCTTTGTGAAGATTACAGAAAAAAATACCCATTCCTTCATGTTTTTTCAGACTTTCCTCGAAAACTTGTAAATTTCCATTTCCCATCATTTGTCAGATCAATTAATTAGGTGGGTATTTGCCAAGCATAAACAGAATACAAAATGTGTTCAGGGCAGTCAGTTCAAACATCCCTGAGCATATTTTGAACTTGACATAGCATAAAACATATTCATGACTTATTTTATTTTTTTATGGATAATGATTCCATTAAGAGTAGAAAAAAAGATGTAAATAAATTACAGATGGCTTTCGACACACGTCTCTGAAATGAAAGAAAAATTGCATTCCCCGAGCCGGATTCGAACCCGCGTCTCCCTGTTACTAGTCAGGCGTGATATCCACTACACCATCGGGTCAACCACGCTGAATAAGTGGCAACTTATTGATGTGTATCGGATAGAGCACGGTCAATCCACAGGGCATTTTTCTTCCGAGACATTTGTGTGTTTCATGGCTAAATTCCCAAATTAAATTGGGTTACGTGACAGATTTCTATCTGATTCCATTAAGAATCAGTTCAAAAAAGGCATTGCATGTTTCAATGGTTTTGTTTGCAACCCATTTTTTTATGTGTCAGGCATAATCAATCAATTGTTGCATTTTTTTAAGTTTTCAAACAATTAATATTTTGTGTAAAAAAAGACATTGCATGTTTCAGTGGTTTTATTTGCAACCAATATTTTTTATGCATCAAGCATAATCAATCAATTGTTGCATCACTTTAAGTTTTCAAACAATTTGTGTATCACACAAACTGGCTTTGAACCACACAACCACACTAATTCATGTTTTGATTATATTTTATTCTCAATAGAATGTGAGCAAGAAATTCAGTGGCTCAAAGAAGCTGGTTTTGATGCTATTGTGAAGAAGTACAATGGTAAGATCTTTGCATGTAGATAGTTTTTTAATGACTTACAAGACTCACTGAAACTCAATTTTAGTGTAAAGGTCAATTGCTTCTGTGAATCTAAATGATATTTAAACCATCCTGGCTTCTTAATTTGAGTTTACAAAACTGTAACGTTCCACGGGAAATGTAATGCTTTTTTGTTTAACAAATTAAATCGTTTGTAACTCGTTAGATTACCATTAAAACGACATAGAAAATCGTTGGAACCGTTAGAATGGTCGCTGGAAAAATTTTCCTAGTCGTATGAAGCGTTAGAAAAATTGTTATAAAAAAAGTTCATGCAGGTCAATAGATGCGTCAAGAAAAGTCGTTCAAATCGTTAGGAAAAATCATTAAAATGTGACCCTCCATGGGAAAACATGGCTTATCAACAAAAGCATTTTTTTTTGGGGGGGGGGGCGGGGGGGGGGGTTTGAGGTCACTTAGAAACCCTTTTGAAACGCCACTCTTTTAAAATCTTTTTGAAGTTTTCTTTGTAACAACGGTGAATATTTCGCTTTGCAAACACTTTTACAATCCTTGCAAACACTCTCTGGTGATGTGCCTATTTAAATAGCGAGCTAAACCCAAAGTTTTTAAGCTGTAGACGCGCATTAAATCACCATTCGACTCGCCGACTGTGAATTAACATTCAAGAGAAAGAGTAATCCTTCCCGCCAGCTTCCCACTTCTGCTTCCAAAATTTCTCGTCTTTTAAACTGGGGCTGTTTTTAATCCATTTCAATGGTTTCGCTTTCCGTGATATACTTCAGAACTTTCGCTATGTGTTCAATTGAGTTCAGAATGTAAATACCGTATTTATTCGATTAAGCGCCCCAGGTGGGCGCTTATTAAATTTTTGGACCTTGAGGGTGGGCGCTTATTCGAAGTGGGCACTTATTCGAGGCTGGGCGCTTATTAAATTTTCACCATTTTTAGCAAGTAGTACGTTTATTTTGCAAGAAAACAATGTATAAAAACTAAACGTGAAGGTATACCAAAGCTGAATTTTGAATGTTCATTGAAAGTTTCAGTAAAATAATTAAAAACTAAAAAAAAACCTCAGTCTTCGGGGTAGTCTCTAATTAGTACTTAGTCATTTTCAATCTCAACTTCAACAATAATCAAAATTTCTCTTGTGCCCTCTCTTTAGGGGCGTGGGGTGGGCGCTTATTCAAGGCTGGGCGCTTAAATTAACATTTCCTACCTACAGGGTGGGCGCTTATTCGAGGTTGGGCGCTTAATCGAATAAATACGGTAAACCAAAATCACGGCGTTGAGAGATCTCAAGTTTCAACACGCATTTCACAAGATCTCGTCTCGGAATTTTGCTATTCTACTTTTGAAGGTTTTCTTAACTTTTTTAATTGAAATTAGAGCTGTTGTTAATTGACTGAAAAGTTTCCCTTTTGCTTCAATGTCGGCAGTTATTCATTTCTGTTCAGAATGAAAATACACCAAAGTCACTTATGTGTGTACAGGTGGCAGTGAGACCGTCTTATGTTTTGTCACGCGTGTCTCACAATAATAAATTATTTTGTCATTTATTGTGTTTTTTTGCCACTCGAATTTTGAATCTTGCTTTCTAAAGTTCGAATTCTCCTTACGAAAGTTTTCTTTAAGGTTTTGTCTGGCCTAAAAAGTTGTATGTCTGCTTGTAATCGAACCACGCTAATGTGGAGGACGTATGCAAATTTCAACAGGATTTCAAAGACACGCTTCATTGAATACGACAGTGACTGTGGCAAAATTCGCGAAATGGCTTTGATTTCAATTTGCTTTTTTCCATTGAAATAATTTCACGAGAAGTTAATCTGGTAAGTGAAAATGTAAGAGAAAAATATACTTAGTAAACTGATTTGTTTTTGTTGCCAGTAAACGATAATATACAGAGTTTCACGTAATCCAAACTTCTGCCAAAATTACACGTGTTTTGTTTACATCGAGATCAGAACACTGTAGTTAAAACCATGCAAGATTGGTTTCGATATTTTTATTCCTGATATACCGGCCTTAGAAAAACAAATGCTTTGACTCACTAGTAACATAATCCAACAAACTACAAAGCAACAAAGCGTTCCTTCAAACTGTGTTTACTGTGGAAATTTGAAACTTAATGCGTTCGCTCAATACGGCGGTGAATTTTTAATTTTGCGTGAGTTTTATCCCAGTCCGAGAGAGCAAGGGCTGTAATTCTTTCTTTAAGGTTATGTTAACATAAATGGGCACGATATTTTTTTTATAGAAATTAGTTGGAGCAACATGCTGTAGGTACATGTAATTTTCATTACGCTATCTAGTAAGTAAAATCGACGTTGTGTTTCGTACAGCTTCGCCAAGTTTGGAAACCCTTTCTAAAGCGCTTTGGACGTCACTTTTGGAAAAACCCTCGCTTTGAGTCACTCGAGTGAGTTGACGTCATTGGAAACGCTTTAGAAACCCATTGGATACCTGTTCGAAACCCTTTGGAAACTCTTTGGAAACCCTTTGGAAACCCTTTGAGGCCCTTTGGAAACCCTTTGGAAACCTGTTGGAATCCCTTTGAAGCCCTTTGGAAACCCGTTTGAAACCCTTTGGAAACCAGGTTTCGGGGGGTTTGAAACCCTTTGGAAACCCTTTTGAAACCCAGTTTCACTAATTTACAATGTTTGATAAGATGTGTTTTCATATGGAGCGTCACAAATCTTCTGACCAGACAAAAGGTAACTCTGTCGTGCGTAACCTTTATCGGGAACCCCACATTAAACCGAGTAGAAATCTTTCTTACTCAAAAGAAAACAACCATTTCGATTAAAGGCAAATGTCAAAGTTTACCATTTTTAAGCGATGACGTCAGGAAATCGCTTATTGCCATCGCGCGACCGACCCGATCTTTTTGTCTTTTTGTCTGTTTCAGTCGAACAGAAATCAAGTTTAACTTAATAACAAGAACAAGAAATCGCCACATAGAACACCTTAAGCAAATTACTCCCATGCAGTTAGAATGGAACACTACAATGTATAAACGAAAGAGACTAATTACATATGAGGGGATCTATTAGAATTAGTAGACAGAAAATTGTAACTCTTATAATAATAAGGGGCCGCCGTGGGCAAGAGACCGTTTGACCTTTCTCGCAGCTTTAAGCTAGCTCCCGCGTATTGTATGTCATTTATCGGAAGTCACACACTACAATATAACACAATCTACTGTAGTTCAATTGAGCAAATCTACAAAGAAAATGTATTATTTTTTTTTTTACTTTTCATCCTTGGCCTGCCTACTGTTAATTCCTGTATTTATTTGAATTCCATCATATCCTCAGTGTTCTCCCTAGGATTTTGGGAAGGCCAGGCGGTATTCTGACTGTGATTTTTAAATGCCGTCAAAACCTGATTTGCAGAACTTGTTCCCCCACGTTTCTCAGTATCACTTTTCTGTCTTTTTTTCCAGAGTAAAATTTGCTAATATTAGTTTCTGTCCTGAGCAACCCAAGTCGGCTGAGTTCACCATTCTTTATATGAACACGAGAACTTTGCTTAGTATTCCATGTACGACACCTTAAAGTGCTGTTGTGTTTCTGCTGCTCAACAAAACGAATGCATCACACTCACAGATTAAAACACATTAATGCAAGGGTAAATGACTTTTATAATGATATTAAAGGTGCGAAAACACAGTAGACAAGAGCTCTTAGAGCTTACAACTGCGCTGGTCTCGTGAGCACTTTAGGGGAGCTATGTGGGTGGAACAAAAAATGCACCCCCCCCCCCCTTATCCCCTTTACCTGCGTCGAACAATGTTGCGACTGACAAACAAGATGGTAGGAAAACACCTTGCGTGACATTTCATGGTTGACTAGTTCCATCCGAAATTAAAGCAAATTTTATACATTGTGTCTAGATACCCGGCAGCCGGGAAGTGTTTTCAAAATACTACATACCCGGCAGTCTGAAATTATTCTAGAATTTCCACGGAAAAACCAATCCAATCCTCCTCAAAACTATAGATCTTTGCTTAGAAATGCCAAGCGATTTCAATTATAGTTTTGGCTTTGTGTTTGAGGAAATTTTCGAGCTTGGGCATACTACAAAATCTTGATTCTTCGACAGTAGAAAAAATTCGTACTCTGACGAGTTCCGGTGTCAACTCTTATAGAATAATTTCTACAAAAACTGAGGTTGAAACCCTGCGAGAGTATTCGATATTTGCTGAGAAATGCGAAGCGATTCTAAATAATGTTTTGCTTTTGTTGTGGACGAATTCCCTTGGCTTCGGCGTACTATAAAATCCTTGACTCACGGGCACGGTTGTTCAAAAGACTAGATACCCGACAGTCAAAAATTCATGAATAATCAATACATTCAATATCCACAAAAATGATCATTGAAACCTAGCTCCCGAGAGTATTTCAGTATTTAAATTTTCGGTCGGAAATACCAAGCGAGTTTTTACAATGTCAGTTTGGTTTTGCACAACTTGTACGAGCTTTATGTGACTCACGGGCACGATTTTTCAAAGATTACATACCCGGCAGTCAAGTATCAATAAGGCAATTGTCATAGAAGGTTTTGTTATACAAAAAATCACTTTTGTTCGCTGGAACCCGTGTAACAAACACATTACCATCTGTTTTACACTCTGTTCAAGTATCGTGGTGTTTCCAAAGATTTAAGACTGATTTCAAGGGATGTTTGTTCATTTAGAGAGTGACTGTCCTTACTGTAGAGGTTTTGCACATAAAATGAACATAAGAACACTATTGCTTTTTCTTGAATCAGTCAAATGGACGAAAAAGAAACAGTTTTCTTTTTGACGACTGCCTAACCTAGGAATACTAAGGTATAGGCTAAGGTATGTTTTTGTTACTTAGTGAGTTCGTTAATTTCAAAACGTTTAAGGTGAACATTGTTATTATGTTTGATTGTTATTGTTATGTTTAAGGCGAACTTTAACTCCGTATTAACTTGGAAATGTACACTGACTTGCTCTAATAAAGTTTTAATATTTAACCCAGTTTTACCCAAGTTAGTAATCCATGATATACCGTAGAATTCCGAGTGAAACGGTGCCCCGGAAAATTCACGGTTCCGCGAACGTAACGTGTATTTTACCTAACTATAGAACCCCGAAAGTACCGGCGCTTTGAAAAAGTCCTAAAAAGGGATACCCTTATTAGTTACTAGGTCCAGTAGGACCCAGACCTAGATCAACAGAACCTCAACGCTATTAGGCACACGTTGCGAACTGATCTGAGAGTGGTCTGTACAGCCCCCGAAATGATCCCGACCCCGAACTGATCCCCAACCCCGAACTGATCCCCAAATTGACCCTGAAATGATCCCGACCCCGAAATGATCCCCAGATTTTTTCACGCTAACCCTGAAATGATCCCTAAGTAATTTTTGGAATGGCGATTAAGCATATAAATTTGGATTGCTTAATAATAAGGAAAACTGAAGCCATAACGCAAAGTACAATAAAATACTTTAATGAGTGCTATTATAACTGAGTGCAAAACGTGACCATAAAACAGAAACGTTTTTTAATTCTTATTTATGTTTCAAAATTGGTTATTCTCAAATAGGAACCAAGAAAAAGCAAGAACCGTTTTTTTTTTAATTTTTGTTTATTGGATTGTTATGTTCATAGACATACTTTCAGTCGTGAGAATTGTAACTCAGTACTCTCGATCGAAGCAATTAAAATTTATTCAGAGAAAATTTGCTTGTTAAGGTCGCGGTAGCCTGCGAGAGCAGACGCATTTCCGGCCGTCGCTTCTCTCCGCCGAAAAATAGCGTCTGCGAAACCGAGCCAGAAAACGATTTCTGTGACGTCAGTTCAAGGTAACCAATGAAAATTTACCTTGCATATCCGAAAAGAGGTGCCACGCGTGTAGCCTGTGAGCCGTCACACAATCGCGTGGAAAAAACAATGGCAAACGAAGTGGACACTACGCGATGAGAAACGTCTTGCAAAGTGTTTCAGTTTAATGCTTTAATTGGAAGTGGGAGACGTACTCACGAATCTTTAGAATGGATTTGGGACATCAGCAATTTTCTAAGCATTGCCTGAGAGGAATATTTAGTATACTATTGTGATCGTCTTTCCGCCGCTTGTAATTTCTAAGTTGAATGAAGACCATGAAGGACCAGGTCAGCCTATTATCGTCGCTTGACCTAGCTGCAATAGTGCTGAATAACACACGGTACATTGGAAGCCGAGAAAAGAAATATTGAAAATAGCCGCTATTTGATCGTGTACGGATCACCAGGGGAGTCTCAGATAGGTGAGATAAATATTCGGTAGCAGCAGTCGTTGTTGACGAACCATATGAACATGTTACTAGTTTTGTTGGTAAGTTTATTTTA
This sequence comes from Oculina patagonica, assembly GCF_052425735.1. Taxonomy (NCBI): domain Eukaryota; kingdom Metazoa; phylum Cnidaria; class Anthozoa; order Scleractinia; family Oculinidae; genus Oculina; species Oculina patagonica. Next base: position 6,791,288 of record NC_135766.1, read on the forward strand.
TTGTATATACTGTCACCAGGCGAAATTTTGCTTGACCTGCATCTTTTAAAACGCTTACTTCTCGGCCGTTATGGGTGCGATTAAGCTCAAATTTTACAGAGACGTAAAGAAATGATGGAATATTATAAATGTCATCTTTTACTTGGAAGATTTCACTTGACAGCGGTGATACAGCTTCGGAAGTGACAAATTGGGAGAAACATGATTTTGTGGCAGAGTTTGCGGATCGATTAGGAGACAACACTCTGTGATCTTGTCAATAACTGATCAGTCAATACCTCTAGTGTGTCATAACAGAAGCGGATTTTTTAATTTAAAGTTTGCCAGCAAGTTATGATGGTTTAAATGCGCAAATTTGAATTTAATGCTTTCTATCTCTTTCTAAAAGCGCTCTTTTAAAATTCCGCTTCTGTTATGACACACTACAGTATGCCTAGTTTGCCTCTCTGCAGTGGCAGGTCATGAAGTTCTATATCCGCGATGAATTCTCTGCCACAAAATTGTCGGAAAAGTCCAAACTTTGAGATTTCCGAAGGTGTCCCGATCAAAACACGGTTTCCAAATGGTAATTATGGTAATTATATTACACGCTTTTATGGTGAGAACAATGCGTTTTCAAAAAGACATAAACAATTCCACACGCAAACACATCAAATCACGCGCGCGTGCTCATATTTTTATGCAAATATCTCGTCGTAAAGTTGTCGATGTCAGTCGTTGTACTTCGTGCATACGCTTTAAATAAATGCATAATGATGAACCTAAGCTGTCCCCCGCGACCTTAAAGCGGGATAAAGAAAGGCAACATTAAGTGCCCTTAAAATGTTAATTTTCGTTTAATTTGATTTATTTCTAAGTTGATATGTCGCAATCACATCATACCTGTTTTTGACTTCTCGACGTAACCCGGCACAGCGTCAAGCCACAGGCAGACCACCCTGTGTGTTCGTAGTTAATTATTGTTGTTGACATGAGACGAACAAAAGAAATTTTGAAATCGATAAGGGCTACTGAAATAAAGCTTTAGAAATAAAATATCTAAACTACATTTCGCTCTAAATATCTCAATAAAGTTTAATGAAATGTTTATCGACTCATGTGTCGTATTTTTTCGCCTGCGCGGGCCGTTTTAAGCGCTTTTTTAACTGATTTAGCCGGCCGAAGGCCGGTAAGAGAAGAAAGAGGAGACAAGGCTTGCAAGTCGGCGGCCGACAGAAGCGACCTCCTCCACTTCAAACCGGAATTAACGCCAAACTAATGAAAAACTCACCTATCTGACGACGGCTGTCGATCGGTGAGTTGTTGCTCTATCTCTTCGCCGAATTTTAGCTTCATCCCTCCAACATTTTCCGAGAAAATCCATGCTGAAATCATGCAAACGGCTTTCTGACTATGATCGGTGCTCGACATAGCGACCAGGGAAATTCCAAACAGGCCGGCTGTTTCAAATTAACCAATCAGCGCTTGGTTGAAGTTCAGCGGAAGTGTCAAAACTCCTGTGCGGGGCAGGGTTGGGGTTTTGAACCGCGGCCGGCTGCCGCGGGAAACCAAGCGCTGATTGGTTAATTTGAAACGGCCGGCCTGTTTGGAATTTCCCTGGTCGCTATGTCGAGCACCGATCATAGTCAGAAAGCCGTTTGCATGATTTCAGCATGGATTTTCTCGGAAAATGTTGGAGGGATGAAGCTAAAATTCGGCGAAGAGATAGAGCAACAACTCACCGATCGACAGCCGTCGTCAGATAGGTGAGTTTTTCATTAGTTTGGCGTTAATTCCGGTTTGAAGTGGAGGAGGTCGCTTCTGTCGGCCGCCGACTTGCAAGCCTTGTCTCCTCTTTCTTCTCTTACCGGCCTTCGGCCGGCTAAATCAGTTAAAAAAGCGCTTAAAACGGCCCGCGCAGGCGAAAAAATACGACACATGAGTCGATAAACATTTCATTAAACTTTATTGAGATATTTAGAGCGAAATGTAGTTTAGATATTTTATTTCTAAAGCTTTATTTCAGTAGCCCTTATCGATTTCAAAATTTCTTTTGTTCGTCTCATGTCAACAACAATAATTAACTACGAACACATAGGGTGGTCTGCCTGTGGTCAAGCTTTATAAAGGTCTGTTTACAAAGACGATTTTTGTCGCGCAACTCAATGCAATTTTTGCCGATCAAATTGCGAACATGTTCGAAACTCCTGCGGTATCACGGAAATAAAATCACCGCTAGTTAAATTTACACGCTTGCAAACTCGCGGTGATTTCATGTTATCATCCCAGGTGATACATGTAACACCGATCACATCCTCAACCGAATGACACTTCTAAGCCATGAGGCCTTATTATTGAGCAGTCCACACTTCTACGTTAAAACGCCATTCCACAAATTACATGGGGATCATTTCGGGGTCAGCATGAAAATATTTGGGGATCATTTCGGGGTCGGGATCATTTCAGGGTCAATTTGGGGATCATTTCGGGGTTGGGGATCATTTCGGGGTCGGGATCATTTCGGGGGCTGTACAGGTCTCCTCACTGAGGGGACAAATCCCCTGAATTTGAAAAAATTTACTTGAGTGACTATATATAGAGGAACGCTTTGTATTTCTATTTAACCGAGAGCTTCGTCGCTTCCAACGCTAAGCCGTTTAGCCCACAGAAGAACTTCGTCGCTTCCAACGCTGAGTTCGTTTTGGCGCGAAAACCAACACCACGTGCCACCTTTGTCACGCCACTAAAGTGTCACACCGGAAGTTACATCGGTGGCGGACTTTCGTCACCGAACGCTCAAGCGTTTTGTAGCTATTTTGTACTACTTTGCCGAGGCAATTGTTGAGGCCTTAAGTTGGAAAATCGCTTGGTATTTCTACACCGACATCTCAGCAGGTTCAAATGGAAATTTTGATGGAAAAACGGGAAGCATTTTTGACTGCCGGGTATGTAGTCTTTGAAAAATCGTGCCCGTGAGTCACATAAAGTTCGTACAATTTGTGCAAAACCAAACTGACATTGTAAAAACTTGCTTGGTATTTCCGACCGAAAATTGAAATACTGAAATACTCTCAGGAGCTAGGTTTCAATGATCATTTTTGTGGATATTGAATGTATTGATTATTCATGAATTTTTGACTGCCGGGTATCTAGTCTTTTGAACAACCGTGCCCGTGAGTCGAGGATTTTATAGTACGCCGAAGCCAAGAGAATTCGTCCACAACAAAGGCAAAACATTATTTAGAATCGCTTCGCATTTCTCAGCAAATATCGAATACTCTCGCAGGGTTTCAACTTCAGTTTTTGTAGAAATTATTCTTTAAGAGTTGACACCGGAGTCAGAGTACGAATTTTTTCTAAGTGTCGAAGAATCAAGATTTTGTAGTATGCCCAAGCTCGAAAATTTCCTCAAACACAAAGCCAAAACTATAATTGAAATCGCTTGGCATTTCTAAGCAAAGATCTATAGTTTTGAGGAGGATTGGATTGGTTTTTCCGTGGAAATTCTAGAATAATTTCAGACTGCCGGGTATGTAGTATTTTGAAAACACTTCCCGGCTGCCGGGTATCTAGACACAATGAATTTTATATGCTAATGATGGCCAAATTTAATTCCCACGATCTTGATCCGTGAAACAAAAAAAATCTTTTATATCAGCAACCAGTGTTGTCTTGAATCCCCGTTTAAAGATTGAATAACCAGCTCCGAAAACGGAATATTGGAGCAAATAATTAAATCAAATTTGAGAAAAACACTAGACCTGTGTTTTGCTGAATGGAAATTCCCCGGAGAATTAATTTAGCAATGACGTAACCTTTGCAAGTCAGGGCATGTTTGTCTCGGTGGTTTTCCATCAGATTTCAGAAATCCTATAGATGACACAGCTCCAAAAATAAATAACATAAAAAATCCATATATTTCACACTAAACATGCTAAGTTTAGACCAGAGGATTTGTTTAGTGTCCGTTTCTGGCAGATTTAAACCTGTCAGAGCATTGCGTGATTCTTGCCGATCAGTGCCTAGTGAAAGTAAAAATTTGCCAATGCCAGTACATTTCAGGACACAAATGTAATGTAAATAAATGTAAATTCTTGCCCGCTTAAGCGTATTTTTTTTAAAGCGTGAAATTTTAGTATTTTCTTCGATTCAAACGCTTCAAAATACTTCACACTGAATTTTGTAAGAAAAGATTAATGGCTTTGCAAAGATTTGAAAGGTGGCTGGATAGCTTTGAAAAATTACGTGACTCGCTCGGGGTCTAGCCGATCGAAAGTGAAACTTGTCATGTCAGCACATTCTTTTCCACCAACGTAATGGTATTTATTCATAGATTCTGGCCCGCTAAATTATATTTCTCTTTGAAAGCGTGGAAATTTAGTATTTTCCATGAACCAAACGCTTCAAAATCGAATATTTTACACTAAACATTCTTTGTAAAGACAAAGAATAACCATTTGTTGCCATTTGTTACTGATTTATAGCTTCTAAACATCGCGTGACATAACCTCGACCGAGTGGAGGTCTGGGTCTGGTCACCAACAAAACTAAAAAAAAACAAGAAGCTCTTAGAGCTTAAAACTGCGCGGGTCACGTGACCACCCTAAGGGAGCCATGGCGGGGGAATGAAAAAAAAAAGTTAACTAAAAAATATTGAACAACTTGAAGTGAAATGGGGAAAAAATAAAATAAATAAATAAATAAATAAAAAATTCCACATCCTGACAGTGGAAAAAAAGCCTTTGCCATTAAAGTTGAACCCCCCCCCCCCCCCTTACCCTAACCCGCCTAAAACAAATTATGGTCGCCCTAAAAAAAAACACCTGCTTTCAAAACAAACCTAGAATATTGATTTCATTACGTCTGGCGTCTGGCTTCACGCCAGGAACGTAAGTATCCGTGAGAATTTCGATAGTATTCTCTCTTTGCACAGAATAATCTCGTTCTCAGATCTCGTGGGCTAAGCCGAAGGCGAGATCTGGTCAAATCCGATTTGCACCACGTGATTGCCTGTCAGGAATGTGGCAGGCGAGTCAATTGCGCATGCCCTAGACAATTCTAAGAAAATGGATATAATATCCAATCCTCAACCAAATGAATAACGAATGCTTTACCATTCTCGTCTTTCCTGGAATAATATCTAGTAGAGTATTTTACTAAAGGATTACGCAGAAGGCAATCATGAAAGCTTTAGGTCGGGTAAAAATATTTATTTGATTTAAAAAAATTGTTCATTTGGCGGCGAGACATGTCTAGATTTTATGCAAATTAGATCTGGTCACGTAATCAAACATAAATATTCTTACGGCGGATTCTCTGTTTTTAAACATCGTTATTCGTCAGAAATAGCTTTATAATGCTACAAACAACTAAAACGAAATCTTCTTGTCTTTTGAGGCCGACTGTAAACAACGAAACGTCTCAAAAACAAATATATTATGATTGCGTGCATGATCTATAATTTGCATAAAAAACAGACATTGAATTTCCTTGGGGCCGCATCGCACGTTCAAATTTTAGCGCTGTGACAGCCATGCTTTGAAACAGCCAATCAAAAAAACTTGAATTTTCTTACTTGGCCAGATCTCGCCTTCCGGCTTGTCGCCCCTCTTTCTGTCTGTGTATTACAATAGGCGGTTGTTAAAATGTAGCGAGTGACAAACATGATGATAAAAAAGACACCTTGTGTGACATTTCATGGTTGACTAGTTCCAGACGTGATTAATTATTTTTCTTTTATGCAAATTCTGGCCGAATTCCCACGCGTGGACGCTGAAGCCGTTTTTAGCACAGAGGGTATTCCCCAAGCCTACCAAATGACGTAAGCGGTACAAGTCAGGGCATGTTTGTGAAGGGAATTTTTCTTCATATCTTTAAAATCCTTTCAATAACACAGCCTAAAAATAGATTACGCTTAAAAGAGAAATACTTTGCAATGAATTTGTTTAGTAAAGATCAAAGGATTCGCAAAGATTTGAAAGGTAGCTGATTAATAGCTTTGAAAAATTACGTGACTCGAGGTCTAGCCGATCGAAAGTGAAACTTGTCATGTCAGCACATTCTTTTCCACCAACGTAATGGTATCTATTCACAGATTCTGGCCCGCTGAATTACATTTCTCTTTGAAAGCGTGGAAATTTAGTATTTTTCATAAGTCAAAGGCTTCAAATTCGAATATTTCACACTAAACATTCTTTGTAAAGACAAAGAATAACCATTTGTTTCCATTTGTTACTGATTTATAGCTTCTAAACATCGCGTGACATAACCTCGACCGAGTGGAGGTCTGCGTCTGGTCACCGACAAAACTAAAAAAACAAGAGCTCTTAGAGCTTACAACTGCGCTGGTCTCGCGAGCACTTTAGGGGAGCAATGTGGGGGGAACAAAAAATGCACCCCCCCCTCCCCTTATCCCCTTTACCTGCGTCGAACAATGTTGCGACTGACAAACAAGATGGTAAGAAAACACCTTGCGTGACATTTCATGGTTGACTAGTTCCATCCGCAATTAAATATTTTTCTTATATGCTAATGCTATATGCTGGCCAAATTTAATTCCCACGATCCTGATCCATGAAACCAAAAAATCGCTTATCGGGACGACGGGATTTTTGGGGCGAAAGTTTACAACTACTGCCCCTGGGTCTGCAAGATCAATTCATAAGAACGTCTGGCTTCACGCCAGGAACGTAAATATCCGCGAGAATTTCGACAGCATTCCTTATTTACATAAAACTGAAAACTGGCCCAATGACAATGTTTCGCAGTTTCTATAAAGTTAGTACTATTTTTGAACCTCTTCAACAGTTCAAAATTTATTTGACCCCGTTTCGGTTTTTGTATTACAATAGGCGGTTGTAAAAATGCAGCGTCTGACAAACTTTGTGTGACATTTTCATGGTTGACTTGTTCTAGCCACGATTAATAATTTTTCTTATATGCAAATTCTGGCCGAATTCCCACGCGCGGACGCTGAAGCTGTTTTTAGAACAGAGGGTATTCCCCTAGCATACCGAATGACGTGAGCGATACAAGTCAGGGCATGTTTGTGAAGGGAATTTTTCTTTTTATCTCTAAAATCCTTTCAATGACACAGGCCCAAAAAAAATAGATAACCCTTAAAAGAGAAATACTTTGCAATAAATTTGTTTAGTAAAGACCAAAGGATTCGCAAAGATTTGAAAGGTAGCTTATAATAGCTTTAAAACATTACGTGACTTGAGCTCTAGCCGATCGAAAGTAAAACTTGTCATGTCAGCACATTCTTTTACACCAACGTAATGGTATTTATTCACAGATTCTGGCCCGCTAAATTATATTTCTCTTTGAAAGCGTGGAAATTTAGTATTTTCCATGGACTAAACGCTTCAAAATGGAATATTTCACACTAAACATACTTTATAAAGACAAAAAAGAGAAACTTTTTCCATTTGTTACTGATTTGTAGCTTCTAAACATTGCGTGACTTCAAGCTCGACCGAGTGGAGGTCTGGGACAGGTCACCGACAAAACGAAAAAAAAAAAATAATAATAATAATAATAAACCCCGTGCAGAGCAAGAACTGCGCAGCGCAGTTAAAAAGTGATTTCGTCTTTGCTTATGGAAAGGAATTCCCGTTCCAATTCTCAAACAGTAGGGTTATGTTGTGTTACATCTTTAATTTTTAAGCCAGGCGGCAACGATTTTCCTGTGAATCAAGCTAGGCGGCCCGCCTGGCCTTAAATACCTAGGGAGAACACTGATCCTAACTATGCTATTTAGACAATCACCAACATTGCTTCTTTCAGGTTTTAAAAATGTACACTGCAATTGGATAACAGTCTTTATCCCACCCTCAATTATGTTAGACCCTTTGTGAAACGTCATCGCTTCTGCATGCACTGCATGCCATTTATTAACCAAGCGCAAAGCGCCCAGCCGTCGGGACTGACAAATACAGCATTTCCTCCGCGAAAATAAAAAAAAATGCTTGAACTGAAAGACGTTTGAATTCTTCCATGATATGTTCCAACAACAATGCCCAGGATAAACCTTCTACTCATACAGTGGAACCCCGTTAATACGGCCACCAACGGGCCATGGAAATTTGGCCGTATAAACGGGGTAGGGTCAAATTTCATGGCTGGTCTACTTCAAGTGACGTCTTGACAGATACAAATCACAATTGTACTTCTAAACAACTGTTCTTTAATAAACATCACGACTGTAAATATACAGAACTATCATTAAAAACTAAACGAAAAATACAATGATATGATATGATATGATATGGATTTCAATCATGCAGCGGTGGTGGACAAGTCAGGCGATTACCACAAGAGGCTTTTCCTAGAAGCGTGGCATTCGCAGAGGGACCAGAATGCGGGAAATGAACACATAGACATCCCTGCTGTATATAAGTCACTTACATAATGTTCATAGTCTCGCGCAGCATTCGCGTGTATTTGTATTAGTCACTCGCGCGCGCGTACAAATGTGAAGCCGTTAAAAAGCCGTTTTTTTATGCCATGATAACAACCGAAGAAGACCGAAGATTCTCGGTCGAAACGTCTTGAGTACATTATGAGCGTTGTTTATGCTCAAATAAGTCAGCGTCAGAATTTATAAAGAGTATTAACATTAAAAACTAATGAAGATTAAATCAGCACATTTACTTTTTATGCATGGAAAAATGAACATTATTAATTGGATTGAAAAAGGGAAACGTAAACAGGCTAGGCGTGAACAGGCTATCTCAAAATAAAGGTCTCGACCTTTCTGACTTATAATACTGTACATAAGGAACATCAATCGACTTTCAAGTTCATTTGGCTTCTTCTACATTTCAGCCAATCACTTTGGGCATGAGAAATCACTCTCGAAAGTGCATTTGCCGTGTCAGAGTTGCCCTTGGACTCAAGAAAACACAAATCATGACAAGTTACAATCGTTTTGAATAAAAGAGTGTCATTCAATATTGTTTCCCGACTACTGTATTTGTTTTGTTTGGTCAATTATTAAGGGCTATATTTGGTTCGAGTGGCCGTATTAACGGGGTAAAATTTTAAAGGATTGTACAGGTTGGGTTTTCAGAATGTGGTCGTTGGCCGTATTAATGGGGTGGCCGCATTAACGGGGTTTTATTTTAAGAAAGTGTAGAGGGAATTTTGCCGGGACAAACATAAGTGGCCGTAATAACGAGGTGGCCGTATTAACGAGGTGGCCGTAAGGCGGGGTTCCACTGTACTAACATCATGCAATAAAAGTTTATATCTCGAAGAGATCTTTGATTTGATTTATGGGAGGTGCAGTGGCCTAATGGTTAGTGAGCGGCATTCTGGAGCAGTCATTCCAGGGTTCGAAATAGCAACCTGCTGCTGGCGGTTGATGGCACTTTGACAACACTTGCTGGCTGCTTTTCACCGTAGAAGTAGAAAATATCGCGCTTTGACAGGCCAACTGAAATCAGAGTCACTGTAATGTTATAGTAAACATTTCATATCATCTTGGAAAACTTACAAATGGCTGACTGGCTTTGAAATTGCCCTACAATGCATTGCAAACCTTTAGCATGTCATGTATGCATATAAATTGTGTCCCTTCAAAATATGCATGGCTATCAAAAGCTGTTTGTCAGCCGGGAAAAAATGGCCTTGACATAAAAAAGCCGACAAATTTTAAACCCTGCGTTCCAAGTTTGAGCCCTAGTTGAGGTTACTATGTTGTGTTCTTGGGCAAGACACTTTACTCTCATAGTGCCTCTCTCCACCCAGGTGTATAAAGGGTACTGGTGAAAATGCTGGGAGGGGGAACCCTATGATGGACTAGCATCCCATCCAGAGGGGAATAGAAATAGTCTTAGCTGCTTAATGCTAACGAAACTGGAATAAACTCCAGCAGTATGTGCCACTTGGCTGCCCCCTTTTTAGGATTGAGCAGTTTGTTGCTATCATCTCATGTACTTTGGTGAAGTTTGGAAGTTAAAAATAGTTAAATTGCTTGTTCAAGTTTTAATATATATGGTTGTTTATTGCCTCATCAGATAGCAAAGAAATTGATCCTAAGGATGTCGATTTTGAAAAAATCACTGGTTCCCTTACAAGGAAACAAGCAGAAGCTGTTAGGAAAAGAATAGACACTCTAAACCAAAGCACTAAGAAAAAACTTGGTTTACATGTGCCCCCCTCAAAACATTCTGCCAGCAGCTATCCAACAGATGTCAGGACGATTTTCCCTGTCAAAACTAATGGACAGCCTAGCAATGCAGAGCAGACGAATACGACAAGACCGGCACTACTGAGAAAATCATACAGTGAAGGAATACATGTTATCAAACCACTGTCACTTGAGAATGGTGGTATGGAAAATGAAGTAGGACATTCATGCAGACATTCTCATTCTACTGGTGTACTCTCAAGTCAAACAGATAAAGAGTTTACAGGAGTTTACTTACACCCAGATTGTGCAATGGAGAGAAGAGCAAGTGACGAAATACGATTACGAACAGGTGACTAGAATTGAGTTTTTGACACCATAAAAACTTGTGAGTACTATCATGAAAAATAATATGTTTCTAACATCATTTTCAAGTACTGTAGGTAGTTACAGGACCAAGGGGACAGATCAATAACTATAAAGTATTATTCTACATTGTAGTCACTGTCTTCTTATTGGCTGAGAGCCTGAAGTAAATTCTTGGAATCAGCGCAACCTGCAAATTATGTACTACAGTCAAATCTCTCTAAAACAGACACCATTGGACTGGCTCCAACTGTCTGTTTTAAAAAGGTGTTCATCTTATAGAGAGTTTAGTAACAGTGAAATGACTGAAAAAACAGCGGGGACAGGACCAACACCAGGTGTCTTTCTTAAAGAGGTGTCCGTCTTATAGACTAAGGTGTCCGTTAAGAGAGTTGTCTGTAGTCCACTTGCAGATTGGTGAATAATATGTATTTTGCGCATGCTATGCACAATTTTCAAGAGCATTGTCAAGTCCATGGGTGGTGAGTGGCATCTTGCACACAGTGAAGTTAAAATGTGGATGCTTAACAAGAAATTGAAAAATTGCTAGATGATAAAGGTTCAGAAAACATAAAAGAATCGACAAAAGTTACAAAGGAACTGTTTCACAGACACATTGAGGAGGAAGACATTCAGGCGGGAGCCAGACAACGAAAAAGAAATTAGCACAGGTTATTCTCAAAACAGTCAAATGGAGGAAAAACTAGCCATGTAAACAGCTGTACATGCATTAATGCATACAATAAGTTACAATGCATTACACAAACTTCTTCACTTAATGCAATAGGCTCATTGCCTACATTCTTCATTACTTGTAGCTACATGTAACATACAAAATGACTAATATACCGATAATCAGCGTACGCGGTATGTTATTAATACACCTCTTGTATCTTGTCAATAAATTGCAGGAATCCAGCAAGCACGGCATCCTCATGGAGGATCAGTGTTTTATGTAACTGGCACAACAAAACAAGAACTCTTCAACACAGCAGAAAAAACAAAAGAATCCAGTGTGGATGACATTGGTAATTGTGATTTAAAAAATCTCAGCATATCGCCACCAGATACCAGCCCAGACTCTTTTCACGAGGTGCCTGTTGACTGTCCTGAAGAAGTTTCAGTTGATGTTCCATCAGACAAGGCTCATGGAAAACCAGTATGTGTAAAAATCAGGTCAAATTAAAATTCTTATAAAAACAAGTTTTCCTTTAGTGCTTTATCAGCAAATTATAAAATAGGCAAAGCTGAACTACTTGAGATATAATATAGAAACACCCCTAAGTCTTTGATAAACATTGGAAAATCTTCAGAACACTTCAGTTCACTTTCAAAAGTCTTGATTGGATTGATCAACTTTGGAGAGTTTGGGAAGACTTTGGTCAATGTCAAAAATTTTAGGAAGACCTCAAGTCAACTTTGATAGTCTTCAGATGTCTTGGTTCCAACGTTGGAAATCTTAGAATATAAATGACATTTATTATTCTTAACTTAGTCGTTTTGTAGTTGATAAATTTTAAAGCAATGTGACACAGCTGTTAGGAAGGCTGGCCATTGTATTATGATTAAGATGTATATAAATAATGATTGACAGTAATGAGGATTGAAGAACTTTTGCATCTTTGGAAAACTTATTGTTTGCTTTAGAGGACTTCATGTCAACTTCAGAAACAAGGGTAATAGATACTCCTAGGGAGTATGATTTGGGATTAATTGTACTGCTCTTGTTCAATCATAATCCAGTTATTTTATTGAGTGTACTCAAAGACACTCTAATTGTATAAAATTAATACTTTAAGGCAGGGAAGATGACTTCTGATGAACATTCTGTTTTATTTTCCCTGCAGAATGGAAAAATAAGTTGTGATGAAAAGCCTTTCAAAGAACCTCAATTTCCTAGACTACCTGTAAGTTGTGCCTGTGATGTCAACATGTTTATTATTATTATTATAATTAAGAATGTTTGAGAAGAAAAATAAGTGATAGGAAAATAGAACGAATTGGAAGCGACCTGCAGCCTGTGTTTACAGGCAAGAAAATTATGGATGACATCAAAGTGGTAGAAGCCAAGCCTCCTCTTATAAATCAGCATTGCGTTGTCTACAAATTCGCATTTTATCTGTGTGATGCAGATTATGTTGGGTTCACATCCCAACATCTTTTTCAACGCATCGCTGAACATAAATATTCTGCGATTGGCCAACACTTTAAAAGAAGACCACCAGCTGCAAGTCTACAATGTACAAGACCAGTTTTCTGTTTTAAAGAAATGCCGCACGAAGTTGGACTGTTTAATTTACGAAATGCTCTTTATTAGAAACATAAAGCCGAAACTTAACACACAATCAGATTCTGTGGGTGCTAAACTGTTTATTTAAATCTTAATATACTAATATATTATCACACCCTAGATCACTGTATAGCCTGAACTCCGTATTATAATTTTAACTTGATAATGATGACATGGCGTCATTGAAACGTCGTTCTATTTTCCTATCGCTTATTTTTCTTCTCAAATGTTTCACAAACCATTTTGTTATTCGAAATTAAGAATGTCTGCACAGTTTGCAGGCATGCACTATGACAGCAATTATATGGATTTTAGTCAACATTCTTGTATTTTAGCTGTACCATAGTACACACAATACTAACACATCTTGGCTCTACACAGAACTTTACACTCACCAAGGATGAATTAGGTGTGACAAGAGTACAAGATATCTCCTCACAGGACATGGACAAAGTACGCTCTCTATCACTCATAGAACTTACAGCCCTGTTCGACTCTCATGGACTAGCACTGCACCGACGGAAGCCTGTCAAAAGGAAAGTTAGAGGTAACATGCACAAGTTGTATAATCTGCTGTTCTGTCTTCTGTGTGGCTTACATAACTAATTAATAGCCATATTAGGATGAAAAAGTTTAATAAGAAATTCATGAGAAAAATTCCCATAAAGTTTCATCAGTAGGCCACGCCCATAGATAAGCTGCACCCCTGATTTGGAAGCTCAATTTTTTGAAGGAAAACAAACAGTAGACAGTAAAGTTTGAAGTTCATTGACAAGTGAAGTTCTATTGGCCATCAAACAAGGGCACACAGGCACAGTTTCATAACACTAAAATGGCGGTTGTTGCAAAGTTTAATATGAATTAAGTCTTACGAAAGCAAAATTTCACCTGTCATACCTCCTTTTTTCGACGTTTTTGCTTGTTTACAAGCTAAAATGGTAGAATAGGGGTTATGTGGACAAAATTTGGAACCACATATTTGTAAACTCTCAAGGGACTTTTTTAATTTCTCAAGGGACTGTTTTAATTTCTCAAGGGATTACTTTCCGCTGTGGGTGATCACTTGCGATCTCGTGGAAAAAACGTGACTTGTCACATTTACAAACGTTATATAACAATTTTAAAAGTGACATGTCAGCTTTCTTATCTCAACGCACATGTGTCTGAAAGGCGATCTGTAAAAAGCGTCGCACAAACAATGGATTGCGTAACTAAAACACGAATAAATAATTACTAGCACTTACATCGTTTAAAAATTACAAACGTCAAAAATAAACCATACCAAAAAACTCGCTCTTTTCAAAGATATTATTGAAGTTAAAACAAATGCAAGAGATGGGGGCTTCTTTTAGCTTAGGAGCGGTTAAAAATTAGGCCAAATTTGGTCGCTACATGCAAGCGCCATTCTATTTCGTCATCAGCCTAGGTCGTTAGGGACGTGACCTCGCGTTGACAGCAATGTTGCATGAATCGGCTTTACAACATGCGATCGTATCTACGCAGTTCGAGTGGAATTTCAGTCAAAGACAGCAAAATTCTTTCGTATTTCATCTTCAAATATAATTCGAAAGCATTCACTGTATACCGTAAAAACCCGCAGATAAGCCGCACCTTTTTTCCAAAAATTTTCGCTCGAAAGCGGGGGTGCGGCTTATCTGCGGGAACATTCAGAAAAGGTGCCGTAAATTTTCGTGAACTGATGCTAATTTATGGAAAATTATGTAAATTAATTTAACATAAAACTACAAGAGAGTACCGGTCATTGCTTTTGCAAGTTTGACAGCTCATATACTGTTTGCAGTGTCGACAATGGCCTATAACTTTAACAGTAATATTGATACTTTACGAGCGAGAAAATACCACGAGTATTCACGAGTAAGATGGCCAATTGTTTCTTTCTCATTTTGCACTTTGATAGAAAATTTGTCGAACTGATTACGAAACTCTCTTCATGCAACGAGTTTATATCCAATAGATGGCTCCCAAATCTCTTTAATTTGTCGATATGATAGCCACGAAACCCGAACGCCGCCATCGCCATCTTGTTTTGCTTTACGCTCTCGCCCTAGTCCCATATTTCGCGTCCGATCAAATGCCTGGTTACTAAGCTACGAACGTTCGGCAAACGCAAGTTCTTGTTGTTGTGACACAAAAATCTACGGAAAAACTGCGTTGAATGAAGAAATACCTGTCAACATATACCAGAAAAAGATCAACCATATGTCAAAGTTGGTTTTCATTATATTAAAGAGCTCAAATTGTGGGTAAGACTGAAGTTTTTCTGTTTCAATGTTCATTGAGTTTACGTTCGATGAAGAAGACTTCCTAAAGACTCAACTTTGGATTTTTGACTCGACTTTGGATTTTCTTTGATTTACTTTCAAAAAACTTTTTTTCCAACATTTGAGTTGTTAAACTCAGGGTGCGGCTTATCTGCGGGTGCGGCTTATCCGCGGGTGTTTACGGTATATGGCTTTTGTTTAATCCTGGGTCTTGATATCCGACCCTCGCAGAGCCTAGACAAAACGCAGCTTGAGTGTAACAATTTGTTTACGCCGCAATTATATACACAATGTTTTCTCCGACAGTAGTCAGAAATATCCGTATTTTTTTTTTTTCGTGCTTTTTCGTGGAGCAATCGTAACGATACGGCCTTGAACACATTGAACAGCGGTCTACCTATAACAATTCAAATATGGCGTCGCAAAAACAAAGCGTCGAACGCATATTTTGCTGTTTTATTTGCTAATTTCACTGCCATAATCGACTGCCTCGAAAGGACTTTGCAATTTTAAAGTATAGAATTGTCAGATCTCGGTGAAATTTGCACTGTTTATTTGTGTAATGTTAAGGAATATGTGTATAAATACCCGGCGCGGACGAGCCATTTTTGACAAAATTATATGGCTGCATTTCCTCCGCGAAGATAGGAAATTGTTAAACTAAACTACAAAGAAACTGCAATGATAAGTTCGAAGAACAATGCACAGGATAAACCTTCGACTTATACTTCATGCAAAAACATCGATATCTCGAAGAGACTTTGATTAGTTTAAGTTGACAATTTCTTATACTTACAGTGAAACGAACTCAACCGGGGCCACCCAACGTTTTTTAGCCAATCACAAGACAAGTTTTAAACAAAAAAATTGGAGTTCCTTGGTCAGGGGACCAATCACAGTGAAGGGCAATTTTAACTCTTCGCTTGACTGAATACGATGCCAAGACACGCTGAAGTGTTGTTTTTACGGCAAAAATATAATATAATAAAGGATTCAGCGTATCACCGAATTACGGCGAGCAATTTTGAAGACTTCGAAAGACTGAACGAAGTGATGAACGTAGCGAAATAAATTTACCGGCCGATTCACGGCCAGCTCAATATTTTCCGAAAGACGACTTGGAATGTCGAAGACGAAAGCTTGGATAATTCTTGATCGAATATTACGGCCGGGAGTTTTGAAGACTGAACGGACACAACGTAAATAAAAAAATTACCGAAGCATGATCGGCTATAAAACTTACAATATGCCACACATTTTCCAAAACACGGCCGGGAATGTCGAAGACGAAAGCGTATGTCAGTTTTCCTCGAATTTGCGGCCGACATTTTTGAACACTAAACGGGCTCAACGTAAATATAAATTTACCAAATTACAGCCGCTAACTAGTATGCGTGAACCTGTCACGTTTCTGCACGTGTTGTTGAGTTTTATCCGGCGATGAATATTTATGGTTTGAAATGTTCGCCGTTGTAATGTTGTTCATTAGGTACAATGTTCTTTTTATCACTGTATCACTGTATATATATCACTGAATGTAATACACTGAGTTTATCTCTTTGCTGACCGGTGTTGATTCGCTTCGGCAAATATATATACTGGTTTGAGGAAAAGTCATTTCGTCTTCACAGTTTCAGCCGGTGTCAATTCGGTAAATAAATTTTTGTCGAGTCCGTTTTGTCTTCATTCCAGGCGCAGGCCGTGCTATTTTCGTTGAGTCCGTTCAGTCTTCAAATTCCCGGCCGTCATTCGGTAAATTTATTAACGTTGATTCCGTCCAGTGTTCTAAATTACTGGCAGACTTTCGCCTTAACCGTAAACGAAATGAACAAAATTATATTTTTTTGCCGTAAAAACAACACTTTAGCGTGCCTTCGCATCGTATTCAGTCAAGCGAAGAGTTAAAATTGCCCTTCACTGTGATTGGTCCCCTGACCAAGGAACTCCAATTCTTTTGTTTAAAACTTGTCTTGTGATTGGCTAAAAAACGTTGGGTGGCCCCGGTTGAGTTCGTTTCACTGTAAGATGTGCTCTTGACATTATTTTTTCAAAATTATCAATTCTAAACATTTGATGAAATTGTAATTTATACCCCAATGAATGCTTCTAAGTAGCCAAGCTTTGAAATGAAGAGAGAAGTCTGGGCATTACAAAATTAACGTGGGGGCACATGGCAGTTTGGCTCTTGGAAGAAACTATGTTTTCAAGATTCTTGGAAACTGCTACCCGCAACAGGATAAAGACTTAATGCAAAATTCGAGTTTGCTGTGAAGGTCAATAAAAATGCAAAGCAGTCGGCCATTTGCCTTGTTTTTGTGAGTACTTGGTAATTTCCTCACACATGGCAGAAAGACATGTGTCAAAGTGACCGGCAGGAAAGGCAGAAAAGAAAAGGCGGTGAACAACAACAAAGTTTTTAGGTTGTTATAAAATATGTTTATTCAGTAACGTCTTGAGAAGGTTTTATGAATAGTAATTAAGCTTTTGAGAACTCCAGTGAGAGATTTTTCCATAGATGAGCCGCACCCCCAATGTTTGACTTAAATTCTGAGGGAAAAAACTGTGTAGCTTATACATGGATCTTAACGGTATTAAAAGTAGCCCAACCGTGGAGTTAAGGATGGTGCCTACTAATACAGTGGAACCCCGATATAACGATATGCCAAGGGGGCAGTAAAATTATATCGAGGAATTGTTATATCGGGGTTCCGTCCCATACATGTCACTATTGCCGGGACATAACATATTCATCGTTATTTTGGGAATATCGTTATATGGAAGATCGTTATATCGGGGTTCCACTGTAACAAGGTATTTTTGCCTAGCCGATGACTAAGCAAGAAACGTAGATGTTACCAAGGGCAACTAAAATCCAAAAAGAAAATTGGAACCGTTTGCCACACAAATTTTTGGGATAATTAATTTTGGTTTGAAAACTGGAAAAAAGTGCATACGTGGCATTTTTAAAAACAAGTAAAACAAAATAAAACTTCCTTGCAAATTCCATTTGAAATTGGTTTTCACTGAACAAAATCAACGTTAAATATAACAATATAATATTTTTCATATAGCAGGAAATTTTTATTTCTATTTTCTTAGAATCTGGTATTTTTGGAGTACCTCTGCAGAATCTAATACAAGAGGACAAAATGAAAAACGAAAAAACATCAGTGCCTTCTTTTTATCTTGAGGTAAGTTTGTATTTCTCTTCTAATGTTCCAAACAACTTATGTTTTGAGAAATAAGAAATTACAATCCACTTTATCAGCTGGCAGATTTTTTGTTGCCATGTTTTCTTTAAACCTGGGCCTGGTGGGCGCAGCATTTTTTTGACTCCTGTAGTTTTCTTGTTCCACCATTCATTAAGCAGGGGTTTTTAAACATCATTTTTGACAGACATATATTTTGCATTAAAACGATGGCTTTTTACGTTGAATAATAATTGTTCGAGGCACTTATTAATCGGGCGGGGCCTGGGCCCGATTCATAATCTGTGTCAGATTTTGTTGTTTTTTGTCGGTAAATCGTTCCAGACGCACGCGCCCCAGCCGACTCCTTGGTCACGGTCACGCAAGTTTTGATGTTTCGGTTAGCGATCGCTCGTATTATGAACACTCTGCTCTCTGTTCAGTGTGGAGTGTATGTTTGTGTAATTCGTCCATTTGATTCAGCGGGCACTGAATGTTTACAATGCAAAGCCGAGAAGTGTTTTGACATGTCCAAGCTAATTAAAAATGAAACGATTACCCACGGGCCCAGGCGACTCCTTGCTCACGCAAGTTGTGATGTTTATTGGCGATCGCTCGCCTATAGTTATAAATAAACATGCATCTATTTTAAAAATATTTACGAATTCTCTGCGCTCTGTTTTTTGTGAAATTTTTTTTTTTTTTTAATTCAAGCGTATGGCTCGGAGCAAGCACTGAGTATTCACGTTGAGATTTTGTAAATGAAAAATGAATTATTTTTCGTGTGTTATGCAAGTGTTTTGAGTTTATTTTTGGAATCGAAAGGAAATTGCAAACCCAGCAAAAATTTGTCAGGGCACGCCAGACAAGGGGAAATTACCAGCTGAGTCACGCAGTCAGGTATTCTCTTTTTTACACGTGCTTTCAATCACGCGACTTTGTAAATGCCACTGAAAGCTGTGTTTTTCTAGCAAAATAGCAGTTAAACTTCAAGAACTTGATTTTTAAGCTTCTTTTATTTTAACCAAAATCAATTTATGCCATTCAAATGGTTTGAGCGTATTTTATGTAAGATTCGGAACAAAATAAATATTTGCAAGCCCAGACAGAAATTTGTTTATACATCAGTGGATCAAAAAAGAAATGACGTAATCAGGGAAATTTCGGTTCAATTCTCCAAACTTCTTGACTGGTGCAAAACTTGGACTTGAGTCGTCGGACGACGCTAAACGGAGAAATACAACGGGATGGCCTCAGTCTACTTTTTATTTTGGCGTGAAATGGACTCCCTTTTATTGTCATTCAACTGGTATGGGTTTATTTTATTCAACATTTGGAACAAAAAAAATATTTGTATGCCTAAGGGCCTGTTTATATTGAAGAGGAGGGTAACCCTCTTCCCCGAGCCATCTTTTGCCGAGCGTTTATATGAAAAAGTTGTCCCTGTTGACCGAGCTAAAACTTGGCCCTATTGGTTCAAAAGACTGGCGAGAGTTGTTTTGAAACATCTATTATGGCTGCTTTTTCTAAAATCAGGAATGCTGAATCGTCGACCAAGACCATTTTTTGGACTAATTTACCACCGAGTTTGATTTCAATTTATCTGCAATTTTGTTTTTGCTGATTTTAGCGTTTGCGCATGCTCCGTATGTGTCAACTTGTCCCTGGTAGGCGAGGCGAAAATAACCAAACTGTTTATATCGATGGAAAAAAGTTGGCTCGCTCCCCAGGGTCACCCTACCTTCAAAGCAAGTGACCCTCCATCTAGGGCCACCCTGCCCCCCGAGCCAACTTTGCAATTTCTCATATAAACAGTTCGAAGCTATTTATAAAGAAACGTATGAAAAGCTCTCTCACCCAGGGTGGCTCGGTATGGAGGGTAACCCTCCTACCAGGGACAACTCTCCTCCATATAAACAGGCCCTAAGCATGAATTTATCCGGCAAGGCATGTGGCATAAGGCAAGAGATAATGCGATAAGGGAAATTCAGCTCACGCACACTCCGTGACTGTGTGTTTCTCAAGTGACTGCATTTGTAAATATTTTTTTACTGTGCTGCGCCGTGCCTTTTTGACCTTTCTAGCCAATTTTAAAAAATAACTAAAAAGAAGTGGTCAAACATTAACCGCCCGATTATAAACTACTTGAAGTTTCTTGTTTACAACTACACCTTGAATACCCTGCATTTATTCGAGATCCCACATTTTATTGAGAAAAATATATGGTGTAATAAAACTTGTTGTCGGTTTGTTCAAGTTCAAAGGGCTTGCAGTCAACTGTCATTGTGTTATGATATTAAATAAAAATGAGAAAACCACTAGCTAGAAGCAGTCATATCAAGCTGTATCAAGCCATATTAATTACAATTAGCTGTAGCTGTGGATAAGAGATACAATAATTGGTATGAATTTTATTTCAGCTTGTCAGATATTTGGAGTTAAAAGGTATGTTCACCTATCGTATATATGGATTGAAACTGGTATTATATTTTATTACTTAATTATTGTATTTAGTTCAAAATGCATTTTGACCTAAGATAGTTCACTGTAAAGTTTGAAGGAAAGGTTTTATCCTACACTAGCTGGCGGTTTTGTTGGGGTTTTAAGTGCACATAAGCAAGCGGCAAAGCGGGGAGAACGAGCAGCAAAGCTGCAAGGGGCTTGGAGAGGAGGCTGCAAAGTACTGCCTGCCCGGATGTGCTGCCTTTTTGGCTTCCACCCCCTTACCGTAAATGATCTAATAAACGCCCACTCTCAAATAAACGCCTCGTATCTAATAAATGCCTCCCCTGAAGTGCAAAGTTTGTATTAGACACTCTGTGTCTAATAGACGCCCCCCTCGAAGAATCATCTCAAAAACCAAGGAAATGCTCCATAGAGTAAAATCACGCAATTAAGTTAGTTTTTTGCTTGACTTGGACATCGAAGAGGCCAAAAATGACAACATGATTGACCCTGATGACGATAAAAACACCGTTATCAAACTATGAACAACATCTGTAGGCTTTGCATCAGTGCAGATTAGATTAGTCTCCTACTCACCAACTCTGTTATGTATTTTACTCCTATTTGTTTTGTTGACGTTGTTACTGTTAAATTGAAATAAACGCCTCTCTCTAATAAACGCCTCATATCTATTTAACGCCCCCCTAGGACCCCAAAAATTTAATAGACGCCCCGGGCGTTTATTAGATCACTTACGGTATTTGCATTTTGACAACCTGTCGAGTTTTATTTTTTGTTGCTTGCTCAAGCCTGTATCACATATCTTAGCCAGTATTCTTAGCCAGTATTCTGTTATCCTGAACTTGGTATTTTCAGGTTTGAAGGAAGAAGGTATCTTGAGAGTTCCTGGAAATGCAGGAAGGGTCAAGGTAACCACAGGCTTCCCAAGCTCAAAAGTCGTCTTTTTGATGTGTTTTTAAGAGCCCTTCGGGCGGCCGCTCTACATACGTGGTGTATGCGACAGCTTGTGTGTATAGAGAAATGTATGGGAAAATCACGGATTCTCTAAAATCGGGTAAATAACCATCTATTTTGAAATAAAGTTTACCTACCTCAAATGTGTCGCTTACTTGTGTCTTGTGCCGAATTTGAAGCCATTCCGACGCCATTTAGCGAAGTTATTCGAAGTCATTGAGACAACAAGTAAGTGACACATTTTAGTTAAATAAACTTTTTCTCGTACATTTCTCTATATACACAAGCTGTCGCATACACCACGTATATAGAGTTGGCCGCCCGAAGGGCTCTAAAAACACATCAAAAAGACGACTTATGAGCTTGGGAAGCCTGTGAGGAAACAAATCCACAAGTGCTGTTTTTGTTTGTTTAAAAGAAGGATAAAAAGAGTTTAAAGTGTTTGATCATGTATCTTTTTTGTGCCAGGCAATAAGAGAAGAAGTCGAAGAAAAATTTAATGATGGATGTTTTGTATTGGAGGACAGAAGAGCACATGACTGTGCAGCCCTGCTAAAACAATTCTTACGGTAAGAGATGATCAATGTTCCATACTTTGTCAAAATGCACGCCATCTTCACTTTAAGCTCATTCGCATTACATTGTTCTTACTAATCTTGCGTGCACGTAATAAATTTCGCGAAAATTCAGCAGCTGAGTTTTTAAGTACTGACCAGTATTAATTTTCAGAGGTGTATAAAATTTCGCGATATTGTCAGTGTTTTATGGCTCAGTTTTCGTAAGACTGTACTGGGAATTTACAAATGTCTGGTTCAGCGTAATAACAAGAAGCCTGCGAACGGAAACTTCCTGAAACTTTGTTGACTGTACAAAAGAGGTTTTGGCCGATTTATAAGCTGAAAAAATCAATAATTAGAGGAGGGTGCTAGTTGAAAACAGGACGGAAAGAATATAGTTGCAGAGAAAATACAGTTGAACCTCGGTGGTTTTAAAGGGAAACGTAAAACAGTTCGAGTAAGCGGGGTTTCGAGTTATCGGGGTTGATTGAACATTCAATTTGCCAAGTTAATAATTGATAGTTTATCGATTTATAAGCACTTCAGTGTTCAGTACACAGTACAGTGCAAATTAAACTTATCTCGTCGGAAACTCTAACACGGTCATACATTCTTATGATAAGAGTGAAAAATGGCTGTCAAATGCGTGATCTATTCGTTGCTCTAATTAAAATCAAATTGCTGTAGTGTTCGTTTTAGAGTTTAAATCCGATTACACGGCAAGAAGAGCTAATAGGATATTTCAATCGGCATCCGTGGCAAGCTGCAAGAACAAGAATTCAAGTCATCGGGGTAAATTTGACCAAAATTTTGATCAAGGGAAACAAAATTTTGTTCGAGTTAGCGCGGCTTTCGAGTTATCCGAGTTCAGGTTAACTGAGTAAGAATGACTGAAAAGTGGGGTCAAATCCAAGGAAAATGGAAGTTTGTTTGAGTTAGCGGGGTTATTCGAGTTATCTGAGTTCGAGTTACCGGAGTTCTACTGTAGTTGCAGTTCTAAACATTTAAAATTCAAAAAATGTTTCAAATATCTTTAAGGCTATAGATGTACAAAGTTTAAAAGATAGATAAATTACAGAAAAATTTACCGTGACATTTTAACAATAAACGAATTTTATTAAAAACGAAGGCTTTCGAAAATCGCTCAGAACTTAAACAAATCGCGTTTGATGGCCATAAAATTTATCATTTTATATAATTTAAACATTATTCTTTCAGATTCTCAAAAATCTTAGCAATCGCTTCACGTTTTCCCATTTTTAAACGCGCTTAAAAAAGGCAACTGTCAGCCTCTTAAATACCCGCGGGCCACCTTAAATTTTGCGCAATTTTTGTTTTTGTTTTGAGCGTAATAAATTTCGTGATTATTTTGAAATCGCAAATATCGCGAGAATTAGTAAGAATAAGGTATTTAGTGCCACTGGTTATTTCGATTTCTGGACGTGATTAGGTGATTAGTTTATATATATGACCCGCGAGGTATATATTAGTCTGAACCCTAGTAATCCGAATGGGGAACTCTTGTTTCTAGAAAAAAAAATCATTATTGCGTTAAAGTATTAGTCTTGTTCAACAATTTAATAGACTTTGATCTGATATTAAAAACAATCCTTATTGTACATGAATTAAGATAATGAAAGAAATTAAAGATTTTGCTTCGTGCGCCCATTAACGACACTACCTAAAAACGTGTTTTTTACGGCATTTATCGGTAAATTAAAATATCTCAAATGTAGAGTTTTAAACTTTTCTTTAAATCGCGATATATTGTAGACAACCATATGACATTTGAATAGATGTATTCGCTTTTTTCACGATCCCATAATACATCTTGTTTTATTTAAATAACCCCCCAAAATTTTTGCATAAGCATTGTTTTCAATTTCTCTGGGGACGATTGCACGTCACTGTAAATCCCAAGAGAAATTGAAAACAATGCTTATGCAAAAATTTTGGGGGGTAAACAAGATGTATTATGGGAACGGTGAAAACAGCGAATTAAGAAATGTGGGTCACCATGCTTGTTTAAGAGAAAACGACCATTTATTTCCCTACCGAGCTTAGCCCCGGAGTAGTAGTGTTGTGTGTGTGCGCACGCTGAATGATGCGAAAACTTATGTGCAGCAAGGATGCACAATGCAATTCAGTGGAATCACCTTAATTGAGGACAAGAAAAACTAGATAGGCACCAATTCAGTTGAGTGTGGCTGGTTGAACAGATCTTAAAGATGAAATTAATTTATAGTCATGTGATAGTGTGCTCCAGATTTCTGTGTGAATTTGCTGAATCAAGCTTTTGAGGACTGACTGATCTTTCCCAAAAAATGTTTTGTGAGGTCAGTTGAAAGATGGACTCTTTTTTCAACAAAACGTTTTCTGTAGCCAGGGTGGATGTTTTGTTGCATGCCTTATTCTCCACTTCCATTCCAAAACAACTTCCTGATGGAATAGCAATTTATTCGAACTCTTACAATTGACTTTAGTTTTAGCATGTGATTTGTAACAAGCATTTGTTTTGTTATTTATTGACAGAGAACTTCCTTTTCCGCTTTTAACTCAAGAATATCAACCAACATTTGCATCTGTGGAAAGTGAGTGGTCACGTGACTAGTTACCAAGCTGTCACTTTCTTACAGCTTACATTAACCTGAAACAAAAATCTCTATTTTGGTGGCCGTTTTGATATATAGAGTAGCTATCATTAACATAAATACAATCTACTTTTAATATTACAGTGTTGGTAAGATTAAACTTGTGGAAGCTAATTAGCGACACTGTAAAATGTTTTAAGAATATCATTTTATGTTTTCTATCTAGGTATACCTGATAGAAAACAACAGCTTCAGGCATTGAATCTTTTAATTCTGTTGCTGCCAGCAGTTCATAGAGACTGTTTGAAGGTAAGTTAAATTTGTGTTAATCAAAGTATGTTTTACAAATACTGCTGCAGTAATAATCCAAACAGTTTTCTGATAGATATTTTTTCTTAATGATGGTTGAACGACAAAAAGTGATTGAGCGTGAAAAAAGAGGTTTTTAAAAAGTATCAACAAGACCGAACTTGTCAGTGATTTTATTTCCGGAAAGTTTGAAGAGTTGCTCTTGCTTTTGCTTGACAGTGACCTGTTAACCAAATACAGTCAAACCCTCAGGAAGATTTCGCATGCAATGTGATACAAAACTAGCTAGAATACTTAATTGATCACACAATGTACATTTTGTTGGTAAAAACAAAACAGTAATGCAAAATATGCTGAACCAAAATGGTTATGCCATACAGAAGCAGAGTTAACAGCTGCTACTCTTGAGCCATCTGGTTCCTTGACCTTCACATGTAACAATCACTTTTTCAGATTCTTGTTCAGTTTTTGAGCCGAGTGGTAGCCCATGAAAAACAGAACAAGATGGGCTTGAACAGTGTGGCTATGATCATGGCTCCAAATCTTTTCCTTTGCACCAACAAATCGCAACCTACATTACAAGAAATAAAGCAGGCTCAAGGCACCGTGAACATTGTAAGAATGTTAATCAAGTATCAAGCTATTTTGTGGACGGTGAGTTACACGCTTTAGTGGGAAATGGCCGCGTCTTTTGTTCGTGTGATTTGCGCTTAAGCAAGCCCGTAATTTAGTAGATTGCTGTCCTGAACTAAGTGGAACTAAGGTTAGCATGTTTACGGTTAGTTGCCTGAATTGACGGCCTCATTCCGTGAACTGGGAAAACAGTGTTTAGTCTATATCTGATGTTATAGGATGGTACGAATTATTCGCAGTTTTCCAAAAGGAAAGGCAATGAAACTATCTGCGGCCCAGAGTAAATTGAATTACAAAGTATATCTGTGTAAAGGGTTAGTCACAGAAAATGCTGTGATCATTAATGCCAAAAGACGCTGTGTTTCAACATCAGTACTGTGCAGTTAATGTCGGTAAATTTCTTACACCAGAATTATAATTTTAAGGAAAGAGTGAGGTTTGTTTCCTTGCAGCTAGTCACCAAACAACCCTCCGAGTTTGTTTGTTTCCTTAGTGGCCATTTGGCCACCAACTTCTCAAGTTTTGGTCGCCAGTGAAACACTTTAGTCACCAAATTAAGCTGATGCTTTCAATCATTCCTCTCAATTTTGGTCGCCAGGCTGGCGACCTTGGTTCAAATTTAGTTGCCAGCTCCAAAAATGGTCTAAACTTGGAGGATTGCAGAATTATAATTTTAAGGAAAGAGTGAGGTTTGTTTCCTTGCAGCTAGTCATTAAGAACTTATTATTTATAATTATCCAAGGACGTTTGCTCAATTAGGGATGAGACTAGCCTCACATGATCACCCTTAAAAATGACTGCGTGGGAGGCTAGGATGAGACAGTCTGTTATAATAAAAAAGTCTTGTGCGGTTTCACTTTTCGACCAGTCAACACATTAGAGTTGTTCCGAAGTAGAACCTTAGGGATGCAAATTTCCACTTCGTAATCTTAGGCATGCAAATTAGACAAGCGTTCTCAATTTAGTCTTTAAAGGACCCTAGTCAGCCACGCCTTTGTTTTTGTTTACATACGAGAATTTCGGTATTGCATTTTTCGCGGAGTGTAACTAAAGGATAGAGATCACTGTGAAACCGCCAAAAGTAATTAAACAAACTTCAAATGCAATAAGATTTCGCTTTGCAATACAATTTTCATACTTTCGTTAGCATCGAAAATGGCAAAGGCTGACTAGGATCCTCTAAGTTTAACTGATAAATTTCACTCCAAAAAAAAAAAAAAAAAAATGATAGAATAACTAGTCAAAAATAACAACTAATAATTTTAAAATGCATTTGTGGCAGTTTAAGACCTCAGTTAATCAAACGCACAAGGATGGACGAGGATTTCTTTTCAACGTGCGAAATGTCCGAATTTAGATGGGAGAGTAAATGGCGGAGGCTGACTAGGATCCTTTAAATACTGTGTACACACCATTTGCGCCATTCACTCGGCCAGCTCATAAACAATAGAAGAAGACATAATTGAGAATGCCTGTCTAGTTTGCATGCCTAAGGTTACGAGTGGAAATTTGTATCTCTAGGGTTCTTGTGCAGAACAACTCTATTGTGTAAACTTTATAGGTTTGCTGTGGGAACTGCTAATTGTGCTTGTTTGTGCAGATCCCTGGATTCATGGTGATGCAGGTTCGGTATCTGTATGAAGCAGAAGGAAACAAGAAAGCTAAAGACGCCAAAGCGGTGAGTTTCTTCAGGTGCTGTGGCTTCTGCTACATAAATCGTAAAATTGGATGATGTTTGCAGTCAACGTGTTCATTTAACCATTTAGATTGTTAAGCAATGTGTCTTCTCTTTGTTATATTTTGTGTATTTTTGTCCATTTGTGGTTGATTTTTAAAGGGGCGATGTCACGGTATTTTAGGTAATTTTATTTATTTTCGTTATTTAAAAATAAAAATTTAAAAATTTAAGAGCTCTAAACTTCAAATTGGCAGAGCAAGAGTCTTTTATTGGCAAAATCACGGCCACATAACAAACAAGGATGATTTTCGAGCATTGTAAATGACACTTTCATACAAATTGAGATAAACTTGAAAAGAGTCGGGCCGACGTTTTCCAAGTTTACCCGAACGCAATCCCTTTTAATCTTCGCACATTTTGGCCTTTCTGTGTTTCTTTGAGTTCGTCTACAGTTTTAAGCCGTTATTGTGATATTTCAATTAATTCTATGACCAGTTGGTCAGTGCCGAAATTGCCTAAAATTGCGTGACATAGCCCCTTTAAGTCATGTATGCACCCCTCTTGAGAGCTGTCAAACCCTCATCGTCGCCATTCGGGTAAAAGAAAAATCTGATTGATCTTCTAAGTAAATTTTAGTAGAAATATTTCCAATAGACCTACATTTTGGCCAAGTTTAAGCATTTCGATTTTTTGTTTTATTTTGCACGTATCCAGACAATATTTGCTTTGAGATTGCTTCTGACCGTCTAATCACAGTTGATAATTAAGGATTTTAGAGAAACGTAAGCTCTGACTAACGACTTTTTTCTTTTATATGAATTCCTGTAGGTTAGGAAGTTACTCGCAAAACGTGCTCGAGGTGATGGAGTGGGTGGGTCTCCACAAAAGAAACATTCGACAGGAGGAGAGGCTCCTTTGGCCTCCATGGATGTACGTTGGATTTGTTGCTTGTTAAATGTCAAATATAACAGTTGTCTTGTTTAGGGCACAATGCTACTTTTGATATTGAGTCGGTCTTGTACAGTTGTACAACATAGTACGATTGTACAATCCAGCTACATTTAAGAACAAGTGACTTTTTTTAACCTGGTGTGACTTTAGGGAACTGGAAAGTTTGAGCCAACCTGGGCCACATGTGAAGTGCTTCGTTGGAACCTTCGAGTATATCAAAGCTTAGTTAGCATACTCGCAAGCTCACTTCTGATAGAACCGATCAGGATGCTCCTTTTGATCTTAAGGTGGCTCTAAATGGCGTTCTCTTTATACACAGCCCGATGGGTGCGGCTGAGAAACGTTCTCTTTAAACCAGTACAGCTTTTATCAGTTAGCAGAGTCCGATCCAAATAACATCACAACAGGGTTGTTACAGATCAGGAACTGATCGGGTAGGGGGGGGGGGGATTTTTCATGGTTAAGGTCATGATGTTTTATTTTCAGTCAGGTAGAATTAAAAATATATCATCTTTAATTTGTTACGAATGAAGACCGGAAGACATATTTTAAGACAATGTGATCTCAACATAATGTTTGGAAGAAGAGGCTTGAGGCTGCTACTATGTACCGATTTGGTCAGGGAAAATTTTTGGAATCATAAAATATCCTATTGTGACCGTTTCAGGCTAATGACTTAATAACTACTCAGTAAAAGTATATATTTTTGATAGTTTTTGTCTAATCGACAAGAGAACTTTTGATTTTTTTTTTTAAAAAAGTATCTCTTGGTAAGTGCAGAACCACCCTAAATTTTTATTAAAATAACATAGCTCTGGACCCTACCGGGAGATTTTTTTTTTCATTCCTTTATGTACGACTTTTCCTTTGCCACAAAATTTTAATAGCGGAGCTCAAACGCGCGAAGCGCGCCAGCGGAGCACCATGGGTAAGGAAATTTGTTAAATGGATGAAGCCAAAAAAAAAAATTGGTTATCGAGTGAGCGTACGCGTGCCCGCACCTAAAGACTCTCGGGGAGGGGGAGGGGAGTCACGAGGCAATCCGAGCGGGGGGAGGAGAATGCCATCTTATCATAACCCTATGAACGTGGGCTTTATGTTTGATATGGGACATCCTTGTTATGGTCAATTGACAGCTGTAAAAACAAGGTATCCACTGTCCAGTATCGCGAGCTCAGTTGGACACCTCATCGAGGTCATGTATTTTTGGAAGCTGACCGATGACCACGTTACTTTTTCCATTATATCGGGGGTTTAAATCTTACTTTTTTGTCACGGGTAAGGACCGGATTTTGAAAGCGCAATTTCTGCGGTTGGAGTTGACGATTTATTTCGACTATGGATCTTTCTTGAGTAGTACACGTCTAATAACTTCAACAACAGTATTTTCAGTGAGAGTACTTTCACAAAATTTAACAACCAGAAAAAAAGTGTGGAGCTCCGCTTTTAGGCTTGGCTCAATCTATATATTACAGTCAAAACACCTCAAGAGTTCCTGTTAAGGTTGAATTAATGACTCCATTATTGAAAATTTGATTTCATTCTTTGCTTCAATATTCCAGTCTTGAATTTAATATTTCAATGTTTAAACGGCGACTCAATTCAAAACTCGAATGTTAATTGGATTGTTGTCTGGCTTCACGTGACAGGCACGTGGGAATTATGCCACACTTGGTGTTTTCTCATCATTTTGTTCTTCACGCTCTCCTCTAAATCTCAGTTTGACCAAACACAAAACACACACAACCCTTGGGTGTGGCTCGCTTCAAGCCAAGCGTTCGGTTTATTTCTAAAGAATACAGAATATAATAGTGCAAAAGAAAAACGTAACCTTACAAAATAAACCAAGTTATAGACAGTAACAAAATACTCAAACGCGATATAACTGAAATGGGGTTGTGGAACAACAGCTGGGTGAAAAACCTCCCCGTACATCCACTTGCTCCTAGGAGGAAAACCCCAGGCCAGCTGTACCCCATATTCAACGGTCCCCCGGGCAAGACCAACTAACGAGATAGGATAATACATGATACAACGAAATAGAAAAAACTAAACACCTAAGGTCTTAGATACTGACAAGCGAGAAGACAAAGAGTCTTTGACATAACCATGCTTAGCCGAATCACTAGACCAGCGGCCATGACGCTTAAAGAGACGGTCTGGAATACCAGCATTAGCGGCAGCAGTAGCCCCGCCACTCCTGAGGCTATGAGTACCAGTGGTGGAAAACTAGTATAACTTAAACCTTTCGACCTAGGTTTATAACTAAACTTGGTTTTCGATAACTGACAAAAAATAGGGCTGTCATCGGAAAGCTTCGCCCTGTCTAAATAACGTTTCATCAAAGCTACAGGACAAGTTACTTTACCAGATGAAGCTTCAACAACCCAAGCTCCATCCCTGTACTGATCCGTTTTACTAGATTCTAAACAATTATTGGATGAGATTTTTGTGATATCCGGAATAATCATGGTCGAAGAAAGTGTTATCAGCCGAAGCCTTCGGCTTCGGCTGATAACACTTACCGAGACCTTGATTATTCCGAACATCACATTAACCGAATCTAATAATTGTTTTATTATACATTGTTTTTCTGGAAAAGTAAGTAATGACAAACGATTTCAACCTGTTTCAAAACTTGTGCTAATTCCGGATGGTCGTCCTATTTAATCGTGGAATAGTTCCTTCCCAATTTTTGTTATTCATTTTGTGTTTTCCGAGACGTTATTGTCCAGCAATTTTTTAAACTTTGGTCAAACTATTTCTCGGTTAAAGAAGTGAATCGACGAAGTATGAATTTCCTTCGCCGCCAGATGCCTGACACATTAATTGCTCTTGGAAATCATGCATTGCGCGCGCAACCTACAGATAAGTGAATAATCTGCTAGCAGATTATTCACTAATCTGTAGGTTGCGCGGATTCCCAGAATTAGCTGTAGGCTCTTAGCCTACTGGCAGAAGAAAAAGTGGGAAAAATGTTCTTGCCCATTTCATGCAAATTGGAGAACTTTTTGAAATTCTCACGTGTCTGTCGCATGAATGAAATCAACATTCGAGTTTTGAATCGAGTCGCCGTTTGAACATTGAAATATTCAATTAAGACTGGAATATTGAAGCAAAAAATGAAATCAAATTTGCAATAATGGAATCATTAATCCACCCTTGACAGGAACGTTTGAGGTGTTTTGTCTGTAATAGTGTTATCGTAGAAGTCGTGATTCACGCATTCATGGTTCGTTAACATGTTTTCGTGTTTTTTCCTTATCGAACAGTTTGTTATATAAATGCATGTAAATATTTTTTGTTCTTCTTATCACAGTCTGATTATGAAAACAACATCATACGAGTCAAAGCACCGATGCTGAACAAAGTTCTAATGGCGATTCAACTCACTGAATTCATGCGAGCTGGAGACATTGTTTCCAAGTTCCGACGCCGGCCATCTCCGTCCGAAGGCCACATTGAAAGTTGCAAACTTTCTGACTCGTCATCTAGTGGTTCTTATCGCAACTGCCTCAACCCTCACAACAACAACAAGTTTGCTTCAGATAATTTCTTTCTCTATGAGTCAGGAGGCAACATAGGTAAAGCAGTTCTCAATAATTTATAAGTCGTCTTGACCTATTTGGATAATTTTTTCATTGGTAACTTCAAGTTTTGATGTAGATTGTTGCTTTATCAAAAACCAGCAGTTAAGCAACAAGGGCACAAAAAACAAACAAGCCATTGTTACCAATCACTAGTCATACTATTTGTATGTACACTCTCTCTTGATTTACATTAAGAAGGGAGGCTTAATAAAGGATTGGGCTCTTCAAGTGGCATTGTCCAACTTTTATGCACCTGCACATTTGAATAAAGAAGGATTCAGACTAGAATTGTTTAACAGTTTAAGGTTGCCCGCGGGTATTCATGAGGCTGACAGTTCCCCTTTTAAAGCGCGTTTTAAAACGGGAAAACGTGAAGCGATTGCTTAGATTTTTTAGAATCTGAAAAAATAATGCTTAAATTATATAAAATGATAAATTTTATGGCGATCAAACGCGATTTGTGAGCGATTTTCGGAAGCTTTCGTTTTTAATAAAATGCGAATATTTTTAAAATGCCAAGGTGAATTTTTTGGCAATGACTCCAAAACGCTGCCAAACAGTTGAAGTTTACTCACAACAACTTACAGGAAAATCCACTCCGTAGATTTCCTGAACGAGCGACATATTTATTTTGCCTTTGAAAACTGTTGTGTTATGCGTTTGACTTGACCGTCGCATAAATGTGATACTTATAATAACCCAGCACCAGCCAGTTTTGAGGCTGATGTCGCCTTAATTTCGTGTGTAAAAGTTAAAAAGATCGTGTTTATACATCAAATGTTAGCAGTCAATAAAGATGGATGGTTTTCAGCCGAATTTTTGAAACTATCAAAGAAAGGACGTTATTTCAAATTGCGAAAAATTGGTCGATTTGTTTTGCATTTTTTTAAAGCTGCAGCTAGAACAGGATATTGCAAAGGTTTGTGCTAAGTTTCAGCGTATTTCGTTTGTACGGTTTGAAGAATTTTGGTCGCAAAGTCAGATACATTTGCTTTCCAAGTTCTAATCGCTTTGTAAACCTCGCATTTCGAATGAAATTATTTTGTTGTTGTTCAAAGAGAGGTGTTACTTCCAAATTCCGCACGATCTTCTGCCGTCAGGGAAAACATGTGCAGTAACGGTAATTGTCATTTTAGCAGTAACTATTTCAGGCTGTTATTTCCAAGTGGCAGAAGATCATGCGGAATTTGAAAATAACACTTCTCTTCGAAAACAACAGTATATTCGCATTTTATTAAAAACGAAGGCTTCCGAAAATCGCTCATAACTTAAACAAATCGCGTTTGATCGCTATAAAACTTATTATTTCATATAATTTAAGGATTTTTCTTTCAGATTCTAAAAAATCTAAGCAATCGCTTCAGGTTTTTTCGTCTTAAAACGCGCTTAAAAAAGGGAACTGTCAGCCTCATAAATACCCGCGGGCCACCTTTAATCAACCGAACCCTTTCAAAGATTCCCGACGGTTGTTGTCTTGCAGATATTTTTGAATGTTTCCCCAATAATAAATCCAATAGCCTTTTAACGCTCTCCAGAAAATTATTGCACTAGGATTCTTAAATAAATCATGGAATTGATTGGGAGTAAATAAGCGCTTGTTGACGTTGCAAACCCTATACGTTGCACCCATCTCTTGCTAGTTTATTTTCAGTTGCACCTCAGAATAACATTTAGGCGTGTTTCTTACAGCTGGCAGTAGCAAATATCTGATGACTGCTCGTATTTTTTCAGGTGAACGATGCCTTGATCATGACACGAACATGATGGCGCTGCGTAGAGTTAATCCGCACGCCGAGTGGATTGTCAAACCACACGAGCAACACCTCAACTTTTGAGGTGTACACTGAGTACTGTGTGTTATGGTTATCGTACAGAAATTACTGTATACAACTGTAGTAATTGTAAAATGAAAGCGATAATCAAAAATATTGCAAGAAGAGTGGAGAGATCTGAATTAAGGTGGCTTGATACAGTTTTTTATGGGCCATACCTACAATTTGCAATTGGCCTTTAAACGATCTTCCCTGACTCGGATCGATATGAAAATTATACCATATATTGGTTTTAGATTGAAGTTCACTTTAATATATATTTTAAGGTAATCGATATTTCCATGGCAACGATAAACAGAAAACCGCCAAATCAGTAAAACCTGATTTTTGCGTGAATCGGATTTGCCGCTTAAAAACTAATACCAGCATCTTAAACTATGATGTACTGCAAATAAAATATTCAACAATTAATTAAAAGATTCTGTATGTTTGATTTCGAATAAATCGCAAAAATGTTTCAAATCGTAGTTTTTGCATAGCGATAATAAATGAGCCGAGACACAAACACTGCGTAGACGAAGTAATCTCAAAAACGCCAAAATGTGTATTAAACTTATCTTTCGACGTCGTGAAAGTTTTGTTGAGTTTCCACAGCGCAATGCCTAGAATTTGTTTTTTTCTTGCGACCACTCGTATTGTAATTTTTAAGTAAGTTTATAGTTTAAGCGTTTTTTGAAAAATCTATAAAACGGCTCGATAGATTTTCTTTAAACTTTCAGCACGCGTACTTGATTATGTAAACTATTTTATGGCAAAGTTTTATTATCATTGATTCACTGGAACGTTTTCAAATTAAACGATAAAGGAGGCCTTCGAATGGACGAAAATCTTGCGTTACAATTCACGGTTTATAAAATCATGCTAAAATATTTAAATTAATGTGCACTACATTCTGTGCTTTGTTACCCGTGGTGGAGCTTTTTGTATTTCTCACAAAGGAATGTAGTGCACATTAATTTGAATATTTTAACACGATTTTATAAACCGTGAATTGTAACGCAAGTTTTTCGTCCATTCGAAGGCCTCCTTTATCGTTTAATTTGAAAACGTTCCAGTGAATCAATGATAATAAAACTTTGCGACTAAATAGTTTACATAATCAAGTACGCGTGCTGAAAGTTTAAAGAAAATCTATCGAGCCGTTTTATAGATTTTTCAAAAAACGCTTAAAACCGAAAATTACTTAAAAATTACAATACGAGTGGTCGCAAGAAAAAAACAAATTCTAGGCATTGCGCTGTGGAAACTCAACAAAACTTTCACGACGTCGAAAGATAAGTTTAATACACATTTTGGCGTTTTTTGAGATTACTTCGTCTAGGTAGTGTTTGTGTCTCGGCTCATTTATTATCGCTGTGCAAAAACTACGATTTGAAACATTTTTGCGATTTATTCGAAATCAAACATACAGAATCTTTTAATTGTTGAATATTTTATTTGCAGTACATCATAGTTTAAGATGCTGATATTAGTTTTTTAGCGGTAAATCTGATTCACGCAAAAATCAGGATTTACTCATTTGGCTATTTTCTGTTTACCGTTGCCATGGAAATATCGATTACCTTAAAAAGTATATTAAATCAAATTTCAATCTAAAACCAATATATGGTGTAATTTTCATATCGATCCGAGTCAGGGAAGATCGTTTAAAGGCCAATTGCAAATTGTAGGTATGGCCCAGAAAAAAACTATATCGAGCCACCTTAAATGTATCTTATGTCAAGTTTTCAGTGAAACGTTGACATAAACACTGGTGAAAGGGTTCACTGAAACGTCTGACTGTTTAAGGTATCACGGAAGGAAAATTGACGTTTTCGTTCCAAGCGAAATTGTGTGCAAACCGTCAATGGTAGCCCCAATAAAGTATATATTTTCTGAAAGCTTATTGAATAAAGATTGTAATTTTGGATTTTGTTTTGATCATATAGACCATAATAAGCAACGTCAGCATTTTGTTTGCAATTATGATGTTGCGCAACTTTAGGTTTATTTGAGAACACATTTACATGAGAGCAAAAACTTTTATGTGGAATTTGATCTACATATATTGGTCTAAAAAACGGTGTCTCAGATTTTTCTTTTCTTGCTCCATTAATTTTTTATGAATTTTTAAACTTTAAAATGGCGTTTTTAGGGCTTCTTTAAGATTAAAAATTCATAAATTCATTCATTAGAATCTTTATTCAATAAGCTTTCAGAAAATATATACTTTATTGGGGTTACCATTGATGGTTTGCACACAATTTGACTTAGAACGAAAACGCCAATTTTCCTTCCGTGACACCTTAAAATAGGGCTTTCCACAAGTTGCTCGAGATTTCCCAAAAAGTTGCCCGTAATTTCTCAAAAAGTTGCTCAAAAGTTGCTCCAAAAATCGAAAAAAGTTGCTTCTGATAACAAAAGTTGCTCGAAAGTTGCTCCAAAAAATCCAAAACGCTGCTTCTAATCAAGAGAATTTCTCTAAATGTAAGCTTATTTCCCTTTAAGGGTAAGATTTCTAAGCAGTTTTATGCAATTTTTCAGCAAAAGAAGTATCTAAAGAACATATTAATGGGAAAATTTGTTAAATAACAAGGATTTCTTTAACTGAGAAAAATCGTGAAGATATCAGTGACTTCTTTTTTGGATGACATGTTAATGAGCCGAAAGTTAAAACGTCTTCATATGTTCCCCGAAATCTTCGGCAAACTTCGTAAATCTTCGGAAACGTTCGTATTGCCTTTGAACAACACTCGGATAATCTTCGGAGATCTTCGGTACGGAAATTGCTCAAAATGCAACAAGTTGCTCGAGAGGAAAAAAGTTGCTCGAAGGGGAAAAAGTTGCTCGAAACATGAAAAGTTGCCAAAAAGTTGCCGAGCAACTTGTGGAAAGCCTTACCTTAAAACAGCTCTCGACACTCTAGTTACAGTTTTTTAGGATCAGCATCATTTTCTTTGAGTGGAACGCAGCAATTTTTTTCTGTGAAATGAAAACTACCCACCTTTTTTTCACATGACATTGTATATTTTCCAAACAACAAGTTGCATTCAATGATGACAAGGCTGCTTTTCACTGAGTAGACGCACAAGCATGAGCATACCGTACTTATTCGATTAAGCGCCCAACCTCGAATAAGCGCCCACCCTGTAGGTAGGAAAAGTTAATAAGCGCCCAGCCTCGAATAAGCACCCACCCCCCCTATAATAGGGCACCAGAGCAATTTTGATTATTGTTGAATTTGAGATTAAAATTGACTAAGTACTACTAAGAGACTATCCCGAAGACCGAGTTTTTTTTAGTTTTTTTTTTTACTGAAACTTTCAATAAACATTTAAAATTCAGCATTCATACATCTTCACGTTTAGTTATTATACATTGTTATCTTGCTAAAAATTGTGAAAATTTAATAAGCGCCCACCTTCAAGGTCCAAAAATTTAATAAGCGTCCAGGGCGCTTAATCGAATAAATACGATAAGCGCATAAAAACGAACACACCTTCTTATGCTGCCCCCACTAAACAAAAGCATAAGCATGAATGAAAGAAAACAAAGTAATTGCGGTTCTTTCTTTATGTGCTTATGCTTGTTTGTGGCGGGGACAGCGTGAGACTTTTTGTCGTTGCAATTTGTGCAAGACGATAATGTTTCCCTCGGTCCTAAATATTCCGGTTAAAAGAGAGCCGTACGTTGTATGCTAGTATGCTATTGGTACTAATTTATAATAAGTTGTATAGTCAAGGTGAAAAAAGGTTATTGATGCTAGTCTAAGGTAATTTACAATTATTTGA
Organism: Oculina patagonica; assembly: GCF_052425735.1. Taxonomy (NCBI): domain Eukaryota; kingdom Metazoa; phylum Cnidaria; class Anthozoa; order Scleractinia; family Oculinidae; genus Oculina; species Oculina patagonica. The sequence continues at coordinate 6,828,859 of NC_135766.1, forward strand.
AGAATTTAGATTGAAAATGACAAAAACTCCGATGTAATATATTAGGATTTCGTGCGAATTGTTCTCATGGACTGTAGTAAGGTAATTAAAAACTTAAATAAAATATTTGTTATGAGAGCAAATGGTGGTGTTCACGCCTTCTTGCCAACATCACATGCAACTATCAATTTTAATTGCCTTAAATTTAGGGCCGCGCAGCTTTTCGTGAAACACGATGCTTATCCTACTATTTATGGCTTATCATTGTAGTTAGTTGGCTGCCTCGTCCCCAGTCGCTCGCGATCGTTGGGAGAAACGTTAGTTAATCATTGAGGAAAGCGAGGGCGAAGGGATACACGGGAAGGAAAGAAAATTTTTCCCCTTCCCATCACCCACCGCTCGCGCTTCGCGCTCGCTCCCAATCTCCCTACTCGCGCTTCGCGCTCGCTCAAAATCCCTGCCTCTCTCCAAAACCCGCTGTCGCAGTGATCTTGGCATCCCCCAAATTTAGGCACCCCCGTCCCAAGATCCCTAGTGAATTTGGCATCCCCTGAGGGGATGCCAAGATCACTAACAGCAGACTGGGGCAAGTGAAGCAAACCACAATTCTATTCAAAAACCATTTTGCTTAATCAGAAAGCTCTGTCTTCATAAATTTAATCGTTCTTAGCAAACAGTATTGACGACTTCGCAAATATTCGCAAAACTAAACAAACCGTTTGATTTAAGTCCGCGCAATTATTCTTAAAACTGAACCACGCACCGAAATCCCTTATACTAACACGCACGTGGTGCTAATCGCTAAACCTTTAATATTTCAAACATAAAAAGCGCATTGTAAGTGCTTCCAATTTGCTCGGTGGATGAACATTTCAAATGCGAACATGATCAAGAAACTGACAGACTGAACTGACAAAGGAATGTCACGCAATACAGCCTCGATATGAATGCGATCGCCAGGCGTAAAAACTGACCTGTCGAGTCTGTGAACTGATCTCTTTTGTTTGCATTGTTATGAGCAAAAAGGTTTTATTGCAGGTTAGGGTTAGTAAATACTGGGTTAACTTAATGACTTTTACCTTGTGATTTCGGTTTATTCTAAATAGGTATTCAAGCATCGACCCAAGGTTAGAATATTTACAAACAGCCATTTAAAGGCACAAAAGATGAAAAAAAAATCTTTAAAACATTAAAAACGTGGAAAGGAAAAGACATATAAGGAGAGTGATTTATTGGGGATACCGAAATTCCTAGTGATATGGGTATCCCTTCCTACTATATTGTCTCCGATGAGTATTCTGAGAATTAACCTATACTTAAAATAAAAAGTAGGTTACGTAGACGAAAGGCTTTCAAACGGGTACAAAAGTGAGGACGAGGAATTTTGGGGGATACCGAAATCCCTAGTGATATCCGTATCCTATCCTAATATTTCTGAATAGAAAAGTAACCAACACTAAAAATAAAAGGTGTGTTACCTAGACGAAAAGCGTTCTAACCGGTAGAAAAGGTAAGGAGGGAGGAATTTAGCTAGGGTGATACCAAAATCCCTAGTGATATAGGTATCTCCTTCCATTATGCAATATACATTATCGGTTACCTTAATTATAGAAACAACCAGAAGTAAAAACAAAAAGGGAAAGGACATAGATTAAAAGCATTCAAACACCGAAGGGGCTACAAACGTTAATACCTATATCACTCGATTTGGTATCCACAACAATTTACTGTGCTTACTTGTTCAGTTACATGTATAGTATAGGTAACTCTCTACAGGTATAGTAGTTCGTTCTTTGTGAAAAATTTTTATTTGTCTACCCTACATTTTTTTCTGTACCTTAGTTACTTACTTTTACGGCCTTTGATTTTCTACAAAAGTAAAAGGGTATCGATAACTGACATATTGGAAGGGGATACCCATATCACTAGGGATTTAGGTATCCCCCAAATTCTCCTTACCTTTTTTTAGCCCGTTTGAACGCTTTTCGTCTATTTAACCTACTTTTCATTTCTAGTATTCGAAAATTCTCTCTTCATCATACTCATCAGAGACATTTTAGTAGAACGGGATACCCATATCACTAGAGATTTCGGTATCCCCTGATCCCCAATATATCTCTCTCTCCTGACGTTTTAATATGTCTTGTCCTTACCACGTTTTCAACGTTCGAGATTTTTTTCTTCATCTTTGTGCCTGAGCTGTTCGTTGTACTCTTGGGACGATGACCAAATACCTATAAATCACTAGGTGCAGGAGTAAAGGTCATTTACGTTATCCCAATAAACTAACGTCCTGTTTGTTTACATATACCTGTTTTATTTGTCACTTACCTATATTGTTAATAACGATACAAACAGGACGATTAGTTCACATGGAATAAACGAGCATTTAATAATAAAAAAACAGAAATCTTTGGTCTAAGGTTAAAAAATCTTTGACAGACTCGAGAGGTCAATTTTCACAGCCTGGTGACAGCATACATATCGAGTTTCTATTGCGTGACAGTCCTTTGTCAGTTTCTTGATCAAGCATGTTCACATGTGAAATTTTCATCCACCGAGCAAATTGGAATCTCTTACAATCGCTTTTTATGTTTGAAATACTAACCTGCCTTGAAAAGTTTATCGATAAGCACTATGTGCGTGTTAGTATAAGGGATTCCGGCGCGTGATTCGGCTTTAAGAATAATTGCGCGGACTTGAATCAAACCGACAAACGGTTTGTTTTCCTTTGTGAATATTTGCAAAGGCGCTAATATTGTTTGCTAAGAACGATTAAATTTATGAACAAAGCTTAGTGATAAAGCAAAATGTTTTTCTTAGTGGAATTGTGGTTTGCTCCACTTGCCCCAGTCTGCTGTTAGTGATCTTGGCATCCCCTCAGGGGATGCCAAATTCACTAGGGATCTTGGGACGGGGGTGCCTAAGGGCCTGTTTACATGGAGGGAGGGTGCCCCGGCTAACCGAGTTACCCGGCTAGAAGGGATAAAACCTAGCCCGCCTTTACATGCAGAATTCACAACCCTTCTACCCGAGATGAGACAGCGTCATTGAAGCGAGTCACGGCGTGGGAAAACAATGTAGCTCCAAATGATTGAAGAAAAATATGACTTTTTACTGAATAATCAAGGCTTTTCGTCGTCAAACCCATTTTAATTTGATGTGCAAGTTCTCAGAAATTTACTGCGTTCATTTGTGACGAAATTCAATCGAAATTTAACAGTATTTGGCCGCAAAATCTGCCAAATTGAAATGAAATTTGTTGTGTCGTGAATTAGGATAATCATTCCCACGAAAATTTCGAATTAATTAGCTGTTGCTCAAAGAAATAATTCCAGCCGACTGAAAAAACTAATTTTGATCAAATAGCACTGTTTGGGTCCAGAATTTATACATTTTATGCCATTAACTTCAAATTTAGTTTAAAAACACGCGCGAAAACTTATCCCGGCAAGCTGGGATAGCTCGGGCATAACCGTTTACATGGCAAAAAGCTATCCCGCCTAGAAGGGTGCCCCGGGCAAGTAGACCGAGTGCCCCGGCAAGGCGGGTTACCCTTCTAGCATGTAAAGGCTTCAATACATTTTCTTAGGAAACGTATGAAAAGTTGGCTCGCCCAGGGTAGCTCGGTTAGCCGGGTAACTCGGTTAACCGGGGCACCCGCCTTCCATGTAAACAGGCCCTAAATTTGGGGGATGCCAAGATCACTGCGACACCGCGCGGCCTTGGAAAAGCCTGTGGAGGAGGCAGGTTAGTTGGTAGCAACCTAAACACTTCATTCTATAAGCAATGTATTTGATACGGATCGTAAAAATCATCACTCCAATCGTACGGCTTGTACGAGTCGTACAGTAGCTTACAGTTGGTGAAGTGCATATGATTAGTGAGACAAAGTGGGTCTTAACAGTGCTGCGAATCGTACGAGTCGTGAAACAATGAGTTTACGAGTCGTACAGTTGGTGAAGTGCATATGATTAGTGAGACTTAGTGGGCCGTAACAGTGCTACGGTTCGTACGAGTCGTAAAACAATAGTTTACGAGTCGTATACAGTTAGTAAAGTGCAAATGATTAGCGAGACTTAGTGTGCCGTACACTCTTTTTTTTTATGAGAATACAGTTTTTCCGACCCAGGCTGAATATTCTTATTTTTCTGCCGATTTTAGGCTAAAAGTATTCTTATGAACATTCTTAGAAAATACCGTTTGACATTTCCGTTTTAGCACGTATTGGTAATCAATGACAAATGTTTGGTGTCCAGATCTGTATCGTGTTACATTGTGCACATGTATCATTGCTTTTCGTCGCAGCCTGGCGATTTTGGCTTTAAACAAAGCATTCCTCACGGAGATAAAGTGACGGAAATGAAAATACCTGATTTTGTTTCAACTAAGAACTATATTCTTTTCAAAATCTCAGCCTCGGGTTTATTCTTAAAATATTCTTAAAAATTCGCAAATTTCAGCCTCGATATTCTTATAAATTAGATTCTTATAAAATAAAAAGAGTGTAACAGTGCTACGAATCGTACGGTTCGTACGAGTCGTGAAACAATAGTTTACGAGTCGTACAGTTGGTGAAGTGCATATGATTAGTAAGACTTAGTGCGTCCTAACAGTGCTACGAATCGTACGAGTCGTGAAACAATAGTTTAGGCTGTTTCCATCATGACCAAAGGAAACTTGGGAATAATCGTGTATCGATGGAGGGGCTTTGACACTCCCAGTGTTTTCCGAACAAAGGATATGCATTTTTTAAAGCGTTTTCGGGTTTGCACGTTTTTAGAACGAAAAATACGTGTATTTGTTTACCGTGTGTTTAGTGTTTAACATCATGGTTTTGGCCATCACACTTTTAGAACAAGGAATATACATTGTGTTTACTGTGTCGAAGGATATGCATTTTCTAAAGCGTGTTTGGGTTTGCACGTTTTTAGAACGAGGAATATACATTGTGTTCACGGTGTTGTGTTTAGCGAGTTTGGCTAAAGCACTTTATAGAACGTAGAATAAACATTGCGTTTAACGTGTTTGAGCCATCACACGCTTTTAGAACGAAGGATATACATTGTCTCTACCGTGTTGTGTTTAGCGAGTTTGACGCTAGCACACTCACTTTTATAGAACGAAGAATACACATTGCGTTTAGCGTGTTGGGCCATTCACTTTATCACGGGTATAGTGTTAACATTTTGTTGAAAAATGAATGTGATTCTTGTATTTATAGAAAGTTGTAATTGAATTGCTCCACAAACATCAGCGATGTTTGACATACACCATAACGACTGCTTTTATCCACAAAGAGAGTCGCAAGGAGGACAGACAAGCAAGATAATGAAGCTGAGAATTCTCTACATTCCACACAACAAAATTCGGGTTGTTCTTGTGACGGACAAATGAGACATTGCAAAACATTGCCAAGAAAGATCTCGTGACTCTAGAAATAAAACAAGATCTTTCGATTGGACAGACTTAGCTTGAACGATTCGTGGAATGGAGGCTACTATCTTCAGACTGACAGGAAGAACGGGAACGGAGAGGAAGAAGGGATGGAAGACAAACTTTCGTGTTCGCAAGAATAATCCACCTCTATTTGCCAGCCTTTATAAAGTCAAAAGTGCTGAAACTAGCCCCAAAAAGAGAAAGACTTAAAATTTGCATGGAAACCAGAGTATTTTATGTTGTCTTGACGGTGTACGAAGGCAGGCGCGAGATAACCTCAGATAAACATGCAAGCCATATTGTAGCATCTGAGGTATAATGCCGGTGCCACTGTTTCTCGCAGAAAATGTCAATTTTAGCAGACGTTCTCAGAAAAAAAGGTCAAGTGCCTAGAGTCAGTTTGTTCTTCGATGGCTTCGCCCTGGTAGTAGCATATTAATTATGGTGGCAGCTATTGGCAAACCAAAAAATGCAAATGCTTTTGGTGGCTTTGCGGAATGTTACGTGAACACTGTTGTACGAAAAGGTCCTGGATACCAGAGGATCGACGTGTTACTCGATGAGGTACTCGATGGGAGGCACTCCATAAAAGCAACGACAACAGAAGTCGGCCTGTGAGCAGAGTCATTGAAGTACGTAGAGGTAAGAGGCTCAGAGTAAGAGGTACGAGAGGTTCAGTTGCGGCCGATGAAGGGAGGGGAGGCCTCCGATTTGGCACTAGGAGACAACAAAGAGACAACAAAGCGATCAGATGAACTTATCTCGCAGGCACTGACTCTGCAATCGTAGTATATCTGGTGGTTTTTCATACGAAGTAGATTCTGCTCAGATCCTGGCCTACTCAGATGTACCTTCCCAGATGTGAGGGTTGTCTAATATACACGACCTGATACAGATCGTAAAAATCATCACTCCAATCGTACGGCTGGTACGAGTCGTAAAAGAATAGTTTACAACTCGTACAGTAGCTTACAGTTGGTGAAGTGCATATGATTAGTGAGACAAAGTGGGTCTTAACAGTGCTGCGAATCGTACGAGTCGTGAAACTCGTGACTTAGTGGGTCCTGGGATTCACGCACATTTAAATTATATTTTGCATTCTTTTTTTTTGCTTCCTTTTAGTCCAGTCATAGTCTCCACTACTTGCAATGATCAGGGATAATGAAAATATTTTTCTTCGTGCAAAATTTCAGTACGAGATCCGGCGGCAACCACAATACAACAACGAATTTGCGGAAAAATCGCGGGCAATCCGGGTTGGGCTAGCCTGAAGGGATGTCTGAAATTCAGGCTAGGGTTGGGCTAGATAGGCCCATCTTTCCTGCTCGGGTAGCCAATCAGAACGCAGGTTTTACCTCATCTTGCCTGTTCGCGGAGCCAGCTAAATTATAAAGCTACGTGCTTTACATACTACGGCTACTATCGTTTCTACATATCTCCTTATGTGTTCCCATATTTATTTCAACTAATACCTTATTATAGGAATATAACGAGGCATTTTAACAACGCGAACAAAATGTACGCGTAATAAAATTAACGCGAATTTTGAAAAAGTTCTGGTCAAATGCTTATAGTAAAAAAGTTAACATACATAAAATTAACGCGAATTTCAAAAATTCGCGTTAATAACATTTATCGTTAATTTCCTATAATAAGGTAATTCGACGGCGAGCTCGAGGTTTCTTTCGGCTGATAGTTGGCGAGGAGCGTATCAAAGTCGATAGAAACCTAACCTGCGAATACAGCCGCCTCTCATTCGCTCCCGCTAGTACGTACGAACACGAAGACCACGTAGTAGCGGGAGCGAATGAGAGGCGGCTGTATTCGCAGGCTAACAGAAACCGAGAGTGAACCGTCTAATTATCTAGCATAACTCACTGACCGATAAAATTGATTTACTGATGGTTTTGATTGACAAAATTAAGCGAAAACTAAGCGCGCGCTCCGAGAGCCAAGCTTTGATCAATAGAGATTGACGGAACCACAGGCAGACCACCCTATGTGTTCGTGGTTAATAATTGTTGACAAAGGTTATATTGTGAAATCAATGGCGTGTACAGAAGATATATAGATAACCATTGTCTCGGCTTCGATTTACTACAAAATATAAAATCTATTCTAAATGATTCAATAAAAGTTAGATGAAACGTTGAATGAGTCTTGTGTCATGTTTTTTTGCCGTCCCGAGCCCTTTAAGGCGTTATTTTTGCCTGTGCTATAAATACTAGTTATGCAACGCTTAACTAAGGAGATACGGAATAGCTGTGCTTGGTGTAGCAGAGGTGAGGTGGAATGCCTTTGGAGAAATTACCACAACAACAGGAGAAACATTTCTATACTCTGAAAACGAGGAAGATGTTCATGAAAATGGAGTAGGCCTTCTAATTGCAAAGGAGGCAGCAAGAAGTCTTATGGAGTGGGAGCCTATATCCGAACGAATAATTACAGCCCGATTTGCATCCAAGGTACGTAATATTACCATCATACAGTGCTATGCACCAACAAATTTGGCAGGGTTAGAGGATAAAGAGCAATTCTATGAGCAGTTGCAAGGAGCCATTGGAAAGGTTCATAGAAGACACATGTTAATACTAATGGTCGATGTCAGTGCAAAAGTGGGAGTGGGAAACAGCGGCAGAGAGGACATAATGGGAAAAGAAGCATTAGGAGCGATCAACGAGAATGGTGACATGTTCATTGACTTCCGCGCCTTCAATGATTTGTGCATTGGGGGCTCCTTTTTCCAACACAGGAAAATACACAAGGCAACATGGTCCTCCCCTGACCTTCGCACACACAATCAAATCGATCACATTACAGTCTCAAAGAAGTGGAAAAAGACGCTTCTTGATGTTTAAGTCATGAGAGGTGCGGATATTGACTCTGATCATCACCTTGTGATTGGAACGTTTAGGATGAAGCTGGCTGCAAAGAGGAAAGTAGGAGTTAGCGGTCGGAAAAGATTTAATACAGCTAAATTGAGGGATATGGGTGTGCGAGAAGAGGTCACTGTGACACTTAGGAACAAGTTTGAAGTTCTTGCTGATATTGATGAAGATGATCATGATGTTGATAGAATGTGGCAGCACTGCAAGAACATCTTTGCGGACACCTGCAAAGAAGTGCTAGGATACAGGGAGACAACACGAAAGGAATGGATCAGTGAGAATACATGGAAGGGGATTGAAGCCAGGAGGGAAGCAAAGCAAAAGTTGAATAGAGAAACATGCATGGAAAAGAAAAGAGAGTTGCAGAGGATCTACAAGGGTAAAAGGAGAGAGGTGAGACAGAAAGTAAAGAAAGATAACAAGAAGTGGATGGATGATCTGGCACAACAAGCTGAAGAAGCTTCTGCAAAACACAACACCAGAGAGTTGTACAACCTTACAAAAATAATGGCCGGAAAGAAGAATAAAAGCAACTCAATACCAGTGCGGGATAAGGATGATAAACTGTTGTCAAAGGAAGATGAGCAAATGAAAAGGTGGAAAGAGCATTTCCAAGAGGTGCTGAATAGACCAATTCCAGAGATAGGTCCAGAACTTGCTGATAACGATGAGGAAATCAATACTATTAACTGTGGTAGAATATCTAAGAATGAGATTAAGAATGCTGTTAAGAAGCTTAAAAATGGGAAGGCAGCAGGAGGAGATAATATCCCTCCTGAGATTTTGAAAGCTGATCCGAGTACCGCAGCAGATATCTTGTATGACCTTTTGAATGCAATTTGGGGGACGGAAGTTATACCAGATGAGTGGAAGCAAGGCCTCTTGATTAAGGTACCTAAAAAGGGTAACCTTAGCCATTGTGGAAATTGGAGAGATATCATGCTACTATCTGCTTCAAGTAAGATACTGACTCGGATCATATTAGACAGGCTGAAGACTGCACTGGATGTAAAGTTGAGAAACGAGCAAGCTGGCGTTAGATCTGGGAGGTCTTGTGTAGACCAGATAGCAACCCTGAGGATAATTGTGGAGAAATCGATCGAATGGCAAAGCACGTTGTATCTTAATTTTGTGGACTTTGCTAAGGCTTTTGATAGTGTTGATAGGGAGGGGCTTTGGAGACTTCTGCGGCATTATGGAGTACCAACCAAGGTTGTAAATGTTATCAAAGGGACATACAACAACTTTCGAGCACAAGTTGTACACAAAAACAAGCTGTCTGATCCTTTTGAAATTCGAACTGGAGTACGGCAAGGATGTTTATTATCTCCACTTTTTTTTTTGGTGGTAATTGATTGGGTAACACGAGTAGCTGTGAGGAATGAAAGATCATGAAAGAACTGGGATTCAGTGGACCCTTACTGAACAACTCGAGGATTTAGATTTTGCCGATGATGTGTGTTTAATATCTGCAACGCACAGCCAAATGCAAAGAAAAACAGAAAAGCTCAGTGTAAAGGCCGGTAAATTAGGAATGAATGTCAACATCCCAAAGACCAAAGTATTTAAGGTTAATGGTAAAGTGAACAGTCCAATCTCGCTCGGAGGTGAAGATATTGAATCAGTAGAGGAGTTTTGTTATCTGGGCAGTGTCATCAGCACAGATGGTGGAACGGATAAGGATATTAGTGTTAGGATGGGCAAGGCCAGGTATGCATTTAGGGCCTTACAACCAGTTTGGCTTTCAAGGCAGCTCTCTCTAAACACCAAGCTCAGGATATTTTCCACCAATGTCAAGTACGTTCTTCTTTATGGTTGTAAGACCTGGCGTTCAACAAGGCCCTTCACAATAAACTGCAAGTTTTTGTCAACAAATGTCTCAGATACATCTTGGGAGTCCGGTGGCCGAACGTAATTAGCAATGAAGAGCTGCTAAGAAGAACCAACGTGGAATCCATTGTAACATCAGTTAAGCGAAGGAAATGGCGCTGGATTGGCCACACTCTCAGAAGAGAATGTAACAATGTGACAAGACAAGCCTTGCACTACCACCCACAGGGAAAGAGGAATGTTGGACGACCAAAGAACAATAGGAAGCGATCCATGCTGCAGGAGTTGGAAGGAGTGGGCTACTCCTGGGAAAGAGCCAAAGCACTAGCAAAGAACCGTGTACGCTGGAGGAAACTGGTGGACGCCCTATGCTCCCAAGGGGGTGAAAAGGAACAATGATGATGATGCAACGCTTTCGAGTGGTCATATGCGCCCGGAACAATATAAGTCCTCATACATAACGTATCACCCTTATTTTGTTAGCACCGCTGGCCAGTAATTCGCATTCACGTGGCACAAATGGCGGACGAACGACCGGACGAACGACTTTGACGATAAGTTTGTGTAAGTTTCCTTCGTTATAATTTTTGATTTTCTTCAAAATGAGGAGTTCAAGGATATTACAGCAAAGCGGCAGACAAATCTATCGAATATTGGCAGCTCAGAGGTATCGATACCATGATCTCTCAAGGGCGAGTGTCATTGGAACTGCTACTGAGAATTTCCCTGAATTTGAGGTAAGCAAGTTTTGGAGCAACTTCAGAATACCCGGCCACTTCATGTACATGTGTCGGGACCTTTTGTGGAACGAGGCATAACACAATAGATTCTATTCCTATTCAATGACATGTAAATAAGTGGCCGGGTATTCTGAAGTGTACCATCACTCAACGTTGCGGCTTTGATTTTTATTGATTTTCTATATTTTTTTTATAATTTATGCTCTTTATTTGACAAAAACATTTTTACAACGCAAACAAATACATTACAGCTTATAACATAAATTGAACTTAAAACAAATTTATTACTGATTGCTACACTAATTACACTATTAAGAAGAAAAACAAATTATAATCACAACGGAAATTAAAACTAGACAATTACAACAAGCATCAATTGATAGAAAGAAACAGAGAAAAACGGAGTATCTAAGCTTTACTAGTTATTGCCAACGAGACAGCCGAGCCAAGAGGCGAGGCTGTCGAGGCGGCAGAATCATAGAGCCGTGTGCGTATGAGTGTATAGGCAGAGAAAATCTTAAGTTCTGCGTAAGGGACTTTTTTTGACCATATTTGGGTTGTATTGTTCTTCCCAACTGGTTCCCAGTCTCTCACTCCTTGCTAGAGAGCAAATGTCCAAAATGGCGTCCATGTGGCTCGCTGTTAAAATTTTTAATGTGGTCATTCATCCCTTTACCGATCAATACACCTTTAGGGAATTATAAATCGAAAGAGAATACCCTACAGAATATTCGACCGCCGAAAAAATGAACATCAAGGTCTTCAAAGCGATGAAATGATCTTTCGACTTTGGAGTCCTTTGATTAACGATCGAAGAGAGACATGAAAATCAAAAGCGGACTGTTGACTTCAAATAGAGTTTTCTTGACTTATGAGAATGCTGAAGTCGGATAAATGCTACCTTTTAGTGTTGATTGTGTTTATAGTAATTGTTTGACCAATGATTTATTCCAAATCATGGCATGCATTTTTCGCTTCGCCTGGGAATAACATCAATACAAAGCGACGCTCACTAAAGCCTGGTTTTCACTATTGACGCAAGCACAAGCGCAATCACAAGCATAACAGCTCTTATTTCATCGTGAAAACGGCATCGACACAAGCACAAGGATCAAAATTTTTCCTTTTCTTGTGCTTGCGCTTGTGCTTGCGTTCGTGTGAAAACAAACATCGCATAAGCACAAGAAAATTGTTTACGTCTAGCCGTGTCTAGCCAATTAAAGTACTCGTTCCAGCATTTGAACAAAGTCGCAGAGGCCGCGGTTGATTTTGATAAACGTTTTTCAAGAATGTTCAGAGAAGTGTAGACAAAAAACAAAATGGCCCAAGCGCGGACTCGAGTAGCGAAAAAAACGGAGACGAATGCTTTCTTTAAAAATATTTATAATCCCAAATGTATCGTTTTTCTCCTTTATTAGTTGCTTTCACTTTCTTCGTCACACGAGTAGAGGAGAGAGAGTTTCTGAGAGTTTCTGCCACAATATTTGCAGGGAGAACGGAGTCGAGAACGGAGCCTTTTAACTTGTAAACATCATATTCTTATGCTAATGTGCTTGTGCTTATGTCCACGTTCGTTTTCACTTGGCACAAACTACTTATGCTTGCATTTGTGCTTGCGCTTGTGCTTGCGTCGCTAGTAAAAACCAGGCTTAAAATTACTGCATGTCATACACACAAGAAAGTCAAACGTTTTTTGCTTCTAACCTCAAAATTATGTAATGTTAACTTAAAATAAAAGTTTTGTCTCCAAATAATCCTTGACTGTTCAAGTTTTGTTTTCTGTTCAAATTTTTCAAGTTTTGCGTAACTGAACATGACACTTCGAATGCGAGACTGAAATCTGACCCGTGCATTACTGTCTCTGATTACTCAAAATTATTTTTAAAAAAGCATCTTTAGTTAGCAGTTTTGATTTTGGGACTTGATTTATAAGAAGTTCTTGAAATGCAACTATCACTTTTGTGGACGGAAACATTTTAACCATCGCTTGTTGTATTTAAAAAACAGTGATTAAACCTCATTTATTGCCTACATTTTGTGACATTTTAACGTTGAAAAGAAAGATTTGTCAAGAGTTATCAATCTGTCAAACTCGTAGCCTGTGTAGCAGACATCTGTGTACGTTTTTTAGTGTGTTTAAAAGAGTGCGCGATCGCAAGAATACGCGCACTGAAAACTACAGCGCCTGCTACGCAGGCTATCAAGCCTGTGTCATTTATGAACACCAGAGAAATAGCACTTTATTTGCATATTACCTAAAATACAATTTACCATATTTTGGTCATTTCAAATATAGTTCTAATATATAGATTTAGGCACGCCTAAAAGCGGAGCTCCCCATTTATTTAATTTTCACTGGAGCTTACAATGTTTTCATTCTAGTGAATAAGCGACCAAAGTACTAATGTTTATGGCGGTTTATAGGTGCAAGACAAATTTAAATAGCTCACGGTTAAACTGAATGTCAGCAGTACGACAAAAATAATAATCTTAAAGCGGGGCAAAATCATTACTCATGGCACGAAAAATTACTTTAGAGTACAGTAAATTATCTGCTTTCTAGCAATAGAAAATAGTTTCGCGATCCTGTTATAGTTTCGCAGCAGTTTAGTAGACTCCACAATATCTATTACATTAATATAGGATATATTCAACGTGAATTACGCAGTCTGTCGGATAAGCTCAATCGGTAAGGTGCCAGTCTGCGGATCGGGAGGTCGTGAGTTCAAATCCCAGAGGGTCAATTTTTTTTTTTTTTTTTTTTTACCCCGTAGCAATAAAATGGTTTGTTTATTATATCAACCCGATTAAGCTTTCGAATGCTCCTTCATGTACGATGCTGGCTTTACAGATAGACACGAAAGTCATCGATCGATTATGGCTCTCAATGTCCACTTTTTTGGCGGTCGATTACTTTCTACACGTAATTTTCAGCCACATTTTGTTTCATTGCTTCTTGTTTTTCTTTTCAAACCTCTTTAAATTTTAAAGGCCGCCTTTATACGGCCGCCTTTATACGGCCTTTTTGCTTCACTCTTTCTACCATCAAACTATGGCCGCCATGTTGCGCGACTCCGTATGTATGTATGTATGTACGCCGTACGTATGCGCCCGCGAACCATGCCGCTATCCATGTTGACGATGAAAACTCATTTCGATAGTATTCCTTCTTTCATGGGTATGGTGCTACGCTTAGGAGCTCCGCTATTAAAAACCATTCAATATCTGTTCTTATGAACAAACATGAGTACAACTAATATATTAATTAAAAAAGGTACAACTTTCTCCCACTTTGATAACTGTATTAATAAATTATCTCTTTTAGTGGCTATTATCTTTTCACTTTCTATAATGCGCTGCACACGCAGCTGAAACAATGAAATCATTGGTAAGAAAGGTTCTTTTGTCTACAATAAAATATAGTTTGTTTCCTTAAGATTAAAAGGTGATTAACTAGCTTGCAATCGTCCCTATTTCCTGTTATTCCAAGTATAATTCTTGGTCATTTGGTTGATTAAGAACGATGCCTTGGGAATTAACCCAAGCGGTGAAAGCTTCCCAAAATGATTTCACAAATTCGCAATCCACGAAGATGTGCTCAAGGGTTTGGGTTCCCTCTCCAAGCCACAAAAGTTTCAGAGAGGAGTGATGGATATTTTTATCTTAAAAAGAGCTGAATTTGAAAAGAATTCTATGAAGTATTTTGTAACGCTCTGGTTCTTGTATCAAGTGTTGAGTTGAACGGAATTTTATAGTTGTTTGCCCAGTCCAGATTGTTTTCAGAAAAGATAGCTGTAAACTTGGCCTTACTGGTTGGCTCTGTTGTTCTCTTGGTCACAAGTTTTTTGTATATTTGTTTACTAGTTAAAGCTTGAATTTGAACCACATTATTTTCATCAAGCTTGACATGTAGCTGATTGGAATGAAGATTCCTTGGCTGTGTGGGTTAAGAAGATTAACTGATATTGCGTGCCTTAATCATCCTTTGCCACTCGCAAGGGAAAAAGTGAATGATTCCCAACCGAAGAAAGTAATTAGCCGTTGTTAATGTTGTTTCTTTCTGCTTCAACTCATTAAAACCAAGGAAGTTTCCTGACTCAGTTAGCTTATTCGTAATTGTTACAATTCCCATCTTTATCAGCTTTGGGTAATAGACCGATTTGTTTTGGATGCAAATAAGTTTATTGTTCCATATTGGCTGTTCTAACGTACACTCGGTTTAAAGTTTCGTTATCCCATTACATCAAAGTAGTCCAGGACTTAAGGCATTCCTTGTAGAAACAGGGAATACTTTCAATATCAATCAATTGATTACTATTGATTTTAATTGATTACTAAATATTGATTCTATTGATTATTGATTCTCATTGATTGGAATCGTCGGGGCCACCTACAGAACCTGTAGAACTTCTGTTACCAGAATTGTTCTACGAAGGTAAAGCCTGGATACAAAAAAGTTGCAGGGACAGGATGGATAAAGAAGGAATAATTTTGTAGCAGGGGAAGGGAGAAAAAGAGAAAAAATATGTGCTTGGTGAAATCCTCTTTTATTTGCGCAGTTAGTAGTTGTTATCAAGGTATATACCGTAAATGCTCAAATTAGCACACACGCACTTATTTTATGTTCTTAGGCAAGAGGGGGGAGCTAATGAAAGGGGGCCCTTATTTCATATAATTATCAACTTTCAGTCTCAAAATGAACTTGTCTTTATTTCTAGTATGTAAACCCACAAGGTAACATAATATTTAAAGAAAAATGTAAAATGTAAAATAGAAAATTAAAAGTTAAAAATTGAAAGTTAAGAATTAAGCAGAGTCCCAGGTGATTCATTTCTAGTCACTCATTTGTGTTCAGAGTAATGTCATAAAACTTATGATCCCAGTCTAATGCTGTACATATTGTTAAATGGTACAAAACGTTTCAACCTATGGCTTAAAGTTGCCTCATGTCATTAACTGCTGTTTGCATTTAGAACTTTTGAGAATGGTACATTTCAGTTTATAAGTAAAGAAGTCATGCATGGATTTAGAAAAGGGACACTCCTTGCCACAAAGGTGATTAGTTTTGGAGTTCTTTGGCTACATACTCCATTCCAAACTACATATCATAGCAACAAAGGTATGACTGCAAACCTAATGTTCAGGTGCTTATTATTATATATGTTAACAGGAGAACAAATCAAAAATGGCTGCTGCTGTTCAAGACTTGCAAAACACTGTTGCCAGAATTAAACAAGGTAGGGTACAAGAAGGGGCTTAAAATGGTCAGTCTGAGACTGTTAGACGACGAGACCCTTGTTTAAAGATTTCCAAGCCTGAGACTCCTGTCAAAATATCCAGGCTTGAGACATGTAAGGCCTTGTAAACATAGCTAACCTTCCTAACCCAAAGCGCTTCGAGCACAATTTCTATACAGCCAAGAATAAATCGTTGAAAAAAAATTAGAAACACAAGAAACCAAACAAAACCATTATCATGCATTTTATCACTCATCTTATTCAACTTCCAACTCGCTTGACGTGTCTTTCATAATTTATAGATTGGCTCAATTTAATTATTATTTCAAAACAAAAAAAAACAATTTCATCAAAGATTCTATCATCAGCAAAAAAAGAAATAAAACTAATGCAATACACCATTTTCCAATATGGCGGGAAACACATTTTATTCTTTTGTTTTCATGGTAATTGGCCTTCGTGGCCTCGATCGCGTCTGCAGAAGTCAAAATAATTTTTGGATTAAAATGAGGCAATGAAGGCCAATTAACGTGAAGACAAAAGAACACAGGTTTTCTCAGCCATTTTGGAAAGAGGTGTATTTGCAGACAACACCACCGTGTTTGTAAACTCTCTGTGACCAATGTACTGAAACTGCTAAGTATGTAAATTTGAACATGCTTCTGGTCTGGAAATCCATACAGTCAAGCAAAACAGAGGGGCAATGTGGCTAGGTGCCTGGATAAACAAATTAAACAGGTACACCATATAACAAAGGAACTGATCAAAGCTCTTTTTACTACAATCTACTCCAATATTAGTTATGTAATGATATATTTTCAGATGACTGCCATATCCATAACAAAATCATTCAGATCTTCTAATTCCAATGTTAACTGAAACACACCCTGTACAGATTTACATTATAATAACGATCAAAAAAGCGATCTTTGGTTAAAAATTTAAAGATAAAAACAAGCTTTCAAATACCAGTCTGCAGTCTTTAACAAGGCATTTTTAACGAATTCATAACTTATCCTGGTTACTCGTCCATTTTTAAACAAAATACTGTAAGTCATTCACTGGCAGCCTGGGACTGGGGAGAAAGGAGGAGCTGATCAATTCACAATATAAATAAAAAGAAAGAAGCTATTTTTTGATGGTTTTTTCATAAATTATAAACTAAGGCATGTTATGCTCTAATAGGAATGGGCTGTTACTAAAGCCAGTGAAATATAGAACTCAGATGTAGCATTAGGTGATCATTATGAAGCTGCTCCGCACCTTTGGAACTCATTACCTTTAACAATAAGTAGTAGTGTTTATACAGATGTAGTTAACATTTTATATATTTTTTTAATAAGTAGTAATGAAAATATCTAATATTGATATTTGCACTATACAAGCTTATTATTTATTAATTTTTTATTTTTATTTTACCACTCAGAAATTAATGCACAAAAAGTGCTAATGACAATTAAGGTAAAGATAAATTAAGGAGGCAATGAGGAAGCCTTACAAGAGACCATAAAGCTTAAAACATTAATTCTAGGCTTTGCTTATTGTTCACAATGTGAGATTTAACCTGTCATATGTCATTTTCCAAGGTGGAGATGAAAAGGCAAGGAAGAGACACACTTCAAAAGGAAAAATGTTACCTAGGGACAGAATATCCTGTTTGCTAGATCCTGGGTATGTGTTATTTTCTCCTTTTAAAACCCTGTTCCTCATTAGTAGAAATGTATTAGAGGCTGCAAGATAATGAGTACACATGTTTGAAAAAGAGGATGATGTGCACTGCATGTAGGAGAGGAAATTAAATGAATGTGATAATGTAAAGGAACAAAGAATGTCCTCAAGCGTGGTGTAATCAATTACGGCAAGAGGCTTTTCTTGGAGTCGTGGCACTCCACTTTGGACAGCAATGCTATCAACGAACGCAAAGCTTTTCCCCGCGCTTATGTGCCGTTAATTCAAAATTAAAATGTCGCACTAACGCACAGATTGGTAGCGCGAGCACCAACAAACTTTCACTAACTCTGATGAAGGTGAACAGATGTCACTGAAAATTTAGAAAAGAAAAACAGATCGGCTTAAAATATCTTCTTCTTTAAATGTCTTCATAGTTACATGTATATTTCAACTTAACAAGACAAAAAGAAAGCCTGAAAAAAAATTCAGCCCAAATTCAGACTGAATTATTTTTCTCAGGCAACATGTCAGTGTGTTTCAACTGTTTTTTTACCACAAGTTGATTAATCATTCTAGTAGGAAAGAAATTTTAAACCTCTCCATGAAATTCGAACTTCAAATTTAGATTTTTCACTTGCATTCATTTGCATGCATGCATGTGACACATGTTTAGTCACTTATAAAAGTTTGTTTATTCTTGAGAATTAAAGCTTAGCGTTAACTAAAGATAGTTCACAAAACGCCCCTTTGTCTATCCATTATCCAAATGCTGTATAATTATAAGGTTAAAATTACACTCTACTTGGCTATAACTTTTGTGAAACACACAATCTCTAAATGGTTAAAATGTTTCAATCTGTTCACAGGCAGCCCAAGCTAACAATAAAAGCCACAGTACTCTAAGACTCAATTTGATGGGAATGAAACAATTTTGTTTTACGATGTATAAATTCGAATGTTTTATAAATAAAATTGACTTACACTGTTGCTGTGTTGAAGCGAAAAATTTTGTTGACCTGATGCCATTTTGTGTGTTGTTTGATGGGCCGTGCATAACAAGAAAAGCAAAAATTGCACTTTGTAAGAATTTTCTGTGCTTCACTAGCACACTCGGAACCAAAGCGACAACGATAGGAAAGAAAAATTACCAGAGATTATGGTGTGGGAAATTCTGTAGCGTTTTTTGACCAATTTTACGGAAGATATTTCGCTTCGAGTGAGATGATGTCGAAAAAAGTTTCCAGCCTTGGGAATATTTAACCCCTTGCCTACCAGAGCCAAATGCACAAAGCGACTGACGGCCATATTGAATTTTTAATGAGATTCTAAATTTGGCTAAGCAATGGTATCTTTTCAGATAAAATATCAAAGTACATATAGATTTAGCATTTAAAGGAATTATTCTCCCTTTTCTGCATTCTCTTACTGTATGTTTGACTCGTACAGCTCCCTGGCGAACTCCTTGACCATGTGCATTTGGAGGTTCAATTTCTTTGATCGATCGAGGCTTCTTCTTCTCCACCTTCTTCTTTTATGTGCAGACTCTTCAGAATCACTTGGCTTAAATTCGCTGTGACTTAAATCGCTTACAACAGAGTCGCGATCGGCAAAAGTTTCAGCAATAGCTTCAACCAGGCTCTCAGTGACGTCCTTTAGTTGAGGATGTATATATATACGTCCTGGGTCGTTGCGTGACAACAGAGGGGACGTATATATATGTCCTTGGTAGGCAAGGGGTTAATAAAGTACACATGCTCAAAATTTCGCAAAGTAATTACTTATCCATATCACTTCGAATTGGCTCGAGGAGCTGGCAAACAAGAAAGAACATGACACAGCAACAGTGTAAGTCATTTTTATTGTTAAATTTTCCAATTTACACATGGTAAAACAAAGTTGTTTAATTCCCATACAAATCCTTATAAATTGAGTCTTAGAGTGCTGTGGCTCTTATCGTTAGCTTGGGCTGCCTGTGAACTGCTTTGAATAAAATAATTATTTTAATGTAGATCCCCATTTATGGAATTATCTCAGTTGGCTGGTTACAAGTTGTATGGCAGTGAAGAAGTACCTGCTGGGGGCATTATAACTGGCATTGGTAGAGTGTCAGGGTAAGTTGCAAATTTAAGACATAAAATGGCACACATAGCCTTATGCATAACAGATCCTTGGGATAATTCAAAAGTTCTGTTAATGCAGCTGTAAATTTTTTCCACAAATTTTCTTGTTAACAAGTAATAGTTCTCACTAAGCTGCCCCCACCTTTTCATAATTTGTTATTATGGCAACAATCTATTAGTGGAGTCTTTTTTCCGCCTTTAACTATTGATGCCGATAGACTACACAATAAAGCTTCTATTTTATTGTGCCATGTACATGTATGTCACTACAGTAAATTGTTTGCTGCATTGTGTGACACAATTACTCCTAAAAAATTCACAAGTTCAAGTCGAATGCATGTATATTACCTAGCAAAAATAACATATAACACATTGTTCTTGGTGACAACACGCAAGCTTATTTCCCAGCTTTAAAATTCGAAATAAACTTACCAGTACAATAATTTTTAGGCCATAAAGCCTATTAACAATTCTATGGGTAACAAAATATGGCAAATTCAAAGATTCAAGAAAACAATTTTTGATTCTTATTCAACCACTCTTTGGATCAAATAAACTGACAGTTTGTTTGCAAAAAGAATAACCTTGTAATGCATGACAAAGTTCACACTTTTGTTTATTACTCGTCGTAAGATGTATACGATTTCTGTGCAGTTATTGATTAACACATCATGTGTAATGGATCTTATTTACTATTAAAATGTATGCATTGTACTGTACAATCACTTAGATTCTTGATCAGTCAATGTGCTAAATAAAAACTTAACATGGTATCAAAAGTATCGGAAAATGAAGAATAACCCAGCTGAGAGCATTGAAATGGCATTATCTCAAATACCTTTACCAGAAAAATTAGATTCAAAGAAACCCAAGGAGTGGGAATGATGGATCGAACACTTCGAGTGTTATCACATTGCTGCTGAAAAAGAACAAAAAGGTCCAGATAAACATGTTGGTCTGCACTGTCGGTGGAAATGCGAACAAAATCTTTTGAGGCTTACAACTTGCTGAACGTGATCAATTCTACGAGACAGTAAAAGAACATTTTGCTACACATTTTGTGGGCCGCACAAATGTTATCTTCGAAAGGTCTCGATTTAACAAGCATGTTCAAGGCGAACAAGAATCCGTTTAATCAATTTAATCGAAAGCCTGTATGAGCTTGCAGAGTCCGTTCACTGAATGCACACATTTTACCTACCTACACGGGGACTTCTAAGGTGCTTCCTGTCGGGGGAAAAAACAAGGTTTTGGGCCAAGTTAGTTATGTAAACAAGATGGGGCTGTTTACAATGAGTTACATGTAATGTACTGGTGGAAGCAATGAACAAGATGTTCCAGGAATGAAGGGAAATTCCACTGGCATGCTTTATATGTCAGAATTAGCCCAGTTTAATAAAGCAAAAGAATTTTGTTATGTCCACAGCACTACAAGCGGTAGAATACATGTTTAAATGTTTAATGCCATTTGAGGGATCGCTCGGTAAAACGTTTGATTGAAATGACTGGACTGGCCTGCTAGCTTAATCAATAGAAATTTGCCAAGTGTTTCAACAGATTTGTCCCAGACTGTAGTACATTAATAATTATTATTTACTAACACATAGTAAAGTTTGGCCAAAACATAATTTGAGTATTCACATTTTTTGTGTTGGTAATTTTATTCTCTGCAAAATGGTTTTCTCGCACTTGGCTTTCTGACAAAATGCACACCTCTTATGGGAGATTGAATGAGTGATGGTGCAGATGTCTGTTCATTTTATTGTTACTTATTTAACTTTTGCTCCTTTGTCAGAGTGGAGTGTATGATTGTTGCTAATGATGCTACTGTCAAAGGAGGAACATATTACCCAATTACAGTTAAAAAGCATGTCAGAGCTCAAGAAATTGCCCGGGAAAATAGGTTGCCTTGTATTTACCTGGGTGAGTGTAACCTGACAAAAACTTATTAATTTTTATAGATTGTAATAAATTAATACTGTTAATTGATTTTTGCAGTTACAAAGTCACTGGCCAAATGCTATTTTAAAATCATTTATTACTCATTAATTATGCATAGAAATGCTATTACATGTACTATTACATGTAATGCTACAAAATTACTTATAAATTATGTATGTGAGAGTGGCCAGTGTACATGCATGTACAGTACCTTTAAGTATTCTTACTAGTATGTAATTTTATTTATTTATTTATTTTTAGTTTTCTAACAATAGACAATTTATTTTCTACAAAAAATAAAATAAAACAAAATACAAAATACAAATTGACAACTTACAGATTTATAAAGTAGCTAGGTAAAGTAAACTATAAAGTAACTAAAAAGTAACTAGGTCTCCAATCTTCTGTTTGTCTATTCCGAGCTTGTTTTTCAAAAACTTAAGAAAGGCAGTGAAACAGAAAGGGTCCTCATTTTTTGCAGCAAAATATATGTACTGTCTGGCCACAAGCAAACAATAATTAATACCCAAAAAAGACTGCTTTTCAGGATGAAGAGCAAATAGAATATTGTGTTGTTGGAGGTTAATCAATTGTTGGAATAGGGGTACTTATTGACAAAAACATGTTAAATAGGGGAAGCTTATTAGAAAGAGGGTGCCTTTTGGTAAAGGGGCATTAAATTCATTATTACAGTATGCATGTCAAACAATGAAAATGTAACATTATTTACTAGCTTTTTATTTACTTTTTAATGTTTTAGAGACATTTGTAATTAACTTATCTTTGTAATAATGGGTTTTAATTTTTAGATTTAAACTATTTTGTTAAATAGAATAAAACCAAAACAAAAAGACAGCTGGGGAAAGAATTTATACATGTATACATGGTATAAAGTCATCTATCTTTTCTATCAATGGAAGCTGTTTACAATTATAGGCTTTTTAATGATTTTGGTTCTGTTTTCATGCACATGTACATTTATTATTTTATAATAATAATAATATATTTTATTTAGACACGATAAATTTACAGCATAGCTGATGTGGTCGTGTTTAAGTTACCTAAGAAATAATCATAACACAAATGGAAATGGATGAAATGCGTGGAAATGTTTATACCAGGGAGTGTTTGTTTCTTAGTGTCCTTGTAAACTGTTTTAGTGTTTGACCATAAAACACTCAATTCTCTCTGTTTTGATTTAGTTGACTCAGGTGGAGCTAATCTTCCTAGGCAGGCTGAAGTCTTTCCAGATAAACTCCACTTTGGAAGGATATTTTACAATCAAGCAACCATGTCTTCCACAGGAATCACTCAGGTAGAAATAAATTTGAAACTTTAAAGACATGCCAACTTAAAGGATTTGGCAATATATTTTGTGTATATTTTGTATGCTGCCATTCCCTACACCACCCCACTTGGAGTGGGACAACTCTGAATTCCTCATTACTGACTGTCACTGGAATTTTTGCTAGCTTTAGGGCCTTTGTCTCTACTCCTCCTCCTCCTCTTCAATAGTTGAGGACCACTATTTCCTGTAATGCCCCACAACCATTCATAAGATCTTCTTGATGACTTTTGTCACCAAAAGGAATAAGAATACACACAGAATATTAGTTTGATAATCCAATGAATAAATTTGCTGTGAAGGTCACTAAAAAAAAAACAAAATGGCCAGCCATTTGCCTCGCATGTAAAAGTGATTCATATCTTGGTATTTTCTCGTGACCGACCGAGGCGTCACTGCAAACAGCTTTGCCAGTGGAGGAAAGAAAAGGCAGTGAAGAACACCATGTTTAAATTAGATTGTTATAATTAGTTTATTCATATATCTATATAATAATATGCTAAGCCCAGTACAAGTACAAGCTAGATCTTACTTGAACCCTGTGTAAAATAATTCAGTCTTACAGGTTTCTAAATATTGATTTTCATTTTGTTAAACTTTGCTTAAAGGACCTTGTTTTCATACGAGAGTTTCGGTATTATATTTTATTCAAAGCCTATCTAAATGAAAGACAAACTGCCACTAGCACACTGGACAACATTTGTGTGCCCCCTTCCCCTCCCAAAAATGTTTTAATAAAAACTGGTTTACATGCAAATTTCCACATCATCAAAGTCACATTCTTGTCCTCGAGGGATTATAAGCACCATGCTGAGAACACAGTGCGGCACAATCTGGGAGTCATTATTTCAAGAGTTAAGATTGTCCCAATTTGAGCTCATTCAGCAGCATAGCTCATCTAAAAGTTTATGCAGAATACTATGATTGTAGAGCAGTATGACGAGTTTTGAATGCTTTTTAATTTCAAACCCATACACAAAGGTTCATAAAATGCACCCCCAGAAATGGACAAAATAATTAGGCCAATAGATGACTTCCATTCCCCTGTTTTACAGGAAACCAAAGATGGCCAAGATGCAAATCTTGTTAGATAAAATGCACCTAAGTTAGAAGCAGCAAGTTGGTTGGTTCTTGATAGCAGCCCCAATCTGATTGGTGTGACATCAAATGTATATGTACAAACATATACTATTAGATAAGTAGCTGCTAAAACTACTGGTACACTGTTAAATGCTTGGTCATCAAGTAAATACAGTCTTCAAAAGAAAAAAAAAAGGAAATACAGTCTGTGTGGAGTAAAAAGGAATATATGTAATGAAATGTAGATGTCATGATCCTCAGATAGCAGTAGTCCTTGGTTCATGTACAGCTGGAGGGGCTTATGTGCCAGCCATGGCTGATGAAAGCATTATTGTCAAACAACAAGGGACCATCTTTCTTGGAGGACCACCTTTAGTAAGTATGAGATTTCATAAAAAGTCATGCTAGACACTTATACCTACAGCTGCTAAATTTGTAACTGTTATAAATTATTATTAACAATCTGAAAGCTTGAAAAAAAGCCTATAACTGGGCAGTTTATGTATAACCAGTCCTTTGGATAGAAAGGCTCGCCGAGGTAAAGTAAATTATCTTCAAAAAAGCAGTCACGTCCTCTCTTGCTTTTGATCCACATGCCTGAATAAATTCCTTCTTGCACTTGCAAATATTTATTTTGTTCCGAATCTTGAATTAAACAAGAATGGTGACAAGAAAAGATACATTTCATGCTAAATAAAGAGTAGACAAGGGTCGTTCCGTTGTAATTTTCCGTTTATCATTGTCTGACTAGTCGCGCAGTTTTTGTGAACTTGAATGTAGTGAGCAAAAATTTCTCTCATTACAAGAGTTTGTTTGTAGCACGAGTCAAGTTTGAGTCAAAAAAAATTTTCACTTTTTTTTAACTGCCTCATGTGCGGCGCTTATTCGAGGGTGGTGCTTATTTGAGGGCGGCGCTTATTTAAAAATTGGACGCCACAAACAATGTTATCTAGACAAAACTTCTACAGTGGCTAATAGATTCAAGGGCATTTTGATTGTCAGTATTCGTCTCTTACGGAAGAAGGTAGTTGCGCTTGCTGTCCCGACAAAGTTCACGGCCTTCAAAACGTAAACAGAACTACGTATTGTAAGAATTTTGGATAGAAAAAAAGAATGGTTGAGCGGTAAAACATAATACCTCGAACTGCAAAACATTGCTTTCGATGAAAAGGAATTTCCAAGGCTGTTTTAGAGTTGCATTGTAGTGCTATGTTTAGTTTAATGGAATTTTTCGAACAAGCGCCGCATCGGGTCTGCGGCGCTTATTCGGGGGCGGCGCTTATAAACTTTTTTGTCCCAAATGCGGCGCTTATTCGAGGGCGGCGCTTATTCGGGGGCGGCGCTTATTCAAGTAAATACGGTAGGTTTGAAATACGACACATTTTTTTTAATCACCTGCAGATGCGATTGGAAAGATTTCATTTTGCATTATTTGGAGCAATATAAGCTTTAAACTACCGCCGGTATTCCTCGCTCTATCATTCAACTCATTGCTTTTATAACTTTTTAATACGCTTTTCGACTTTCAATACGCTTTTACAAGCAGTTTCTTAGCTTGATGGTTTGTCTTGGGCGACTGACGAAAATATATTTTTCCCTTCGCGCAAGATTTTCATCGTGTCTATTTTGAATTGTCGATTCGAGAAGCGGCGAACGACCTGATTTCAATAATTGTTTCATTTTGTCACCCATTTGGAAAACATATATTTTTCGGCTCAAAATTATTTTCAACTGATTGGGCAGATTTGAATTCAAACTCAGTCTTGACTTGAGAGAAATAAATAATGTGTATGTCCCGGAGTCCCAGAAATGCGGGAAAACAACTTTTTAAGTGAACTTGTTTTATTGTATACAGCCGCCTCTCATTTGCTCCTGCTACTACGTGCGAATCGTAGCGGGAGCAAATAAGAGGCGGCTGTATTCGCAGGCTAAATTGAAGAAGCTTAAAAATCAAGTTCTTCTAAGTTAAGCTGCTCTATTACTCGAAAAACATAGCTATCAGTGGCATTTGAGAAGTCACATTCAAAGCCAAAGTAAAAAAATTGCATAGGGAAAATTCCCCTGGCGCAATGACATTGGTCTCATGCCTTGATACATTCTTGCTGGGTTTACAGTTTTAGTTTTGATTCCAAAAATAAACTCAAAACACTTGCATGACACACAAAAAATAATACAGAAAATGACTGACCGTGACAGTTAGCTCCTGGTTGATTGAGGAGTGGTCAAATATGATATTATTTACATGAGTCATATAATATCAAGAACATAGTGACTATTTCATCACCGACAACAAAGTTTTCTTGGTGGTGTTTGAAAAAATTCCACTTAGTCTAGTGAATTACTATGAACTGGCAGTCTGCCCAGTTAATAAATAAGTACAGTTCTTCATGTCAGTAGTGGTTTGAAACTTTTACAAGCAGAAAATGAAGGATATAATACATTTTTCAAAGTCTACATGACACCAATGTCAAGGTACCTTGTGTTAAGTTACATATTGAAGAATACAAAAAAATCACAAAATTTAATACACTCCAATTCTCCCTTCCTCTCAATATCGCATAATTTAATACTCATGAAATATGGCACTTGAATTTTCGCAAAATTTAATACCCCTGAAATTTAGATTTAGTGAGAATAAGGTATGTAGCCTCTTTCATTGGCTGACAAAATACTCTTGCAGGCATTCAAGTCACTTTTAGTCTTTAGTCCAGTCCCTGCTTTTAGTCATATTGAGTACTGTTATTTCTGGCATTATTGTCCCCAGCTGGTGTTTTGACTGCATGTCTGAGCTGAAATTAAATTTGACAAAGTTGCTTGACCTCTTAACTATTTTTTCATCAATTCTCTTGGCTATTCCAATAAGTAATTTTTAGCTTAAACAAGTCAATGTTTATTAATTCCTTTTCGTATTTTTCTCGCAGTCAACATCAATTTTAGCAATCAAATTTGTGAATTTGGTTGAGTTCCCAGTCTTTGTGAGGCTTGTTTAATTTTGAGCGTGTACCTTGATGTGGGTACCAAAATACTGTTAACCTCATTATGTTATGATCCTGAGAGTGTAAGGTTCTATCACTATTTTTCTGTGCCGCTAGGTAAAAGCTGCTACTGGTGAAGAAGTTTCTGCAGAGGAATTGGGTGGTGCTGATTTACATTGCAAGTGAGATGTTTAATCTGTTACTTCGACATCTTATGAAAGTTAGGCTCTAAGTTATATGCATATCCATTGTTAGGTCATCCCAATAAACTGTTTCGTTTCCCATCTCTTGTGAAGGTGGGTCGGTCAGTCTGGCAAAAAAAAAAAAAGAATGAACATGCAGAACTGACAGATTTTGTTTCAGTCTATCTCGCTAAGAATGTTGGAACAATCGTTAATGCCGTTGGCATGAAACAGCCTTTGAAAAACTTAGTATTGATGTTAGTTAAAGACAAGGACATCACATCATACCAATTGTTGTTAATAAAACAAGATCGTGTGCTTGTAAATAAAAGTACTTGCCTCTTTGACTAGTGAATGTCGAATTTTTTTTTTACATTTCGAAAAAAAAAAAATGAGTCAGTCGGGCAATGGGAAACGAAACATTATTTTTATTGGATGGTCTTAGTAGTGTCCAACTTTTTTCCTTTACGTATTAGTCGAATTCTACAATATCGTATACTGGTACTTACCTAACACAAATGTGACAACCTGATTTCTTGAGCTATTCCTCTGCTATCCGCTGTTAGCATAACCACACTGACCTACTATTGTTATCGCGCAATCCGATTGGCTACACAGGTGCCTACTATTGATCCGTAGAAGGCTCTCGGAGCGCGCGCTTAGTCTTCGCTGAATTTTATCAATCAAAACATTTATTAAATCAACTCTAGTTATATTTTGTGTTTAACAGATCGGTCAGTGGGTTATGCTAACACAATTAGACTGCTCGCTCTCGGTTTCTACCAGCTTTTGATAGTTGGCGAGGGCCGAAGTCCCTCGCCAACTATCAGCCGGTAGAAACCTCGAGCTTGCCGTCTAATTGTTAATTTAATAGTGCACAAGTTCATCCAAGCTTGGAATGTATTAGTTGTCAGCCACATCAATTATCACCTCATAGAAATTTTGAGGTCATTATCCTATTGTTAATTAGCGTAACATATGAAGGCAGTTAAATGGAAGGATGCATCTATTTTTTAAGAAGTTTATGTCTGGATACAAAATGCCATAGGCCGAGTTGCATTGGCTAGAATCAGACAATATTCCACAAGATTAAGCAGGATAATGGTTCTATTAATTAACAAATTGTCAACGAAACACATTTTGCAGCTAAAAGTTGTGCTTATGCAATGTCACTTTGCAAGACTTCGGATGAATCTTGGCAACAACAACAACAACGTTTATTTGAACTGCAAATTTCTAGTGTAAATTACTTAAACAATATACATATACATATACACCTATTAAAAGAAATATTGACCCCCAAAAAGCATAAACAAAGCAACCAAAATGTTTGCTGGGAAATCAGAAAAAGTTAATTATCGCCAGTGACAAAAAATAAAATCATTTTTGAGTTATTTTTTCAAAAATAGCTCTTTAGTCGGCATGATGTTCCGTGAATCAGTGGGTGAAGTATGTTTGTTTGTCACACCAATCAGATTTCAGGTACTATCGGAACCAATCAAATTGTAGTTTATAAAGGGGAAAGCAATCTGACACAGTTGTAGTCAGCAATTTCGTTCGGAGTTTTTTCGACGTATTTGCTTGTTTACAAGCTTAAAACGTAGAATAGGGGTTATGTGGTCAAAATTTGGAACCACATATTTGTAAACTCTCAAGGGACTTTTTTAATTTCTCAAGGGACTGTTTTAATTTCTCAAGGGATAACTTTCCGCTGTGGGTGATCTCGTGGAAAAAACGTGACTTGTCACATTTACAAATATTATATAACAATTTTAAAAGTTACATGTCAGCTTTCTTATCTCAACGCACGTGTGTCTGAAAGGCGATCTATAAAAAGCGTCTCACAAATAATGGATTGCGTAACTAAAACACGAATAAATAATCACTAGCACTTACATCGTTTAAACATTACAAACGTCAAAAATAAACCATACCAAAAAACTCGCTATTTTCAAAGATATTATTGAAGTCAAAACAAATGGCTTCTTTTAGCTTAGGAGCGGTTAAATATTAGGCCAAATTTGGTCGCTACATGCAAGCGCAATTCTATTTCGTCATCAGCCTAGGTTGATCGTATCTACGCAGTTCGAGTGGAATTTCAGTCAAAGACAGCAAAATTCTTTCGTATTTCATCTTCAAATATAATTCAAAAGCAATCACTGTATATATGGCTTTTGTTTAATCCTGGGTCTTGATATCCGACCCACGCAGGGCCTAGACAAAACGCAGCTTGAGTGTAACGATTTGTTTACGCTGCAATTATATGCGCAATGTTTTCCCCGACGTGCTAATTTCGCTGCCGTAATCGACTGCCTCGAAAGGTCCTTGCAATTTTAAAGTATTGAATTGTCAGATCTCGCTGAAATTTGCACTGTTTATTTGTGTAATGTTAAGGAATATGTGTATAAATACCCGGCGCGGATGAGCCATTTTTGACAAAATTATATGGCTGCATTTCCTCCGCGAAGATAGGAAATTGTTAAACTAAACTACAAAGAAACTGTAATGATAAGTTCGAAGAACAATGCACAGGAAAAACCTTCGACTCATACTTCATGCAAAAACGTCGATATCTCGAAGAGACTTTGATTAGATTAGAAGGAGGCGGAATCGGTGAGTTGTGATTTAACCCTGGATAAAAACGTTTTTCGTAACGCTCACCTGCTTACAACGCACACACCGTGAACAAAAGGCCCAACACTAACTTGTTATTCGTCTTATTCGAGCATACGTTTGGAAAGGCTAGCTTTCCTGACCGTAGTAAAAATAACATATAACATTTGCACAAAGCAGATTTGAA
Organism: Oculina patagonica; assembly: GCF_052425735.1. NCBI lineage: Eukaryota > Metazoa > Cnidaria > Anthozoa > Scleractinia > Oculinidae > Oculina > Oculina patagonica. The sequence goes on from NC_135766.1 coordinate 6,859,086, forward strand.
GAATAATGTTGTCATTACTTTTGCCGTCCGCTTTGCGAAGTTCGTTGGGAAATTGGAAAGTTTGTTATGAAGTTGCCAAATAGGTTGCGAGTTTAATTTGTGAATCAAATTGTGAGCTTCGATACAAAGTTCCCAACTTTGACCCGAAAATAATAAAACCTTCTATAATTATGTTATCAAAAAGGGCTTTGCTACGCTAAACTGTTGGAAACAGTTTGTTGTAGCGTTGCGTCGGTTTCGATTAAAATCAATTTTACATACATGTATGGGTAAACCATAATTTACAAACGCAGAAGACTTGAAATTGAAGACAGTGAAGATTGTGCCTCACAGAAATCGTTAAATATGTGTTTTCATACAAAAAAGTTGAAATTTGACCAAATTTCTACCTGCATAAAATTTATTTATCGGCAAATCACTTGCGTGATCGCTGATGCGAAACGTTGTCTTGCACTTCAAGCTACTTCAACTTTCCTTGACAAGCTCTACAATCTTCGAGTTCAGAAATCGCCATGACTTTCAAGCAACATGTCTTGTTTCTCCTCAACTACCAGAACTTCGAAAGTTCAGTCGGGCCGAAGTTGGGAACTTATCGAAGTGCGCAATTTTATTCGCAAACTCGCAACGTAATTGGCAAATTCATAACAAAGTTTCCAATTTCCCAACAAACTTTGCAAAGCGGGCGGCCAAAGTAAACTGAAATCAACTGTAAAACATCTCGTTCAAACTTTTAATGAACCGGTACAAGTTTTAACTTTGCTGTTAAAAGCAACTACGATCGATAGCAAAAACAAAATAAGAGCGTGCCATTCCGTGACAATTTGATAACTCAATTAGTTCTTGTTTTTTGAACAGAATTTAGGTTTTGAATGGACGAAAATCGTTGTTGAACAGTTTTGACAGGAAACAAATACTTCAGGTGTACTGCGCTTTAAAGAACTTTCCCGAAGAAAGTGGTTTTTGATTTTATGCGTTTATTACTTCGTTTATTACAGTTCTTTTCGTTCAATATCTATATGGAAACGTGGCTTTTTCGAGAAAAACAAGGGTATTGTGTTACGTTCGTTTTTAAAAAACAATGATCTCATGTTACAAAAGTGAGAAAAACAACAATATCATGTTTCAGTGATTAGCAAAAAGCCAAAAGTATTCCGTAACAAACAAAAGTAACACGTTACGGTTGCTACAAAGCTAGCAACAAAATAACCGCTTAAACAGAATAAGAACGTGCCATTTTGTGAAATTTTGATAATAAAATTAGTTTTTGTTTTTCAATTAAATGATGAAAATTTACGTATTACTGAAATAAAACAGTTCTGATGTATCAAATACACGTAAAAGGTATTTTGTTTGCAAGCAAATATTGTGCAAAAAAGTGACTCTGTGGGCCGCCTTACACAAATAGCTCAACCCATGGCATAAACCATCCCAACAGGACAATAACCCAGTTTCACCCCAAGCCACCCCATAAATTGAAAAAATAACTCCTGCACGCTTAGCGTGCCTATGTTTATAATTGCTGTCAAATTTTGAATGGATTGAGTCAAAGTTTACAGCACGATGCGACAGTGAGAGTGGCAGTAGGTTGAGGAAAACCATTTTCTGTCAATTCAATTCAAAATGATTTGCAACCTTGACTACATTTCAAAGTTGTTTGTTTGCTACTTAGCAAATTTAACAGGTAATCAAATTAATGTCTAACATCAGCTATTACAGTGTACATGTGCTGCTAGCTCTACTTTATATAGGAAAAGAGTGCCCTTTGTGTTTGGGAGCAGCAAACCGCAAACTTTAGTTAATGCCACGATAAATTGTAAAAGGATATTGATGTTCTTATCCACTAATCTTGTAAACTCACTACAACAAGATTACTCATTTGTTGTAGGACGATAGAATAATTTTTCCATTGAACGATACCAAATTGAGTATAGTGATACCGGATATAACAACAGTAGACAGAGCTTCCAATTGAACACATTGGATTAAACAACAATTGAACACATTGGATTAAACAACAATATCATGTTTCAGTGATTAGCAAAAAGCCAAAAGTATTCCGTAACAAACAAAAGTAACACGTTACGGTTGCTACAAAGCTAATTTAAATGTGTTCATTTAAATGTGTTCATTTAAATGTGTTCATTTAAATTAACGCTGCGCAGGACATTTTCGTTTTTTCTTTAGAGCTTCCAATTGATTGAGGCCAAATTTTGGTATGTTAGTAAAATATGGTTACTACATCTCATTTACTATGCTATTTTTGTAGGACATCAGGTGTCACAGATTATTATGCTGTCGATGATTACCATGCCCTTCAACAAGCCAGACATTGTGTCAAAAACCTCAACTACAACAAAACATTACCAGTAAGTTAGTTTTAATTAATACAACAAAACATTTCAACATTTGTGGTTATTCTTTTCTTGTCCGGTTCCTGAATGTTCTTCTCCTCAAGGTATTCGTGGAATGGTTCCTTCACAACTTTGTCGGTCTTTTTGTAATTTCCAAGTCTTTATCGACTAGCTATTTTTCATTTTCTTGCTGGTTGAAGAAGCGAAATTGAGGAGCAATGTTTTAACTTTGCTCACCACCCTTGACCTTGACATTGCTTTTGGAAATCATGCCTTTTATGCAAGACCTACAGATTATCATACTAATCTGCTAGCAGATTAGTGAATAATCTGTAGGTTGTGATAATTTGCAGAATTAACTGTAGGCTCTAAGCCAATGAAAAGACATAATGACTACAATGTATGATTAAATATATGTATACATATCATATATCGTATAATAAACCAATTTTACTATCTTCTTCCCTTAGGTGACAACAGAACCTCCTGATCACCCCCTGTATCCAGCTGATGATCTGTATGGCATTGTAGGCGACAACCTAAAGAAATCTTTTGATGTCAAAGAAGTAAGGAAAAACAGCAAACAAGTCACTGCAAAATCACTTTTTCTTAAATTTAATGTCAAATCCAAATGTCATCAAATGAATATGTTTTCCCTTGCTGGGTTTTTCACCACAATATTAAACAGGCTTGTCAAAATAAGCCCGCAACTGGCACATTTCACCAGCTTTTCTGAATACTGCGCCGGCTACTCGGAATGTTAGTACGTGTAGGTCAGTTTTGAGCATGATATTGGAGAAAGTGGAACTTATTGCTTTGAGGAGATATAGAGGCAATTTCAGCTTACTAGTTTAAAAACGTCAAATCCATTTTGCTCCCAAGGGTTTTGTCCCCAGACCCTCTGCATGATGGGGGGCCTTTGCCCCCCGGTGCTGTCTACTATCAAACTATCTCCAGCTTCTTCAAATCATTTTGACAACCCTGATTAAGGCTACAGGTCACACAGTCTAAAAAACATTCTGGAGAATCATACATGTTCCTTAATTTGAGGTCTTAGTTTTTGAGACAGCCATTGGGGGGCAGCTGCATGAAATAGCAGAGCCCCATACCTAAAAAAAACTGTTGGTAAACCCATCCAGCTGAAAAAAAATTGGCTTTGAGGTCAGCATACGTCTTCCTGCCTTACTTGGGGGAGGGGAGGAGAGTCCCATAGCAACCTGACAGGGGAAGGAGGGTCTTTCTCGTAGGCAAATAGTTTATTTTTATTTTTATTTTTTTAATATTGTTATTATTAATTGCTCACACAAAGGTTACACGACACTACATTTACAAATGTTACAATTCAAAAAGAGAGCAAAACTAAAAACAGTAAACTTAAAAAAAAACGGTAGCAAAGCGGATGTTACAAACGAAAAATAGTAGGTATTACGCAATTACACGACTTACAATTATACAAGAGAGAACAAAACTTACAGTGAACTGAAAAAACATTAGCAACGCAGACGTTATAAAGGAAAAAGTAGGTATAACAGACTTAAAAAAAACTTACAATACAAGAGAGAACTAAACTTACAGTAAACTTAGCAAAAAAAAAACCAGTAGCAAAGCGGACAAATCCTTGGCACCTCGTGGAAAGTTATGATTTAGGCCAACAGGGACATCCAAAAATAAACAGCACGCATACATCATGCACAGGCGATGACGTTTTACAATGATCACAGAGGCAATTTTCTCCTCTTACCGACCTACGAAAAAAAACGCTCAATGTGGCAATTAACATTTACTTCACCTTTATTGAAATATTTCGAAAGAGGTTCATTTATAAATGTAATTTTCAGAGCTTTATTCATAACTCTCATAGATTTCAACATATTTCTATTGTTCGTCTTAAGTGAACAATTATTAACCACAAACACATAGGGTGGACTCTGCCTGTGGTCAAATTCAAGCTTTTAAAAGTCAACTTAACGGTCTGCTATCGCGTATACCGATTAGGAATGCACGTACAACGGTTAAAAAGTTCTGTAAGCGAGCTCACAATTATCCAGTTCATCGGTCTCTCCTGACTCCAAACTTCCGTTTAACTGCTAGTTTTGCCAATGGATGCTCTAAGTTGATTTATATTCATAACAATCATGATGGCGTACCGAAAAGTAGTAAACAAGTCAAAGTGCATAGTTCCCAGGGCTACTCGGTTGGAGTAATCTTAACACGACCTATCCACCGGGCGATAACATAAATAACAAGAAGCTCTTAGAGCTTAAAACTGCGCTGGTCACGTGACCACCCTAGGGGTAGCCATGCGGGGAGAATAAAAAATGCATCCCCACCCCCTTATATCCCCTTTATCTGCATCAAACAATGTTGCGACTGACAAGCAAAATGGTAAGAAAACACCTTGTGTGACATTTCATGGTTGACTAGTTCCATCCGCAATTAAATAGTTTTCTTATATGTTAATGGTGGCCAAATCTAATTCCCACGATCCTGATCCGTGAAACCAAAAAATTGCTTATCGGGACGACGGGATTTTTCGGGCGAAAGTTTACAACAACTGCCCCTGGGTCTCCGAGGATGAACTTTACAATTGATAAGTACGTCTGGCTTCACGCCAGGAACATAAGTATCCGTGAGAATTTCGACAGTATTCCCCATTTGCATAAAACTGAAAACTGGCCCAATGACAATGTTTTGCAGTTTCTATACTGCTAGTATTATTTTTGAACATCTTTAACAGTTCAAAATTTTGCCCCTCTTTCGGTTTTCGTATTGCAATGGGCGGTTGTAAAAATGCAGCGACTGGCAAACTTTGTGTGACATTTCATGGTTGACTTGTTCCAGCCGCGATTAATTAATTATCTTATATGCAAATTCTGGCCGAATTCCCACGCGCGGACTCTGAAGCTGTTTTTAGCACAGAGGGTATTTCCCTAGCATTCCGAATGACGTAGGTGGTATGAGTCAGGGCATGTTTGTGAAGGGAATTTTTCTTCATATCTCTAAAATCCTTTCGATGACACAGCCAAAAAAATAGATTACCCTTAAAAGAGAAATACTTCGCAATAAATTTGTTTAGTAAAGACCAAAGGATTCGCAAAGATTTTAAAGGGAGCTGATAATAGCTTAAAAACATTACGTGACTCGAGGTCTAGCCGATCGCAACTGAAACTTGTCATGTCAGCACATTCTTTTACACCAATGTAATGGTATTTACTCACAGATTCTGGCCCGCTGAATTATATTTCTCTTTGAAAGCGTAGAAATTTCGCATTTTCCATGAGTCAAACGCCTCAAAATCGAATATTTCACACTAAACATTCTTTGTAAAGAAAAAAAAGAGAAATTTTTTCCATTTGTTACTGATTTGTAGCTTCTAAACATCTCGTGACTTCAAGCATGACCGAGTGGAGGTCTGGGACAGGTCACCGACAAAACGAGTTTTAAGCTCTTAGAGCTTAAAACTGCGCCTGTCACGTGACCACCCTAATATTGAACAACTTGAAGTGAAATGGGGAAAAAATAAAATAAATAAATAAATAAATAAAAAATTCCACATCCTGACAGTGGAAAAAAAGCCTTTGCCATAAAAGTTGACCCCCCCCTTACCCTAACCCGCCTCAAACAAATTATGGTCGCCCTAAAAAAAACACCCGCTTTCGAAACAAACCCCGAATATTGATTTCATTACGTCTGGCGTCTGGCTTCACGCCAGGAACGTAAGTATCCGTGAGAATTTCGATAGTATTCTCTCTTTGCACAGAATAATCTCGTTCCCAGATCTCGTGGGCGAAGCAGAAGGCGAGATCTGGTCAAATCCGATTTGCACCACGTGATTGCCTGTCAGGAATGTGGCAGGCGAGTCAATTGCGCATGCCCTAGACAATTCTAAGAAAATGGCAATCAACATTCTCGTCCCCAGAGGCCGCGATCCTTCTGGTCAGTATCCGGGTGCTGACCAGAAGGATCGCGGCCTCTGGGGACGAGAATGGGCAATCAAATGAATATCCAATCCTCAACCAAATGAATAACGAATGCTTTACCATTCTCGTCTTTCCAGGAATAATATCTAGCAGAGTATTTTACTAAAGAATTAAGCAGAAGGCAATCATGAAAGCTTTAGGTCGGGTAAAAATATTTATTTGATTTAAAAAAATTGTTCATTTGGCGGCGAGACATGTCTAGATTTTATGCAAATTAGATCCGGTCACGTAATCAAACATAAATATTCTTACGGCGGATTCTCTGTTTTTAAACATCGTTATTCGTCAGAAATAGCTTTATAATGCTACAAACAACTAAAACGAAATCTTCTTGTCTTTTGAGGCCGACTGTAAACAACGAAACGTCTCAAAAACGAATATATTATGATTGCGTGCATGATCTATAATTTGCATAAAAAACAGACATTGAATTCTCTTGGGGCCGCATCACACGTTCAAATTTTAGCGCTGTGACAGCCATGCTTTGAAAGAGCCAATCAAAAAAATTGAATTTTCTTACTTGGCCAGATCTCGCCTTCCAGCTTGTTGCCCCTCTTTCTGTATTACAATAGGCGGTTGTTAAAATGTAGCGAGTGACAAACATGATGATAAAAAAAGACACCTTGTGTGACATTTCATGGTTGACTAGTTCCAGACGCCATTAATTATTTTTCTTTTATGCAAATTCTGGCCGAATTCCCACGCGTGGACGCTGAAGCCGTTTTTAGCACAGAGGGTATTCCCCTAGCCTACCAAATGACGTAAGCGGTATAAGTCAGGGCATGTTTGTGAAGAGAATTTTTCTTCATATCTTTAAAATCCTTTCAATAACACAGCCTAAAAATAGATTACGCTTAAAAGAGAAATACTATGCAATAAATTTGTTTAGTAAAGACCAAAGGATTCGCAAAGATTTGAAAGGTAGCTGATTAATAGTTTTGAAAAATTACGTGACTCGAGGTCTAGCCGATCGAAAGTGAAACTTGTCATGTCAGCACATTTTTTTCCACAACGTAATGGTATCTATTCACAGATTCTGGCCCGCTGAATTACATTTCTCTTTGAAAGCGTGGAAATTTAGTTTTTTTCATGAGTCAAAGGCTTCAAATTCGAATATTTCACACTAAACATTCTTTGTAAAGACAAAGAATAACCATTTGTTTCCATTTGTTACTGATTTATAGCTTCTAAACATCTCGTGACATAACCTCGACCGAGTGGAGGTCTGCGTCTGGTCACCGACAAAACTAAAAAAAATAAACCCCGTGCAGAGCAAGAACTGCGCAGCGCAGTTAATAATAATAATAATAATAATAATAATAATAAACCCCGTGCAGAGCAAGAACTGCGCAGCGCAGTTAATAACCGGCACGCATACATGCATGCACAGGCGATGACGCTTTACAATGTTGATCCCAGAAATTGCATTTATTCATTTATTTTGATACATTTCATACGTACAGTATAATAAAATAAGCTCATTTAATTATTATGAACTTCATTATTTGGCAACAGAAAGGCCCAGGATCGATTTTCACACAAAGTCGATACTGAAGATTGCGTGACATTTTTTCGTATTGAAATGTAATCAAGTCAACACCGCTAACAAGAATCACTTACATGTATTTATGCAACTTATCAAACAAAACATTTTAGATCAGCTAAATCAGCAATTGGGTAGAAATTCTTTTAGAATTCTAGCTTCTCATACAAAAAGGAATACGGATACCGTCACTGTTTTATTTTTAATGGCTTGAGATAAATATTATCTAAAACAGAAAAAGGAAGATGGCGAGTCGCGAAGGAAAGGGGAAATGACATTAACCCAAACTGCCTAAACTTACATTATTATCGATAACAATGCACGCCAAAACAAACAAAGATCAGATAGCTCACCTTTGCAATCTACTCAAGATACTGCCATCGGTTGGCCGGCCTTTTTATACTGGAACGGTCTCAAAAGTTATGACACTAACCGGCTTTCACTCGTCAAATTCTTATCGCGTATGCCGATTATGATGAATACACGTACAACGGTTAAAAAGTTCTGTAAGCGAGCTCACAATTATCCAGTACATCATTCTCTCCTGACCCCATACCTCCGTTCCACTGTAGAAATAAAACGCGTTTTGCATGATGTACGCTCTAAGTTGATTCATACTCATGACAATCAAAGATGGCGTACCGAAACTGAGTAAACAATCAAAGTGCATAGTTCCCAGTGCTACTCGGTTGGAGTTATCGTAACATTGCCCGTCCACGGGCGACAACATATAGGCGTCACCGCCTAATTATAGGCGACGTCATCGCTTAAAAAATGTGGATCTCAACATTTTCATATTGTACCAGTTAAAGGAGCGAGAGTTAGGTATTTTCTGCCGTTCCCGCAGCTGATCAACTTGAAAATTGCACTGGCAAAACTGAGTTAAGAGTCAATCAAATTTACCACACCGAAGGAGAAAAGAAACTATTAATAGCTACATGAATGCGGAAAGAGACTGATCTTTGCAAATAATTCACATGTCTGTGGTTTTAGAGAATACCACCACGAAAAAACTGCCGCCTTGTCTCCAATATCTTTGAGCTGGTTTCAGTGAAAGCTTTGCCCTGCTTAATTGACAAGCACTCTCCGTAATATATATGAGGTGACAAACTTTACTGAATACACTAGTTAAGCCTATTGTTAACACAATATTACGTTTAGACGTGCAATGTGCTGGTGTTGCAGCTTTCACTTTTACAAGGCACTGATTACCATAGGCCAAAATCATGCATTGTTTAAAAGTTATTAATTTGTTACTAATGGAATCTTAATGAATCCTTCAAATGCTCTTAACTTCGCTTTTTTTTTAGAAAAATGTTCGGTTTTTTAGCATTATGTCAGTCTTTTCTTGCTGTGCCATCCAGAGAATATCAGAAATCTGTAGGAAAATTAATGAGATAATCACTTCCTAACTTGTAATGTTTAGTCGTCATTAGTAGATAAATTCCTTGGAGAATTTTCACTTAGCTAAAACCAGCTCAAGCATTCTTTTCAAATTTGATTTAATCACAGGTAACCAAAGCGTACTATGAGAGTTTGTATGGATGTACTATAAGAGTTTGTATGGATTTATAATAAAGTTGAGAAAAATATATCTTTTAACCGTTGAAAAGTTATAATTAACTTAAAACCTTACCTGGTGTCACTTTTTTGTCTTTCTAGTGCTCAAGAAAGCCATACGCGCGATTTTTGTCTTAACACTTTGTTGTTTTTTCATTTCTCAAATTTATAAAATTGATGTCGTGTTCTTCAATTTTTCCCTGGATTGTCTGGAGGTTTTTTCTCGGGCAACTGGGCCTATAATGTTCCTAAAAACTGGTTGCCTGAACGCAATTTGGGGCATCTCAAACGACTAAACAACAATTAAACGTGACATTTGAGACGTCACGCATTAGCTCGCATTGAGCATGATAAATTAAATGTTGGAACAGATTAAAAAACGAAGTAATAAAAAACCCTTTCGGCGTTGTGTTGTGGTAGTATAATAAAATAAACTTGTGCCATATTTGGCCACAAACTTGTCTGACCAGGGCCCGGTGGTTCAAAGCACGATTAAGCTCATCCAGGATTAGCGTGAAATTTGGTTTCAATTTTTTAACATTTCTTTGAGGCTTTCTGTTTATATTATCTCTCCCCCAGTTTTGACGTGGACCAATCTCAAACTTCACAAAACATTAGCTATGGAAAACCCTTCTTGACAAGAGAAATTAAAACCTCAATCATCTTTTAATCCAGGGTTAGCGTTAATCGCCTTTTGAACAACCCGGCCCAGGCCTTTACCTTTCAAAACCTCAAATTTTTTGGATGTTATGTGTTGAGTGAATTTACCTGCAGTGTGGAAAGTTAAGAATGATCCTGTTTGTTTTGGCAAATCTTTGTAAAAGTTTGCTTTTTGTTTCATAATTTACTTTCCAAGGTTCATGGCCACTTTGGCTCATTGAAAAAAAGTTTTGAATTTTGATGCCACCGTGAGGAAGAACCAACTCAATAAAGCACTGTCAATTACAAATTCTTTATGTCCTGTTCATCCACATGTCCCTCACTAGCCAAAAATTGAAATAATGTCATCATCATTAATTCAGAATTAAATAAAGTCCATTAAAAACTAATTATCGGGAATTCCCCTTTTAGGCTTGCCTAAATGAATACCGTATTTATTAGACTAAGCGCCCTGTATTCCACTAAGCGCCCTGGGCGCTTATTAAATTTTTGGTACTTGAGGGTGGGCGCTTATTCGAGGTGGGCACTTATTCGAGGCTGGGTGGTTATTAAATTTTCACGATTTTCAGCAAATAGCAAGTTTATTTTTGTAACAAAACAATAAAAAATAACACAACCTTTAGGTATACATTACTAAAGCAGAATTTTAACTGTTCATTGAAGGTTTCTGTAAAATACTCAGAAAACTCGGTCATGGGGGAAGTCTTCTTAAAAGTACTTACCGTAGTCAATTTCAATAATCAATACTCCTCTTGTGCACTTTAGTATTTTTGTGGGGTGGGGGGTGGGTGCTTATTCAATGCTGGGCGCTTATTAACTTTTTCTACCTTCAGTGTGGGCGCTTATTCGAGGTTGGGCGCTTAATCAAATAAATACGGTATATTAAAGTTGTTCTTAAAAATGACCTACCAAATCCTTTTCAGGTGATTGCAAGGATAGTCGATGGAAGTAAATTTGATGAATTCAAAGCAATGTATGGAGAAACTTTGGTAACAGGTAGGACAGAACCCCGGGGGGGTACTCCCATATGTGGCCTATATAGGTATGTGCCACCCGATAGGGTATGGTTTTTGAGGTTCTCGGTCCTTAAATAGGGTATCATTTTTGCTCCTTTTTGGCAATGTGTTTCCGGTGTGATACTTAGATAGTGTACCTAAATTCTATTAGCTAAAATAAACGCCCAGCTAAACGAAAAAAAAAATATCTTAAAACTGAATTTTCTGTTCAGGTACAGTAAAAACCCTCGTATAAGAACATAGGTTTTTTCAAGTAAGCCCAAACAGGTTCTTATATAAATGGTATTTAGTGTAAAATTAGACTAACTAGGTTCTTAATTAGGTTCTTAACTTTTGTTCAAGAAATAGTAATATAATAATTATATCCAAGGAGGACAAGTTCTATATTTTTGGGAAGATTAGAATTTTCTTTTTTGAAAATAAGAACCTGTTTTAGAATTTTAGCCTAAAATGGTTCTTAAGTGAAGGGTGCTTAAAAATGAAATTTTAGCCTAACAGGTTCTTAAATGTTAGGTTCTTATACGCGGGTTTTTACTGTATTAGAAAAGCGATTTTATAAAGATTTGTGTCTTGCCGTGCGCGGTTAGCCGTTAATTGGGTCGTCATGGAACGCTTTCCTTCCCTTGAAAAGGGTGTCATTTTTCGGTTTTGGGCCTTAAAAAGGGTATCAATTTTCGCTTTCTTTATTCTTAAATAGGGTCAAGGTTTAAGAACCTTGGTGGCACACCCCTATCCGAAATTTATGGGAGTACCCCCCCGGGGGACAGGAATAAAATATTTTGCATGGGAGGTGCAGTGGCATAATATTATTGTTAGTGTGCTGGACTCTAGGTCAGGCTGTCTAGATTTATTACTAAACATGATTTCTTCGTACAAGTCAAAAAGAGTGAGAGTTAAGCCCTGTCCACACAAAATGCAACTTTTATCTCTGCAGATTGGCGTTCTGTCCACGCGAATCAGGTAAAAAATCCAGTGATCGAAAACGCAACTATTAAAAATGCTCTATCTAGTGGGAATAAAAACACAGCTTTGGTGCTTTCATATGGACGGTGAAAAGTGGCAAAGATCACAAAAAATTTATCACAAATTCTCCAAACCATTAGCTTACAAAATGTATGGATACCAGGGGTCAGTTCAATAAAGAAATTACCATTACGCTTGTTGTTTGTGCTTGCAGTAATACCGGCAGATTTCTACCCTGTTAAAAATATAACGCTTTTTTCTAGGAGTCAAAATTTTGCGGTTGTTGGTCTGATTCAAAGCAGTTCTTCTATTTCTTCTTTGCTCGAAGACAACATGTTTTTTTGCCAGTAACAAGTTGCTTTCGAAGCTGGCAAGTGACTAACGACTTTCAATTTGCTTAATTTGCAAGCGTGGAGTGGGGCAAAAAAAAGTTGGACTCCTTTATTACGTTTTATTGAATTCAAATTTAAAAGGTGTAGCACTGCACTGTTTGTTCTGTTTTGTTGGTGTGATCTGTTGTGTTGTGTGTTCTGCTGTGCTGTTTTTTTTTAATTTCTTTACCATTACAACAACATCCGTTTCATATACATTACAATACAATACTAAAATAACAGTAAAAGCCCTCTAAGAGGACATGTGGTTACTTCTCTGTAGTAAATAAGAACGACAAAAAATGAGAGAGGAGTTGTATGTTCAGGTTTATTGGAGAGTACTTTATTGGTACTTAATTCCGCAGGTGCTAAATTTCGTAGTTTTGACGAGACAGTATTTACTGGTGTTTTATTTTTGCGATTTGGACAAAAAAATACATTACAAACATTGAAAATATGTCAAAAAAAGTTTTGGCCGTTAACTTTCAATGCACTCAAGTAAGCCTGTTTACTGTTTTAAAACAGCTTTTTTTAATTTGTATGAGAAACACAAACTTAAGTTAAAATTAAAATTGATTAAAATGTTTGATTGAAGTGAACTGGTAGCCTAGCGGTTAGCGTGGTTGCTCCTGATGCGTGCGAGTCCGGGTTCTAATCCACCGCCTTCCTTTTTTTGTCAGTGTAACTTTTTCTTTTTTCTTATTTTCGTAGTTTGGGTAAGTTCAAATCAATCCACCGCCTTCCTTTTTTTGTCTGTGTAACATTTTCTTATTTTCGAGTTTGGGTTAAGTTTCGTCTGTGTCAGATTGCGAATTTCTTCCTTGACAAATGACGCGGAAAGGAAGACTTAAAGACCTCGATGTCCACTTTGACATTGGCGACTTCAGAGCCTCATTTTGCCTCTGACGACAAAACAACTACACAAGAAGCAAGGTTCAAGAAGTAACATGAAGTAGGATCGTCTAAAATTGTCGTTTAAAGAATAAAGGCCAAAACTTGAAGGGATTTCTTTCACTGAGAACAATTGCAAAGAGACGAATAACGTCTTGTCTGCAGACGAGTTTTTAGTGCTGAACAATCAAAAGTTCAAACATCAAAACTTTCTTTGAAATCATAGGCAAACTTTGTTTATCTTCGGAGAAGTTCGAAAAATTATCGGATACGTTCATATATGCATTCCCTCGGGACCCTACTAGGTATTCTTTGATGTTAGTTCGTTGTCAGTTACAACATGGATTTGAAAATAAACACTTGTTTGTTTACTCGTGTTGCTCCTTATGTTATTACAGAATGAATTTAGCACGCATTGTAGGTCACGGAGTGGCTTCATCGCGTCAGACAAATTTGGCAGGAAATGGCTAAAGTAATTGACCATACCATATAGACCTGACACATCGTCTGGCTTTTTAGGCCGTGGCATCTCAGTAATCGCCTTAACTTTCTGAGGATCTGGCTTCAGGCCTTTTTCTTTCAAAAGATACTTGTGGAAGGGAACTTCTTTGCACTTGTAATCCAACTTCGCGTGGTTGAGTTTTATGCCCCCCCCCCCCCCCCAATGAAACTCCAGGTTGCTATCATGATCAGCAACATCTGTTCCATAAATAAGTACATCATCAGCAATGCACTTCACACCCAACAGGCCCAGTAATTCTTGGTGTAAATGTTTCTGAAACATCTCTCTCGATACACACTTGAAATTCTCCCTGACGGAGATGGGCACTTTTCTGGCAGGCGGAATTACTGGTTGACAAGCTGGGTCTACTTGTAGATGAACCTTGCCAGGAAGCTTTCCAAGGCCATTGTCAAACACATCTGTATATTTGACCACCAGATCAACAAAGTTCTCCTTGTGCACTGTCAGTAAACCCATTTTCTCAGTAGCATTTAAACCCAGAAGTGGAGTTAGATTTTCTCTGACGACCAAGAACCTCACTTTGTACTGGTACTTTGTATTGTTCTGGGGATTCACAACTTGTAGAGCACACGCCCCCATCGGCTTGACCCTGGTGCCATTCCACATAACAAGGGATTGTGAACAAGGAGCGAGATCCACACCTCCAACATGTTTGTTTGGCAAAATGTTAGCACTAGCTTCACAGTCAACTTGAAATTTAATGGGTTTCTGCTGGACTAGCATTTCAGCAAACATGGCTTTATCTTTCATGGCTTGAACCCTCACAACACTAATCTCTTCCATGTCTTCATCGCTCTCAATAGCCTAAACCGCGGGATCCTTGCACGCTTTAGCAAAATCTTTTTCTTGCAGCGCTTACACACTTGCCCCAGGCAGGACAGTTCTTCCTTTCTGGAGCATGATCATAGCTACAAAAATTGCACGAAATTTTCTTTTCCGACCGTGCATCTGGCGTCGGAACTGAAGGCTTCTTATTCCTTGATTCTTATTCTTTGGCTTGAGCTGATGAATGTTGTTTACTGGTTCCAAAAGCAATTTCATCTGCAACTCCGTAACTTCTACGCTGCGACATATGTCAATGCACCAATTCAGGGTAAGATCTCTTACCCTCAGAAGCTTCTTTAAAGTTTGCTCGTTTTTAATTCCAAGCACAATTCGATCGCAGATCCGACTGTCCTGCAAACAATCACAAAAATTACGTCTTGGCCAGCATCTTCAACTCGGCAACAAAACTATCCACCGACTCCGTTGGGATCTTATCCCGTTTGTTTAAGCAGTACCTTTCACAATTCTCATTGATTTCTCCAATACAGTGCTTCTCTACTTTATCCATCACCACGCACCAATCATTCCGGTTCTCGGTTTCAGCGTAAGTGAACGTTTTGATAAGCTTCAAAAGCAAAATCGCCAATCGCGTGTTTTAAAAAAAAAGCTAGCCGGTATTCCGGGTTTTCTCAATCCAACCTAGAAATAATGAAATAGTTGTGGTACTTTTCCTTCCAAAGTTTCCAGTTTTCGGCGATTTCTCCACTTTGCTTTAAACAAAAAGAGGTTGAGGCGGCGAAACCTGATGAAACATCGACGATTGTGGCGCTAAAGGTTGGGATATTGTACCGCCGGAGGACAATCGTGGCGCTAAAAGTTGTGATATTGTACCGCCGAAGCTTTGTTCGGTTATGTTGAGGACAGTTTACCTTGTCAAGGACCAATATGAACAAGAAGAGTATACTAAGTAGCCTCCCGAGGGAATGCATATACATGCACATATTATAACAGCTTTCAAACAACAATCAGAATGTTCGGAAATCTTTGGTTTTGAAAATACTACTGAGAATACAAAATATTGCTAGGACGGATGAAATTTGCTCCAAATACACGAAAACCTGCTGAGTAAATTTGGGATAGTCGTAGCTCCAACCCCCAAACCCAACCCATCTATTTTTTTTAATTCATTGCTTACAAACGAAAAGAAAACAAAACTTACAATGCTTACAAAACCAAAAAAAACTACTTATAATTACATTACAATACAACGCATGCCAACACACGGTACTACCACTACTTTCCCTAACATTAAAGGTTACATGGTCAAGGGCTCAGGATATCAAATCGGACGGGGTATATTCGCTGATACCCGTCGTCCGATTTTGTACCACGTGACACGTTTTGTCCAATGAGCGAGCGCAAAAATTAATGGGTGGGTTATAACAGCGAATATACCCCGTCCGATTTGATATCCGTCGCCCGATTTTGTAGGCAGCACAAAACAAACGAATGAAGTTACCTTATTCAATTCTAACTTTTAATGAAATCACAGAGATAAAAAAATCACTAAAGCAATCAACTTTTTTTCAACCACACTGCGCAGGGTTTGTTACGTAGGTTTTTCCTATAAATTACTGGTGATAAAGCGCGTTGTAGAAATTAATTTAATCGGAGGGTTATAAAGTAAATAAACCCCTTTCTGGCTTGCTGGTATATCGGAGGATAATGCCCTTGGCTGAAAGCTTGTCCTCAAAATTTCACAGTTGCCCTCGAAGCTTCGCCTGAAGGGGTTTATTTACTAAATATGCGCCTGTGTAAAAATCTGAAATTAAAATCTATTAGTTTAGAGCTCTGTGTGCACACGGCGGGTGTCTGATACAAGTTTCCTCCAATCAACATTTTTATTGGTTGTAGAACCAATATCTTTATGCCACTTCTCTTGACATGATTTTGGTTGTTCCTCTTTGTCCGATATAAGTTTCTGGTATACAAGTCTTGACGGTTTTGAGTTTTCTAGAAATTTATTGAAGAGACTTTCGTATTTTAAATGTGTTTCTGGGATTTGTCTCTGTAAAAGTTTTACTGCGGAGATTATTCCAAAAAAGGTTAGTGGTTTAACTTGAAGTTCGTATTTACCTTGAAAATTGACGAGCGAAATTAAGTTATGAGAATCATCCATTAAATGCTTTATTTGTGTTACACCTTTTGAAAGCCAATCTTTACATAGTACGGGTGCATTCTTATTAGCGAGTTTTGTCAAAGAGGCATGGACAAAAAGTGATCTTTAGACATAATTTTTCCTTCAAAGAAAGTCTCTGACCATATTTCCATACCTTATTTAACAAATGGATCCTCAATTCGTAAGTTATTTATATCCTTTTTGTTAAGATTTCCTTTAAAAATAGCACCCCCTCCATACTTTCCAAGCTCTAAATTAAAGATGTTTTTCCATTTGCTATCATTTTCCGAATCCAGATATTTTTTAATCCATGTGGCTTTTAGTGATTTGTTAAAAGATGCAATATCAGTCATTTTGAGTCCTCCGTCTGAATAGTCGTTGATCATGATAGTGCGCTTAATTTTATCGCCTTTATTGTTCCATAAAAAACTGAAAAAAAGCTTGTTGATTTTCTTGATTGCTTGGTGGTTTGTTTGCAGAGGTGATAGGATGTTTACAAGTTGGGATACTACTAGGCTTTTCAAAACTGCTATCTTCCCTAATAAACTAAGTCGTCGGAATTTCCAACATCCTAAGATAGATCTAATTTTCATCAGTTTCATCAGTTTTATAACTTTCGTTAAATCGGTCAAACTTTTCATGAATCGTTATGTTTTTGCTCGATTTTTGCTCTCTCAAACACTCCGACATCGGCCGCCATTTTGTTTTGGCGCGCTTTCCGACTTTCCTGTCAATCAATTTTATTTCAACTTTCTGCACTCAATTTCAACTTTTTACAATCAATTTCAACTTTTTACACTCAATTTCAACTTTCTGCACTGTTTGGGATTAATTGACGTGCTCTCAGCCAATGAGCATGCAGAAAGTTTTGTATGTATATTATTACCTAAGACACTAATAAAAAAGTGAAACAACTAATCAAAAGAAAAAGTAAGGTTACATGTACATCTACTATTCCTTTCTTTTTGTTAATCGAAATAACTTTTAAATGAGACTAATAAAAAGTTAGTCTTAGAAAGTCGCGAACTTCGTTCTAATTTCAATCAGTAATTATAAACTAACGGTAGTTTTAAATCTTAAATCTTGCAATGCGCATGCATGCTGTGTTTGGTATAGACTGTGGCGTACCTTCTCCATTTCCTCTTTTCAATGTCCATGAAATGTTCGTATTGACATTACAAAAATAATAAATAATCTTTCCTTTTATTCGTTTATGACTCCAGGAGTATGAAATAAGAGTATGATTACTTTCGTCGGGGGTCCAAATTCGCGAAGGGGGTCCAAGTCCGTTAGGAAATATGGACTACAGTCGAAGCTCTCGTAAGCGGACACCCTCGGGACGCGAAAAAAGTGTCCGTAACTGGAGCTGGCCGCTTACGAGAATGGTTCTCGTAAGCGGCCGCTAGAGGTGTAGGGGAAAGATGGCCGCTCACGGGAGCTTGCCCAGCTAACAATAACCTAACGAACTTGGATGACGACAAAACAAGCACTAAAATGTGGTCCTGTAATTACTGTAAAATCATTGTCACAAACGGCGACGTGAATTTGATTGATAATATCAGGATACAGAGGTTGTAAGTAGGATTTTCTTTCGGGTGTCCGCTTACGGGAGCTTAAAAACAAAGAAAAAGTCTAAGTCGTAATCTCTGAAAGTGTCCGCGGCCGGTTACGGGAATGTCCGCTTACGAGAATGTAAAAATACAGAGTTTGTATGGGAGTTAAAACGGGGTTTCAAACAAGGTGGCCGTAAGTAGAGCTGTCCGCTTACGAGAGTGTCCGTTAAGAGAGCTTCGACTGTAGCTGATTTGGACCGGGGGGGTCCAAATCCGTTGGGACACTGGCTATAAGCCGAGACCGTAAACTTTTGGTTTTTAGAACCAGTGAGACTGACAAAAAATAAACCCAAAACATAAGCCAAGACCCAATTTTTCCTTCAAACTATAAAACAATTCACGGGCAGCGAATCGACATATTCTTAAATTACAACTACCGTTATGTACCATAAAGTTCCGTGTATAAGCTGCACCCCCGATTTGGAAGCTCAAATTTTGGAAAAAAATATCTAGACAGTTAAGTTTGAGGTTCAAGTGAAGTTCTACACGGCGGTTGTTGCAATGTTTACAATATATAAATTAAGTCTTACGAAAGCGAAATTTCACTTGTCATACCTCCTTTTTAGTTTGAGTTCACAATATCTTAAACTTGGATGCTCTCTTGATATAATTTTTTCGAGATTATCACTTCTAAACACTCCTGAAACACTTGTAATTCGTGCGAATCGTACGCAAATGATGAATGCTTAGTAGCCAAGCTTACGGCATTACAAAACAGTGCATGGTTTCTTCTTTGGAAGAAACCATGCACTTTTTCAAGATTCTTGGAAACTACTACCCACAACAGGATAAAAGCTTCATGCAGAATAAGAGTTTGATAATTCCGCAGATTTATCTGCTGCGAAGGTCAATAAAAAAGCGAAGCGGTCGGCCATTTGCCTTGTGAGTACTTGCGTTTATCTTGGTGCTTTCTCGCACGCGGCGAAAAGACATGCTTCGAAGTGACCGGCAGGCTTCACTGCAAACAGCTTTGCAGAGCAACTTAAAGGCAGTGAACAATAACAAAGTTTTCAGGTTGTTATATGTTTATTCAGTGCCGTCTTGAGAAGTTTTTTATGAATATTAATTAGGCCTTTGAGAACTCCAACCAGAGATGTTTCCGTAGATAAGCTGCACCCCTGATTTTTGACTTGAATTTAGAAGGAAAAGGTGCGGCTTATACATGGATCTTAACGGGTAATTGAAAAAACATATGCGTGACAAAAAATTCACCTGAGTTTAGAATCCCATCTCTAACAATCACGCGTTATTCCGAAGAGTTAAGCGGTTATTGATCACCATGCCAAAAGCTAATCGTTTTCCAACAACTAAACCTTCAAATTGAAAGCTGTTGCTGAGGTAGAGACCGTTCAGTACAACTGCAAAATCGCCAGAGAATAAGGGATGACTCATTGAATCTACAGTTCTTCGCAAATCGCCAAGTCGCCAGCGAGCAGATCAAGCGAGTGAACTTTTATAGATGTCATCAAAACGAAACACGATGTGCTGTTACCAGTATTTGTCAAGTATCCTGAATCCAATCAAACTCTTCTGAGGTGGTTTCTTTTAGCAGAGAAGTCGTGATATTACAAGTTTTTGGTTTTGAACCAAAATATTTCATCCAGCCGATTTCTTTCGGATTGTGCTACAATGTTTACCGATCTCGTGGGAACAGCCGCTTAATACTAAAACGAACACTAACAACAACAACTACAATTTGATTTTAATTGAGCACAGCTTATCACGTATTTGACAGTCATTTTCCACTCTTAACAAAAATGTATGATCTTGTGAGAGTTTCTAACAAGATAAGTTTAATTTACACTGTACTGAAATGCTGAAAAATCAGTAAACTATCAATATTAACATGGCAAATTGAACATTCAATCGACCCTGATAACTCGAAACCCTGCTAACTCGAACTGTTTTTCGTTTCCCTTCAGAGTTCGAGTTACCTGGGGTTCTACTGTAAGGCATTGTTAAGGAAGCTCAATGTAGTTTTTTTAGCCAAAGGATGGTCGTTTTTGGTCGTTTAGGAAGCCAAATGTTCGTTTTTTGCCAAAATACATCATAATGATCAAATATGACCAAAGTTTAATTTTTTATTGGTCACTTTGTCACAAAGGTTACCATAGCAACGATTGTCGTTTTCTTTTGTTTTCAAACAACCTTGATTTTCTCGAAATCTAGATGACTCTTGGTATTTCTTTTTTGACGTGTTAAAATATAGTGGATCGACTACCTGTAGAAAAAAATTTCAGAAAGATCTGTAAGAGCATTTCAGAGTAATCGGTCCTTCTTCGTATCAAAATTACAAAATGCCTGTTTTGTATTAAACTTACAGTTTGCCTGTTCTGTATTGGGATTTTCAGTGCATTTATCTTTTCATTGGGTCCATCTCTTGAATTATTAATGAATTTAACTATACTACAAACCATAATACTACTAAATACAGTAATTTTTACTAAAATAGGTACATACAATAATGCTACTTAAATGTAAAAAAATGGTTCTTTGCAATCGCCATGGTAGAACACATAGCTGAAATTGTGATAACTGCAATAAAACAAACATGACAAAAGATAACGTAAACAAGACCCACGCATACACTTGCATATTTCTCCTACATGTATACAATTCTACAAATAGAACTACCTTGTAAATAGCTGTAACTTAACTGAGAAAGATTTCTCTTTGAGTGTTAAGCTTGGTTATTGATGTTGTTGATATAGTCTATATTTTTATTTGTGTACTGGTTACTAGGTTTTGCTCGAATTCACGGCTATCCTGTAGGAATCATTGCCAACAATGGAGTTCTGTTCTCTGAATCGGCACTGAAAGGCACGCACTTTATACAGCTCTGCTGTCAACGCCAAATTCCACTACTATTTTTGCAAAATATCACAGGTGAGCATAAAAACAATAAGACTGTAACTGTGTACAGTGTATCTACCTAGAAATCTAGCAAACGGACATTGTTTTTTATGGAATAAGTATTTTAAGATTTAATTTTGTCAAACCCACACTTACATTCTCACTTCCTGTCACTTTGCCAAGTCACTGCTGTTAACCAGGAAGCTTAAGGTGGCTCGATCGGATTTTTGAGTGACGATACCTTTTTAACTTTGAGCAACTTGTATGTCACCGTAAACAATCTGACTGAAAATCAGTCAATATAGCTGTACTAAAGAAAGATGAAAGTTTTGAATGAGATACGTTTCGTCGAAATCGGAGTAACCATAGCAACATAATGACGTCACCACCCATTTTACACGAGACCGATTTTCTTGTAATAGAGGGATAATTTTGAAAAAAGGCTTCTAGATCTTGGTCTTGACATAGTTTTCTCAAGGTCTGCAAAATTTGAAGAATTTCTATGAGAGCGTTTTCGAGAAAATCTTGGATGAAGTTTTCAGGTGCTAAAATACAACAAAAACAAAGCAGTCTTAATACGTTAATACGTACTTAATACATTGTGCTGTTTTTCACCCTACATCGGATCGCTGCCTCATTATCTGTCTCCATTGTCTCAAGCCGCGTGCATTTTTAAATTCCAGTAGATCATGAATCACTAATTATTTATTACTGGAGATTTTTATGACAATTCTGCCTTGGCCTTGAAACTATCAGGAGACTGAAGATAATACAAGTGCTTTGCTAGCCTATTCCTCGTTGTTATTGTATTTTGGCTTGTTAAATTAGCTTGTTTCTGTGCAGTTTTCGGAAAACAAGCAGCTGTTATACATATTCAAGATGTGCTGAAATTTACAAATACACGGGGCACGACACAATAGAGACTTATAATGAGGCAGCGATCCGATGTAGGGTGAAAAACAGCGCAATGTTTACCTGAATTAAGGCTTTAAATTAACTGCCTAAGAATGTTTCAATTATTTTGAAAATCAGACATTTCATTACAAACTTATTTTTCTTTTTGATTGCCATGTTTAAAAAAATTCTATCGAGCGCTTTTTATTTTGCGATTATTTTAGTAAGCGAAGGCCCTTTTTCGATAAAAGAGCGAAATAACACTTCATACCAGTTCATATTCAAGCCGATGTTTCAAGAAATCAAATGAAACGATTTCTCTGAGATTTTCTCCCAAGGTAATTGGATAGTACAAGATTCACTTAAGGCCAAAATGTTACTTGATCGGGCCTTGTGAGCGTTTTCTCAATAATGTTTTAAGACTGCTTTGTTTTTGTTGTGTTTTGGCACCTGAAAACTTCATCCAAAATTTTCTCGAAAACGCTCTCATAGAAATTCTTCAAATTTCGCAGACCTTGAGAAAACTATGTCAAGTCCAAGATCTAGAAGCCTTTTTTCAAAATTATCCCTCTATTACAAGAAAATCGGTCTCGTGTAAAATGGATGGTGACGTCATTATGTTGCTATGGTTACTCCGATTTCGATGAAACTTATCTCATTCGAAACTTTCATCTTTCTTTAGTACAGCTATACTGATCGATTTTCAGTCGGATTGTTTACGGTGGCGTACAAGTTGCTCAAAGTTGAAAGGTATCGTCACTCAAAAATCCGATCGAGCCACCTTAAGGTTCATATTTCACTTGGATTTGGCTCATTTGTTTTCCACCATGCAGCCGACATGTTTTTGATTATTCCTTTTACTGTTAAAAGGCATTTTTGAGTGTAAAGTCATCAGTCATGGAAAAGAATCGAAGGAAAAATAATTTCGCAATAAAGGAAATGAATGCGAAAGAGAGGGTTACATTTCAAAATGAAGGAAATTAATGCGACGTACACAAAAGAAAAACAGCCAAATAACAATAAGAGGGTTCCTTTAGTGGTCTCGTACCATCCTATGCTCCCTAACATTGCGGGAATACTGCACAGGCTTCATCCTGTCTTGCAGTCTTATAGGCGTTGTAGTGAGGTTATCCCGGGGGTTCCTATGGTGGCCTTTCGTAGGCTTAAAGACATGTTTGTTCATTCGGAGTTGAAGACCCCTGGTTTAGTTAGGGGTTGTGTTAGGTTTGGAATTGTAAGGTGTAGAAATTTGTGAATCACTTGTCGAGGGGGGAAATTTTAAAAGTAATGTTACCGGCAGAAGCTTTGTAATGAATATTTTTTTGGGGGGGGGGGTGGGGGGGGGGGGTATTTGGTGTATCGGCAGTATTGCCTACGACTGGCACATTAAAAATACTGACACATTGAAAATATATATTTAATATCCTATTTACACGGGTGCCGGTTCTATCTCTATCTAAATACTTACCGCGACTCACTACCTAAATTACCCCGACCTGCTCCCGTACTGGCCTCGTAGCTCAGTCGGTAGAGCGTCCGTAGATCTAATCCTGGGGTCGTGGGTTCAAATCCCATCGGGGTCAGAGATTTTTCTTTGCCCCGTGGGAACCCTCCCAACTTTCCTTTAACAGGGTGTATATCCTAGGGGATTTGGTGTATCGGCAGTATTGCCTACTACTGGCACTCCAACACATTAAAAATATATATATATAATATCCTATTTACACGGGTGCCACGCGGTCCTATATCTCTCTATAGAGGCGAAAGCCCGAGGAGGCATTCATTGTAGCTTGTGCGTTTATAGTTGTTAGTAATACATCGAAAGATTTCGAGCAATTGGTTTCGTCTTCTTGGCTACGTGAGTTTCAAGAGCTGGTTCGAGCGTTAAGGTTTGCTTTTTGTAATTCGTCAGCTGATTCGTTTCGCTAATAAGCTGTCAGATTATTTGATCCAAAGAGTGGGTTGAATAAGGATAAAAAATTGTTTTCTCGAATCTTTGAATGTGCCATATTTTGTTACTCGTTGAATTTTCAGACTTTTTGGCCTAGAAATTATTGTAAGTTAATTTTGAATGTTATTAGCCCGGGAATTAGCTTGCGTGTTGTCACCACGAATAATGTGTTATGTGTTATTTCCGCTAGGTGTTATCTCCGTGCGCTAGGCAATATATTCGACTTGAACTTGTGAACATTTTTTGGACGCAACGCTGTCACACAACAAGAAATTCCGCAGCAAACAGACCAAACAATGTCGTGACGTACATGGCACAGTAAAAAAAGAAGCGTACAGTAATTGTGCAGTCCATCGGCATCAATAATTAAACAGATCAAAGACTATTTTGTTGAACTAGACTAAAACCTTAATGCAATAATGATTTTTTTTTCTAGAAACAATAGTTTCCCATTCGGATTACTAGGGTTCCTAATATATACCTCGCACGTCGTATATTCACTGTGATGCCCATCCATTTTACACAAAAATTAGCGCGGTTACCCCCATTTTTTATTTCATTTTTTAAATGCTCATAACATAATTGTAACCTGGACCAAGTGTCAGAAAATTTTTAATACAGTCGAAGCTCTCGTAAGCGGACACCCTCGGGACGCGAAAAAAGTGTCCGTAACTGGAGCTGGCCGCTTACGAGAATGGTTTCCGTAAGCGGCCGCTAGAGGTGTAGGGGAAAGATGGCCGCTTACGGGAGCTTGCCCAGCTAACAATAACCGGACGAACGTGGATGACGACAAAACAAGCACTAAAATGTAGTCCTGTAATTACTGTAAAATCATTGTCACAAACGGCGACGTGAATTTGATTGATAATAACAGGATACAGAGGTTGTAAGTAGGATTTTCTTTCGGGTGTCCGCTTACGGGAGCTTAAAAAGAAAGAAAAAGTCTAAGTCGTAATCTCTGAAAGTGTCCGCGGCCGGTTACGGGAATGTCCGCTTACGAAAATGTAAAAATACAGAGTTTGTATGGGAGTTAAAACGGGGTTTCAAACAAGGTGGCCGTAAGTAGAGCTGTCCACTTACGAGAGTGTCCGTTAAGAGAGCTTCGACTGTACTTCTTCTATTTCAGTGGATTCACCTTAAGCGAATGAATCTGACTGCTACAAGCGTCTACCCTGATGAAATGATACTTTTTCCTAGGAGATACGAACGGCTTTAACGCTCCACTTAATTAATGGCGCGGAAATTAACGTTAACAAAAATTAACGCGACTTAAATTAACGCGAATTTCAAAAACTCGCGTTAATTTCATGAAGCGTTAATTTCCTACAATAAGGTAGGTAGTCAGAGAGTAAACCAAATAGAAGACTGTTGCAGTAATCTATACAACCTTTGATAAACGCATGGACTAAAGTGCGTGCAGATTCCTGAGACAAATACTCTCGGATACGTCGAATATTGTACTAGTGGAAAACCCAGATTTGCAAGTTTTATCGATCTGTTCCTGAAGAATCAAATTAGAGTCGAACCACATCCCCAAATGTTTTTACTAAAGAGACAGAAGCAGCGTCAATGTTCCCTGTGACGAGGCTATCAATATTCACTTTGAAGAGTTTTTAAAAGCATTTTCAGTAGCATCCATGTACGAATGTCCGATATACAACGTTCTATGGCATCCATTGCATTAGACTGGTCCTTACAGAGTAAGGACCAAACGAGCATGTGCCTCAGGTAGATGGTTTTTGATTTCTTCAAACAGTTTGCTAGAGTAGCTGGTAAACGGCAGTGGCCCCAAACTCGAAAAAAAGGAAAGGAATATTAGAGGAGTTGGAATGTAAAACCTGTCCTGTGGCTATCATCATGCTGTAAAGACTCAACGGATATGCTTTTGTGTTTTAGCTTCTTGGTGCTGTTGTTGAATTTCCTAAAATCCAATAGTTTATGTTTGACAATAATTAAATTACTTATAATCAATCTCTGTTACTAAACTGTTACAGTACTCCACTAAGAAGCCTGTTTTGCTAACGTTAAATATTTCCTCTATATATGCTACAGTGAATAATGCTTTTCTTTTCAGGTTTTATGGTTGGCAAGGATTATGAAGCTGGTGGTATCGCCAAAAATGGTGCCAAGATGGTTACAGCTGTGTCCTGTGCTCAAGTTCCTAAAATTACTGTTATTATTGGTGGAAGTTTTGGGGCTGGAAATTATGGCATGTGTGGCCGTGCATATGGGTAAGAGTAATTGAGTATTCTGCAAGACTTTGTTTAGGTCATTTGCTGTCAAAAATAAATAAACATCTAAATGTGTTAACGCAGAGATATTTCGTTTGTAGAGATTATTTTACCCTGGATGCCAGAGGTTTTTCTAAGATTATTTCCTCATATGAAAATAACATTAGCAGTTCAGAAGGAAGCAGAACCATGGATGTTTTCAATGTACTTTGATGACGCTAAAACTGAAGTAGAAAAGGTGCGCTCAAAGGGGCACAAAATCATTTATTAGGAAGGTGTGGCTCACTGGAATAAGGGCGTTGAATCAAATCATTACAGTCATATTGAAACGTGACTAATACCTGAACAGATTTCTTGATTAATACATCAGCTAGTTCAATCCCGTTGCTTTTAGTGCAAAACACATTATTGTGATGGTTTGTTGGGAATGTCGTCTGCTAAACCACTAAAGCGCTATACTGTAAACATTTTAATGTTTACAGTATAAAAAATATAGTATAAAACTAAAGCCAATTGATAAGTAATAGTAATTGGACAGAGTGGAGTACAATTCAGGGAGTAATCGGGCGAGGCATTTCGAAATCGGCCAAGCGTACGCCGATTTGTAATTACGAGCACGATTTCTCTCTGAATTGTACGACACGAGGTCCAATTACTAATTAATTGGGTCAATAACAAAATTCGAGGCTAGAAAGTCTTTAGGAACAAAGAGTTGTAGTGGGCGAAGTGAATTCACTCCTTCCCTCCTTCCCTCGATTCCTGTAAACAAAGGCACACAATACGTGCAAGTGTTTTACGGCCTTTAGAGAATTAGACCTGTCCTCTGATAACCTACATTTCTAGTTAAGTTAAATAATATTAACATGCCTAATTATCAGGCGAAATATTGTATTAATGCCAGTTTTCTTGAGATACCGTATTTATTCAGCTTTAAGCCGAGACTCTTAACGTTTAGTTTTTAGAACGAGGCCAGTAGGGCTAATTAACATACATATAAAAGAATAAATAAATTGGCCGCCATTATGAAAGTGGTGTATAAACTGGCCAATCAGAAGCGTTCGTTCCCACGCGCTTGGTAAACATTGTAACACAATCTGACAGAAATCGGCTGCATGTAATATTTTTGTTCAAAAGCAGGAACTTAAAATAGCACGACTTCTCTGCTAAAAGAAACCACCTCAGAAGAGTTTGATTGGATTGAGGATACTCGACAAATACTGGTAACAGCACATGTTTCGTTTTGATGACATTTAAAGTTCACCCGCTTGATCTGCTTGATCTTTTCGCTAGCATCTTGGCGAATTGCGACGAACTGGAGATTCACTGAATCATTAGGGATCATCCCGTATTCTCTGGCCATTTTGCAGTTGTTCTGAACTGTCTCTACCTCGGCAACAACTTTCAATTTGAAGGTTTAGTTGTTTGAAAACCAGTAGCTTTTGGCATGAAAGAAGGGAGGCCAAAGGCTCATTTACACGGTACAACTTTCTCGCACCTGACAAGATCACGACAAGCCTACATGACTTAGGACCATTTACAGTGCGCGCGTGTTTGTCATAAGGATGTAGTAGGTTGATTAACACGACGAATCTTAGACAAAATCGTACCGTCTAATTCACCCCTTACATGACTGGAGAAGCTATACCCAGATATTTCTCTGTGATCTTGTGTAAAATTATATGGTAATGTTGCCGTGTTGCTTTGTTGTTGTATTTAGTCCTCGTTTCCTGTATATGTGGCCAAATGCACGCATTTCAGTGATGGGAGGAGAACAGGCCGGTACTGTACTAGCGACTATCACTAGAGACCAGAGACGAAGAGAAGGCAGAGAGGTAAGTTGAATAAAACCATTATGTTCCATGTAGAATTGAAGTGAAGGAACGCTTGTAATTTTTAATTTTGGAACGCTGACATGGCCTACCAAACTTTTACGGAAGAGCCGAAAATTCTAACGATGTCACAATCTTGCTACCACGTCTATCGCCGCTTCTTGGCCAGGTTCGATAGTGGTATACGTTATTCATAGTGAAAGAATTTGCAGAAACGTATATTTAGTTTTGTCCCAGTGGAAGTTTCTCATAGTCTCTTATCGGCATTATAACATCCCACAATTAGCACATACCGGTATTTATTCCATGCCTTGAAGAATACAGCCAGTCAGGAGCCTAGAATGCCGGGTCGTATTCCACGAATTTTTCCCGGCATTCATTGCCGATTCCACGTTTTGCCGCCGAAAGCAAAGCCATCACCGCGCAGACCCACTGCGCACTATTTTTTCGTTTGCCTAGAGCTGTTAAGATTTTGCCAAATGTTAAAACTTGAACGAAAAACCAAATTATTCTCTTGACTTCGGTTTAAATCAGTTTAAATCTTTGGAAAAACCTGAGACAGAGATTAGAGACGTAAAACTTTATGCAGATGTCTAGGAATATGCCAAACAGCGACCAAAAACCCAGGAAGAACAGTAGAATAAACAGCTTTTATTGCAAAACCTGTTTCTCACGATCATACAAAAAAATGTTATGAAACAAGAATTCTGAATGACTTACCACCACCAGGACAACAACAGGACACTACTCATTTGGCTAAGTTTAGCGATTTTAACGAGTTGGGCTAAAATTGCTAAATTTAGTGCTTGCTAAAATTTTTCTTGGTCAAATTTAATACTCGTTAATTTTAGGTACCTCCCCTCCCACCCCAAAGGGAAACAAAATAAGCATTGCCGACTTAAAAATTATTTTTAAAATAGATGTCGGTAACTTTGTTCTTCTGGCAGTGCAAATGTTTGCTCAATTTCAAGTGAGTTTGTTCTTATACTGAACATTTATTTCTATCTCAGCTATATGTTTATAAAAACTGGTTAACACAATATCATTTACTTTTTAATTTTTTCGGAAAATCGCTTAATTAAATAGTCGCTAAATCTTGCTCTGAGAAATCACTAAAATTAGAAGCCGTTTAGGTATCTAAAACGCAGACATAGATATCTAAACCGGATACCCTATCATTAAAAGCATAAATAGGGTCGGGACACACTAGGCAACAGGTCGCTGCAACATATCGCGGCGACAAGTTGCTGCAACACGTTGCCTCGTGTGACATGGTGCATTCTTGCGACAATCTATGTCGCGGCGACAGAATTTTGTCGCTGCGATGTGTCGCACGAATTCAAACCAGTTTGAATTCGTGCGACACATCGCAGCGACAAAATGAGCGAAAGCAGTGTTATCGCAGCGTGTGAACACGTCTGCGACAAGTCGCTGTGACAAAATATAAATTACCAGTGAGAGAGCGTCATGTATTTGTGCCATAGTGAATTGGAAAACTAGTTCACATTCCCCGGCACTCTTCAAAATTCGCTGTGAGCACCGAACAAGCGCCTTGTCGCAGCGACATGTTTTGAAGCAGTACACACGAAGCGACTTGTCGCAGAGACCTGTCGTTGCGACTTTTCGCCTAGTGTGTCCCGACTTCAATGATTTAAAGTTTGAGTCCTATGAATTCGTCTAGTAACTGTTATGCGTATGTAAGGGATGGGATAAAATAGTTAGGCAATGTTTTTTTTTTGTGGCATACCGTGAATATCCCACTTGTGATTTAATATTTCTTTTTATACACACGCCAAAAGGCCCGTGTGTGTTCTGAAAACAAGTCACTCGTGGGATATTTCACGGTATGCCATTAGAAAACATTGCATACTTAGTATATACTTAATTGTTCAAATCAATGGTTGTGATAGTTCAAGGAGAGTTGTTGATGAACTGCTGCAAACAAATCCTTACACTTCCAACAGCTGACTGCAGAAGAAGAAAATCAAATAAAGGCACCCATTATTAAGAGGTTTGAAGAGGAAGGCCATCCGTATTTCTCATCTGCAAGGTATTTATATAGTTTACAACTTAAAGAACGGATAGACATGCAAAGTGAAGTGGTAACAGTATCATCTCATCGACTATAGGAAAACGGCGCGAATGATTAAAAAAGAGAAATTTCCATACTGAAGCTGCGTGGTACCTGTACGTAAAAAAACATAAAAAAGGTAAAATAAAGTTCTCGTATTCGAGTACAAAGTACCAGTGTAAGAATGGCTCCAGACGTTTCGGGCTTTGCACTTAATCAGTGGGAGTCAAGTCAAGTTGTTGTTTCGATGAAAACAGCAACTTAACTTCCACTGATATATTTTAACATTGGCACTTTGTACTGGAACCCAGAACTTTATTTTACCTTTTAATGTTTTTTTTTTTTTGGAAAGCGTACATGAGTTAAAATGTAAGCGATACTACAGTAAAATGTCTAATAAAGCATTTATTATCCAACGTTTTTTTACTAAATTCCTGACCTTTCACCATTTAAAATCTTGCACGTGGCCAGAAGGAATAAGAGGCTTACACGAAACAAGTTATACCGGTCTTGGGCAGTACAAAAATCGTGAGAGAATTGTACTCGTTTTGCGCGTTATTTTATGCCGGTAAGCGGAGTTGAAAAAGAGGTGTGAAAAGAGAGTGCATCAAGGTAACCGGATCCTGGTTTGACCTTTTTAGAATCTGCATGATGCGTACCTGCATGCGCGCGTGCCTATGGGTGCGTGCAACGACAGGCCGAGAGTTAAAACGGTCCAAGATGAAGTGGAGACGTTGTGTTGTGTTTACACTGGGGACCTTACGAAACCACGACAGCGACACTGACGACGACGTAAACTGAAAAATGAATATTTTACTTGAGAGTCTTGCAACTATTCTTATTTAGGACGTTCACTGGTGTCAGACCTATTCCCTAAATAAATTTTAAGCGCAGTATTAAATTCAAACTAGAACATGAAACATTTGCCGTCGTAGTTCGCGTTCTCCAGACTACTCAGAATTTGTGAGTCAAAACGACTGTGTTCTAGATTATCTTGAACATAAAGTTTAAAATCTCTCATTTTTTCCAAACTACTTCTTGTTGCAGATTATGGGATGACGGTGTCATCGATCCTGCAGACACACGGGCAGTGCTTGGACTCAGTTTAAGTGCAGCGCTGAATGCGCCAATAGGGGATCCTAAATTCGGAGTGTTCAGAATGTAATCACAGTATGACCACTCGTGCAAAACACAGTCATTGATGTTTTCTATGTGATGTTTCTTGACTGCCTTAGAGCCTTTAACCCTCATTTCAGCCTTGTTTAT
The DNA here is from genome assembly GCF_052425735.1 of Oculina patagonica. Taxonomy (NCBI): domain Eukaryota; kingdom Metazoa; phylum Cnidaria; class Anthozoa; order Scleractinia; family Oculinidae; genus Oculina; species Oculina patagonica. The sequence continues at coordinate 6,890,596 of NC_135766.1, forward strand.
TTTAGTTCACTGTCACCTAACAAATGGCAAGGATGAACTTACTTGATTGTTAAACGTAGCACAATTTTAATCCCATCAGAGGAAGGCAAATAAAATATTATGAACCTTTTTTTCTTCTAACGACGTTTTTTTGGAAAAACGTGGGTGCTTTCTAAAACTCCCGCCAGTCACATTCAATGTGATAATATATTAATTCAATGTCAAGATCTGTCAAGCACTTTCATTCTCATGTTTAGTGTGAGTCAACCTTTAAAACGGCAAACAGCCTGTGTACAACAGTTACTGAAATTGTTTTTCATTTGTACTGAGAATGTTTTGTTCGAACACTATTTTTTCAGTGGTATCTTTTCGTTGTTATGATTAGATTTTGTAATGTGCTTTCCAACCTGATATCACGAATGTAAGAGAAGAAGGTTGTACCAAAGTGCCATCCTATTTATAAAAGAACGTCTTGTTTAGAACTGGTTACGCCAAGATACTTAAAGACAATGCACAAATTTTAGAAATAGAAAAGTAAGCCGGTTGAAATGCGGCTTACGTGCTTTTGGACTGTCAACATCAAGTTGTAAGCTTGATTGGCTGTTTACTAACGTAGTTTTAGCTACAAAGTTTCATTCAAATCAATAGTGTTTTTTCTCTCAAGTGGTCCTTTCGTGAGCTTAGAAACACTGCCATGGACAAAGATACGGTGTTCATGGATTGTGTTTAAATATTAATCAAAGATCTCTTCGAGATATCGACTTTTTTTGCATGAAGTTAGTATGAGCAGAAGGTTTATCCTGGGCATTGTTGTTCAAACATATCATGGAAGAATTCAAACGTCTTTCAGTTCAAGCGTTTTTTTATTTTCGCGGAGTAAATGCTGTACTTGTCAGTCGCGACGGCTGGGTGCTTTGCGACTCATATACTTTGGCTTGGTTAAAAATGGTAAACATTGACGTTTGCCTTTAACATGTTTAATCGAAATAGTTGTTTCCTTTCGAGTTAGAAAGATTTCTACTCGGCTTAATGCAGAAAAATAACGCCTGATCGCAGGAAAGGTTACGCACGACAGAGTTACCTTTTGTCTCGTCACGCAATCTTAACCCCACATTGAGAGTTAAATTTTCGTTTGGATATTACCAAAAGCCGCTTCTCCTCGTTATTCTTTACCTTACGGCTACACATCCCATTTCTAACAACTACATTTCCAGCAAAACAGTTGCTGTTTATTTTTCTAATGGCGATGTATTAACTTCTGAACGGAAGAAACGTTTAACGTTTACTGCTTCCACCGGAAGTAATTTCACAACAGGCTACAAAACCGACACTTAAAAGAAGACCACCAGCTGCAAGTCTACAATGTACAAGAACAGTTTTCTGTTTTAAAGAAATGCCGCACGAAGTTGGACTGTTTAATTACTAGTAATTATTAGAAACATAAAGCCGAAACTTAACACGCAATCAGATTCTGTGCGTGCTAAACTGTTTATAAATCTTAATATGCTAATATATTATCACACCCTAGATCACTATATAAGCCTGAACTCCGTATTATAATTTTAACTTGATAATGATGACATGGCGTCATCGAAACGTTGTTCTATTTTCCTATCGCTTATTTTTCTTCTCAAATGTTTCACAAAACATTTTGTTATTCGAAAGCTACAAAAACACTTATAAATATCACTTAACACATTTAATGATGTTGCAATTAGCGAAGCGCACTAATGACGTCACAGAATTTGACCCCCGGTGTGAGTCAAAATTCGGACAAACAAACCGCTCTGTAAGAGCAATGTATGGTTGGCGGGCACTTTGGAGGCATATTTAGCGATTGTTTCACAAAACCATGGCCAGATTGGCTCGGACTTCGGAAAGCCTTACCTGTGCAACGTAGAAAGCTCAAACCGTGGTTTGAAACAAAAGGTTTGTCAAACAGAGCGATTATTCTGATTATTCAATAAATGTGTAAAATGTTTTACTCTCAGTTATTGAATGGATTATAAAGGCCCGATTTGCTGCCGGGATTTGCTGAAAGAAAACATTTATTTTTATGAGAAATGCAAAGCGTTTACACTGTTCTTAGCATAATATTTTCGCCCTCTATCTATCATGTGTCGAAACAGATCGGATGGCCGGCGATCAGTGCCGTCAAATTCGGGAAGAATTCTGAACTTCATGCAACCGACGATCTTTCCGGTGCCTAAATGAAGCAAACATACAAGTGCTATCCTTCGCAATTATATAATTCGATAGTAATTCGCTATCCGCCGCTTAAATTTCTCGGCAGCCTGAATAATTTTGCAGTGGAAATCAAGGTGTCATTACCGGATCTTCGACTAATAAATTCAATTTTGGGCCATTTTTTGGATACCTTCAATCTGTTTTTCACTTACTAAAGCAAAAATGTTTGAAATCTATCATTTTTCGAGCCTTTCGAGAATCTCGGCCTCAAATTGTGCCTTTCTCGCCCTTTTTTTCTTGTCAAGAATGCGTCCCCTCCATACAAAGCCTTTGCCAAAACTAAAATTGTTGTCTGACTCACGACTCACTGTGGTGAAATCTATTTTTAGTAATAGTGCGCTTTGCTAGATGATGTTGCAATTCTAAATTGTGCAACTCAGCAGAAATAATCAATTGTCATGAAATGAGTTACTTTTGGTTAACTATTAGCAACGTTTTTAAAAATGGACCTGTAACCAGGTGGTTGATTCATTAAGAAATAAAAACGTTACTCTGGTTAAAAATTTTTGTAGTAAAATGTTCGTAAAATATTTACAATGTCCCAACGTTTCGGCTTAAACTAAAGCCTTCATCAGGGGAAAGTGATAAGTGAATACAAAAAGCACGTTCTTATATAATATGCAAATCGAGAGCTAATGTTTGTCCCTAAAGGCTAAATTTAGAAATTCGTGCGGTAAATGCATGCCGTCATCGCGGTTTAGCGGATTATTGCAAGTGTTAATTTCCCAAGCCTCCAGAATACGTCTTTTGCGCCAATTTGTGCTTGTACGTAAGATCTTTGACGATTCCCACGAGATGGTGTGGCCAGAATGAAAACAATTGGCGCAGATCCTGAGTCCTCTGATGGGCAACACAGATTTCACGGTCAAGAACAGTGTGGAATTTTGTGAACAGATGAAAAATGTCTCACTCAAAGAAGATGAAGAGCTGGTGTCGTTTGACGTTGTTTCTTTATTTACATCCATTCCGGTGGAACTCGCCATTCAAGTTGCTAAAGATTTGCTTTCCAATGATGTCACCTTGCAGGATAGATCCACCATACCTGTTAATGACATTGTCGATCTGTTGGATTTTTGTTTGTCGACAACAAACTTCAAGTACAACAACAATCACTACCAACAGATCTTCGGAACCGCCATGGGCTCTCCAGTGTCAGCTGTTATGGCAAATCTGGTCATGGAGGACCTTGAAAAACGAGCACTATCCACCTCCCTTTCCCAGCCGTGTTTTTGGAAACGATATGTAGATGATGTATGTGCCGCTGTTAAATCCAACCTGGTGCTAACCTTACAGAATCATTTGAACAGTATCGAGCCATCTATCCAATTTACGGTTGAAAGAGAAACAGAACGGAAAATATCCTTTCTTGACGTCACTGTCTGTCGACAAGACGATGGCCAACTCTCCACTAAAGTCTATCGCAAACCGACACACACAGAAAGATATCTCTCGTTTGACTCCCACCATCCGGCTGCTCACAAAAGGGCTGTGGTCAAGTCTTTGACTGATCGTGCAAAAACTATTCCATCTTCTGTCGATCAACAGTCAAAGGAAATGCAACATGTGACCGCGGCACTCAGGGCGAATGGCTACCCTAAGCGCTTTGTGATTGATGTAAGCAAACCGAAACGACCTTCTCAACAAACGCCTGCAACTGCACCGGATGACAAAAAAGGTTTCTGCATTCTGCCGTACATCAAGGGTACTACGGAACCAATCAAGCGAATTTTAAGCAATTATAATATCAAAGTCGCTTTAAAACCACACCAAACCATTTGTTTCCAAAACCGAAAGATCCATTGCTAAAAGATCAGACTCGTGGCGCAATTTATTCAATTCCCTGCCAAGTTTGTGACAAAAGCTACATCGGAGAAACGAAACGAAAATTTTCCACCCGACTCAAAGAGCATCAAAAAGCAGTTGAAAACAAACACTCACACAAGTCAGCTTTAGCGGAACATTGTTTTCATTCTGGCCACACCATCTCGTGGGAATCGTCAAAGATCTTACGTACAAGCACAAATTGGCGCAAAAGACGTATTCTGGAGGCTTGGGAAATTAACACTTGCAATAATCCGCTAAACCGCGATGACGGCATGCATTTACCGCACGAATTTCTTAATTTAGCCTTTAGGGACAAACATTAGCTCTCGATTTGCATATTATATAAGAACGTGCTTTTTGTATTCACTTATCACTTTCCCCTGATGAAGGCTTTAGTTTAAGCCGAAGCGTTGGGACATTGTAAATATTTTACGAACATTTTACTACAAAAATTTTTAACCAGAGTAACGTTTTTATTTCTTAATGTATTAGCAACGTGTTAGTGTGTTCGTGCGGGTAATGTTTGACCTCCTGACCTCTTTCAGTGCTTTGGCTAAATTAAAGGCACGGCGCCGCACAGTAAAATCTTTAGAAAAGCAGTCACTTGAGAAACACGCAAGTCGTGTTTGCGTTAGTCATGGAGTGAACGTGACATGAATTTCCTTAACCACGTCATCTTTTGCTTATTAAAACCACATGCCTAGCCGGAAAAATGCCTGCTTAGCATGCAAATATTTATTTTGTTCCGAATGTTCAATAAAATAACCCAAACCAGTTCATTTAAAAGAAAGCCAAATCAAGCCAAAATAAAGAGTAGACTATAAAGGCTATCCCATTGTGTTTCTCCGTTTAGCGTCTTCCGACAAGCTTTTGGTAATTCCCCTGACGCGATGACGTGTGTCCCGTGCTTTGACACATTCTTGCTGAGCTTGCAACTTACGTTTCGATAACGTTTCGATTCTCAAAATACCGTAAACTCAAAACAATTGGGATATCCAGAAAATAAGTCGTTGTTTTGCAATATTTAACACGTTCCGGGTAAATTGTACGACTTGTACTCGCTCCGAGCCAAACGCTTGAGTAACACAACAATAAATATTTCACACAAACAGAGCGCAGAGTTTTCAAACTGAAACTAGGTGAATGATTATTTATAGCTACAAGCGAGAGATCGCGTGACATGGGTCTGACGTAGTGGTAGTTTTAAATAGCTTGGACATGTCCAAGCGGTCTTTGTTTTCGCGATTTTTTGTGATTTTAGGTTAAATTAATATTAGCCCCTAAAGACTTGTACTAGTAAAAATTGCGTTCTTAATCGTTTTAAACTTCGCAGCCTTCGAGCGCTGAACCCCTTACATTCTTAATTGGTTATGTGACGTAAGATTTGGGCTACTCACGTTTTTTATTCTTATATAATGTTTGTAAATTTGACAAGTCACGTTTTTTCTACAAGAACGGAAGTGCTGAAGCACAGCTATAGAGTGACACTTTACAAGTCACGCGCTTTGATCACCCGGAAAGTATTCCCTTGAGAAATTAAAACAGTCCCTTGAGAGTTAACAAGAATGCAATCCCTTCCGGTTCAGATTTTGGCCCAGGTAAACGCTATTCTACTTTTTTTGCTTGTAAACAAGCAAAAAAAGTCGAAAAAAGGGATTCAAAATAATGTGTTCTCATTCATTGTTAATAAGAAATGTTGAAACTTCCCGATCAGATAATGTCAAAGTAATTTCACAGTCTATGGGCCCATTCATACTAGTAGGCAAGTTAAAAACTGAAAAAAATATCGCAACAAGTTGTCAGAGACGTCTTGAAGAGAACAAAAGGTGAAAATATTAGAACAATAGCTTTGCCACGTGCTTCTGGCTTCCCCGTTCATTTCTCAGCGCGGCCGTCTTGAGCAAACATCAGATATGCAGGGCCACATGGTGAATAATTCCAAACCAATTCGCATTTGAAGTGCGGATGTCCGGAAACCTAAGACCCGGAAAGCTAAGACCCATATTTTTTCGGGAATGAATTCATCATTTCAATGTACGTGTCTGTCGCGGAAACTGAAAACTAGTTAAACCTAAGAAAAAACCTAAGACCCGGAAAGCTAAGACCCATATTTTTTTCGGGAATGAATTCATCATTTCAATGTACGTGTCTGTCGCGGAAACTGAAAACTAGTTATTTCCCGCCGTGTTAGCGGGTAACTGGAGCAATTTTTGAAAAATATTTTTTGAAAAAATAGATTGAGTACTAAATCCGTGGTCCCCAAAAATAAATATGTCACGCATAATGACAGAAATATGTCACACATACCGTATTTTCTCGATTGAACGTGGGGCCCTGAATAAACGCCGGGTCGCTAAGGTAGAGTGGTAAGTAAACCTTTCAGGCATTTATTCGAGGTGTAATATGCTTCAGGTATTATGGCAAGATACATTTATGTCACAAATAACAATTAAAAACCTTTATTTTATAAACATTTTGCTCGAATAAACTGCACCATTCAAATAAACGCCGGATCCACGGAGCCAAGTTTTAAATACACGCCAGGGGCGTTTGATTGAGAAAATACGGTATGCTACACCTTAGTAACGCCCTGCGTAGAAATTTAACTTGTGTCCTTTTCGTAAATCCGTAAAAATAACATGTAAAATAAATATTTTATGTGCACAATCACAGGGCCGTAACTAGCGAGAGACAAGACGAGACACTTGCCTCGTCTTGATTTTAACCCAAAATTAAAGTTGAAAAAATAATCCCCAGTTCAACAAAATTTATTTTTCTCCAGATATACATTATGAACAATGTTTAAGAAAAAGTATTTGAGCTTCTTGCTTTTATAATTTTCTGGAGGGCATGCCCATAGAACCTCCAATCAGGATCTTGCCTCGTCTATGTTAAAGGTCTGGTTCTGCTTTGCTATCAAAAACTGAAAATAATTTATCAGTACATTTTAAAAACCACCAACTCAATTTGATAAGTACAAATAAAAAACTAAAATTCTACTCCGATTTAAAAAAAAGCAACAAAGTATTCTGAATTCATTAATCATGTTAAGAATCCTGAACATAAACGTATCGCCTCCAAATTTCGGCTAGGAAATCATAACTTAAAAATCGAAACTGGAAGATTTACAATCCCCAAAACTCCTGAAGATCTTAGAATTTGCGATCACTGCAGTCTAAATTCAGTTGAAAATGAAATGCACGTATTATTTCACTGCAACTTATAAGATGATTTGAGAAAGACTCATTTTATTAAAATCAATGAACGAAATATGTTAGAGCGGTTTTCACTTGAGTGTCGAAAGTTAATTGCGTTTGCTTTGGTTTTGCATTTCTACGCTTAGTGATTGGCTTAAAAATCTCGCGCCACTTTCTCAGCCAATCAGAACCAAAACCAATCGTGACTCGCTCGCGCACGTTTTCCCGCGCTTCGTACCAGCTACATGTATTTGCTTCGTGTTTTGATTGGTTCACTGGATTGTCTATGTCGTTTGTGATTGGCTAGAGTAATTACTTTGGTTTTGGTTTTACGACACTCAATTGAAAACTTCTCTTTTTACAAATTACAATTACAATGATAAAGTGTTTTCTTTTCAATAATACTGATTCATATATCAGCAGGCTAACAGCTACTTTTATTTTTCCAGCATTTGAAGGACGAAAGAAACAATAGTATTTAATTAATTACCATTCAATTAGGGACGGACCATTATTTTCTTGGGGGGGGGGGTGGAAAATTTTCCTCTGCAAACTTATTTTTTAGTCTATGCACCTTTGCCAACATTTTTTTTCGAAATTCTTACCATTTTTTGTTATACATATCGTTTTTGCAAACAATTTATTTTGTCTTTCCCGGCCCTGCAAGCAATTTTTTTCAATAATTTTCATCCCCCCCCTCCAAAAAAAATAGGTGGTCCATGTATAGAATTGGTAATACTGAATAAACTTGTTGTTGTTGCCAGACGCTGGCGGCTATGTCATTATCAACGATATTCCCGTTGACAGATACTTGTCATACTTTTTCTTGTCGTAGGCTTATCTGAATGCACCGCACAAAAGCTCACAAATTTATATTTTCTTTGGCGACTAATTTCCACTCTGGGAAAATTTCTACTGGTCCTCACAGAACAATACAAATCAACACGGAAGTCTGAAAATCTTCCCCGGAAGTAAACCAAACCGGAAACCTTGGAAAAACATTTTTTGTTTTCCATGGTCAAATGTTCAGTTGTATCACCTTAATTTTGTAAAACACCTAAGAACTCGTCATATGATGCTACATAAATGAAGTATTTTCTAATTCTACTGTATTCTATTCTAAGTATTTTCTAAGTATTTAAATTCTAAGTATTTTCTAATTTTTGAACTCAAAAGATACCTTGAATAAATAACCGGCATGCAATGCATGCTAAGGCGATGACTTTCCAGTATAGCAAGTTTGAATCAAGCCCAGTCGGAGGACTGACAATAGACCTTTTGAGCTTTGTTTGTTTGTTGTCCCATTTCAGACCTATATGTGATGTTACCCTTGAAAATTTCTTCTTTCAAATTTAAACAAATTCATGATATTCAGATAGATAAAAGGAAGTTCTTTAGGAAGCATCATGTGATTTGTAATAGGCATTTTTCACATGCAAAGCTGAAAAGGTCTATTGTTGTGAGTGAAAATGTGAGCTCAAAAGATATCCAAGTAATTTTACACCGAAATTGATTATTGTTGATTGAAGTGTGATTTAAGTTAAGACTGAGAATGACTCATTTGCAATAAAATAGGAAAAGGGGTTTGTTACAGAATTTCGTAATGCAAGCTTTTTCTAAGTCCAAAATATTGTTGTCATTTGGAGGTAATACACAACTACAGTACAAGTGGAGTCCAAGAACTAAAGGTGATACAGTGGTGAGCCAGTGATGACTTGAAGGGTCCTAACATGCAGAGCAATCGCAGAGCAATTAAATTCAACTTTTGTGTATTTCATTTTTTTATTTTTTATTTTGCTTAAATCACAAAACAATTTTGCAAATACATTACATGCATACAATGTGATGCAATAAGTAAAAGTACTGACCTTCGTCAAACACAAAGGCCTAGGATTAATTTCCATACCACTGGCGAGCCGATACCCAGGCGATACATGTCAGAAGATTGTGTGACATTTTCGTGTGCAAGGGTCACAGAAGGCATCGTGTAAAGTAGTCTGCATCAAATTAACAGCACTTAATTTCTCTCTCCTCCGCAGAGGTCTCTTTCGTGTTTCGGGCCGTTTCGAGCGATTCGGGCTGGTAAATAGGGAGAAGAACGGGGGGTCCCGTCGTCCCCCGCGCTCCCCCTATTTTTTATTTTTCGTGTTTTCGCCTTTCTCCCCCCGTGTTTTTTCGCGTTCCTCCACGAAAGAGGCCTCTGCGGAGGAGAGAGACTTAATTTGAAGCAAATATTATCAGTGCATGTTTAAGCAAAACAAGGACTTCAGATAGTCCACCTTCTCAATCTTTTTCAAGGAACTGCAATCGATTGACCTTCCAGTTTGGTACATTCTATGGAATTAAAAGTTACGAAACTTAACTTACAGTTACAAGTATCGTCGATGGTGTAGACAATAATTTCGAACACTTCAGGACTGACGTACTGCATGACTCGTGCGAACTCAGATTTATCCGCTACCTGATAAAGTACGGCACTCACTACAGGCCTGAAACCTCTGTTTAACAGCTGATGCTATAGCAGAAGAAGTAACAGAAAATTCTTACTTGTACTCGCCACAACTCAAGATGGCGAGTCGTGTTGGAAAGAAGCAAATAAATATTAAGCTCAAATATTATCGATAAAAATGCACGCTAAATCAAACGAAGATTTTAGATAGCTCACCTTTTCAAATGCAATCTGATCAAGAAACTGCTATCGGTTGGCGCACTCAGTTACACTCAAAAAGTTACGACGCGGCACTTCTAAACGGCCTTCTCCACTTCTCAAATTCAAGCTTGAGTCAGTTATCGCGTATTAAAAACTCAAGTACCGTAAGTGAGGTCAAATTTATCCGATGTATGGTCTTTCCTGACCCGAAATCTCAGTCCAACTGCTAGAAATTAAACGTGTTTTGCCGATGCTCTTTGCAGACTGCTGCGAAACACAATCAAACATGGCGGAACGAAAAATAAACAATGCTTCTAGTGCTTAGTTACCAATCCTCTCTGGTTCGATTAATTATTAACTAAGTAACCTTCACCCGAATCTTCCATCGTTCCCTGGCATATAGGCGACGTCATCGCCTAAAAAGGACTTCCTTTAAACGTCAATTCTGAGCGGAGTTTTAAAACAACAACGACAGCGTCACCAAGGACAAGGTCGATTGAAAACTCAATTTATATTTGACTTACAAATCACGCTAGAACTACTGTTTTCTTTCAAATCTCCGTTACAGTTGAAAAACTGAATATCGCAGACAGTGCTCGATTCAAAATAATAACTAATAACGCAGAATTTGAACATTACGCGTTGTTGTTTTGCTGAAAAAAGAAATTGTACAATTGCGTGCACGTGAATTGCGTGAATGTGTGCACGAACTGAGTCGCCGAAATGCTAATTACACCTTTTGAATAGCGTTGACCGGTGTGGCCTTTAACGTCTTTATTAATATTACCGCCATTCGACAAGGAAAAATTATTTGCTCGAAAACATGCAATCTATTATGAAAAGATGCGCTGTCAGCGAGAAGCCTTTGAAATATACGAAAGTCGCCAAACAAAAATTTTTATCAACAGAACAATACTTTGTCCGTGCGTTATGCATTATGTAAATTTCTTCTCTGTCGTCTGCAAAACAACAACGAACACATGCACACAGTCAGGCGAAATCTTGAAAGGCAAACAAGATCTTTGATTTAAAACCAATATAGCAGTATGCTCAAGAAAGAAACTAACGGAAATCAAAACACCAGACGCTCATTTTGTTGACTCTCTCTTTTGTTAACTGCAGAACGTTTTTGTTACTTTTGTTGCTTCGATAAACACCAGTTCTGTCGATACTGTGCTAGAAATAGTTTAACTTTCTCGATTTACTTCCGTTCTGGAAAATTTACTTCCGCTTAGACCTGAGAGCATGCGTGAACGAGTTTGTGGAAAATAGTGTTTTCAGCCTGAGATGAAAAGGGTTTGTCATTTCTGGACTGGGACAGCACATTCTCGACGTTTTTAGCAAAGTGAACGAGTTTGATAAAAACAGCGTTTTCTACCCGAGATCAGAAGGTTTTGTCGTTTCTTCACTGGAACACCGCAATCTAGCATTATTTTAAAAAGTGAACGAGTTTGTGAAAAATATTGTTCTCAGTTGGACATGAGAAGGTTTTTTCTTTTTTTCACTCACGCACCACATTCTAGCCGATTTTAAAACATTAAACGAGTTTGTTGAAAACAGCGTTTTCTACCCGAGATCAGAAGGTTTTGTCATTTCCTCACTGGAATACCGCATTCCAGCAATTTTAAGCAAAGTGAACGAGTTTGTGGAAAATAGTGTTTTCAGCCCGAGATGAGAAGGCTTTGTCGCTTCCTCACTGGAACACTGCGATCTACCAAGTTTTAGCAAAATGAACGTATTTGTGAAAAAATAGTGTTTTCAAACCGAGATGAGAATGTTTTGTCATTTCCGCACTGGGGCACCACATTCTAGCAATTTTTAGCAAAGTGAACGAGTTTGTTAAAAAAAGTGTTTTCAGCCCGAGATCAGGAGGTTTTGTCCTTTACGCACTGGGGCTCCACATTCTAGCCGTTTTATGCAAAGTGCAAAAGTTTGTGAAAAACAGTCTTTTCTTCCCGAGATTAGAAGGTTTTGACATTTCCTCTCTGGTACACCAGAATCTAGCACTTTTAAGTAAATTGACCGAGTCTTTTAAAACAGCGTTATCTACCCGACATGAGAAGGTTTTGTCGTTTCCTCACTGGAACTCCGCAATCTAACAATTTTTCAAAAAGTGATCGAGTTTATGAAAAATATTGTTCTCAGTTGGAGATGATAAGGTTTTGTTATCTCCGCACTGGGGCACTACATTGTTGCCGTTTAAAGCAAACTAAACGAGTTTGTTGAAAACGTCGTTTTCTACCCGCGATCAGAAGGTTTTGTCATTTCCTCACTGGATCAACGTATTCTAGCAATTTTAAGCAAAGTGAACGAGTTTGTGGAAAATAGTGTTTTCAGCACGGGATCCGGAGGTTTTATCATTTCCGCACTGGGGCACCACATTCTAACCGTTTCATGTAAAGTGAACGAGTTTGATGAAAATAATGTTTTCTGCTCGAGATCAGAACTTTTTGTCCTTTCCGCACTGGGGCTCCACATTCTAGCCGTTTTATGCAAAGTGAACGAGTTTGATGAAAATAGTGTTTTCAGCTCAAGATCAGAAGGTTTTGTCCTTTCCGCACTGGGGAACCACATTCTTGCCGTTTTTAGCAAACTAAACGAGTTTGTTGCAAACAGCATTTTCTACTCGAGATCAGAAGGTTTTGTCATTTCCTCACCGGAACACCACATTCTGGCAATTTTAAGCAAAGTGAATGAGTTTGTGGAAAATAGTGTTTTCAGCCTGAGGTGAGAAGGGTTTGTCATTTCCGGACTGGGACACCACCACATTCTCGACGTTTTTAGCAAAGTGAACGAGTTTGATATAAACAGCGTTTTCTACCCGAGATCAGAAGGTTTTGTCGTTTCTTCACTGGAACACTGCAATCAAGCATTATTTTAAAAAGTGAACGAGTTTGTGAAAAATATTGTTCTCAGTTGGACATGAGAAGGTTTTTATTTTTTTCACTCACGCACCACATTTTAGCCGATTTTAAAACATTAAACGAGTTTGTTGAAAACAGCGTTCTCTACCCGAGATCAGGTTTTGTCAGTTCCTCACTGGAACACCGCATTCTAGCAATTTTAAGCACAGTGAACGAGTTTGTGGAAAATAGTGTTTTCAGCCCGAGATGAGAAGGCTTTGTCATTTCCTCACTGGAACACCGCGATCTAGCAAGCTTTAGCAAAAGGAAAGTATTCGTGAAAAAATAGTGATTTCAGCCCGAGATGAGAATGTTTTGTCATTTTCGCACTGGGGCACCACATTCTAGCCGTTTTATGCAAAGTGCAAAAGTTCGTGTAAAACAGTCTTTTCTTCCCGAGATTAGAAGGTTTTGACATTTCCTCTCTGGTACACCAGAATCTTGCACTTTTAAGTAAATTGATCGAGTCTTTTAAAACAGCGTTATCTACCCGACATGAGAAGGTTTTGTCGTTTCCTCACTGGAACTCCGCAATCTAACAATTTTTCAAAAAGTGATCGAGTTTATGAAAAATATTGTTCTCAGTTGGAGATGATAAGGTTTTGTTATCTCCGCACTGGGGCACTACATTGTTGCCGTTTAAAGCAAACTAAACGAGTTTGTTGAAAACGTCGTTTTCTACCCGCGATCAGAAGGTTTTGTCATTTCCTCACTGGATCAACGTATTCTAGCAATTTTAAGCAAAGTGAACGAGTTTGTGGAAAATAGTGTTTTCAGCACGGGATCCGGAGGTTTTATCATTTCCGCACTGGGGCACCACATTCTAACCGTTTCATGTAAAGTGAACGAGTTTGATGAAAATAATGTTTTCTGCTCGAGATCAGAACTTTTTGTCCTTTCCGCACTGGGGCTCCACATTCTAGCCGTTTTATGCAAAGTGAACGAGTTTGATAAAGGATAAAAGGAGGGAAAATAGTGTTTTCAGCTCAAGATCAGAAGGTTTTGTCCTTTCCGCACTGGGGAACCACATTCTTGCCGTTTTTAGCAAACTAAACGAGTTTGTTGCAAACAGCATTTTCTACTCGAGATCAGAAGGTTTTGTCATTTCCTCACCGGAACACCACATTCTGGCAATTTTAAGAAGAGTGAATGAGTTTGTGGAAAATAGTGTTTTCAGCCTGAGGTGAGAAGGGTTTGTCATATCCGGACTGGGACACCACATTCTAGTCGTTTCATGCAAAGTGCAAGACTTGGTGAAAAACAGCCTTTTCTTTCCGATATCAGAAGGTTTTCTAATTTGCTCACTAGAACACCACATGCTAGCAATTTTTAGCAAAGTGAACGAGTTTGTGGAAAATATTGTTTTCAGCCTGAGATAAGAAGGGTTTGTCATATCCGGACTGGGACACCACATTCTAGTCGTTTTATGCAAAGTGCAAAAAAAAAACAGCGTTTTCTTCCCGAGATCAGAAGGTTTTCTAATATGCTCACTTGAAGGCCACATGCTAGCAATTTTAATCAAAGTGAACGAGTTTGATGAAAATAGTGTTTTCAGCTCGAGATCAGAAGGTTTTGGCACCACGTTCTCGCCGCTTTTAGCAAAGTGAACGAGTTTGTTGAAAATAGCGTTTTAAGCCCGAGATCAGAAGGTTTTGGACCCACATTCTCGCCGTTTTAAGCAAAGTGAACGAGTTTGTTTAAATAGCGTTTTCAGCACGAGATCAGGTTTTGTCCTTTCCGCACTGCGGCACCACATTGTTGCCGTTTTATGGACAGTGAACGGGTTTGATGAAAATAGTGTTTTCAGCTCGAGATCAGATGGTTTTGTCATTTCCGCACTGGGGCACCACATTCTAGCCGTTTCATGCAAAGTGAACGAGTTTGATGAAAATAGTGTTTTCAGCCCGAGATGAGAATGTTTTGTCATTTCCGCACTGGGGCACCACATTCTAGCAATTTTTAGCAGAGTGAACGAGTTTGTTAAAAAAAGTGTTTTCAGCCCGAGATCAGGAGGTTTTGTCCTTTCCGCACTGGGGCTCCACATTCTAGCCGTTTTATGCAAAGTGCAAAAGTTTGTGAAAAACAGTCTTTTCTTCCCGAGATTAGAAGGTTTTGACGTTTCCTCTCTGGTACATCAGAATCTTGCACTTTTAAGTAAATTGACCGAGTCTTTTAAAACAGCGTTATCTTCCCGACATGAGAAGGTTTTGTCGTTTCCTCACTGGAACTCCGCAATCTAACAATTTTTCAAAAAGTGATCGAGTTTATGAAAAATATTGTTCTCAGTTGGAGATGATAAGGTTTTGTTATCTCCGCACTGGGGCACTACATTGTTGCCGTTTAAAGCAAACTAAACGAACTAAACGTTTTCTACCCGAGATCAGAAGGTTTTGTCATTTCCTCACTGGAACACCGTATTCTAGCAATTTTAAGCAAAGTGAACGAGTTTGTGGAAAATAGTGTTTTCAGCGCGGGCTCCGGAGGTTTCATCATTTCCGCACTGGGGCACCACATTCTAGCCGGTTTATGCACAGTGAACCTGTTTGATAAAAATAGTGTTTTCAGCTCGAGATCAGAGGGTTTTGTCATTTCCGCACTGGGGCACCACATTCTAGTCGTTTCATGCAAAGTGAACGAGTTTGATGAAAATAGTGTTTTCAGCTCGAGATCAGAAGGTTTTGTCCTTTCCGCACTGGAACACCGCGATCTAGCAAGTTTTAGCAAAATGAACGTGTTTGTGAAAAAATAGCATTGTCAGCCCGAGATGAGAATGTTTTGTCCTTTCCGCACTGGGGCTCCACATTCTAGCCGTTTTATGCAAAGTGCAAAAGTTTGTGAAAAACAGTCTTTTCTTCCCGAGATTAGAAGGTTTTAACATTTCCTCTCTGGTACACCAGAATCTAGCACTTTTAAGTAAATTGACCGAGTCTTTTAAAACAGTGTTTTCTACCCGAGATGAGAAGGTTTTGTCGTTTCCTCATTGGAACTCCGCAATCTAACAAGTTTTCAAAAAGTGATCGAGTTTATGAAAAATATTGTTCTCAGTTGGAGATGATAAGGTTTTGTTATCTCCGCACTGGGGCACTACATTGTTGCCGTTTAAAGCAAACTAAACGAACTCAACGTTTTCTACACGAGATCAGAAGGTTTTGTCATTTCCTCACTGGAACACTGTATTCTAGCAATTTTAAGCCAAGTGAACGAGTTTGTGGAAAATAGTGTTTTCAGCCCGGGCTCCGGAGGTTTTATCATTTCCGCACTGGGGCACCACATTCTAGCCGGTTTATGCACAGTAAACCCGTTTGATGAAAATAGTGTTTTCAGCTCGAGATCAGAAGGTTTTGTCATTTCTGCACTGGGGCACCACATTCTAGCCGTTTCATGCAAAGTGAAAGAGTTTGATATAAACAGCGTTTATATAATTTTAGGCAAAGTGAACGTGTTTGTGGAAAATAGTGTTTTCAGCTCAAGATCAGAAGGTTTTGTCCTTTCCGCACTGGGGAACCACATTGTTGCCGTTTTTAGCAAACTAAACGAGTTTGTTGCAAACAGCATTTTCTACTCGAGATCAGAAGGTTTTGTCATTTCCTCACTGGAACACCACATTCTAGCAATTTTAGGCAAAGTGAATGAGTTTGTGGAAAATAGTGTTCTCAGCCTGAGGTGAGAAGAGTTTGTCATATCCGGACTGGGACACCACATTCTAGCAATTTTAAGCAGAGTGAACGAGTTTGTGGAAAATAGTGTTTTCAGCCTGAGATGAAAAGGGTTTGTCATTTCCGGACTGGGACACCACCACATTCTCGACGTTTTTAGCAAAGTGAACGAGTTTGATATAAACAGCGTTTTCTACCCGAGATCAGAAGGTTTTGTCATTTCCTCACTGGAACACCACATTCTAGCAATTTTAGGCAAAGTGAATGAGTTTGTGGAAAATAGTGTTCTCAGCCTTAAATGAAAAGGGTTTGTCATTTCCGGACTGGGACACCACCACATTCTCGACGTTTTTAGCAAAGTGAACGAGTTTGATATAAACAGCGTTTTCTACCCGAGATCAGAAGGTTTTGTCGTTTTTTCACTGGAACACCGCAATCTAGCATTATTTTTAAAAAGGGAACGAGTTTGTGAAAAATATTGTTCTCAGTTGGACATGAGAAAGTTTTTTCTTTTTTTCACTCACGCACCACATTTTAACCGATTTAAAAACATTAAACGAGTTTTTGAAAACAGCGTTTTGTACCCGAGATCAGAAGGTTTTGTCAGTTCCTCACTGGAACACCACATTCTAGCAATTTTAGGCAAAGTGAATGAGTTTGTGGAAAATAGTGTTCTCAGCCTGAGGTGAGAAGAGTTTGTCATATCCGGACTGGGACACCACATTCTAGCAATTTTAAGCAGAGTGAACGAGTTTGTGGAAAATAGTGTTTTCAGCCTGAGATGAAAAGGGTTTGTCATTTCCGGACTGGGACACCACCACATTCTCGACGTTTTTAGCAAAGTGAACGAGTTTGATATAAACAGCGTTTTCTACCCGAGATCAGAAGGTTTTGTCATTTCCTCACTGGAACACCACATTCTAGCAATTTTAGGCAAAGTGAATGAGTTTGTGGAAAATAGTGTTCTCAGCCTGAGGTGAGAAGAGTTTGTCATATCCGGACTGGGACACCACATTCTAGCAATTTTAAGCAGAGTGAACGAGTTTGTGGAAAATAGTGTTTTCAGCCTGAGATGAAAAGGGTTTGTCATTTCCGGACTGGGACACCACCACATTCTCGACGTTTTTAGCAAAGTGAACGAGTTTGATATAAACAGCGTTTTCTACCCGAGATCAGAAGGTTTTGTCATTTCCTCACTGGAACACCACATTCTAGCAATTTTAGGCAAAGTGAATGAGTTTGTGGAAAATAGTGTTCTCAGCCTGAGGTGAGAAGAGTTTGTCATATCCGGACTGGGACACCACATTCTAGCAATTTTAAGCAGAGTGAACGAGTTTGTGGAAAATAGTGTTTTCAGCCTGAGATGAAAAGGGTTTGTCATTTCCGGACTGGGACACCACCACATTCTCGACGTTTTTAGCAAAGTGAACGAGTTTGATATAAACAGCGTTTTCTACCCGAGATCAGAAGGTTTTGTCGTTTTTTCACTGGAACACCGCAATCTAGCATTATTTTTAAAAAGGGAAAGAGTTTGTGAAAAATATTGTTCTCAGTTGGACATGAGAAAGTTTTTTCTTTTTTTCACTCACGCACCACATTTTAACCGATTTAAAAACATTAAACGAGTTTTTGAAAACAGCGTTTTGTACCCGAGATCAGAAGGTTTTGTCAGTTCCTGACTGGAACACCGCGATCTAGCAAGTTTTAGCAAAAGGAAAGTATTTGTGAAAAAATAGTGTTTTCAGCCCAAGATGAGAATGTTTTGTCATTTCCGCACTGGGGCACCACATTCTAGCAATTTTTAGCAAAGTGAACGAGTTTGTAAAAAAAAGTGTTTTCAGCCAGAGATCAGGAGGTTTTGTCCTTTCCGCACTGGGCCTCCACATTCTAGCCGTTTTATGCAAAGTGCAAGAGTTTGTGAGAAACAGTCTTTTCTTCCCGAGATTAGAAGGTTTTGACATTTCCTCTCTGGTACACCAGAATCTAGCACTTTTAAGTAAATTTACCGAGTCTTTTAAAATAGCGTTTTCTACCCGAGATGAGAAGGTTTTGTCGTTTCCTCACTGGAACTGCGCAATCTAACAATTTTTCAAAAAGTGATCGAGTTTATGAAAATATTGTTCTCAGTTGGAGATGATAAGGTTTTGTTATCTCCGCACTGGGGCACTACATTGTTGCCGTTTAAAGCAAACTAAACGAACTCAACGTTTTCTACACGAGATCAGAAGGTTTTGTCATTTCCTCACTGGAACACTGTATTCTAGCAATTTTAAGCCAAGTGAACGAGTTTGTGGAAAATAGTGTTTTCAGCGCGGGCTCCGGAGGTTTTATCATTTCCGCACTGGGGCACCACATTCTAGCCGGTTTATGCACAGTAAACCCGTTTGATGAAAATAGTGTTTTCAGCTCGAGATCAGAAGGTTTTGTCATTTCTGCACTGGGGCACCACATTCTAGCCGTTTCATGCAAAGTGAAAGAGTTTGATATAAACAGCGTTTATATAATTTTAGGCAAAGTGAACGTGTTTGTGGAAAATAGTGTTTTCAGCTCAAGATCAGAAGGTTTTGTCCTTTCCGCACTGGGGAACCACATTGTTGCCGTTTTTAGCAAACTAAACGAGTTTGTTGCAAACAGCATTTTCTACTCGAGATCAGAAGGTTTTGTCATTTCCTCACTGGAACACCACATTCTAGCAATTTTAGGCAAAGTGAATGAGTTTGTGGAAAATAGTGTTCTCAGCCTGAGGTGAGAAGAGTTTGTCATATCCGGACTGGGACACCACATTCTAGCAATTTTAAGCAGAGTGAACGAGTTTGTGGAAAATAGTGTTTTCAGCCTGAGATGAAAAGGGTTTGTCATTTCCGGACTGGGACACCACCACATTCTCGACGTTTTTAGCAAAGTGAACGAGTTTGATATAAACAGCGTTTTCTACCCGAGATCAGAAGGTTTTGTCATTTCCTCACTGGAACACCACATTCTAGCAATTTTAGGCAAAGTGAATGAGTTTGTGGAAAATAGTGTTCTCAGCCTTAAATGAAAAGGGTTTGTCATTTCCGGACTGGGACACCACCACATTCTCGACGTTTTTAGCAAAGTGAACGAGTTTGATATAAACAGCGTTTTCTACCCGAGATCAGAAGGTTTTGTCGTTTTTTCACTGGAACACCGCAATCTAGCATTATCTTTAAAAAGGGAACGAGTTTGTGAAAAATATTGTTCTCAGTTGGACATGAGAAAGTTTTTTCTTTTTTTCACTCACGCACCACATTTTAACCGATTTAAAAACATTAAACGAGTTTTTGAAAACAGCGTTTTGTACCCGAGATCAGAAGGTTTTGTCAGTTCCTCACTGGAACACCACATTCTAGCAATTTTAGGCAAAGTGAATGAGTTTGTGGAAAATAGTGTTCTCAGCCTGAGGTGAGAAGAGTTTGTCATATCCGGACTGGGACACCACATTCTAGCAATTTTAAGCAGAGTGAACGAGTTTGTGGAAAATAGTGTTTTCAGCCTGAGATGAAAAGGGTTTGTCATTTCCGGACTGGGACACCACCACATTCTCGACGTTTTTAGCAAAGTGAACGAGTTTGATATAAACAGCGTTTTCTACCCGAGATCAGAAGGTTTTGTCATTTCCTCACTGGAACACCACATTCTAGCAATTTTAGGCAAAGTGAATGAGTTTGTGGAAAATAGTGTTCTCAGCCTGAGGTGAGAAGAGTTTGTCATATCCGGACTGGGACACCACATTCTAGCAATTTTAAGCAGAGTGAACGAGTTTGTGGAAAATAGTGTTTTCAGCCTGAGATGAAAAGGGTTTGTCATTTCCGGACTGGGACACCACCACATTCTCGACGTTTTTAGCAAAGTGAACGAGTTTGATATAAACAGCGTTTTCTACCCGAGATCAGAAGGTTTTGTCATTTCCTCACTGGAACACCACATTCTAGCAATTTTAGGCAAAGTGAATGAGTTTGTGGAAAATAGTGTTCTCAGCCTGAGGTGAGAAGAGTTTGTCATATCCGGACTGGGACACCACATTCTAGCAATTTTAAGCAGAGTGAACGAGTTTGTGGAAAATAGTGTTGTCAGCCTGAGATGAAAAGGGTTTGTCATTTCCGGACTGGGACACCACCACATTCTCGACGTTTTTAGCAAAGTGAACGAGTTTGATATAAACAGCGTTTTCTACCCGAGATCAGAAGGTTTTGTCGTTTTTTCACTGGAACACCGCAATCTAGCATTATTTTTAAAAAGGGAAAGAGTTTGTGAAAAATATTGTTCTCAGTTGGACATGAGAAAGTTTTTTCTTTTTTTCACTCACGCACCACATTTTAACCGATTTAAAAACATTAAACGAGTTTTTGAAAACAGCGTTTTGTACCCGAGATCAGAAGGTTTTGTCAGTTCCTGACTGGAACACCGCGATCTAGCAAGTTTTAGCAAAAGGAAAGTATTTGTGAAAAAATAGTGTTTTCAGCCCAAGATGAGAATGTTTTGTCATTTCCGCACTGGGGCACCACATTCTAGCAATTTTTAGCAAAGTGAACGAGTTTGTAAAAAAAAGTGTTTTCAGCCAGAGATCAGGAGGTTTTGTCCTTTCCGCACTGGGCCTCCACATTCTAGCCGTTTTATGCAAAGTGCAAGAGTTTGTGAGAAACAGTCTTTTCTTCCCGAGATTAGAAGGTTTTGACATTTCCTCTCTGGTACACCAGAATCTAGCACTTTTAAGTAAATTTACCGAGTCTTTTAAAATAGCGTTTTCTACCCGAGATGAGAAGGTTTTGTCGTTTCCTCACTGGAACTGCGCAATCTAACAATTTTTCAAAAAGTGATCGAGTTTATGAAAATATTGTTCTCAGTTGGAGATGATAAGGTTTTGTTATCTCCGCACTGGGGCACTACATTGTTGCCGTTTAAAGCAAACTAAACGAACTCAACGTTTTCTACACGAGATCAGAAGGTTTTGTCATTTCCTCACTGGAACACTGTATTCTAGCAATTTTAAGCCAAGTGAACGAGTTTGTGGAAAATAGTGTTTTCAGCGCGGGCTCCGGAGGTTTTATCATTTCCGCACTGGGGCACCACATTCTAGCCGGTTTATGCACAGTAAACCCGTTTGATGAAAATAGTGTTTTCAGCTCGAGATCAGAAGGTTTTGTCATTTCTGCACTGGGGCACCACATTCTAGCCGTTTCATGCAAAGTGAAAGAGTTTGATATAAACAGCGTTTATATAATTTTAGGCAAAGTGAACGTGTTTGTGGAAAATAGTGTTTTCAGCTCAAGATCAGAAGGTTTTGTCCTTTCCGCACTGGGGAACCACATTGTTGCCGTTTTTAGCAAACTAAACGAGTTTGTTGCAAACAGCATTTTCTACTCGAGATCAGAAGGTTTTGTCATTTCCTCACTGGAACACCACATTCTAGCAATTTTAGGCAAAGTGAATGAGTTTGTGGAAAATAGTGTTCTCAGCCTGAGGTGAGAAGAGTTTGTCATATCCGGACTGGGACACCACATTCTAGCAATTTTAAGCAGAGTGAACGAGTTTGTGGAAAATAGTGTTTTCAGCCTGAGATGAAAAGGGTTTGTCATTTCCGGACTGGGACACCACCACATTCTCGACGTTTTTAGCAAAGTGAACGAGTTTGATATAAACAGCGTTTTCTACCCGAGATCAGAAGGTTTTGTCATTTCCTCACTGGAACACCACATTCTAGCAATTTTAGGCAAAGTGAATGAGTTTGTGGAAAATAGTGTTCTCAGCCTTAAATGAAAAGGGTTTGTCATTTCCGGACTGGGACACCACCACATTCTCGACGTTTTTAGCAAAGTGAACGAGTTTGATATAAACAGCGTTTTCTACCCGAGATCAGAAGGTTTTGTCGTTTTTTCACTGGAACACCGCAATCTAGCATTATTTTTAAAAAGGGAACGAGTTTGTGAAAAATATTGTTCTCAGTTGGACATGAGAAAGTTTTTTCTTTTTTTCACTCACGCACCACATTTTAACCGATTTAAAAACATTAAACGAGTTTTTGAAAACAGCGTTTTGTACCCGAGATCAGAAGGTTTTGTCAGTTCCTCACTGGAACACCACATTCTAGCAATTTTAGGCAAAGTGAATGAGTTTGTGGAAAATAGTGTTCTCAGCCTGAGGTGAGAAGAGTTTGTCATATCCGGACTGGGACACCACATTCTAGCAATTTTAAGCAGAGTGAACGAGTTTGTGGAAAATAGTGTTTTCAGCCTGAGATGAAAAGGGTTTGTCATTTCCGGACTGGGACACCACCACATTCTCGACGTTTTTAGCAAAGTGAACGAGTTTGATATAAACAGCGTTTTCTACCCGAGATCAGAAGGTTTTGTCATTTCCTCACTGGAACACCACATTCTAGCAATTTTAGGCAAAGTGAATGAGTTTGTGGAAAATAGTGTTCTCAGCCTGAGGTGAGAAGAGTTTGTCATATCCGGACTGGGACACCACATTCTAGCAATTTTAAGCAGAGTGAACGAGTTTGTAAAAAAAAGTGTTTTCAGCCAGAGATCAGGAGGTTTTGTCCTTTCCGCACTGGGCCTCCACATTCTAGCCGTTTTATGCAAAGTGCAAGAGTTTGTGAGAAACAGTCTTTTCTTCCCGAGATTAGAAGGTTTTGACATTTCCTCTCTGGTACACCAGAATCTAGCACTTTTAAGTAAATTTACCGAGTCTTTTAAAATAGCGTTTTCTACCCGAGATGAGAAGGTTTTGTCGTTTCCTCACTGGAACTGCGCAATCTAACAATTTTTCAAAAAGTGATCGAGTTTATGAAAATATTGTTCTCAGTTGGAGATGATAAGGTTTTGTTATCTCCGCACTGGGGCACTACATTGTTGCCGTTTAAAGCAAACTAAACGAACTCAACGTTTTCTACACGAGATCAGAAGGTTTTGTCATTTCCTCACTGGAACACTGTATTCTAGCAATTTTAAGCCAAGTGAACGAGTTTGTGGAAAATAGTGTTTTCAGCGCGGGCTCCGGAGGTTTTATCATTTCCGCACTGGGGCACCACATTCTAGCCGGTTTATGCACAGTAAACCCGTTTGATGAAAATAGTGTTTTCAGCTCGAGATCAGAAGGTTTTGTCATTTCTGCACTGGGGCACCACATTCTAGCCGTTTCATGCAAAGTGAAAGAGTTTGATATAAACAGCGTTTTTGTTTTTTTTATATAATTTTAGGCAAAGTGAACGTGTTTGTGGAAAATAGTGTTTTCAGCTCAAGATCAGAAGGTTTTGTCCTTTCCGCACTGGGGAAACCACATTCTAGCAATTTTAGGCAAAGTGAATGAGTTTGTGGAAAATAGTGTTCTCAGCCTTAAATGAAAAGGGTTTGTCATTTCCGGACTGGGACACCACCACATTCTCGACGTTTTTAGCAAAGTGAACGAGTTTGATATAAACAGCGTTTTCTACCCGAGATCAGAAGGTTTTGTCGTTTTTTCACTGGAACACCGCAATCTAGCATTATTTTTAAAAAGGGAACGAGTTTGTGAAAAATATTGTTCTCAGTTGGACATGAGAAAGTTTTTTCTTTTTTTCACTCACGCACCACATTTTAACCGATTTAAAAACATTAAACGAGTTTTTGAAAACAGCGTTTTGTACCCGAGATCAGAAGGTTTTGTCAGTTCCTCACTGGAACACCACATTCTAGCAATTTTAGGCAAAGTGAATGAGTTTGTGGAAAATAGTGTTCTCAGCCTGAGGTGAGAAGAGTTTGTCATATCCGGACTGGGACACCACATTCTAGCAATTTTAAGCAGAGTGAACGAGTTTGTGGAAAATAGTGTTTTCAGCCTGAGATGAAAAGGGTTTGTCATTTCCGGACTGGGACACCACCACATTCTCGACGTTTTTAGCAAAGTGAACGAGTTTGATATAAACAGCGTTTTCTACCCGAGATCAGAAGGTTTTGTCATTTCCTCACTGGAACACCACATTCTAGCAATTTTAGGCAAAGTGAATGAGTTTGTGGAAAATAGTGTTCTCAGCCTGAGGTGAGAAGAGTTTGTCATATCCGGACTGGGACACCACATTCTAGCAATTTTAAGCAGAGTGAACGAGTTTGTGGAAAATAGTGTTTTCAGCCTGAGATGAAAAGGGTTTGTCATTTCCGGACTGGGACACCACCACATTCTCGACGTTTTTAGCAAAGTGAACGAGTTTGATATAAACAGCGTTTTCTACCCGAGATCAGAAGGTTTTGTCATTTCCTCACTGGAACACCACATTCTAGCAATTTTAGGCAAAGTGAATGAGTTTGTGGAAAATAGTGTTCTCAGCCTGAGGTGAGAAGAGTTTGTCATATCCGGACTGGGACACCACATTCTAGCAATTTTAAGCAGAGTGAACGAGTTTGTGGAAAATAGTGTTTTCAGCCTGAGATGAAAAGGGTTTGTCATTTCCGGACTGGGACACCACCACATTCTCGACGTTTTTAGCAAAGTGAACGAGTTTGATATAAACAGCGTTTTCTACCCGAGATCAGAAGGTTTTGTCATTTCCTCACTGGAACACCACATTCTAGCAATTTTAGGCAAAGTGAATGAGTTTGTGGAAAATAGTGTTCTCAGCCTGAGGTGAGAAGAGTTTGTCATATCCGGACTGGGACACCACATTCTAGCAATTTTAAGCAGAGTGAACGAGTTTGTGGAAAATAGTGTTTTCAGCCTGAGATGAAAAGGGTTTGTCATTTCCGGACTGGGACACCACCACATTCTCGACGTTTTTAGCAAAGTGAACGAGTTTGATATAAACAGCGTTTTCTACCCGAGATCAGAAGGTTTTGTCGTTTTTTCACTGGAACACCGCAATCTAGCATTATTTTTAAAAAGGGAAAGAGTTTGTGAAAAATATTGTTCTCAGTTGGACATGAGAAAGTTTTTTCTTTTTTTCACTCACGCACCACATTTTAACCGATTTAAAAACATTAAACGAGTTTTTGAAAACAGCGTTTTGTACCCGAGATCAGAAGGTTTTGTCAGTTCCTGACTGGAACACCGCGATCTAGCAAGTTTTAGCAAAAGGAAAGTATTTGTGAAAAAATAGTGTTTTCAGCCCAAGATGAGAATGTTTTGTCATTTCCGCACTGGGGCACCACATTCTAGCAATTTTTAGCAAAGTGAACGAGTTTGTAAAAAAAAGTGTTTTCAGCCAGAGATCAGGAGGTTTTGTCCTTTCCGCACTGGGCCTCCACATTCTAGCCGTTTTATGCAAAGTGCAAGAGTTTGTGAGAAACAGTCTTTTCTTCCCGAGATTAGAAGGTTTTGACATTTCCTCTCTGGTACACCAGAATCTAGCACTTTTAAGTAAATTTACCGAGTCTTTTAAAATAGCGTTTTCTACCCGAGATGAGAAGGTTTTGTCGTTTCCTCACTGGAACTGCGCAATCTAACAATTTTTCAAAAAGTGATCGAGTTTATGAAAATATTGTTCTCAGTTGGAGATGATAAGGTTTTGTTATCTCCGCACTGGGGCACTACATTGTTGCCGTTTAAAGCAAACTAAACGAACTCAACGTTTTCTACACGAGATCAGAAGGTTTTGTCATTTCCTCACTGGAACACTGTATTCTAGCAATTTTAAGCCAAGTGAACGAGTTTGTGGAAAATAGTGTTTTCAGCGCGGGCTCCGGAGGTTTTATCATTTCCGCACTGGGGCACCACATTCTAGCCGGTTTATGCACAGTAAACCCGTTTGATGAAAATAGTGTTTTCAGCTCGAGATCAGAAGGTTTTGTCATTTCTGCACTGGGGCACCACATTCTAGCCGTTTCATGCAAAGTGAAAGAGTTTGATATAAACAGCGTTTATATAATTTTAGGCAAAGTGAACGTGTTTGTGGAAAATAGTGTTTTCAGCTCAAGATCAGAAGGTTTTGTCCTTTCCGCACTGGGGAACCACATTGTTGCCGTGTTTAGCAAACTAAACGAGTTTGTTGCAAACAGCATTTTCTACTCGAGATCAGAAGGTTTTGTCATTTCCTCACTGGAACACCACATTCTAGCAATTTTAGGCAAAGTGAATGAGTTTGTGGAAAATAGTGTTCTCAGCCTGAGGTGAGAAGAGTTTGTCATATCCGGACTGGGACACCACATTCTAGCAATTTTAAGCAGAGTGAACGAGTTTGTGGAAAATAGTGTTTTCAGCCTGAGATGAAAAGGGTTTGTCATTTCCGGACTGGGACACCACCACATTCTCGACGTTTTTAGCAAAGTGAACGAGTTTGATATAAACAGCGTTTTCTACCCGAGATCAGAAGGTTTTGTCATTTCCTCACTGGAACACCACATTCTAGCAATTTTAGGCAAAGTGAATGAGTTTGTGGAAAATAGTGTTCTCAGCCTGAGGTGAGAAGAGTTTGTCATATCCGGACTGGGACACCACATTCTAGCAATTTTAAGCAGAGTGAACGAGTTTGTGGAAAATAGTGTTTTCAGCCTGAGATGAAAAGGGTTTGTCATTTCCGGACTGGGACACCACCACATTCTCGACGTTTTTAGCAAAGTGAACGAGTTTGATATAAACAGCGTTTTCTACCCGAGATCAGAAGGTTTTGTCATTTCCTCACTGGAACACCACATTCTAGCAATTTTAGGCAAAGTGAATGAGTTTGTGGAAAATAGTGTTCTCAGCCTGAGGTGAGAAGAGTTTGTCATATCCGGACTGGGACACCACATTCTAGCAATTTTAAGCAGAGTGAACGAGTTTGTGGAAAATAGTGTTTTCAGCCTGAGATGAAAAGGGTTTGTCATTTCCGGACTGGGACACCACCACATTCTCGACGTTTTTAGCAAAGTGAACGAGTTTGATATAAACAGCGTTTTCTACCCGAGATCAGAAGGTTTTGTCATTTCCTCACTGGAACACCACATTCTAGCAATTTTAGGCAAAGTGAATGAGTTTGTGGAAAATAGTGTTCTCAGCCTGAGGTGAGAAGAGTTTGTCATATCCGGACTGGGACACCACATTCTAGCAATTTTAAGCAGAGTGAACGAGTTTGTGGAAAATAGTGTTTTCAGCCTGAGATGAAAAGGGTTTGTCATTTCCGGACTGGGACACCACCACATTCTCGACGTTTTTAGCAAAGTGAACGAGTTTGATATAAACAGCGTTTTCTACCCGAGATCAGAAGGTTTTGTCATTTCCTCACTGGAACACCACATTCTAGCAATTTTAGGCAAAGTGAATGAGTTTGTGGAAAATAGTGTTCTCAGCCTGAGGTGAGAAGAGTTTGTCATATCCGGACTGGGACACCACATTCTAGCAATTTTAAGCAGAGTGAACGAGTTTGTGGAAAATAGTGTTTTCAGCCTGAGATGAAAAGGGTTTGTCATTTCCGGACTGGGACACCACCACATTCTCGACGTTTTTAGCAAAGTGAACGAGTTTGATATAAACAGCGTTTTCTACCCGAGATCAGAAGGTTTTGTCGTTTTTTCACTGGAACACCGCAATCTAGCATTATTTTTAAAAAGGGAAAGAGTTTGTGAAAAATATTGTTCTCAGTTGGACATGAGAAAGTTTTTTCTTTTTTTTCACTCACGCACCACATTTTAACCGATTTAAAAACATTAAACGAGTTTTTGAAAACAGCGTTTTGTACCCGAGATCAGAAGGTTTTGTCAGTTCCTGACTGGAACACCGCGATCTAGCAAGTTTTAGCAAAAGGAAAGTATTTGTGAAAAAATAGTGTTTTCAGCCCAAGATGAGAATGTTTTGTCATTTCCGCACTGGGGCACCACATTCTAGCAATTTTTAGCAAAGTGAACGAGTTTGTAAAAAAAAGTGTTTTCAGCCAGAGATCAGGAGGTTTTGTCCTTTCCGCACTGGGCCTCCACATTCTAGCCGTTTTATGCAAAGTGCAAGAGTTTGTGAGAAACAGTCTTTTCTTCCCGAGATTAGAAGGTTTTGACATTTCCTCTCTGGTACACCAGAATCTAGCACTTTTAAGTAAATTTACCGAGTCTTTTAAAATAGCGTTTTCTACCCGAGATGAGAAGGTTTTGTCGTTTCCTCACTGGAACTGCGCAATCTAACAATTTTTCAAAAAGTGATCGAGTTTATGAAAATATTGTTCTCAGTTGGAGATGATAAGGTTTTGTTATCTCCGCACTGGGGCACTACATTGTTGCCGTTTAAAGCAAACTAAACGAACTCAACGTTTTCTACACGAGATCAGAAGGTTTTGTCATTTCCTCACTGGAACACTGTATTCTAGCAATTTTAAGCCAAGTGAACGAGTTTGTGGAAAATAGTGTTTTCAGCGCGGGCTCCGGAGGTTTTATCATTTCCGCACTGGGGCACCACATTCTAGCCGGTTTATGCACAGTAAACCCGTTTGATGAAAATAGTGTTTTCAGCTCGAGATCAGAAGGTTTTGTCATTTCTGCACTGGGGCACCACATTCTAGCCGTTTCATGCAAAGTGAAAGAGTTTGATAATAGTTTTTTGTTGTTCTTGGAGGGTTTTTTTTTTTTTTCTCTCTGCCCCCACATTTTTCCCGTTTTTAAAAAAAAAAAAGAGTTTGTTGAAAACAGCGTTTTGTACCCGAGATCAGAAGGTTTTGTCGTTTCCTCACTGGAACTCCGCAATCTAACAATTTTTCAAAAAGTGATCGAGTTTATAAAAAATATTGTTCTCAGTTGGAGATAAACGAGTTTGATGAAAATAGTGTTTTCAGCCCGAGATGAGAATGTTTTGTCATTTCCGCACTGGGGCACCACATTCTAACCGTTTCATGTAAAGTGAACGGATTGGATGAAAATAATGTTTTCTGCTCGAGATCAGAACTTTTTGTCCTTTCCGCACTGGGGCTCCACATTCTAGCCGTTTTATGCAAAGTGAACGAGTTTGATGAAAATAGTGTTTTCAGCTCAAGATCAGAAGGTTTTGTCCTTTCCGCACTGGGGAACCACATTGTTGCCGTTTTTAGCAAACTAAACGAGTTTGTTGCAAACAGCATTTTCTACTCGAGATCAGAAGGTTTTGTCATTTCCTCACCGGAACACCACATTCTGGCAATTTTAAGCAAAGTGAATGAGTTTGTGGAAAATAGTGTTTTCAGCCTGAGGTTAGAAGGGTTTGTCATTTCCGGACTGGGACACCACCACATTCTCGACGTTTTTAGCAAAGTGAACGAGTTTGATATAAACAGCGTTTTCTACCCGAGATCAGAGGGTTTTGTCGTTTCTTCACTGGAACACTGCAATTAAGCATTATTTTAAAAAAGGGAACGAGTTTGTGAAAAATATTGTTCTCAGTTGGACATGAGAAAGTTTTTTCTTTTTTTCACTCACGCACCACATTTTAGCCGATTTAAAAACATTAAACGAGTTTGTTGAAAACAGCGTTTTGTACCCGAGATCAGAAGGTTTTGTCAGTTCCTCACTGGAACACCGCGTTCTAGAAAGTTTTAGCAAAAGGAAAGTATTTGTGAAAAAATAGTGTTTTCAGCCCAAGATGAGAATGTTTTGTCATTTCTGCACTGGGGCACCACATTCTAGCAATTTTTAGCAAAGTGAACGAGTTTGTTAAAAAAAGTGTTTTCAGCCCGAGATCAGGAGGTTTTGTCCTTTCCGCACTGGGCCTCCACATTCTAGCCGTTTTATGCAAAGTGCAAGAGTTTGTGAGAAACGGTCTTTTCTTCCCGAGATTAGAAGGTTTTGACATTTCCTCTCTGGTACACCAGAATCTAGGACTTTTAAGTAAATTGACCGAGTCTTTTAAAATAGCGTTTTCTACCCGAGATGAGAAGGTTTTGTCGTTTCCTCACTGGAACTCCGCAATCTAACAATTTTTCGAAAAGTGATCGAGTTTATGAAAATATTGTTCTCAGTTGGAGATGATAAGGTTTTGTTATCTCCGCACTGGGGCACTACATTGTTGCCGTTTAAAGCAAACTAAACGAACTCAACGTTTTCTACACGAGATCAGAAGGTTTTGTCATTTCCTCACTGGAACACTGTATTCTAGCAATTTTAAGCAAAGTGAACGAGTTTGTGGAAAATAGTGTTTTCAGCGCGGGCTCCGGAGGTTTTATCATTTCCGAACTGGGGCACCACATTCTAGCCAGTTTATGCACAGTGAACCCGTTTGATGAAAATAGTGTTTTCAGCTCGAGATCAGAAGGTTTTGTCATTTCGGCACTGGGGTACCACATTCTAGCCGTTTCATGCAAAGTGAAAGAGTTTGATAAAAATAGTGTTTTCAGCTCGAGTTCAGAAGGTTTTGTCCTTTCCGCAGTGGAACACCGCGATCTAGCAAGTTTTAGCAAAATGAACGTATTTGTGAAAAAATAGTGTTTTCAGCCCGAGATGAGAATGTTTTGTCCTTTCCGCACTGGGGCTCCACATTCTAGCCGTTTTATGCAAAGTACAAGAGTTTGTGAAACAGTCTTTTCTTCCCGAGATTAGAAGGTTTTGACATTTCCTCTCCAGAATCTAGCACTTTTAAGTAAATTGACCGAGTCTTTTAAAACAGCGTTTTCTACCCTAGATGAGAAGGTTTTGTCGTTTCCTCACTGGAACTCCGCAATCTAACAATTTTTCAAAAAGTTATCGAGTTTATAAAAAATATTGTTCTCAGTTGGAGATAAACGAGTTTGATGAAAATAGTGTTTTCAGCCCGAGATGAGAATGTTTTGTCATTTCCGCACTGGGGCACCACATTCTAGCGATTTTAAGCAAAGTGAACGAGTTTGTTAAAAAAAAAGTGTTTTCAGCCCGAGATTAGAAGGTTTTTGACATTTCCTCTCTGGTACACCAGAATCTAGCACTTTTAAGTAAATTGACCGAGTCTTTTAAAACAGCGTTTTCTACCCGAGATGTGAAGGTTTTGTCGTTTCCTTACCGGAACTGCGCAATCTAACAATTTTTCAAAAAGTGATCGAGTTTATGAAAAATATTGTTCTCAGTTGGAGATGATAAGGTTTTGTTATCTCCGCACTGGGGCACTACATTGTTGCCGTTTAAAGCAAACTAAACGAATTCAACGTTTTCTACCCGAGATCAAAAGGTTTTGTCATTTCCTCACTGGAACACGGTATTCTAGCAATTTTTAGCAAAGTGAACGAGTTTGTGGAAAATAGTGTTTTCAGCGCGGGCTCCGGAGGTTTTATCATTTCCGCACTGGGGCACCACATTCTAGCCGGTTTATGCACAGTGAACCCGTTTGATGAAAATAGTGTTTTCAGCTCGAGATCAGAAGGTTTTCTCATTTCCGCACTGGGGCATCACATTCTAGCCGTTTCATGCAAAGTGTAAGAGTTTGTGAAAAACAGTCTTTTCTTTCCGAGATTAGAAGGTTTTGACATTTCCTCTCTGGTACACAGGAATCTAGCACTTTTTAGTAAATTGACCGACTCTTTTAAAACAGCGTTTTCTACGCGAGATGAGAAGGTTTTGTCGTTTCCTCTCTGGAACTCCGCAATCTAACAATTTTTCAAAAAGTGATCGAGTTTATGAAAAATATTGTTCTCAGTTGGAGATCATAAGGTTTTGTTATCTCCGCATTGGGACACTACATTGTTGCCGTTTTTAGCAAACTAAACGAGTTTGTTGCAAACAGCATTTTCTACTCGAGATCAGAAGGTTTTGTCATTTCCTCACTGGAACACCACATTCTAGCAATTTTAAGCAGAGTGAACGAGTTTGTGGAAAATAGTGTTTTCAGCCTGAGATGAAAAGGGTTTGTCATTTCCGGACTGGGACACCACCACATTCTCGACGCTTTTAGCAAAGTGAACGAGTTTGATATAAACAGCGTTTTCTACCCGAGATCAGATGGTTTTGTCGTTTCTTCACTGGAACACCGCAATCTAGCATTATTTTTAAAAAGGGAACGAGTTTGTGAAAGATATTGTTCTCAGTTGGACATGAGAAGGTTTTTTCTTTTTTTCACTCACGCACCACATTTTAGCCGATTTAAAAACATTAAACGAGTTTGTTGAAAACAGCGTTTTGTACCCGAGATCAGAAGGTTTTGTCAGTTCCTCACTGGAACACCGCGATCTAGCAAAAGGAAAGTATTTGTGAAAAAATAGTGTTTTCAGCCCAAGATGAGAATGTTTTGTCATATCTGCACTGGGGCACCACATTCTAGCAATTTTTAGCAAAGTGAACGAGTTTGTTAAAAAAAGTGTTTTCAGCCCGAGATCAGGAGGTTTTGTCCTTTCCGCACTGGGGCTCACATTCTAGCCGTTTTATGCAAAGTGCAAGAGTTTGTGAGAAACAGTCTTTTCTTCCCGAGATTAGAAGGTTTTGACATTTCCTCTCTGGTACACCAGAATCTAGGACTTTTAAGTAAATTGACCGAGTCTTTTAAAATAGCGTTTTCTACCCGAGATGAGAAGGTTTTGTCGTTTCCTCACTGGAACTCCGCAACAATTTTTCAAAAAGTGATCGAGTTTATGAAAATATTGTTCTCAGTTGGAGATGATAAGGTTTTGTTATCTCCGCACTGGGGCACTACATTGTTGCCGTTTAAAGCAAACTAAACGAGTTTGTTGAAAACGTCGTTTTCTACCCGCGATCAGAAGGTTTTGTCATTTCCTCACTGGATCAACGTATTCTAGCAATTTTAAGCAAAGTGAACGAGTTTGTGGAAAATAGTGTTTTCAGCACGGGATCCGGAGGTTTTATCATTTCCGCACTGGGGCACCACATTCTAACCGTTTCATGTAAAGTGAACGAGTTTGATGAAAATAATGTTTTCTGCTCGAGATCAGAACTTTTTGTCCTTTCCGCACTGGGGCTCCACATTCTAGCCGTTTTATGCAAAGTGAACGAGTTTGATGAAAATAGTGTTTTCAGCTCAAGATCAGAAGGTTTTGTCCTTTCCGCACTGGGGAACCACATTGTTGCCGTTTTTAGCAAACTAAACGAGTTTGTTGCAAACAGCATTTTCTACTCGAGATCAGAAGGTTTTGTCATTTCCTCACCGGAACACCACATTCTGGCAATTTTAAGCAAAGTGAATGAGTTTGTGGAAAATAGTGTTTTCAGCCTGAGGTTAGAAGGGTTTGTCATTTCCGGACTGGGACACCACCACATTTTCGACGTTTTTAGCAAAGTGAACGAGTTTGATATAAACAGCGTTTTCTACCCGAGATCAGAGGGTTTTGTCGTTTCTTCACTGGAACACTGCAATCAAGCATTATTTTAAAAAAGGGAACGAGTTTGTGAAAAATATTGTTCTCAGTTGGACATGAGAAAGTTTTTTCTTTTTTTTCACTCACGCACCACATTTTAGCCGATTTAAAAACATTAAACGAGTTTGTTGAAAACAGCGTTTTGTACCCGAGATCAGAAGGTTTTGTCAGTTCCTCACTGGAACACCGCGTTCTAGAAAGTTTTAGCAAAAGGAAAGTATTTGTGAAAAAATAGTGTTTTCAGCCCAAGATGAGAATGTTTTGTCATTTCTGCACTGGGGCACCACATTCTAGCAATTTTTAGCAAAGTGAACGAGTTTGTTAAAAAAAGTGTTTTCAGCCCGAGATCAGGAGGTTTTGTCCTTTCCGCACTGGGCCGCCCCATTCTAGCCGTTTTATGCAAAGTGCAAGAGTTTGTGAGAAACGGTCTTTTCTTCCCGAGATTAGAAGGTTTTGACATTTCCTCTCTGGTACACCAGAATCTAGAACTTTTAAGTAAATTGACCGAGTCTTTTAAAATAGCGTTTTCTACCCGAGATGAGAAGGTTTTGTCGTTTCCTCACTGGAACTCCGCAATCTAACAATTTTTTAAAAAGTGATCGAGTTTATAAAAAATATTGTTCTCAGTTGGAGATAAACGAGTTTGATGAAAATAGTGTTTTCAGCCCGAGATGAGAATGTTTTGTCATTTCCGCACTGGGGCACCACATTCTAGCGATTTTAAGCAAAGTGAACGAGTTTGTTAAAAAAAAAGTGTTTTCAGCCCGAGATTAGAAGGTTTTTGACATTTCCTCTCTGGTACACCAGAATCTAGCACTTTTAAGTAAATTGACCGAGTCTTTTAAAACAGCGTTTTCTACCCGAGATGTGAAGGTTTTGTCGTTTCCTTACCGGAACTGCGCAATCTAACAATTTTTTAAAAAGTGATCGAGTTTATGAAAAATATTGTTCTCAGTTGGAGATCATAAGGTTTTGTCATTTCCTCACTGGAACACCGTATTCTAGCAATTTTTAGCAAAGTGAACGAGTTTGTGGAAAATAGTGTTTTCAGCGCGGGCTCCGGAGGTTTTATCATTTCCGCACTGGGGCACCACATTCTAGCCGTTTCATGCAAAGTTTAAGAGTTTGTGAAAAACAGTCTTTTCTTTCCGAGATTAGAAGGTTTTGACATTTCCTCTCTGGTACACAGGAATCTAGCACTTTTTAGTAAATTGACCGACTCTTTTAAAACAGCGTTTTCTACGCGAGATGAGAAGGTTTTGTCGTTTCCTCTCTGGAACTCCGCAATCTAACAATTTTTCAAAAAGTGATCGAGTTTATGAAAAATATTGTTCTCAGTTGGAGATCATAAGGTTTTGTTATCTCCGCATTGGGACACTACATTGTTGCCGTTCAAAGCAAACTAAACGAGTTTGTTGAAAACGTCGTTTTCTACCCGCGATCAGAAGGTTTTGTCATTTCCTCACTGGAACACCGTATTCTAGCAATTTTAAGCAAAGTGAACGTGTTTGTGGAAAATAGTGTTTTGAGCTCAAGATCAGAAGGTTTTGTCCTTTCCGCACTGGGGAACCACATTGTTGCCGTTTTTAGCAAACTAAACGAGTTTGTTGCAAACAGCATTTTCTACTCGAGATCAGAAGGTTTTGTCATTTCCTCACTGGAACACCACATTCTAGCAATTTTAAGCAGAGTGAACGAGTTTGTGGAAAATAGTGTTTTCAGCCTGAGATGAAAAGGGTTTGTCATTTCCGGACTGGGACACCACCACATTCTCGACGCTTTTAGCAAAGTGAACGAGTTTGATATAAACAGCGTTTTCTACCCGAGATCAGAAGGTTTTGTCGTTTCTTCACTGGAACACCGCAATCTAGCATTACTTTTAAAAAGGGAACGAGTTTGTGAAAGATATTGTTCTCAGTTGGACATGAGAAGGTTTTTTCTTTTTTTCACTCACGCACCACATTTTAGCCGATTTAAAAACATTAAACGAGTTTGTTGAAAACAGCGTTTTGTACCCGAGATCAGAAGGTTTTGTCGTTTCCTCACTGGAACTCCGCAATCTAACAATTATTCAAAAAGTGATCGAGTTTATAAAAAATATTGTTCTCAGTTGGAGATAAACGAGTTTGATGAAAATAGTGTTTTCAGCCCGAGATGAGAATGTTTTGTCATTTCCGCACTGGGGCACCACATTCTAGCGATTTTAAGCAAAGTGAACGAGTTTGTTAAGAGTGTGTCCATAAGAGGACCAGGCAACATGTCATACAGCTCATATCACCGATTTTGCCCAAACTTAGCATAAATGCTGGGTGTGGTGAGCTATTTACTGTGACAAAACATCAGCTTAAAATATTTTATTCCCTTCATGTTATGGCACCTTTTGCAAAAATGGCCATTTTTCACTAATTTATGCATATTTAATTAGCTGACTTTGATTGACCAGTTCCACAAGAAAAAAAGACTTCTGAAAATAAAATTCACTGCATTATATTCTGTGGTTATTAGGCTTTAAGTACAATAATTCACTTCAACCGTCTGATTTGATTTCTTCTCCTCAAACGGTCTTTTGGAAGGTACACATTTCGTACTGTTGGAAATAGCCTTTAACTAGTGCCCAATATCTCCCATGAGCAACAACTTATATACATTATTCTTACATGGGTAATGAAATCCATCTCTAAACTTCACAAAAATGCCACAAAATGTCTGGGGACTTCAATATTATATTAGTATTGAGGAACTAAACACACGTGACTTAACGATTTCTTGCTATTTCATCAAAATTCACCGAAACACAGAAGCCATTTATTTGCCTCAATTTGGCATAAAATCGGTACAAAATAGCTAATCAAGCATAAATCTATAGATAACAATCAAAATATTGGCGAAGAAAAGGCAGTTAGGACATTTTTCGAAGCGTTTTCAGAGCCGATATAATTCGGCAATGTTGTGATAGCAAATGTAAAAATAGCAGCGAAAGATTTTCTTCAAAAGCTCGCTCAATTCAACATTAAGGCACATCAAAGTTAAGAAACAAGAAAGTAATACTACATACATGCCACTTATCGACACACAGATGCTTTCTTTTGAAGGATTTGTTCTTCCTCGCTGCACTTCGATCCTTCGATCGATCTCAATTGACATGTACTGTTGCTTTGAGGCGCGATGAACTTAGCCAATACATCGTGGTTCATTCTTCGTGAAAGGTGTAAACAGGTTGTCAATAAAGTCATTCAAAGAGCTGTTCAAAGTTCACGGAAGGACACTTCTCTCAGCCAGTTTGAATGAAATAAATTTAACTGGAAAATAAACAGCCGCCATGTTGTATTTCTACCTTTGAGCCTGCCGTTTCAGTCAGCGGTACGGCCGTTCACTGGGGCAAGTACGTAGTGTAGTCATCATATAGTTGTTTGACTAAATCCTATATAGGGATATTCATAGAGGGGATACATAGCCTAGCCCTACACAGCTATACACACCTATACATAGCTTAACACAGCTATACACAGCTATACACACGCGTGTTCATTTGCTTTTCCTCCGTAAATGTTTGTTTTCGTTGGAATAAGTAGCGGATGGCGTTATCTACCCTCTGAACAACCGGGGCTTGATATTAGCCTTATAAGTAGTGTGCGTTTCTTGTAAAAGTGAAAAATTTTTTCAACTTCTCCATTGAATTTTTTTGATAAATAGTTGATGAGAAATACACTGGATGCAGTGTAATGTATGCGATGCAATCGGTTTTGATGCTCTGAAATTGAGCTCTGAAATGTCGGAAACCATTAAATGATCAGAGCAAGTTTTTTCCATCTTATATAAGGTTAAAACTAGTATGTTTATTGCTTTTTTGTTGTTTCTGTCTTTTTGGGAGGTGAGGGAGGGGGTGAATATGGACATTCGAAAAAATGGCGGTCAGGTTGTCAGCCTGGCCTGTGTACATCTATTCCTTCTGTTCAAATCGTCTATATTATATTACACTTTGGCAGCTAGGAGACAGAATTTGTCCCCACTCTCTTTTTCGGGATCCCACAAAGTTCTCCATCTGTCCATTTACCGATAAACGTCATTAGTGCAGTTTTGTTTTAGAAAAGGGCATTTATGGGGACAAATTTTTCCTCCTGAATGCCCACATTGCAAGTGACGAATTGCGGCTTCAAATGATAATTTTCTTCATCACCGACTCAATTTAAGTGGCTATGTGAGTTACAAAGACGCGAATGCAGACTTTTGTAAAGAGCTTAAACCCCGCATTAACACTAAACAAATTTATTGCAAGACTAGGACTACGCAAGACGGCAAAACTTATTAGCTAATGTTTCAACCAGCACAGGTAGTCTTCTGTCTTCTTCGAGGTCAACGCGAGGGAAACCCGTTTTATTTTTTGTTGTTTTCTCTCTCTACATTCACACCTTTATAGATATATGTATATATTTGCTGCGCCATATAGACTGCGTCGCTAAAGGCATTTCGTACGTGAATACTTTGTTCAGTTCAGCACAGACGCTCCCCCAACTAAAGCACTTGCGCAAGAAAGACCACCTGCTACGATTACAAAACCTACCTCGCTATCCACCGGATAGTGATTTATCCCGTGGTAAACGTTATTCTCCAATTTTGCTGAGTTATTCATTTTTTCCCATTTATGCCCCGGTTGTAGGGGAATTTGGTCAAAAAATGTAATCGTTATGCGTGGTATTAATCACTATTTCCGCCAGGGGAGGGGAATTTGAGCAAGCAATAAAAATACAAATGTCTGGAAAGTAACTGGGAGACGTTGACATTTTGATTTGTATAACTGTGTAGCGTCTTTTATGCTAAAAATAATTGTTTATGTTCCAAAATGACGCTAAATGGCGGTATAAAACTGCTCCGACGTTTCGGCAATACTGCCTTCTTCAGGGTGCCACCCCAAAAAAGGCAGTATTGCCGAGACATCGGAGCAGTTTTATACCGCCATTTAGCGTCATTTTGGAACATTAACAATTATTTTGATTTGGTTGCCGTGCATGCCGACCGTTGAACATAAAAATCAAGAACTCTGTTTCGGTGAAAGTCAAATGGAACAGAATTTTTTCTGGAAAATCTCTTGGGAAATTGACGAAACGTCAGAAATTTTCTTACCATTTGTAAGGTTTCCCAGTTCTAGTCTCCCATCCTTCGGAAAGAAATAACAGGAAACTGAGCTACAAATGGTAAGCGACATCTATTTCGGTTAGTTTGCTAATTTTGGAAAGAAACCTTACAATTCCAACCGGTTCTCTCCAACAAATGGTAAGCACCCTAGAGTTTGTTCAGCATCACATTGCGGTAAACACGTCAAGCTGTAGCGGAGGAAATAGTTTTCCTTACGACAATTTGAAAATATTCTCATTTTCATCACAAACGCATCCAACGAACACTCGCAGAGGAAAAGCAAATGATCGCGCGTGTGGTCACGCGTGATGGACGCGTGATGCCCAGTGAACGACCGTACCGCTGACTGAAACCGCAGGCTCAAAGGTAGAAATTCAACATGGCGGCTGTTTATTTTCCAGTTAAATTTATTTCATGCAAACTGGTTGAGAAAAGTGTCCTTCCGTGAACTTTGAACAGCTCTTTGAATGACTTTATTGACAACCTGTTTACACCTTTCACGAAGAATGAACCACGATGTATTGGCTAAGTTCATCGCGCCTCAAAGCAACAGTACATGTCAATTGAGATCGATCGAAGGATCGAAGTGCAGCGAGGAAGAACAAATTCTTCAAAAGAAAGCATCTGTGTGTCGATAAGTGGCATGTATGTAGTATTACTTTCTTGTTTCTTAACTTTGATGTGCCTAAATGTTGAATTGAGCGAGCTTTTGAAGAAAATCTTTCGCTGCTATTTTTACATTTGCTATCACAACATTGCCGAATTATATCGGCTCTGAAAACGCTCCGAAAAATGTCCTAACTGCCTTTTCTTCGCCAATATTTTGATTGTTATCTATAGATTTATGCTTGATTAGCTATTTCGTACCGATTTTATGCCAAATTGAGGCAAATAAATGGCTTCTGTGTTTCGATGAATTTTGATGAAATAGCAAGAAATCGTTAAGTCACGTGTGTTTAGTTCCTCAATACTAATATAATATTGAAGTCCCCAGACATTTTGTGGCATTTTTGTGAAGTTTAGAGATGGATTTCATTACCCATGTAAGAATAATGTATATAAGTTGTTGCTCATGGGAGATATTGGGCACTAGTTAAAGGCTATTTCCAACAGTACGAAATGTGTACCTTCCAAAAGACCGTTTGAGGAGAAGAAATCAAATCAGACGGTTGAAGTGAATTATTGTACTTAAAGCCTAATAACCACAGAATATAATGCAGTGAATTTTATTTTCAGAAGTCTTTTTTTCTTGTGGAACTGGTCAATCAAAGTCAGCTAATTAAATATGCATAAATTAGTGAAAAATGGCCATTTTTGCAAAGGGTGCCATAACATGAAGGGAATAAAATATTTTAAGCTGATGTTTTGTCACAGTAAATAGCTCACCATACCCAACATTTATGCTAAGTTTGGGCGAAATCGGTGATATGAGCTGTATCACCTGTTACCTGGTTCTGCCCTGTTCTCTCACGGGCACACTCTTAAAAAAAGTGTTTTCAGCCCGAGATTAGAAGGTTTTGACATTTCCTCTCTGGTACACCAGAATCTAGCACTTTTAAGTAAATTGACCGAGTCTTTTAAAACAGCGTTTTCTACCCGAGATGTGAAGGTTTTGTCGTTTCCTTACCGGAACTGCGCAATCTAACAATTTTTCAAAAAGTGATCGAGTTTATGAAAAATATTGTTCTCAGTTGGAGATCATAAGGTTTTGTCATTTCCTCACTGGAACACCGTATTCTAGCAATTTTTAGCAAAGTGAACGAGTTTGTGGAAAATAGTGTTTTCAGCGCGGGCTCCGGAGGTTTTATCATTTCCGCACTGGGGCACCACATTCTAGCCGGTTTATGCACAGTGAACCCGTTTGATGAAAATAGTGTTTTCAGCTCGAGATCAGAAGGTTTTCTCATTTCCGCACTGGGGCACCACATTCTAGCCGTTTCATGCAAAGTTTAAGAGTTTGTGAAAAACAGTCTTTTCTTTCCGAGATTAGAAGGTTTTGACATTTCCTCTCTGGTACACAGGAATCTAGCACTTTTTAGTAAATTGACCGACTCTTTTAAAACAGCGTTTTCTACGCGAGATGAGAAGGTTTTGTCGTTTCCTCTCTGGAACTCCGCAATCTAACAATTTTTCAAAAAGTGATCGAGTTTATGAAAAATATTGTTCTCAGTTGGAGATCATAAGGTTTTGTTATCTCCGCATTGGGACACTACATTGTTGCCGTTCAAAGCAAACTAAACGAGTTTGTTGAAAACGTCGTTTTCTACCCGCGATCAGAAGGTTTTGTCATTTCCTCACTGGAACACCGTATTCTAGCAATTTTAAGCAAAGTGAACGTGTTTGTGGAAAATAGTGTTTTGAGCTCAAGATCAGAAGGTTTTGTCCTTTCCGCACTGGGGAACCACATTGTTGCCGTTTTTAGCAAACTAAACGAGTTTGTTGCAAACAGCATTTTCTACTCGAGATCAGAAGGTTTTGTCATTTCCTCACTGGAAAACCACATTCTAGCAATTTTAAGCAGAGTGAACGAGTTTGTGGAAAATAGTGTTTTCAGCCTGAGATGAAAAGGGTTTGTCATTTCCGGACTGGGACACCACCACATTCTCGACGCTTTTAGCAAAGTGAACGAGTTTGATATAAACAGCGTTTTCTACCCGAGATCAGAAGGTTTTGTCGTTTCTTCACTGGAACACCGCAATCTAGCATTATTTTTAAAAAGGGAACGAGTTTGTGAAAGATATTGTTCTCAGTTGGACATGAGAAGGTTTTTTTCTTTTTTTCACTCACGCACCACATTTTAGCCGATTTAAAAACATTAAACGAGTTTGTTGAAAACAGCGTTTTGTACCCGAGATCAGAAGGTTTTGTCGTTTCCTCACTGGAACTCCGCAATCTAACAATTTTTCAAAAAGTGATCGAGTTTATAAAAAATATTGTTCTCAGTTGGAGATAAACGAGTTTGATGAAAATAGTGTTTTCAGCCCGAGATGAGAATGTTTTGTCATTTCCGCACTGGGGCACCACATTCTAGCGATTTTAAGCAAAGTGAACGAGTTTGTTAAAAAAAGTGTTTTCAGCCCGAGATTAGAAGGTTTTGACATTTCCTCTCTGGTACACCAGAATCTAGCACTTTTAAGTAAATTGACCGAGTCTTTTAAAACAGCGTTTTC
Organism: Oculina patagonica; assembly: GCF_052425735.1. Classification (NCBI taxonomy): domain Eukaryota; kingdom Metazoa; phylum Cnidaria; class Anthozoa; order Scleractinia; family Oculinidae; genus Oculina; species Oculina patagonica. The sequence goes on from NC_135766.1 coordinate 6,932,546, forward strand.
TACCCGAGATGTGAAGGTTTTGTCGTTTCCTTACCGGAACTGCGCAATCTAACAATTTTTCAAAAAGTGATCGAGTTTATGAAAAATATTGTTCTCAGTTGGAGATCATAAGGTTTTGTCATTTCCTCACTGGAACACCGTATTCTAGCAATTTTTAGCAAAGTGAACGAGTTTGTGGAAAATAGTGTTTTCAGCGCGGGCTCCGGAGGTTTTATCATTTCCGCACTGGGGCACCACATTCTAGCCGGTTTATGCACAGTGAACCCGTTTGATGAAAATAGTGTTTTCAGCTCGAGATCAGAAGGTTTTCTCATTTCCGCACTGGGGCACCACATTCTAGCCGTTTCATGCAAAGTTTAAGAGTTTGTGAAAAACAGTCTTTTCTTTCCGAGATTAGAAGGTTTTGACATTTCCTCTCTGGTACACAGGAATCTAGCACTTTTTAGTAAATTGACCGACTCTTTTAAAACAGCGTTTTCTACGCGAGATGAGAAGGTTTTGTCGTTTCCTCTCTGGAACTCCGCAATCTAACAATTTTTCAAAAAGTGATCGAGTTTATGAAAAATATTGTTCTCAGTTGGAGATCATAAGGTTTTGTTATCTCCGCATTGGGACACTACATTGTTGCCGTTCAAAGCAAACTAAACGAGTTTGTTGAAAACGTCGTTTTCTACCCGCGATCAGAAGGTTTTGTCATTTCCTCACTGGAACACCGTATTCTAGCAATTTTAAGCAAAGTGAACGTGTTTGTGGAAAATAGTGTTTTGAGCGCAAGATCAGAAGGTTTTGTCCTTTCCGCACTGGGGAACCACATTGTTGCCGTTTTTAGCAAACTAAACGAGTTTGTTGCAAACAGCATTTTCTACTCGAGATCAGAAGGTTTTGTCATTTCCTCACTGGAACACCACATTCTAGCAATTTTAAGCAGAGTGAACGAGTTTGTGGAAAATAGTGTTTTCAGCCTGAGATGAAAAGGGTTTGTCATTTCCGGACTGGGACACCACCACATTCTCGACGCTTTTAGCAAAGTGAACGAGTTTGATATAAACAGCGTTTTCTACCCGAGATCAGAAGGTTTTGTCGTTTCTTCACTGGAACACCGCAATCTAGCATTATTTTTAAAAAGGGAACGAGTTTGTGAAAGATATTGTTCTCAGTTGGACATGAGAAGGTTTTTTTCTTTTTTTCACTCACGCACCACATTTTAGCCGATTTAAAAACATTAAACGAGTTTGTTGAAAACAGCGTTTTGTACCCGAGATCAGAAGGTTTTGTTGTTTCCTCACTGGAACTCCGCAATCTAACAATTATTCAAAAAGTGATCGAGTTTATAAAAAATATTGTTCTCAGTTGGAGATAAACGAGTTTGATGAAAATAGTGTTTTCAGCCCGAGATGAGAATGTTTTGTCATTTCCGCACTGGGGCACCACATTCTAGCGATTTTAAGCAAAGTGAACGAGTTTGTTAAAAAAAGTGTTTTCAGCCCGAGATTAGAAGGTTTTGACATTTCCTCTCTGGTACACCAGAATCTAGCACTTTTAAGTAAATTGACCGAGTCTTTTAAAACAGCGTTTTCTACCCGAGATGTGAAGGTTTTGTCGTTTCCTTACCGGAACTGCGCAATCTAACAATTTTTCAAAAAGTGATCGAGTTTATGAAAAATATTGTTCTCAGTTGGAGATCATAAGGTTTTGTCATTTCCTCACTGGAACACCGTATTCTAGCAATTTTTAGCAAAGTGAACGAGTTTGTGGAAAATAGTGTTTTCAGCGCGGGCTCCGGAGGTTTTATCATTTCCGCACTGGGGCACCACATTCTAGCCGGTTTATGCACAGTGAACCCGTTTGATGAAAATAGTGTTTTCAGCTCGAGATCAGAAGGTTTTCTCATTTCCGCACTGGGGCACCACATTCTAGCCGTTTCATGCAAAGTTTAAGAGTTTGTGAAAAACAGTCTTTTCTTTCCGAGATTAGAAGGTTTTGACATTTCCTCTCTGGTACACAGGAATCTAGCACTTTTTAGTAAATTGACCGACTCTTTTAAAACAGCGTTTTCTACGCGAGATGAGAAGGTTTTGTCGTTTCCTCTCTGGAACTCCGCAATCTAACAATTTTTCAAAAAGTGATCGAGTTTATGAAAAATATTGTTCTCAGTTGGAGATCATAAGGTTTTGTTATCTCCGCATTGGGACTCTACATTGTTGCCGTTCAAAGCAAACTAAACGAGTTTGTTGAAAACGTCGTTTTCTACCCGCGATCAGAAGGTTTTGTCATTTCCTCACTGGAACACCGTATTCTAGCAATTTTAAGCAAAGTGAACGTGTTTGTGGAAAATAGTGTTTTGAGCTCAAGATCAGAAGGTTTTGTCCTTTCCGCACTGGGGAACCACATTGTTGCCGTTTTTAGCAAACTAAACGAGTTTGTTGCAAACAGCATTTTCTACTCGAGATCAGAAGGTTTTGTCATTTCCTCACTGGAACACCACATTCTAGCAATTTTAAGCAGAGTGAACGAGTTTGTGGAAAATAGTGTTTTCAGCCTGAGATGAAAAGGGTTTGTCATTTCCGGACTGGGACACCACCACATTCTCGACGCTTTTAGCAAAGTGAACGAGTTTGATATAAACAGCGTTTTCTACCCGAGATCAGAAGGTTTTGTCGTTTCTTCACTGGAACACCGCAATCTAGCATTATTTTTAAAAAGGGAACGAGTTTGTGAAAGATATTGTTCTCAGTTGGACATGAGAAGGTTTTTTCTTTTTTTCACTCACGCACCACATTTTAGCCGATTTAAAAACATTAAACGAGTTTGTTGAAAACAGCGTTTTGTACCCGAGATCAGAAGGTTTTGTCAGTTCCTCACTGGAACACCGCGATCTAGCAAGTTTTAGCAAAAGGAAAGTATTTGTGAAAAAATAGTGTTTTCAGCCCAAGATGTTTTTTTTTTCATTTCCGCACTGGGGCACCACATTCTAGCAATTTTTAGCAAAGTGAACGAGTTTGTTAAAAAAAGTGTTTTCAGCCCGAGATCAGGAGGTTTTGTCCTTTCCGCACTGGGGCTCACATTCTAGCCGTTTTATGCAAAGTGCAAGAGTTTGTGAGAAACAGTCTTTTCTTCCCGAGATTAGAAGGTTTTGACATTTCCTCTCTGGTACACCAGAATCTAGGACTTTTAAGTAAATTGACCGAGTCTTTTAAAATAGCGTTTTCTACCCGAGATGAGAAGGTTTTGTCGTTTCCTCACTGGAACTCCGCAACAATTTTTCAAAAAGTGATCGAGTTTATGAAAATATTGTTCTCAGTTGGAGATGATAAGGTTTTGTTATCTCCACACTGGGGCACTATATTGTTGCCGTTTAAAGCAAACTAAACGAACTCAACGTTTTCTACCCGAGATCAAAAGGTTTTGTCATTTCCTCACTGGAACACCGTATTCTATTCTATTCTCTTGACAATAAAGCCAAAAACCCATCAAAAAAGGGCTCAAACAAGGGCGGGAAACCATTTCAACTTTTTCAAATGGCTATAAATAGTTTTATTCGAATCCCCAGGGTGCACTGATTAATTTTCACACCTTTTTAAGTGATTCTGTATTCACACCTTTGACAATAAAGCCAAAAACCCATCAAAAAAGGGCTCAAATAAGGGCGGGAAACCATTTCAACTTTTTCAAATGGCTATAAATAGTTTTATTCGAATCCCCAGGGTGCACTGATTAATTTTCACACCTTTTTAAGTGATTCTGTATTCACACCTTTGACAATAAAGCCAAAAACCCATCAAAAAAGGGCTCAAATAAGGGCGGGAAACCATTTCAACTTTTTCAAATGGCTATAAATAGTTTTATTCGAATCCCCAGGGTGCACTGATTAATTTTCACACCTTTTTAAGTGATTCTGTATTCACACCTTTGACAATAAAGCCAAAAACCCATCAAAAAAGGGCTCAAATAAGGGCGGGAAACCATTTCAACTTTTTCAAATGGCTATAAATAGTTTTATTCGAATCCCCAGGGTGCACTGATTAATTTTCACACCTTTTTAAGTGATTCTGTATTCACACCTTTGACAATAAAGCCAAAAACCCATCAAAAAAGGGCTCAAATAAGGGCGGGAAACCATTTCAACTTTTTCAAATGGCTATAAATAGTTTTATTCGAATCCCCAGGGTGCACTGATTAATTTTCACACCTTTTTAAGTGATTCTATATTCACACCTTTGACAATAAAGCCAAAAACCCATCAAAAAAGGGCTCAAATAAGGGCGGGAAACCATTTCAACTTTTTCAAATGGCTATAAATAGTTTTATTCGAATCCCCAGGGTGCACTGATTAATTTTCACACCTTTTTAAGTGATTCTGTATTCACACCTTTGACAATAAAGCCAAAAACCCATCAAAAAAGGGCTCAAATAAGGGCGGGAAACCATTTCAACTTTTTCAAATGGCTATAAATAGTTTTATTCGAATCCCCAGGGTGCACTGATTAATTTTCACACCTTTTTAAGTGATTCTGTATTCACACCTTTGACAATAAAGCCAAAAACCCATCAAAAAAGGGCTCAAACAAGGGCGGGAAACCATTTCAACTTTTTCAAATGGCTATAAATAGTTTTATTCGAATCCCCAGGGTGCACTGATTAATTTTCACACCTTTTTAAGTGATTCTGTATTCACACCTTTGACAATAAAGCCAAAAACCCATCAAAAAAGGGCTCAAATAAGGGCGGGAAACCATTTCAACTTTTTCAAATGGCTATAAATAGTTTTATTCGAATCCCCAGGGTGCACTGATTAATTTTCACACCTTTTTAAGTGATTCTGTATTCACACCTTTGACAATAAAGCCAAAAACCCATCAAAAAAGGGCTCAAATAAGGGCGGGAAACCATTTCAACTTTTTCAAATGGCTATAAATAGTTTTATTCGAATCCCCAGGGTGCACTGATTAATTTTCACACCTTTTTAAGTGATTCTGTATTCACACCTTTGACAATAAAGCCAAAAACCCATCAAAAAAGGGCTCAAATAAGGGCGGGAAACCATTTCAACTTTTTCAAATGGCTATAAATAGTTTTATTCGAATCCCCAGGGTGCACTGATTAATTTTCACACCTTTTTAAGTGATTCTGTATTCACACCTTTGACAATAAAGCCAAAAACCCATCAAAAAAGGGCTCAAATAAGGGCGGGAAACCATTTCAACTTTTTCAAATGGCTATAAATAGTTTTATTCGAATCCCCAGGGTGCACTGATTAATTTTCACACCTTTTTAAGTGATTCTGTATTCACACCTTTGACAATAAAGCCAAAAACCCATCAAAAAAGGGCTCAAATAAGGGCGGGAAACCATTTCAACTTTTTCAAATGGCTATAAATAGTTTTATTCGAATCCCCAGGGTGCACTGATTAATTTTCACACCTTTTTAAGTGATTCTGTATTCACACCTTTGACAATAAAGCCAAAAACCCATCAAAAAAGGGCTCAAATAAGGGCGGGAAACCATTTCAACTTTTTCAAATGGCTATAAATAGTTTTATTCGAATCCCCAGGGTGCACTGATTAATTTTCACACCTTTTTAAGTGATTCTGTATTCACACCTTTGACAATAAAGCCAAAAACCCATCAAAAAAGGGCTCAAATAAGGGCGGGAAACCATTTCAACTTTTTCAAATGGCTATAAATAGTTTTATTCGAATCCCCAGGGTGCACTGATTAATTTTCACACCTTTTTAAGTGATTCTGTATTCACACCTTTGACAATAAAGCCAAAAACCCATCAAAAAAGGGCTCAAATAAGGGCGGGAAACCATTTCAACTTTTTCAAATGGCTATAAATAGTTTTATTCGAATCCCCAGGGTGCACTGATTAATTTTCACACCTTTTTAAGTGATTCTGTATTCACACCTTTGACAATAAAGCCAAAAACCCATCAAAAAAGGGCTCAAATAAGGGCGGGAAACCATTTCAACTTTTTCAAATGGCTATAAATAGTTTTATTCGAATCCCCAGGGTGCACTGATTAATTTTCACACCTTTTTAAGTGATTCTGTATTCACACCTTTGACAATAAAGCCAAAAACCCATCAAAAAAGGGCTCAAATAAGGGCGGGAAACCATTTCAACTTTTTCAAATGGCTATAAATAGTTTTATTCGAATCCCCAGGGTGCACTGATTAATTTTCACACCTTTTTAAGTGATTCTGTATTCACACCTTTGACAATAAAGCCAAAAACCCATCAAAAAAGGGCTCAAATAAGGGCGGGAAACCATTTCAACTTTTTCAAATGGCTATAAATAGTTTTATTCGAATCCCCAGGGTGCACTGATTAATTTTCACACCTTTTTAAGTGATTCTGTATTCACACCTTTGACAATAAAGCCAAAAACCCATCAAAAAAGGGCTCAAATAAGGGCGGGAAACCATTTCAACTTTTTCAAATGGCTATAAATAGTTTTATTCGAATCCCCAGGGTGCACTGATTAATTTTCACACCTTTTTAAGTGATTCTGTATTCACACCTTTGACAATAAAGCCAAAAACCCATCAAAAAAGGGCTCAAATAAGGGCGGGAAACCATTTCAACTTTTTCAAATGGCTATAAATAGTTTTATTCGAATCCCCAGGGTGCACTGATTAATTTTCACACCTTTTTAAGTGATTCTATATTCACACCTTTGACAATAAAGCCAAAAACCCATCAAAAAAGGGCTCAAATAAGGGCGGGAAACCATTTCAACTTTTTCAAATGGCTATAAATAGTTTTATTCGAATCCCCAGGGTGCACTGATTAATTTTCACACCTTTTTAAGTGATTCTGTATTCACACCTTTGACAATAAAGCCAAAAACCCATCAAAAAAGGGCTCAAATAAGGGCGGGAAACCATTTCAACTTTTTCAAATGGCTATAAATAGTTTTATTCGAATCCCCAGGGTGCACTGATTAATTTTCACACCTTTTTAAGTGATTCTGTATTCACACCTTTGACAATAAAGCCAAAAACCCATCAAAAAAGGGCTCAAATAAGGGCGGGAAACCATTTCAACTTTTTCAAATGGCTATAAATAGTTTTATTCGAATCCCCAGGGTGCACTGATTAATTTTCACACCTTTTTAAGTGATTCTGTATTCACACCTTTGACAATAAAGCCAAAAACCCATCAAAAAAGGGCTCAAATAAGGGCGGGAAACCATTTCAACTTTTTCAAATGGCTATAAATAGTTTTATTCGAATCCCCAGGGTGCACTGATTAATTTTCACACCTTTTTAAGTGATTCTGTATTCACACCTTTGACAATAAAGCCAAAAACCCATCAAAAAAGGGCTCAAATAAGGGGGGGAAACCATTTCAACTTTTTCAAATGGCTATAAATAGTTTTATTCGAATCCCCAGGGTGCACTGATTAATTTTCACACCTTTTTAAGTGATTCTTATTCACACCTTTGACAATAAAGCCAAAAACCCTCAAAAAGGGTATAAGGGGGGGAAACATTTTAATTTTCAAATGGCTATAAATAGTTTTATTCGAATCCCCAGGGTGCACTGATTAATTTTCACACCTTTTTAAGTGATTCTGTATTCACACCTTTGACAATAAAGCCAAAAACCCATCAAAAAAGGGCTCAAATAAGGGCGGGAAACCATTTCAACTTTTTCAAATGGCTATAAATAGTTTTATTCGAATCCCCAGGGTGCACTGATTAATTTTCACACCTTTTTAAGTGATTCTGTATTCACACCTTTGACAATAAAGCCAAAAACCCATCAAAAAAGGGCTCAAATAAGGGCGGGAAACCATTTCAACTTTTTCAAATGGCTATAAATAGTTTTATTCGAATCCCCAGGGTGCACTGATTAATTTTCACACCTTTTTAAGTGATTCTGTATTCACACCTTTGACAATAAAGCCAAAAACCCATCAAAAAAGGGCTCAAACAAGGGCGGGAAACCATTTCAACTTTTTCAAATGGCTATAAATAGTTTTATTCGAATCCCCAGGGTGCACTGATTAATTTTCACACCTTTTTAAGTGATTCTGTATTCACACCTTTGACAATAAAGCCAAAAACCCATCAAAAAAGGGCTCAAATAAGGGCGGGAAACCATTTCAACTTTTTCAAATGGCTATAAATAGTTTTATTCGAATCCCCAGGGTGCACTGATTAATTTTCACACCTTTTTAAGTGATTCTGTATTCACACCTTTGACAATAAAGCCAAAAACCCATCAAAAAAGGGCTCAAATAAGGGCGGGAAACCATTTCAACTTTTTCAAATGGCTATAAATAGTTTTATTCGAATCCCCAGGGTGCACTGATTAATTTTCACACCTTTTTAAGTGATTCTGTATTCACACCTTTGACAATAAAGCCAAAAACCCATCAAAAAAGGGCTCAAATAAGGGCGGGAAACCATTTCAACTTTTTCAAATGGCTATAAATAGTTTTATTCGAATCCCCAGGGTGCACTGATTAATTTTCACACCTTTTTAAGTGATTCTGTATTCACACCTTTGACAATAAAGCCAAAAACCCATCAAAAAAGGGCTCAAATAAGGGCGGGAAACCATTTCAACTTTTTCAAATGGCTATAAATAGTTTTATTCGAATCCCCAGGGTGCACTGATTAATTTTCACACCTTTTTAAGTGATTCTGTATTCACACCTTTGACAATAAAGCCAAAAACCCATCAAAAAAGGGCTCAAATAAGGGCGGGAAACCATTTCAACTTTTTCAAATGGCTATAAATAGTTTTATTCGAATCCCCAGGGTGCACTGATTAATTTTCACACCTTTTTAAGTGATTCTGTATTCACACCTTTGACAATAAAGCCAAAAACCCATCAAAAAAGGGCTCAAATAAGGGCGGGAAACCATTTCAACTTTTTCAAATGGCTATAAATAGTTTTATTCGAATCCCCAGGGTGCACTGATTAATTTTCACACCTTTTTAAGTGATTCTGTATTCACACCTTTGACAATAAAGCCAAAAACCCATCAAAAAAGGGCTCAAATAAGGGCGGGAAACCATTTCAACTTTTTCAAATGGCTATAAATAGTTTTATTCGAATCCCCAGGGTGCACTGATTAATTTTCACACCTTTTTAAGTGATTCTGTATTCACACCTTTGACAATAAAGCCAAAAACCCATCAAAAAAGGGCTCAAATAAGGGCGGGAAACCATTTCAACTTTTTCAAATGGCTATAAATAGTTTTATTCGAATCCCCAGGGTGCACTGATTAATTTTCACACCTTTTTAAGTGATTCTGTATTCACACCTTTGACAATAAAGCCAAAAACCCATCAAAAAAGGGCTCAAATAAGGGCGGGAAACCATTTCAACTTTTTCAAATGGCTATAAATAGTTTTATTCGAATCCCCAGGGTGCACTGATTAATTTTCACACCTTTTTAAGTGATTCTTATTCACACCTTTGAAAATAAAGCCAAAAACCCATAAAAAGGGAAGGGGGGGAAAAAATTTTAAATTTCAAATGGCTATAAATAGTTTTATTCGAATCCCCAGGGTGCACTGATTAATTTTCACACCTTTTTAAGTGATTCTGTATTCACACCTTTGACAATAAAGCCAAAAACCCATCAAAAAAGGGCTCAAATAAGGGCGGGAAACCATTTCAACTTTTTCAAATGGCTATAAATAGTTTTATTCGAATCCCCAGGGTGCACTGATTAATTTTCACACCTTTTTAAGTGATTCTGTATTCACACCTTTGACAATAAAGCCAAAAACCCATCAAAAAAGGGCTCAAATAAGGGCGGGAAACCATTTCAACTTTTTCAAATGGCTATAAATAGTTTTATTCGAATCCCCAGGGTGCACTGATTAATTTTCACACCTTTTTAAGTGATTCTGTATTCACACCTTTGACAATAAAGCCAAAAACCCATCAAAAAAGGGCTCAAATAAGGGCGGGAAACCATTTCAACTTTTTCAAATGGCTATAAATAGTTTTATTCGAATCCCCAGGGTGCACTGATTAATTTTCACACCTTTTTAAGTGATTCTGTATTCACACCTTTGACAATAAAGCCAAAAACCCATCAAAAAAAGGGCTCAAATAAGGGCGGGAAACCATTTCAACTTTTTCAAATGGCTATAAATAGTTTTATTCGAATCCCCAGGGTGCACTGATTAATTTTCACACCTTTTTAAGTGATTCTGTATTCACACCTTTGACAATAAAGCCAAAAACCCATCAAAAAAGGGCTCAAATAAGGGCGGGAAACCATTTCAACTTTTTCAAATGGCTATAAATAGTTTTATTCGAATCCCCAGGGTGCACTGATTAATTTTACATTTTTAGTTTTTTTTTCTTTTAAATAAAGAAAAATAAATGGAAATTTTTTTTTTTCAAATGGCTATAAATAGTTTTATTCGAATCCCCAGGGTGCACTGATTAATTTTCACACCTTTTTAAGTGATTCTGTATTCACACCTTTGACAATAAAGCCAAAAACCCATCAAAAAAGGGCTCAAATAAGGGCGGGAAACCATTTCAACTTTTTCAAATGGCTATAAATAGTTTTATTCGAATCCCCAGGGTGCACTGATTAATTTTCACACCTTTTTAAGTGATTCTGTATTCACACCTTTGACAATAAAGCCAAAAACCCATCAAAAAAGGGCTCAAATAAGGGCGGGAAACCATTTCAACTTTTTCAAATGGCTATAAATAGTTTTATTCGAATCCCCAGGGTGCACTGATTAATTTTCACACCTTTTTAAGTGATTCTGTATTCACACCTTTGACAATAAAGCCAAAAACCCATCAAAAAAGGGCTCAAATAAGGGCGGGAAACCATTTCAACTTTTTCAAATGGCTATAAATAGTTTTATTCGAATCCCCAGGGTGCACTGATTAATTTTCACACCTTTTTAAGTGATTCTGTATTCACACCTTTGACAATAAAGCCAAAAACCCATCAAAAAAGGGCTCAAATAAGGGCGGGAAACCATTTCAACTTTTTCAAATGGCTATAAATAGTTTTATTCGAATCCCCAGGGTGCACTGATTAATTTTCACACCTTTTTAAGTGATTCTGTATTCACACCTTTGACAATAAAGCCAAAAACCCATCAAAAAAGGGCTCAAATAAGGGCGGGAAACCATTTCAACTTTTTCAAATGGCTATAAATAGTTTTATTCGAATCCCCAGGGTGCACTGATTAATTTTCACACCTTTTTAAGTGATTCTGTATTCACACCTTTGACAATAAAGCCAAAAACCCATCAAAAAAGGGCTCAAATAAGGGCGGGAAACCATTTCAACTTTTTCAAATGGCTATAAATAGTTTTATTCGAATCCCCAGGGTGCACTGATTAATTTTCACACCTTTTTAAGTGATTCTGTATTCACACCTTTGACAATAAAGCCAAAAACCCATCAAAAAAGGGCTCAAATAAGGGCGGGAAACCATTTCAACTTTTTCAAATGGCTATAAATAGTTTTATTCGAATCCCCAGGGTGCACTGATTAATTTTCACACCTTTTTAAGTGATTCTGTATTCACACCTTTGACAATAAAGCCAAAAACCCATCAAAAAAGGGCTCAAATAAGGGCGGGAAACCATTTCAACTTTTTCAAATGGCTATAAATAGTTTTATTCGAATCCCCAGGGTGCACTGATTAATTTTCACACCTTTTTAAGTGATTCTGTATTCACACCTTTGACAATAAAGCCAAAAACCCATCAAAAAAGGGCTCAAATAAGGGCGGGAAACCATTTCAACTTTTTCAAATGGCTATAAATAGTTTTATTCGAATCCCCAGGGTGCACTGATTAATTTTCACACCTTTTTAAGTGATTCTGTATTCACACCTTTGACAATAAAGCCAAAAACCCATCAAAAAAGGGCTCAAATAAGGGCGGGAAACCATTTCAACTTTTTCAAATGGCTATAAATAGTTTTATTCGAATCCCCAGGGTGCACTGATTAATTTTCACACCTTTTTATGTTTTTCTTTTTTCACCCCTTTGACAATAAAGCCAAAAACCCCTCAAAAAAGGGCAAAGGGGGGGAAACCCTTTTAATTTTTCAAATGGCTATAAATAGTTTTATTCGAATCCCCAGGGTGCACTGATTAATTTTCACACCTTTTTAAGTGATTCTGTATTCACACCTTTGACAATAAAGCCAAAAACCCATCAAAAAAGGGCTCAAATAAGGGCGGGAAACCATTTCAACTTTTTCAAATGGCTATAAATAGTTTTATTCGAATCCCCAGGGTGCACTGATTAATTTTCACACCTTTTTAAGTGATTCTGTATTCACACCTTTGACAATAAAGCCAAAAACCCATCAAAAAAGGGCTCAAATAAGGGCGGGAAACCATTTCAACTTTTTCAAATGGCTATAAATAGTTTTATTCGAATCCCCAGGGTGCACTGATTAATTTTCACACCTTTTTAAGTGATTCTGTATTCACACCTTTGACAATAAAGCCAAAAACCCATCAAAAAAGGGCTCAAATAAGGGCGGGAAACCATTTCAACTTTTTCAAATGGCTATAAATAGTTTTATTCGAATCCCCAGGGTGCACTGATTAATTTTCACACCTTTTTAAGTGATTCTGTATTCACACCTTTGACAATAAAGCCAAAAACCCATCAAAAAAGGGCTCAAATAAGGGCGGGAAACCATTTCAACTTTTTCAAATGGCTATAAATAGTTTTATTCGAATCCCCAGGGTGCACTGATTAATTTTCACACCTTTTTAAGTGATTCTGTATTCACACCTTTGACAATAAAGCCAAAAACCCATCAAAAAAGGGCTCAAATAAGGGCGGGAAACCATTTCAACTTTTTCAAATGGCTATAAATAGTTTTATTCGAATCCCCAGGGTGCACTGATTAATTTTCACACCTTTTTAAGTGATTCTGTATTCACACCTTTGACAATAAAGCCAAAAACCCATCAAAAAAGGGCTCAAATAAGGGCGGGAAACCATTTCAACTTTTTCAAATGGCTATAAATAGTTTTATTCGAATCCCCAGGGTGCACTGATTAATTTTCACACCTTTTTAAGTGATTCTGTATTCACACCTTTGACAATAAAGCCAAAAACCCATCAAAAAAGGGCTCAAATAAGGGCGGGAAACCATTTCAACTTTTTCAAATGGCTATAAATAGTTTTATTCGAATCCCCAGGGTGCACTGATTAATTTTCACACCTTTTTAAGTGATTCTGTATTCACACCTTTGACAATAAAGCCAAAAACCCATCAAAAAAGGGCTCAAATAAGGGCGGGAAACCATTTCAACTTTTTCAAATGGCTATAAATAGTTTTATTCGAATCCCCAGGGTGCACTGATTAATTTTCACACCTTTTTTGTTTTTTTTTTTTAAAACGGGGGGAAAATTATTTCAAATGGCTATAAATAGTTTTATTCGAATCCCCAGGGTGCACTGATTAATTTTCACACCTTTTTAAGTGATTCTGTATTCACACCTTTGACAATAAAGCCAAAAACCCATCAAAAAAGGGCTCAAATAAGGGCGGGAAACCATTTCAACTTTTTCAAATGGCTATAAATAGTTTTATTCGAATCCCCAGGGTGCACTGATTAATTTTCACACCTTTTTAAGTGATTCTGTATTCACACCTTTGACAATAAAGCCAAAAACCCATCAAAAAAGGGCTCAAATAAGGGCGGGAAACCATTTCAACTTTTTCAAATGGCTATAAATAGTTTTATTCGAATCCCCAGGGTGCACTGATTAATTTTCACACCTTTTTAAGTGATTCTGTATTCACACCTTTGACAATAAAGCCAAAAACCCATCAAAAAAGGGCTCAAATAAGGGCGGGAAACCATTTCAACTTTTTCAAATGGCTATAAATAGTTTTATTCGAATCCCCAGGGTGCACTGATTAATTTTCACACCTTTTTAAGTGATTCTGTATTCACACCTTTGACAATAAAGCCAAAAACCCATCAAAAAAGGGCTCAAATAAGGGCGGGAAACCATTTCAACTTTTTCAAATGGCTATAAATAGTTTTATTCGAATCCCCAGGGTGCACTGATTAATTTTCACACCTTTTTAAGTGATTCTGTATTCACACCTTTGACAATAAAGCCAAAAACCCATCAAAAAAGGGCTCAAATAAGGGCGGGAAACCATTTCAACTTTTTCAAATGGCTATAAATAGTTTTATTCGAATCCCCAGGGTGCACTGATTAATTTTCACACCTTTTTAAGTGATTCTGTATTCACACCTTTGACAATAAATAATATAATATCAGCGCCGATAATTTGACGTCACATCCGGTAAAAAATAGGGAAAAATATCCAGCACATCGTCTCCGCGAGTCGTGGAAAATAATTTTCAAGTGGACGTGTTTGTTTCATTTTTCTAAGTGGACAGCCTGGATTAATTTTGGTCCATGCAGTCGAGGGAGGTGGTAGGGACATTGCTTCGACTATTTGTGGACAGATGTCGGTAAAAGAAATAGCTTTACTACAAAATTGATAGCAAATAACGACGGCGTACTTTTGTGTCATGTCGGAAAATTTCGCTTACTCCAAATAATTGACCTGCCAACTTTTGGATCTAGCAATCACGGATGTAGCAAAAGTGATTATTTGAATAGCCTATTCGGTTGACAACACCACGGATCAAACACTGGTGGTTGTAGTTTACAGTGGCTATAGCGGGAATATCATTATCACAAGCCTTGAAGTTAAAATTTCGAGCAAGTTATCTCTGCAAGACGTCGAAAAGAAGTTTGTAGCAGGCATGTTTTCTTCGTATTTCTGAACTGACAGTTCTTGTGATTTTGTACTGTGAAACGGAGACAGGTTGCAGAATAATTGCTTTAACCATTGTAGGAAAGATTTTGACTTCAGATGCAGTTTAAGGGTAGTTTGAAGGAAGCTGGAAGGAAGAGACATTTAGCATCAGGTTTTTTATGAGAAACCGCAAACCGCAAACCTGAGGATGTCACGTGACCATGGTCTTGCGGTCGCGTTTGCAGTTTGCAGTTCGCGTTTGAACGGCAGTATAAAGGGCTTCTAGCGGTAAGTGATTTACGGCAAGGTTTTTTTGCCATTAAAAATTGTGCAGCCTCGCGTTTAAAGGCAACAAACAAGTCTCTTTACCTGTCTGCGATGTGCTAGTTAAATTGTTGAACTTGAATCAAAGAATTATTCGGTTTTATAGGTGATGAAACTGAAGCACTTCGACTTGACGAAAAACGACAAGGCGGAACGAAACACGTACTCCGAAGTCGAACGCCTTGCTAAAATTTGAAACCCTGGCAACCTGAAATTGCAAACGTCTAACCGCAAACTGCAGTTTGCAGTTTGCGGTTTCCCAAAAAAAAACCTGAAGCTAAAGGTCTCTGATTGAGACCTGCGGAGAGCGAAGTGCTGTGTAATGGCGGACAATTTCACATTCGCAAAACACGAGTCGCTCCAACTTTTGGACTAGCAATAACTAATGCACGGAAATCGTTAAGCGAAATAGCCTATTCTGTTTACTAGGCTATGTATGAATTATTGGTGGGTTTAGTTTGTAGTGTCTACCTCGGCGATATCATTATCACAGGCCTTGAAGTTTGAGGGGTCGGTATCACTGGAGGTGTTTTTGTTCTATAAACTAGTGTGCACGTGTTCAAATAAAAAACTTACAAACTGCATGCTTCCTGGAGGTTGGTACTCTATTTCTTGCATTTTGTATTGAACATTATATTGGTTCCAATGATATAATAAATGCCATGTACTATCGGTACCTGTGGTCATCCATTGTTTAATCTCAACTGCGGCTAATTGTAAGAAACATAATAAATAATTATGGTTTCTTTCACCTGGGGGCCAAATTTAAATCTTGGCTCAAGGTTAATTACAGGTTTATTAATTGTGGCATAAGAATTAATTTTTGACCTCCTGGGGCACTTAGGTGTGGCCAGTGGAAGATATAATAACAAATAAAATAACAAAAGATAAATTAAGAAGCGAATTTTAAAAATATAAACAGGATTTTCTGATATAAATGCATAAATACATACATTAAACATAGGCACGCTAAGCGTGCAGGAGTTATTTTTTCAATTTATGGGGTGGCTTGGGGTGAAACTGGGTGATTGTCCTGTTGGGATGGTTTATGCCAAGGGTTGAGCTATTTGTGTATGGCAGCCCACGGAGTCACTTTTTGCACAAAATTTGCTTGCAAACAAAATAATTTTCACGTGCATTTTGATACATCAGAACTGTTTTATTCAATACGTAAATTTTCATCATTTAATTGAAAAAACAAAACTAATTCAATTATCAAAATGTCACAAAATGGCACGTTCTTATTCTGTTTAAAGCGGTTATTTTGTTGCTAGCTTTCTAGTAACCATTTCCTTTCTTTTGTTTGTTACGGAATACTTTTGGCTTTTTGCCAAACACTGTAACATGATATTGTTGTTTTTCTCACTTTTGTAACATGACACCTTTGTTTTTTAAAACGAACGTAACACGATACCCTTGTTTTTCTAGAAAAAAGCCATGTCTCCATATAGACATTGAACGAAAAGTACTATAATAAACGAAGTAATAAACGAATCAAATCAAAAACCACTTTCTTCGGGAAAGTTCTTTAAAGCGCACTACACCTGGAGTAATTGTTTCCTGTCAGAACTGTTCAACAAAGATTTTCGTTCATTCACAACGTAAATTCTATTCAACAAACAAGAACTAATTGAGTTATCAAATTGTCACGGAATGGCACGCTCTTAGTCTGTTTTTGCTATCGATCGTAGTTGCTTTTAACAGCAAAGTTAATACTTGTACCGGTTCATTAAATGTTTGAACGAGATGTTTTACAGTTGATTTTTATAGTTTACTTTTGCCGCCCGCTTTGCGAAGTTTGTTGGGAAATTGGAAACTTTGTTATGAAGTTGTCAATTACGTTGCGAGTTTTGCGAATATAATTGCGAACTTCGATACAAAGTTCCTAACTTCGGCCCGACTGAACTTTTCAAGTTTGGTAGAGGAGAAACAAGACATGTTGCTCGAAAGTCAGCGATTTCTGAACTAGATGATTTTAGAACTGGTCAAGGAAGGTTCAAGTAGCTTGAAGTGCAAGACAACGTTTCGCATCAGCGATCACGCAAGTGATTTGCCGATAAATAAATTTTATGCATGTAGAAATTTGGTCAAATTTTAACTTTTCTGTATGAAAACACATATTTAACGATTTCTGTAAGGCATAATCTTCACTGTCTTCAATTTCAAGTCTTCTGCGTTTGTAAACCGGATGAAACTGGATGGTTTACCCATATATAAAATTGATTTTAATCGAAGCCGACGCGACGCGACAGGGAAGACTAATTTGTTCGAGACATGTTTACCGCTCGCGGAACATAAACGTTTTTCATTTTTATGACATTTGTTTCCAACAGTTTAGCGTAGCAAAGCCCTTTTTGATAACATAATTACAGAAGGTTTTAATAAATTTGGGCCGAAGTTGGGAACTTTGTATCGAAGCTCACAATTTGATTCGCGAACTCGCAACCTATTTGGCAACTTCGTAACAAACTTAATTTCCCAACGAACTTCGCAAAGCGGACGGCAAAAGTAACGACAACATTATTCTTCAAATCTACATTGCGCAAATGTTATATGTAACGTACGCTCGAATAAGAAGAATAACAAGTTAGTGTTGGGCCTTTTGCTCACGGCGTGTGCGTTGTAAGTAGGGGAGCGTTACGAAAAACGTTTTTAATCCAGGGTTAATTCACAACTCACCAATTCCGCCTCCTACAAATCTAAAATCTTCGAACGAAATCGCTCACTACAACTGTGTCAGATTGCTTCCCCCTTATAAACTACAATTTGATTGGTTCTGATAGTACCTGAAATCTGATTGGTGTGACAAACAAACATACTTCACTGACCCACTGACTGACTGACTGAATGATTACACGGGAACATCATGCCGACTAAGAGCTATTTTTGAAAAAATAACTCAATAAATTGATTGTCATGATTGATATGGCAAAAAAAAGTTTTAAGCTATATTGAAAATTAAATGCTTTGGCCTTGGCTAACAAAATCCAGTTAGAAAGAAAAAAAAAGAAAGGTGGGGGAGAGACAGGTTGCCTACTTCAAGCTCCTAATTAACTAGCCTGGTTCTTATTTGTGCATTTTTAAGTCTCAATGACTGACCCTTTTTTGCTAAATATAAAATCTCAAAATTAATTCATTTTATTTATTAATTTATGTGTATGCATGTATTTGTTTTATGGGTTGATAGAACAACATAAGACTTACAAACACAAAACCACAACCCTTCAACACACAACCCAAAAACACAAATGCTGCTCCATGTTACATTTATTATTTATTTTCCTGAGTTAAACATTAGCTCAACAATATAAGTGAATTTTTTTATTTTAACAAACAGAAGTCCCCTTTTTTTGGTTTAAGCAGTTTATTTTTTATTGTACAGCTCACTCCAATGGTATTGGAAAGCTGAAAGGAGAGTTAGCATGAGATAAAACCATGTTTAAGGAGGCAATGCAGGCAGAAAAAAGTTTAAATATATTGAAGGCATGCAGCCAAGGAAAAGGATTGATTCTACCTTGATGGAAAAGTGTGGAAATACAATTTCCATGCATAAAGAACAAAAGAGTGACTATTTTAAGAACCAAAGGGATATGAATATTTGCTCACAAGTTTTTAATATGAAACTTAAAATAACCAAAAAGGTTACACAAGAATTTCTTTTCAATGTGTAGTTCCAGAAAATATGCATATTCCCCCCACATTTACCAGATGAGCCTGTGTATTAAGTTTGATGCATTGGTTTAAATTTTGGGGTCTTTGAGACCTCCCCAAACCACTACCTCCTCTTTGGAATATCCAATCCTTTTGTGGGGATATCATAGATATATTTCTGTACCTAAACAATAGTGCACTGTACAAATCGGAAACAAAAAATGTCAGAAAATGGGAGTCTAAAATGGCTGAGACATTGACACCCAAAACATAGATGATGTGTCTTAGTATAGCGCAGGAAATACCCAGATCTGATTAAGTTTTGCTCTTGGGCAAGTGAAAATAGAGGTTTAATGGCCAAGTGGGTAAGTAAGATTAGTCTCAACAGTTATTGGGTCACTGAGAAAGTGGATTTCAAAATTTGTGGCCTAAATCTTTTTCAATTATTTGTTTTCTGTTTGTTTGTTTTTTTTGTTTGTTTTTTCATTCGTACCTCAGTGAGACCCCTATCCTATTTTCCCCTAAGTTAAATAGTGCAACTCTACTCAGAAAGCCCAATAAAAGAGATAATGGATGCAAAAGGAAGGCTACCTCTCAAGTGGCGTTGCCACTCACATAATTAAGGCTACTGACTTTGCCACTCACAGATTACACTTTAGTGGCTGTGCCACATGTACAGGCCAATAACAGGGAAAAATTAACATCTAGAATCAAGGGCTAAGTAAAATAATATCCTTATTCCTCTACCAGCTATTACAATGAGAAGACTAAATAAAAAAAGCTATTCTCATTCATAATTATGACGCGGAATTCACAAGTGCGTGGATTACCGGTACATAACCCCGTTTGTTTATAGATAGTTGTATTATGTAATGCCTAATCAGCATGTGCACAATCGCGGTATTTAAAGATCTCTTTGCTTAGTTTCGGGACATTTCGAAAGAGATACGCAAGCCGGGAAGACCGGACGAATTTTCTTATACTCTCGCCGTACGTCGCCGAAGCCCAAGCAAGTAAATGGCTGTACCTACCCTGCTGCTGCTATAAAAACTACAGGACTTACTCTGTATTTCAGCTTATATCCAGTCTCTGCCGCTTTCCCAGTTCCACAGCATTCCGGAGAAGCGGGACAACGTATACAACAATTACTCGGTATTTTAAAACATTTATATGCTTTCTTTTTCGCTTGCTATCTCGTTTGTTTATCGCGTAGTGTGCTTTATATCTAGTTCTGTTTATGGCAATTTATTAGCGGACCCCGTTTATTACGGCTTTAGTAGCTTACGTTCGCTCGTGTGTCGAGCAGAGATTGGCAGACGCCGTGTGTTGGCTGTAGTAGCTTACGTTCGCTCGTGTGTCGAGCAGAAATTGGCAGATGCCGTTTGTCGGCTGTAATAGCTAAAACGTTCCGTCGCTCGTGTGTCGAGCAGAGATTGGTAGACGCCGTGTGTCGGCTGTAATAGCTAAAACGTTCCGTCGCTCGTGTGTCGAGCAGAGATTGGCAGACGCCGTGTGTCGGCTGTTATAGCTAAAACGTTCGCTCGTATGTCGAGCAGAAATTGGCAGATGCTGTCTGTTGGTTGTAGCTAAAACGTTCGCTCGTGTGTCGAGTAGAAATTGGAACATGCCGTGTGTCGGCTATAGCTATGTTCGCTCCTTTGTTGAGCACAATTTGTTTCACGACGTGTTACGGTTTTGGTCTCAAGTGTGCTCGTGTGTCGAGCTAAGTTGGCAAGAGCCATGCGTCGTCTTTGTTTAAAGTTTGAATTGGGTATCGAGGGTATTTGGCAACAGTCATGTGTCGGTCCTTTTAAGTGTTGGTGTGTTAGGTGCTTTGTTATGGTTTATCGGTCTGGAATTGATAAGCTTTCATGTCAAGAAAAATACAGTAGTTGTGTGGACTTTTGTTTAAGAGCTTACTGCTGTTTGAGTGTTAAGCTTAGGTTAAAGTGTTAACACGTTGGGCTAACGTAAGGTTTGTTACCTAACACATCCCAGTGCGGAACTTTAAATAGACAATTGTATATTTCTGTAGGTTTAGTTTGTAATTATTAAAAGCTCGCCGGTCGGCCGTTTTTATCCACGGAGTTAAGCATTTTATCCACGTTTAGACGCTACAACCTGGGTTATACTAGAGTTATGTTTATCCTTTACTTCTCCCCTAGCTAGAATTTTAACAATTCAAAATATTATGTCATTTTAAAATAATAAAAAATAGTCAGTCCACCCCCTCCACTGGCCTTGTCGCGATCAGAAGGGTATTCTAATTTACACCCTATAATCCGTTTACGACGGATTCCTGGTCCGGCTTGGCTAGTGGGGTTTTTCCCTTTTGTTCTTTTTTCGTTTTTGTCTTACGTTTTCCTTTCTCGGCAGACATCACTGGTGTTATTCTGTCCGCCTTAGGTCTTGGCGTTTTCTTTACTCTTAACTTCACTCTCATTATAAGCCACGATCTAAATACATGCTATGATATGGTATAGGGAAGTAACCCCACTAGCTGGGTTGGGCCTCTCTCGTGGTTGGATATACCGGTTGGGGTTTGAGGGGTTTTCTGAGTTTTGGGGAGAAGGTGTATTTTGAGGATTATTTCCTGTAAATGCGGAGATCTTTTGGCGTTTATACTGAAGCAGCAAGGTGCGTGAGCAGCCGTAGGCCACAATCTTTTCCCATATCTTATCTACGCCGGACAATGAGCGGCATAATTAATGAGTGAGAATGGTAAACTATTCTCATTCATAATTATGACGCGGAATTCACAAGTGCGTGGATTACATAACCCCGTTTGTTTATAGATAGTTGTATTATGTAATGCCTAATCAGCATGTGCACAATCGCGGTATTTAAAGATCTCTTTGCTTAGTTTCGGGACATTTCGAAAGAGATACGCAAGCCGGGAAGTCCGAACAAATTTTCGACCCTCCCACCTCCCCTTCGGCGACGTAATACACAGCTATAGTGCTTTCTCACCCAGTCGCTCATTGCCTCGGCCACAATCTTTTCCCATATCTTATCCACGCCGGACAATGAGCGGCATAATTAATGAGCGAGAATGGTAAACTATCCTCACTCATCCCCAGAACCAGTTCAACAATTCAATTAAAATTCAAAGGACGAGTCACAGAGACCAAAAAATACAATACTTTTAATCAGAATGGGTAGTAGCACATTACCCATGGACTGGTCAGACAAGTTTTGCCAAGTACTCAATAATTGTTAGTTGCTTTGTCAAAGTGAAACCCTTTCAGAAAGCTGTAAATGGTTCAAAACAGATTAAAATGTAGCTCCTCCTAACCAGCTTGAGTAGATTTTAGAAACAGGTCAAGAATTATTTGAATAAGTCATAGCTCTACAATAATTACTGAGCCATGTGACAATTATTTGGTATCAATCTTTATGTAACAGACAAGTCAATCTCAAATTACATAAAGTGATTATACAAATATTTACAACAATAAAATAATTAAGAAAATTAATTCTCTTTCAGGCCAGTGCTAAATTAAATGCTACTATAGGTCTGTGCAATTGTTTTGGCTCCAAAGATATTAAATGATTTCTGTTTAGCGGGCTCACAACAGTTTTTAGCCCTTTCCAGCTCTTATAATGAGTGATACTAGTTGTCGATAGCATGATGTTATCCATCCTCTTTATATACTTATAAGCTAAACTGCAATGAGCGCCAAAAGTGTTGAGACAGTCGGCACTTTTTCAGTACCTTGGACAAATTGTACCCCTCACCCCTTCAATATAACCCCCTCCCCCCGAAACAATGTTGTATTTGTTATCTGCAAAACTTGCCACGTTTGAGTACAACATTGAAAGGGGGGGGGGAGGGGGAGTGGTTCAGAAGTGGCAGCAGATTAAAGGTGAAAAAACGGGAATTTTAAATTAGTATCAATTTCATCCAACTGTCTCAAGGACTTTTGACGCCTATTGTCTGAAAGGGAAATCTAGCTTTTTGCAATAATTATAAGTGCAAACTAAGAATCCATGGAAATACAATGTTTCGTGGGCTAAGACGCATTTTTCTGATATATAACATAACGGGTTACCACGGGTAACCACGGGTAACCAAACAAATTAAAAGGAATAAGAGTATCTGATAGCTTTCCTCGTCACGCACGCTCGATTTTTTCCTTTGCTCTAAGCAGCTTTAAAATGCGATACAAAAACCCCGAGATATTTAAGGTGGTTGCATAATTTATTTGGCACCTAATCCTATTAATTTATTTGCAAAGCAGACATACACACGTGTTTCAACACAAATTCTAGCCTTAAAAACGATTTGGCCTTGTTTCAATGCGCAGGTCTAGCCGATTTGTGACGTCATCGCCAAATTACAATAATCACGATATTTACGCGCTAATTAATCTTTCGTAATGCAGCGCAGTACCAATGTGATCACCTGATTCTAAAGAATAATATATGTTTGTGTCCATACCGAAAATTCACCTTCAGACAATGAGCGGCAAAAGTGTTGAGACAGTTGGCACTTTTTAAGTACCTTGGACAAATTTTACCCCTCACCCCTTCAATATAACCCCCTCCCACCGAAACAATGTTGTATTTGTTATCTGCAAAACTTGCCTCGTTTGAGTACAAGATTGAAAAGGGGGGGGGGGGAGTGGTTCAGAAGCGGCAGCAGATTAAAGGTGAAAAAACGAGAATTTTAAATTAGTATCAATTTTATCCAACTGTCTCAAGGACTTTTGACGCCCATATATTGTGGCTTCTGTTTCTATAATTATTTTTTTGTTTGATTAGTTATTATTATCTTCCACACCCCAGTGCCTCCAGGGGGTCAAAAATTAATTGTTAATGCCACAGTTAACTCCTATCTTACCAGAAGCCACTGAATATTTCGGCTCCTGAGACACGTGAAGAGTATTTTGGGAATAAATGACGCAATTGTTTACCAGAGGGGGTGAAAATCAATTAACAACTCACCCAAAAACCCACGATTCCTGAGGAAAGAAACGTGAATGAGAGGATTTAGCGAGATTTTTAGCGAGAAAATTATCGTGTTTGTGTCATTTGATCGCTGGTAAATTTAAATGCCGCTTTGTTTATGCGTAAAGAAGAGATGGAGCGGATTTTCGCTGAAGAAAGTGGTTCTGAGAGTGAATTAGGCCGTTCGGATTTAAAATCAAACTATTCCGAGACATTCAAGCGCTATTTTCACCACGATCGAGAAGAATTTTCCGAAAATAGCAATCCACGTGGCGAAAGATCAAGTTTCAGTGCTGAAGTAGAAAATTCAAGCAGAAATGAGCTGGAATCAGGCTGGAATAACTCCGGGAAAAATGGAATCTGTGTATGAGCATAATTACTGAACTACTGAGGCGATAACAATCGTCTATGCAAATTTATGCTTGTCTCGTGTTCTGTCACGCAATTGCCGTGACACAATTAAATGTGATTTCGTCTTATTTTGTGTCTTTTTTCGTGTACTTTTGTATCTTTTATCATAGGCAAGGAATAATTCTAAAAAATTACGACTTTATTTGTAGCAAAAGATAACAAAATACTCCTAGGACGCTCTAAAAAGTGACAAAAACAAGCATTTTGTGACAAATAGGGTTGAGTTTGTCATAATCCTGTTAATAATTAACTTCAGATATGTAAAATATTAACCCTATCCTGTAGAGTAACTATCGACGATCCAAAATATATATACTTATTCTGTGTAAGTTCAATACTTTCTGAGTTATAGGCTGTTAAACACAACCTATTCCACCCAGTTTTGATACCTTCAAAAAAACTTGGTAAGAAATGCAATTAATTGGTAAAACTGCAATTAACCTTAACAGATGAACTGATCTGATTTTTAAAAATCTCAAAAAAAAGTATTCGAATTCGGCCCCCAGGGTCGCCCCCCAGGTGTCAGAAAGAAACCATATTGTTAGCCACAGTAAAGAATAAACAACTGATGACCACAGAGACCAATTATACATACATTAGTCTCATTGAAACCAATATAATGTTCAATACAAAATGTAAGAAATAGAGTACCAACCTTCAGAATGCACACAGTTTGTAAGTTGTCTATTTTCCTGAACACGTGCACACTTGTTTATAGAACAAAAACGCCTCCAGTGATACCGACCTCTCAAACTTCAAGGCCTATGATAATGATATCGCCGAGGTAACACTACAAACTAAAACCACCAGTAATTCATACATAGCCTATAGTAAACAGAATAGGCTATTTCGCTTAACGTTTTCCGTGCATTAGTTATTGCTAGGTCCAAAAGTTGGAGCGATTCGTGTTTTGCGAATGTGAAATTGTCCGCCATTACACAGCACTTCGCTCTCCGCAGGTCTCAGTCATTTTCCTTCAAACCCCGGGGGGGGGGGGGACTCCCATATGAAACGGACAGGGATGCTCGTCGGAAATTTTGAAAAGAACCTCTAAAAGAGACCAATCTGGGTGTGGCTCAAGCTTTTGTTGACCCCTAAAAGATACCAAAAAACTAAGAATGGAGTTTATATTTGTATATTTCTTGGTGTGTAACCCTAATATAAACGAGACCATTATGGCTAAACATATTGGCGTTGTTGGCGTTTTCTCCCGGAACACCCTTAGCGAGACCAAAAGTCCGAAATTTACACCCCTAAGCGAGACGACGAGCATCCCCGTCACTTTGCCCCGTCACTTTCATATGCGAGTCCCCCCCCCCCCCCGGGCTTCAAACTTCCCTTAAACTGCATCTGAAGTCAAAATCTTTCCTACAATGGTCAAAGCAATTAATATGCAACCTGTCTCCGTTCCACAGTACAAAATCACAAGAACT